>NC_091675.1:21972500-23222500 GCF_042453785.1 Malus domestica
GTAATGACCATCCATAGTGAGCTACCAATGCTAATACAAGTCTAACAGTTATTGGTTTAACAACTGGACTAAACGTTTCTCCATAATCAATTCCTTCCTCTTTGACTGAACCCTTTTGCAACAAGCCTAGCATTATATCTCCCAATTGACCTATCTGCATTTTTCTTGATTTTAAACACCCATTTACATCCAACAAGATTTTTGTGATGTGGTAGAGGCACTAAGCTCCATGTACCCTGAGAGTGTAATGCAAAAAAACTCTTCTTTCATTGCTTCAACCTAAACTAAACTTTTCAGTGCCGAATTGTAAGTTGCAGGTTCCATAGTAGTCAAATCAATACCTCCATTCTTATGAACAGTAGTTAACCATGCCATTCTCTTGATGATGCCACTATTTGATCTAGTTTGCATTGGATGCAAATTCAGTGGAGGAATTGGTAAGATGACTTGAAGGCTCTCAGGTTGGAATTTAGGAACCGCAGTTTTGAATATGAGACATTCTGATCATTTGCAATAATGGATTGGGATGGCATTGACAAGGTGATGATACTGGTATAGATGACACAGATACATATGAAGTAGGAGATGAACCCTCAATGCTTGATAAACTAGACTCACTAGAGGTTGAAGTAATGGAGATACTTAGCTGAGGTATAACCAAGACATTTTCCAAATTTGTTACTGGAGCTGATGTATTTGATATTATGAGTGATGGTGAATTTCTAGGTTAATGGTTTGCAAACTCAATGTATGATATGGAAACTCTCCTTCATCAAATATTACATGCCTAGATATATAAACCCTCTTTTTAGCAAATCATAACATATATAACTTTTGTATTTTGATGCATATCCCCAAAAAAATGCATTTGTGGTTCTAGGTTGTAGCTTTGATGTGTTTAAAGGTTTTAATAGAGGGTAACAAGAGCATCCAAAGATCTTTAAGTGGTGTAAATCAAGTGCATATCCATATAATGCTTCAAATGGTGATTTTTGATTCAAGGTTTGAGGAGGCATTCTATTTATAAGGTACATTGAGGTTTGAACTGCAAAAGGCCAAAAATTTGCTGATAAAATGAGCTGTTTGCTATAGGGTTATGGTTGTCTCAATAATGTGGCTATGTTTCCTCTTTGCCAGGCTATTTTGTTTTGGTGTATTAGGGCATGCTAATTGGTGCTTAATACTCTTGTCTATAAGAAAGGCTTCAAACTGTTTCCCTAATATTCACCCTCACCATCATTCTGCAATGTCTTTATTAAAAATGAAAATTGAGTTAACACAAACTTATAGAACTTAATGAATGTGTTACAAACATCAGCTTTATTAACAATTAAAAAAATCCAACATAATCTAGTACATTCATCTATAAAGGTTACATAGAATTTAAGCCCTTCAATAGACAAACAAGGAGAAGGGCCCCATACATCATTATGCATTACATCAAATGGTGTAACATACCTACTTTCAACATTCTGAAATGGTAATTTGATGAGTTTACCCCCCAAATAGGTTGAGCACTGTGATTTTTCTTCCTACATATCTGGTAGCAATCATTCACAGATTAATAAACATTCATGAATCTGCAAGTGTCTGCAAGATGACCATATTTACCACAAATCTAACAAGGTGCCATAGAGGAATTGTTGTAAAATTGTTGTCTTGGTAGTGAAGTGCCAAGAATTCCAGGAGCTGTATTGTTATAGAATGGCTTATTTCCAAATCTTAATTCATATTGAAATTTACCCCTGCCTTTATTCTTGTTAAAGAAAGGCTTATATGCAGATGAACTCCCTTGATTATTATAAGAACCCCAAGAAGATGAACCTTGAGATTGAGACCCAAAATTGGAAGACCCTTTGGATTGACCTCTATTTGCACCAGCCACCATTGCAGTTTGGAATGTTGGAGCTTGAACATTGTCAATCATTCCTTCTTCAGCAAGTAATTGAGCCCTCAAATTCTAGATTGGAATCACATTGTCCCTACCTCGAATTATAGACCTGATAGTGAAAAAATCAGAAAAACGACCATTGAGAGTAAGGATAACAATGTCATCATCCTCAAACATCACACCAGCAGCAGCCAAGTATTCCCGAGCCTCTTTAATTTGTTGCAGGTATGTTGTAATCGAATCAGACCCCTTCTTGATATTCTGAATATCGAATTTAAGTTGAAAAATACTTGTACGAGTAACCGTAGAGAACTGTTCCTTCAATCTTGTCCACATATGACAAGCACTGATACTCCCAATCACATAGGAAACAGTCGGAGATGAGAAAGTAGTTGTATTAATTGCATTAACACACGATCATGCATCTTCAAAATCTTTAATTCATCACCTTCAACCGAGGAAGAAGAATTACCTAAATTTACTTCTAAATTGCTAGATGCAAGTGTGAGCAATCGAGGAGGGCAAGGAGATGAACATCAACAAATCCCATGACACCATGCCCTTCAAGAAGAAGTTGCATCTGAAAATTCCATGTCAAGTAGTTTGTACCATCAAGTTTATGATAATTATAACAAAAAATTGATGCGAAAGTATTAATATACCTTTAAAATTATGAGTTCAAATTTGATAGTTGATACGAAGTCGTCACTTGCAATTATCTCTACACATCTAACTTCCAAACAATTTTTAGTCGATCGATTTACTTTGAACTCATAATTCTTCCTCATTGGAACCATAGCTAATAATTGCAAGTGGGAACTTCGTGTATTAGTACTTTTAAGGATATATTAGTACTTTCATATTAACTTTTGGTTATAGTTATTACAAATTATAAAAGGTAGCTATAATTCTATGTAGGGTCCAAATTTTAATTAGTTTTCTAAATTTTCATCTTTTTAGTGCATAATATATAAGGATTTTATCATGAGCCGTTCAAGTGCATCCAAGGACTACAACAATGCCACTTATTAAATGAAATCAATTCTACATTTTTTTTAGTCTCCAATCTTCAATTTTAGTGACTCTCCTGGTCTTCCCCACCCCACCCCGTCCTTAAATTGTATTTCCTTAGTTATGGATCTAGATCATAGAAAAATGGGTGGACTGGGGTTGGAATGTAGATTCACAAAGGCATCGTTGGGATTGTAGACTTTGCTGAGTCCAGTGGGAATTTGGCACTTTTATCTTATCGACGAGTGATATGATGGGAAACGATGCTTGCCCCGTGTGGTCTGATTCTAGGTAAGTATTGGTGGAGTTCTCACTTTGAAAGTCGTGGTTTGGAGTTGAGGTTGAGGGCAATAGTGGTCTTAGATCTTGTCGACAATGTTGATTTCAGATCTCATCGGAGTCATTAAGGTCAGATCCAGCTAGTGTCATTGAAGTCATACTCAACATAATTTAAAATTTACTCATGCATGTAAATTTCAGGTTCCAATTGCTTGCCACAAGTATGTTTTCTTTTTTATTGAGCGTCTAAATTATCATTATTAAACATTGATCATTGCTTTTCACATGCATATACCATGGGTGGGCAAAGGTCGGCCTCTGTCCAAAATTGGAGGGACTGAACCGGACCAGTTTGCAAATAAAACTGGGTGGGGTGGCTAATTGTGTTATTTTAAAAATGGAACAAGACCTAACCTGGCCCTTTTGAAATGGGCTAGTTCCTATAGGTTTATTTTTTTTTAATTATTCAGCTTAATACTGAAACTATTTCAATCAGGGTCTGCAATCTTTATCCATGGTTCCTAAGTCTACATTCTTCTTCTCTCTCTTAAATATCTCCCCCTTTTTAATCGGGCTTTACTTTTAAGACAATTTTTCCAGTCTGACATCGTAAATTCACATTCACATAGAGTAGCCTACTTTGCTTCCATAGAAGACCAAAGACACAATTCTTTCTCCTTGAGTCGATTTCGCATTTGATGAGTCTAATTCGATGTCGAAATCGAATCAAGATGCTTAAGATTTACTTTTGGTTTTAATTAATGGGTTTTGCCAAACGTGAAACTGAACGAGCTCTTTGTGTGCCTTACAATAGGTCAGTCAAATGGCTTTATTATCCTTTGTTATCCTATCAACAGGTCAGTCAAATGTGAAAATGAAGTGAAAAGTTGTGGAATTTGGATCTCATTTGGTAGATCTAGAAATGTCATGTCTTTTGTTTGTAAATTTAGTAACGAGATTTTTGACTGGGTTAATCTTAAGGAGAAGAATGATCCATTGTGAAAGAATGCGAAGGATCGGCATGAGATATATGGAGTAGAAGAATCCACAAGAGATATACAGAGAAGAAGGGCCCGTATGAGATTACCAGGTCGGGGCCTGTTTGTTTATGTATTTGGACTCACCCTGCCCGCTAACTTCATTAACCTACCACGCTTTGTTGCTTCTTCAAAATATTTAGACTAGCCCTGTACTCACCCTGACTCGCGAGTTTAGGCTAGTTTGCCCACCCCTAGTATATACATTTAAAATTAAGAAATTTTGGCATGTGCATGATTTTTTGTAAGTCATTATTTGTAACATCCCACATCGTCCAGGAGAGTGGATCATGTAAGCCTTATATGTATATTCTCATCTTTACCTAGCACGAGGCCTTTTGGGAGCTCACTGGTTTCGGGTTCCATCAGAACGCCGAAGTTAAGCGAGTTCGCGCGAGAGCAATCCTATGATGGGTGACCCACTAGGAAGTTCTCGTGTGAGTTCCTAGAAACAAAACCGTGAGGGCGTGGTCGAGGCTCAAAGCAGACAATATCGTGCTTAGGGATGTGGTGGGGGCCTAGGCCGAGATGTGACATTATTGGACAGTAACATGACTGTGAACCAAATAAATATTTAACAACACAATATACGTTACGAATGGTTTGTTGGTGTTGTGGTACAAGTGGTTGTTTTGCACATGGAGGTTTAGGTTTCAAACCTAATTGAAAACATTTTTGAAATTATTTTTTAGGCCGCCGAAAAAGTGTGTCAGTAGGATAAAATAGAAGGATAAAGTGACAATTTTATAATTATTTTGAATTGATTGGTACCTAAGTTACAAATATGGTATTTTTCCTTGAATTTTTTGTTACGAATGATGTTTAAACCAAAATGGCTCAAAGAAAAATTGATTATTAATTTTAAATTAGGGTAATGATAGGGCGACTAAATTTGTAGACTAAATTTTTTAAACTAAATGGAAGTTGATGATTAGATTATTATTGAAGTGTTAATTAACATGCTTATTTCTTACCGGTGATACATCATTTAGTTTGCAAATTTAGACTACAAATTTAGTCTGCCTAGCATTACTCTTTAAATTAAGGGTACTGGTGGAACGATAAGTTTGGTTTTTCTAAATATTAATTACTGAGTTTTTGTCCTTGTGGAGTCCACATCTCAAATAATTGAAGGGGAAGGTATGTAGGAAAAAGTAAATGCGAAGGTAACTAGCATTTCTTCTATTTTTGTAGAAAACATTATACTCACAAGTATTTTTAACATACTGTTTTTACCATAAGTTTTTTTTTTGGGGAAACCTCGACAGTACGAGGAAATTTTTATTAATAACAAAAAAAAGTTACACCTAGTCAAGAGGGACATAAACCTTACCATCATAAAACGAGACAACAAAAAAGAATACACGAAAAAGATAGGGGATATAAACCTTACCCTTCTAGAAACGAAAATAAGAAAGATACAAAGAAAAGAGGGAGGAGACATGAAACCTAACCCCTCTAGAACCAAACCTAAAGGTCTAAACTTGCAAAACAAGTCGAACAACACAACAAAGTTAGGAAAAAAAAGAAGAAAGTGAGACAAACCTAGATACCGGGATGCACATTAATTTGAGAAGCAGTAGCAGGCAACTAAAGCAAGCCAACAGAGTCCAAAAACAAAGCAGCACAAGCCGCCGGCAAAGGAAAATCGTACCATGTTAAAGTTAGAGAAGACAAGCCCTTGTTAGAAAAAATTTCCACAACAAAATTTCCTTCGTGATATATGTGAGAAGCGTAGAAAGTCATTTTCAGAATGCGGTCCAAACAAATAGACCATTGCGTATGAAGAGGCCAAGAAAGATCAAAATTAGATGATTGAGAAACATAAATAATACTAGAACTTGTAAGAATATGAGCATAAGTATGAATCTGTGAACTTGGTTATAGGATTAGAGATTGAATGGGAAGTCTTATTGGGAATGGATTTGTAATCCATATTATACTGAACTGCTATTTTTTAAGGAATTAGTTTTCTATATGGATTCTAATAAGGGAATCCTTATAGAATTTGGCAAGGATTATGTTATGTATATAGTAAAATCTTCTCTCACAGTTGATATGCTCTATTCTGGACTATGACCTATTATTAGTTAAGAGCAAAATTGATTACTGAAAAGAGGAGAAGGTGCATTGTAAACTCATTACAGAAATCGGACATGGCTACTTCTTCGAGTTCATCTACAGGTATTGTATTTCTCTATACATTGGTTTATGAACTTTGGTTTGTGTTTTGATCACAGTAATTCATATTACTTGTTCCTGGTTTTATGTTTACACTAACATGTGGTAATAGAGCCTTGATTATAAGTTTATGAGTTCTGAAATTAAAATCAATAGGTTCAAAAGCATAAATAATATTTAAGAAAATATACCCTTTGTTGCGGCATTAGGGAATCAAACACGGGTTATGGTATGAGGTTTCACAAATAACGATAAAACATGTTTAAAATATTACTGTTGGTTTTTAAAAGGATTTTACTGTTGGATTTTCTGCAAACCCATTGGTAAGGGTTTTCTTTCCAAATTAGGGCTTTTCGATTAGAAACAACATTCATCAAATCATACTCCTGGGTTATGATTTCCTCAACCTCTAAACTAATATGATCGATTTGGATGATTATTTTCGCTGCGTTATTTCAAATTGGATCTGCATAAGGTGTGTTTGATAATTTGCATTGCTTTATCTGCTTAATATTTTGATGCATAGATTGAGTCGAAGTTTTTTGTTAGATTTTTAAAGTTAAAATTCCGATAACAAAATCAATGTAGATTCAATCTAACTGAAATTATTAATCAGTAATCTTAGACCATGAATGCTCAATCATGTTTGAGTCTGCATTTATCTTGTGATCTGCAAATTCTAATGCAGTTTTATGTTTCTGTTGAACAATGGATAATGGTTACTATGCATGAGACGTCTATTAGTTGTCTATTGTTGCATATCCCATTGTGAGTTTGCTGAGTTCTTGATAGGTTAGTTTTTCTGTGGATGCTTATCAACTAAATGTTGTTAAATCTATATGTATGAATTATTGATGTGAGTTGTGATGTGCAAACTGCAAAAAGAAATCAAAAACCTAACTGGTTCATGTTTGTGATTTCATCTGCAGTATCTACAATATCCTTGAAGACTTCAAACTTAGCAAGTATCCCAATTCTCGCTGGAGGGATTGACTACAAGAAATGGAGGAGAGAAATTGGCTTGCTACTTACAATAAATGAGTATGATATTGTCATTGATACTCCAAAGCCAGTAATTTTGGATCAAAGTACAGGAGCTGAGAAGATTGATCGTGAAAGATGGACAAGAGCCAATAAAGTGGCACTTTCAATCCTGGAAAGTGGCATGACTGATATAGTTCGTGGAGGCATTGAGAAACATGAACTACCAGTTGATTATTTAAAGGTCATTGAGATGAAGTTCAAATAATCATAGAAAGCAGAGATCAGCCAATACATGTCAATGTTGACAACTTACAAAATTGATAATTTTGGTTCAATCAGGGATCACATCATGAAAATGACTGATGCTGCAGAGAAATTGAACTCAACGGATATCAATATTGGTGAAAATAGTTGGTCTTCATGATTATGCAAGCCCTCCCAAACAAGTATTCATGGTGTAGGGGCGATTGTGCATGTTTTAGTAGATACGAGGAGCTTTGGGGTAGCAGACAGAGTTCAGGGAGCTTGGAGTGTTAGGTTACCCCTATACTTTCCTTCAAAAGATGTGATTATTCTTATTTTCAGTTCAGTATTTCAGTTTGTATTTCCTGGCATTCCTCTACAATCTACGATCACGTGTCGATTTCGGGCGTATCTTGGGATTGGGGCGTGACATTCGACAACTTATTCATAGGCCATGAATAGTTCACAATCAATTTTTTGGAACAATGCTATGAATGATGAGTTGTAATCAATGTACAAGAATCAGGTTTGGTTGTTAATGGTGCCAAGGTCTGATTTAAAGCCTATAGGGTGCAAAAATCAGGTTTAGTTGTTAGTGGTGCCAAGGTCTGATTTAAAGCCTATAGGGTGCAAATGGGTGTATAAAACTAAGAGGGATGCACATGGACAAATTAAAAGGTATAGAGCTCAACTGGTTGCTAAATGGTTTACTTAGAAATAAGGAATTGACTATAATGATACCTTTTCACCTGTGTCTTCCAAAGATTCACTGAGACTCATTGTGGCAATAACTACACACTTTGATCTCGAGTTACATTAAATGGATGTAAAAACAACCTTCCTCAATAGTGAACTTCAAGAAGATATTTACATGGTTCAACCCCCTGGATTTATTGAAAGGGGGAAAGAGAAATGGTCTATAAATTAAAGAAGTCATTATATGGTCTCAAGCAAGCTTCCAGATAATGGTACTTACAGTTTGATCTATCTCAAGTTCAATGAGACAAAGTTTATAATCTTAGTCATGTATGTTGATGATATACTACTGGCTAATTCTTGCATTCAGTTGTTAAAAGAGACAAAGACATTACTTAGTGCAAATTTTGAAATGAAAGACCTTGGTGAAGCACATTTTGTCTTGTGAATTGAGATTGCTAGAGATAGAAATAGAAAATTGTTGGGACTCTCACATAAAGGATATATTGAAAGAATTCTGACCAGGTTCAACATGGAAAACTGTAATGGTTGTCATGTAGTAATGAACAAAGGGGATCATTTATCAAAACAACAATGTCCTAAAACTAATTTTGAAGTGAAAAAGATGTTTGAAAAGCCATATGCATCACTAGTTGGAAGCTTATGCATGACTAGTTGGAAGCTTAATGTATGCAAATGTTTGAAAAAAAGCCTAACATTGCATACATAGAAGCAATTTTGGGAAGATTTCAATCTAAACCAGGAGAAGGTCACTATAGTGCTACCAAGAAAGTTCTAAGGTATTTGCAACAAACTAAAGGTTATACGCTTGTGTATGGTAGAGAATAAGAACTTGAAATGAAAAGGTACACCGATTCTGATTTGGCAAGTGATTTAGATGATAGAAAATCAACTAGTGGATATATTTTTCTGTTTGGTTGAGGTGCAGTGTCTTGGAAGAGTGCTAAAAAAACTATCATTGCAACTTCTACTATGGAGGCAGAATTTATGGCATGTTTTGAAGGAATGAAGCAGGGAGTTTGGTTAAAGAATTTTGTGGCAGAATTAAAGATTATGAGATCAATACCGAAGCCTTTAAAGATGTATTGTGATAATAATTCTGCAGTTTTCTTTGCAAAAAAACACAACAAGAGAACTTCTGCTTCAAGGTTGATGAATGTTAAGTTTTTGAAGGTAAGAGAAAAAGTCAAGCAATGAACCATTGATGTGCAACATATCAGTACAAGTCTAATGGTTGCTGACCCTTTAGCTAAAGCTTTGCTAGTTGGTATATTCAGGGTACAAATCTCTAGGATGGGTGTGCTCGAATCTTTTGATCAATGGGAGTAGTTTGTTATTCTGTTTTAGAACGTGCAATTGTTGCATTGAAGACAATTGCGATAATAAAGTTTGAGAAGTGTTGCTGCTATGAAGTTCGAAGAGCTGGTATAGTAGTAATGTTCTTCTCTAAAGTTAAGTTTATGTTTAGCTAGTATAATTATCAATTAGTGAAATTGTTAGCTAAGTTTTATTGCATTCAGAGATTCAATTTTGTAATTGATTGGTCTAACATATATATATGGTTTTGAATTCAGTTTGATGCTTTGAGAATCTTTGTGATTTGACTCGAGTAGTTGTTCGAATTCATTTGCTAATAATTCATTATGTTGGAACGAATTACAAGTTGACGGTTTTATGGTCAGTGTTAGACTTAATTGTTTCAAAATTAAGTTGAGAAATAATGGGAGTGGTTAGGTTCACTAATGTCAATTTGATCATAATGTTATACATACAAATTGAACATAAGTAATCTGAAGGCATCAATTACATGTTAGTTGTGATAGTAAGCTTTTAGATACTGTGTTTTGAGATGTACAGATAAATTGTTTATGATGTTACTCAAGAGGCTTGGTGATCACCTTATTATAATCTTAATCGAACTAGTTTATTTGGTTCATACTTGCTCAAGTGGGAGAATGTAAGAATATGAGCATAAGTATGAATCTGTGAACTTGGTTATAGGATTAGAGATTGAATGGGAAGTCTTATTAGGAATGGATTTGTAATCCATATTATACTGAACTGCTATTTTGGAAGGAATTAGTTTTCTATATGGATTCTCATAGGGGAATCCTTATAGAATTTGGCAAGGATTATGTAGTGTATATATATTGGCCTTTGCTCTCATAGTTGATATGCTCTATTCTAGATTAAGACCTATTATTAGTTAAGAGCAAAATCGATTACTGAAGAGATGAGAAGGTGCACTGCAAACTCATTGTAGAAATCGGACATGGTTGCTTCTTCAAGTTCATCTACAGGTATTGTACTTCTCTATACATTGGTTTATGAACAATGATTTGTGTTTTGATCACAATAATTCATAGAACTTGTTCATGGTTTTATGTTTATGCTAACAGAACTACCACTTTACAATAAGCATGCATGCATGTGTAGTTTCATTAAAAATCAAGTGCCTATTGAAAAATTATTTGGAGAATGTACTCATTTAAAAGTAATTTTACAATCTAATATCAGTTCTAAGTTATTCTACCAAACATAGTTGAAATCCTTATAGTTTTAATTGTCAAAATTTACTTTTAACACTTCTACATAAAATTCCAAATAAACCTGAAGTTTACTTCCCTTAACGTGCCACCTGCAAACAGGTATTATTTATTGATATGATTAGTGTCATTAGCCTCTCCACACGCACTCACGCCTATGCGAGATGCATTTTTTGCATCACAGGCGCTACGCGCCTCAAAGATGTGTTGCTTTAGATATTCATATATCTTGATCAGTGTTATAGAGCATATCTTTCAACATACAACTACATTGACAATAAAGAATTTGTACATAAAGGTGAACTGTACATAATGATCGAGAGGTATTTTTGCATCGCGGGCGCATGTTGTTTTAGATGTTCTTATATTTCTTATGTGATTACTTTATAAATTATAGGTGTGTGTCCATCACAACAATTTCTTATTATACTCTCCATTGTACGGTAAGCCTGGGATTGTACTCTCCCAATCATCCCATCCCATCACCATTTTGTTAGATATTAAGACCTCCTCCTAAAATGGAGGAGATATGTTCTTGTTCTTTTGTTTTTATTTTATTTTTTCCTTTTTTTTCTAATAAATGTTTTTTTTATTTTTTGTTTAATATCTCTCTCCTAAATGGAGAGCAGTTACGGTAACGGATTAAAAATGGTGGATTAAAAATGGGATGATTAATGTTCATCCCCAACCTTAGTCAATAAGGGATTAAAAATGGTGGATTTCATTTTCGTTTACTATGATTTATTTTCATGTTAGTTGAAGAATTTAGCATTCAATTTGCACAGATGTGAGTAATCTCTCATACAATTTTTGACTATTTTTCCTTTAAAACAACAACGAAGATAAAATGGGAAAATAGAAACTATTCAAAAAATCTGAAAATATGACATGTAATTTCATTTCTAAATACATGCTGATAACATTTAATATCCTTAAATCAAAACTTTCAGATTCATAAGTTTTCGGTCAAAGTTATAGGCTAGCTATGGATGAACTCCTAATATATGAAGCAAAGCAAAATATGGACAATATATACATATGTATATATAGCATCTACGTGTGAAATCAAAACCATGCTTGCCACCCATTTGCTTGCACTTGATGCTTTAGATTTTCATGATTAATCTGCAAGCAATGATAATAAAATAAGAAATCTAACTGATTAAGATAGGAATAATGCACTATAATGCACAATCCAAAATATAAAGGTTGTAAGCAATTTAACCTAAATACCTTTAACTTTGACAATTTTCCCATAGCAATACTTTTACTCCAGTTACTTTTAGAATACTGAAAGATAAATAATTTGTCAAGTTTGAGGTAACAAATTGTAATCATGTTTACAAAATTAAATAGTAAGAAATGTTACCTTAATCTTGTACTTCAACCTTTGTACTTTGAGACGGGTGTGATGCTTGTAAAACTGATAAAAATGCAATTTTATTTCTATTTGAAAATTGAATGAAAATTGAATTTATAGTATACTTCCGTATGAAAATAGGAGAAGAGTTACGTATGATGTGAGGAGTTGTTGAAGGTCTTAATTCTTCTATAGCTTTTTTTCATGCACCACCTATATATTAAAAGTATATATAATGTTAGATTTCTTGTAACAAATTTAATAAAGAATTTAGAATACATATTGCTCATGCTTCTTCTTTTTCCACTCTTTGAGAATCAGTTGGCTTAGATTAGTAGTTTTTACTCCAACAGATATCTCCCAACTAGGTGTAAAAATAGAGACACGTCTGTTTGGGATCTTATCAACAGGTAGTTCCTTGTTCATTTTTTTGTGGGTATTCTTGTAAATATCCTGAGAATGAAAACAAATAATTTTTTTAAATTACCATAGCACACCTATAACACATTAAGATAATCAAAATTGAAACTCACAATCTGACCAATGCAACAATACAAAATAAATGAACAAATTGAGATAATTTAATTCCATATTAGATATGTGAAAGGTGGGTGAAATAGGGAAAGTAAAATTAACGACGTGAGAGTGAAGATGATTAATAAAACCAATTGGCAACTTCTAATTGCATTTTCAAATTTGAACGCCACTTTTTTTTTCAACGTGTTTAAATTATAACCGCTCAGTTTAGAAGGATAATTATCTCTCTTTTTTTCCCAAATAGGAGGATAATTAGCCAACTGTTCATCTTCAAATATTGGCCAATATTTTAGATTGAATTGTAGAGATAAAATTCATAAATTGAAGAAACGTGGCATACCTGCAAAGAAGGTGGATGGATTAAGGTGCAAAACAAGCAATGCTCCTTTAGGTTTTCCTTTTGCAAATTTGTCAAAGCCTCCTCAAGCCAAAAGCAGAATGCCAATATTGTTGAATGATATACACATAAGCAACATACCACATCAGCAATCCACATCAGCAAGGTGTTATCCATATCAGCTAATCTGTCAGTTACATAGTTAGTTGGGATTGTAGGAAGTTATAAGGTGGTTATTAGTTTGTTAGAAACTTACTAAGACAGATATGAGCATGTATAAATAGAAAGCTTCTCTCTAAGACTTGTATTGATTCCATTTCTGAAATATACAAATCCTTATTCATTCTCTCTTTTTCTCTCTCTCTCTCTCTCTCTCTCTCTGCTTCTTACAACTTGATACTATTCTGTTCTTCTTCTTCGATTCAGAGTGTAGTGTTAATATGGTATCATCGCCATGGGTGATCGTTTGATTTCCATTGTAGTATCTCTGGAAGATTGTTGATCTATGAGAAGCGTTGGTTCTTAGGAAAGGTTTACATGCTTGTCTATGGAGTTTTCTTGGGCCAGGAAGAGCAGTGCATGCCAGGTGTTTGCTATTTTGTCTCAATGAGTTTCTTTTTTGTTCCTTTCATTGCTTTACAAGGTCGATAGCCTATTGAAGTTTTTCCGTTGTAATGAATGTTCACAAAGGCCAATTGCCATTTTTCTTCTTGATTTGTATACTCTCTCCTTAAAGGCCGATTGCCGGAGCAAGTGCATTTTGTAGTAGTCAAGTATATTTCCTCTGTTAAAGGCCGATTGCCAAAGAGGGTCGCTTGAATTGATCTTGTTTGTTTATCATATACGAAATCTTGGTTGATAAATTCTTGAAATCTTGATTGTCAATATGTCTGAAAATACCATAGAATCTGTGAAGATCGAAAATCTTTTGGGAATGCTCACTGTGAAGTTGCAAGATGATAATTTTGTTAAGTGGAATTTTCAGTTTCAGTCAGTTTTGCATGGGTATGATTGACTGGATTTCTTTACTGGTGATAATCCATGTCCACCTAAATATATCATACATACTGAAACTGGTGTGACAAGAGAGATCACTACTGCTTATAAGAATTGGGTTAAAAAGGATATGGCTTTACTCAGTTTTCTTATTGCCACTTTATCTGATGATGCAATGGAGCATGTTATTGGATGTAAAACATCACAGGAAGCATGGAGTGCTTTACAAGATCGTTATGCATTTGTGTCAGTTTCGAGAATAAATCAGTTAAAGACTGAGTTTCATACTGCACAGAAATGAGGGGATTTGATTGATAAATTTTTGTTGAAATTAAAGGCTATAAGAGATCAGTTAATCTCTGCTGGAGAAAGGGTTTCAGACAATGATCTGGTTATTGCTGTTTTAACTGGATTACCACAGGATTTTGATATGATTATAACTGTGATTTTGGCAAGAGAGACACCAATTTCTTTGAAAGATTTTCGTGCACAGCTTCTTAGTGCTAAACTTACCATAGAATCCAGAGTTTCAGCTCTTACAGGTTCAATGGCAGCAATGTATATGAATGGAGATAATGGTAAAGGACATACTGGTTCCTATCAAGCCAATGGTAGTTATTATGGTGAAAGCTCAGCTATGGGGGCTAGTGGTTATCAAGGAGGTGAAAGTTCCAATATAGGGGCTAATGACTATCAATGAGGATATGGGTTTACTGGCAGTAATCAGAGGACCTTTAATTCTCAAAATAGAGGGTCATTCAACTCTCACAGGAATTCTTATGGAAGCAATGCTTCAAAACCTTACTTTGGCAACAAGAATAAGGGGTCGAATAGCACTTTTTCAGATCCAGGCAGAAATTCTCAGTCCAGTTTTAATGGTCAGTCATCTAATGGTGGGTCAAAGAATGGTTCAAATTGGCAGAATTGGAATGGGAATACTACTTATAGATCATCAATTACTCCTGAATGTCAAATATGCTCAAGGAGAGGTCACACTGCACCTAATTGTCATTTCAGAAGTACTACTAATGCCAATCAGTATCAAATCTTGGTGTGTCAGATTTGTGGAAAGAAGGGTCATACTGCCTTAGAGTGTTTTCACATGAACAATTATGCATATCAAGGGACTCCACCACCTCCATCACTCACTGCCTTATCTGCACAAGGTCCATCTAGTTTCTCTCCAACATCAAGTGAGTCTCAACCACATGGGTTTTCTGCTGCTGATACATGGGTGCTCGATACTGGAGCTACTCACCATATGACAGCAAATCTCAATAATATGACCCAAGCTACTGCATACAATGGTGATGAAAAGATAATCATTGGAAATGGTCAAGGTTTGGATGTGAAGCATATTGGTTCTACAAACCTTTTTACTCCGGATCATTGTTTATTCCTCAAAAATGTTTTACATGTCCCATATATTACTGTGAATCTTTTATCAGTAAAGCAATTATGTCATGATAATGACTGCTGGTTTATATGTGATGATACTGTGTTTTTCATACAGGACAAGGCAACCAATGTGGTACTCTACCAAGGAATGAGTGATGGGGAACTCTTTACAATACATGTGACAGTGTTTTCAAGATCTGGTTATGTGAATAAAGGAACACAAGATGTGAAGGCTGGCTTTGTGGGAAAGATGATCAAGACTGCAATTTGGCATAAGAGGCTGGGACACCCTTCTGAAGAAATATTGACAGCAATGTTGAAAGCAGCAAACGTACCAATTAGTATAGATTCTTCTCAGTCGTTATGTACTTCATGCATTTCCAGTCAAATGTGTAGGCAATCTTTTCCTGTAAAACAAAGTAGTGTTACTTTTATGTTTGAAAGAGTACATTCGGATGTATGGGGGCCTTCTCCAAAAGTATCAATTGAAGGATATAGATATTACATCAGTTTTATTGATGAGTATTCAAGGTTCTTGTGGATATTTCCTTTAGTTAATAAATCTGAAGCAGTTTCTGCAATTATCAAGTTCCATGCTTTTGTATCCAATCAATTCAACACTTACATTAAATGTTTGCAAACTAATGGAGGATGAGAGTATATGAGTAAAGTGTTTGTTACTTTTCTGGAATCAAAAGGGATTGTTCATAGAGTATCATGTCCATACACTCCTCAATAGAATGGCATTTCTGAGAGGAAACACAAACATTTGGTAGAAACAGCATTGACTTTAATGTCTAAAGCAAATTTGTCTCCATCTTTCTGGTATCATGCTTATTCATATGCATCCTTTTTAATCAATAGAATGCCAAGCAAAGTGTTACAAATGAAGTCTCCATATCAACTGTTGTTTGATAAGGTTCCTGATATTCAAAGCTTAAAAGTCTTTGGAACTGCAATATATCCATTTCTTAGACCTTATAATGCCAATAAGTTGCAAGCAAAGTCTGCTCAATGTGTTTTTCTTGGTTATGCTCTGGGATATAAGGGGGTTGTATGCTACAATGTTGAAACAAGGAAAATGATTTTATCAAGGCATGTAATTCATGATGAATCAGTCTTTCCATATAAGATCTTGCACAGTACTAAGGTCAGTGACAGTTCAAAGACTTCAGGTATTACTCAGAGGCCTATTGTAGTTCAGATTCCTATTGAGAATGTTATAGAGGGTCAGAATATTCATAGGGCAAATAATGATGAGGCTGTCCATGAGATGTCCCTCTCTATATCAGATCATGGTGCTCATTCTGCTGACAGATCAAGTTCCTTGCATGAAGTATAGGTTCAGAATCCTTATCACTGTCATAGGGTATCTCATCAACTCCAGATTCCTCTCTCATCACTCCTAGCTATATTGGTGTACCACCAATGTTGCATGTCCACAATGATACACAGCTTGAGGTAATTTTACCTTTTTCATCTCATATATCTTTTAATCTTGGTGAATCAAGTAATGCTTCTGTTCATCCAATGGTCACTAGGTTGAAGAGTGGTACAATACCACAGAGGAGTTATAAAGGCTATTTAGCTACATTGCCAGAACTTCAATCACTCCAATTAGTTGAAGACACTTACTTTGGTAGAGGTTTTTCCTTTTTGGTTGTTAATAGTGATGCTGCTGAACCATCAACATTCAGAAAAGCTGCTACAATGCCACAGTGGCAGAGTGCAATGCAAGACAAGTATGACTCTCTTAGGGCTCAAGGCACTTGGGAATTAGTACCACCACCTAGTGATAGGACTATTATTGGCAGCAAATGGGTATACAAAATAAAAAAGAATCCAGATGGCACAGTTTCAAGGTACAAAGCACGGTTGGTGGCACAAGGTTTTTCCCAGGAGCAAGGTGTTGATTATTTAGAAACCTTTAGTCCAGTTGTGAGACATACCACAGTTCGAATTGTCCTAGCATTGGCTGCCATTAACCATTGGGACTTAAGACAACTTGATATCAAAAATGCATTCCTGCATGGTGAATTGCAAGAAGATATATACATGAAACAACCTCAGGGATTTGTGGATGTAACTAAGCCAACACATGTCTGCAAACTGATTAAATCTCTCTATGGGCTTAAACAGGCTCCAAGAGCTTGGAACTCTAAGTTTACAAGCTAACTACCTGCAATGGGATTTAAATCTTCAACATCAGATTCCAGTTTATTTGTCAAACAGTGTGAAAATGACATGGTCATTCTACTTCTCTATGTAGATGACATTATTATTACTGGTTCCAATTCCAGTAAAGTTCAAAGGATAATCACAGAACTGTCTGAGGTGTTTGAGCTTAAAGATATGGGCAGATTGACATATTTTCTTGGTTTGCAGATCAATTATAAATCCAATGGCGATATTGGTGTTAATCAGTCTAAGTATGTCAAAGATCTTCTTCACAAAGCCGGTATAGACTCCTATAAACCACCATCAACACCATGCAAACCTCATACTCCTTTGCTTCTCAATGAAGGAGATCCTTTATCAGATCCTACTTTATATCGAAGTATTGTTGGATCACTACAATATCTAACCTTTACAAGGCCAGATATTGCATATGCAGTAAACACTGTATGTCAATTCATGGCTAAACCAACTGAGGTTCATTTTGGGGCAGTTAAAAGGATATTACGGTTTTTGAAAGGCACTATGCATCATGGAATCACCTTTTCAGCTCATACAGAAGTGGGGATTCATGCATTCAGTGATGCAGATTGGGCTGCTGATTTAAATACCAGAAGGTCTGTCACTGGATATGTAGTCTATATTGGATGTAATCTAGTTTCTTGGCAATCAAAGAAACAGGATTATGTGTCAAGAAGTTCTATCGAAGCTGAATATAAGGCCTTAGCTCATACAGCTGCTGATATAGCATGGATCAGAAGTGTGCTCAAAGATATGGCTGTCGTATTAAATTCTTCTCCTGTGATCTATTGTGACAACAAATCGGCTATTGCTATCAGTGCAAATCCAGTGTTTCACTCCAGGATTAAGAACTTAGACACAGACTACCATTTTGTAAGGGAGAAAGTTCAACAAGGAGATCTCCAAGTTCAATACTTGTCAACTGAAGAACAAACTGCTGATATTCTGACTAAGGGGTTGCATAGTCCATTATTTCTCAAGCATTCTTTCAATCTCAAACTAGGAAACCCAGTTGAGATTGAGGGGGGATGTTGAATGATATACACTTAAGCAACATACCACATCAGCAAGGTGTTATCCATATCAGCTAATCTGTCAGTTAGATAGTTAGTTGGGATTGTAGGAAGCTATAAGGTGGTTATTAGTTTGTTAGAAACTTACTAAGACAGATATGAGCATGTATAAATAGAAAGCTTCTCTCTAAGACTTGTATTGATTCCATTTCTGAAATATACAAATCCTTATTCATTCTCTCTCTCTCTCTCTCTCTCTCTCTCTCTCTCTCTCTCTCTCTCTCTCTCTCTCTCTCTCTCTCTCTCTCTCTCTCTCTCTCTCTCTCTCTCTCTCTCTCTCTCTCTCTCTCTCTCTCTCTCTCTCTCTCTCTCCTCTCTCTCTCTCTCTCTCTCGATTCATAGCGTAGTGTGAATAAATATCAATTACAAAGAAAACAAATTTTAGATCTCGTTATTTGTTTGTTCCACAATTGGTAAATTCCAGAGACTGATTTGTAGAAGAACTTCAATTCAATAATTCTGTGAAAATGCATAAGAAGATTAATAGTAAGGAATAAGGAGCACTGTGATAGAGAACAAAATACAAAAGTTTAATTAATAATTGAGAACTATAGAGGAGGAATTAAACTCAATTAACCGCAAAAAAAAAAAAAAAAAATACACATACTTTATCGAATGACCAGTTCTTGTTGGTTTTTCGCCAATTTCATCTTCTCCTCCGGGCTCCAGCAAAACAATTTAAATTTGTTCTTTTCAGGTTCTTTTATTTTGTGCTTTATTTACATCTCCTTCCGCAAAACAGCTTCCTCTCCCACGTTTGAATATTTTTTCATGCAAGTTCGCGTTTATAGTTCTACAAAACTACTCCCTTCACACGCTTCAAGTGTTCAATTGCTGAATAGCAGTTCTAATTCTAAACATATTAGGGTTCTTTTTATTTATTCCATTAGTTTTACGATAACGTGAGCCTATAAATTGAAAGCAGTTTGAAAACTGCAGTCTCTCTCACGTTTCTTTCCTCAATTTTTTTCAAAATTTTCTAATTCTAAACATATTAGGTTTTTTTTTTTTTTTTTTTCATTCCATCAGATTTTACAATAACGTGAGAGTTTGGAAACTAAAAACTGCAGTCTCTCTCCCACGTTTCTTTCCTCAATTTCCCAACAATTTTTTTTTTCGTTTTTTTTCTCATTTTTTTAACGGCATCTGTCTCTTTATGTTTTCATCTACTTTTTTTTTTTTTTTTTAAATCAAGATGAGTACCAATATTGCATTCATGGGTTATCTATTACGTACGTGGACTCGTGACCAGTATTCGTTTTAATTTCCGGTTTCTTTTGTATTTTTTTTGTATTCCTTGCTCTCAATTTATAGTAAAATTTTAATATTTTTTTCATTACAGTTTTCTATTCAATTATGAGTTTTTTTTACCAATTTGTTCTTATTTTCTGATTATTATTATTTTTTGGTTTGATTGTGAAGAAAACAAAGGGACTTTTTTGGCATTTTGAAATACTTCATCTATTTGGACTTCTTGCTTTACAATCGATATTATTACAACAAGAAGTGTTTAAACTTGAGTGACAATGTGTCACCTTATTCACCAGGACAATGACCACTTGCAATTTCACCCGCAATCAGGTATTAGGTAATCTAAGTTTAAGAGGCGTGACCTATATGTTCACTGGTCCCCAACCACCCATGGCCACTAGAAGTAGTTATACATATTCAATTTAACCACCAGTTTCTTTATAAACAAGAGGAACATTTTTATATATAGAAAAAGTCAACTTA
This sequence comes from Malus domestica, assembly GCF_042453785.1. Classification (NCBI taxonomy): domain Eukaryota; kingdom Viridiplantae; phylum Streptophyta; class Magnoliopsida; order Rosales; family Rosaceae; genus Malus; species Malus domestica. The sequence continues at coordinate 21,993,021 of NC_091675.1, forward strand.
TTCAATAATGTGGTCCTGATAGTTTTTTTTTTTTTTTAAATTAGGGGAAAAAAATATTGCTGCTGGACACCAACAAATTTTCATTTCGTTTAATTTTAACAAAATTTAAAATCTCCATTGAAATCTGAATTAGAAATTTATGTACTAAGCCCACGTAAACATATTCCATCTAGTTTATATGATAAATAAGTTAGGACTTATGAGTAGTGCTATTCGACATTCAAAGCTGACAAATTTATTTATATATTCTATTATGTCCGTAGATTTTACATATGGTCACCTCTACTACATCATGCTTCAACAATTGTGCCAGTTTTTTGTGTCTAAATATCATTGTTGACAAGTTATGTAATAAACGTCACATAACAATTATAGGTTAATATAATCTAAATTCGTATTCTAAAGTGAAACATGCATCTCAAATTAAGTGAATTTGCCACAAGAGTGGCCCAGATCTGTTAGCTTGGGTCTAGGTCTTCTGTTCAGAAGAGGCCCAAGAATGTATATATAATATGGCAGTCTAGCATTTGATACCCTCAAACATTCCTTTATGGGTATTTAATTGAGATTTTGAGAGATTTTAATTCTTTTAATGATTATAGGTGTATTCAATCAGAATTTTAAATGATTCTCTGAAATTTAATATGTATTCAATCAGGATTTTAAGAAAGTTTATTAAAATCCTTAAAAATCCATATGCATTCAATAAAAATTTTAAAGAAGTTAATAACATTCCATGTGTATTCAATTAGAATTTTATTTTAAAGAATTTGTAAAAGTTGAGGAATTAGAGGGAATTGGAGAGATTTTGTAATGTATTTTAAAATCCACAAATCTCACCTCTCCCCATGAGATTTCGAGGGAATTGAATCAAAATTTACATAAAATCTCTACAAATCAATTAAACTCTGTAAAAATCCATGAATTTATAAATCCATTTAAATCTCTCAAATTCCCAATTGAATACAACTCAAAACAAAAACTAGGGTTTTTGGAATCAAATTTTCTGCATTAGATTTTCTTAAAGATGGTAAAGAAGATTCAGCGGTCAAGATCTGGATCATTGATCTTCCTCATCAAAAATATAAAAGCGCATGCGACAGTGCTCCAGATCAGGAAGTTTACACATCCTTAAAAGAGAAATATGTTTAGTCTTGATGTCCTGCAAAAGGCCCAAAAGAGATTCAAAGTGCAGGGGAGAGAAAGATGATGTTGTGGTAGAAGAGGCAGAAGAAAGAAAAGAAAAGCCTGCTGGCTCGGGTATATATCATGAAGACTAGATCTGAGCCAAATAACGTACGCAATATATTCTCCTAGTACGTATTTGGCCCCTCCTTTTGAACATTCTGCATGTCGGTCGGTGGGTTCTTTAGTTTTTAGTTTCTTCTTGTTGCCTTTGTGCTTCAAAATCAGTATTCGATTACTTTAAAAGTTGAATAACAAGATCTCTAAGTGTCTGAAACCAACCTAGGCTACCTGCTTGAAACGGATTAAAAATGAATAACTACTTCATTTAGGGTTAGGGGAAGGGGAAATTTGAATCTCACAAATGTTAATGATATATAAATAAAGAGCGTTATCAATACTATTATTAGCATTCTGTAAAAGTTATTCTACACCTTAAACATTAAAAGAATAAGAGAAAATGTACTCGAAACAGTGTTGAAATAACTTTTTGAACTGTCAATAACATTACTATATTAAAAAAATAATTTTTTTATTTTCAATCGATTGAACAATCTAATATACTGCGTAGCTTGCTAATTGGTACCATGCATTCAAATATAAGTTTATCAATCAAATGCACGTCCATCTTATACATTACATATACCCAGCATCTTGTTAAGAATATATTTTCACATGCATATATGTACGTGTGTAATCTTGCAACATTAATGTCAATTTACAATATTATCGATGCCAATTTCCCGCTAACCCTAGAATGTAACATATCATAGCTTTGGCATGAAAATAAGGAAAGGCATGAGGAGACTCGAGGAGAAGGGAAGGCCGTACAATTTTATTTATTTTTTTTTATTTTTTTTATTTTTTATTTTTTATTTTTGCTATGCCTACCCCTAATGTATGAAGCCGATTGATAGTATATTTCAATCATCACACGACATATTATAGTCTACAAAATTTCGTTTAAGTGCGATCTCTCTAGCATTACCCAAAGAAATGCTAATAAATTTGTGCTTTATTTAGACTTCCTTAGAGGAGACAATTAGAGGTTTACAGTGTTTTCCCAAAGATGTGATACTACTCCTGACAAAGATTTAACTTTGGTTTCATAGGTCGACGGCTTATTGCTGGGGTTTGTTTCTCCCACAACAACTGCTCCTCCCTCCTTTTCCAATTCCTGGTCCACTTTACTTCTCCTATTTGCTTTTCCTTCTTTTCATTTTCAATTTCCCCAAAAATCCATTTAAATATTGTTACTTTTAGTCTTACCTGGAACCAAACCAAGATCCCCTAGTCAACTACAAATTCACTGGGTTTCCTAGTGCGAGCCCGAATATGTTCCTCTTCTGATTTCTTCATCTTAATTTATCAAATCAGGAAATTCGTACCGTTGAAAATTAATTAAACGATTGAAATTATTATAACTTTTAAAATGAACTTCTATTTATAATCTTCAATCAAATTTTAACGACACGAATTTCCTAATTTAGTGAATTAGAAGAAAATGATCAGGAGAGGATTCCTTTCCCCCAATCCAATCCACCCCATCTAAACAAAGAGTTTCTATGCCTTCTTAAATTAAAATACGTTTATTAATATTATTAATGTATTCCTTATCATACACCTATATTATGCAATGCATACAACATATATTCCAAACATGCATACAAACTTCTTGATATTAAAAATAATCTTATTAATATATGAGAGAGGGGAGAGAGAGGGGAGAGAGAGGGACAAACATTCCAGTTGTATCTTGGTGCTTTTGAGGAATGTGTATTTTCATGGGGTTCCAAAGATACCATAATACCATATAAATTTATGGACACAATAAACCACACAACATTTGCATGCATGCATGCATGCAAAGCGAATCCTCTAAGACTGCCACGTGGTACATTCATAGTGACAGTGATGATTATTTATTTATCGAGTTGTTGAGTTTACCTTGGAAAAGTGGAAAACCTTATACATACCCAATGCCCGACTGAGTGGGGAGGGTCCCACCAAATCCAACGAGCCACATAACATCATGATTAATGGGAGCATTAGGTGATGTGCATGCAGGTGTGAGGCGGTGAACCAAAACCATTAATTAGATTCTTTTTGGGGTTCTACTTCTGGGATGATTAAGCAAATCCCACAGTAACATTAAAAAGAGGTTATACAGATACGCATTAATTACTCGAATTTACCAATCACAACGTTGCATGGAACGTGTAAACTAATCACCAGTAAAATTTTCATTGCACGTGAATGTAACACTGCATGTAGAGTCCAAAATTACTCACATATTCTAGCATCAGTCTGTCACAATCAATTTTATATATGAAGTACGTAATCCAGCTCTTATAATAACGTAAATTGTTTATTTTTAAATGAGAACTACTACTTTTTTTAAAGTAAAGCCCTTTGTCACATCATAATTTAACCTTAATTTTATGTCGATATTATAATTTTTTATGAAAAAAAACATGAGATGCTAAAGTATTTATAGAGAGTCTTATTTTTGAGGAAGTCTTTTTAGCATTTCTTTTTTCTTTTTTTTTAAATTAACCTGTAAAAATTAATCTACTCAAAATTAATTAAATCTAAAATTATTTAGTCACCTAGTGGTATTCCTCTTCACTTGTAAGTGAGATATCTTAGATTCGATTCTCGCCAAAAGAGAATTTGAACCACATTAATGTTAGTCTATTTGTTAGGCTTAACCCATTTCCTCACCTTTAGTATAGATAATATCGTTTGTTCAAAAAATAAAAAAAGGCAAATTATAATTTGACAAAAAATAGGCACATTATAATTTGATTGGTTTTCAAGGGTGAAATAGAAATATATGATTTTAATCGTTGAGCAACATTGTTTAATGAAGAGGGTCAAGCTATCAACCGTCAAACCATGTGGTTTCCACTATTGTGCAACATTATTTAAAGGTGCTAGAAAGACCATTTTAGACTATATTTTGTAGACCACATGATGTGGCGTTTAGTAGTTGAATTCTTTAAATCATTATAATTCAATCATTAACCGTCATATCATATAGTTTAAAAAATATGGTATAAAAATATTGGTATCCCTAGCATGTTTCTATGTATTCTGTTAAATAACAGTTAAGTTTATTTATGTGGTATAATTATGGCACAGTTATGGCTGACGTAGAACAAGTATAAAGCTCACATATCTAATTAAATGGTGCCACATAGATTGAAAAAAAAAAAAAAAAGCAAATGAAACATTGTATAACATATTAAAAAAAGGAAAATTAAGAAGAATAGCAAAAATAAATCCTGGGGTTCATCCCTCCAACCCTTCTCTCTTCCATCTCACTAATTGTTGTCCATGTATTCATTCCTTCTCTCTCCGTTTCTAGCCACCTTATCATTAGTTTCTTTAATTTCATTATTTCTTATGTTCTTATCGGAGGTGGCTGCTGAAGAGAGAATAGGGTTCTTTTTGTTCTTTTTTACGATTCATTTATTTCATGGGAAATTTGGCATATTACTACTTATAAATTCTAAATAGATGAACTTATTTTAGAAAATAGAAATAATTTCAAAAAGTAAAGTAGTGAGTTTTGAGTTTTAAAGAGTAAAATGAGATCTAAATTGTGTTTCAATGAATAAAGTAATGAGTTTGTGTTTCAGAAGACAAATGAGATTGAGTTTCAAAGAATAAAATGACAATTTTTAGGTTTCATAAGGCAAAGTGAATTTGAAATTGAATTCGATAGAACATAGCTAAAAATGAGCCTACAACTTATTGGTACATTAGGCAGAATAATTAATCATTAACATAGGCTATTTGCAGGACACGCGATGAACGAGGTCGCGTGGGGATGCGAGAAAAATGCATGTGTTACGTTAAATACCCAAAAAAAAAACATATAAGTGGTCTGTCTTGGGCTAATCGTAGTTTGCTTGTTTGCGTTGTAATGTTGTATGTATTCTCTCCTCTCCATCTCGTAGTTTACAACAAAACAGAGAGAGAGAGAGAGAGAGAGAGAGAGAGTGAGAGAGAGAGAACGCATCTTTTGGAGAGCGGTAGTCGTCCCGTTTGTCCAACTGTGGCCTCACCAATCTCTAGACGATCTGATTCTTTCTGTGTCTTTGGTTGTGTTTTGAATCTTTGATCAAAAAATGGGGTCGGGCCTCCAGAGAAGTTTGTTGGGTGGGACTTGCCCCATTATCATATATAATTTTCCTGGGTCCCACTTTTATTATTTTACTACTACGTACCCTTTTGATCTTTTTGAAGTTTCCATCTTTGACGGTTTGACTGACCTAATAAACAAAAAACTAAAAATAAAAAATGCAAAACTTGCGAGTGTTAGGTGTTGCTTTGATGATTGCATGGTGTCATATATTTGTGTAACTTTATCTGTCTGTCTAACATCTCTTTAGCTTTTCTGTCTGATCAAAATCTCCAGATCTTCTACTACTAGTTACTCCCACGAAATCTCTATAAAAAGTTAGCTATCCATCTTAATATATTTATCTTTCTAATCTTCTTGTGATGGGTTATTCCAAAACCTAATCGAGAGCCTCAAGGTTTCTATCACGAGTAATGACCAAATTGGCTTCTTTTTCCACTTTGTTTCCTACTTCCACGTGATTTCACTCGGTACGGCCGTTGCAAATTATACTAGTTCTAGTACTTACAACTTTGCTAGCTAAAAGATATAGAGAGAGCTTAAAAACTGGCTGTTATCATGGTATTGGACTATTGGGGTTTGTTGATGTTGTTACCATCAATGTTGGTAAGGGATCGATTTTGATGGATTCCATACTCTGTAGCAACCAACTTAAGTAGTCATTGTATTGCTGAATAAATACTACTGCAAAAAATATATATATTGTGATCAGTTATTCTTGTGTATGTGAGCAGATCTAGTCGTTGCATAAGTTATTCAACTATGTATCAATGTGTAATTCACATTTCAATTTAAATGGCTTAATTAGTCTATTTGCTATGTTCACTTGAATTCTTAAGTGTGCATTCAATGATTAAATTCAACCTAACTTCACCAATGTACATCTATGCACTCTATACTTTTTGTTTTGTGAAAATCACGAACGACATTAATCATAATACTCTTCAAGCACTCCATTAATTCTAATTGTTCATGCTTTGTGAGTTCCACAAGCAACATTGATCCTAATACTCCTCATGCGCTCGACCAATCTTAATTATTTATTCGTTTTGAATTCCAAAAACACAAATGACACTGCTCATAGTACTCGTCAAACTATATTCGATAGTGACAAGTTGTGGCACATGAAAGATTGGTTCTACCTATTAATTCATTATTCGTGAGATTGTGTCTCAGAAGCATGAATAAAACTAATATATACTTGCTAGTGGTGTGACATTTTAGTTTTTATTTTGCAGTACATAACTACATATATATGATAATCCAAACAAAGCTTAGAAAAGGAGAGCGTGACAAAGACTAACAAGGGCTTTGAATATCTGAACATACTCGTGGCAGAGTAGGAGAGAGGGGTATATTCGAGAATTGGGAGTGAGATGAACAGACGAGTAGAGAAAGGAGTGTGGGAGTGCGAATGGGACTGGGAATAGTGAGGGGGAGAGGGAGAGGAAAGGACTATTCCATTTCCTTGGGAGGGTGGCAGTCCGTCCACAGAGAGAGAGAGAGAGATACGGACAGAGGTTTGTTGATGTTGTATTGGGTTTGTGACCAGAACAGGCCAGAGACTAATTAGTCCTCGTGATCGGAGAAGGCAGATCTATAGAAGACTGTTCCCGCTGGTCACGTGGGCTCTCTTTTGACTACCCCCATGACCAAAACACCAAACCCCACTATTCCTATTCTCCCCGACTCCTCATTTAAACATTTTTTTGGATATTCAAAATTTTATAAAAACTATAAATTTTGTGTGTAATTGAATTTATTTATGATATAAATTTTGAGAGATGACATTCGTTTTCTTGTGAACACTTATATAATTTTGTTTTATGTTTATTATGTTAAAAAATAAATGGAGGTGTGAAAGGAAACAATGGCCGAAAATTATTTCTTAAAGTTCACTAATGCACATGATATCATGTATGTGGTTGATAGTTGAGTTCATACTAAAGAAATAAAACTCAAGTTGGGTCGTTAAAATGTTGAATAATGTTACTAATTTACACGCTATAATATACTTGGACAACAACTTTATATATTAAGGTTGAGCATAAATAAATATTTTTGATAAACTGTAATATCGCATTACATTTGAGCCTTGTGATGTCGTTTTTCATGTTATTCATAGGCACAGGCCGCACAGTGGTAGACTCCAATACCATATTATAGTATGATTTTCATACTGGAGAACTTGTGGTGTTTTAAGTTGTAACATTACATAATAAAACATGAATTTAGTTAAGTTAACTAGAATAATACATCTGAATTTGAGCAATTTTCTGTAATTTAATATAAAATGTCCTGCTTCTAAGCAAAACACAAGCCACAAAGCAAAATAATTTTAATAATATGTGAAGAAATTTTTTTGAAATTTATGGGTGGCTGTAAGCCAGCAAAATATGTGAGAATCCCATCACATACACCACTACTGATATACTTGTACACTTGTTGATGCCCTAGAAGATTATACAACACTGACTATATGTGAGTCGTGACTCAGTCTACTTGGTCCATCTCTTTTCTCCCTTTCTCTCTCTGTAACATGCAAATTTGGGTCCCTCTCTGTCTCCATCTTTATCACCCTCTCACTTACTATATATAATACACTCTATTTGCATTTCACGACAACGTCGACTGCAGCTGCTGACTGGTATTTCGCCCTTTTATTAGCTTATAAAGCTACCAGACAACCCTCCTCCTCACTTCCGTTCCCCCCCCCAAAACTCTTCGCTGAAATCGTACACTATTTTCAGCTCTCACCTCCTCTCCCCCAAGTATTATTTCCACACATTTATCATTACATATCGCTCTCACTTCGCTATTTGGCTCTTGTACTTCTACCCTTCTCCTTACTTTCTCTCTCTACTCTCCAAACTATAACCCACCATATCTCCCACTCCCACTCTCTTCACATTTTTTTTTTCAATTCTAAGCAAAACCAGTTTCAGAAAACCCATTTAAAAAATCCAACTTTTACTCGAATCCCATTGAAAAAAGGAAGAAAAATAGAATAGAAAAAAAAAAAAAACCATGCATAGGTGCAGTAGTGGCTCTTCACATGGCGGCAACATGGTCGGCGGTCCATGTTCGTGCGGTGTCCTTCACCATACCCAATCCAACTCCTCCTTCTCCATGCTCTTCTCCATGCCTAATCACCACAAGCCGTACGATCATATTCATCACGAAACATCGTACGATCATCATCACATGTACCCGTTCGCATCCCCATCGTCCTCCGTCGATTGCACTCTCTCCCTAGGAACTCCCTCGACCCGTTTGACCGAAAACGACGCCGTTTCCGACGACAGGCGTGCGCGCAACGGCGAGCGGCGCTCCGGTAACTGCGTTTCCAACTTCTGCTGGGACTTGTTGCAGCCCAATAAGTCATCTCCGTCTTCCCATCACAAGAACGGCAGCCGCGGTGGCAATATCAACGGCGTTACTAACGCTGTCAGTGGTAATAACGATCCCCTTCTCGCTCGCCGCTGCGCTAACTGTGACACCACCTCCACACCTCTCTGGAGAAACGGTCCAAGAGGCCCCAAGGTATGTACCAAATTTACAATAATGCCATTTCCCATTTTTGTTTTGTATTTTATTTTGGTGATGATGTGATTAATTACCAGTTTATCGAAATAAAATGATGGGATTTTAAGCTTCTTGTCTGTAATCATTATTACCTATTCCCAAGTAGTCAACCCACCAATGATTTTCCCTTTTTCCTAAGCACTTTTTTTTCCTTTAATTTTTATTTACATGTACTAATTATTTTTTGTTTTTTGTTTTTGTAACTACTTTAGTCACTGTGCAATGCCTGCGGCATTCGGTTCAAGAAAGAAGAGAGACGTGCCACTGCGGCAGCAGCCAACGGCGGTGGTTCGAGTGTCGTAGGAATGGAGTCTAACGGATACCACCACCACAACTCATGGATTCCGCACTCGCAGACCCAGAAAATGGCATGCTTTGGTAACGAATTTCGGTTCATCGAAGACGACACCGTGCACCACGAAAACGACATGAACGGCATCCCCTTCCTGTCCTGGCGCCTCAACGTCACTGACAGGCCAAGCCTTGTCCATGATTTCACAAGATGATCAACTCATGAAGATGTTGAAGATTACTTATTTAAACTGTTGCTTAGTTTGTTTTTCTTTTCTCAAGTGTTTTTCTCTTTATTTTTATTTTATTTTTTGGTTTCTTGTTTTTATGAAGTTACATATAAATTAAGCTACTACGACGTTTCTGTTATAATGGACGATCATGAATCATGATGATTATGACTATGAGTTTTTGAACTTTAATTCTTAAAAAAAATTAAAATTTAATTAAAATCTGGTATTAGGTTACATATTAATTGTAATTCTTTAATGTTTGCTTTAAATTAAATTTATTCTTTAGTTTTGTTTTAATATTTACTGTGTACTTTTATTCAAGGGATCACTACATATGAATTAAAATCTGGTATTATGTTATATATTAATTCTAGTCTTTAATGTGTACTTTAAACTAAATTTATACTTTATTTTTTTAGTATTTAATGTGAACTTTTATTCAAGGGATCACTACATATGGAGACAAAAATATATATAATATTTCAAGAAATTTCAATAGTTAACATTTTAAGAAGAGACAAAAGCACAAAAACACCTAAACTCATCCTAAAAACATGAAAATAATTTTTTAAAATATCAACGATACCCTTAATATGTTTGTTATCATAGCCCAGCCCACACAACTTCAAAGAAAATTAATGTGTGCCATCAGCTAAACCCCCATCGACAATTTTTGCAGAATCAGTCTTAAAACTGTATGCCAATTCAATAGGTATCTTTATTGCTATAATTAATCCAACCTATCATCGACTATTTTTTGAAAATCAATTTAAAATACAAGTAGAACTAGTTTTGTATTGTTTTTAGTAGAATCAGTTTGTATAATTTTTGTAGAATCAGTTTGTATATTTTCAACTAAACTGTATATTTAATCATCCCTTCCTCACCCTTTCTTCATTCCGATGAATGACAATGTTTACAAAATTTCACTAATTCATCTATTAGTTTATCGTTGGTGCCTTCAATAAATTTCCGTTTACAAAATGTACGTCTTGGATTTTTTTTTTTTTTCATTTTACAAATTCAAATCATGGTTTTCCCATGAAATAAATTTTCGATAGATTTTATTTTGTTAACAGAATTTGAAATAAAACAGTATACTTTTGGCCGAGAAAAGCATGGCAAAAGTCTTATGATTCATAATTTGTTGATTTGAAATTCATCTTAATTTGGAATTCACACGATAACGTGATTAAGGATATAGAACATAATTGTTACGCGATGTCAGGGAAGGAAAATAATTAATACTGCTAAACTACCGTTGTTTTTCTCTAATGATCATAGTGAGCAAATCCTATGAATAAAATGTAGACTTTGCATGCAGGCAAAACATCGACAGCAAATGAGTTCTCACGGTAGCATAATCAATTATGTATCCGTTATAACCTAGTCTGGTAACTTAACAATTAAGGAAGAGCTATTAACAAATAGTACGTTTGGCAGAACATGCTATTATGTTAAATCGGACCAATATTTCTTGAAGTGAGAAAGAGAGTGAAGGGACTAAGAGATAAAGGAGATAGAAGGGTGAAAAGACTTTTACCATTATAAAGAGTATTTTTGTAACTTACACTCCAAAGGAAAAAAAAAAGCAAATGATGTCATCTTCCATGTTATTACTTTTGTCTCCCATTAAAATGTTAAAAAAATATTGTCTCAATATAAAATTAAGTATTATAAGTATATCTTATATGTAATTTTTCCTTTATGCAATGTCTCCATTAAATATTTGAATTTTATTAATATACACATTTTGATTTATCAATTTTGTTTAACTTTCTCCAATTATATTCTTTTAAATTTACTTAAATGACAAAACATTAAAAACATATGACATATAAAAAATGTAAATATATAAGTATACCGAAAAAATATTAAAATGAATTGATGTACCTAAATGTCTGTATCGAAATATATTATAATGAAATATTGAATAATTGTACTTAAATATTAGTACCGAAGTGTATTATATTTAATGAATATATCCAAATGTCCATACTGAAGTAAATATATCAAAATATACTGAGTAAATTAATTTACCTAAATGTCTACAACAAAATATATTATGACGAATGCAATGAAAATGAAAATTAAACGTAATTAATACAATAAAATTATGAAGGAAAAGAGAAATAAAACATCAAAAAAAATAATTTAAAAAAATAAGAAACTAAAATTAGATTTTAATCTTACACAAAGTTAAAAAATTTAGTTTAAAAAAGATTTTAGTCTAAAAATCATCTTTTTTTAAAATGAAGTTTTTTACCTTAAAATTATGATGAGATTGCATGCGTACCGTTTGATTAATTTAACTTGATCGGTATGGTTCACTTTATTATTGACATAAGCAACATTCAACTTTAAAATACGTTAGACATATCTACACTAAAACAATTTGGGTGTAACAAACTAACAACTAATATGACTACGCCCACATATACGATAATTTTGACTGTATTTTTATTTCTTTTGGATCAAGGCTATTTAACTCTAAATTATAGGAGTGATTCAAAAGTGATTCAAATTCAGATGCAATTCTTTTGGATGCAACTGAGGATGTCCATTTAGTCTTAAGCAATGTAGCTATGTTCAAACCTGTGATTCTTTTGACTCTCTTAGTTTTTAAATTTTTCGTTATACGATTATTAAAAACCCTAGGAGGAGGAGTACCAGGTACTAGACCGCTATCAATTATGTAATGAACTGTAAGTTAAACCTCACCTGAATCGGAGGCTATTTTTTTACTGAATTTCTGTTAACTTTTTAGCTGGGACGGATGCATCTGATTGTCCAATGGCGATTGTTATATCACTGTGTTTCGACTTGGACCGGACACTACTGTGGGTTCAGTTCAGAACATGAACATGCTTTGTCTTTTTCTGATCATGTTCTGACCATTCAAAACTTCAGATATTTCTGCATAGTTTGGTCCTTCAATTTTAGGGTTCATATAACCCCTTACAACTCTTATTTTTTTAGATAAAAACTCACCTAGTTATAAATATCTAAATAAAATCCAAATTTAAAAATGACTACCAAGCATAGAAGTAATTGACCTATAATTACAAAATATTTGTAATTTGTACCACAGTATTCAAAATAAAAATCAACAAATGTTATTACTCATCTTAATTACAATGAAAATATAATTATTGCACATATTATTACCCCAAACACACACATATATACGTTCAAATGTATATATTACTACCATAAGCTCAATATATATATATATATATGTGTGTGTGTACACATATATAGTTTACCTATATGAACGTATAGTAGTTATATATATATAGTTTACCTATATATATATAATATTACTATAAGTTCACACACACACACACACACACATACATATACATATACATATACATGCACAGTACTACATATATGATCAAACATATTACACTACACTAATTAATCTACCTATATTTAAATTTATGATGAGCAAATAACATATATTTTGTAGGTAAATTAATATTGAATCATATAACATTCTTTTATTTCCTAGGTAATTTATTTTTCATGTATTATTACATATATTTGGCACATTTTATTATTATAAGATATATGTACAAATAATAGGTAAATTAATCTTGAATAAAAAAAAATTGCTTTATTTTGTAAGTAAATTAATTTTGAATCGAATAACATTTCTTCATTATGTAGGTATTTTATTTTGTATGTATCATCATATATATTGGGTACATTTTATTATTATATGTACAATGTCACATCCCGGCCCGGGCCCCCACCACATTCGGGCTCGACTCCGTCGTAGCACGATATTGTCCGCTTTGGACCTCGACCACGCCCTCATGGTTTTATTTCTGGGAACTCACATGAGAACTTCCCAGTGGGTCACCCATCCTGGGATTGCTCTCGCGCGAACTCGCTTAACTTCGGAGTTCCTACGTAACTCGAAACCAGTGAGCTCCCAAAATGCCTCGTGCTAGGTAGAGATGGGAATATGCATATAGGGCTTACAAGATCCACTCTCCTAGGCGATGTGGGATGCTACAATCCACCCCCCTTAGGGGCCCGACGTCCTCGTCGGCACACTTCTGGCCATGGATTGGCTCTGATACCAAATTGTCACATCCGGGCCCGGGCCCCCACCACATCCCGGGCTCAACTCTACCGTAGCACGATATTGTCTGCTTTAGGCCCCGACCACGCCCTCACAGTTTTGTTTCTGGGAACTCACACGAGAACTTCCCAGTGGTCACCTATCTTGGGATTGCTTTCGCACAAACTCGCTTAACTTCGGAGTTGCTACGGAGCTCGAAGCCAGTGAGCTCCCAAAAGGTCTAATGCTAGCTAGAGATGAGAATATACATATAAGGCTTACATGATCCACTCCATTAGGTGATGTGGGATGTTACATACAAATAATAGGTAAACTAGTATTGAATAAAATAATAACATTTTTTATGTAGGTATATTATTTTGCATATATTTGGGTTTGCTTTATTATGTAGGTAAATTATTTTGCATGAATTTTATGTATGTCAAGCATGCTTTTTTGTTGTTATATATGTGTGTGTGTGTGTGAAATAATTTACCTACATTTATACGTAAAATATAATCTTATTGACTTAACTAAGCATGTATTACTACATTTATTAGGCATGTTTTATTGTTATTATATATTATGCAATGAATTTATTATTAATTTTTTTTTGTAAAATCATTAATCTTCCTTACAATTTGTATGGAATTAATTGTGTAAATCAAACATTCAAATAGGGGTGTTTTGGGCATCAAAATTTTTTAAATGTGTAAAATGAAATATATTTAAGGAATTTGCTGATGTGAAATCTAGTCAATGTGTTTTATTCCAATAAAAAACTTATATCGGGTTTTATGTGAAGAAATTAAGTTTCAAGGACTAAAGTAATATTTTTAGTTAATTTATTTCTTCTAGTAAATAATTTCTTTGTACCAAATAATTGAAATTGTATTGTTTGTGAACTTCCAAACTGTGAATTTAATGGGTAGATGGAATGTTTTGATCATGCATGCCGATCGCCATGCAGTTTATAGAAGTCTCACGGGTGACGACATGGAGGGTCTCTGCTGGTCAAACTAGTATATAAATATACTGTCAGGTTTAAATTCGTATTATCAACAGGGGAAAATAAATTTAAAAAATGAAAAACAAAGTACATGGATTTGTGTAATTCCATTTTTATCTTTGTTTGTATGTTGTAAATTTTTGTAGCTTTATCACATGGTCGATATTCCTCTTGTGTTACAGCTTTGAATGGGTTCAGTTTTCTATAAGTTGCTACTGCAGAAAATATATCTAATATATCAGTCTAGCTACAAGTCAAGAAACTGGACGTGGGGATGACTGATGAGAAACATATGTAGCCTCGTTTTGGGTTGAATATTGGAATGAAATTGATAAGTTACTATTTTAAGATAAATTAAAGAAAAAAAAGAAAGAAAATAATGTGAGCAACTTGTTTGGATTAGATGGGAGAAGTTTATCAATTTCAATCCAGTTCGATATACCAAACAAGGCCTACACGTTTTAATTATCCCATGCGAAATATCATTCAATGAAAGCTTTATGCTAATTTTCGTTTGACAAAAAAAAGAAGAAAAGTTTTATGCTTATTTTATCAACCATCTGTTTAAAATTCAAACAATAGATAGATGAAGTGTTTAAATTACTTACGAATAGACCAATTAGTTCATTGTTTAGAGGCGTGTCTCTTCCTAAAATTGGAAAGTGCCTCAAATTTGAGTTACAATATCCCTTTCCATTGATAAGAAAGAATGTGTGACAACCCAACCCTACTTTCACGATTTTATAAATTTTAAAAGAATGATTTTACGAAAATGCCTTTAGAGGCGACGATGTTTGACTTTCGTTGGCCATCTTTCGTGACGTGTACAAGCTACTATTTTTTGTGAATTCTTGAAGTACTCGATGATAAGAACACGTGGGCGCAAATGGAACGCAAGTTGGAGTTATAACGAAAGAGTTATAAACGAAACGAAGGTAGGGACAAAATAGTCATTTTGCTATGAATTTGGAAGGCTCCAGATTTGTAGGAGCCTTGTCTTAGTGGAAGGAAGCCATGTGAGTGGTTGGGGAGAAAAGAAAAGAAAAGAGAGAGGGTGGAGAAGGGTTTGCCCAATCAGAAGAAGGGAAAAGAGAGAGAGAAGAAGGGAAGCTGGATGAATGAGACGAGAGAATAGGAAGGAAAAAGAGGGAGGTTGGGTGAATGGAGAGAGAATAGAAGGAGAATGGATGAATCAGGAAGGAGAACAGGGAGGGAAAGGAGGGAGTGGAGAGGCACATAATCAAAACCCTTTTTCCCTTAACCCATTTCCAAACCATGACCCAACCTTCAACCCGGACCTCTTCGAGCCTTTTTCCAACTATCTTTGTTATTTTTCTAGTGAATCAGGACTCTCAAACACCTGCAAACATCACCACGCCACTCCTCCTTCATTGATCACCATAGATCGACGGGATTATGCCCGTTTCGTGGTGTAGGGCGGCGACTACATGGTGAGGTTCTTAGTGGAAATCCGCCAATTTTGAATGAAATTCCCTTGATCTCCACCACTATTAGACTCTCCTTGAGCCCAAGAACAAACCCCAAACAACCTTGGAGGCGGCGGAGCACCGAAGAAGTCCAATTGAAGCCACCAATTTCTAGGGTTTTCGGTGATTTTGAGGGAAATTGGAGCTTTTCCGGGCCAAATTGGACTTGGCCACAGGTATAAAACTTGCTCTACTCATTGAGATATTCATTTCAATGAAATTTGGTAATTTTTTGAAATAGTTAATTTTTCCGACGAGTCGAGGCAACCGACCACCGCGTGTGACGACGCGTGGGCCAAGACCCCGCCTGACCATCCTAGGCTAATTTGATGCCCCAATTCCATAATTTACATCCATTTAGTGAAATCCTAATGTTTTAATATAGTTTCGTAGTGGACCTCCTAGTTGGTCTCCACTTGGTTATTATATGAATGGACGATACGACCGTTAGATCAGCACCAAACTTTAATACGTGATAGTACGTAATATTTGTGGACATTAAGAACTTACGAATTGGGAATCCGACATACGGATCTTCCTAAATTGAATTTCTAAAGTTTATAAAATCTAACTTTGATCGTCACTTGAATTTGTGATTGGCAGAGATCCAACCACTGGATCGTAAAGAAGTTTTAGTATGTTGTTCTGGAAGCATAATGTGGACTTTTGGAAGTTATAGATCAGAAATCCATGGACGGATGTTCCAAATTGACTTGTGTAGTGTTGTGGACCCTTCTTAGCGTATTTCGATGTGCTGATTCCAAATCTATCGTCCGTTTTCTAAAATTCGACTGTTGTAGGATAGTTCATTTATTAGCCATACTTTGTATGAAAATGCGTAATTTCATTAGCACGTTATATTTACCTAAATGGTTTCATTTCTAGGCGAAATGGATCACAAGGACTTTCGATACTACGAGACGGGTTCGACTAGGCGACATGATCTGTGAGTGGGTCTTTTCTTTATATATATATATTGGTTAGTTTCCATATATACAATCATTAATAAATTCTTTATGCCATTGCCATGATTAAATTAATGTTTATAAGAAATACCTTATTGTTGGGAAATGATGAAATAATCATACGAGATGCACATGTAAGCTTACTATAAGGAGATGCCTTGATTATATTTATGGTCATGAATAGTACGATATTGATTAGAATTGTTGAATGGCTAGGGCATGACTATATTGATGTTATCTGCTTATCGTTTGCTGCACTAGTATTGGTACTTGCCCAGGCTAGGGCCAGTCTTTAACGTGTATGCGGACATCGCACCGTACACTCACTTTGGATCCATAGTAGGTGCCAGTCCTGTCGTACAGGTTGCCAAGGCAACTCCGACTCATATGTGATGCGCATAATGCCAGTCTTCACGTGATTGTAGTACTATAACGTATATCATCATTACACCCAATCATGTTCATGCCAGAATACCTCTGCATGAACTCCTGTGTCAGCATGTGTCGATGAGCATCTAATATGATATGTTGCTTATGTGAGATTTTGTGATTATGGATGTCATGTCCTTATTTATGAGATATTGTGTCGTTATGAATTCTTGGGATTTTGCAGACTATGGTAAGTATTTTCTTACTATATGTAGTATTATATTTTGGAAACTATACTTGTTTTACAGCGAGGGGTTATTATGTTTTAGAAAAGGTTTTTACAAAGATTTGTTTCTAGGCCCACTCACCCTTGTTTTTTGTCCCTCCAGGTTCTATTGCTGAACTTACATGTCGACGAGGATTCTTGGCAAATCTTGGTGTAGATGATTACCTTCAATGGTATAATTCTCATTCTATCTTATTGTACTGCACTTATGCTCTGACATCAAGTGTGACATAGGTTCATTCCCGCTCACAGTGCACTCTTATATTTAGGCACTTTTAGGTTTAAATTTATTCACATTTTCCTTTACACTACACTTTATGGCTTTGTCATCTTCTAGGTGTCGGCTAGCACAGCTCGATTCGGAGTCCAAGTAGACATTCTGGATCGAGATGTGTCAGTTTGGTATCAAAGTATAAGTTTGCGCAGTATTGCATTCATCACACTCGTGATGTAAGAATTTTTTATTCTTAAGCCTAATTTTCGAATCTTGCCACCTCGTCGAGTACGAAAAATGTGTTATCTTTTTCTAGGTTTTGAGTGACTTAGTTGACTTATTAACCTTCTAGAAGAACATTTTGGCGACCGCCTTTGGATTTAAACAAAGAACGTTGTTGCCAAGGAAATTTCCATTTTGGAATGAGTTGATGGCCCTAAAATAGGGCTAACATCTCAATAATTGTGTGTCACCAGAGATTTACCAATCAATCCTATCACTATTCTGCAGTCATCATTACCAAACATTTCGAGATAGGAAACCAAGAATAGTTTCAATTCCTTAGCAGTACTCGTAGTATACCACCTATCAGAATTCCTACGAAGTTTTAGTTTTCGTCAAAATTTCCAGAAATGTCCCAAATGACAATGTGGTGCTAAATGGGTAGTACTTGAAAGAAGAACTTCTGGGGGACAACTGCTTTTGGTCCCCAATAGCACAAATCTTCTTAAACGCACTAGTTATCATTTCGGATCTTCGAGAGGAAGATCGACTTCCGTTTAAGTTTGTTCTAAAGTAGATTAATAGCAAATTCCTTTTTCCAGTCTTAAGATGTTCCAACCAATACTAGTTTCCCTAGTTTCTTTTGGTGATGTACTCGTTAGTTCGACGAGCATATGCACAGACATACGAGTTGTTATACCTACTATCAGTAGAAATCCCCAAAGTAGTAAGTATTTTCCCTAGAATTAATTAAACCACCTCACTAGACTAGTTTGTTACCAATTTTCCAAAACCATCCACCTCAATGGACTCTAATATGTAATCAACCTATGGTGGCGTTATTAATTGACGATACTGTCTGATATCCAGGAACTGTCAACCAGTATTCAGGCGGTATGATTCCTGACACCATACACATGTACTAGTATTTGGGAGTGATACCCTTATGTCAGAACATCAATTCACAGCTTCAGGGTAGCGAACAATATCAAAATAACATATGTGCGTTAATTGGCGGTGCGACTAATGGACCGATTAACAGTGACTACATGAGCCGAAGAAACTTAGGAGCAAACTTTGTATTAGGACAGTAAACTCATAGTTGTTTTTACCTTATCACCTATCTAGGTAAACAAAACCTCTTCGACTAGCCACCTTTTTTATCACTTCCACAGGTATACAGTAGAATCAAAGTGCGAGTTAATTTTCCACTGTCAGAGTGAATTGAGTATCGAGAAAACTATAAAGACCTTTTAATTTGTGTCGTAGAGTTGGGAGGTAGTATGGTATTGATGAGTCGATTTTATACTATATATTATTCCCTATTCTTGGTATATTTTGGTTATTATTTTTGGTGAGATTTTGATGCTTTGCTATGTGTTTTTAATGTAGAACATGCGAACTTGTTTTGAGCATAAAGAATCAAACGGTGGAATTTTTTAGTGATTCTAACTGGAGCGGGTTTGTGAATCTGTCAAGAAGGTTATATCAAAATTTCATAATTTTATCCCGAAGCATCTGATCATGGCAAATTAATTTATGCCCAGCGTGCAGAGCTGGCAGATTGGGCTGCAGAGCTTATTTGTGACTTTTGGGCTAGAAGATGATGGATTTTGGACTTGGGCTCTTCTTGAAACTTGAAGAGAAGGTTCTAATCTTTACTATGAGTCGATTTGGGCCTATTTTGGAGCCCTGAAGGTTCAGAAACGTGGCTATTTCTTTGCTGGGCAGATTTCCTAGTCAGAATAGGAATGTAGTTTCTAGTTATTCTTTGTTATTTTATTTCCTAGTTTTTAGAAAACCTTTGCTAGGAGGGTTTTAATTTGGAGTAGTATAAATAAAGCTTTTAGCTATTAGGGTTTTGGGGGGAGAAGGCACGCATTATTTTGGAGAACTTCAGACTTTTTACCTACAAGGTGTTTTCAATCATTTTTCTAGTTAATATATTTTCTTTAGTTTTTATTATGATTGTTCATAACTAGTTCTTTTGCTAGGGCAATGCCTTGAGCCTTAGCATGAATATGTGATTTTATTAATTTGCTTATGAATGGATGCATGGTTGCTTTGAATTATTAATCACCGCGATAAACTATTTAATTGTCTTAGTGATATGCGACCATTAGGATATTTAGACAAGTAATTTGATGCAATTTCTGTTGGAACATCACCTTGAAATTGAGGAGAGCTTATTGTGATTAGTAATTATAAGTTCACTTAAGGCAAACATCATGCTCTTAAGGGTCGCATGGTTTTTCAAAAGGTTTTCACAAAGCTTAATGAGTCTTGCATGTTTATATTTCATCTGAACATCACAGACGGGTTGTATGTTAGATATACATTTTCGCTTGAATATCACGAGGAAAATATGAATTAGGAAAACCTAACCTTCAAAGAATGTATGTGGAAATTCATAAGTAATTAGTAGAATTGCATAATATTGTAATGGTGACGGTTGAACCCTAGGCTTTTACAAATTGATTTTCTTTAAATTGTTCGCTAGTTAATTTCTTTAATTGTTTTATTTTAAATTTCGTTTTTATTATATTAAATTCTAAAATCAACATTTTTCAAACTTTGTTTTAAGAGTTAGTTTTAAACACAAATTATTCATTCAATTCCTGTGGAAAACGACATTGCTTGAGCTGCTATACTACAACAACCTTGTACTCTTGCAAGTATTTTTAAGTGTTTTTATCCCTAATTTTTCTAGTTGTAAAAATCCTATCAGGTATGTTTCGAGGACGTGCATCTAGGCGTCATATTCCAAAATCTCACCTGGATTATCACCAAATGGTGAAGTGAAGTACACCAACAATCTACTATGTCGTACTACATCGGTTTTCCTTGTGACTTTTCGAACAAGTCCTACATCATTGAGAGAACTTAGTTACAAAAGCTTAATGATTAGGAATTTATCCAACCAAACACTTTATCTAGGGAACCTCAAACCTATCCATGAGGGCGAAACACTGAACCTTAAGATCGTAACTATATCTTAGCAACCCAATCGGGTGACGATAGTTTTCTCACTTATCCCAGTAATGAGATTAAATTATCTAAACACCGACAGTCAGTTTTATACCAAATTTCCACAAATGTTGGCCTTGTTTAAATAGGCACGTTTCTTCGGAGACGTGCTCTCAGTGGACGATATTCTTTTCTTTTCCCAAAAAGGTTATGGGGGAAGGAAATTGAAATTCTCACAAAGTGTTGTGAAATTCAAGATATCCTTGGTCTTGTTAATTTCATCGATAATTGGTTAGTGATTTTTCGGCTATAGTGTTTTTCCTCACTTAACAACTGAGGACAGTTAGATTAGTTGTAATTTTGATTATGAATAAAGTTTCTGACAACTTAACTGTTGTCTCACCTCAGTTTTATGCCTTTATGACATCAATCATTTCGAAATCCACGATGATGTGTTCTTTGGATGTTTCGGCTGTGTAGAGGTAGCATTGCGGAGTATCAGTTATATTTCCCAACGTGTAGAACCGTTTGAAATGAACCATCTTACCCATGACTTAAAATTAACAGTTACCATCTTTACTTGAAAACCGAATGACACTTCTCTGTGGAGAAACGTGTCTAAAATCTTTACCACCCTCAGATTTCTCAAATACATCTTCATTTAAGATAAGCTAAAATTTCTGATAACGACAATAGAAGAACCAAATCAATGCCTATAATTGCACTATCATGTATTACCTCTGTTGTGCAAACGTAATTACTGTTCACCGAAGTAAAAGATATATTTACCCTTGAACATTTCCAGCCTTTCCTATCCCATTCCAGTTGGAGTTCACAAATATCGATTTGACGTTATATCAAGAAATCATTTGAGTGGTATAATCACTTCCTGTATATGAATAGAGTAGGGAAAGATCATCATAAACTCCCAATACGAGGTATCTCGTACATGTGGAGAATATGATGATGTTCGATGGTTAGTGACCGACTTGACAAGTCAACTCACTTTCCATTGGTCTAGAGGGACTATGTTTAGACCATTTGGAAAAATTCCTCATTCTTGAAATTATCAGATTTTCTGACATTTTGATCAGCAGCTACTCTGATTGTGAGTCCATATTCACTTCTTGTGCTCGAAGACATTCTAGTTAACCTTGAGTACATGTCTACCCTACTACACTTTGTATTAATTTTGAAGCAGACAGACTATTTAGGTGAATCGCTCGAACATTTAAATTTTTATTTTTGACATTTAATGCTTCAATCACCCTCCAAATATTATGTTGAATGAATCTTTATCGTTGGTGGTTGATTATCCCGGAAGCTACCATTGTAGCGAGACGTTATGCATTAATCTAGTTACCTTGTATTCTAGATTGATGGACTTGTTTTGACTCTCAAAATCTTGATTGTTCTTTTAGCCTTCTCGACACAATTTTTCACTAAATTCGAGAAAAATTCATAACGAATCTACTTGTTAAGGCATATGTAAATTACAATGTTCGGTTGCATAGTGTGCATGACACTACTGTATCTCCCTCTGACACGCGTTTCATTTCCAAGTCTTGGGAAGCTTTTTTGAAGGTTATGAGTACTAAGTTTTTGTCCAGTATCACATTTTTACCCTTAGACTAACGATTAGTCTGTACGAACTATCTAGACCTTAGTGGGTGTATTACATTTTGTCCGTTCTACCATTAGCATGGTTGTAGCACATAGTTATCTTTATTTTAGTTGCTTGTAACTACGGTTACAATTTTTGGTTTTGGGTATGACATTGTTGAGATGTAGTATGGAGATTTTATGCATAGCACATGATTGACACATGAGCATTACGAACAGATATTTGAATAATCGAGATTACAATTGTGCTAGTTGCGTTGTCGCCCGAGAGGGTAGTACGTGAGCGCGATCAAGGTGCTAATCAGACGATTTATGTGTATTTCCCAATGAGGGGGAAATATGGTAATATTGCACCCTCGGGAATTTGTTACTTGCTTATCGAGAAAACAGTGAGTTGTTGATAACATGGGCTGCAGACCGTATCGTTAAGCAAGTAGACAAGTAGGTCCTTTTACGTTAGCCTTTTTAGTTATTTATTTATTTATTGTTTGGACTTGACCCAAGGATACCATACACTTACCTTCGGAGTATGTGATGCAATGAGTGCATAGGTGAAAAATATTTTATATTCAGTTTTAATTTCAGTACAATTACTTTAACTTTATGTTATTATATATATGTATTTTGACGAGATGTTCTTATACATATATAAATATTTTCGACGTTATATTTTTATAAAAATAATATATTATATTATTGTGCTGAAGGAGAAGGAAAGTATGAGTTTGGGGGCATGAAAGAGGAATCATTGCACTCCAATCGCGACAAAATGTCATTCTCTTTTATGCAACTGCTCTAGCTTGATTTCTTCCTTGTATATACTTTCTTCCTACCTTTTGGAGTAAACTATGTATAGCAAATGATTTTAAATTTCGGGGACAAATTTTTTTTAAGGTGGGTAGATTGTGACAACCCGTCCCTAATTTCACGATTTTATAAATTTTAAAAGAGTGATTTTACGAAAATGCCCTTAAAGGTGAGGATGTTTGACTTTCGTTGGCCATCTTTCATGATGTGTACAAGCTACTCTTTTTGCGAATTCTCGAAGCACTCGACGATACGAACACATGAGCATAAACAAAACATAATTTGGAGTTATAAACGAACGAAGGTAGGGGCAAAATAGTCATTTTGTTATGAATATGGACGGCTCTAGATTTGTGGGAGCCTTGTCTTGGTGGAATAAAGCCACGTGAGTGGCTGGGGAGAAAAGAAAAGAAAAGAGAGAGGGTGGAGAAGGGTTTGCCCAATCAGAAGAAGGGAAATGAGGGAAAAGAAGAGAATATGGACAAATGAGAAGAAAGAATATGAGGGAAAAATAAGGAAGGTTGGGTGAATGAGGAGATAAGATGTAACAATCAGCCCCGAAACATTTGTTTCAGAATATAATATTCGTGATAGGCCAATTTAGACTCTTGTTTATTTAACTACCATTAATCACAATTCTTTATGTACTTTTCTTAAGCACTCACAAACTCTATAACCAAAGTTTAATTACCAAAACATAAGATTTAATTTTACAATTAATCACCAAATTTCTTTTCCTAATTCAAATTCCCAACCACAGATTAATCTCAATTATTTAATGGCTGCATCTAACTTTCTCGTTACACTGCCTACGTACCCATTGAAGGGATCAAGCCAATCGTAGTTCACATTCCATTTTCAATCCACATACGAAAATATTCAAGTAACCGAAATAACCAACATTGGGTTTAACAATCAAAACACATCAATTGGAATCAAAATTCATTTTTAGAATATCAAAATTTGCACAAAATGGCATAATCGGCCCACTGGCCATGCGCCGCCATGGGTGGCGGTCGGCCGCCTCGACTCGCTGGAAAATTCAACTATTTTAAAAAATTACCAAATTTTATAGGCAAGTAGAGTTCAAGGAGAGGATCAACTTTCATACCTGGGCTGCAAGCTAGTTTGGTTGGGAAGTGGCCGAAAAAGCCGTCAAACCGTTGAAAACCCCAAAAAGGGTGAACTTTGATTCGTCGATTCCGTAGCTCCACCGCCCCAAAAATTGTTTGGGGGTGTGTTCCTGGGTTCAAGAGGTGTTTAGGGGTGGTGGTGGTTGAAGGAATCACCTTCAGAAATGGTGGATTTCCATCGATCTCCTCACGGCACCGTCGGAGTTATTCCCATGAAACCACCATAAAAAATCATCGGGTTTGGGGTAGAACTTGAGGAAGGAGGGTCATGGAGTTGAGCATAGGGGGTGGCGAGCCTTGGATCGCCGGGAAAATAATTGAGAAATTGACGGAAACTATCGATTGGAATCGGGTCGTAATATGGAACCGGGTCGTGGGTCCTGTTGGCTAGTTCTCTCTCTTCCTCCTTTCCCTCATTGCCCTGTCCTCCCATTGGTTCTCCTTTTTTCTCTTCCCCATCCAGATTGGTAGCCCCCTCTCATTTCTCTTCTCTCATTTCAATCTCTACCACCCATGTGGCATCACCCATTAACAAGAAATAATTTAATATGTATGAGTATAAAATACGTCTTCATATTATTAAATAAAACCAACTAGGGCCATTTTCATCTTCTTTTTCACTTATCGATAAATTTTACGACGTAAATTATAATAATTTCCAGTAATAAATTTAAAAAATTTCTCAATTAATTTTTCATAACCATAAATCGATTTATTTTCGATCTTCTCCACATATTCATATACTTAAAATTTTCAAGGTATTACAGAAGAGAAGGAGAATGGACGAATTAGGAAGGAAAACAGGGAGGGAAATGAGAGAGTGGAGAGGCACACAACCAAGGCCCTTTTCCCTTAACCCATTTCCAAACCGTGACCCAACCTTTGACCCCGACCTCCCCGAGCCTTTTTCCAACAATCTCCATTATTTTTCTGGTGAATCAGGACTCTTCAACACCTGTAAACATCACCACACCACTCCTCCTTCATTGATCACTAAAGATTCTACGGGATTAAGCCCATTTCGTGGTGTACGGCGACAACAGCACTGTGAGGTTCTTAGTGGCAATCCACCAATTTTGAATGAAATTCCCTCGATCTCCACCACCATTAGACTCTCTTTGAGCCTAGGAACAAACCCCAAACAACCTTAGAGGTAGTGGAGCACCAGAGAAGTCGAATCGAAGCCACCAATTTCTAGGATTTTTTACTAGTTCGAGGGAAATTAAAGCTTTCCCGACCAAATTGTTCTCCACAAGTATAAAACTTTCTCTACTCATTGAGATCTTCATTTCTGTGAAATTTGGTCATTTTTGGAAATAGTTAATTTTTCCAGCGAGTCGGAGCGACGGCGCGTGGGCCAAGACCCCACTTGACCATCCTAGGCTAATTTGATGCCACGATTCCATAATTGACATCCATTTAGTGAAATCCTGATGTTTTAATTTAGTTTCGTAATGGACCACCTAGTTGGTCTCCACTTGGTTATATATGAATGGACGATTTGACCATTAGATCGGCACTAAACTTTAATACGTGATTGTACGTAATATTTGTGGATATTAGGAACTTACTGATAGGGAATCCGACATACAAATCTTCTCAAATTGAATTTCTAAAGTTTGTAAAATCCAACTTTGATCGTCACTTGAATTTACGATTGGTGGAAATCCAACAGTTGGATCGTAAAAAAGTTTTAGTATGTTGTTCTAGAAGCATAGTGTGGACTTTGGAAAGTTATGAATCAGAAATCCATGGGCGAATGTTTCAGATTGACTTATGTAAGGTTGTGGACACTCCTTAGCGTATTTCGACGCGCTGATTCTGAATCCACCGTTTCTGAAATTTGACCGTTGTGGGATAATTCCTTTATTAGCCGTACTTTGTACAAAAATGCGTAATTTCATTAGCACGTTATATTTACCTAAATGGTTTCGTTTCTAGGCAAAATGGATCGCAATGATTCTTAATGCTACGAGACAAGTTTGACTCGGTGACATGATCTGTGAGTGGGTCTTTTCTTTATATATATATATATATATATATATATATATATATATTGGTTAGTATCCATATATACAAGCATTAATAAATTCTTTATGTGATTTCCATGATTAAATTAATGTTTATAAGAAATACCTTATTGTTGGGAAATGATGAAACAATCCTACGAGATGCACATGTAAGCTTACTATAAGGAGATGCCTTGATTATATTTATGGTCATGAATAGTACGATATTGATTAGAATTGTTGAATGGTTGTGGCATGACTATATTGATGTTATTTGCTCATCGTTTGTTGCACTAGTGTTGGTACTTGCCCAGGCCAGGGCTAGTCTTTCACGTGTATATGCACATCGCACCGTATGCTCACTTTGGATCCATAGTAGGTGCCATTCCTGTTGTACATGTTACCATAGGCAACTCCAACTCGTATATGATGCACATAACGCTAGTCTTTATGTGATTGTAGTACTATAGCGTATATCATTATTACACCTAGGGGTAGGCAAACGGGTCCTGGACCCGCTGGTTGGGGTGGGTACATGCGGTTCGGGACGGGTCTACGAAATTAAAAGGGCGGGATGGGTCTAAAAATAAGGAGGAACTGGCCCCTGGCCCGGCCCATTTGTAGCATGGGCTAATGGATTGGATTA
The DNA here is from genome assembly GCF_042453785.1 of Malus domestica. Lineage (NCBI taxonomy): Eukaryota > Viridiplantae > Streptophyta > Magnoliopsida > Rosales > Rosaceae > Malus > Malus domestica. The sequence goes on from NC_091675.1 coordinate 22,020,274, forward strand.
AAGGCTCGCCATGAGCCTCGACTTACAAGGTCGCCCACCAAATTGGACCAGATTTGGGAGGCCCTCAAGAAGGTCTCTGGAACCAATATAACTTTACAAGGTCTCAGAGCATTTTGATATGATTTAATTAAATCCAACTCTCCAGCATTTTTATCCCCTCATCTCAGAGACTTTCATCAATCTCCCATTTTCCATTCATTCACACTTGAGTAGCTGAGCTTGCATTGAGTTCTCAACAGCATTTACCTAAACCATCATCGCCTCATGACCACCACGATTGCGCAGCCCTCGAGCTCTTGCTGAAGTCGTTGGACCGCTAGATGTTGGTCGTTGACCACCCAATATGGTCCAATTCGGCTAATTTGACGCATTCTTGACTCGATCAACTACCTCATCACCACGATCCACGACTGGGATTGACTCTCATGGCCACCGACTAGTCCGTCAACGTTACGCATGTGGGTTTCTTATCGAGCAGGCCACTTTTCCTCTCCCTAACTCGACTTCTCTTATCTCATTGACTCATTTTTTCTGGGTTTTTTTTTTTTTTTATGGTTCTGATTTTATGTTGGTTGGTTTTTTTTATGGTTTTGCTTTATCGTCTTTTCCTCTCTCCTAGACGGCTTGAACGGTCTGAGCTACATCTGGGTTGTCGCGGAGGAAACGAGTTCGATAACCGAGGAAGAAAACTTAAACGACGTCGTCCTCTTCTGTGTTGACCAAAAAAAAATGTAATAGGAATCGTGGACCCGCCTCAAACCGGCATGTTTGAAACGAGCCGAGTTAGGTCCCGTTCTAAAACTCTTGACCAGGCCCGGCCTACCCCGTTACATTTTAAAACGGGTAAAGTTCGGTTCCTCCAAATATGGGCTTAGCCCAGCCCATGCCCAGCCCTAATTACACCTAGTCTTGTTCATGCCAGAATATCTTTGCATGAACTCGTGTGTCAACATGTGTCGATGAGCATATGATATGATATGTTGCTTATGTGAGATTTTGTGATTATGGATGTCATGCCCTTATTTATGAGATATTGTGCCGTAATGAATTCTTGGGATTTTGTAGACTATGGTAAGTATTTTCTTACTATACGTAGTATGTATATTTTGGAAACTATACTTGTTTTACAACGAGAGGTTATTATGTTTTCGAAAAGGTTTTTACAAAGATTTGTTTCTAGGTCCACTCACCCTTGTTTTTCGCCCCTTCAGGTTTTATTGCTGAACTTACATGTTGACGAGGATTCTTGGCAAATATTGGTGTAGACGATTACCTTCGATGGTATAATTTTCACCCTATCTTACTGTACTGTGCTTATGCTCTGACATCATGTTTGACATAGGTTCATTCCCGCTCACAATGCACTTTTATATGTAGGCATTTTCAGGTTTAAATTTATTCACATTTTCCACTACACTACACTTTATGGCTTCGTCACCTTCTAGGTGTCAGCCATCACAGCTCGATTCGGAGTTCAAGTGGACATTCCGGGTCGGGATATGTTAGAATGAAAGTAATGTTTTATTAGGTTTATTTTAGAAATTAATTAGAGATTTGATTTATATTGTATTAGGGTATTTTTGGCATTAACGTATTAGGGTTTCTTAGGTTTATATCGCTATAAATATAGCTTGTAAGGTAGTTTGAGAGGTAAATTAGTCAAAATGTAGTCTTTACGGGTTATGTAGCCTTCTTGTCACTTTCAATATTTTCAGTTAATAAAGTATTATTTTATATTCTACTTATTCACTGCTTAGCCTAATTTTCAACTAGTAATACTTGTCGTTAGGCATTTCAATTGTACTTACACATCTAATATAACATGACACAAAATTAAAAGTATAGTGCAAAAGGTAGAAAGAGGAGTATAGAAATTACTAGAGAAATTTTATTCAGACTCATTTATTCTCTTTCTACACTCAATTTATTATTTTTTAAGAAGATTATATTCACACACCCCAAATTATTTCTCCCAAACCTTTTTAATTTTTTTAATGTTAGTGGTGTGTAGAAAATATTAAAAAATTAAACGGGTATGGGAGAAGTAAATTGGGGTGTGTAAATATAATCACTATTTTTTATCTTAAAATTCTGAATGTGTTCAACAATTCTCCCTTTACACCCAAAACGAAAAAGAACAAAAAATAAAAATAAAATTTCAACACTAGAAAAGTCCGACCACCCCATCTCTCCAAATCCCAACCACCCTCAATTTCTACCCCTCCCCAACCTTCCGTCCCCACCTTCCCTACCACCCACAACAGCTCCCTCTTCCATGCAATCCTTCTAACATCCTCGAATTCTCCGAAACTATTAACTGGTTGAATCTAACGCTTTACTAGAAGTAGGATTAGAAATTAAAAGTTATAAGTTCAAAACTTCAAATCATGTGGTAATCCTAAAACATATAAACATTAAAACTCATTCGCGGAAAATTATTGACCATCATTTGAACAAGATTTGATAAGAAAAAAGAATAATTAACTAATCCCAATAAAACCCTAAAATAGTTGTAACCAATGAAAGGTTTATCCAAAGTTATCCCAGCGATTATGCATTTGCCTGCAAGCTATTAAGTATCGGTACAAATGCAAATAAAGGTCTACGTTGGAGCAGTTCTTGCATTTTGTATGAGAGAAACTAACTTTTGACAATCCAAGTCTACACTCATGTTGACTCACTCTCAAGTTCCTCAACGTTCTTCACTTGTGACAAGTTAGAATGAGTGATGGATGAGATCGTTGGGGTTTTCATTGTGCGTGGTAGCGGAGGTCACAAGGGGGAGGGGGTTGGAGAGGGGTAAAAGTTGGGGGTCTTTAGGGTATGGAGAGATGAGGTGGCCGGAGTTTCCTAGTGCTAGAATTTTAATTTTAATTTTTTTGTTCTTTTTCATTTTGGGTGTAGAAAGAGAATCGTTAGGCACATTCGGAACTTCAAGATAAAAAATGAAAAATTGGTGTAAAAAGAAGATAAATGGGTATGAATAAAATTTCTCATATCACTGTCGTAGCTTAAGAGCATCTCCAATGAGTATGTCATTTTTTTTTGTCAAATTCCTAATTGATGATTAATATGGCATTTTGAAGCATGATGTCAAATTTCTTTATATTCCAATCGGTGTGTTAGTTATTATTTTACTATGTTGATGCACAAAACCGGAGGTCTTGGAACAACCTAAATCAGATCGTTATTCTGCAAGAAAGTAAATAACACAAGATGTATCGTGGTTCACCCCAAGGTTTGGGCTACGTCCACACTGATTATGTATTTATCTGAGGAAGAGAGAGCTCTGAGAGTGAGAGCTTGGAGAGGGAGTAAGGAGCCTTAGGCATTGGCCTCTCAAATGGCCTCCCCTAATTGTGAGGGTGAGGGTTCCTTTTATAGAATAAGGACTCCTCACTTATTACATATTTGCCCATTCCTTTATCACATAATTACATTTAAGTCCCTCGAGTATTTGTACGAGATCTAAATACAAGGCCTTAAATATGGTATAAACAATAGTCCCCCAAGTCTTCAGTCAAGAGAGTCTTTTGGCTGGAGACTTGAAATTCAGTCCATGTGTGGGCCGAAGTAACTAGATGTTGTCTTGAACTGATGTTCGATGTGAGGCGGTGCTCAATCTGAAATGATGCTCAACTAGAAGTAGCACATGTTGCGAGGCTGCTCGGCTCGTGGCTTATGTTACCTTAGTTGGCTCGGCTTGTGGCGTTGAAGGTGAAGGAGTCCCTTTTATAGAATAAGGGCTTGCTCCTCAATACATGAATGATGGGCTAGAGTTGATGCTCTCTAATGATGGTGAGGGAGTCCCTTTTATAGAATAAGGGATCGCTCCTCAACACATAAGTGATGGGCTAGGAGTGATGCTCGCGGCGAGGCAGTTGCTCAACTGGCGGCGTTGCTCTCTAATGAAGGTGAGGGAGTCCCTTTTATAAAATAAGGGCTCGCTCCTCAGTACATAAATAATGGGTCAAGTCCCCAAGTATTTTTTATGAGGCCCAGTTGAGACCTAATATATGTCACATACATAATGTAGTCCCCCAAGTCTTCGATCAATAGAGTCTGTTGGCTAGAGACTTTAAATTGAATCCATGTATGGGTCGAAGTGGCGGTTTGTTCGGAAGCGGTATTTGTATACCCTGCAATGAAGCTTTGTAGGTGAAGCTTTGCAAGTGAAGCTTTGAAGCTAGAGCTCTGTAAATGAAGCTTTTGAAGCTAGAGCTCTGTGAATGAAACTTTTGAAGATGATTGACATGAGTGATGCTCATGAATGTTTATGTTAATTGACATGAGTGATGCTCATGGATGTTTTCATGAGTGATGCTCATGGATGTTGTCATGAGTGATGCTCATGAATGTTGACATGAATAATGGTCATGAATGTTTATGTATGATTATCATGAGTGATGCTCATGAATGTTTATGTATGAATGACATGAGTAGTGCTTATGTATAATTTTGAAGTACTGGGCGTACTTTTGATCACCTGGTTGGTGGCATGAAGGAGAGTACGGGTTGTACATTTCATTACCTGGTTGGTGGCATGAATGGCTAGTTACCAAATGATTTTAGAGTACGGGTTGTACATTTCATCACCTGGTTGGTGGTAATAGCGGCAGGTTGTCGAATAATTTTGGAGTACTGGGCGTACTTTTGATCACCTGGTTGGTCGTAATAGTGGCAGGTTGCCGAATAATGATGGAGTGCTGGGCGTACTTTCGATCGCCTGGTTGGAGCTATTTTGGGCTTATGGGCCTTTGCCCTCCACAACATGCCAGCCCATTTATTTTGGACTTTGTCGTTTTTTTTTGTTTTTTATTATTATTACCCTCTGATGGGGTTTATACAGATGTCTCTAACAAATAAGAAAAATACATCATAAAAATAAGAAAAGCAAATCACATCATTCTGGTGGGGTGTTTACTCATTGCTTTTGCTTTCTGCTTTTACTTTTCCACCACACCTCTCTCTCTGTATCTGTCTTTGTGCTGCTATCCTGCATGTGCTCAGTAAAAAACCCATTCTTTCAGATTTAATTCTCTTCTCTCCTTTTGCTTTTGTTTCTATCTTCTTTTCTCTTGTTCTTTTTTTTTTCTTTTCCTTTCTCAGAAAATGAAGATGCAGGGGATGGGTCATTGATCTCATCCAGCAGGTTGTCTGCAGCATACAGAGCATCTTTGATTTGCACTAGCTTCCCTGCAATTTGTCGAGGTACTGGCCTGATCATGGGCCCTCTTGATCAAGGGGTGCAAAGAGTCGAGAAATTTCACCAGCCACTCTATATTCTTGAACTGTCTAAAGTAATTTCCGTCCCCAGTTTCATCTACATGATTTCCAACGTCTAGTTCGACATGCATATAAGAGACTGAGGCGGTGGAGCCCATGGCGTATGAGGCAACGAAATTGAAGCCTTCCGTCAGTATCCCTTAAGCAAACCCAAATTGCTGCTGTTGTTTTCTCATAAAAAACTCTTGCCCTGGATCAAAAAACTGACCCTTTTGGATCTGATGGCGTATTTAGATCTTTACCTCGTGATCGCCACCCTGCCCTCCCTCATGAGGAATAGTCATTGGATTATCCGGAGGATAAACATGAATAGCAAGCAAATTATGAGCATTAGGAAGCACTATATTAGTGACGTCAAGAGAATGCCTTTGGAACATCCCTCTTGGCAGGTCGTTTCTGTGCCCATTTAGATACATCTCGACATAGTAATTGATTGCGCAGAAATTCAGATCCACAAACTGTGTGCTTGATAGATTACACCGAAAAGTTGTAAAGAGCCAAAATGTATAGTACTGCCTTCCGGAGTCAGAAATGTCTATAATGTAGTCGTTTTGCAATGCGTAGAAAGGATCAGGTAAATCTTTCCCCTTTACCAAGGTTGCCAGAATAGTTCCGAGAATGATGGCCTCCATCCAAGGAAGGTCGAGGGAGAAAGGGTGGTGGTGAGCTGGGTACCAGTGACGGTGACTTCCCTGTCCCTGGTGCTGATCCACCCCGAGTCCAGAATCGTCTTCCCTATCGCCGCCATTAAGCTCCAGCTAGCTCTGTTCAGCTCTCTCTCTCTCTCTCATGTTTTACCTGGGATGGTGCTGATGGCGTGAAAGCTTTGCTCTTGCCTTGACAAATGGCTGGATCTGACGGAACGCCTGATGGGGAGCTGGATTCGAAGTTCAGAGAAGCAATGGCGGGCCTGACGGCTTAGCAGTCGGAGAGTTTGATTTGAATCTCCACAACGTCGACATTCCATAGTACCCAATTATGAGTTGTGGTTCTATGAGGAACTTCATGGGTCACTAGGTTCCGCCACGGTAGGAGGTTGTCGTACTGGGTCTTGAACTGGATCTGCTTGTCATCCCTGACTGGCTCTTACTCGACGGAGGAGTCGAGCCGTCGAGCCATTCAGATCTACTTGTCGTTGTCACTGGGCAGAGAGTAGAGTCATTGTGTCGAAAGCTACGAAGAGCTTCGGAACTGATTATGAAAAGATCACTTTCTGTTGAGGGAACAAGTATTGAAATAGATATTTGTGGAGCATTTGAAGAAGATCAGTGCGAGACAGACAAAGATGATAAGTTGGGGTTTTATTCGTATGATTCAGATACGGAGTGAACTAGAAAATTATGGTGAGAAAGACGAGGGTGGGGATGCGTTGTGCCAAGATTCTGATGATCTGAAGGCTTATTCTAACCAATCCAATTGTACGACTCTCCCCGAAATGCACCAAGTACAACACCAATAAATAAAACCCCGAGAGAGAGATGGAGGGTTTTCTGGAAAAAAATCCAAAAGTGAGGTTTTGGGCTATTGGGTTTTTCTGGGAAAGCTTTAGGTTGTTGGATTTTTGCAGGTTTTGCAGATTCACAATGGTGAGATGAAAAATTGAGAGAGGACCAACATAGCTTTTCGTTTCGATTCCCACAGACGGCACCAAATGTTGATGCATAAAACCGGAGGTCTTGGAACAACGTAAATCCAACCGTGAATCTGCAAGAAAGTAAATAACACAAGATGTATCGTGGTTCACTCCAAGGTTTGGGCTACGTCCATACTAATTATGTATTTATCTGAGGAAGAGAGAGCTCTGAGAGTGAGAGCTTAAAGAGGAAGTGAGGAGCCTTAGGCATTGGCCTCTCAAATGGCCTCCCCTAATTGTGAGGGTAAGGGGTCATTTTATAGAATAAGGACTCCTCACTTATTACATATTTGCCCATTCTCTTATCACATAATTACATTTAAGTCCCTCGAGTATTTGTACGAGATCTAAATACGAGGCCCTAAATATGGTATAAACATACTATAATATAGGGCCCACTTTAAAACAGTGTTCTAAAAATCGGCCTAGGCGACTGCCTAGGCGCTGGGCGGAGACCAACCACCCCAATTAACTCATAATCGGTTGCAAAATCGGATAAAGTATTAGATGGATGTTGGGCATGATTAGGCAGGTCTAGGCGAAGCTATGCAAGTTTGCGCGGGGCTGGGCGGAGTCTAGTTGGCCGTATTTGAAGACGCCGGAACCAAAAAAAAATTTGAATTTGGAAAAGTCAGGTTGTAGAGTCAAGAGGAAGAAGATGATTGATGGGGTTCATCTTTTTTTTTTTTTTTTCAATTTAAATGGACAAATGTTGTCTTTATGGTCCCACCACTCCTGTTTGGTTCCACGTTTCCACTATTTTATGTTATTTTATTTCTGTTTTTTTTTTGGGTCAATATTCTTTTGTTTCTTTTCTCACCCAAATCAATCATCATTTTTTACTTTTTAAATATTTTTGCATTGTTTTATTATTCCTTTTCCTTTTCCTTTTAAGACCATTTATATTAAAAACCCTAACATTACATATATATTATTTAAAAAAAAACATATTATTTTTATATAATAAATGTAGGGAATTGTTATTGGCACTCCAAAAATCTTATTTTGCACTCCAAACTTTCTATAATTAGAAAGAAAAATACACTTGTGAAGAGTGTAGAATGAGATTTGTGGAGTGCTAATAACAGTTCCTTAAATTTAAATTTTATATTAAATTAACTTAAATCCGCCTAGGCGCTAGGTCCCTTCTCGCCGTCCGACTAGCGCCTAGCGTCTTTTAGAACATTACTTTAAAATAAAATAAATAGTAAAATTATTTTTAAAGCTTTATCTTGTAGTGGATGATGGGCCCCACCAATTAAAAATAAATAAAATAGAAATAAATGTAGCGTCAAAATTGATGCTAGAGATCTTGTTGTCATTCCATGTTAGCTAAAAGACTTTTCGGTTGGAGCAATATTTACTGTAAAAAATGATTAGTTGACATTCTACCTGATTTGGCTTCTCCTTTGAAGATGGTCTACTATGTCAATTGAGTTCACATTTATTGCTAGCAAGTTTTGATTTAACAACCTAATAATATAACTAAGAAGACAATATCGTTGATATGACATATAAATTTGACTGTAGATGTGATACTATTCCAATTAGGAGGTTTCACGTCTCTTCTAGTCAATGGTTGCATCATGATTGTAATATAACATCCCATAGTTTAATCTAATTCAGACGAATTTGTAATTGCAAATGACATTTTGATTTGCGTATTTATTTAACAAATTTTTTTTTTCTCAACGAGGTCCACTATGCGTGTGCATGTTTGCTCATGTCCTATGGCTATTTCCATGACTACACAGGAACTCCAACCCGGAGGAAAAGGACGAGGAGAGAAGAATAATAGTTGGCCTTTGGCCATCAATTTAGCCCAGAAAATAATTTGGGCCGGCTGTGGTTAACGTCTTGTTCACATTCTGTGCACTCCTGTCTTCTCCAGCTAGCTCTTCCTCTAAACCCTAAACCCTAAATTACCAGAAGCTTTACCGGTCACCAAAACAACCCAGTTTCAAGCAGAGCCAAAGCCGACGAAGAACAATGGAGCCCGCTACGCTGACGAACTCAACGGACCTGAAGATTGGGGAGCTCTTGAAGGAGGTCCAGCTCGACTATTCACCTGCATTCACCAAGGCCGTGGACGATACCGTTTTAGCCATAGAGTCTGGTTTGACACTAGCATGCATAGACAAATGTAGAGATGGTGGATTTGAAGAAATTTTTATGACCACAGTGGACTATCCTGTAAAATATGACCACATCATAAGGTGTATACATATTAGCAATAGTATGGCTCTTATTGAAGTTGTCTTTGTTGGTGTATAACCCTTTAGCTGAAGCTTGGCAGCAAGAATCATGTCTCTATGTTTTGTTTCTGTTTAAATGTGAGCCATTGGATCATAGTCCACATGGCACTTTAATCTTGTATCTAGCCTAAGTAATAGAATAAGCCAAGTGGCATCATCTCATAGGATGATAGCAATGAATGGCTAAGATTGTATTGTATGTTGAAGAGTGAAGGATCTCCCTTCCTTCTTCATATAACGGTTAGATTGTATTGTGTAAAATGTCAATGAAATTCGAAGAGACATCTTTGCAGCTTCTTCTCTCTGAAACTCTCTCCATCTTTGAAGACAACCTTCATTGAAACACATACTGAAAACACACACACAAACACTAACATGGCCTCAGAGCCTGGTTTCATCGTCTAATCTGGGCGTGAAATCTGTGCGATTGAGCTACATCTTTGAGCTTCAATCGAATCTGGAAATTGTGATTTCGTGTATCCAAGTCTCATATGGCTGGGTCCGGCAATGTCGAGCTTAGAGCTCCCGTCTTCAATGGAGAGAACTATGAATTTTGGAGGATTCGTATGACAACTATACTGAAATCGTATGGTTTGTGGGAGCTGGTAGAAAATGGGTTTGAACCACCAGATCCGAAGTCTGAGAAAACTGTGGTCGATGAGACAAAGAAAGAGACGACGGATGGAGTGTCGTTCAATGAGATCTTGATGAAGGATGCTCGTGCGCTTGGAATGATACAAGGTGCAGTATCGGATCAGATCTTTCCCAGAATCGTGAATGAAGAGACATCCAAAGGAGCTTGGGATGTTCTAAAGGGTGAATTCCGAGGAGATAAACAAGTAAGAAATGTAAAATTGCAAGGTTTACGTAGAGATTTTGAATATACTCGTATGAAGGATAGTGAATCATTATCTGTGTATCTCTCTAGATTGTTTGATATTATTAATCAAATGAAAAGTTATGGAGAAGAGCTATCTAGGGAGAGAATTGTGCAGAAATTACTTATCAGTCTTCCGAAAACATATGATGCAATTTGTTCTGTAATTGAGCATTCTAGAGATCTTGAAATTATTGAGGTTCAAGAGGTTGTAGCTTCTCTCAAAGGATTCGAACAGAGGCTTGATTTACATACAGAGTCTTCGACTGAGAGGGCATTTGCAAGTTTAAATGTAGCATCTAAGGGTGTTAAAAGTGGTGGATTTTCTGGGAATCAAAGGTCTCAAGAGAGCTGGATATCAAGGGGAAAAAATTGGGATTATAAACCAAACCATGTTCAGAAGCAGAGTAATACTCAAAGGAATTGGGATCACAAACCCAATTATCCTCAGAGACAGAACAATACTCAAAGGAATTGGGATCATAGGCCTAACTATGTCCAGAAGCAAAACAATGCTCAGGGTGATTGTAAGTGGTGTGACAGGTTGCACTATGGGAAGTGTTGGTATGAAGGTAAACCAAAGTGCACAGGCTGTGGTAAGCCAGGTCATTCTATGAGAGACTGTCATGAGAATAAAGGAGTGCAGAAAGTTAATTATGTGAAGCAAATGGGAGAAATATGATCACTGTTTTATGCCTACAATGCAGTGACCGATGTGCAAGTCAATAACTCATGGTACATTGATAGTGGTTGTAGTAACCACATGACAGGAGATGAGAGATTATTGGTCAATATTCAGAGAGATTTGACCTCCAAAGTAAAGATGGGAACTGGAGAAATTTGTCAAGTGGCAGGAAAGGGAACCTGGGTGATTGAAACTAAGTGGACTTGAGGAAAATCTTCTAAGTGTAGGACAAATGATGGAAAACGGTTATTATTTGTTGTTTGGAGGTGATGTAGTGAATATTTTTTATGGATGGTCACTGGATAATTTAGTAGTGAGGGTACATATGACCAACAATCGATGTTTTCCTTTGACAATGTTGCCTGCAACACAGTATGCACTAAGAGCAGGTATCACACATTGTTCTCAGATATGGCATAAGAGGTTGGGTCATTTGAATGAGAGAAGTCTCAAGGTACTTGAAGAACAGGGGTTGGTGCATGGATTACCTAAACTAGAAATGTCCCAAAGTGTGTGTGAAGGTTGCATGTTGGGTAAACAACACAGAGACTCATTCCCTTCTCAATCGACTTGGAGAGCTAAAGATCCACTGGAGTTGATTCATACAGATATCTGTGGTCCAATGCAAGTAGAGTCTCATTCTGGAAACAAATATTTTTTGTTGTTTACAGATGACTGCACAAGGATGTCATGGGTGTATTTTTTGAGAAACAAGTCTGAAGCGTTTGAATGTTTCAAAAAGTTCAAGGCAATGACTGAGTTACAATGTGGATATAAGGTTAAATGTCTCAGGAGTGATCGAGGAGGAGAATTCCTTTCTGCAGAGTTTGACAAATACTGTAATGGACAAGGAATTCAGAGACAATTGACTATGGCCTACACTCCTCAACAAAATGGAGTGTCCGAAAGAAAGAATAGGACTGTGGTAGAGATGGCAAAGTCAATGCTACATGAAAAAAACCTTCCATATGCATTTTGGGCAGAAGCAGTGAATACTGCAGTCTATTTGATCAATAGGTGTCCTACCAAAGCTTTGAAGAAGTCAACCCCATTTGAAGCTTACAGTGGTAGAAAACCTGGAATAGCTCATTTGAAGATATTTGGCTCATTGTGCTATGTGCATATACCTTCTAATCTCAGACATAAACTGGAAGAAAACAGTCACAAGTGTATCTTTGTAGGCTATGGTTCAAGTGAGAAGGGCTACAGATTGTTTGATCCCATTTCAAGAAAGATTGTTCTCTCAAGGGATGTCACATTTGATGAGGATAATTTTTGGGATTGGAACTGCAATATAGATACTGGAGTGACATTTCCAGTTATCACTGAACATAAGAATGCTAATGAAATCTGTGAGGTTGATGAAAATTCTCAGTTTGAAGAATACAATGTTTCTCAAAGTGAGAATGTGCCTGAGAGATCTCCAACTTATGATGATACACCGAAGAAATGGAGAAGTATCAATGAAATCATGGCTCAATGCAACATGTGTGTTATTGAACCAGAAAGTTATGAGGATGCAGCTAAAGATGATTCATGGAGGAGTGCAATGAAAACTGAATTGGACATGATTGAGAAGAACAACACATGGCAGCTTGTTGAGAGACCATATGACAAGTCTGTTATTGGTGTTAAATGGGTCTATAAGACCAAACTTAATCTAGATGGCACTGTGCAGAAGAATAAAGCTCGGCTGGTGGCTAAAGGCTATTCACAAAAGCCCGGAATCGACTATAATGAAACTTTTGCCCCTGTGGCAAGGTTGGATACGATTAGAACTTTAATTGCCCTTGCTGCACAGAAGAAATGGAACTTGTATCAATTAGATGTAAAGTCTGCATTTCTCAATGGGGTACTGAAAGAAGAAGTGTATGTTGAGCAACCTCAAGGCTTTCTGAAGGAAAGTGAAGAAACAAAGGTGTACAAGTTAAACAAGGCTCTATACGGCTTGAAACAAGCACCAAGAGCCTGGTATGACGAGATTAATGCATACTTCAATAGTGCAGGGTTTGAGAAGAGTTCAAGTGAGGCAACTTTGTATGTTAAGACAAGTAAGGACTCAGGTATCATTATTGTCTCTCTATATGTAGATGACATTGTATATACTGGTAGCAGTCCACAAATGCTTGAAGAATTTAGAAATGACATGATGAAACACTATGAGATCACTGACTTGGGTTTATTACATCATTTCCTTGGAATGGGTGTGCTGCAAACTGAGAACAGCATTTTTATACACCAAAAGAAATATGCACAGAAACTAATTGAGAAGTTTGGTCTGAAAGAATGCAAATCAGTTGCTACTCCACTTGCAATGAATGAGAGGTTGAGCAAAGTTGATGGAAGTGAACCTGCGGATGAAGGAGAATATAGGCAGCTTGTTGGAAGTCTGCTCTATTTAACTGCAACTAGACCTGATGTGATGTTTGCAGCAAGTATATTGGCAAGGTTCATGCATAATCCCACTAAGAAACATATGGGAACAGCTAAGAGGGTACTGAGATACATCCAGGGAACAATCGATTTTGGTATTGTCTTTGAAAGGGGAAAAAGTACTACCCTAATCGGCTACTGTGATAGTGATTGGGCTGGAAGTGAGGATGATATGAGAAGTACTTCAGGGTATGCATTCACACTAGGATCTGGTATGTTCTCATGGGCTTCAATCAAACAAAATACTGTGGCACTGTCTACTGCAGAAGCAGAATATGTTAGTGCAGCAGAGGCTACATCACAAGCAAAGTGGCTGAGATTTGTTCTAGAAGACTTTGGAGAAGAACAAGTGGAAGGAACTCAGATCTTGTGTGATAATACATCAGCCATTGCTATGGCAAAGAATCCAGTCTTTCATCAAAAGACAAGACACATCAACAGGAAGTTCCACTTTATCCGAGAAGCAATTCAAGCCAAAGAGATTGAGTTAGTGTACTGCAGGACAGAGGAGCAGATTGCAGATATACTTACTAAGGCTTTACCTAAAGATCGATTTGTGTATCTAAGGGAGCTACTTGGAGTTAAATCAGCCAAAGGGTTAGAAGGGAGTGTTGGTGTATAACCCTTTAGCTGAAGCTTGGCAGCAAGAATCATGTCTCTATGTTTTGTTTCTGTTTAAATGTGAGCCATTAGATCATAGTCCACATGGCACTTTAATCTTGTATCTAGCCTAAGTAATAGAATAAGCCAAGTGGCATCATCTCATAGGATGATAGCAATGAATGGCTAAGATTGTATTGTATGTTGAAGAGTGAAGGATCTCCCTTCCTTCTTCATATAACGGTTAGATTGTATTGTGTAAAATGTCAATGAAATTCGAAGAGACATCTTTGCAGCTTCTTCTCTCTGAAACTCTCTCCATCTTTGAAGACAACCTTCATTGAAACACATACTGAAAACACACACACAAACACTAACAGTCTTTTGTGTGTACAATGATCTTGCATCAGCATTGAATGTGATATTGCATTATACCTTCTTTTTTTTCCTGCTTGTGGTTTGATTTACCCGTTTTGTTTACATGTTTGATCTTTTAGGTTGAACTTAAAGGGGAACAGTGCAGTTTATACATCAGGATTTTGCTTTGATGATGAATGTTGGAGATTGTATGAGCAGAAGGTGCAGAGTGTTTTAATTCAAGGGTTGAGTGACAGAGTGAAGACTGTACGTGTTACCTGGAGAAATATTTTATCAGACCACATCATAAAAAATGTACGTCATCCGGTGTTTTACTTTATCATCTTTTATCAAACATATGTTTATGTAGCAGATCAATTTGTTTAAATTTGACTTGTCACTCCAGGGATTGTCAACCCTGAATTGGAATTTCCGAGAGCTCTCTGGAGAAAGCTTTTAGGCTTGTTGATATTGGTCCAGATGCTGATAATAAAGAGGAGGTATATGAGTACCTGTTTGGAATCATATGTCGATTTCTTCTTTTGTTGCATGTATTCAGTTTACTATGTTCTGTGTAGGCTCTCTAATTCTGCAAGTTATGGGGGGAAAAGTCGGAGCTCAGGAGATTTAAAGATGGTAAAATTGCAGAAAGCACAGGTTAGTCATTTGTTTTGGCTTTTTTCGTTCTTCTGTACTTGACCTTAGTTGTATCAGTATCATTTACGTGCTTTCCTTACTCTTGCTAAAATCAATTGTCAAGATGACTAAAATGTTGACACTGTTTCCTTAGTTTGGGAAAGTGAGCAATGGAGAAGACATATTATCTTAAAAAGGATTTCCCAGTATGTGCTTCAGCGACATCTTTCTGTATCAAAAGAGAATATAATGCACATCGTGGATCAACTTGATTTCTCTTTGCTATATGGTGCTGGAGGTAAACTAGAATAATTCGTTATTGTCTTTGTATGTGATTTCAATATAATTCTCATCTTTGTTTTATTTTTTGCTTTATGGTAACATTTCAATTCTTTCAGATCCTATATCATCTTCTGGGAATTTGCTTGGGGTATTTGAAATTCTATTGAAGCGCTTGCGGCTTCTTGAAGACATTCCACTGAAGGTTTCTACTGTGCAGCCCCTAGATTCAGGTATAATTGCATGGCTGGAAAAATCAATTTTAAATGACTAGCTTCAATTGTCAATTCCAAATATTTGATTATGCGTTGTTTTTTCATTATTATATTATGAGATTTGTGGATGTGATATTATGTTTGTTTGGGATATGAAAGTTTTTAACTTCTGCTGCATTTTGCCTTAGATCAGTTTGTTGTTACATGTTGTGATCATTAAAATCGATCCTCTTGTTTTCATAATTTTACTTTGAATTTTTTTTTCTGGAATGCACTCATTATCTTATCCCTTTTCCTTCTCTGTATAACTCGTCAAAAGTTTTGAGAAGAATGATAATATAATTTGATTTTCAACTGGATTTTCCATGACCCTCTTCACCCCTATATGCAGCTTTCAGGTTTTCATCTGTCTTCCCACCTGAACCTCATCTGCTTGCTAATGAGAAGGGTGCTTTTGTAAGCCTACATAGGTTCACTCCTTCCTGCATTCATCCGCTGGAAGTTATGATCCAGGCACGTCACAACACACAATAACTGTTAATAACTTTTTTATTTATTATTTTTCAGTCAGTTAATGAAGCCTTATTACTTGATCTAATTTAGTTGGAAGGTTCTGGAAACTGGTCAATGGATGATGTAGCAATTGAGAAAACTAAATCTGCCTTCCTTCTCAAGATTGGAGAGAGGTGGGCAAACTAGGATTACTAATACTCAATTTGATTTTACTTTCTATTGAATAGTTATCTGATGATACTATTTTACTTTCTATTGAATAGTTATCTGATGATACTATCATATAGCAGTCTCCAGAATAATTGGGGGATGACATGTACAGCTACAGAGGATGATGTGGATGTTTTTGTTTCTGGATATGCATTTCGCCTGAAAATTTGGCATGAGAGAGGCCCGACTTTGTTGAGACAGGAAAGTAAGAACTCTTGACTCATGTATCATTACATATTCACCACTGGGATGTTAGATTCTTTTTCCCTTTTTGAGAAGGATGATGTCTTCTTTTGATGCTGACCCCTTCGACTTCTTACTGGCTACAGCGGGAAATGATCAAGTGAAGCACGTCTATAATACAGACAGAGAACTTTATTTCCGGAGTCAACATTCCAGCATGATTAATGGATTACAGGGTTTTTATGCAGCATATGGGCCAGTTGTTAGGTGAGTTATAGCATTTGCATTCTCATTTATTTCTTATTGTTTTATCTGTTGCTGCATATAACTTTTTTTGGTTTCATGTGAAGGCTTGCTAAGCAGTGCGTAGCTTCACATCTGTTTTCGGCTTGCTTGAGGGAGGAGGCAATTGAACTATTGGTTGCATACGTCTTTTTGAAGCCTTTACCATTCAGTGCTCCGTGCTCACGAATCACTGGATTTTTGAGGTTGATATTTATATAACTCATTTCCAGGGCATTTTGGATAGTTCTCACCGACACTTCTGCTTTAAAAGATGGATTCTCTAAATGGCTTGATTTCACTTTTGAATTATGAACATCAAGTTACATAATTCCAAATTAACTGGCAATTAGATAAACACTATGATGTAGCACATACACTTGCAAACAATAATTATTGTCAAACTTTAATAGTGTATTTCACGCTCTCATATGCATGGTAATTCTGTCAACAGGTTCCTGCGATTACTATCAGATTATGACTGGAATTTTTCTGCACTAGTTGTTGACATAAGCAATGATTTGACTCCCAAAGATATGAAAGAGATAAATGTAAGTTCTTCAGCTAAGTAATAAACTCTGATCCATGTCGATCTCTTGCTTTCTTGATTTTATTATTTTCTTTTTTTGGTTACAATTTTATTATTTTCTTGACTGCTACTATTTGGCGTTCAATTTCAGGAGAATTTTATGTCAAGTAGAAAAACTAATGAAGAAAATGTGCAAAGTGTAAATCCAGCAATGTTCTTGGCTACAACTTACGACAGGGCATCCGAGGCCTGGACCAGATTCTCAGTGAACTCAATGGTAGTTTAATTGGTGTCTTTTTCAACACTGTTAATTTTCTTTAGTAAATTCTTGACGCTCCCTCTAGTAATCAGGCCTGTGATACTTTTCCCCTGAGCCGATCCTGGTTTTTTTAAATTTTACCGGCATTTCAATGCATTCCTTTTCTATAAGAGTGCATTCTCATTTCTTCAGTCATGTCAGAATACTAGTTTGAAACTCAATTCCATGAAATTGTTAATTATTGACATAGAGGACTTTCTTTTGTTATTTTGATGATTGTAATAAAAATTAAGATTTGTTGATACCATTGGTCGACAGAACATTCAAACGAATAATCTCCCATAGAATTTTTTATTGCTGGCACTCTAGAAATCCAAGTGCAGCAACTCCTTTTATAGATATGTTATTTAGCATTGCTTATACATTTTGATCTTGTTGAATACGTAGGAGTTAAAAAGGTTGATGGCTTATGCTGGAAGCAGTGCAAACTTGTTGACCAAACTGATTTCGGAGGATCATAATGATAATTATAGATGGGAGGTGAGCCTGATAAATTTTATTGATAGTGATCCGCGAATTGTTTTACCTTGATGTGTATTTGATGTATGCAAAATATTAATGTTTAGTTTTTGATTTGCAGTGCCTTTTTCGAACTCCTTTGAACAGTTACGATGCGGTTATTCTTCTCCACAGAGAAAAATTACCTTACCCCCAACATCTTCTCTTCCCATCTGAATTAAATCAAGGTATATTCTTTACGTTAACCCCGGTGTTTGCATGTCCTCAGCATTATGTTGTTCTCTCTCCTTTTCTAACAATGCCATACTCAAATTTTAGTATATCCGCAGAGTTTTAATGAGCATATTTACACAGGCACAGGGGTACATGTGGCACGTGGGAATGCGAGCATGGTTTTCCACCCATTTCTGTTGCCTGGAGACATGAAAGGAAACTCGGAGGCACTACGAAATAAGCTATTGGTAGACTTTGATCCACTGAGGTGCTTTGTTGGGGATCTAGAGGCATGTATTATGTGATGCCTTAGTTTTGACCATGACGCCATTGCTTTCAGTTTTATGTTTCTGGTCACTGTCGTCTTTGCTTACATCCTTGTGTCTTGAATGTAGAAAGAGTACCCCAACACCTTCAAGCTGTGGAATGATTCTCTGGGTGGTGATGCTGTTGGCATAACGTGGGCGAGATATGGTTCAAAGGTATAATTGGATCCGTTGTAACTGAATAAATGTGCATTCCAAAACGACATTGAAAGCTTTAAAAAAATCGTTTGCTATCTAGACTTCCTAATCAGTTTTATTTTCGGATCCTAATATTTGCAGAAACGAGGGCGGGAAGAAGCAGAGGAAGTAAAAGATCCAACTGATTTATTAAAAGACATCGGTAAAGTGGGAACAGGGTTTGTGAGGGGGGTTTATCTTCTCAAAGCCCCAAGGCTCACTAGTTAACTCTGTTTATATTCTAAAATGCTCAAAGCTTCACGGGTGACAACACTTTTCTCGTGAGCTACTGCTGCTTTTCGACATGAAGAGCAATCCTCGGTGCGCCCCTACAATACTCGCAACAGAGATAACTTCCCCAGTTAAGGAATCTTGTTTGTAACATGTGTATTATTTGGTTGACTGGTAAATGCAATATTCGTAATGAAAGTAAAGGAAATTATTTGTATAGTTGTATGTGTGCCATGAGAATTGCACTATCTGAAACTGTATCACGTTACAATTAACGCCTTGAGAGCGGCATTTTTGTTGATGAGAAGTTCGATTGAACTGTTCGTTACAAAGGTTATACTCGTATTCTTATTCTTTTTTGAAAGAAGATATTACTCTCTGAAATAATGTATGTAGTCTTTTGACTGGGTAAAGTAGAAAGAGCGTTTACACTAGTACTCGAGGTGGAAAGAGCGTTTACCCTTGCACTCGAGGTGGGCATTTTCACTAACGATTAACCATGATACTCAAGAGAAGAATGATATATAAAAAATGACCGGGTGAAGAGTTTTCGGAAATTGTAGATTCATCAGCAGCAGCCATGTTTCGAATAAGAACCCGATCACAACTCCACCACAATAGTTAGACTGCTTCCTGAATGAGTTTTTCTGTGAGTTGTTTAGGCAATCCCATAGCCGTTTCAGTCGTTCCTATCTGCAGCAAACCAAATGAAGCACATTGCAAACGAATTTGGATGGACAGATGAAGACACAGCTGAGGTCAACTACTTTGATCGACAAAATGGTATATGGAGGCCAAAACTCGAGCATGTTTGGTTGTTAGTTCAATCTCGGAATAAGAAAGAAAATTTAGAACCCATTAGCAAAAGCGAACAAGGCTGAAAGAAAACGTGCTTCGGCCTCAGCTTGAACCATGACCAATTCGTTGGGCTTATCCGTCCTTATACTTTTTTCATCAATATCTGCAGTCTAAAACCCACAAACCAAATCAGCAATTTCAAAAGCTAACCCATTTAACCAAGAAAAAAGATTGATTCTTTGATATAATTACAATGTACCATCCATGACTGTGAACCCGTATCCCATCTCCGCCTCTTAAATTTCAGGTAGACGGGTCATGAGCCCACTCTAACAACACCGATACTGTCCCTACTTGATTACCTGCTCAATCCGTCAGGTGTGGAGTTTTAATACAAAAAGCCTCGGTGTTAGTTAGAGTGGGGTAATTCTATATAAATGGCTTGTTCTCAAGCCTTATGGCCGATGTGGGACAAAAGAATTCTAACACTCCCCCGCACATGAGACCCCATTTTATGGGTCACACGTGGAGTTCCACACATCGGCAACCACGTGGAGCCAAGCCGGGGCTCACCCGTTCGTGTTGGGCCAATGCATGTGGCATCTCTTGGCCTACGTAGAGCCAAGTCGAGGCTCACCCATTTGCGCGAAGCCAAAGGGGACCCACCCGTTCACGTGGATGTATGGATCCGTCCCCTAGCTCTGATACCATCTTAAATTTCAGTTAGACGGGGCATCGGCCCACTCCAACAACACCGATACTGTCCCCACTTGACCACCTGCTCATTCCGTCAGATGTGGGATTTTAATACAAAATATCTCAGTGTTAGTTAGAGTGAGGTAATTCTATATAAATGGTTTGTTCTCAAACCTTTTGGCTGATGTGGGACAAAGGAATTCTAACACCACCAATATTTGCCGACGCGCCGCTGACGCCGACCGGAGTATTATATGTCGCAAAAAAGATCAAAAATTGCCGCTAATTTTCACTTCCCTTAAACACCGAATCTAACCCTTTAAGCTAGATGGCAAAGGGGATTGTCATTTATTCGGGATTTAGCGACGAACCTGAAATGACATATTTGTCCGTCTGCTTTCACTTTCTGCTTTCTCGGAGAGGGAAGAATTTGCAACAGTATTGCCATGACTGTGCACTTTCCGTTTTGGGCCTAACGGGTTCAAGTTGGCCCGGTTCAATTCGAATCTTCCACCGAATATATCCTACAGAAGAAACGACGTCGTTTTTATCCGTTGCCGCCTTTACATTCCGCCCCAAGTCTGCGTCAGTTTATAGTTTTTACCTCCTTTTTAACCTTCTCTCACCTTTCTGCTCAGCTCCTTTGTGCTCCAAACACCGCACCGACGTCGTTTTCGGGTGAAATCAAGGGCGCCGATGAGTTCTTGTAGCAGGAAGAAGAATTTCGGGAGCGGCAGCTTCGTATCGAATTTGAGGGATCACATTCATGAATTTCTTCATGCTTCCTTGGATGAGCACAGAACTTGCTTGAAAGAGACGGTGCGGAAGGTACGATTTTACCCTCACTCTCTCTTGTTTGCATTGCAATGGCAGATTCCTGTTTGTGAATTATTGGGCAATTTGGGAAAAAAATTTGATGTTTGGGTTTTGGTCCAAAGCAGATGTTTGAAAGGGCAAAACTTTACAGAGAAAAGAGTGGCAGCGGACCAAACGAAGGAGAAAAGCCCCTGCCTTTGCAAACCACTACAGATTAGGAAGAATTTGCAAGCTTTTCTATTTTCTGGGTTGCAGAGAAAAAAGAGTACTGTAAGACAAATTTGATATCTTTATCTTTAGCATCTGTATAGGTTCTGTTTGAAACAATAGTTTGACGAATGACATTGAAATGCTAGCGTCAGTTACTCATGCGTTGGAGTTTCATTGATGTAGGTCTCACATTGACTTCATATTTCATTCAATTGCTAGAAATTGTCCATGCGAATGTGAGTGACCGGAGCAAACTTTTTGATGACTCGAATAGTCGTTCGTTGGATGGCATTGAATTTGATTTAACCGGTTATTTACACCCTTGCGATACTAGTGTTTGGTGTGAATCTAATTTATTGTTTTTTTTTTTTTTTGAGCAAAAATTTATTGTATTAAGTTAAGGATTTGGTAGCCACTAGCCAATTATAGTTATATGCTATTTAATGCTTCCTTTCTTTAATTTTTAACCTGAGATTTCTAGCCCCTAATCCCACCCCACCTTGTGCAACTGGGGCTAATGATCATGTGCTAATACATGCTCTCTTTAATTAATGATGATTATAAATAAATAAATAAATAAGCAATTGCATCTGTGGTGATTCTTACTTGTTACATGTGCAAACAAGACAAAGAAAAGTATGCTACATTTAGAAGTTACGGGAAAAAAATAGGAGGGAATGGGAAGGGAGTAGAGATATAGGTTAATTGCTAATTTGCTAGATCCACTTCAAGAGGAAATTGGTGCCGTGTCTACTGCTGGAGGGCGTCTTCCTTTAGAGCTTTAGGGCCTTTAGCCTGTAGAAGGTAAACGGAAGTTATTATACAGGATGCTTATAAATTTTTCTGAATTAAGTGCTTTCTAGTGCTGAAAATTAATTATCATCGGTGCACAGATTTTCTGCCAGTATAGGAACAAATGATATGAGCGAGGGAGAATAGGAACAAATGATATGAGTGAGGGGTAAGGAGTGAGTAGCTGAATAATGTCATTGTCATGTACCCTCATCAAATTGAGAAATAGATATTGGGATTGACATTATATTCATGCTATTACATCATTGGCAGTGAGTTAATAATGCATGTTGATAGTGCAACTCTCCTATGAAGAGTGAGGGCAATGCAAAATGAAGAATGAGAATGTTAGTATCAAATTGTAGCCTGAGAGGTTTATGACCAGAAATTATTATATTTATATTTTGAGTATGGATTTAATACAGAAGTGAGCTTCACTGATTTTGTTGGTTATATATCTCGTGGACATGAATACCTTAAGGTCTGTATATGGTCAATTAAGGACTTACAAGCAGTAATTCTATTCTTCATCTTATCAAGTAATAAGGAGAAAAAAGTGTATTACCTCTTTTCTTCACCACTGATGCTGCTTTCTCTGGCTTTCCTATACTTAGGAAGGGGAACTTTGCCTGACTCAATGCGGTTGATGTCCGCTAGAAGGATCTCATACTGCCTCTTCACTTCCTCCTCAGTCGTCCCTCCAACAACCCTGGCAATATTATGCCAACGATCAGGGGTTTCCCTATCATATGTTGCCAGAGCGATTTCAAATGATTTGTTTTGTTTGGCTGTCCAAGTTGAATTGGAGTGTGGAGAAGAAGGCGTGCTAGGTGCCATTTTTATGAGATATTAGAGCAAGATTAGTAGGGTGGAGCTGGAAGTGACGAGAACCAAGTTTCAGTAGGATATTTAAGAGAGAACGAATTTGGGCGATGAAAGGGATCAAAGAAATTTAAAGAGAAAGCCGGAGGCAGAGAAAACAAATAGTGTAGAAAGTAAAATATGAATAAAGGTAGTATGGTACTCTAAGTCAAGCGATTAGCTAAGATGAGACCAAAGAATTACAGTTCGTACAAATGAGATGATGCAAGTTGGCAAGGATAGCATATTATAAAACTTTATGTGCTTAGAATAAGCAGCAGAAACTAGGAACAGATAGATCTCTAAGGACAGTAATTTGCTTCCCCTTCAAGTTTTTACTTTTTTATGAGTGGAAGTACGATGATCTAATATAAATATTATATAAGCATGTGTGATTTCATAAGTAGAAAGAATCATTAAACATAGTCAAAAGAAGTGAACCCTCTAACTTTTTGAGAATTCTTAGATGTCAGCGTGAAGCCTTTTTTTTATAATTAAAAAATGCAATCCTATATCGAAAACTTGACAGAATAAATTAAAGCTTATATTGAATCATTCTTCTCTTAATCGTATCAAGGTCTTTTGTGATAAAACTCAACATTTGCAGGGATGTGCAGATGGTTAGGTTGGGATAGTATCAGTGTTATTAGTAGTGGGTTGCTTGACTGACTGAAATCTTGAAATTCTTTCCTTAAATTTATATCATTGCAAAACAGTGTTGGTTAAGAGAATTTGGATATACCTGCTTAGTTAATTTCTGATGTCTTAGTTTCCTAGGAAATGAATGTAGAGCTGTAAAATCCAGTTGTGTGTTCCAAACAACTTCTTTCTTGATATTTATTGATACAAAAGAAGCAACTGTTATAAACATGTGTATGTGTGCATCCTTGAAGCATTTGTTTCCAAGACATTTCCACTTCTTAGCTCAAATCTTCCGCATGTTTATGTCATTAAATAACTTCTTCCTGGTTTTCTGGAAGTGGCAGGACCACATTGTGGTTACTTACAAGAATCAAACCACTTCTTTTTCCTAGCTACTATATAAAATTTGATGCACTCTAGTCCTACCTAAACATGTATTCTAGTTTCAGTGGAGAAAGACTTTCGTGCAACAGGGGTACTATTGTAGCGGTAACCCAAGTCAAAAAGGCATTGCCTTGTGGGAATGTTAAAACGCATGGCAGTTCGTGATTGACTTGAATTATGGCATCTCCGTTGCAGGTAAGTTCGATCCTCTTTGTCACTCTACAGCCTAGAATTTGGTTTTTTGATTCACCAATGAGTTTAAAAAAAATGTGGAAGTGGTCCAAAAATGGACACAAATAAAACTTAAGAAAAATGATGTTTCTTTGTCAAGCTGCAGGTTTATAATATATACCATTTGATCAAGTGTGGAACAAATCTTTTAAACCCCATGTGAAGTTTAATCACATTTTGCTAAACTTTTCTTAGCCACCTTCCAAATCGGCGGATTTGGTAAAGGAAGTACTTCCTTTGTGTTTTTAACTTGTTCTTATGGGGTATTTTTATGCTCTTTTGAAGCAAATCGATTAGTTTAATTAGTAAAAGATAATCATGTTTAGAGAAGGTTAATTAAAATTATGTGATATGTCCTTTTGTGCTTATCTTGGGGCAATTCCCCATGAAAGCATCTTTTGGCTTGACTAAACTCTAAACATGTGAAACTGTGTACCCTAGGCGTAGCCCTGAAGGAAACTAAAACCAAAAGTGATGATCTCCTTTGTAATTTACTTTCAGCCTTTCAGGCTTTTTACCAACTAGGAAGATACTTAATGCTTAAGAATTAGTCATTTGATAAGTTCAAACTAAACTCTATGAGAATGCATCAACATTTTCTAGCTCACAAGGAGATTCAAAGGATGAAAAAGTAAGCGGGTCGTTTATCTCGTATCGATTCGCTTTTATTTTCACTCATTCTCATATCTATTCCTTTTTATCCCCTCCATGTGTTGGTAAACGCATGGGAAGTGAAAATTCTAATTACTTTTACGCTCATCTTCTTAAAGGAGAAGGGTTTGTGTTTAAATAACTTTACTTCATACATCCATTTTTACTTCAAACATACCTCTTAATTTTCAGCTGTCAGATTGAATGAATTGAAGAAGATCAATGGCTACAATTAACAAGGGTGTGTGGGAGGTAAAAATTGGTGCGTGAATAGAACTTTCCTTTATAAATTAAGGATAAATTAATAACTGTAAGGCCTACAAATGGTGGATTGCTTCGGTAGATAGAGCGTTTCTCTTCATGTCTGGTTCGAACGCACCTGTCATGGTGTAATTCAGAGTAAAATATTGCTTGTATTAAAAAAAAAGTTATGGCTTTACAGAAGCAAACATAAGAAATACTAGTACCTGGATTGAGTTTGTACTTGTTAACTAATGGATATCATTCAATACATAGCTAGTGTACACAAGAGCCTCCTGGAAGCCTGCAAATTATTCCAAATGCAACATCTTATTGAATCGAAAAATGACGGAGAGATGCGAGGGTATCTGAACTGGGAAGAGCCTCTAGCTTGGGGCAACGACTCATTTCCAGATGCTCAAGACAAGTACAAGACTGAAGCCCGTCAACCGGTAAACGCCTCAAATTTTGAGAGTCATGGATATGCAGCGAGCGAAGAGAAGTACAAGATCGTAGTCCGCTCAGCATGCTTGTGAATCCATGGCACTCTACAATGTTCACACGATGGAGGGATGCGCAACCGTGCAAATATAACTCCTCCTCGTCAAGAAACGTTGTTTGTAGATTCTTTGAACCACGCCAATTCGAAATATGCAACTCGCAGAGGGAAGGTAAGTTGCGAATTGAAAGGGATGTGATCTTTGGACAATTTGCTATTGCCAAATCCTGAAGAGATGTGCAATGTTCAAGACCACTTGGTAGGCTTGATAATTCATCACAACCTTCAATATCCAGTGCAAGGAGGGATGGTGAAATTGGAATGGATGTCAGATTGGGGCAACAACTTATTCTCAACATCTCAAGAGCGGTGCAGTCTTCTAACCCGCTCAGCGAGCTCGACAATGTCTTGCAATCCTCAATCACCAATTCGCGGAGACATGTCTTGCCGCGCGTAACTGGAATCAACTCTAAACAAGGACAATTCCTTACAGTTAGCTTCGCAAGAAGAGGGAGTGTGTCCAGCCCCTTGTGCAATTGCCTCAGCTTTTCACAATTCCTCATAAGCAGTGACTGAAGATTGTGGTTCTCTTCCACCATCCCTGCTGGCAGACAAGTAAGCGCATTGGCGCCATGCATTTCGAGGGAAGTGAGAGTAGTTAGTCGACTGCTTATATTTTCTATTGATGCGACGCTGCCAATACAATCTAACTTCAACTTTTGGAGAGATGGAAAATGAGCAGGAGCATTTCTGAATTCTGTACAAGAAGAGAGTCAACTGCTCGAGGCAGGGAAACACCACTGGCGCTACTTTCTCATCGGTTGGCAATGGCATCACAACAACCGCTTCCTTCCATTCAATCAGAGCTGGACATTCAAGAATGTTTAAGCCTTTCAATGCGGGAAACAAAGCTGCCCCAGTCGTCCTACAACCATAAAATTCAGCTCCCAAAGATTTAAGCTTATGCATCCTGTGAGACTCAACGCTTACAAGATATGGTAAGTGGCCAAGTGCTGGGACTTGTTGGCATTGCCGGCAATTGTCTAGCCGAATCTCTTGTAAATAGAGGGTCAACAAACCACTCATCATCCACGATGCAAATATAGTACCCAGGAAGTGGACGAGCTTCAAGCTTTCTAACTTCGGGTGCGGTTGGAGGCCTACGAGTACATCATTGTAAGCATTTACGTTCCTGAAAGAATACCCCCATTCAAGCGTCAACCTTCGTATGTTTGCTTTCTCCACTGAGTTTGATTTCCTCGCCTCGTCTCCGTCCCTCACATATTCCAAATTTCGAATAGTTAGTTCACCTTTCAATTGGTTTAAGCCACCCAGCTAATCAATTCCATGACTCCTCGCGCTATCCAAAGTAAAGAAACGTAACGTTTGAAGACGAGTCAATCGTCTCATCCCAAACAGAACTTCTAGACCCTCATGGAAATAAACATGTCGCAAGTTGATCAAATTTTCCAGCTCTATTGGAAACATTGAACTCTCGAGATATCACGTCGGAGTCAACATTCTTAAAGTCTGGAGGTTATAGAGCTTGCCAATAGATTTGGAAAGTACCCTGATTTTTGTTCTGAAATGTTGAGATACCTCAAGTATCTTAGCTCACCAATTGAACTGGGCAACTCCTTAAGATCATAACAGAATAGATTTAACACATGTAAAGCCTTGAAGCTTGAGAAGAAGTTACAAAGTTCACCATTTGAAAATAGGGAGCGCACTTTCTCAACATTTCTTTCTGAAAGTCTTTGTTGTATTGAAGGAATATGTGGCTCCTTTAGGAGGTTCAGTTTATCTTCTCGATCAGATTTTGACACTAGTTCTGCAAGATCATGTATGAGATCATGCATCTTGCATCTGATGATAAACCCGTAGCGATCCTTCGTAACATTTTGAAAAAAAGGAGTTCTCTAATAGACTGTTGAAATATTCATTACCTATATCCTCATCTCTCGATTACTTGGAGAGCGGAGCAATCCTTGAGCCATCCACAGTTGGATCAAATCATCCCTTTCAAAGTTGAAATCTTTTTCGAATATGGAGCAATATGCAAAACATTGTTTCAGAGGTGGTGATTTCAGATTATCACAACTCAGCTTCAAAACCGACATGATTCTCTCATCTCCTTCCGGTAATTCGCATATTTTACTTTCTTGAATTGATAACCATTCATGTGCACTTTTTTTAGAACGCATCATGCTTTCCAAAACCTATTTGCACGTGAGTCCGAATTTCAATTAATGAAGATTACAAGAAGGTGCATAAGCAACATATAATTAATGGAGTAGATTCTCTCCCCTCTATTTTTTCCTCCCCTTTCTTCCCCTCATATTTGAACAGTCATGGTTAAGTCACATCAATTATTATATTAATTTTTTATAACAAGAGAAAGACAAAATAAGAGAACATGAGAGGAGTGGATGGAAAAGGATGGGAAGAAGATGGAAGAGAATCATAGTTCATAATTAATAGCAGTAGGAGTAAAAAGTTAATCGAAAGTGAATAATTAATCTGCTTTATCGAAACTATATTTAATTAGTGGTAATATATGGATCAGTGCATACCTTTGCCACTAATGGTACACCAGCACACTTTTGAGCAATCGTTCTTCCAAATTTTTGTAACTCTGAATCTGTTTGAGCATTGCCATCTGAAAATGCTTCACCCTTTAATATGGACCAACAATCATCTGCCGATAGTTGCCCCAAGTCACACCTCAGAAGTGTTTCTGTAATCAGTGCAACGTTTGTATTGCGAGTGGTTACGATCACAACACTGCCGCGAGCAGAATTGAGTTTCGATAAACAACTAATCAAGCTGCTCCATAGTATGTCATTTTCATTCCAAACGTCATCAAGTACTAGAACATATCTCCTCCCTGTCAACTCTTCTTCGAGGCTATTCAACAATGCCTCTTAACTTTCGAGTCTTGTTTTTTTCAAATCAAGGGATTCAAACATTCGGCTTAAAATCGAATTAACTTTTAAGATACACACACCCATATCTTTTTGTCAAAGCATCTGTCGATATCACGCTTGTCGTTGAATATTGATTTAGCCAAAGTTGTCTTTCCGAGGCCTGGCATGCCCACAACTGCCATAACCGAAAGATACTTTTCCTGGTTGTTGGAGTTTGTCAAGGCTGCAATTATACCACACACAACCTCCTCCCTTCCGAAGGTCTTTTCATCAAAATCAAACCGTCAGACGGTTTCCCTGTTCCCCGTACCTGGAGGGGTTGCATCTAATTTTTTTGCAACTAATCCAATGAAAGACGCCTCGCTCTTGAGATCGGCCAAAGATGCGTTGATTTTTTCGATTTTATGGGACTTCTTTTGACGAAATAAGGCAGGGTTGGAAGCAGAGAAGATGTTGAGTAGCTTTTTCTTTGTATCGTTTTGCAGTTCTACTTCACCCCGGAGAATGTCGTAGTTGATTTCTGTTGGAATTTATTAGGTTTATTTAGGAAATTAATTAGAGATTTGTTTTGATTTTGTAGTAGGGTATTTTTGGCATTTACGCATTAGGGTTTCTTAGGTTTATTGCTCTATAAATAGAGCTTGTAATTTAGTTTGAGGAACAAGTTAGTCATAATGTAGTCTCTAGGGTTTTTGTAGCCATCTTGGCATTCTCAGTTTGTTCAATAAAATTCCTATTATTTTGTAACCTTGTTTATTCCGCACTCTGATATTCAACTTGGTATCAAAGCCAGGTTCGATCCTTAGGGTTCAATCCGTTCTTGTTGGTATCAATTTGTTTTGTCGCATTTTGTTTTTGGGTTTACTTTTGGTCTCGTTTAGGCTTCGCTTCCGCTTTGCTCTGTGTCCCTTGTTCTTGGTCACTCTGTTTGGTCTCGTTTAGGCTTTCCCTTCTGCAGTTTGACTTTTCACTAGAGTTGTTCTGTCGGCTGCAATCCCTTTATTTGGCAAAACTTGTTTGCTGCATCATTTGGTTTTGCGATCTGGAGAAGACCCCAGGTCATAAGAAAAGGAAAAAAGTATGGCTGGTTTGAGGCTTAGGCCCACACGGGCAAAGAAAAAATATGGTTTTGAATATGATTTTTTGTTTGTTTGTTCGGAAGTTGGAATTTGCACTGGCATTGGAATCTTGCACTTGCATCGGTGAAATTTCGTATTGAAATTGGCATCGGAAATTGGAATCGGCATCGGCATCGGCATTGGAATCGGCATCGGCATCGGCATTAGAATTTGGAGGCTTGCATCTACATCTGCTTGTTGGCAAACTCATGTCGTGTACCGCCATGAGTTTGACGGGGGTGTTGGAATTTATTAGGTTTATTTAGGAAATTAATTAGAGATTTGTTTTGATTTTGTAGTAGGGTATTTTTGGCATTTACGCATTAGGGTTTCTTAGGTTTATTGCTCTATAAATAGAGCTTGTAATTTAGTTTGAGGAACAAGTTAGTCATAATGTAGTCTCTAGGGTTTTTGTAGCCGTCTTGGCATTCTCAGTTTGTTCAATAAAATTCCTATTATTTTGTAACCTTATTTGTTCCGCACTCTGATATTCAACTTTTCGTCCTAGACATGATCGGCATCTTGAGCTGTGTCCTTAAGCTTGTTCACCCACGCTTCGACTGCCGTACCCTGGCCTTGGAGTGCCTGCTCGGCTGCACCAAGTAAGAATTCTCGCACTGGAAGTAATGATCGACGAAGCTTCGTTAGTTCTCCTTTGAATCCCCAGGCGAGCACGACTTCCTGAGCGGCACGAGAAGCCACCTTAGTTGAATTTACGGGGGATAAATTTAGAGATTATTTTTAACGATTTTCAAGGTAAGAATGATGCCAAATTCAAAATTTATTTTAACTAAAAAGCTATTTTCTTTTTGGAGCTTTTAGATTCAAGTCCAAAAACATAAATTATTTTTAGGAGTAAGTATCTAATTACATGTTTTTATTTCTTTTATACTTATTTTTTATTTTCTAAAAAATTAAAAATCAATTAAATTTTTCTAAAATTATGCATTGCCAACTCCAAAAAATCTAATTAATATTTTATAACAAAAAACTAATATATCTGTAAAATATTCTACCTTAATTCAAGTAACAAATATATGTCTCGAGTTCAAAACCTCTTGTAGAAGCCAAACTTATGGCCAAAGAGGTTGAAATGCCTCTACGAGACTTCCTGGCATCCGAAAAGAGTAGATAGCCGTAGTTTACCATCATTTATTCCTTTAATATATATATGAAAATGCTACTAGTTTTCAAAATTAAAGGTTGAGTTTTCGCCTTTTTGGAACGAAAGCAAAAGCCAGTCCCAGTAGGGGAAAAAAATGTGGCGGAGGAGCTTTAGCAGCAGCAGCAGCACCGGCACCGCCGCTGCTACAACTGCTTTGAAGAACAAGAAATGGGACGCTCTGGTCATTGGAGGCGGCCACAACGGCCTCACAGCAGCCGCATACCTTGCACGCTCCGGCCTATCCGTCGCCGTCCTTGAGCGGCGGCACGTGATTGGCGGCGCCGCCGTTACCGAGGAGCTCGTTCCCGGGTTCAAGTTCTCTCGGTGTAGCTACCTCCAGAGCCTCCTCCGCCCGTCCATCATCAAGTAAAACACATTTGTTCATCTCTTCATTTGTCTATTTGTGCATTTGCATCGTAGAAATGTTTGAATAATTTAATTTTCTACCAAACAATGCCTTACGCCTCCTTCTAACAGAGAATTAGAGCTGCCGCGGCACGGATTGAAGCTGCTGAAGGGGAGTCATTCGTCCTTTACACCCTGTTTGGATGGAAGATATCTTCTTTTGGGACCAAACAAGGACCATAACCACTCTGAGATTTCCAAGTTCTCCAAAAGAGACGCCGATGCTTATCCAAGGTCTATACTTATACTATCTGTATTCCGTATCCTGTATTTTGTGTTTTGTATTCTGCATTTGGTATTCGATTCGCTCTGGTTTGGTATTGAATAAATTGATTGTACAGATATGGGAATCAGCTAGGGAATTTTTGTGAATTTATGGACCCCTTGTTGGATTCAGCTCCCCCTGAATCTTTGCAATGCGAGTCATCTTGCAGTGTTAGTGATCGGTTTAAGAATAAGATGCACAATTCGATGTTTTGGGCTCGGTGTCTGAGACAAGCGGCCGCCTTAGGCCAAAAGGACTTTGTGTAAGAATCATTAATTTTCCTAACAATGTTATAGCTAGAACCAGCATGAATTACTATGGTTATGGAGGTAGGCTAATTGATTTCGGTTTATGATTATGTGATTATTGGGTTTGACAGGGAGTTTACGGACCTTTTGTTATCCCCGGCTTCCAAGGTTTTGAATAACTGGTTTGAGGTGATCAACTCATTTCTACATGAGAGTTATCATTGATGATTCGTCCAAAGTTCATACATTGTGAAGTTTTTGCATATTATTTTGTTGGTCTTCTCTCTTGTTGATTTTGCTGTTTACAGTCAGATGTTCTGAAGGCAACCCTCGCAATGGATTCTGTAATAGGAACTACGGTAAGACTTCTCATGAATGGTGGGAGATTCATCGCTTCAAATTTTTTAGTACTTGTCGTATATACTGGACATTTTGTGTTTTTTTTATTTCTTTTTCTCAAAAGGACTTTCCTACTGTTGTTTAGTCATTTTTCCACACTGTTTCTTATCTAGGGAAGTGTCCATACACCTGGGAGTGGATATGTTCTGCTACATCATGTGATGGGAGAAACTGACGGTGAGCGTGGAATTTGGTCGTAAGTTACTCTATTGCTTGCTTGACATATTTCTGCCCCCTTTTTTTTTTTCCAAAATTAGTTTCACATGATACTTTGATAGAAATTCTTGAGATATTCTTTGTTCTTTTCTTGTCGGCTTTCATTTTCTACTATATCTTTCATTAAACATTTTTGGTTTATCCCTATTTAGACTTGCTCTTAGTATTGGAAACCCAATTTTCCCTATAGGTTTGTTGAAGGTGGGATGGGTTCAGTATCCTTGGCTATCGCTAATGCCGCTAAGGAAGCTGGCGCTCATATTGTAACATGTGCAGAGGTATTTATGTCCAGAAAGGAGCTAGCTTTAGTTTGTGCTTCAGTTCTCAAACTTTTTGCGTTGGACAATTCTTTTATATTGTCTGTCTGTATGACTTTATACATTATGCGGTTGTCTTGTCTATAGCTACCTTTAACTTTTCAATTTTTGTTGGTCAGGTTCAGCAATTGTTGATTAATGACTCTGGCACTGCGGACGGGGTTAGTTTCTTCTTGCTTCCTGAATGAGGTAGTCTTGAAACTTAAATCTAACTTGTTCGATAGTTTTCATGTCTTGTTGTAGGTTTTGCTGACTGATGGCTCACAGGTGCATTCTTCAATTGTTTTATCAAATGCAACCCCTTACAAAACCTTCAAGGTAAAATACTGGGCCTGCATATGTAAATTCAAATATATAGAGAAGACTTGGGCTGTGAGAAATTAGATGGGAAATAACACCTGTGTAAACCTTCAAATTTTTTATAGTAAATGCATTTTTAATCTATAGACTATAGGTTTCCATTATATATGACACAGGAGTTGGTACCAGATAATGCTCTTCCTGATAGTTTCGTCCGTGCAATTAAGTATTCTGATTACAGCTCCGTAAGCTCCTTTTATTACTTCTTTTGCGGGGTCGTTCGTCTTAAATTTTCCATTTATAATCTTCCCCTTAACTTGAGGTTACTTACCTATCTGCAGGGAACTACAAAAATAAATTTAGCGGTTGATAAATTGCCCCAGTTCAAAAGTTGCAAGATGGGTCATCCGGATGCAGGTCCTCAGCATGTGGGCAGCATTCATATTGGTTCTGAGAGGTATGCTTTTATCTCACCATTATCATTTCTTTGATTCCACATGATGTGCTTTCTCATATTGTTTCCGTCTCTATTCTAAAGCATGGAGGAGTTTCAATTAGCCTGGCAAGATGCTGTCAATGGATTGCCATCGAACAGACCAGTTATTGAGATGACAATTCCCTCTGTACTTGACAAAACTATTTCTCCCCCTGGTACATAAAACTTCTTTGCCTTGAACGTGTGTATCATATGTCTCGTTCCTCTAGAAAGCATTCTAGTTCTCATACGACATAATTCAACTCTTTGTAGGCAAGCATGTGATCAACTTGTTTACTCAATATACACCATATAGCCCATCAGATGGCCACTGGGGAGATACTGTTTACAGAGTGAGTTTTTAATTTCTGTGCAAAAAGATGAGGGGGAAACTCTGTAAGATGTCGGAGAAGCGAAATATCTATCTTTTTCTTTCTAGACGAGGCATCAACTCTTTTTGCTTTCTTTTTTGTGGCAACTTTACTTCTGATGGAATACTTTTGTGGGGACACAGAAATCTTGCTCTGGGCCTCTGACTAATTATTTCAAAATGGCATGGTGCCTTTGCAGGAATTGTTCGCACAAAAATGTTTTAGCTTGGTTGATGAATATGCGCCTGGGTTTAGTTCATCAATCATTGGTTACGACATGTTGACTCCGCCAGACCTTGAAAGGGAAATTGGTTTGACAGGTACTTCAAAACTCAAATCTTTGTAGAAATGTAAGCAGAAGGTTCAGCCAAATTTAGTTCACCATAAATGATATTAAGGGTTTTGGCCGGAAATGGCAGCCGTTGAACATCACAATACGGAGATGGGAAGTTTGTCAAACAAGCTTGATCTAACTCAAAATGTAGCGAAAGTGTGAAATGTTAAAATAGACCAAACATTTTCTTCATTCTATGCATAATCGATGAGATGGCTCATCGTCTCAGCATGATTGCAGCACCGAAAAACTCACACCGACTTGTAAATGTTTTTTGACAGGAGGGAATATCTTCCATGGTGCTATGGGATTGGATTCGCTCTTCCTCATGCGACCTGTGAAAGGATGGTATATCTTCTGACATCTGATTTTACCTGTGACAAAATCTTTCCTGCTATAGCGAATCAGCGATGCCTTATGTTGACTAGTGTGAAAAGTCTATATCTGTTTATGTTAATTTGGCATACACGATCCAGGTCAAATTACAGAACGCCGCTGAAAGGGCTGTATTTGTGCGGGAGCGGAACCCACCCAGGGGGCGGTGTGATGGGTGCACCCGGGCGAAATGCTGCACGCGTAGTTCTTGTAGATGTGAACAAGCCATTAAAATGATTACTAATCTGACTGGTTTCAATTTGTAGCGGGTGTGCTCCGAAATTTCCAGGCATACGTCGTCGTGTTTGCATCTTGTATCTTCATCCAGCATAGAAAGCGAACAATATGAGACTGCATTATACCTGTTCGTGTAAATTATCTTTTGATCCCTCAAAATTCTTTGGTTTTCCTGCTAATCATGTTGACAAGAAATAGTAGTTTGAAATAATGGAGCCGAGAAAACCGAGCGCACAACCATACTAAACCGACGCTCCGTTTTGGTGGCATATGCTGCCTCCTTGGACTGTACAAGGTGTCTCCAAGGCTCGAAACCGAAAAACATACATGCTCAACAGCTCAAGAAAACAGAATATATATATATATAACATCGATAACTCAAGCTTGTCACGCGTTTCTTTTTCCTTTTTCCATCAAGCATCCAAATATTCACAAACATCGCACTAATATTGCAAGAGCTCTGCAGTGATTCCTATCAAAGAAACTTGGAGGATCGGTGTGTAATCAAAAGACAGACATTATAACGAATCATTCTAAACTGCAAAGTGCAAACTATCGACTCTGCCAGGCGGAAACAGATTTTGGGACCAGTGAGATGGCATTTGAGGCAGATTCTAACCTGCACCAAAAGTTAAGAGAATCTGTTAACTTTTCAGATGAAAATAAGGAAGCGGACATTCAAAATAGTCAGCAAAAGAATATTGACAGATACGAGGGGAGAGGGAGAGCACCTTGAGATTTCTTCAACGGCCTTCATAACTTCAGTAGAACTTGTTTCCAGCACTTGACCTCCAAAAATGATCTCATCCAATACGGTATGCATCTGTGAAAGAAGAAGAAGATAGTTACCATAAACATATATTGACATTTGGTTTACATAAATGATCATTTTTCAGTAATGACGACATATTAATCATATATCAACGACACAACGATGACTTAATGACAATACATCGATGATATAATAACGACATAGTAAACACTCATCACTTATGCAACAAAATGTCAAAATATGTTTATTGTGGCTAATTGCCCAAAAAATAATTGAAGCACAGTTTGAGGGAAATGGTTTCACGAATCAAAGACCACAAACATTTTGATTCAGCTACATCTCCTAAACAATAATGAAGTAATCTAACACCCACTCTTTTACTCGAAGTATCAAAGTACATGCAACAAATCACAAGTAAACAATAGTCACGCCAAAACAAAGGGAGTAATTTACCTTGCTGTAATTGAGGACCACATCAAGCTCGCATACATTTTTGAAGCATTTGTCCAATGTTTCCACAAAAACTGAAATAATGAGAATCGAAGTAAGCAAATCATTCAATCAAAGCAACCCGTAGCACAAGAAAGCACAAGTATTAACTTTGAGAAATAAGCTAATCATTGCCATGTTCGGTTTTAATATAGGGAGGTGATGACTTAGTCTATTGTTCAAGTCAGGACCATATACACAGTAATCCCCATTTCTCATCGAGTCGCGACAAATTAACTGTAACCATAAGGTTTCTGCAAGCAAATTCTCTCCTATTTCACACATTGCATTTCCAATTAGCAATAAACATCTCGAAATTCCAATTTCCAAAACTAAAAAGCTTTCCCAATGCATTCGGATTTCAACTAAAATTGCAAGCAATCAATTTGAGAATTCTCTACTAGCCAAAGGTGTGGTAACTTGTAAATTCGAAACTTTGCAATTCAGTAGCAGCTCCATAAATAGGGATAACGCTAGGTACCTTGAATGAGGTCGAGCATGGCAAGCTCGTTTTCAGAACTATCGAATACAAAGACGAAGTACAAAGTTGCAAAGTGCTTGTACACAAGGCGAGTATCCTGCACAAGAACAAAAAATGATTCATACACAATTTGAGTAATCATTGAGAAAGGAGTAGGAAGAAACGGAGACATAAAAATTAGGAAGAATTTGAGGGAAGATCAGCAAAATACCGCGCCGAAAATAGACTCGGCGTCCACGAAATTGCTCACATTCTCAGCTCTACTGGATAACACTGCAGAAGAGGAAACCAAACATGAAACCCTAATTTGAATATAAAGATCACAACAAATTGAGTGTCAAGCTAACATCCACATGATTTATGCAGTAAATGAAGCATAAATCACAGTAGACCCAGAGAGAGAACCTCCATAGACGCTGCGTATAAGCTCCTGTTGCTTCTCCACAGGCTGACCTTAAACACTGTAAAGTCAGCCATTTTTATACAACGATCGTAATAATAAATAAATAAATTTTTACAGAAAAAAATAAATAAATATTGAAAATTGGAAGGAGCAGGTGACCTGAAATTCGTAGAACTTGGCAAGGCGAGGCTTCCCCTGCGTGTTTATCACCATCACCGATCGTATCATCTTTTCCAGAAATAATAAGCAAAAAAACGTTTCTTTCTTTTTTTTAGTGAATTTCCACACTACAAAAAATGAGATTTGATTTGAGATCCATGTTGGTCCCGTCCCTTGTAATTATGTAAATATGTAGGGGCCTACTCGTAAATTCGTATGCGGGAACGCATAGCAGGAGATCCAAATCCGCGCAACTAGGTGGTTTAAAAAGTATAAATATCAAATAGTGCGCCAAACAAGCCCTACACCACCCTAGTCCAATTGAAGTCAAACCGCAACCAGAATCGTCGGCGGCGCATCAATGGCGGATCAAGAAGGTGGTGATTCTGAAGACGATGCAATACTGATCCCCGAGACCGCAACGCTCCTTCCATCGACTCAACATTGCCTCCACTCCATCAACTCAGTCGTCTTTATCCGGGAGCTCCGGTCTCAAGGCCTCTCTTTCCAGCTGTGGCCGGCCGCCACCACGCTCCTCACTCTCCTCGACGGCTACCACGGCGACCCTAGCACCAGTCCCCTGGGACCCACACTCTCGGCCTTGGACATGCGGAAGCGCCCTCTCAAAATCCTCGAGCTCGGCTCCGGAACCGGCCTCGTCGGAATCGCCGCCGCAGCCACGCTCGGGGCTACCGTCACGGTCACTGACCTCCAACACGTCATCCCTAACCTTTTATTCAACGTGGAAGCGAACGTCTCCGTATTGGAAGCCAACGGCGGCATTGTCCACGTGGCGGCGCTGGGGTGGGGGGAAGCGGCGGACGTGGAGGTGATTGGGCGGGAATTTGATCTTATTCTGGCGTCGGATGTAGTGTATCACGATCATCTCTACGAGCCGTTGCTCAAAACGTTGCGTTTGCTGATATTAGGTGAGGCGGAGGAGAATGAGGAGGGAAAGGTTTTCGTGATGGCCCACCTGAGGCGGTGGAAGAAGGAGTCGGCTTTCTTCAAGAAGGCCAGGAAGGTTTTTGAGGTGGAGGTCTTGCACGTGGACCCCCCGTGCCATGGCTCCAGGGTTGGAGTTACTGTTTTCCGTTTTACCGCGAAGAAGTCGGGTCGGAAAATGTTGAATTCTACCGGCAATACCAATGTCACGGCCTAACCATCAAATTCCATCTTAGTTATTCTTGCGTTTTTGCACTTTTTAAATTCTAAACGAGTCTAAATTACAGGAGTTGAATTGGAATTCAACCTCATATGCAAAGTGACGGAAACCTGACGTCACTAAATTACAGGAGAGAAACTGAATTCAACATCGGATGCAAAGTAACGGAAACACTGACGTTATTAAATTATGGGAGAGAAACTAGAATTCAACCTCGGATGCAAATTGATGAAACACTGACGTTACTAACTGGCGTAACTCATTTTTGCTTGGGTTTATATTCTCAGTTGCCACAGAAAGCTATAAATAACCAACAAAGAAAGCTCACAACTTCACTCTCACACAATCTACCATGAACCTCTGCCGAACATCGCGCACGGTGGCCACTTAAGC
The DNA here is from genome assembly GCF_042453785.1 of Malus domestica. Lineage (NCBI taxonomy): Eukaryota > Viridiplantae > Streptophyta > Magnoliopsida > Rosales > Rosaceae > Malus > Malus domestica. The sequence goes on from NC_091675.1 coordinate 22,058,806, forward strand.
AAAACTAGCGAAACCCAGAATGCTTGGAGTGCCCGGCAAAGTGCAGAGTTAAACCACCGCCTTAAAGCTGAGACTTGTGCATGAATTTCAGCATCTGCTAACCGAAAGTTGAGGAAAGCGTTTCTCTTAGCCACATATGAATGCTTGATTTTCATCGCTTCCATAGCGGCGATCCTCTGCCCACGGTTTTCATACTTTGCGAGTCTCTAAAGCACACAAAGTGCACTAGTGTTTTCCCGTTTGGATACACGGCAAAGACACTTGTTCCTATTTTCTTCCTGCAAAGGGAGCACATGCTATCACTGGTGATCTTCACCACCCCTTTCCTTTGTTCATAGAGTTCATCTTTAACCTGTTTCAGATGATCATTTATTTATTAGTTCAGGTGAACCACGTTTAAAATCGTTGACATAAATAACTCGTTGGGGAATCTCAACCTCATCAAAGAGCAATTTAAATGAGCACTTTAAGATGGGACTAAACAAACGAAAGGACATGCGCAAAGGAGAAAAGGAGACTAAAGTAGAACACAGAACTAGGAGTTCAGTATCATCTGCAACAAGATCAAGCCTAAGATACCTACTCACTGCCGAACAAGATTCCAAGCACGATATATTCATACCTGCAGGTTCTCACTTTGCCTCAAACTCTTGATCACCGAAAGGTTCCTGTACGCTTCACTGGATTTTCTCAACAGAGGTCCCATAAATGGAAGCAAGTGCTGCAGATCAACATAGACAAGCATGAACAAACCAGATTAAAGAGACATCGACACCAATGCGTTAATCGAATATTTAAAAAACAGAATTCAAATATTCATTTCCTCAAACTCTTGATCACTATTTGCAAACACATTGCGTTGTGGTTGATAAAATCATATTCTATGAGAATTAATATGATGAATACCTGTAGCTTAGTTTCCCTTGGCAAAAGTTTAAGTGCCTGAGCTCCATTAATTCTGTCCCACCTTCGGCTCAACAAATCGAGGACCTCATCAAGCATGATTGTTGACCCTCCTTCCTCGCTATATTCCTCTGCATCTCCATCACTCCTGCTACTGTCAGTGCTACTTTGACTGACTCTTATGTCAGGTGCCACCTCTATTGCAGCAATTTTTTTAGCACCACGACCTCCTTTACTTTTAACTGTATTTGCAGAACCAACCTTTGGTGTACCGATATTCTGAGGTGATACTAAATTTGTAATTCGCTTCTCAAAGTTCTTGGTTGTTTTCCTCGGATTAAGATAAATTTGTAATAGAGTTAGGTATATATTGCCGGAAGATCTTGAAGATGGTTGATGAACTAAGGACTCGTACATGCGATCACAATAGGACAGTGCCAGCTCAGGAACATGAAGCTACAAAAGTCAGGAACTTAATCAACTCAAACAGGATTCATATAATATACATACGTATTCTTTCTAGGATGTGAACATATAGAAAATACCTTATGAACATAGAGAGATAAGGCAAGCTCATGTTGGTTCATTTTTCCCAACAAAATTGCACGCTCTTCGTATAAAGCATCCGCTGGAAGACGTTTCAACAAAACCTCCGGACTATATCCTGAGATACTCTCTAAAGCAGACAATAATTTCTTTCTTGTTGAGGAGTAAGTTTGCTCATCCCATTTCTGCTGAGCGCTTAAATCTGCATACCAATCAAGTACTTCTGATAGATAGATATGTACCTGCCATGCAGTTTTGACTGGTAAATACCAGCATACTACTTGCATCACCAATTTACAGAAATTACAACAGAGTAGCTGAAATTGGCAACAGATATTTTGTTTCTGACAACTCTACCTTTTTAGCTTCTTGGCGAATCCAAATGACCCTTAATCCCAACTTATAATTGGTCTTACCATTTACATTTTGTAGATTATATTTGTGCACCATGCGTACATCTTACCATTTCATTTTGCAGATTTCCGGAGACCCCGTTTTCATCCATTGCAAGCATAAGCTCTAAGTATGTGGCCTGCAAGTTTGGAGCATGCTGCTTCAAGTAAGAGTTGACCAGGTCTGCTGGAATATTCCCATTCAGAAAGAGCTGAATTGTTTGTGTTGGACAACTTTCAAGAACAAGCATTGAATACTCCAGGACAAGCATGGGATCAGTCCCACACAGAGGCTGCACATAAGAAAACCGGTCATATCTATTTACGTATTTCACGTATATTTTGGTTCCTAATCCTAATAAAACAAGTAATCTGATCAGATAACCAAGTTCCTAAAACAATACATTTTCCAAAAAAAATAAAAAATTATGCTGGATGCTAAGAAATAAAACTCCATCCGTTGTATGAAACATTAAAATATAGTTCTATACTTCTGAAATAAACCCTACATCACAATTCTCAGTTCTATATTCCAAAGTATATGGAAAAACATCTGATGATAGTAATGCTGAAAAAAATTGTAGTGTCCAGTGATATGAAAAATTTTAAATGGTCCGGCAACTTATGGTTGACTTAGCATTCATAATATACACCACGGATTTCTGTAATGCTACCATCTGGTTCCAGAGTCCAAATTCCAGTTATTGATGAATGTAAATCTTTCAAATCAATAACATACTCCAATTTCTAGAATATGACTAGCATATTCAAGATCAAAGTCATCAAACAGATTGAGAAAACCTACCTTGAGATATTCAACAATTGACTCAGGCTTTAACTTTTGGATCAGTTCAGTTTGCACTTGGTTAGATTTAGAATCTTCTACCAATTGATGCAAAAGTTTTAGAGCTTCATGGTGCATTGAATTGCACCTGTAAAGTTCTAACAAAGCAGCGTAATGATTATTTTTCTGGAGTATCTCCTCGCATATTTTTACTTCACAGTAGTTAAGACCTTTCAGTAATTCCAAAGCCACTGAAGCCTGTCCAGTAAGAAGTAGAGCTTGGAGTAGTACTGTATCCAGGATTGCAGCCATCTCCCTAGCACCAGAGGTAATTGGAACACTGCCGCGCCCCTTACGTACCAAAGACAATGTGAGTTTGTTGATATCACAATTTAAATAAAAGATAGTGACCATATCAATATACAAAGAGAAATTCAAGTTGTGAAGATTCAGACGGGGAATGTACACACACAAGGTCATAAATATTGATCAACTGAGAAAAACTAACTGCTGACATTTGAGTTATGCATGTTTGCCAAAGGCTAATATAATCTAATATAAGGCTAATCTAATCTAATATAAAAATGCATGGTTCCTTTTGATAACCATGTGCTTCATGCGTAACCAAGCTAACTTTATGTAAGTAACCAACACATAGCTTTTTGTATTAAAAAGCATAAAGGAACAGGGTGGTAAAAACATAAATCTTTTGCTCACCAAAAAAGAAAAAGAAAGAACCATTTCTTAGTTTGCAACCAAAAATGTCACAATATCTGAGTTCAGACAAACAAAATCTGGCATGCTGCATTTGGTGACACAAAATTCTGATCACATGTTCATAACCCATATGAAATTTGTGTATCAATACCAGATAAAATATTGAAATCACATATAAAACAAATATAACTAGTTTACCTTGTTTGATTTCTTAAACCTAGATTCATAGGAGACAAAATTGTCTCCAACAGCATCTAAAACAACCTCTTCAGTTCCCTCAGCAGTGGCCTTTTCAATTATGCCATATCTTTTTTTCTGTAAGAACTTTATGAGAGCCATGAGAGTGTTATGGCTCATTTTTTTGGACTCGAGTGCTGCACTCTCCTCAGATTCCAGTACAGACGGAAGAGAGTGTTCCATATCATCTGATAAACCAGACGAACCTCTTGAGAGGTATGATGAATCCCCAGAAATATCCATTAGCTTCTCTGGCACAGCAACCATAGTTGTCTTCGGAAGAACAATAGATGGATACAAAGAAAGAACATAGGTTATGTCTACTTGAGATGCTAAAAAGTGCTCCATGGCGTCTTCATAGGCCCCATTATCAAAAAGATGATGAGCATATCTGTAAACAATAACAAAAAAATCCTTTAACATATAACAAGAAAAGGCATTAAACTAGCATGATTTATATGCATCAGCAAGTGATGAATTCTTTAAATCCACTGACTGATTCGCACAATTAATGCGCTTTTAGTATGCTTTGTAAACTTAAGGTGAAAGTTTACCAAGCATACTAAAAACGTTGTAATTGTGCGAACCAGTCAGTGGATTTAAAGAATTCATCACTTGCTGATGCATATAAATCAAACTTAAGCATTACATTGGCATCCTTACACATGTAAAATATAATACAAAGACATAAATATATTGCAAATTTGGCCCCAATACAATACATCAGTTTATTCACATAAGCAGAAAGTATTCACCTCATATGAATTGAGGCCTCCTTTGCAGCTCTAAGACTTGCTTCTTCTGGAGGAAGCATCTTACACAATGCCAACGCTTCATCAAAATCACCAGATGCTGTTAATTGTACAATCTGCAACGAAAACACACAATTCACACCTCCTTACCAAAGAAGATGGTGCATCTACAATATAAGCTGTAGTCAGTACAGCAAGAGCATCAGGAATACCTGGGCACCAAGAGGAACAGGGAAGAGACCATAAACAGCATTCTCTAATGCAACAATTACAGCATTATTGCTCTGTAGAATACGACGAGCATTTCTAAGAACAACCGTCTGTATCAATGGATAGGGATCCCGGAGCGACCGAACCTGCAAAAGGCACATCTTCCCTGTGTCTTGCAAAAATTTTAAAAGCAGAAATAAGTACTTCTTTCTTTAGGCATATGAAGCCCAACGTACCTCAACATATCTTGGTAATAGAGCAATTGCATATGGCTTCTGAATAACAACAACATTCGGGGGATCCGACCAACAAACCCTGCCTTCTTGACAAAGCTTCCCGTTTTGGTCCACAAAAACCCCGATGTTATCCTAAAACACGAGAACACGCTTATCACTAATCAGTATTGCTTTTAGGAACCCTTCTACTATACATCAATGTACATACAGCCTTAAAATTCAGCAATGTATGCCATACATTGATGTTCTCTAAATTTTTTGCGTTTTTATTCCAAAACACAAACCAAATGGGACACACGGCAAAAGCAAGTACCTTTCCGAGAAGAAGCTCTCCGGAAGGAAAAGAAACCACCAGCGGCGGTGCTATTCTCCCCGAAGGAAACACCTCAGACAATGCACCATTTGTAGAATTCAGTATCATATACTCTCTTCTAATCCCTACGCATATATTTTCTCCACACCATGACATCGACTTCACCACATCCGGGACCCCAAATTCCTTCACTTCCACAAACCCTCGTCCACCTAAACACATTCAATTCCCAAATCATTTCAAAATTCGAGCATTTTCAACTTAAATTCCTAAACACAAAAATAATAAGAATTAAAATTCATGTGAATACCGTCGTGCCGGAAAATACAGACCCGCTTCTGCCTCGCGAAGCAGAGGAATCCTCTGCGGTCGTCCCACGAGTAGACATTGGCGCCCTTCGCCTTCGTGATCACGGCGATGGTGCCCAGGTTCGGGAGGCCGTGAAACGCAATCGACTCCGAGAGGGAAAGTAGGAGCTCTCGGGATTCCAGGACCTCCATTGAAACCAAGGGCTTCTTTGAGAAACCGGCGACGTTCCTCTCAAGCGCGTACGGTTCCTTCTGGAGCTTGTGCGCGTGGTAATCAGACGGCGGAGAGCGGTCGGAGCCGGAGGAGTCCGGAGCATAGATTTTGAGAGATCCATCGGAGCAGCCGAGGAGGAGCTTCGGACCGTAGGATTCGATGGCTTCGATCTTCGTCGGGCAGTCACCGATGAGCTCGAAGGAATCATAGGCACTGTGTACCATGTCGTCGTTGTCCTTTGATCGGAATATTATGTTGGCTGGGAATGGTTATAGTGCTAGTGAGTCGTACGACGCCGTTTCAGTTGTCTACACTATGACAACTAACTTTTAAACGCAGCCCAGTGAAAACTACACATACGTACCAAAATAACAGAATATAGCGATTTCAATTCCGTCCTAAAATATTTAGAACATTTCAAATAACTACGTCTCATTGACATAAAAAACAAACATGAACACATATTTTATGGACCTCTAAATTTTCACTGTCAGTCATTTTATCTAAGCTAAATTTTTAATTTGTAAATAATTATGCACATTATCACTTAACGCTAGTGATTTAATTTTTTAAATCTTAAGTAGTTATTTAAAATATTTTAGAAAAATAAGAATTTATTTACAATTTCTAATAAAAATTAAATATTTATCTGTACTTAACCCCAATATTTAGTTTAGATTTTTTTTTCTCAAATACATTTCTAACACCACATCTCCCATAAAAATAAAAATAAAAAAGAATTTTGAACACCAAGTTTATTGTTTTAGTTGGTTATGCTTAACCGTCTCAGACAAGTGTAAGAGGGAATCGGCTTTGAAAAAAAAAATTAAATTAATTGCTTTCTAATCCATCATCTATGGACGTGATTTCCACCCAACTGGATATTACTTGGGTTTACCAAAGTTAGTAATCAAAGGCCAGGGGAGTTAGCTCAGTTAGTAAGGTCTTTGCTTTGTATGCCGCCGTAACTAAGTTTGAGTTATGCTGCTAGCAATTCTCATTGGTACACAATCTATAAATTCTTATGTAAACTCGTATTGCTGGCAACTGGCAATTAGGTGTCACGCATAAGTTCTTCAGACTCGAGGTTGTGAGTATGTGCCCTAGCTCTAGTGGTGAGAGTAATCAATCTCCCTATAAACTTTATGTTACCCAAAAAAAAACAGTTAGTAATCAAAGATACTTCAAATAGGGACTGGGTGAAAATAGCAAAATAAAAGTGGGGAAAATGTAAAAGGATCGTAATCAAAGATATTAGCATGTGCATGGAAGAAAACAAAGTTTAAAAATACTTCCAATAAAAAAAGGGATTGTGTGAGAATAGCAGAATAAATGTGGGGAAAAAAAAAACAAAAAATAGACAAAAAAGTGGTCCCGGCGGGGCTCGAACCCGCGACCTTCGGCTCATAAGACCAATGCTCTAACCAACTGAGCTACGGGACCATGATGTTAACTTTTTACACAATATTATTAATGTACGTTTTCTTTTGTTCTGGTCCTTCTTCCCACCTATGGTAAATTACCAGTAAACGTCAATTACCAGAAATTTCTAAACGAACAATGCATTAAAAATTAAAGAAAAACTAATGAAAAGTTAAAAAAAAATTAATTTTAATGAAAAATGACAAATAAAGGTGTAGTGAATAGTATCAAGAAAAGATAAAAATTTAGTTTTTCTTTAAAAATGAACAGTACCGAGAATGTTTCGTTAAACTCTTTAATTAATAACAGAGCTAAAGTAAATGCCCAAATTTACAAAGCTTTTAACTTAGCAAAGTTAATTCATGTATACGAGGGAGATTCTGCCGTATAACTGTTTTTTATTCTTTCACTTTTATTTGTTACTAATAATAATATTATAAACAAAGTGATATGAGAAATAAAAGGATAAAATAAATAACTGGTTACATGCAATATTTTGTTGATACTGCAAAATAATTCTTACCAAATTTCCCAACTTTTAGTCCAAAAATTTCTTCTTTACATTACATGTGGTTTAGTTGTTATGTAGAATGATACATTTTTATATTGAGAAGTGAAAAATGAATTAGTTATGAACTTGTCATTTATGAGATTCAAATCTAAGACTTCTTAAATGATGACCAATACTACTTAGAGAATAATAGAATTAGCACACGTGACTTATATTTAATTGCTTCTTATTGAGAAATTTGGAAATATAATCATTTTAAAGAGCACTTATTGAATATAACCTAATTTTTTCAATTCTTATAAAACTAACTAAAATTGACATTTAAAAGACTTAATTACCCTTGGATTAAAATTCTATTTTTCTCCTAAAGTTGTGATTTTTTTCTCTCAACCCCATTGAACCGCTATGGTCCAAATACAACTGCAATGCTCTGTTGTCTCTACGAAAAAATATTAAACCAAGAGAACAACACACCAATCCTTGACCCTAGACCTGTAAACGGGTCGGGTTTATTGGGTTTGGGTCGGGTTCAACCCGACCCGTTAAGTTAACGGATAACCCGAACCCGACCCGTTAAGCTAACGGGTCACCCGTTTCACCCGTTAACACCCGTTAACAATTTTTTTTTGTTGCATAAAGTTTATTTTTTGTTATTAAGACTTTACTAAAATTACTAAAATATTCTCAACTAACGGGTGCTAACGGGTGTTAACGGGTCCTAACGGGTCTAACGGGTTGACCCAAAGTGACCCGTTATTTAACGGGTTGTTAACGGGTTCACCCGTTAGCGACCCGACCCGTTAAGCATCCACCCCAATACAAATATTAACGGGTTGGGTCGGGTCGGGTTAACGGGTTGGGTCCAAAATGCCAGGCCTACTTGACCCCATGAAATTAAGGCCCTCTACCGCATGATGAGACTCACGATTGCTACCCGATTCGTAATACAGTAGTTATTGAGCGATGTATGAGTTTGGGAGAAGTATTTAAGACCTCGAGTTGTCACGCCCCGAACCCAACATACGTCCAGGATCGACGCGTGACGTCACCCAGCATCCATATATCTAACAGATTCCGCCTCCGAGATATGTACAAGGCATAACTCAAGATCCAACTGCATAATAATTTTTCGTAAGCTTTATGGCTGCATCTAATCTCTTTGTTAGACTGCCTACGTACCCTCAATAGGGATCAAGTCATTCGTAGTTCAACTTTGCTATAACTCGACATATAACACAGTCTGTTCAAGCCAAAATGCATAACATTCCTCAATCAAACATTTGGACTTGACGAACATGAATTATTCGATTCAAACTACATAACAACCCGCATAACAATCAAGGTTTCTATTTCATCCATCATATACATCATTATGTTTCAACATAAAATCGCTATTCATATCATGTAATATATCAAAGAATCAATAAAGCACAATAATATCCTCTAGTTGTATTGATCACTAATCTAATCATTTTAATAACAATCATAGTCAACATCCTTCCACAATCATCTCAAGTAACCCATTCCATGATATCAAGGAGGCACGATATTAACATTTAATTATGTTGATCAGTCAATCAAATCACATCTCAACGCACAAAATTAATAAAGGACTTCTATATAATTCCATGCCTGGATTTCAAGTAATAACTTGATAATTCTAATTTATATTCACAAGATTTATTGTGGGTAATTCTCATTCACTTGAATCCAGGGTACAAGTCTAACTTATGGAAATGAGCAAGAGTAGGGATTTCGGACCACTCAACGGAATCCAAATCAGGATACGATTCCGGACCACTCAACATAATCCAACCACATCGGGTTCCGGATCACTTAACGGAACCAAAGTTATCAATCGGTTTCTTGCATGCAAAATTAGTGTCATCGATCACAATCTACAAACATCAAGTATAAAATCATGCTTTATGAAATCATAATCAAGTTACTGACAACTTCGAAGGAGTCACCTAGACATCCAACGACTTTTCTAATTCAAAAAAATTCTCAAAATCCATCGTTCATATGTACATTAAAAACTAGGGCTAGAGGGACGCAGTTTGGCCGAAGCCTACATCTTTGAAGCTATCTCAATCCAAACTCAATGAAACCAGAGGTGGATACGATCCCGGACCATCACTTAACGGAATCGCGGAAGGCCAATAACCATATATACAATGGCTCAAAGAAATGAGACGAGCACAAGTTACTTAATTTACCAAAAGCTCAACCAAAACAAGGCACAAATACTAAATTTAGAATGAATCAATGAAGCAGAAGATGAAACCATATCGAAGCAACAAATCCCCATCACCACGGGTTAACGGTCTAACACTAGTCCTCACATTTCATCACAACATGCCAATCAAACCAATCAAACCATATTTCAATATATACATGTCAAATCTCATTTCATAAACTTAAATCAATGGCTAAGCATTAAAAATAACAATTCAATAGAAAACATATTTATAAAACCAAGTCATATCCACATAGGATAACAATTACGAAAATAGGGTAATCACCAATATCACATATATTAAAGTCACTCACCTGAGGTCCACACTAATGCACTCTAGCATGGAATTCAAGGCATCAAGCTCTATCACCGCCAAAAACAAAGCACAATTCCACATTTAGATTTCTCTCGATAAATTCACATGCCCAAAACTCTCATAAGTCTCCCACAACGACATTTAATGAGAATCAAACCGTCGATCATAGGTATGGTCCATGATCTTACATCACTTTGCTCCGTAAGATCCAACCACTAGATTTTCACTAGTAAGTTCCTAAGGTCCAACAACTGATAACTATGGTGCTCACAAAATTGTAGAACGATCCAACGATCGAATTGTCATCAATCACACAAACAAGTGGTGGTCAAATTTGATTACCACACCAAACAATTGAATTTTGGGAAACCAAGCTAGACATAGGTTCATAGGGTCACTAGAAGGTATTTGGTACTTAAACAATACTTGTGGACGGTCCCACGCACCACCACACGCGATGGTAACCATGGTGAAGGGTTTGAAAACCCAATTTTTCAACCTTAACCACAAGGGCTCAAATTTACGTGGTAACTAGAGCTCAATAAGGGAAACATTATTCACAACTAGGCCAACAACAAATTCTAATTGGAAACCATCCAATTTCATCGGGGAAAACCGGGTTTCTAGGGTTCTACACACCCAATTCTAAAACGAATACGAAAGCACAAACCACGTATACCAACTTGAAGATTATGAAGAGTAGATGAAGTTTCATACCTCACTTGAGGGAAATGGTTGCCGGAATCGCCGGAAAAATGACAAAACCGCCGGAAAACCCGTGGGACTTTGCTGCCTCGAACTGGAAAAATGGATAATAAAATGGAAAATCTAACATTACAGAGTTGTAGGGCTCGTCAAGAGCTTTCCATGGACACCAAGATCACCCAAAACGAAGATCGGATAAAGGAGATATGAGCGGATCAAGTTTGTGGGTTAACGGGTTTAATTCGCCCCAAAACGGGTTTTTTTTTCTTTCTTTCTCTCGCCACACTCCCGTGGCTTTCTTTCCCTCCCTTCTTTCAGCCACTCCCGTGGCTTTTTCTTCTTTTTCATTTTTTTTTTAAGTAACAACTTCAAACGTCCGTAACTATAACGTTATAATCCGGACTCGCAAACGATTTTTTCCTATGCGTTCGTGATCTCGATATCTATTCAACAATATAAACTGTGACCTCGAATGGTCTACGGATTTTAAATAATTAATTTCCCAAAAAATAATATAAAATCTCTATAATACCAATACGTAAATTATAATAATGAAATCCATAAACGGGATTTCACATGAGTAGTAAATTCAATAATTGAAATAGAGATGAGGGGTTTAGAAAGGAGAGACATGGAAGTTATTGAAATATGGCTCAAATGGAGAAGTATTTGAGACCTTGAGTAGTAAATTCAATCTTTGTATTATTACTTACTTTTTTGAAATTTTGGAATATAGCCATTTAAGAGAGCAAGCTTTTTAAAATATGGAGTTTTAACGAAATTGGCCTGGCACTCTTCATTCTTAATCAAAATGATATTTTGTATATAAAAAATCCATAATAGATCAAACTCTTTTCTTTATTTACTCTTATGTCATTATTTCATTATTGTAGAGGGGTCCACAATGATGTTGACATTTTTGTATGATCAAAATACATTATTTTGCATGATGCTATTCAACTTATGTTAATTTGCTATCAGCTCTTCATGCTTCTATCATGTTGTCGATGTTATACAGCTCTTCTTCTGTCAAATTGTTCCAGTATTGTTCATCGTCTTCTACTAGCTATGCATATCTTTCTCTATCTTATTTCACCTTATAATACATATCTTCTATTTCTCCTTTGAAATTTTGAGGCTTCCAGTATGGCTGATGTCGGGCTTTTGACTAGCTGTAAATATGCATTTCTTCTTCTTCTGCTACTAATATCATATCATACCTAAAATCTTCAAACTCATATAAGGCAAACATTTGGATCCCTCAAAATTTTAGAATATTTTTGTATGAAGGAGTCCACCTATGTGAGAAGATAGAGGATAATCTAAAGGACTTTTCATTAATCATGGTTATATGCCTAACTTTCTCCTTATGTATATGTACATATCAATCTGGATGACTATTAATAAAACTTATACAAATTTCTTTCCACTTTTCCAGATAATCTTCTGCTACTTTTATAAGTTTTTCAGGAAATGATTCTAGTTGGAAAATATGGTTAATGAATATTTTATCAAGATAGCCAAACTCTAATAGTAAGGCCGATGTAACTTCTACCACATTATGCTTTTTCTGATGCTCATAACTAAAATGTCATGGTCTAAAATCTCTCATGTTAATCCTGGCCACAGCTATGCTAACCTCTGGTTTACAAATACAATTCTCTATACTATCACAAAGACATGGTGGATACATTCTTGTAATAATATTCATCCCTGGTTTTGGATCAAAGATGGACTGATACAAAGCACATTGTAATTGTAACTCTTTCATGGACTGTGATACTCTGCTCATGATCTCATTTTGCATATCTGGTGACATTATTCTTAATTTTGCTTTTGAAATTTCTTCTAATAAAATATCATCTAATTTTAAGTCTAAAAATATGTTCCTAAGTAAACTTTAATATCTTTCTTGTTTTTCTTTATCACTCAAGTGCTAATGCTACTCATTATTTTGATGCTGCTCCATTTCAAAGTTTTCTTCTAATAGCTCAATCTTAACTTCTTCTATGGACTCATTAGCCTTTTGTTCTATGGGTTCAATAATCTATTTTTCCTTAATTTTATGCTGATCAATTTCTAAACCTATTTTCAATTCTCTTTTCAAAATGTCACTTGCATTTTGCTGCATTCTAAGATATTTGAGTTCTTAGTTCATTTTGGTAAACTTACCAAGTAATGGCTCATGGTCTCTAGAAATGGCTTGAAGTTTGTGCTCAAGAGAATGAATATGTTGCTGACTTTGATGAAAATTAAAATTAAAACTATCAAACTTTTGTTCTATGGCTCTAATTAATTTTTCATAACCTAGCCTCATGTTTGGCTGTTTGATTTGGATATTCCAAAAATTATTTAGGAGAACTTGTTGCCTATTAGAGAGTCATGGTACTCTTAGCCTATATCTCAGAGTTGGATTTCCGATTCCTTCAACAATATTGCCATTAAAGTTGAAAGTTGGTACTGGTGGTGATGGTGGTCTGCTTATGCTATTTTGGAATCTATTGAATGGTGGAGGTACCTGGTGCATCATTATGCTATTGAAAGATGTCATTCTGCCTTATGGTCTTGTGCTATGTGAGGATGATGGTCCACGATATTCCACTCCTGTTTAACAAATTAATCTTGATAAGATATCGGCTAATGTATTGTCATTACCTTTTATATGTTCAAGAATTGGTTTAAAACCATTTCCTGTAATTGAATCAACAAAATTAACCCATTTTCGAGCTGCTTGTTTATTAGCATGTATCTTTTTATAATGAGAAACTATATTTTGACAATATATTCTAATCGTAAATACTTCATCATATAAAAATAACGAAAATGTCTCAAGTGAGTTAATTATTCCTAAAATTTCTAAATTTGTTGATGGTAATCTTGATTGTACTAGTGTAAATACTTTAACCGTCGAGGAGTGTATCTGTAAAAAATCATCAAAATCGGAGCTAAAATAACCGTTAAATTGTGATTTTTCGTTTATAACCGTCGAAAACTTTTGTTCCGTTACGTAATCTCTGAATGTTTGTTTTTTACGATTTTTTATGTATGCGATCTCAGAATGTGTATAAATAAGTTTGACGGTTGGATCGTTGAAAAAAGTTTCGTAGAATGCATATTGTGTCAAAATAGTAGATTAAACAAACACTTAGAGTTAATATTATACTTCTATTAAGTATAAAATAAGTTTTTGTGGTATCTACTAGTGTAAATACTTTAAATTAAAGATCAAATTTATTCATTACATTCTTATAGGGTCGAGGAGTGTATCTGTAAAAAATCATCAAAATCGAAGCTTAAATAACCGTTAAATTGTGATTTTTCGTTTATAACCGTCGAAAACTTTTGTTCCGTTACGTAATCTCTGAATGTTTTTGTTTTACGATTTTTTATGTATGTGATCTCGGAATGTGTACAAATAAGTTTGACGGTTTGATCGTTGAAAAAAGTTTCGTAGAATGCAGATTGCGTCAAAACAGTAGATTAAACAAACACTTAGAGTTAATATTATACTTCTATTAAGTATAAAATAAGTTTTTGTGGTATCTACTAGTGTAAATACTTTAAATTAAAGATCAAATTTATTCATTACATTCTTATAGGGTCGAGGAGTGTATCTGTAAAAAATCATCAAAATCGGAGCTAAAATAACCGTTAAATTGTGATTTTTCGTTTATAACCGTCGAAAACTTTTGTTCCGTCACGTAATCTCTGAATGTTTGTTTTTTACGATTTTTTATGTATGCGATCTCGGAATGTGTACAAATAAGTTTGATGGTTGGATCGTTAAAAAAAGTTTCGTAGAATGCATATTGCGTCAAAACATTAGATTAAACAAACACTTAAAGTTAATATTATACTTCTATTAAGTATAAAATAAGTTTTTGTGGTATCTACTAGTGTAAATACTTTAAATTAAAGATCAAATTTATTCATTACATTCTTATAGGGTCGAGGAGTGTATCTGTAAAAAAATCATCAAAATCGGAGCTAAAATAACTGTTAAATTGTGATTTTTCGTTTATAACCGTCGATAACTTTTGTTCCGTTACGTAATATTTGAATGTTTGTTTTTTTACAATTTTTTACGTATGCAATCTTGGAATGTGTACAAATACGTTTGACGGTTGGATCGTTGAAAAAAGTTTCGTAGAATGCATATTGCGTCAAAACAATAGATTAAACAAACACTTAGAGTTAATATTATACTTCTATTAGGTATAAAATAAGTTTTTGTGGTATCTACTAGTGTAAATACTTTAAATTAAAGATCAAATTTATTCATTACATTCTTATAGGGTCGAGGAGTGTATCTGTAAAAAATAATCAAAATCGGAGCTTAAATAACCGTTAAATTGTGATTTTTCGTTTATAACCGTCGAAAACTTTTGTTCCGTTACATAATCTCTGAATGTTTGTTTTTTACGATTTTTTATGTATGCGATCTCGGAATGTGTACAAATAAGTTTGACGGTTGGATTGTTGAAAAAAGTTTCGTAGAATGCATATTGCGTCAAAATAGTAGATTAAATAAACACTTAGAGTTAATATTATACTTCTATTAAGTATAAAATAAGTTTTTGTGGTATCTACTAGTGTAAATACTTTAAATTAAAGATCAAATTTATTCATTACATTCTTATAGGATCGAGGAGTGTATCTGTAAAAATCATCAAAATCGGAGCTAAAATAACCGTTAAATTGTGATTTTTCGTTTATAACCGTCGAAAACTTTTGTTCCGTTACGTAATCTCTGAATGTTTGTTTTTTACGATTTTTTATGTATGCAATCTCGGAATGTGTACAAATAAGTTTGATGGTTGGATCGTTGAAAAAAGTTTCGTAGAATGCATATTGCGTCAAAACAATAGATTAAACAAACACTTAAAATTAATATTATACTTCTATTAAGTATAAAATAAGTTTTTGTGGTATCTACTAGTGTAAATACTTTAAATTAAAGATCAAATTTATTCATTACATTCTTATAGGGTCGAGGAGTGTATCTGTAAAAAAATCATCAAAATCGGAGCTAAAATAACTGTTAAATTGTGATTTTTTGTTTATAACCGTCGATAACTTTTATTCCGTTACGCAATATTTGAATGTTTGTTTTTTTACAATTTTTTACGTATGCAATCTTGGAATGTGTACAAATAAGTTTGACGGTTGGATCGTTGAAAAAAGCTTGTCATTACGAGTGTTTATATATTTTTTCTATATTTTTTTACACTTCTACATTAATTAAAAAACTATTAAAGACTTTAGGTAAGCGAAAATATACTTAAAACAAAATTGCATTTTTATGTTTTGGATGTGATAATATGGAATGTATATACTTATTTAGTATTATGTTTTTCATTTGATTATTTATTGGTTTAAAATATATTTTCCTTAATGGGTAACGGGTCGGGTCATATTACCTGTTAATATTATCGGGTCGATTTCGGGTCGGGTCATTTTATCCGTTTATTTTAACGGGTGTTACACGACATGACCCGTTAAGATATCGGGTATGACACGAAAACAACACGAACACGGAAAACACGACACGAATGCCAGGTCTATATACATGCTCATCCTAATGATGAAGCATTTGTTTCAACTATTTTATAACTATCATCTAGTGATAATGTTAATGGCTTAAGTTTAATAATTTCTTCTTTTATATTTTGAACTAATTTAATATCTTCACTATTAAAATACTTTTGTCCTATTTTGCTAGTTTTACTATGTAATACTGCTATTTTTTTGCCTAAATCAAGGATAAAATTTCTTTCATAATTTAACAATCCTAAAAATGCTTGTAACTGTTTTTTATCTTCTAATTTGTCTAGAAATTCTAAGACCTTTTTAGCTATATGATCTTGTAATTGTATTGTACCTGACTTGATATATATTCCTAAAAATTCTATATCTTGCTTTTCTAATGCTATTTTATTTTTGCTAATCACAATTCCATTATTGATAAATACTTGTAAAACTATCTCTAAGTGTTTCCTATGTTCATTTCTATTTTTACTATGTACTAAAATATCATCTACATACACACTACAAAATTTATCATATTTCTTGAAAATTTGATCCATCTTTCTTTGAAAGATCGATGGAGCATTTTTAAGTCCAAATGGCATAACAAGCCACTCAAAATGTCATTCTGGACAAGTAATAGTTGTCCATTCAATTAATTCTTCTACTAATCGTATTTGCTAAAATCCTGATTTACAATCAAATTTACTAAAATATTTACTCTTTTGAATTTTATTTATGAGCTCATCCTTATTTGGTAACTTATAACTATCTTCATATGTATTATCATTTAATCTATGTAATTATAAATTATTCTAGTCTTACCTCTCTTAAGCTCTGAATGTTTTCTCACTATAAATGCTGCTGATCTATGTCTAGACTTTGAGGGTCTAATGACTTTTAAATTTAACAACTATTTTATTTGTTGCCAAACTCTTGCTTATCTAATAAACTACAAGGCATATCAACTGTCTTAATGGTTAAATCTGGATTAATTATATCTAATTTTGCTAGTATTTTATTTTTATTCCAATGTAATTATGGGTCTTCTCCTATAATCATAGTGTGTTCTGCTAATTGCAATAAATCTTCTAAACTCTTTGGTTTATTTAACTGTAATATTTCTATACGGGTTCATTCTTCTAAAATCGGATATTCATGTTCAAATATGTCTTCATCAAACTCTTCTACGTTATTATGTTCATCATTTTCTTTTTAGTTTTCTAAACAATAACCATCTTGACTATTAGACTTCTATACTTATGCTTTTGTATGTTTCTACAGTATTACTTTGGTCAGTTATTGTAATACCTCTTTTGAAAAATGTTATGTTAGGATTCATAAATAAAAAACCTTGTAAACTTTTCAAAAAGTTTAATATTAAAATAAATAGATATGATCCTACTGGTTAAACAAATGTTAATGGTAAATTAAATTGTTGTTTTTTACTTTAATAGACTCATTATTAATACAATGTGTTAAATAAACTGGTCTCTCATCAAATTGTGTTAGTCTTACTGGTTTTGCTAATTTTTGTCTATATTTTTCTGGTACTAACACTCTTATGATACTCTTTGTACTCCATGTATCTATCATAACTGTTGTTTGTATCTTATGTTCTTTTGCTAATTCTATTTCGCAATTTATGGTAATTAAAGAACTATTTTTTTTACTTTTCTACACTATGAAAAATATTTCCTTATATTTCAATACTTTCTTTTGATTATGCTGAATTAACTTCTAATAACCCATTACTATAACATTTTTCACATAATATTGAATATGTATTATAGTACTTATTTGCAACTAATTTACTACACTTATGACATTTTTCTGGCCAACCTAAATTAATGTATTTATATTCTTCTTCATGTTGTTCTTCTATGAATACATGCATATACTCTTCTAAATTACTATTTGTGCTACTTGAATTTTTCGAGTCCGAATCTATCATATTTATACTTTCTATACTATAAATATTCTCATTATCACTTAAATCATCTAAGTTATATATTTACTGCATATCTTCATCTTCTTCTAACTTAAACAACTCCATCAAATGTACTTTTTCTCTTGATTGTTTTCCTAATTTTGGACATTTAGGTCTAATATGTCCAGCTTCTTCACATGAATAATATTTACAACTACTCTTATCTTTTGGTGCTTTATATTTTCTAATCCAAGGTCTACCACTTCTTTTCCTAAATTATTTTGGAATATATTTTCTCTTCCTATATGTTATTGAAGGTCTTATGCTGAAATTCTTATGTGGTTTGTACCGTTTGTATAACTTATATTTTTTTTTGTATATTTTCTTATACTTATTTTTCTTATGACAACCATACTGTTGTGGTAAATCTATATTTTTACAACTCATATAAAATTGCTTCCTAATTTGTTTCTTAACTTTTATTTGACTACACTCTTATTTAAGTATATCATATACATGTTGAATTCTAGATCCTATTGCAATATCATTTTTCTTTGGAAGCTTTTGCCATTCATTCCAAATCTTTTCACCTATTGGTCATTTTATTTTTGTCATATAAATATCTAATAAATTAATATCACTAATTCTACATGTTCTTCCTAAATATTTAAAGAAATATGTGGTATACTCAGTTATATACTGTAAATCACAAATTTGTAATTGTTCTAAATTTCTAATTGCTCTTATTTGTTCTTGTTCGCTTCGGCTATCTAACCTATTATGATCTAAAAATTCTTGTTTAATCAAAGTAACAAAACCATCAATATTAAAATGTGTTTTGGCTGCCTGATGATGTTCTGGATTTTGAACTTTCCATGATTGGAAATAATAAAAAAGTAAACCATCTAAAGTATGTTCAAAATAATCTAACATATTTTGTGAATTACAAAAATCTAACATTAATGATGCATGTACGCAATATTTTTCTCATCTCTCAATCGTTCTTTCCCAATCTTGTGGATATACATTATGTAAATTTAATATATTACCAGCTATATTAATTTGTTCTAACCTCCTCAAATATGGAATCCTATTTTTTCTAGGTTGTTTTATCATGTTTTCTTCTATATAATCTACTTTTGCTTTTTCATTATATTGTTCATTTATTGGTCTCAAAAATTGTTAATCAGTTCTACTTGCGTGTCCTGGATTTTCTACTCATGATGTACTACTTTCTTCTGCTGGATTACATTTTTCTTTTAATTCTAATAAATTATTATAATTTTTTTATCCTAAAATATATTATACTCCTATTTCTAAATCAAAATTTTCATCTCTTCATTTGAAATTATGTGTAGTCTTAAATCATGTGTCTTGTATTTTTCTAAGTACTCTTCTTCATCTAAATGATCAATATCTTCTATAAGCTTATCTACAATATGATCAAAAAATTTCTCAACTAAATTAATATCTAAATTATCAAAAGCCATATGTATACTCTCATTTTCGATCTCACTCTCATCCTCTTCTATTTTTTCAAGTTGTTTGTAATTACTAAACCTAATTGTTGCTTAACATGTACTAGTTTCATATATATATATATATATATATATATTTGTACTTTATCTGGTTGCCTATTTCTTGCTACTTGTAAATTAGGTAATGTTCACTGAATTCCTTCTAAAAAAACTATTATTTACGGGTTTTATTTTTATCATATTTACATGTTTACTATCAAATGTTTGAACTAAATTTTGAAATTCTAAATTAAACTTATGATTATAACTATCGGGCGCTTTACCAATATACATTAAGCTAATACACAAATTTTTATACTCTCCTTTCATATTATAATTTTTTTTCTTATACTTACTTTAATATAATTACTAAATTCATTAATTGTCATAACATAATTTGGAATACAACATATGACTGCTAAGTTTGAACTTAAATCTACTTCAGCTGTTGCTATTGCTGCTTGTTGATAATTATCTTATCTAATATTTTTGTTCCTACTTGTACTCTGGTTACTCCTGCTATTCCAAATAATATTGTTCCTATATGAATTTGACTGAAATGTGATTTTCTCAAATGCATAACTACTTCCTTACTAATTAAATTAAGTGTAACTTCTTTATCGATATAGCTAACTTCAAGTTGATTGATGCTACTTACAATTCTACTTTTGTTTTCAAATAAACCTAATTGGTACAAGTTATATTTATTTTTCTGTTTCTCTCAAAACCTATTCGAATAAATTCTTGTGCTTCTTCTTCATTTGGATAAATATATTCAGCTCTAACTACTTCTTTTCCCTTTTTCCTAAGGAGTTCCATCTTCTATTATCAAAAGGATTTAGTTTAGGTCTTCTAATATTACTATTTGCACTTAAAGTTAAATTTTCTAATTTATCTAGCAAAGATGGTGGAAGTGATGAAGATGCGTTATGTAAAACTTAGTTTATTTCTGCTATTTGTTCTTTAACTTGATCTATTTTTTTCAGCCAAACTTAAAACTAATTGAATATTTAAATTATTTTGCCTAATGAGAATAGTACTACTGGCTACTTATGTTGAAAAATTTGTTAAACCTACTGGTTCTTTATCTAACTTACTAATTTCTTTCAAAGATTGGATATATTTTCTGTTAGTTCTAGAATTGGTCATTAAATTAATAATTTATCTATTTTATTATGTGACTTATCTACTTGTTCACTCAACTCTTTTTGCACTAATTGAATTTTTTGAACTTCTAATTTTAACTGCTCAACTACTTCTAATAATCTAAGTTCTACTAGCTTCAGCTTACTATCTATGAGGTCAACAAACTCTTTTATCTATCTTTTGCTAGCCTTTGAATATTTTTATTATTATATTCTAATTGAGATGTAATATAGTCTAAATTTTGTCTAATTGTTTTTATGGAATTTTTTTGAAAATGCTTTAACAACTGGTTTAACAAATGATTATATTTATTATTTTCTAATTATATATTTTTTGCTTGACTAATAATAAGATCTACAATACTATTGTTTTGTGGATTTTCTTCACTATGCAAAACATGATTATGCTTTCTGATGGAAAATAACAAACTAAACTATTTTGGTTTAAGGTTATTTTTCTTTTTTGAGGTTCACTAATTTCTAAATTAAGGTAATCTATCATAAACTAAAGTCTACATTTCTCAATAGAAAATAACAAACTAAACTATTTTGGTCTAAGGTTATTTTTATTTTTTGAGGTTCACTAATTTCTAAATTAAGGTAATCTATCATAAACTACAGTCTACTTTTCTCTAGAGTTACGGCTAACTGATTTCTTAGAAACTTTATTTCTTCTCTCAAGGTCTCTAAAACTTGATCTGTTGCTCTTTTTGCTTCGAAAACTGTATGCTGCACTTCTGTATTATTATATTTACTAATAAATAAAGGATGTTCAAGATAACTAAGATAAAACTTCTGCTTCTTCAAAGTCCTACTAATTCTTTTGGATATATATGTTAATCTTCTCTTTATGCTACTTATAGTTGGGTATCTGGGACAATAAATACCTAGTGGCTGTGGTTGACAAGGTTTACAAGGATAATAATATATGTTGTTCATAAAAAATAAACAAGTGTGATATCAGTTGTATCAATGACTTCCATCCTTAAAATACTTTACTGTTATAATTATACTATTAAAATGCTAAAGTTGGCTCTGATACCAGATTACCACAACAATGCCTGGTTAAATAGTCGGATGACCATTCTAACAACTAGACACAAAACCTTGCATATGGAACTCGACATGTTTTAGCATGACGGCCACTCACAATGCAAGTATAAGGCCTTAACGGTTGAACTCAGAGGTACTCTGGTTAATGTCTAGTTATTTGTACGACAAGCATTCAACTATAACAGAGTGCTCGAACAAAGTATGATCGTCAGTTTAGCAGGTTAATAATATAACTACAATAATGTTTCCCTGTTTGGGATTAGAAGTCTAATTAAACAAACACACTAAAGAAATAAAAGAAAATTTACTTAAGACTTGGAGATTGCTTAAATATGTACACTTTAACTTTTATTGATATATAAAACGTTTACAAAGATAGTTGTTTACAAGAAAGTGTTTACAAGGATGCAATGAAGGCTACAAGTGAAGATGATGTGAGTATATGGTGAGAGTAGGGTGTGAGAAGATGATGTTCAGGTGTTGAGATATTGAGAGATTGAAAGGTGGTTTTTACAATGAATAGAATTCCTCTTTACATACACTGAATGAGGATACTAAAATAAAAAATTCTTTACAATTGAATGGTGTGCCTTATCTTCCCTTTTTGGCATTTTTTCTGAATTTGTAGACATTGTTTCTGATTCTGGCTGGATCTTGTATTTTCTTTCTTTTGCTTTGATAAAGGCCATGTGAACCCATGTGAATCCTCCTGCATGGTTATCCGTGCCCTTACTTTATCATTTTGCATTCAATTGTTGTGTAAAGATTTTCAAGGGTTGCTGCATGTTTTGCCTCTCTGGAGCCCTCCTTTGTCACATTTCTTATGTCCAGTTTGGGTATTATAAAAAAAAAAAATTGTCCTGATGATTAAAAGGAAAGATTTTTGGAGGTTTTGGTTAGTTTTCCATTTAAATATGGCTTATTTTTTCTAGTTCTTGTAAAACTAACCAAACTTGCAATTCAAAAGACTAAATTATTCTAAGTCTAAAACTTTCTCTTTAAAAACATGAGGTCTCGAGTAATAATACAAAGATAAATAAAAAAATCTCGGCAACTTGAGCTCTTGACCAGGTAAAGCTGTGAAGCATAGAAATTAAAAAACTTGGACCGCAAACTGTAAAGAGGAGGAAGAAGAAGAAGAAGATGACGTTGGGTCTGATCAATGCGAACCCCGTGGTCCACGCTAAGAAGGAAAGGGTTGCTCGCACCGAAGATCTCCACGCCGACGACGCTGTCGATCCTCTCGATATCTATGATATCCTTTCCAATTCCTTTATTTATTTATTTATTTTTATTTTCTGATTTAATTTTGTAAAAGCTTGGTCAAACCTTTTGCGATCCTTGACTGGAAATTGTAAATTTCGTGAGGGATATTAGAGATCCGGAGCACCCCTATTCGTTAGAGCAGTTCAGTGTGCTTTCAGAGGAGTCGATCACAGTGGATGACAAGCTCGGTCGTATTCTGTGAGTATTATCATTTCTCAGTTTTCAGCTTCAATTTTCTTTTGTTCTTATGATGTGGATTCTGGGGTTTTAGAGAAATCACCAAAGTTTGGAATTTTTTATTTTTATTTTTAAATTTTGCTTGAAGGATAACTTTTACGCCGACAATTCAGCATTGCAGTATGGCAACAGTGATAGGTCTGTGCCTGAGAGTTAAACTAAAACACTGCTTCCCTCCTCATTACAAGGTGAGTTTGCTTGCTATGTAAGAGATTTTGGTGTACTTAGCTTTCAACCAATTAGCCGGGTTTTCAATTTAGGTTTTGACGGATTTTAATGAATTCGTTAAAAGCTAAGTACACCAAATTTTGATGGAGTTGGATTGATTTTTAGAGATTCGATGTAAAATTTTGAGTTAATTCGCTCAAATTCTCGGTGAGATTTGAGAATGCTTAAAATACACTATAAAATCTCTCGAATTCCCTTGAATTCCCCAACATTTAAAAATCCTTCAAAATCAATTTCTAATTGAATACTCCTAGAATGTTATAAACTCCTTTAAAATCCTGATTGAATACACTTTGACGTAGAATAAAATCCTGATTCAATACACTTGGATTTGTAAAAAGAATTAAAATCTCTCAAAATCCCAATTGAATACATCCACCCTTAATTTATCCAATGCCTTCTGATTTAGTTATGCGAAAATTCTATCGTGCCTTTGGAGTGTACTAGAAAATCCCTTAGTCTTTAGTTATGACTCGATCAATTTTGGTAGTTGCAATGGGGACCAAAATTTGTTGCTGTTTAGTACAAACTCTCATGGTGCTAGATGAGACACATCATTCTCTATTTTTCTTGGATAGTTCTCACTCAATTATTTGCTAGTTGATTAATGTGATACTTGATGTGTACTTGTTACATTAATATGACGGTTACGATCATCTGTTGTTTGGCACCTAATGCAATTAGAAAATGTCGTCCCCTTGCACCACACGCTACGTGTTCACTCCATTTTCTGATAGGGGTTGGAGAAATCAATACTAGGGATCAGTACAAATTAGCCTGTGACTGCCAACTTAGTTGTCCCATTTGGAGTCACTAAACTATATTCGGCGTGTTAAAAGTGTCCCAAGTTTTATCTTAATTGACAACCAATTTAATCCAGAACCAGTGCCAAAGCCGGGTTTTATTTTCGTAATTGGTCTATTTTGAGAAATAAGTTTGAAACGATAATGAGAAATAACATACAAATAGACTTGTTCTGGCGTTTATGTTTTCGGATGTTAGATATCTAGCTTTTCTTTAGTCAGAGATGTTAGATATATCATTGATTTGCTTTGCATTGTAATTGTTTAGCTATTGTCTTAACCATACGTTTGATGATGCATTAAAACAGGTTGACATTAAAGTATCTCCAGGATCTCATGCAAATGAAGAATCAGGTAATCTCTTTTCCCCTGTTTAGCATCAAAAAATGACTTAAGAAATCTTGTCACAATATCATCTTCAGAAAAGGGCTGTTGTAAGTAACTTGGCTTCCTGTCCTGGCTAGTTACGTGGCATATTTGTAACTTTGTATTGTGCGTAGGGAATTGTTGGACCACTCATTTCACTTAATATCTTTAGGCAAGAACAGAAATGATTGGGTTATATGTTTTATGAAAGCAGGGAAAATAAATCCTATATACTTTTAAGTAGTTTTGACAAATGTTACCACTTACCAAACCGGTTTTTGGTGCCTCAAGACGTTTTTGCTTAGATACACATGATCCATCGATGACACATATCTTGGCTTCCACTGATAACATGTCAAGTATCAAGAACGCATCAAACATAGTTTGTGAATTTCCAGTGTGCGAGGAGTAACTTTTCTTCATTGCATTTTGACATCTTTCTTGTGAAAAAATATTCAAGACTCAGATTTGAAATTTGTTTCTTTCCATTTTTCTAGTTAACAAGCAGTTGAACGATAAAGAAAGAATCGCTGCTGCACTGGAGAATCCCAACCTTCGCCAACTTGTGGACGAGTGCCTGTATTCTAATGAACTCTGACCAAGTAAACTTCACAGCTCAAAACCCACTGTACAAAAGGAACCTCAGTAATGCATATGCTATAAGTACTTCTTGTTTTGTTGTAATATTACTCAGCATGTTCGTCTCTATATAAAGGAGTTGCTTTGCAGTGAGTGGCCTTGTTATGTCTACATGAAATTCAACTGCAAAGCTTGTTCGTAATATTACTTGATTTAACACGGGTACAAGCTTGTGATCGACGTACAGTAATATTACTCAGCATGTTCGTCTCTATACAATTGCGTACAAGGCTACAAGCTGAAATTCACTGGTATGTTATCGACAAGTGAAGTTTGCCTTGTGATGGATGTGAAATATTGCAGCAATTGGGATGTAAGGGGAGTTGTTAAATCAAGTGAAAATATTAAAGAAGTCCATTAAAAACTATTGAATGTCGGGAAAACAACACACAGGTTACGATTTCCTTCGTAATTAGCAGTTAAGCACAGTAGTTCAAATGCTTAATAACCCGCAGAGAGGAACTGAACCACGAATCCTCCCAGTCCTCATTCAGAATATAAAACAAAGACAAATATAAGTAGGTTCAGCTTGTAGCCTTGTACTCAACTGTATCTCTTTAAATTCTTACTGTACGTCGCTGGACCGGGCAGGGTTAATCAGCTAGCCGCAGGTGCGACGGGGAGAGGCTCCGGTGCCACCTCTGCTCCAGAATGCCCATTTGTTATATGGCAAGGCTTCTCGTCAAATCCCCAGAACTTGGCAGTTTTCACATCATCCTCCGCCATCATTCGTGAAAACTCCTCATGGTCATACTTGAGGGTGGCTTGTCCCCCAAGCTCGCTCGGAAGATTTTCAACATCAAAGAATGTCTTCATGAGCTCCACACTTTCTTTACCTTTAGGGTATACAAACTTCACCTTCTGAAAGGTCTTGGGATCCAGGAAGTACTTGACAGCCTACACAAATGAAAGGCAGCAGGAAGTTCATCAAATGACAGATATAGCTGTTAAGCGACAAATATTGTAGCGCTAAATATAAGTGAACTCAAACTTTAATGAGATCTCACTAAGTCACGGCCCTGACAGTAATCCCAACGAAATCTCACTAAGTTGCCTTCCAGTGTTCTATTAACTAAACGTTTATATTCTGAAAGAAAAATTTGAAATATTGATACTTCGAATTAAGTTCGTACCTTCCAGAATGCCTGAAAAATTCTTGGCGGGTTATACAGGAATGCAACCGCAAGCCTCTCGGGGTAATGGTTCTGTAGAATGTTAATAATATCCCGGGCTGTCTTGACGGTGACATTGGTGTTGATTGAGAATCCAGTGAAGTCAACCAACCACGACATTTGTTCTTGACCTTCAGGAAGGTTGAGGATACCATTTTCTATAAGATAGACTAAATGGCGGATATTATCTTCGGGCGAGTTTGTGTTCTGACAGAACAAACAAAAAACGAAAAAAGAAAGGCAACGAGTTAAATCTATTCACTATAGGCTTACTGAAAGTGTAACCATGTTTTGGAGGGTGGGGGAGGATAGCCTACTACAGACCTGCTTTGCTGGCCTCATTATAAGCACGCTTCTCCCAAGTCGATCATGGAAAGTAGCTCTAGATACTTTGCCAGTCTCACCTTCATGCGCTATTTCATGCTAAACAATCGCATGTTTAGATGGTAAGTACGAACTTAAATCAAACCCAAAAAGTGAATTGAAATTTTCATAGTAAACTAGAATTTATCATCAAAAAGTATGACGGGCGATAACCTATGTGCAATGCACAGAAGTAAGTTGCAGAATAGATAAGGGAATTAAATGAACAAATTCATACGCAATGTGGTTAGAGAATACCATCCGACTCCATATTAAGTTTTTATTGTGCTATATATTTGATGAAAACAAAATACACAAGCTCAGAGTCCTACAAATATGTTCAAGCAGAATTACCAACATATGAAGAGAAACAAACAGTCCTACAAATGATCGATTTCTAGTTTGTGAATGTCATAAAAGTTCATTTAACTTACCCAACGGGTTTCTTCCGGCTTATAAGTTGCCCTCCACCTCAGTGTCTCTTCAAGCATTTTCTTCGCCTTATCAAGGTTCCAGCTCCGAGCTTCCAAATATCTCCGAAGGCATGCATCAGTGCAGTACTTCAAATTACGTCCAGATAGGGGGCCAAGTGCAGCCCTGAGTTCTTTGACCTGATTGTACATTTGTGTCATTCAACATCAGATTTCTATAGCGCACACTGCTATGTTTTTTCAATAAAGATTGGAGGGAAAGGTTTAATTTTTCTAGCTAACTTAACAATTATGATCATGTGTACGCCGGAGAGGCAGATCGATTTACTTGAGATACAAAACCCCTTTGGATTGCAAGTTGTACACTTTTGATATTACTACAAACCAGAAACGTAATTGGATTCGTTACCTTGGCATCTTTTTGTGCAGAATCATCCTCAGGGGTTGGTTTTTGAGATTGTCTTCTCAAAAGATACATGTTGCTCACCAATTGACCTCACTTTTCACCCTACAGTAAATAATTAAAAAGTTCAAAAATAATATAACAAAAAATCCTTTTTCAAATACAATTATACAACAAGTGAATCCAGAACAATGTATTAAAATAAGAAAAAAAATTCACCAATTACTCTGAGTTAAAACTGAAAAACTTAAAAAATCAAAAGCATGAAATAAAACCATTTGGGTTTCCTTCTTCTCCGAAAATATGGGAAAATTACATGGTCTTCAAGTTCAATGTAAAGTTCACCAAATATTTAACCGCATGGTCAACTCCCTCTTGGTTAAAGCGATCACACTAATTTCCAACACTAATATTTTACCAAAAAATAATAATTTCTAACACAATCAGGTAAAATCATTAAAGATCCATTCGGAGAAATGGAGAAAGGGGGTGTAGCTACAATTATTGGATCATCATTCGGGAGTGACAGATCTCCTAAAACATCAC
Source organism: Malus domestica (assembly GCF_042453785.1). NCBI lineage: Eukaryota > Viridiplantae > Streptophyta > Magnoliopsida > Rosales > Rosaceae > Malus > Malus domestica. Next base: position 22,087,236 of record NC_091675.1, read on the forward strand.
AGAAACATGATGAAATACAAAATGGCAAATTGAGTAAGTGTTGGGCAGCTGTGTAATTGCAAAAACAGCCGAAAAATCTCATCTTTTTTTGTTGGGGACAGAAGGAATTGAATAGCCTTGAACGTACCTTTGGTTTGATGAGAGGAGAGAGTGAAATGCAAGAGATCCCTCTGGGCAAGCAATTAGGTAGAGCTTTGTGCTTATACTTTTATGGCAATTATAAATGTTTTAGAGAGAGAATGTGTTTGGCTTGATGACGCTGATTTTTGACCCTGTAGGGGGTGGCATTTGGTGAGATTTACCGGATGCGAGGAGGATTGAGGTTGATGGGAAGAAGAAGGGAATAATGGTTGGGATTTATAATGTACTGGGAAGTAATTGGCGTGCTTCTGTGTGAGAGTCGAGAGTCGAGGACACCAAAGTTGGCTAATTGTGGATTTTCAAGGCCTGCGACAGACTGCGACTGCGACTGATTTTATAAAAGTGGGGGACTACTACCTACCTCTCGCTTGGGCCCATTGCTTCCACCATTCGTTTCTCATTCCTATTTTCCTCTGTGTTTTCAGTTTTTTATTTTATTTATTTATTAGTAAATTGTATTTAAATACTGGAATTTAATTTCTTTATAATTATATTACTTGCAATGCAATGAATCCTATTTAGTTTAGGGGTGTGATATCCACACACCCCATTCTACTTCTCACACACCTTTTTAATTTTCAGCCGTTGGATCGGATGAATTGAAGAAGATCAACGGATATAAATTATCAAAGGGTGTGTGAGAAGTAAAATGGGGTGTCTGGATAGCACACCCCTTAGTTTATTACAAGAGCACTTCCAGTGTAGGAAGGTTTTCATGGGCAATAGGCAACTCAATTCCTTAAATAAACAATAATTGTTCAAGTACATTTACACCCCTAAATTGAATAGTCCAAATAAATCGTATTGAAATATTAGTATTTTTTATTTTATAAAATAATAAAAGATAACTTTATTTAATTTTGGATAATAATAAAAGATTGGTTGAAAATATTTGAAAATCTTGAAATGTAGTGTAAAGTGGAAGAACATGGTTAGGTAATTATTGAAAAAAAATATATATTTTTTTATCTCTAATTAGTTTTTTTTATAATTTTTTAATAATTCAAATTATGGCTTACGTCAGCCTTGCATCACATAGGCAAGGTGCTGGGCTAGGCAATTATTGCCTAACTTTTCAATCGGGCTAGCCTTGAGCCCAATTGCTCGAGTGGGCTGTAGTGTTTTGGGGAGGGGAAAAGTAGATTGGATTGCCTATCTTCTTTCCTCTGTTGCACCCTCTCTTCCTTCAATAAAATAGGTTACAAAAGTTTCTCATTATAAGTTCATTTATTTTTCGTGTGAATGTTACATTTATGATAATCATACGCTTATTTTCTCTTATATTTATTTATTTAAGGCTTTTGCCAAACTGGTCACCTAGAGTGACATAACTTCTCACATTAGTCTCTGAGATTTAAAATTGATTGAAGTAGTCCATAAATTTTTCCACCATTAATAAGTTTTTCAACTGTTAATCATTTTTGTGACAACCCATCCCTAATTTTACGATTTTATAAATTTTAAAAGAATGATTTGACGAAAATGCCTTAGAGGCGAGATTATTGACTTCAGTTGACCACCTTTTCTTGACGCATACAAGTTGTTATTTTATCATATTCTCAAAGTACTCGACAGTACAAACGCATAGGTGCAAGCAGAATTGAATTGGGAGTTACGACAAAGATTTTACAAACTAAATAGCGTAATGGGCGTTTTGGTAAATTCGTGTTACGGGAGATATTTCTGTATTTTCATTGGTGACTTTGAACTGTGTGTCACGTGGGGCCCACACCCCACTCATTCCCTCTCTCTAGTGTCTTCTAATCTATATAAATCCCTTTTTTTTTTTTTTTTTTATCAATTATCCACTCATTGGTTGCCACCTCACTTCTCTTCGTCTCTCCCTCAACTCTCTCAGCTCTTTCTTGTCTCCCTCAACTCTCTTAGCTCTTTCTTGTCTCCCTCTATCTGCAAGTATAGAGAAACCTGCAAACCCGACCATTACTCGCCATCTTCAATGAGCATCACCACCCAGATCCTCACCTCACCCCGCTTCCTTCTCTCTCGAACCCTAACATCTTTAACTTTCTTTTCTCCCTGTAAGCACCGATAGGGTGCAATGACCTCACCACTCTGGCGGGATTGCAACATCCTCAAACCTGTCATCACCACCCATATGTGCGGCTGCAGATGAGAGGCAGAGCCTTGAGCTCGCCTGTTACTTTCTCTATCTCTATCTCTCCCTTGTCTTTCTCAACTGCAAACCAAAAACCAACCACTGCCGGCACCTTGTTTTCTGGTGAGTTCTTAACGACTTCGACTAGGTAAGCCTCAAAACAGATGTGGGTTGTCCTAGATCCCAATTTTATGTTGTTTCTGGCCTCATTATAACGTTTAACACAAAGAAATACCTCGGGGGAAAGTTCCCTAGATTTATGACGAGAAACCCGGCCTTTGCAAGCTTTTTTCAGTCGATCCCGACCTCGACTCAACCTCATGCCCTTGTTCATGACCTCCTAAGCTTCAGTTTGACTTTTATTTAATGAAAAATAGTTAGGAATCGAGCTCGAATAGAGCTCGGGAAGTTTCCCAACCAAACTAGCCGATTCCAGCTTTCTTTTTTGTAGAAACCGGTGATCGGATCTAAAAAAAAAGGGCCTTAGGCCCAAAACCTGGTCCAAAAACTTTAGCCTAACCGGCCAAAACCCTTGGGCCGATGTTCTAGCCCAGCCCAGTTCCAAAATGGGCTTTGAATATTTTGGGAATATTCTTTGAAATATTCTTGTTGACTTTTTCGGAAATTTTTTTCGGAAACCTTTCTAGGCTAATTTTGATGCCCCGAGTCCGTTTTTGACATCCATTTAGTGAAATTCTGAAGTTTTAACGTAGTTGGCCACTGGGGTGTCTTGGTTGACTTTTTAGGGTTAACTGTTGACTTTTCTTTTACTTTTTACGAAAATTTCTCGAGACCCTTCTTAGCGTATTTCGACGTGCTGATTCCAAATTTGCCATCCGTTTCTCCAAATTCAAACATTTTAATTGAGTTTTACTAATGGGTCCCAATACTATGCTTAGGTGTGATTACTATCGGAAACTCCGGCTTCCTAGCTCGAACGGATGTGATGTCGCAAGTAACTGTGAGTGGGTCTTTGCTTTTAAATATTATATATTTATTTAGTTTCCATTCATACATTTGAAAAAGAATTTCCTACGTATGCCTGGATTGGACTAAAGTTTATAAGCGAAATAACAAAAATTACAAAATTATCCTAAATCCTACGGGATGCACATGTATGCGTACTTTTATGGAAATTTAAGTACAACCATGATTAATATTTTATTTATTACTATTATGTTGTGAATTTTCGATTTACTGTTAAGTGATCATATTTATGTTATTTGCTCATACGAGATTATGTGATTATGGACGTTGTGTGTTTACTTATGAAATATTGTGATGTATTTAATTCTTGAGATACTGCAGGCTACGGTAAGTATTTTCTTACCATACGTAGTATGTATATTTTGGAAACTATACTTATTTTACGGCGAGAAGTTATTATGTTTTCGAAAAGGTTTTTACAAAGCTTTATTTTAGGCTCACTCACCCTTGTTTTTCGCCCCTTCAGGTTTTAAGGCTGAGCTTTCGTGTCAACGATGATTCTTGGCAACTCTTGGTATTGGACATTACCTTCGATGGTGTAATTCTCAATCCACTCTACTGTATTTTACTTACGCTCTGACATCACATGTGAAATAGGTTCACTCCCGCTCACTAGCGCACTTAAGGGTGGGCATAAAAGCTACATCGAGCCGTATAAAAAAAACCAAAAAGAACCATGTTGACCAAAAAAGTCAACTTTGAGTCAAAAACCGAACCAGACCGTTCAAACCAGTTTCTTTTCCGGTTTCAAATGACCAAGAACCGATTAGGGCTCACACAGCCTCACCCTCACCTCTCTCACATCCCCATTCCCCCATTTCACACAGCCGACCCTTCTCTCATCCAAAAATATCAACAATTCCTCAGGCAGCCCACAACCTCAACTTTCTGCGACGGCCCTCATCATCCCTCATTCGTGACAGCTCATGACTCTTTGTCCTCCGTCCTCCTTCCTTGGTTTTTTCTCTATCGTTTCTCATATTTGAGATTAGGAATATGGTTGAGTTCCACTGGTTTTCCATTCTCTTTTACCTGCACTATATATGTGTGATTAACACTGTCTAATTGAGTTTTATGACTCATGTCCTGCAGACAGGTTCCTTGCCGATGTCATGAGTAAAGGTACGTAACATGATTTGTTCCCTTTTTTTGTTCCATATTGTTGGGTTGATTTCTATCACTTCATGGTTGGATTGTTTCAGTTTTTTTATACCTGTGTTTGTACCATACTTAGGGCCTCTGTATTTAGACCTCGTATAAATACTCAGGGGATTCAAATGTAATTATGTAATAAATAAAGGGGTAAATATGTAATAAGTGAGGAGCCCTTATTATATAAAAGGACATCCCCACCCTCACAAACCTCAGGCTCCCATCCTCACATACAGAGGCCACAAAGCTCACAAACAAAGAGCTCTCTCAAACTCTCACTTTCTCTAGGGGACTCATCCTCACACTTGTAATCCATACATTCATACAGAGAAGAGAAATACATCAGTGTGGACGTAACCCAAACATTGGGGTGAACCACGATATATCTTGTGTTCTTGACTTTCTTGCAGATTCACGGTCTAATTTACGTTGTTCCAAGACCTCTCTGGTTTTGTGCATAAACATTTGGCGCCGTTTGTGGGAAACGACATGAAAAGCTATGTCGGTTCTCTTTCATTTTTTTCATCTCACCACCATGAGACCTCACCACAATATTCACCGTGAATCTGCAAAAAAACCCAGGAAACCAAATACTCTATCTCTCACTCTGCTATCCTCTTACAAAAAAAAAAAATCACAAAAAACCAAGAACACCACACTCTCTCTAAAAATCCTGAGATTCTCTATAAATACCAAGAAAAGCCCATCTTTCTTTTTTTTTTTGAAGAAGAAGAAAGCAAAAATGTAGCTGTGGATGCTTTGATGGGTCCTCGTCGCGTCACTATCCAACATGAAGCTACGCTGCCGCTGCCGCTACTGCTTCTGCTGCTCCTGCTGTCCTTGCTATTTCTGCTCCTCCAGCTCATGCTGCTACACACTATAAACCATGGCTAACACAAATAGTATCAGTGGTTCAAATACCTGCAGTATCACTCCAAGGCATTCCAAGATTGCATCAACGAATTTTTAAGTGTGTTTGTACCATACTTAGGGCCTCCGTATTTAGATCTCGTATAAATACTCAGGGGACTCAAAATGTAATTATGTAATAAAGGAAGGGGCAAATATGTAATAAGTGAGGAGCCCTTATTCTATAAAAGGACCCCTCACTATCCTCATTACAGATGCCAATTCTTAAGCCCTCTCACCCTCACAAAGCTCATCTCTCTCAAGCTCTCATGCTTACAAACAAAGAGCCCTCTCAAACTCTCTCTTTCTCTGGGTGACTCCTCTTCACCCTTGTAATCCATACATACAATCAGATAAATACAGTATCAGTGTGGACGTAGCCTAAACATTGGGGTGAACCACGATACATCTTGTGTTCTTTACTTTCTTGCAGATTCACGGTCGGATTTACGTTGTTCCAAGACGCCTCCGATTTTATGCATCAACATTTGGCGCCGTCTGTGGGAATCAACATGAAAAGCTATGTCAGTTCTCTCTCAATTTTTCACCTCCGCCATGAATCTGCAAAACCCAAGAGCCCAAAAACCTCACTTTTGGATTTTTTCCAGAAAACCCTCAATCTCTCTCTCTCTGGGTTTTATTTATTGGTGTTGTACTTGGTGCATTTCTAAAAAAGTTGGCGTACAACACCAGATCTGCCCTGTCATTCCTTCAATTCAAGCTATGCTCCATTAAGTTTAGTCACCTCCGAAATGTCCAACTCCGACCCCAAAACCTGAGATTTCTCCATTCAATCTCATTGTACCTTCATACCAACAACAAAGAAACAGATCTTTGAAAAGTAACAAAAATGGCGCTCACAAGTAGCAGCTCTCTGATTCCTACCAAATCTGCCTTCCTTCAATGCTAGTCTCTCGTACCCTCTTCCATAATTCACCAACCCTCTCTGCCCATCAAGTCCGTCCAGCCAATCATCGTCGTTCATGCTGCAGATCTAGCCAAGAAACCAATTGTCTTCGATAAGCCGATGAAGCAGCAGGCTACTCAGACAACGGTTTCTTCTTCTTCGGCGATGACCCACAATACGGTGCCGGTGAAATGGAACCTGGAGGAGCGTATCGGAGAGGCTGCTATGGGAAACACGTTTCTTCGGGATTTTGCCTTTAAAAATCGGTTCCTCTACGGTTCTGACATTGCAAGTAGTTCGGCACCTTCAAAATAGGGTTCTGCTTTCAAGATGTCGGATCTTGGAACCCCACTGCATCCAAATTGGAAGACAGCCTTGGTGGACTTTTTTGTTCAATTCCGATGGATTGTTGTTATCTTTGTTGTTCTCCCCATCTCATTCACTTTGTACTTTCTCACGTACCTCGGGGATGTAAGATCTGAGATGAAATCCTACAAGAGGCGTCAAAAGGAACATGATGAAAATGTTCAGAAGGTTGTAAAACGACTCAAAGACAGAAACCCATCAAAGGATGGGCTTGTTTGCATAAGAGGGCTCGTCACTTTGAGGTTGATTTGTCTGCATTCAGAAATGTCCTTGAAATCGATCAAGAGAGAATGATTGCGAAAGTTGAGCCTTTAGTCAACATGGGGCAGATAACCAGGGTAACGGTTCCATTGAATCTTGCCTTTGTTGTGGTTGCTGAGTTTGATGATCTTACTGTTGGTGGTCTTATTAATGACTATGGAATTGAAGGAAGCTCTCACATCTATGGACTGTTCTCTAATACTGTTGTGGCCTATGATTTTGTTCTTACAGATGGCCGAGTTGTCAGAGCCACTAGGGATAATGAGTACTCTGATATTTTCTATACTATTCCATACCTATTATATCTACAAGGTGGACCTGGATTTCTTCAGAAGGAGGGACGAGTAGAGGAAGCACCCCGTGCTTTCCAATCAGCTCCTCCACGCCACTCCCGACCTTGGCATCGCTCTCGTTGCATTTGGTGGCGAGCAGATCTACGACCGCCTCATATCAGCGTTTTGAGGCACCAAATATCAACGTTTTCAGAGACCCGAGATAGGGAGAGGGCAAGACACACTTGGCGAAGATCCAACGGTCGCCGAAAGGTACGAGGTGTTGTATGTGAGAGGGGTTTAGGGCGACTTGTTTTTTTTAGGGAAGCATAAACTTGGTGCTGGTGGTCGTCTTCAAGCTTCAGCTTGCTGCAAGCATTTCACAGTGTACCCTTCTCCCCAGGTTTCTACATCTATTGTGGAGCCTTACAACAGTGTTCTCTCAACCCATTCTCTGCGATAGCAAATGGGGGACAACGCAAAAGAAAAAGAAAAAGAAAAAGAAAAAGGGGCCTCGGGAGCACATGAGAAGCAAAAGCAGAAAAGAGAAAGTAAAAGCAAAAGAAAGCAGAAAAGGAAAAGCCGAAAAGAAGATGCTCCACTATTCCACTATTCCACTATCCCACGGGATAACATGATTAAAGATAAGAAGATGCCCACCAAGGTTCCCCGTCTCCACTTTCTGTTGGACCAGAAGATGCCCATCAACATGTAATTTATTTTTCTTATCTTTCGGAGACATCTGTATAACCCCATCAAAGGGTAATAATAATAAAATAAAAATAAAAATAAAAATAAAAATAAAACAGCAAGCCCAAAATTAATGGGTTGGAATGTTATATGGAGGGCAAAGACCCATATGCCCAAAAGAGCCAGACCTTCTATTATCACCAACCAGGTGATCAAAAGTACGTCCAGTATTACAAAAAATTATTCGGCAGCCTGCCGCTATTACCACCAACCAAGTGATCAAAAGTAATCCTAGTACTCCAAAATTATTCGGCAACCTGCGGCTATTATCACCAACCAGGTGATCAAAAGTACACCAGTACTTCAAAATTATTTGGCAGCCTGCCGCTATTATCACCAATCAGGTGATCAAAAGTACGTCCAGTACTCTAAAATTATACATGAGCATCACTCATGTCAATCATACATAAACATTCATGAGCATCACTCATGTCAATCATACACACACATTCATGACCATCATTCATGTCAACATTCATGAGCATCACTCATGTCAACATTCATGAGCATCACTCATGTCAACATCCATTAGCATCACTCATGTCAATCAACATAAACATTCATGAGCATCACTCATGTCAATCAGCTTCGAAAGCTTCATTTACAGAGCTCCAGCTTCAAAAGCTTCATTTACAAAGCTCAAACTTTAAAAGCTTCACTTGCAAAGCTTCACCTATAAAGCTTCAGTGCAGGGTATACAAATACCGCCTCCGAACAATAGCCACTTCGGCCCATACATGGATTCAATTTGAAGTCTCCAGCCAACAGACTTTATTGATTAAAGACTTGGGGGACTACATTATGTACCATATATTGGGCCTCATGAAAAATACTTGGGGGACTCTAGCCCATTATTTATGTACTGAGGGCGAACCCTTATTTTATAAAAATGACTCTCTCACTTTCATTAGAGAACGCTAATTATTCATGTACTGAGGAGCGATCCCTTATTCTATAAAAAGGACTCCCTCACCATCATTAGAGAGCATCCCCGCCTGATGAGCAACCGCCTCGCCGCGAGCATCACTCCTAACCCATCACTTATGTACTGAGAAGGGAGCCCTTATTCTATAAAAGGGACTCCTTCACCTTCAACGCCACAAGCCGAGCCAATAAAGGCAACATAAGCCACAAGCCGAGCAGCCTCGCAACATGTGCTATTCCTAGTTTAGCATCATTTCACTTTGAGCACCGCTTCATATCAAGTATCAGTTCAAGACGACATTTAGTTACTTTGGCCCATACATGGATTGAATTTCAAGTCTCCAACCAAAAGACTCTCTTGACTGAAGACTTGGGGGACTACTATTTGTACCATACTTAGGGCCTCCGTATTTAGATCTCGTATAAATACTTAGGGGACTCAAATGTAATTATGTAATAAAGGAAGGGGCAAATATGTAATAAGTGGTGAGTCCTTATTCTATAAATGGACCTCTCATTCTCCTCATTATATAGGCCAATTCTTAAGCCCTCTCACCCTCATAAAGCTCATCTCTCTCAAGCTCTCATGCTCACAAACAGAGAGCCCTCTTAAACTATCTCTTTCTCTTGAGGAATCCCCCTCACCCTTGTAATCCATACATACAGTCAGAGAAATACAATATCAATGTGGACGTAGCCTGAACATTGGGGTGAACCACGATACATCTTGTGTTCTTTACTTTCTTGCAGATTCACGGTTAGATTTACATTGTTCCAAGACCCTTTCGGTTTTGTGCATCAACAAAGTGATATCAGCAAGTGTCAGTGGTACATGGATAACGATAAGCTGTACAAGTGCAAGAAGAACTTCAGCATGTTGAATGCTTAAGCATTGCTTCCGTGCAAATGAATTCATGTGCCTATCATGATGGTGAATTGGGCGTCTATTTGTAGGGGAAGGATTTATATAAATCTTTATATTAGTACCTTTTCTTATTTGAACTTGATCGATGTGCTTGTTTCTTGCGTTTATATTCATAAACTAATGTTTCATTTGCAACTATTTGGTGGAGGCGGGTCGGCGGTAGCGGTATTGGTTGTTGGCAGTGGCGTTCTTAGTCCTCCATTTCAAGAATGTGAATGGGAAGTTGCGTAGCGGCGGCTTCACTGACACTGTCGCCATTATTCCTGATCAATCCGCAGAGCTCAAGCCTTCAGAGTTTCAAGCCCACCAAGCGGCTATACATACAAGACAACTTGGTAATTTAATGGCGTGAACCTGAGGGCTTGGTATCTTTTCCGGTCAGAGTAAGCATGTGCTCTCCTGATCTCTTCACATCACCGTCAGTGTATGGCACGGCACGCGACGCTATTGTCGATTGTCACTCTTTTAGTTGCTGCTCGGGTGGGCCCAACACCACCAGCCGGCTGCTGAGCTATGAGATTTACCTCAGAGATGTGGCATCCCAATGTTTACGCTGATGGAAAGTCCATACAGTACTGTTGGCGAGCATGGAAGCCAAGATGCAAGCTTGTGGTGGAGCTGCAATGATGGGTTATCTTTAATAACCCACTTGGACAAAGGGAATAACTTTTCCCAACAAAGGACTTAGCTTTACCAGATATTCAAATGGGCTAACATGTTGATGCTCTGTCGCCTGAGGCTAAAGAAAAGTTGAATTTAGAGTTTCATGACGCTTTGAATAAAGGACCGATGACTTTGTCGACCATATGGAAAAAGATAAGCGCTTTATCTTTTGTTTGATTGATTTAAAATTATCATTTGTTTATTTAATATCTTATTATTTTTGTCATGATGACTAATTATAAAATAATAATTTTATTATTTTTATGTCATGATGGCTTATGATTAAATAATATAATTATTATTTCTAATATCATATGATTACTACTACGTTATTGATTTATACAACATGTGATTTATCAAACAACTGAATAAATCATTTATTCATGATTATATATATATACACACACATTTAGGCAATACTAATATATTGTTAATTTATGCAACATATCATTTATCACACAACAGAATAAATCATTTATTCACAAAAGGCACATAATACAATATTTTGCCTTGACAAACTTTGTCAATTTGATTTATTCATTATAGGGTCGTACTTATACTGTCATTTATTGTTAGGAATTATTGAGCAACTAGATCCACTGATCAACATTGTTACTGATTAAAGAAGTCTACTAACTTATAGATTAATAAGCCACATGCTCATGGTGATCTCTTGTCTGACCAGACATCCACTTGCTTATCACCAACCAGGTGATCAAAAGTACGTCTAGTACTCCAAAATTATTTGGCACCCTGCCGCTATTATCACCAACCAGGTGATCAAAAGTACGTCCAGTACTCTAAAATTATTCGGCAGCCTGCCGCTATTATCACCAACCAGGTGATCAAAAGTACACCCAGTACTCCAAAAATTATTCCGCAGCCTGCCGCTATTATCACCAACTAGGTGATCAAAAGTACGCCCAGTAGGTGATCAAAAGTACGCCCAGTACTCCAAAATTATTCGGCAGTCTGCCGCTATTATCACCAACCAGGTGATCAAAGGTACGCCTAGTACTCCAAAATTATTCGGCAGTCTGCCGCTATTATCACCTACTAGGTGATCAAAAGTACGTCCAGTACTCCAAAATTATACATGAGCATCACTCATGTCAATCATACATAAACATTCATGACCATCATTCATGTCAACATTCATGAGCATCACTCATGTCAACATCCATGAGCATCACTCATGTCAACATCCATGAGCATCACTCATGTCAATCAACATAAACATTCATGAGCATCACTCGTGTCAATCAGCTTTGAAAGCTTTATTTACAGAACTCCAGCTTCGAGAGCTCCAGCTTCGAAAGCTTCATTTACAGAGCTCCAGCTTCAAAGCTTCACTTTAAAAGCTTCACCTACAAAGCTTCAGTGCATGGTATACAAAGACCACCTCCGAACAACCACCACTTCGGCCCATACATGGATTAAATTTGAAGTCTCTAGCCAACAACCTCTATTAACTGAAGATTTGGGAGACTACACTATGTACCATATATTGGGCTTCCGCAACTGGGCCTCATGAAAAATACTTGGGGGACTTAGCCCATTATTTATGTATTGAGGAGCGAGCCCTTATTCTATAAAAGGGACTCCCTCACCATTATTAGAGAGCATCAACTCTAGCCTATTATTCATGTATTGAGGAGTGAGCCCTTATTTTATAAAAGGGACTCCCTCACTTTCATTAGAGAGCGCCCATTATTCATGTATTGAGGAGCGAACCCTTATTTTATAAAATGGACCCCTTCATCTTCATTAAAGAGAGCACCCATCATTCATGTATTAAGGAGCAAACCCTTATTCTATAAAAATGACTCCCTCACCATCATTAGAGAGCATCACCGCCAGCTGAGCAACCGTTTAGCCGCGAGCATCACTCCTAACCCATCACTTATGTATTGAGGAGCGAGCCCTTATTTTATAAAAGGGACTCTCACACCATCATTAGAGAACACCACCGCCTACTGAGCAACCGCCTCGCAACGAGCATCACTCTTAACCCATCATTTATGTATTGAGGAGCGAGCCCTTATTCTATAAAAGGGACTCCCTCACCTTCAACGCCACAAACCAAGGCAACATAAGCCCCAAGCCGAGCAGCCTCGCAATATGTGCTACTTCTAGTTGAGCATAATTTCACATTGAGCACCGCCTCATATCGAGTATCAGTTCTAGACAACATCTACTTACTTCGGCCCCCACATGGACTGAATTTCAAGTCTTCAGCCAAAAGACTCTCTTGACTGAAGACTTGGGGGACTACTGTTTGTACCATACTTAGGGCCTCCGTATTTAGACCTCATATAAATACTCGGGGGACTCAAATGTAATTATGTAATAAATGAAGGGGAAAATATGTAATAAGTGAGGAGCTCTTATTCTATAAAAGGACTTATTGCCCTCACAAACCTCAGGCTCTCATCCTCATATACAGAGGCCACAAAGCTCACAAATAGAGAGCTCTCTCAAACTATCTCTTTCTCTGGGGGACTCTCCCTCACACTTGTAATCCATACATTCATACAGAGAAGATAAATACATTTGTTAATGCACAAAATCAGCGAGGACTTTGGTACAACAGAAAGTGTTAAGTTTGTGACCTTCGCTATATTGCTCCGGTCACTAGTGTGGATAAGTAAGTAAATGGATAGGGACAGGGAAGCAAACACAAGATGTACGTGGTTCACCCAAATTGATTACGTCCACAGAGTAGAAGAGTTCTCATTAATTGTGAAGGGTTTACACAAGTACATAGGTTCAAGCTCTCCTTTAGTGAGTACTAGTGAATGATTTAGTACAAATGACATTCGAAAATATTGTGAGAGAATGATCTCTATTTATAGAAGATAGTTTCTAGTTTCATTCTGATATTGACACGTGTCGTGTTGTGATTGGCTTCTGATGTTGACACGTGTGGCACTATGATTGGCTTCTGATGTCGACACGTGTCGCGCTATGATTGGCCTCCTGGTTGGAGGGAAATTCTTCTGGGTCCTTGACGGTATAACGTTGACCGGTGCTCAGTAGTTTCAGGATTGGTCAAGTATGGTACAAACAGTGCTCCCCTAAGTTCCTGAGTGAAGGAAGCTCCTTGGTTGGGGACTTGCAAGATCCAAGCTATTGAGTAATCACAAAACTTCTAAGTACCGAAGTGTGGTATCATTTTCACTTGCCTTATCTGTCTCATATATAGATGTGGCATCTTCTCTAGAAGTACTTTTCCTCCATCCAGGGGTGGTATCTTTAACCGATAAAGATGCACAAAGTAATGTATCAATTTCACTTGAAGCTTACTTGTAGTTTCAGGCTTGGTCAAGTGCGATACAAACCCTATAGTAGGAGTCCCCCAAGTCGCCGAGCTAGGAGATTTGCCGAAGGAGGTAACAGACAAGGTAAGCAATCAAACTTGCAAGCAAGCAACCTGGATCGAAGGTTCGACTTCGGCTTCCAGTTGATTGTTCTCCTTCTTCTTGTGTCGTAAACAGCAACAAGGATAAGGAGAAGCAAATGGAGAAGATATGATATGAGATACTTTTGCTTTTGAAGAAGTAACTTTTCACAGGCTTATTCTTGAACTGGGTTGGAAGGTTTTTAGGTTTCCTCCAGAGTATAAGGCCGACTCAAGAATTTGAGGGTTAAAACAAGTCCATCAAATCTAGAGTACGTTCGACCCTGATGATATGGGATACTTTTACTATTGACAAAGTAGTGGGTGTATCGACATGTGTTCTATTACGCTTGTCTCCACATGCTTCCTTGTATCCTTCTCACTTACCCTATCTATTCCTCAGGCAGATGTGGTATCTTCTTTGGAAGCATAAGATGTTGAAGATGAGTACTCGAGAGCAATGCCAGGTAAGTAATCAGGCAAGGGTTTCAGGCAGTCAATTCCTGACTTGAAGCTTGATTCCAAGTGCTGACTGATTGCTCTTTTTCTCCTTGTCTTGCAGGTAAGAACAAGGCCAAAGGAAAAGATAGGGAAAAAGCATGCTATGGGATACTCTTACTTTTAACCCTGATGATATGAGATACTTTTGATCTGGTGTGACTTGTTTGCAGAGGTATTATTGAGAGGAAAAGAAGCTGAGTATTTCGAGAGACTCTGCTGAGAGTGCCCTCTCGGATGTGAAGAAAAGTTAAGCATTTTTTTTATTTGCAGGTCTTCCTGGCTGTGGAGGATGGAGGTCGACATATATAGGAGTCTCCCTAACAATAAGTAGTAGTGTTATTCCTTTACCCTTCTTGGTCATAGCGATGTAGTAGGAGCTGCAAGCTTCACGTGTTTTAACTTTGTCAGAACACTTTGAAAAAGTGGTCTGTGGTATCTGGAAAGCTGATGTTACGTGTGAATATTGCAGATAAGCTTTATCCAAGGAAATCTGGCTCTCGAAGTTCGGAGAGCGTTGCCTCTTCGATTTTCGAACAAGCAATCCTGTCGAGGATCTGACTCTCGAGATTCAGAGAACGGTGCCTCTTCGATTTTTTAGAAAGCAATCCTGTTGGGAGTTTGACTCTTGAGATTCAGAAAGCAGTGTCTCTTCGATTTTTAAGAAAGTAATCCTGTTGGGAGTCTGGCTCTTGAGATTCGGAGGGCGGTGCCTCTTTGATTTTTGAGCACATAATCCTGTTGGGAGTCTGGCTCTCGAGATTCGGAAAGCGGTGCCTCTTCGATTTTTGAGAAAGCAATCCTGTTAGGAGTCTGACTCTTGAGATTCAGAGAGCAGTGTCTCTTTGATTTTTGAGAAAGTAATCCTGTTGGGAGTCTGGCTCTCGAGATTCGGAGGGCAGTGCCTCTTTGATTTTTGAGCAAGCAATCTTGTTGGGAGTGTTTTAAAGGTTGGGCATTTTTGCCAATCTGCCTTGCCACGGAGCACGGAGGTTAACACACATTGGGACTTTCTAGTTATCAAGCAGTGGTGCTGTTCCTTTACCCTTGTGGGTAATAGTAGGGTAACTGGGCCTTCAAAATGTATGTGTCTATACTTTATTAAAGATCTTTGGCAAAGTTATCTGTGGTACCCGAGGAGCTGATGTTACGTGTGGAAAGTGGTGCCTTTTCGAAATTCGGAGAGTGGTACCTCTTCGATTTTTTAATCAACGGCCCTGTTGCCCTTTCTTTTATAAGGACACCAATTGTATGCAAGAAGTACATTCAGAGAGTTATTGCTTATAGGAATTTTCCCCTTACTTCAGAGATTTATTGCACCTCATTTCTCCTTCATCATTTCTAAGAATGTCTGGCCCATCCGACTGTCGTTTTGACTTGAACTTTGGTGAAGAGGCAGCCATGCCTTCTCAAGACAACATATGGCATTCATCCTTCTTATCCCCTACTGGTCATCTTACCGTTGGGGACTCTGTCATGAAGAATGATATGACTACTGCGGTGGTGGCCAAGAACCTTCTCACTCCCAAAGATAACAGACTACTTTCCAAACAGTCTGATGAGTTGGCTGTTAAGGATTCTTTGGCTCTCAGTGTTCAGTGTGCAGGTTCTGTGTCTAATATGGCCCAACGTCTATTTGCTCGATCCCGCCATGTTGAATCATTGGCGGCTGAAGTGATAAGTCTCAAACAGGAGATCAGAGGGCTCAAGCATGAGAATAAACAGTTGCACAGGCTCGCACATGACTATGCTACAAATATGAAGAGGAAGTCGACTAGCTGCAGGAATCTGATGGTCAGATTTTACTTGATCATTAGAGGTTTGTGGGTTTGTTCCAAGGGCATTTATTACCTTCGTCTTCTGAAGCTGTACCGCATAATGAAGCTTCAAATGATCAACCTTCGGTACCTTCTCCTTCTGGGGTTCTGCCTAGTACTGAGGCTTCGAATAATAACCCTCTGGTGCCTTCTCTTTCTGTGGCTCTGCCGACTGCTGAGACTTCTCCTGAGCAACCTTTATGAAGGCTCCCTCTTGTTTGTTTATTTTGATTCATGTATATGTACATATTTGTAACTTATCGGAGATATCAATAAACAAGCTTTGCTTCATTTCAATGTATTGTGTTAAATACACCAAGGTCTTCTTCACTAAGTTCTTTGAATTTTTTCTTTTGTTGAATCTTGTATGTTGAAGCTTCGTGAGTGAAGCATGTAGGTTGAGGTAGTGCTCCCTTAATTTCCCGAGTGAGGAAAACTTCTCGGTTGGAGACTTGAAAAAATCCAAGTCATTGAGTGGTCGTGAGACTTCTGAGTATCAAGGTGCAGTAGTATATGGTAGGAGTCCCCCAAGTCTTCGGTCGAGGGAGTTGACGAATGAGGTGTCTTGCTAGTAGCCAATAACAAAACTTCACCATTTTCCAAAGTAACAAAACTTCACCATTTTCCTTTCTAAGTGGTAGCCCAAAACTCCTCTTTCATATATATTTGTTATGAAAGTTGTTAGGCCCAAAGAAGAGGAGGCCTAGGCAATTTTTTTTTTTTTTTTTGAATTTTCGAATTTTTAAATTTTCGAATTCCCGAAAAAAAAAAATATATATATATATATATATTAAGCTTTGTAGGTGAAGCTTTGAGGTTGAAGCTTTGTTGAGTACCACGAATTGATTTTGCTTCACACTATCTTGATCAAGATAGTGTGAAGCTTTTATAGGTGAAGTTTTTGTGGGTGAAGCTTTTGTGGTGGGTGAAGCTTTTGTGGTGGGGGAAGCTTTTGTGGTAGGGGAAGCTTTTGTGAGTGAAGCTTTTATGGTGGGGGAAGCTTTTGTGTTTGAAGGTGAAGCTTTGAGGTTGAAGCTTTGTTGGGTACCATGAATTGATTTTGCTTCACACTATCTTGATCAAGATAGTGTGAAGCTTTTGTAGGTGAAGCTTTGTAGGTGAAGCTTTTGTAGGTGAAGTTTTTGTGGGTGAAGCTTTTGTGGTGGGTGAAGCGTTTGTGGTGGGGGAAGCTTTTATGGGTGAAGCTTTTGTGGTAGGGGAAGCTTTTGTGAGTGAAGCTTTTATAGTGGGGGAAGCTTTTGTGTTTGAAGCTTTTATGGGTGAAGCTTTTGTAGGTGAAGCTTTTGTGGTGGGTGAAACTTTTGTTGGTGAAGCTTTTATGAGTGAAGTTTTTGTAGGTGAAGCTTTTATAGGTGAAACTTTTGTAGGTGAAGCTTTTGTGGTGGATGAAGCTTTTGTGGTGGGTGAAGCTTTTGTTGGTGAAGCTTTTATAGGTGAAGCTTTTGTTGGTGAAGCTTTTATGGGTGAAGCTTTTGTAGGTTAAGCTATTGTGGGTGAAGCTATTGTGGGTGAAGCTTTTGTAGGTGAAGCTTTTGTGGTGGGTGAAGCTTTTGTGGATGAAGCTTTTATGGGTGAAGCTTTTGTATGTGAAGCTATTATGGGTGAATCTTTTGTAGGTGAAGCTATTGTGGGTGAAGCTTTTGTAAGTGAAGCTTTGGAGTTGAAGATTTGTAGGTGAAGCTTTGGAGTTGAAGCTTTTGTTGGATACCATGAATTGATTTTGCTTCACACTATCTTGATCAAGATAGTGTAAAGCTTTTGAGAATTTGTAGTTGTCCTCAATTGATGAAGCTTTTGTTGGTGAAGCTTTATTGGGTACCACAAATTGATTTTGCTTCACACTATCTTGATCAAGATAGTGTGAAGTTTTTGAGAATTTGTAGTTGTCTTCCATTGATGAAGCTTTGTTGAATTTCCCTTTTTTTTTTTTTTTTTTTTTGGGAAACTAGAAATTTGAAAATGTGGGAGAGACAACATATACAAATTTTGCTTCCACACTATTGAGCAAAAGATTGTGATGCAAGCCACACCTGCAGTAATCGAAGGTTTGGATGAACCATATAAATTGAATTTGCTTCGAACAGTCTTGAATTTGCCTCGAAGGTTTGAGAATTGTAGTTGCCCTCCATTGATAAAGCTTTTGTTGGCACCATAAATTGGTTTTGCTTCACACTGTCTTGATCAAGAGTGTGTGAAGCTTTGGAGAATTGTGGTTGCCCTTCATTGATGAAACTCTTGTTGGCACCATAAATTGGTTTTGCTTCACACTGTCTTCATCAAAAGTGTGTGAAGCTTTTGAGAATTGTGGTTGCCCTCCATTGATGAAGCTCTTGTTGGCACCATAAATTGGTTTTGCTTCATACTGTCTTGATCAAGAGTGTGTGAAGCTTTTGAGAATTGTGGTTGAACTCCTTTGATGAAGCTCTTGTTGGCACTATAAATTGGTTTTGCTTCACACTGTCTTGATCAAGAGTGTGTGAAGCTTTTGAGAATTGTGGTTGAACTCCTTTGATGAAGCTCTTATTGGTACCATAAATTGGTTTGCTTCACACTGTGTTGATCAAGAGTGTGAAGCTTTCTACGAGTTGTAGTGTTTGCATTGTTACAAAAGGGAAATATCTGAAGCAAATGCAAGAGGGCTGAATGGCTTGATTTTCGCATGCCATGCACTGAAGTTGTTGTTGGCTTGCAATAAGACTTTGTTGGTGACTATAACTTTTGTTGGGCATAAGTGCTCCCCTAGTTGAGTTGTCAAGCTTCAGGGTTTTTTATTATTTGTGAATGCTAGGAGTTCACATATACAAGTTGTACCACTCGTCTTCTGGTAGGTGGAATGAATGGTGAGTTGCTTTCATCACTTGGTTAGTGGTACGAAGGTGAGTTCCTTCATCACCTTTCATCACATTTCATCACCTGGTTGGTGGCACGAGGATGAGTTCCTTCTTCACCTGGTTGGTGGCATGAATGGCAAGTTGCTGAAGGATGATTTTGTGAAAACATGTTCATTTGAATAACATCTATAGCATGCATTTAACAATTAAAAGGCGGAATCATGCTTGCATGCATTCAAAAACAAAACATTACCCATGAAATTCAAAGCCTAGTAGATTGGTGAACCATGACTCAACTCAAATCAAAGTGAGTTGAGAAATTTATACCTTTGTAGATTCCTCTTTGCATAAACAAAGGCTAATCACCCAAGGAGAGGGCCTTCATTCCTTGCTTCTTAGATCCATGGATTTGGATGGAAGAATATGGTTCTCCAAGTTCCCAAAATTGAGAACCTCTAAGTATCTTCACCAAGGTTAGATTGGAGAAGAAATGAGTGACCTTGGAGTAGTGGGATTGCTAGATACACCCTCCAAGGGGGCCGGCCTCCTAGAGAGAAAATGAGAGACATGTTCTCTCCAATTTTCTCCAAAAGAACCCATAATGAATTTTAGGCTATAAAGTTCTTTATATAGTCACTTCTTTTAAATGACCTAAAGAACCAAAAACCCTATTTCAACACACATGGCCGGCCACATAAGGAATTTGGGCTTTTGGGCATTTGTGAATCTTTATTCATTAAATTGTCATACAACTTAAGTCAATGGGCTTGACGTTCAAAGCCCATTGGGCCTTAAGGTCTAAAACTATCCCGAGGTCTTTAATGAACTTATTCGTTTGATTAATTAACATATTAATTAATCCTTGCCATAAAAAATTAAACCATTTAATTATTCTTACTCATCTCCATTGTTTCTTCAATCTCCACCTTACACGGTGTACGATCCATTAGGTTCCTTTTAGCGAGGCAGTGGGCGATTAGAACTCTTTCAAATCGATTGTGAATTGAAACTTACTTTCAATTCTCCCTTTAGTGTTTTTACACGTTTAGGGCTTCCACAAACCAAGAGTGACACCTAGCAGTATATCATGGTTACCCAAGCTAATCAGAAGAGGTAGAGAACCTATTCAGTTTAGGATTACAAATGCAATACGGTCTTTCTCTAATACAATACTCTTGACCATATTGTTTGGTTTGATAGTTTATTCATGTCTACTATCCAATGTGATTCGTGTGCTTATATGATTACCTTGAATGTGATTTGGAACGACTTTCCTAAATCTCATTCTTACTCTGGCCAGAGATTCTAAATCATATCATAGAGTATTCTCCCCCAAACGGTTTGAAGGTTAGAGATCCCTTGTTGCGCATTCACTTGCCTCCATAGCTAAGTGGCTTAACCCCAACGATGCTGTGGACACCCGAGGATGGGGTGACTTTGACATAATAAAAGATCAAGGACTTAACCACAAGACAAACGTGATGCCTCAGGTCAAAGGACTATTTTGCATTATCCCAACCATGAGTTCTCATGTGACATGAATATGAGAACTTTTCGTTGATCGTGTTCAGTGAACTCATTCTCTATTGAGCACCTACGTACTTGTCTTGATGTCACACACACCAATGACTCGAGACTAGTCACTCTCCCTGAGAGAAGACACAACACGTATGGATCTTAACGGACTGTCAATGCCCAATTGGCAATCCTATGATCAGGAACGTTTAGGATGTGTCTACGAAAGAATGGTCTCATGAATCTAACTTCTTTAGATCGCATTCTCCCAATCACATATTCCTTGGACTTATCGTTTAAGCATATAACATTTATATGAGACGGCTCAAGCAATAATCTTTGCCCTTGATATTAAACTAGATTAGTTTAACATGTGAAATGTTCGTAAAGTATCATCATATGATTGGTTTTAGGGCACATTTCCAACAATCTCCCACTTGCACTAGAGCCAATCAGCTTGGTCATCAGTGATGATACCTCTTCTGTAGTCATTTCATAAATGGCTGAATAGTAGGCCTAGACAATGAATATCTATATGTTATCCATAGAAGCAACCTTGAGAATAACGACGTCACCATTATACATGATTCTCAATCATGTGGTTCAGTCTCTCATTTGAGTTCGAATCTTGATGAGACCTTGATTCCCTGGCTTGAGCTATCGCCCCATTAGTGTCGTAGTGTCAGTACACTAGATACACTTTCTGGTTGGAACCGAATAGAGAGTTCATAAATGAACTTTCCCATCCAAACAACATTGTTGTAAGCTTCTATATGGCAATATATTTTGCATTCATAATGGAACACACTAAAGTCATTACTTTAATGTTTCCATCCAAATATCTCTTTAGTCATAATAAAGAGATATCCGTTTATCTCTTCATTCATAATGAAGAAACATCCAATGATGGATTAGATTCATAATCTAATACATTTACGCTTCCATTACGTTACTCTAATTCTTCCTCAATTTTTGAGGAATCTATCCTTTAGTATTTCTTAAAATACTTAAGGACTCACTTGACAGTTGCCATGGTTCTGATCCTGAGCTTGCACTGATATCGTCTTGTACCGTTCTAGGTACAACTCATATCAATGTTTTTCATACAATATGAAATACATAAATCCCCTTTATGCGTATGCATAAAGGATTCTATTTACGCATTATTTCTTTAGGAGTCAAAGAGTACGTTCTCTTTAAGAATAGCAACTTCTTAGTCTCACTAGAGTTGTCCTTCTAATTGAAGTTTATCATCATATGAGAAACTTCCTAGCATCTATTGTCTATTATTAGGGATTGATATAATCCAATTATATCATGAAATATATCATTATAGATTTCCATCCCATGTATATAGACTATATCTCCCATATACATTCTATCTTCATATAATGTTTCAAAGTCATAACTTTAAAGAAGAAGTATTCTTTTCATTTCCAAAATTAATATATCATATATATTTAAATTTTAGGAACATGATTAACTCCCATAATCATTCTATCTTCATATAATGTTTCAAAGTTATAACTTTAATGAAGAAGTATTCTTTTCATTTCCAAAATTAATATATCATATATATTTAAATTTTAGGAACATGATTAACTCCCACTAACCTTTTGTAAACCTAGTAAACAAAAGATTCATTTACATCTTTATGAGAAATCAAATGATTTGATCCTTTTTCTCATAAGATGCTTATAGCTCCCACTAGCTTGCTAAGATTCATGATGGTTGGATCTCTACAACTTATATGTCTTGTGATTCATAGTTTTAGACATATATATTATCAAGACTATCTTAATAATGGTTTCGGAAACCCATATAATGTCCAAACATTGAATCACCATTTAGTTGTAGCTAGCTATCTTCGAATTAATTGAAACCAAGACTACGTCAAAAATGGTTTCTTCAAAGTCAACCATCCTTTTGATTGTAGTTACCTTAAGCTACCAATTAGCTTATGAAGGTTTCATTATTTCGGGTCAAATGGTACTTTACCATTTACTTGAGTATATATCATATATATACACTCAATGTAGTTATAAGGATTTTCATTCTTATTTCTTTCGAATTAAGAGGTGCAACTCTATGATATAGTCATAAAGTTCAAACCATTCAACTGAGACGGTTTATAAATCCTTCTCGACTACCTTGGAGCTTTTGGTATAGGAACTAGGTTGTTATATTTGTTGATTACTTTCTTGTCTCTCAAAGAACCCATTCTTTGAGTTCTATCTCTCGTTCATTTGCTCTTAGGCAAATCACATTGTAGGATTACAATGAACTACCCAACAAAACAACATTTGTTAGTTGGTTTATAGAAGCGATATCCAAAAGTTAATTTAAGGATATCCCACAAGATTGTTATCAAACAAATATTGCTTATTAGCACACAACCCCAAATCTTAACATGCTTAAGATTTGTCTTTCTTTCCAACTACATCTTATAGAGTCATGAAAAATTTGGAAGATCTTCTAATTGACAATCATATTGTTTTAGAAGTATATATCCTATATATGGGTAATAGATAACATCTAACGAACTAAATCTTATTCGAGTTCGTTCTTCTCCTTAATGGAGAAATTTATTATCTTATGATGCTTCTTTCCTTGATATCTTTCAAGGAGACTCATCTAAAGTGTTTCTTTTCCTTGGATCAAATCTAAGGAGGTAAATACTTTAGACGTCTTACTCATCAACTTACATTACTTGAATTCTTTGAAACATTTTGCAAAGTATTCGGATTTGTGTTTATTCAAAATAAACTATAGTCCAACCGAGAGTGATCTTCGGTGAATTTCATATAACATGAGTAGTATTATGTTGTGGACAAGTGCCACTAACATCTAAGTGAATTAACCTCAACAACTTTGTGATTCTTTCTTCTTTCCAAAAGAATAAAGATTCGAACATTTCACCTCTATACAATTTTAACAAGAAGGTATTGGATCCAGATCTAACGATCCAAAGCACCCATCTATGACCAACTTGTAATTTATGTTTTAGAGATATCACAATTTAGTTGAGATTAGTCACTACCTTGCAACCTTTTGGGTTTTAAGCATCATTATATTCTAAACAGTTAACACTACCATATCATCTCTACTATAGAGACAATCAATTAGATTACTATAATCCAATCATTGATTAATAAAGAACAATGTTTTGTCAAACAAAACATTCATCCATCTACTATAGTGACGGAATTAAATTCCTTAAAATTGGAATGTAAAGACAATCTTTGGTTTTTCCAATTTCTTTGGTAGTTCATATGAGGAAGTAAGTACTATCTGCCTTCGTAGAGATCTATATTTTATTCACGTTCCAAATGTGAAGTACCTTTTCTTTTCTCATATATCTTCTACTTCTTATTAGTCACACTTTTACAACGATTGTAAAACATAGTTACTAATACGGAATCAAGCATTCAAGTAGAAGAACCAACTGTTTTGAACTATTCAAGAACAATTTACAACACCTTCGAAAGGTGTGTTCTTGACACTTGCAAGACATTTCTTGCATATACCCCTTCCAATGTCCATCCTTTCATAAAGAAAGTTTGTTCCCTTGGAGTTAATTTTATCTTCTTCATTTGACTTCTCCTTTGACTACAATAGTCATGGTCCCTAAACTCCCACTATCTCTCTTGAAACTTATTTCAATTGTGTTATACACATCAAACATTTTGGAGAGCATGTGTTTATTGTTCACTACATAGTTTACAATAAACTTAGTGAACCATTAGGATAGGGACATAAAGGTGAAGTCCTAGCCTAGTTTCCGTCTCGTTAAGTGGTTTATCACTTCAACACTCAATGATTCAAAATCATCATAAGTCCATGTTGATGGACTATTTTTGTCAACCAACCATTATGTTCTAAACATAATTATAAACTTTCAAGAGTTGTTCAAGGCAACTCTCATTTCTTCATACAACAATTTGTAAGTGAAGAATCATGGCACATTAAGTGTCCATGCCTTTGTGCTTTCTTCTTAAGTTCTTTGTTCATTTAACAAAGAAACAAGCACTAGTGTTTGCATTGACTAAGGGTTGTTCAAAGCAACTCTTATTTCTTCATACAACGATTTGTAATTGAAGAATTATGACTTTAAAAGTGTTGTCCTCTTTATGATAGACTTTTTCTAACATATTCTTCTAATGATACATTATCAATAGGAAGATTGTGAGGATTAGACTACTTAGGTACATATATAATCCATTTAAGACAATCTTTGGGATTGTGGTACCAAGTCCGGAAACTAAAGCATTCGGCTTTTCTTTGTCAAGTGTGGGATAGCGTTTGCAAATATATTGGTAAACAAATACATAATGAATATAAATTGATTGATTTTAAGCCATTTGATCCGGGTCTTTAAATCAAATAACACCACCCACTATTTTTGGCAAATTCCATATCCCTCATTGGAATTCGAGAGTTTTGGATGAAACTCTTAGTAGGGTATGGGAGACTCACTACTACCAAGCCCACCTCACAATGATATGATGTTGGCTAGCATTAATAATAATGAGAGAGTACGCTTACTCATTTGCATCTCTTGCAAGTACCCATCTTATTTGGCCTCTAGAGAATGTCACCTCACAATGATATGATGTTGGCTCCATTGCACTTAGTTAAGTCATTCCCACCATGCTTAGTTCGTGAAGGGGTTCAAGAATAGCCTCACGATGATACGATGTCGGCCATCCTCGTTGCCTACACTCACCTCATCAAGTATGTATATAGACTCCTCCTGAGTATAAGCATGCACTTTGCACTCCCCCATGATAGGGTGAAGGCGGTGTACAAGTCATAAACGATTGGAGCCTACCACGGTGGAAGGCCACGAAAGAGTGTTCAAAGCACTCTCACGCTTATCAACTTAATAATGGTTTGGTTGAGGGTTTTAGGTCTCATCACATATAAACATACATTTTAATCTTATTAAAACAATTTTGGTCCTATTACAACTATTGGTCCATTTGATTGTTTTAGTTGTATATAATACTCCCACTATGCTTATAAAACGGTTTTTAAAGCAAGAGTATATGATACTACTAACATAAGGTTTGCATTCATTTGATGGACTATATAGTTGCCTTAGGGCCTTAGGATGATTATGAACCTTTTAATTAGATCCAACACGAGCCTTGTGTTGAATCTCGGTCTAGGGATGGTGATTGATTTTAGTTACGCGTTTAATCACATTAAGGCGTGTTGTCTTAGGGGCGTTGGACCCAACTACTTCATTTTCATGCATATCAAATAAAGCAATAAAGAAGTACTTCAAAGTAAAGGTGAGCTTATGCTCATTACAACATTTGCATAAATCAAATTACTTTAAAGTAAAGAAGAGCTTAAGCTCTTTTACAACATTTGATCAAATCAAATTACAACCAAAATCTAATCTACACATTCCCATGGTTCAAACAAATTTGAAACGGCCTATCACATAGCTCAATTATCGTAGGCTTAGGTTCATAATCACCCTTTAATTAATTAACACTTTAACTAATTAATTTGAATGCAACATTTTCATTTGGTTTTTGTATCCATAAAATTGATTTAAATGGAGCTAAACAAAATGAAAATCCAATTCTCATTTAAAGAGACAAAACAATTTTGTTCTCCACCTAATTTGGGCCAATATGCAATTACCACAACCTTTGGGCTATATTGCAAAAACATAAACTTTTGGGGTCACTTTGTAAAAACACAAAAGTCCACTACTTCATGTAAATACAAGTAGAACCCAAAATTTAAACAATGCAAAAACTTCATTAAAGGAACAAAACAATTTGTCCTTTAGCGTTTTTGGACCTAAACGTAAAAACGTAAACTTTTGGGCCAAAGTGCAAATACACAAAAGTATCAAAACTTTATGTAATTGCATAAAAGCCCCAAAAGTACTCCCACTTGAGGGAGGGCCGGTTTTGGAGAAGGATTAGAGTGATGTGTGTGTTGATTTGTGAGTTTTGACATAAAGCATGCAAGTGGTGCAAGTGGTGTGTGTGAAAGGGAATTAATCCTTTCACACCCACCATTAATTCTACCACCATTTAAACAAATATCTAACACATTAAATCATTTGAAAAACATAAAACATAAACTTTATGAAATAAATCAAAACTTTGAATCAAAACACAAAACTTTTTGTTCTTGGCAAAAATGTCAAGAACAATGAAGAACATTCATGAAAAACCCCAAAAAATTTCCATGAACATTTTTACTCCAAAAAACATCCCAAAACCATTCAAACTTTAGGGAAATAACATATAACCAAACTAGGGTACATAGGGGTTCCAAAAGTTACTTGAAAACACTTTTAACAAGTCAAACAAGAACCCAAAAATCCACCCTTTGGATTTGGCCGAAAATTCCCAAAAGCATGGCACCAAATTTTAGCTCCAATATTCATGCTTATAAGAACTACATCTACAACATTTGAGATGGCAAATTTTCTAACAAAATTTACATTCAAAGAAACAAGAATAAAGCTTGTAACATATTACAACTTTTAAATCACAAACTATGAACCACAAAACCCAAAAGGATTCACCAACTACTAGACCTAGGCTCTGATACCACTTGAAGGATGATTTTGTGAAAACATGTTCATTTGAATAACATCTATAGCATGCATTTAACAATTAAAAGGCGGAATCATGCTTGCATGCATTCAAAAACAAAACATTACCCATGAAATTCAAAGCCTAGTAGATTGGTGAACCATGACTCAACTCAAATCAAAGTGAGTTGAGAAATTTATACCTTTGTAGATTCCTCTTTGCATAAACAAAGGCTAATCACCCAAGGAGAGGGCCTTCATTCCTTGCTTCTTAGATCCATGGATTTGGATGGAAGAATATGGTTCTCCAAGTTCCCAAAATTGAAAACCTCTAAGTATCTTCACCAAGGTTAGATTGGAGAAGAAATGAGTGACCTTGGAGTAGTGGGATTGCTAGATACACCCTCCAAGGGGGCCGGCCTCCTAGAGAGAAAATGAGAGACATGTTCTCTCCAATTTTCTCCAAAAGAACCCATAATGAATTTTAGGCTATAAAGTTCTTTATATAGTCACTTCTTTTAAATGACCTAAAGAACCAAAAACCCTATTTCAACACACATGGCCGGCCACATAAGGAATTTGGGCTTTTGGGCCTTTGTGAATCTTTATTCATTAAATTGTCATACAACTTAAGTCAATGGGCTTGACGTTCGAATCCCATTGGGCCTTAAGGTCCAAAACTATCCCGAGGTCTTTAACGAACTTATTCGTTTGATTAATTAACATATTAATTAATCCTTGCCATAAAAAATTAAACCATTTAATTATTCTTACTCATCTCCATTGTTTCTTCAATCTCCACCTTACACGGTGTACGATCCATTAGGTTCCTTTTAGCGAGGCAGTGGGCGATTAGAACTCTTTCAAATCGATTGTGAATTGAAACTTACTTTCAATTCTCCCTTTAGTGTTTTTACACGTTTAGGGCTTCCACAAACCAAGAGTGACACCTAGCAGCATATCATGGTTACCCAAGCTAATCAGAATAGGTAGATAACCTATTCAGTTTAGGATTACAAATGCAATACGGTATTTCTCTAATACAATACTCTTGACCACATTGTTTGGTTTGATAGTTTATTCATGTCTACTATCCAATGTGATTCGTGTGCTTATATGATTACCTTGAATGTGATTTGGAACGACCTTCCTATATCTCATTCTTACTCTGGCCAGAGATTCTAAATCATATCATAGAGTATTCTCCCCCAAACGATTTGAAGGTTAGAGATCCCTTGTTGCGCATTCACTTGCCTCCATAGCTAAGTGGCTTAACCCCAACGATGCCGTGGACACCCGCAGATGGGGTGACTTTGACATAATCAAAGATCAAGGACTTAACCACAAGACAAACGTGATGCCTCAGGTCAAATGACTACTTTGCATTATCCCAACCATGAGTTCTCATGTGACATGAATATGAGAACTCTTCGTTGATCGTGTTCAGTGAACTCATTCTCTATTGAGCACCTACGTACTTGTCTTGATGTCACACACACCAATGACTCGAGACTAGTCACTCTCCCTGAGAGAAGACACAACACGTACTGATCTTAACGGACTGTCAATGCCCAATTGGCAATCCTATGATCAGGAACGTTTAGGATGTGTCTACGAAAGAATGGTCTCATGAATCTAACTTCTTTAGATCGCATTCTCCCAATCACATATTCCTTGGACTTATCGTTTAAGCATATAACATTTATATGAGACGGCTCAAACAATAATATTTGCCCTTGATATTAAACTAGATTAGTTTAACATGTGAAATGTCCGTAAAGTATCATCATATGATTGGTTTTAGGGCACATTTCCAACAGTTGCCAAATGATATTAGAGTAGGGGTTGTACATTTCATCACCTGGTTGGTGGCATGAAGATGAGTTCATTCTTCACCTGGTTGGTGGCATGAGTGGCAAGTTGCCAAATGATATTAGAGTACTGGTTGTACATTTCATCACCTGGTTGGTGGCATGAAGGAGAGTACAGGTTGTACATTTCATCACCTGGTTTGTGGCATGAAGATGAGTTCGTTCTTCACCTAGTTGGTGGCATGAGTGGCAAGTTGCCAAATGATATTAGAGTACGGGTTGTACATTTCATCACCTGGTTGGTGGCACGAAGATGAGTTCCTTCTTCACCTGGTTGGTGGCATAAGTGGCAAGTTGCCAAATGATATTAGAGTACGGGTTGTACATTTCATCACCTGGTTGGTGGCATGAAGGAGAGTACGGGTTGTACATTTCATCACCTGGTTGGTGGCATGAAGATGAGTTCCTTCTTCACATTTCATCACCTGGTCAGTGAGAATAAGGGCAAGGTGTCGAGGCACATTGTAGCAAGTGTCGAAGACACAAAGTATGTTGAACCATTTCGAAGCACATTTGGTTTATGTATGGATGTGTTGGAATGTATGATGTTTATGTATGAATGTGTTGGAATGTATGATGTTTATGTATGAATGTGTTGGAATGTATAATGTTTATGTTGATTGATATGAGTGATGCTTATGAATGTTTTGCTATGCATGAAGAGATCCATGATTTTGATATGTGAACCATGTTAGTTGTAACACTTAGTATCACATACTTTGTGTCAAAGTACGCATGTTGAAGCTCTGAGTTAGAGTATAAGGGTAGGTCAACGTAGACCAAGTGTTATAGTGCTAGGAACGCAAAAGACTCAGAAGAAGTTGTATGAATTCCCTCTTCTTTAAATATTTGCCGAATAGCTTATGTGACAAAAGATCTCAAGCGGTTGAGAGTCAAAACATTTGTAATGTGTATGCCTTCTTATAATAGCATTTCCTTCAGTACCTAGTCCTCCACTTTGAAAAAGTGAAGCTTGGCCCCATAGACATAATAGTCGACAATACGTTCACCCATGGATACGAACTTTTATCCCTCTTGTTGTAATAGGCTTGCTGAGAGTAAAAATCATTCCTCTTACCAAGAGACAGATACGTTTGGTGACTTAGGGAGTAGCTAAATGAGGCAGGAGATGATGCAATGGGTGTCTGAATGGCCAATATCTCCTCACTTGGTAGAACTTGACTTCCACTTTCCATTTGTTGATAGAGGTTAACCATATGGGGGTTCCCTTGGTATGTCCTTGCTTCGGCGGAGGCGTGGTTATAAGCTTGTGCCATCACCTCAGAGTAAGTATTCCAAGTGTTGGCATTGATCATGTACTTGAAGAACCAATCACGTAGGCCTGCCGTGAAGGCCTTGAGGGCAGTCTTGTCATTTATCTCAGCGCAGCGAGAATACTCATGGCTGAAGCGACCGACATACTCTCGTAGTGACTCGTCTGGCTTCTGGCGAATAGTGTACAAGTCATCTGCAGAATGCAAGTGATCAGTCTGGAAGATGTGTTGAGAGACAAACAGTTTCCTCAATTCCTCAAATGAGTCTACTGTCTCATGTGGAAAACAGCAATACCAGTTTAGAGCTCCGCCAGAGAGGGTGGAGGGGAAGAGAAGACATCGCTCTTCGTCGGTGTGCATCCGATATGCCATGGTGGACTCAAAGAGGTTAAGGTGTTCAATTGGGTCCTCCCTTCCAGTATAGAGTTGTAAACCAAGCTTTTGATTTGTCTTCGCTTGAATGGGGTGTCGAGGATCTTTCTTATGAGAGGGCCAGGCCTGGGTTGGTTCCAGTCAGGTATCTCAGTCTGACGTTGGGCCTTCAACTTGTTTACTTCCTCAATGAGCTGTAGGACAAGGGGGTCCTGAGTGGAGTCATGTACCACTGGAATTTTCTTTCGTAAATCTCCATCGCCTCTTGGAAGTAGGAAAGTTTGAGCAAGGGCGGGTGGTTTTTTCTTGGACTCGCCGTACTGACTTCTAGGGTGAGTCTGTCGGAATACCTCAGAGTCCTCCGTACCTTCATGTTTCTCTGAGACCTATCGTTCATTCCCTAGATTGGCAGCTGGCCTGGGTCGTGGGAGGGGACCGAGTCTTTCAAAAACCCTTGGGTCATTGATCTTCGAGCATATGTGGAGGGGATTCTCTCGACGTTGCTTTAGGAAGTCTCGGCAGTCATGATAAACGGCTTTCGATCCTTCCAACCCTTATGCAAGGAGGTGTCTTCCTCCACTTCTTCTACTTCGGGTCGAAGCATATGGGTTGAGAGAAGTCTCATGTTGATCAATGTTTTGATGATTAGCTCGCTCCTCATCAGGGATACCCATGTCGAAGTGAGGTGACCCTCCGTGTTGGGGGGGCACCAAGATGATGATTGATGTCCACAAGAGCAACGAGCTCGCGTGTTTGAGTACACCTAGTTTCGTGGAGCGTCTCAAATAGCTTCTTATACTGCTCCAAGAGGACCTCATTCTTCATTGCTATCTTATTGTTCTGAGTTTCTAGCTCATCGACTTTAGCTTGAAGAGCAACCCTCTTTCTTTCCTTCTTTCGTTGCTTCGCACTAGGTGTAAGAGGGGTGTCATTCTGTGTGTTATGGCTTCCTTCGCTCTCCATGTTGGAGAGGGATGCCTGGTCAAAAGAGAGTGTACGAATGGTGGAAACCAGCTTGGCAAAGCTGAAGATAATGGGAATAAGTGTCGTTCCCACAGACGGCGCCAAATGTTGATGCACAAAATCAGCGAGGACTTTGGTACAACAGAAAGTGTTAAGTTTGTGACCTTCACTAGATTGCTCCGGTCACTAGTGTGGATAAGTAAGTAAATTGATAGGGACAGGGAAACAAACACAAGATGTACGTGGTTCACCCAGATTGGCTACGTCTACGGAGTAGAGGAGTTCTCATTAATTGTGAAGGGTTTACACAAGTACATAGGTTCAAGCTCTCCTTTAGTGAGTACTAGTGAATGATTTAGTACAAATGACATTCGAAAATATTGTGAGAGAATGATCTCTATTTATAGAAGAGAGTTTCTAGTTTCATTCTGACATTAACACGTGTCGTGTTGTGATTGGCTTCTGATGTTGACACGTGTCGCGCTATGATTGGCTTCTGATGTCGACACGTGTCGTGCTGTGATTGGCCTCCTGGTTTGAGGGAAACTTTTCTGGGTCCTTGACGGTATAACGTTGATCGGTGCTCAGTAGTTTCGGGATTGGTCAAGTATGGTACAAACAACATCAGTGTGGACATAGCCCAAACATTGGGGTGAACCACGATACATCTTGTGTTATTTACTTCTTGCAAATTCATGGTCGGATTTACGTTGTTCCAAGACCCCTCCAATTTTGTGCATCAACAACCTGAATTAAGCTTTGGTTCGCCCACAACTCCAACTCCCACAGCGCAGACTTGTCGTGAATTCGGTTTCCAGAGGTAAAACTCCATTTTCTTCTCCACCTATTTCGAGATATCTTTGGACCAACCTCTAATTTTTGTTATAATTGTTAATCAGAACTATTATACTCTCTAATCCCAAATATATATATATATATATATATATATATATATATATATATTAAACGAAGTTAAATTAAACCTGTATTTGTTCATGCGAGATGTGGATGGATATGTGGAATTGTTTTCGGATTATAAGAACTGATAGGTTTTTAAGTGTTGGGTTCTTTTGTTTCAAATTATTTTGGAGTATCTCTCTCTTTAAACTGGCATATAAATAATTTAGTAATTAATTGTTCTAATTTGTTTTTTTATAGATCTAATGCTTGTAATGTGTAATTCAAAAACACTTGAATGGACACTGGTGTTGGATTTGTTGCTATTTTGTTTAGTGATTTGTATCTTGTTATGCAATTTTTTTATCCGGGTATCTGAGATATTTTTTGTGTAGGTTACTTGATGCAGTCAAGTCATTTGGAGGCACCCCTGTACCAAGTCGTGTGACTTCTCAACTGATCTTTCTTCATTTGCTATGTGAGCATTATTCTTTTGTTTTATTGTTAGAATTTGCTCTAAGTTTTGTATTCGGGTTTTATACGGCTTTGCTTATGTGGATTTCAATTGATGCTGCTTGTGGATCAGTTTGTGGATCAATTTCAATATGTATGTGAATGACAAGATACAAATAATTTATGATGATTTGGTGTATTTGAATGCTGCTTTAGAAGATGTATTTGAATGCATGATGATTTGGTGTTCAAATAATTTAGTATTCGGTACCGTAAACTGGCAAGAACTGAATCAAAATCGATGTAGACCGAACCGCACGGTTCTAGTAATAAATTTAAGTGAAACCACACCGAACCAAACCGTTGATATTTTAAGGTTCCGATTCCGGTTTAGGGGTGGAACCGCACCGTGCCCACCCCTAAGCGCACTCTTATATTTAGGCACTTTTAGGTTTAAATTTATTCACATTTTCCACATCACTACACTTTATGGCTTCGTCACCCTCTTAGTATCGGCCAGCACAGCTCAAGTCGGAGTCTAGATGGACATTTCGAGTCGGGGTCGATTGTAAAAGTTAAATAATATTAAAATAATATTATTGGATCGAAAATATAGCCTCCAAAATATTTGGGCTCAGGTTGGGTGCCTTGAGTAAAAGGTATTGGGCCTCGGGAGTGGGCTACAGGCCGCCGGGGGGGGGGGGAGAAACCCCAGCAGCAGCTGGGTTTCAATTTTGCCCTAGGGGAGGGCACGGCACAAGGCCCAACAAAAGCTGGCTTGTGGGCTTGGCGCGGGAAGTCCAACCGCATGGGCTGGCTGCAGGTAATGCGTGAAGTGGGCCGCAGGGACCAAGCCCAGCCTTGTGGGCTGGCGTGGAAAACACGTGTCGTGACACGGGCCAAGGTGCAGGCTGCGGGCCTAGGCAACACAAAACCCAGCAACCATAAAGGTTGTTGCATGCAGGGGGAAAACCTAGCCAATCTGGGCTGGTTAAATGGTGCGGGCCATGGTGCAAATGGGCAAAGGGCTTCAGGCCCATCAGATTGACCCTAGGCCAAGGCCTGGTTTCTGCATGCACAGTGATGGTGCATTGGGTGTGCCGCACCATGTCTAATTTCCCATTTTTTCGAAATCCCTTAGGGTTGAGGAAACCCTAAATATGCTTCTAATTTAATTTTATACATTGACTCACATATTCCACATAACAATTTAATTGTGCGATGCATGAAACAAATATATGAACATATACAATATATATCAAAAGGAAAATATAAACATAGAGGGGTTCATGCATCATGGGGAATGTTTTCATGCTTCGTGGACGTTTCAAATATCTTCTTTTATTTAAGCGTACTTGATTAGCAAAAAACAAAAATAAACTTTTGAATTTTGTGGAAGATAGCCTCCTCCTACGATGCGTCAATTCTTCAGCTTCTGGCAAGAGCGTGCTGATAACGTGTTGTAGGCCTATTTGATTGAATGATCTAGGATTTAGAGAGAGAGGGGGGGCCGACAATATTGAGGGAGAAGAGAGAGTGATTTAATTGAGAGGTGTATTTGATTCATCCCATTGTACCTTTATTTATAGTAGTAAGATAGGTAAAAACCTTTCCTTTTAGGATTACAACATTTAATAGGTAATATACTCCTGATAGGAATATAAGATACATTTTCATATCTACTAGGATTTACACAATCACATTCCTATTCTAAATATGACTGCAACAATATCAATGATTTTCAAAAGTTTATGCTATTATTAAAGAACAATCATATGTTTTTTCTGTGCAATAATTTTTTCATTAAGTTACATTAGAAGCATAGCGGGTTTGATACATTGTCCGCTAAAACTTTATAACTTAAGCAATCATTGAGAGTTGTTTAGGGCCTGTTTGGTATCCTACCCAAAAACTTTGGTTGTTCCTAAAAATAATTTTCAAATAACATCACTTAAAAACAGTATTCTTTTTTAGTCTCAAAATTTCAAAAATCTGTTTGGTTTAATTTTTAAAAATAATGTTTTTAGTTTGAATTCAAACTTCCTTGAACAAAAATTGGAGGAAAGAAAGAATTGGGAAAGAGAAAAGAGAGAGGAAATAGTTGGTGAGGGGAGAGAAAGACAGGGAAAGGACGAGGAGGATAGGGAGAGCAAAAAATTATGGTGAGGAGATGAGGTGTGAGAAGAAAAATAGTGTAATGAGAGAGACAAGACAAAGGTTGAGGAGAGAGAAAAAACAAGGTGTGATGTGGGGAGAGAAAAAAGAGAGGGTTGAGAGAGAAAAAATAAAGGGTTACGAATGAGCAAAATAAGATGTTGAGGAGAGAGTAGAAAAATTCTAAAAACTCATTTTTAGTGTTTTTAAGAAATAACTTATGTTTTTAAGTAATAGTTTATGTTTTTAAGTTAGTTTATTTTAAAAGAGTTCTACCAAACAAGAATTCAAAATCTAAAACTCAAAAAGTGTTTTTGAGTTAAAAAAAATTGAACTCAACCAGAATACAAAACAAGCCTTTATTTTTTTATTGTTTTTCTTTGGTACTTATGATGCTTTAATAACGCATGAAGCACACTAAAAATCTTGACCAACAGTAAAAAAAAACACTAAAAATCAACCATATATAAATTAAGACCATATCTGCAATAATATATTATTTAAGATTATTATTAAAAAATAATATATGCAAGGGCCACCTGTGTTGAATATGTTCTTGGTTGTTAGAACGTTATGACAAAAAAATGGGCGAAGAATTAAGAAAAGAAGGCGACTGGAAACCACATTTTGTCAAGATGTAATTCAAGTCAAAAGCTTTCGTGTGGCGTTGGGGCGGGGGGCTCCCAATGTTTTGAGTCCTTCCTTTCCTTTCAGAAAAGCAGATGAACAGTATTTTCGGTGCCAATTTAAGTGACATCCAATCATCCATAATATTGGCTGGCATGAGGTCCATATACGTATGCATTGTACAAGTCTTGTTTTGGATGGGTTTTTAATCCAGACGATGTGATCATAAAAAGCTACGTACAAACGATGGATTCTTGAGCAGGGCTGTCGCACAAGAAAGCTCTTTAGAAGTAAATGGGGGTGCAATTTAGGTATAGGAAGCTTTTAAGGGAAGTGATTTTTTAATTTTTTTTATAAAAATAGAGATTAGTTATTGGTTCAATTTTACATTGAATTTTAACGATTCAGACCGTTTATTTTTTAAGTTGCACCTCATAGATCATCCTTGCAAAATATTAGCCAAATCGGAAATATTTTAGGCATCTAACTGAATTCAAAGAAATTGACAAATATTTTGTTCTCAAAGAAACAAGGAAATTTTCAACATGACAATTAAATAGGTCAATAGTTTCGGATTAAATTGAATTTTACAAGAATAATCTATGAATCAAGACTTACTAAATAGAGGTTCCAATTAGGGGTGGGCAAACGGGTGGACTCGCAAGTCCATGCGGTTTGGGACGGGTCCAAAAATTATAAATACTAAACGGGACGGGCTGGTTCTAAAAGTTGGAGAAAACGGGACCCCGACCCAGACCGTTCATTGCTCTACCCTGTATCATAGTATCACCCTCTCTCTTATTCTCAGACCCAATTCACAACTCTCCCGTCACCCTCTCTCTCTATCCCGACTTCTCCGATACCACTCCGAGTCTCCTCCCTCGATCTCTCCTCCCTGTGGGTTTCTGATTTTGCTTTCGGATCTGTCGATTCTCATCTCTCTCTCTCTCTTTCTCCCCCCCCCCCCAAACCTTCTTCTTCTTCAAGTTCTTAATCCCAGTTGGGTTTTCCACAAATCATGCATCGGCAACCCAATCGACGATGGCTGGCGCTATGAGGACTGGAGCAACAATCACCAAAAGCTTGCCGATTACGGCATCGGGTTCAACATGGACGTCATGGGAGGTAAAGGGGGCATGATCTACATAGTTACTGACTCTGTTGAGCATTCTCCCTATTCGTAGCATTTTGTGACATCGGATTATCCATTTCCGAAGCAATTGATTCTATTGCAGCTACTCACCTGAACTCCATTAATTCCAGATTGTTAATGATCTGGTTAGTCATCAAATTCAAGTGCAGCGCGATATCAAGATTGACCAGCTGAAATAAGGAGATGGTATTAGCAATATCTTTAGCTACATCCTGCATCTGCAAGAGCATTGAGTGTGATTTAAGCAAGAGACGGAGGCATGGCCTTGGCAAAGAGAGGCGGAGATGTCGAGGAAGGTTGCCGTTTTGGAAAAAAAAAAAAAAAAAAAAAAAGTTCCCGTGTATCCGAACCAAATCGGCTTGTTTCGAACGAGCCGATTTAGGTCCGGTTTCTATTTTAAGATCTGTTATATCCGACCCGGCCCGACCGTTTCTTTTTATCCGGGTCCAGTCCGGTTCCTTCAAAATTAGGCATGGCCCGTGCCTAGCCCTAGTTCGAATTATTGAAATTTGATGTGGAGTGCTCCCTACAACTAGTCCCCATTTTTACCCAAAATTGACAATCCTTTTGGGTAAAAGGCCTATTTAGGTATATATTAGTGTCACTTCATTGCGAGAGTTGTCTTATGCTTACACATATGTAACTGTTTGGACCCAAAATTACTTCATCGGCCCGTGCAATCAAGGTCGTTGGGTGGGCATAGCTCCCAACCGTCGGATGAAAAGTGAAGATAATTTTGCTATTATTGAAAGATATATTGTGGTTTTAATCATGGCATTATCTTTTAATATATTTTAGCCCTTCTCTGCATAGGATAATATTAAATAAGAATGGTTATATAATAACCAGTAGAAGAATTGCAATTCATTTGCAATTATTTAAGTCAGCACATGCATATACGTGGAAGGTTGGGAGACTATTTCCCATGTAATTATGTACCACAAGTTTGTGATGATTATCTCCAGAAAGCAACCAACCATAGCGGTGTATGTGGATTGGTGGTTATTTTGATGGGCATTATTTGATCAAATCCAAGCATGCAGGTTATCTTGGGATTTGATGTGATAAGGGTGAGCATAAGGATTGAATTTGGTTGCATTTTTTACTAAGTTCAGAGTCTTGGGGATAGTAAGGCTTATCTGACGCAATCAGTGGAAGAGTTCTAATACATGGCAGAAGCCTATATCAGCTTATCAACCAACACGCATATGTCCCTATAAATACAAAGCCAGTGGCAACGGAAAACCTCTCTAACTCAACACACAAACTGCTCTGCGCAAACCCTCGCTCTACGAGAAACCTCTTAAACATCTTGAGAATTTTATTTTCTTTTTCGCCAACACATCTTCAGTTTGGATAAACAGCATTGTGAAGGCAACCGGCGAACATCTTCAATTTGGATAAACAACACTGTTGTCGTAGAATCAGCCAACTGTGGAGCACCTTCAGTTTGGATAAACAGCACTACGTTGAGGCCGACTGATTATCTATCCAAGTCTCGGTCGAGAAGGATTTTCGAATCCTTATTGGTAGAGGTCATTGCATTAGCCTTCTCGGCGAAGTGAGGTGTTACAAGTTACTACATTCGGCACATTGAAAGCCGAATTTGATACTGAACTTCGCAGAACTAGTAGCCTTGTCTTCAGGCTCTAGAACCCGAAGGCCGAGACGTGTTCCTTCCTTAGCTGCAGTCATAAGATCAAGAAGTTAGCAGCGCGCTCAACACAACATCAACTCATTTTACTCATCGGCCGAGCTCGGTCGTCAAGTTGGCACACCTCGCACACAACCGAATGACGTAGTTAGGTCATTAGTTACTCGGCCTATGCGCCATGTAGGCTTGGTAGTTTTTAGGATCAACAGTAACATATGGTTGACTTAGTTGTAGTATAATATGATTAAGTACATAATTTAAGTTGGGTAATACTGGAAGACTAAACTTTTAAACCAAATTTACAAATCAAATTATATGTCATTAATAAAAAATAAACACGTTAATTAACGCTTAAGTAATAATTTAATCATCAACGACCATATCATTTGGTTTGCAAATTTGATTTAAAAAATTTAGTCTCTCTAACATTATCTTTTAAGTTTACCGAATGTAAACTGGGGTTGGTAGGGTTGGCACCAAAACTACCAGTTTAGCCTAAGGCAGTACAAATTTATACAAAACCGTGTCGTTCAATCGCGGGCAATTTTCTCAGGAGCACAACTCCACCGTGGGGTCAAGCCAAATCTTCTGCAGAGGATTTTCAACCTTCACGGAGTCGATTGACCACCTTAACATATCGTTGATCTGCCAGTGGCTAGATTAATACACCACTTGCATTAATTTTGGCAAAGTGCAATTTTGAGGTACAGTTTAGATGGACATGGATCTCCTCCTGATCTATTGGTCCTAATCCACCAAATCCTGTAATCCGAACCATTAAAATTTGATCAAACGGTTACAAACAGATGTCCACTTTAAAAATTATAATAACTTTAGCCGTTGGATCAAATTTCAATGATCCGGATCACGAAATTTGATGGAGTAGGACCAATGGATCCGCAGAGGATCCATGTCCAGTTTAGATCACAATTTGTGACCACATATTCAACTTTCAATAATGGTGGCATTGAATACAGATTAAATAATTGATATGAAATCTTTCGTTTTTCAGTTTCATAATTTAGTCAACTGATCTTTGAGTTTGGCATAACTCTTCACTTTGGTCGCTGAGATTTGAAATTAATAAAAGAGGCCTCTGAATTTGTCCACCACCAATCATTTTGATCCATATGTAAAAAAATCTATGTTAAATAAGGATCAAAAATGACAAAAACACTTTTAATTTTTGTCAAATCATTTTGGCTCATTGTTTATTAAATTGTGGGTCTTTTTATCATTTTGGCCCTTATTTAACAAAAAAATAACTGAATGACCAAGATAGTTAAGAGTGGATAAACTCATGAACAACTTCTATCGATTTCAAATATCAGGGATCAAAGTAAGGAATTATGTCAATCTTAGAAAGAATTTGGCTAAAAAGCTTTATTAAAATATCTGGATGGATTCCACATAGAGATAGCCTTCATGAAAAAGATAGAGACTTACATAGAATGGGAACCTTCTCTAATATAAGCAACAAGCAAAAGTTTTCATGGAAAAGACAGAATTTTATGGAATGGGAACGTCAAGAAGGAGGTGTCCTAAATGTATCATGCATCGCTGTGTGTTTTTGTTAATCCTATATGATGTCTTATGATTAATTTGGAACACCGATGACGTAAGCGACGTATATTCCTTTTGAATATACAGGAATCCAGTTTATTTATTTTACACTCTAAATCGGCACACAAAACATAAGGGAATTGGAAATGCATTAACATTAGCATTACAAAGGTTTTAGTAGTATTTTGCAAATTCCTCAAAATTCTTCGCACTCTTGCTAGTCTTTCTAATTCATGTTTTTAAGCAAATGGTGTTTTACCGCAATGGCGGTGTGCAATCATGTCTATGCATCCTGGTACGGGTTCAATGCTAACTACTTCCCCTCCCCTTTTAACAACTAACTAGTTAACCCATTAACACTATTGTTTGTCAAAAATGAAATTTATGTGTAGAACATTTTGCAGTGCATTTCTTACTAACGTAGCCTAAATTCTTGCAAGTGAGTGATCCATGGTCCAAACACACCATAGAGAAACATTCCCACAACACAAGAAGAAGAAATATTGCAAGACTCCCAACTTAAAACTAAGATCCCCCTTTCCTCCTTCGAGAATGGGACATGATCATAAACCGAAATGGGGACTTGAACAAGCATTGTTCAATGATGAAAAAAATTGGCGTCGCATTGGCTAAAGTAGATACGCTCCCCGACACTCGAGCTTGATTCTGATCCTCGCACCGATTTGTACAAAAAGAAAATGGTGAACTCATGGCCGACTCTGTTCGTCTTGGTCCTTCTATATTGTTATGAAGATGCAAACCAGTCCCTTGTAATGCTCATTAAAAACGGATATCCAAAGACGGGCATAGAAGTAAACGACCTGGATTTGTTTCTATAGAAATCGTCAAACAATGTCAATTACTTTTCTTTGTCCCTTATAAACTACACATACGACATACAAGAATCGGCCCAAAAGAACCCTAGCTTTCGATTTGTGGTCTACCTCATGCAATTGCTAAGAGCATAAGTGTATTTTACATTTTTTTTGTTAGTCGAAAAGCTCTTCAGAATTCAGAAGTTTTGGCTGTAAATTGTAAAGGAGTAACTGTGATAAATATGGCTTTGCATCTCCATGGAAGATACTCGAGAAAGAAACACACTTTCAGTAAGACAAAACTTTGGCTCCTTCCTTTGAGAAACAGAAATATTCTCGCTCCCCTGCCTTTCATTCATTGTACCTAAAATCCAAACGTCGAAATTGTGTAACAGATAGATTAATTTGAACCTATCAACAACTTAAGCAGAGATTTTTTTCAGTGTGACCAGACACACAGAATGGCACACCACGTGATGGAATGTGTGTTAAAAAAGTTAATAACTTAAAAAATAAAATTTTCCATCACTTACATAAAAACACAAAGTGTACCACTCGTATTCCCATCACAATGAAAAATTTCTCAAACTTAAGATGGTGAGAAAACATGCACACCCTAGAAATAGGTACTCCTATCTTCCAACAAACAACAATTGGACAAGCATGAAAAAAAATAGTGTCTTTTTTGTATTTTAGATAATTACTTGTTCATGTGGTGTAAACTGTAATTTAAAAGAAAAAAATAGAGAGGTACTAGACCCATCCTATTGTCTAATTTTCCCACCCACGTTATAATCCCATCCATCTTAAAAAGTTGAAAAATTAAAATGCTATTTCGCCACCCACTATTATTTCCAAAATAACCTTTAACATATACATACACATGAAATTATAAAACCCTCCTAAAAAAATATAAACAAATAATATATAAAACTAAAATTAAGAAACTGAAACCTGCACATCTCAAAATAAAAGATACATCTGGAGGATGCGGTGCTAGCTTTGCTATTGAGTTTTGTGTTTCTCAAAGCTGTCAAGCATATGTTGCCATTCATGATACTTTTCTTTTTCTTCCAACACGCAATAAAAAATACGGATATGTTGGCCAAATTCTTTTGATGTCTTGAAGTCATAAGTATGCAAATTCAAATAGAAAACCACAGAGGTACCCAAAAGGAAAACTTCGACAACAAATTAAAATATAAGATGCGGCAAATTCAAATAATCTACACAACATATTATTCTTTTACCTCTTCAAAGGAAAAATAAAACGTCAAATTATTCTTTTACCTCTTCAAAGGAAAAATAAAACGTCACCCTCTACTTCTTCAATGGTAAACTGACCTTGGAACCCAACCATTTTTTTAAAACGCAAAAGAGGATAATTAATGTCCTTATCAATCATGGCCAAACAAATTCGAAATCAAAGAATAGCAGATCTGGGGGGATTCGAACCACCAACCTCCCAAAGCCCAGCAAAGGACTCCGAGCGCTCTACCATTTTTGAGCTTACAGATCTTCATTTCAAACATGTCTCGTAATTCAATTGAAGCAACCGAAAAAGCGAATCGATTACCACCAGGCACGGTAGCCTTGAAAACATTTTAGACGACCTTCATTCAGCATTCTGACGTTAAAACTGTCAAACAACGAATTATTAGGGTGGTTCTTTCAAGCATTCCCAGAGCAGCACTTGTTCAAAACAAATTTGAATATGATTTAATGTTACTTTATTCCGCACACCTTATATAATTCCATTTTTTATGTAAAAATAATATTATCTACGGAGTAGACTTAACACAGAAATATTAAATAGTGAGACGCTTATTTAACTTTCACGCAGACAACTCAAATTCTGCAAGGTAAAAAACACGAGAACTTTAACGAAAATCACCCGATACTGTTCACTTTAACGAAAAACAGCATTTTTACACACAAAAATCAATCATGTTACCTTTTATTTTATCCTTATTATTAAAACTCAAAATTTTCAAGCTCTTTTCATTAATTTTCCTTATTATGTATCGTTGCTTCCAAATTTGCTGAAAAATCTCTATAAAATGGGAGTGAAAAAAAATTTAACATACCAAAATCAAATACCAGCCTAAAATAAATACATATTTTTTTTATTCAATTCATATGGATTAGAAGGATGTACCAGGGACTCGTTTTATCCACCCATCCCTTCCAAAATCAATAATACCAAAACAAAGATTGAATTATACATAGCAACTGTTTGATAATAAACACTGCCTTTCAGTTTACAATTTTTTATTCACTTTTTTTAAGCAAACTAATAACCACCCACAAAATAACATGTCAATTCTCAGCTTTCAACAAAATTAAAACCCAAAAACTGAATCGAGCGAGATTACACAACAGTTATCAATAACAAAAATGCTTGAATGTACTATAATGGCAATAAGATAATTAAAAAATTATAGTCGTAATATAACACTAGGACACCCACATCGCATAATGAGGTCATACCGTAACTTGTAAA
This sequence comes from Malus domestica, assembly GCF_042453785.1. NCBI lineage: Eukaryota > Viridiplantae > Streptophyta > Magnoliopsida > Rosales > Rosaceae > Malus > Malus domestica. The sequence continues at coordinate 22,130,558 of NC_091675.1, forward strand.
TTAAAAACATTAACTCTACGTATGCTCTGTTAAAAATGGCAAAAGAAAGCTAAACTCGTTTCGTTGGTTCACCTCAAAATTCCCACAAACGAACAGCATATAATTCGATTATCTTGCAATTGAAGAGAACCATTCGGGCTTCAGACTTGGCAGATGAGAGAGCACCGGTTAGCCCGGTTGCCAAAATCCTTGGTGCCATCTAATGGTAATACAATCTCCAAATATTGAAGCAAAAGCAGCCAAAGGCAAACAAAATTACAGAGTATTACAAAGTCTCCAAATAATATCAGCTCCAAGAACATATATTTAACTTGAATTGTAATCAATACCCATAAAAATATTCAGTATACAACACAAAACTTCAATTCCAACTTAAGACTGGTAATAAAATTTTCAGCTCATTCCACATAATGTCGTAACCAAGGCACGAGGCAGATTTGGAAAGGATTGTAAGCATATTGCAAATGTGAATTCCAAAAACAACGTAGTTTATATTGAATGCGTGCACAAGGACAGGAGTTTCGTAAGCGGATAAGATCGACTACATGGCATATTAATGGGGTACAATTGATGATTGATGCAAGTGTATCGAATCCAATAACAGATGCCTTGAGGCAAAGTCAACACATACTTAACAACAATCCAGGATAATTTGGAAAGATATTTCTGTTAAGTAGAGAGAATAATTCGAGGATAACATTGTAACTATATATAGGAGTAATGCAAGGTGGACCAATTTTTTAGTCTAAATTCACAATAATTCTTACTTGTAATTGAGAGGTCTTAAGTTCAGTTTTCGCATAAAGCAAACTTCGCACTGAGGCTTGAATCATTCACCAACCCAATAATATCGTTCGTTCAAAAAAAAAAACCAAAACATCAGAAATAAGAACTCCAGTAATAATCCAATCATCAACTACCCATCATATGATTTATGAACTTTAGTCTAAATAGTCGGTCTTCCAGGCATTTTCCTATAGACAGTTAGGGTTTCTTAAACTCCCTTTTACCTAGGAATCAAGTGAAACAGTTTGAATAACATAATTCAGAGAACTGACAAAAAACATTATTATGCATGTCTACCAATCCTCATGTACCCAGTTACATTGGATTATATCAATCTATAATATTAAGCCCATATTAGATAATTGGACTTCAAATACGATTAAACCCACATTAATTTGAAGTAAATTGAGCGTGAGGCGAACTAATGGTGCATAATAATTAGGGGTTTTCCGTTTAACTGGGGTTAATATAGTAACAGATGCATATCAATGGAAATAGGCAGTCAGATAATACCTTTGGCGGTGAGATATGCCGTCGTTGATGTGCTGAATCCGTGTTCGAATGCGCAGGCAGTAGAGCGAAAAATAAAACACAGCACAAAAGGAAGGGACACACACAGAGCACACACCACACACCGGAGGGGAGACCCTGGGCCAAAAAACACCACATGCTGTCTCCCCTTAAAACCAGAACTCTTTGTTTTTTTTATTCAGATTTTTTGACCTGCCATGCAAGCGCACCTGCCATGGCAAAGGCCGGATGACAAAGATCGGTCCAGGACTCATCTCTTCCACCGAGCCTTTCGTCCCGACATCTCTTACATCCGTGCAAACCCAAATCCACCCAAAAATACCCCAGCTTTCACCTTCCCCAATCATCATATTACAGTTATAGCTTTCGATTAACCAATATACATGAGTTTGCGCCCTTCAGCTGCAAGGAGAAATCAGATCTGCAGATGTTGAAACGATGTCGATCCAATTGATCTCGGAAATTTCAAGGCTTCGAACCTCCATCGGTGTAAGAGATCGGTATATGCATCTGATCGAAAACAAAAAGTAAAATAAAAAAATAAAAATAAAAAAGCAATCAGAATCTGTATCAAGCTGATATTCGTTACAGATCCATAAAATTCACCCAAATAATTAAAAAAAAACGCTATGATTAATATCTAGATAACGAAATCGAATCAAAAACACATACGAACCTTTAAAATCTGAATCAAAGAACACAAGCACAAGCTGGTCAAACCAGCAAAACTCCAAAAGCATCTCAAACCATCTTCACAACCCAAAACCACCATCAACGGGTAGATCCGAAGCCGATCTACACGAATCCGGAAGAATCAGACGAAGATAAAAATCCATGCAGAGAAGATCTGCACAAAAAAGAGGAACTATAGAGTTGTGAAGGGAGGGAGGGAGAGAGAGAGAGAGAGAGAACATATGGTGGCGTTGAAACCTGAATGATTTAGAGCCATCCACCCTAACGTAACTTTTATAATGGGATAAGGGGTGCGATGGACGGTTGAGCTTGATTTCGCATCTTTGAAATCGACGAATAGTATGGGATGTCGTGTTTGGTGGTTCATGACCTGGACGTTACCATCCAAGACACGTTATTTTGCCGCTTAGTGGGGGAGGACAAGTGGTGGGACCATGGCTTTTCTTCTTTGTTTGGGAATCCGATACGCGTTTATAGTTGTTTTACCGGAATTATGGTTACCCTCCCAATTTCTTAATTAATAATTCGCATCTAGAATCTCATTCTCTGACCAGAAAAAGAAGGTATTGGGCCATTCGCACTTATTCCTTTTACTTCAGAGCATTTCGATGATATGGCCATACTCAAACAAGCCCAGACTGGGGATGGACTTTGGGCTTAACTTTATGTTATACTTCACGGCCCCGATTGTTAGACGGTCTTAAGCTGGAATTGTCTTATGAATGGTTTGGGAGTTAGGTGCTTAAAAAAAAAACACACACCCATGAAAAAAAGTTGTGAGGGTTTTAGGTGTTTGGTAAACTAAAAAAAAGAGGCTTATTTTGGAAGCTGCTGTGAGAATAAGCTGAAATCAAAGGAAAAAGCTGAAGCAGCTATTTGCAGCTTTGGAAAACTGGCTTTTTTTCAAAGCACACGGAGCTACAGTGCTCATTTAATGAAAAGACCTACTATCAGACTGCTTTTTTTTCAAAAGTACTTTTACAAAAAAGCTTACCAAACACTCTACTGATTTATTTCACAGCCGCTTATTCTCACAGCAGTTTTTTTTCAAAGCATATCAATACCAAACTAGCCCTTAGGCCATTTCTGCTGGCTATACGGTTTATAGGTCAAATGATAAGTTTTCTTTAACACAAAACTCATCTTTAAAGGAGGTCTAGGCCGAAAAATCTTGGGATCCATCGGGCCAAAATCTAGTTATATGGCCAGTGGACTGGGCATAGCCAACCAGTTCAATTGGGACCAACTGGGGTTTTTTTTTTTTTAAGGTGTAATTAAAAATTTTAATTTTCTTCCTATAAGTACGTAAGAAATTTTTGCACAATTTCTCACATCTTTTTCACATTTTCATACTATCTTACCTTATTGTGTTTCAATCATTCCCATTCTATTCACCTCAAACACTCTTTTCATACACACCAGTCTCTTACCTCTTCTAATACTCTTTCCTTTAATTTTTTTAATAATTTTCAAATGGCAACATTTTCAAGTGGCACTCAAAATATGTCTGGAAGCTTATTCATTTAGCCACAAGTGGCATTCAATATATCCAGAAATCTTAATTTAATATGGTAGTTTAATTCAATTAGCCAATAAAATTATAGAACAAACTTAAAAAAATAAATAATTGTGGGGGCCAAAAAATAGTCCCCTTCAGTTTGAGATTGTATATAAATATAGTATGGCACTGTTCATTAAAAAATAATTTCTTGCAAGGCTGTAATTTGGACGGATGCTAAACATAGCCCATTTAGTTGGAGATGGCCTTAGGATTACTATTCGGTGTTTGGAGTGAGCTCGAACTGAATTTAATGAGACTAAGTCGAACTCGTCTTATAATAATGCGAAACCTCGTACTACATAAAAATGACCTAAGGCCAACAAATAAAAAAAAAGGGTTTTAGTTGTGTACTTCGTCCTAGAAGCCGTGGTTGCTTTGAATTCGTATTGCATACTTATTTTCGAAACTTGAAACGTTAAAGAAGCGGAAAAATAAACTTTAAAGTAAAAAGACCAAATGCCCATTTATGTTTTCTTGTTTACAATTTTATTTGACTTGCATATTTTTGTGATTAAAATGTCCTACGACTTGTCTCCTATCTAGCTAAAATTATGATTGTTGTTGAGAATTTATTTCGTTGTTTTGGGAAGGTTCAAGATCGATAATGACTAAATCGCCCTAGCTTTCATCCTTAAGTTGAAATAAAAGATCCTACGCTGGATATTATGCAAGAGATCAGCATATAAATATCAGCTTAAAATAGCCAGTTGCACCCTCCTTAAATGGTTCAATCATCACCCATCAACTCAAAACTAACTTGGTTCCCTTACTACCTAGTTAGTAAGAAATTGTTAGTTCTTATCAAATTAGGTTTCAAGCTATAAACATATGCCTCTAGATCACCTGATTTCAAGCTTTAAGAACTAGAAAAACCAGCTTTGAAAAATGGGTTGATCACCAAATTCTCTCAAACACTTCAATTACGTTAAAGAAGTTGCATCTTTCCATTTGGAGTTTTTTTTTTTTTTTTGAAACAATGAATGGATCAAGGGCTCATGAACTTTCCTTTCTTGAGCATTTTCAGCAAGTACTTGAATGCTTAATTATATTTCCAAGTCTGAATAACTAAGATGGTGGTGAGGACAAATCTGATCACTCAAGACGGTGCAAACACCAAATCATGTTGCCTAGGGCGACGTAACCGTAAAATTCGGTCAACCAAAGACGTTCAGTCATCCAATCTAAGGGCATAAGTTGACGCATCCACAAAACAGTTTGGTAAGGTTATTGCCGCAGGGGTTTCAAGCGTAAAGAGGTGGATCTCATCTAAGTCACTAACAACTAAGAACCACCCCAAATTCAAAATCTAGCTCCAAATCAAAAGACAACGACTTGAGAGAAGGAAAAATGCCAACTTTGCGGTAGACACTCCAAAAAAGCCATAGAAAAATGGTTGGCCTAAAAAAAGTAAGGGACAGCAAGTGCTGGGTAGCACCTTGGAAGGAAGATGAATGGAAATTGCCTAAGAGAAAACAAAAAGAGTGGAGGAAAGGCGGTGTTGACAGTTGTTCCAGATTGATGAGGGACAATGTTTGTTATATGCTTATATGGTCTTGGGCTACTTTCCATATTGCCAATTAATTTTGTGGTAGAATCTCAATTTCATCATGGTATCAGAACGTGTTGTCCTCGTATAAAGTCAAACGGCCACACGAGCTTGTTGTCCACGTGTAGACTTGAAAATCCGCCACACATGCAGGGGCGTCTTGACAGTTGTCCCACATCGGTGAGGGACAAAGTTTGTTATGTGCTTATATGGTCACGTGTAGACTTGAAAATCCGTCACACGTGCAGGGGCGTCTTGACAGTTGTTTCACCGGCGTCTTGACAGTTGTTCCACATCGATGAAGGACAAGGTTTACTATGTGCTTATATAGTCTTGAACTACTTCCCATATTATTTCCGATGGAACCTCAATTTCATCATGCGGCCGTGGGAATGGAGAGTGGAGGGGGCAGTAAAGGGGCTAGGAGGATGGGGAAGAGGTTCGGAGGAGATGTGAGGCTGCTGCCAATAACTCCCCCTCTGGTCGCCCCGCTTGGCTCCTTTACTACATCATCATCCATGTTGATGCACCACAAAAGGTCCTACTTGCCGATCGGAAAGAAGCAGGAGCATTGTGAGAAATTTAGTGCAGATCTGGGTGGATTTGAACCACCAACCTCTCAAGGACCAGAAAGGACTTGAGCGCTCTACCATTTTTGAGCTTACAGATCTTTATTGCATACAATGCATTCTTCATTCAAACCCTAACAGAAGTCTGATATTCGATCTATCAAATTCAAAACTCAGAACCAAAGGGCTTGTATGCGAAACCACCATCACTAGGGTTTGCCCTCTGTAACAATTTCAATCTCATTTTCAACAACAAATATAAAAGATAAACAAACACTTATCAACAGTGGCTTCAAAGACGAATGCCAAGGAAGACATCCTTCAAAGACTGAGCATGACGTTTAAACTAACATATTCAAAATCAAAACCAACAAATGGAACTCTACTGCCAAAAAAGAACTACAGACTACATATAGTTCCGTCGACTACATTCACATCAACTAAACCTGTATCTTCCAAACAAAATAACTCCAATTCCTCCAAAATTCAATAGAAAAAAATTACGTGCAAAGTATTCAAGCATAACTCCGACATGAATAAGATAATTAAATACATAATACTGATCGTCAAATCTGAAATAATCTTTGTAATGACTCGTTGTGAGGACTTGCAATAACTTTTACAACAAAAGGAATGTGAAGCTCAACTTGTATCATTGCACCTCAAAACTTCACATAGAGATTGCAGGGCAACGGAATTAGAATTTCCGCATGACCAAGCAGCTTTTATTTGAGCAGAAACATCATTGGGGCTCGTAAAAAAAAACAGAGCTTCCAGCAGACACTCCCTTGCAACAAACTACGGGAATACATCGATGGCCGCATCAATAGCAGCCAAAAGCATTATTACATGATATTACAACCAGATCCCAGAATATAACATAACATCCGTTGTGATCAAATTATGAAAGAATAACATAACACTGTTGCATTCTCATTTAATAAAATTTGTAGTAGCTTCGTAACGAGGCAACAATTACTGCACACGTCTGGAATTTGCCTGTTAATATGACTTGCAAAAGAAATAAATTTGATGCGCCGATGGCCATCTTTGTAAACATACATGATTAACGATATATATGCAACTATGAACCATCACAACTTGAGCACGACACTAATTAATTATGACTTTACTGTGCAAATAGATTTAGTTAGATTAATACCTTTGGCGACGAGATTTCGAGGTTGTTGCTGTTGCCAACAATCCATGTTCGACTGGTATGCATGTGGCAAGAGAGCAAAACTAAAACAGGGAGAACGAAAAGGCAAAAAGCACACACCACACACCGGAGGGGAGACCTGGGGAGAAAAAAACTCATGCCGTCTCCCCTCCAAACCAAAAAATTGTTACTTTTTATTGCGATATGTTTTTTGACCTGCCATGCAAGCGCACCTGTCATGGCAAAGATCGGTCCAGGACTCGGCCCTTTCTCTGAACCTTTCGTCCCGACATCTTATACATCCGATACATAACCTATCCCCACTCCCCAAATCCCCCAGCCTTCAGCTTCCCACTCGTCAAATTACATTCATGCCCTTGGATTTACGAATGTGCGTCACTCACAGCACCATTAACTACCAGAGAATCGGTTCTGCAGAGGCTGAAACGACGCTGGAATCAAGCTCGGAAACGTCAAGGCCTGAAACCTCCTTGAATTCGACAGCAGCTCCTTGGCCATATCTGATTGGATTAACAATCACGGAGCAATCAGAAACTGTAGGGAACTACTGAATCAATTGAGCTTGGAGATTTACAAATCGATAGCATATCAAGATAAGAAAAACGAATGGAAATCACATACGAACCTGTAAATCTGAATCGAACATCGAAGAACAACAAATCGAGCTGGTTTTAACTAGCTATTCAATTCAACAGCAGCGCAAAACATCTTCACAACCTAAAACCGGCATCGATATACGGATCTCTAATCAATCTACCAGAATTCAAAAGAAATCGAAAGAGAAAGCAATCAATGCAGACTGGATTTGCAGGAGTAGAACTACTCTGGAGGACCAATAGAGTTGTGAACAGAGAAAGAGAGAGAGAGACATTGAAGCCGTTGAATGGTTTTAGATTCACACAGCCTAACGTAATTTATAGTAGGAGATGGGATGCTATGGACGGTTAGGATCGAATTTCTGTCTTTGAAATCGAAGGCTGATATGGGAAGGGTGGTACCGGTTACCAACCAGGACACATTAATTTGCCGCTTTCGTAGGTGGAGTGGGAATCCAGCACATGTGCGTATTAGTCTTGTACTATAATTAGGATTCACCCGCGCCAATTTTCTCGAGAGATGTTTATTCAGAAAAAACTGTTTACTTTAATGAAAAATTATATTTTTATATTAAAAAGTAATCATAATACTATTTACTTTACTAAAAAATTTCAAAATTTTATATTAATTTTCCCTTTTCTTAATCATGCTTCTAGAATATTGTATTTGCCACAAAAATGCTGGCAATATTCAAAAAGTAAATAATCTAGTTCCAATCGGGACATGTTTACGTATAAAGATACTTGAGCTGCCTAAATCGGTGTAACAACCAAAGTACTAGTTTGATATTAAAATACTTTTATAAAAAGTGGATATTAAAAACAATTGAGCTTAAAATAATATTTAATAAACATTTAAAAATATCTTATTTTCATAATTTTAGATGAAAAAAAAAAACTAAAAATGTGAAGCAGCTAGAAAAAATATTGAAACACTTTAAATGTTTTTCCAAGATATTTTTATTAAAAATTAGTAACAAAAACATTTCACTAAAAGTTATTTCAACTATTTTAAGAACTCTTCCAAACGGACAATTATTTTCCCAACCCTTTTAGAGTAAATATAATTTTGCATCAAAAAGTAAAAGCAAAAAAAGAGACCGAAAAAAGGAAACAGAAGGCAAACCTAAACCCTCACCCGACATAACCAAACCATCTAATGGTCAATTCAGAGCAGATCTGGATGGATTCGAACCACCAACCTCTCATAAGCCCAGTCAAGGACCCTGAGCGCTCTACCATTTTTGAGCTTACAGATCTTCGTTTCAACTGACGAGGCAAAATGAGAAACACCACCAACAAAGTTTTCACACCTAGTTTTTCAGTTTCTTCTTTCCAATAACAAGCTTCCAGTACATCCTAATTACCTGTCAACTCACGTTTAGCAAAAGGGCGATGTCTGCTTGAATGGGGATTGAATTTAACTCGAATGAAGGAGAATTAAGCTAAGCCCCGCAATTAACCAACAATAACAGTGTAACAATGTAAATATTACACATACTTGCCATCCATATGAGTTGAATGCCTCTAGACCGGGAGTTAAATACCACTAGACCGGGACACTCGTCGATCTCTAAACCCTGATCCAAACTTGTAAACTACAAAGCAGAGCAACAGTCACACAATTATTCCACAGCCCAGGAACAAAACAACCTACACCTTCTCATGCAACCCTAAACAGCATCCAACTTGTCCAAACTCACAACGCCGCTGTTTCATTTTTACAAACAATTTACAGTAACACAAATGCTTCCAGCCATTTTTTTTTCTTTTGGGGTTAAATCGCAGTTGATCATAACAAGAAAGATATCATAAACTGACCAAAACAGCATACGTAAGTAATCATCATAGAAGCACAATAATAGAAACATAAAACGGATACGCGGAAATACTGTTTGAAACATAATCAAAATCACTAAGTGTAAATCTAGCAAATCCACACACCACAATCTGATCCACCCACAATTCAATAGAACAATTTTACAATCAAAATTTTTTTTTGGGGGGGGGGGGGGAATATTCTATCTAAACTGAACAAATGAACAGAATAAATAAATGATAATGGGCACATGAAATAATCCTCACAATGGATTCAATCACATAAGGTAAATTAACTGAAAATATTACTTGCTGAGATTTAAAACTTCAAAGACAAAAGATAGTGAAGCTCAACTCGTTTCCTTGGTCATCTCAAGTTCTGGGAAAAGAGACTGCAATGTAACGAAATTTGGATCTTCCCTACGACCACACAGCTTGTATTTGAGTAGAAATTCCATTAACTTGTAAATGATACGAGAGACTTCATTCTGGCTATTAGGAATCCTCGAGAAGAGACCTTCCGGCAGCCAACTTCCCTAGAATCGTCTAATTTGAATACAAGGCACGGCTTGCAACAATGGCAGCCAAAGCAACATAATTACATGATATTACAAAGAGCCATGCATTAACAGACCTCAAAATATCTAGTAACATCCATTGAGATCAAACAATAACAAAATAGGCACTTCAGGGTATATGATAACACAATCCTACTCTCAGCTCATAGAATTCGTAAGTACAATAATATCGAGGCAATAATCAGTGCATAATGGTATCATAGGCTCTACTTTAAAAGGTAAGCCGGATAGATTTTGGAAGCGGGAATTGTTAAGTAGTATGATAGAATGTGTAGAGTGGCATAAGTAGATTGTAAAATTACGACGTAATTATTGGTCATGATTTGGATCTTTCAATTACAAAGTTCTTTTTCTGGATCAAATACTGTAATTTGTACTCAACAATAAATATAGATTAAATAACTTAATTTAGCTTTAAAACAATACAGGTGCTTTTTTTTCTGGATTAAATAACTTAGTTTACCTTCAAAATAAAGGAGTTGATTGAAGAACTCCACAATTAGCAAACTGAAAAATTATTATTATTCTTTCTATCAATCCCTAAGCTCCAAGAATTATAGGTTATATCGAGTGAAGGCTTCATAGTGTATACAAAATTAGATTAATCCCACATGTGAGAATGAGACCTAATTAATCGTGCACGTGATTATATGTTTCCTGTGCAAATCAATTGAAATAGGCTGTCAGATAATACCTTTGGAGGCGAGATATCGATGCATTTGTAGTTGTCCGGAATCCATGTCCGACTGTTTGCAGTTGGCGGCAAGCAAAATTGAAACATGGAACAAAAAGACAAAGACAGAGAGCGCACACCACACCGGAGGAGAGACCCTGGGCAAAACAAACCCATGCTGTCTCCCCTCAAAACCAAAAATTCGTTATTTTTTATTGAGATATTTTTTTGACCCGCCATGCAAGCGCACCTGTCATGGCAAAGGTCGGATGACAAAGATCGGTCCAGGACTCGGCCCTTCCACCGAGCCTTTCGTCCCGATATCTTATACATCCATCCAATTCAACCAATACTCCCAACCCAAAACCCCCACAATCTTCCGGCTACACTCATGAAATTACAATCATGACCCTCGATCAAGATTACATGTGAATCGTCTGATAGATGTTCTTCAGCCACCAGGAGATCAGCAGCTGAAACGATGTCGCGTCCTTCTGATATGGTTAGATCTCCGTCTGCGAAATCTGTTTGGATACAAAAACATACATCAATCAAAATCTGTAGGACAGCAGCAAAAAGGCAAATACAATAACGACTTCATACATAAATTCATAACCAGATCAGTAAAACGAATCAAAAACATATATGAACCTGTAAATCCGAATCGAAGATCGGCGAACACAGAAGCTCGCGCTGGTGAAAGCAGCTGAATTCAAAAGCAGCTCAATCCATCACCTCACAATCTCAAACCACCGTCAACGCGTAGATCTCTAGACGATCGACGCGAATCCGATGGAATCGACAGCGAAAACAATCCATGGAGCGTAAATCTGGAGAAGAGGTCGGGAGTTGGGGGGGGGTGGAGAGAAGATTTGGTGGCGTTGAATCTTGAATGGTTGATAAGCAGGCACCCTAACCTACATTTATAAGAGGATAAATGGACACGAACGGTTGAGATTGTTTTCTTATCATTGTGATCAACGGCTGGTATTGATGGGTTCGGTGGATTTGGCGGTGGGGAAATCACGGAGAAAACATTGCGTTATTGCAAAGCACGTTCCTCGTTATTGACCTTATCAAACACGACATGTAGTTTATTTGGCCGCATCGAATGGTTATTTCGGTTCTAGATTATTCGACATATCTGGGCTGGTGGGTTTTGTTCTTTGGGCCTTCAGAGGCTGATATGGACCAAGCCCCAAATTACAGGCCTTGCGTATTTGCAACACCTATTCACCAAATTTTGATATCCGGACACCCACAATTTTATTTTTTTTTAAGTTTAATAACATTATTGAGAACTGGGGTTTAGATTTACAGTTTTTGGAGAAGATGGATGGTCGTGAAACTATTTTATTTTTTGTCTATTTTTAATCTAGGGTCAAGTTTGAAATATTATAAGAAGTGTGCTATCCACACACCCCATTTTACTTCTCACACACCCCTTGATAATTTCTGTCCGTTGATCTTCTTTACTTCATCCCATCCGACGGCCGAAAATTAAAAAGGTGTGTGAGAAGTAAAATGAGGTGTGTAGATATCACACCCCTATTATAAATTAAAGTTGGGTGTCCAGAGAAAAAAGTGAATTTTAGTAGGGTGTCCAAATAAATAGAATGTCTAGAGATAACAACGAGTGGAAACATAGCTACTCTTTCATGAATGACTAGTAACCTAATTAGGTGTAAATGTAACTATGACTAATTTATTGTGTGACTTACGTAAGTATGACCTGTTTCCAATGCTCTTGTGTTGGTTTGTGATGAAATGCTGGTTTTTGGATGTCTACTTGACCTTCTTTTTTCCTAAAAGGCTGCTTGTTCTTGCCACTTAATACTACAATGTATTAGTATTCATCTTCCCTTATAAGTGAAAAGTATCCAATTTGATTCTCGCCAATACTGAATTTAAACTAAAATATTATGGCTAACCCATTGTAAGGTTTAGTCAACTCCCTCGCTCCTCAACGTAAATAATATTGTATGTATTCAAATAAGCCTCTGTCCCTAGTTTGTTTATACTTAGTTCCCTTAGGTTTTGTGATTTTGGTCTTGCTGGCTTTGCTTGGGTCGGGCTTGTTCCTTGGGCCATAAGAAACTGGTTGATTTCGGTCCTTTCTGGTTAATAGTTGTAAGAGCATTAACAGTTCAATCCAATTTGAAATAACCGGTCCAATTCAACTTTTATCAACTTTTATGACTCTCTTGAATTGAATTGAATTTGGATAGTTGACGGATTTTGATTTTGAGGTTCCATGCCAACCTATCCGTTAGTTTTGATGGTTCTTCTCCTCTCATGGGCATTTGAGTTTACCGCTTTTAGCATTCAATTTTTTAAGGTTTACGTAGCTTTAAAATGCTTGATATGACTAGGTTTCACGAATCAAACCAGGATGACGGCGTGGTTCAAACTTCGTTGGTGGCTAATCTAATAAAATCTATCATTTGACCAAAAAAAAAAACAAGGATGTAAAGTTCACACTTCACAATCCAATCTATGTTGGATTAGATGACTCGGTTTTAACACACAAATTATGATGTTAATCCAAATGAAAGATCGTTACCAAAAAGAACTATAGTTTAATCACTCAAATTAAGCGTCCATGCGCTCTTGATGATGAACATGTATAACAAAAATTTAAATAAATAAAACTTAAAAAGTGAAAAGGAATTATATAAAAAGCCACTTATCCACAGTCATTATGCACAGACATTAGGGTATTGGCATCGGGTGCTTAATTAGTTTGTAGATGCGTTGGGCTGGGTCTGGCATCGCCCTTTCTCCTTCTCCTTAACTTCACTTCCCTGCGTCTTGTCATATGCCGGGTGGTTCGCATGGATCAGCTGGTCCTGCTCCGTCTTCGGAAGAGTCTGGTTGTCTGAAAACACCCCTCCAAATCCTTCTTCATCAGACCTCGTCGCATACCCTTCCCCAAATGATTGGGACATCACATCTCTAAATACGAACGTACACAAACTAATAACATTTAGCTACTAATCATAAACAAAACTCTTTTTCAACTGTTTAGCAACATAAACTGCTTACGTTGTAGACTGTCAATTTTCATAATAGTCTTCATGATGAATCTATCTGTGGATTCCAACAAAAGTTAAAAACCGGGTCGAACTTTACATTAATCAGGTTGAATTTTTGCATGAATGTACATCTAAAACCATGAAAAATATATGATGTATCAAAAAATAAGTCTGCTTGAAAGTGCTTTTAGAATAGTTAAAAACACTCTTAAATCACAAAAAACAAACTTTTACGACACTGTTTGGCCAAGAAAGTATTTGTGGTTCTTTCGGTTGGCAAGTCAGTGAAAAACGTTTCGTCAAGAACCACTTGATTTCTTATCATGAGTCCCGGACTATTGCTTATAACATCGATTTGAACAAAAGCGCTTATGAACAAAACTATATGAATGAAAACACATTCGAAAAAGAATTCATCCTCAAGTATGACTAGATACTATTACCCGCGCACAAAAACTGGAAAGTTTTGAATTCATGAAGCAACGAGCGACTAACCCGGTTTTCTGATTGGGGCCTTGTGCCTTGTCCATACTGTGTTTACTATCTGGATCACTGGAAATAGTTGTGCCTTAATCCGACCCGGAAGCAATTCGACCCAAGTTCGTCGGCGCTGAGGATTGGGTTCTGAGTGATTATACTGCATGAATCATCTTTTGCATTCTTGCAGGACTTTACAACTTCCTATAAATACATGAAAGGAAAATTCACCACGATGAACCAGTAAATATATACGGGTGAGAAATAGTGGAAGTCCTCGATTAGGAATAGCAGTATGTCCGGTTCTATGGGACGCAGATCCATTTCACGCCATAACACAATTACAAATAAATGGATAGTTGTGAATAATGGGACACCATACACTCCACATTCTAATTACAGACTCCAAACTGTCCTTTTCTGGTTCAGTCACTTACCCGCGCGATACACCATTAGGTCAACCAGAACCTAATAATTGAAAATTAGTAATTTTAAGATGTAACCGTTCACTTGATTTTTAACTATCATTGAGTATTTACAATGAAGTATAATCGACCAGCCATGTGGTGTTACCATTTTTTTTTTTTAAGATATCAATTCCTCGACCAACCATGTGTGTGGAGCTAAAAATAATCAAGAAAAATATGAAGGCGACACGTGTCCACTTCTGGGGTTAAAAAGACAAATTACTCTTGAGGCATACCGGGACTCTCACGCGCATGCAACGGACAATAACAGCTCAATTAAGGTCAAAGGTGATCAAAATGATATTTATTCAAAACTCTCTCATCACTCCTCATCAAATTCTCTCCCACAAGATACGTCCCAATTATTCTTTTGAAATTGGGATTAATTACCAAAATTGATTGATTAATTACCTAATTGATTGTAAGATATTATTTGGCATAATTGATTATAAGATATTATTTGGCATAATATCTTGCAATTAGAGCCAAATTTCCACCATAAGTGGCCGACCGCTATTTCTCCAAATAAGGCCAGCCACACCCCTATATATAGCCCCTCATTTCCCAAAAAATCTAAGTCCATTCTTTCCCTAAAATTCTCTAAACATTTTCTCTCTCAAATTTTTACTTTGGCACATGAGATTCTTCAACCAAAGCCCCACCCATTCATCATGGGCGCGTGAGGCTGTTGGTCTTGATCTTAGGTGTTATTGTTTTGCAAGTGCATTTTCATCAAAGGAGAAGAAGAAGGAAATTTGCATCCACAAATTGGTGCTTTCATTGAGAGTTTGATTCACATGCTCGAAGAAGACTCTCGGATTCAAAGTTTCTCATTTCTTGTTCATTTGTTTTTTGTACGTTCTTATTCCTAGAATTTTTTATAAAGTTCTTTAAATAAACATAAAAGAAAAGTACAACGACTAGAAATTCGAAAACCACAACGAACGAAACTTCCTACGTTCAAAGATTTGGACCAAGTGATGGAGATCAAGGCATAGCCCCACCACGACGATCCACGAGTGGAGCGACACCACTTACACGAGGCACCACAGTGGCAGCCACCACGGTAGCAACCCAAACTGGTCCAAGATCGGTTCAACTGTCCCGGCGTCAGATTTTTTGACCGACGATTGAACTGGGGGTATTTTCACCCTATTTCTCTGCAAATTTAACATATCTCAACTTAAATCTCGCGCTCATAGTCCATTACATTTCCATTACTCAAGGAGACGCATACCGTCCTAGCTCTTCCAACCCAAATGGCGAACAACACTTGCCTCGACAAGTCATAGAGTTGATAAGCGCCATCGCGTAACAGACGACCATCGTGAATCAATTCTTGCAGCTTACCGAGATGCAGCGTGCCCTAGACGAGGTGTCCCAAAGTAAGATAAGGGTAGATGAGGAACCTCTCCAGCAGCGTCTCGGCAAGCAGTCACTCGATCAGTCATGAACCGATCATTCTGGTAGTGTACACTCCCAACTGTGCCCTTGAGATAGCGTATACTCTCGTCGTAATGCATGGATGAGTGTGCACTCTCGGTTAAGGCCACGGACAAGCATACACTCATAGTTAGGGCCACACTCCAATAATCAACACGAACAACCTTCCAGACGAAATGTTCATTCCCGGCAAGGCCTACAAAGAGCATCATTCTACTCACATCCGAGAAAGTAACTCGACGGACGGAGAGAAGCAGTCACTCAATTCAGCTCAAGTTTAACTGGCAGCTTGCGAAAAGTTTACTCATCTGCAAGAAACGTACCACATGCACCGTAATTGCGGCATAGACGAGCCGAACACATAGAAGAGCAGCCTAGACCAGCAGGTTATGACCAAGGGCAGCCGAGAGTTCCGCTACCTCAACAAAGGTAAATTCATGAATAAGTAGAGAGGTTCCTGACCGAGCGATTACGCGATTTCCAACATAACATGGTCATTGACGAGGCACTATAACGGGATATGACCAACATAAGCAAGTCACATTTCACAGACGAGATCGAGCAGGCAGAGCCTCCACGCAAGTTTAGCATACCACGTTTCACATCCTTTAAATGGGATGAAAACCTGGAGAGACACACCTAAAGCACTACCGAAGCGCAATGATCCTCTATCAGAACAACAACGCTCTCATGTGTAAGATTGGTTCCACACCCTACTACCATAATCTATCGCTCGATCAAGAAGAAGTCCGACCATTTGTTCAACATCAAGAATGACCCAAATGAGTCGCTTCGCGACTATGTGAAAAGGTTTAAAGCAAAAAAGGCAAGGATAGTCAGAGTAACGACTTAATAGCTAATGCAGCCTTCCAAAAAGCACTCCCAGTAGACCATCCGATGTTCAGAGAATTGATCATGATAGAAGATCTAACTCTGGCAGACTCTTTCACTCTAGCAGAGAAGCATGCACTTTGGGACGAGGTTCACCGATGCACATTCAAGCCAAGTTCGAGCGATCTTGAATATGAAGTCCTTCACTACTCTGAAAGATTCGAGGTCTGACCAAACGATGACCTATTCACATGTTTGACAGTATCTAAAGCAACAATAAGCTCTACCCTCATACGAGAAGAGCTAGGGGCCTCGACTACTTGTATTCCACAGTTCAAAAGTTCTCCTCGATACGGAAACCGGCTACCAAAAATTCAAAAGCTAACTTTGGCGACAGTTGTTGCAACCTGGAAGCTCAAGTTAGATGCACACAATCATCCTCATAACGCATTATTCCGCCCAATCCAAACGCACGACGATAAAGACGCAGACACTAGCGAATGCAACAACTCAGCCCAAAAGGCACTCTAAAGGTAGACGAACACTAGAATGACACACTTAGAAGCAAGTTTTGTCCCCGTCGCCCTACAAGATTCAACAAAGGAGCAACATGTACCGGCAATTAAGCACCACCTCCTGCTGCGCGTCACACGGTCCCAGCGGACCCTTGCTCCATAATTCAACTTTAGAGTGGCCCAATACTAGTAGTTAAGCATTTCCTGATATGTGTAACATAGCCCCAGCTCAACGGTTCCCTACCACGTCTTCATGCCTAGCCTAGGCAGTGCAACAGAGCAACCCAACGATGCCTCAGAGGCAACCGAGCACGCCCTGGTCACGCTTGCTTCACCCAATGAAGACTTCTAGCATTTGCACGTCGACGACACATTCAACTACAAAGGCTCGAAAGCAGGCGTGGTCTTTGTCACCCTAGACGGTTCAATGCTCGAGCATGCAATCACTCTAGGCTTCAAATAGTAAAAAACTTGGCGGTGAAAAAGTTTGCAATTCATTCTGATTCCCAGCTAATCACTAGCTAGACTATTAGGGAGTACATGGCAAAACATTCGAAGATGACGCAATACCTAGAAAAGGTATGAAAGCAACTCGAGGCATTTTATACTTACACCCTCACTCAAGTTCCATGAACATACAATGCCCACGCGAACGCGCTAGTAGGCCTAGGCTCCGCCCTCGACCATCAACTCAAACGCTCTATTCTGGTGAAGTATCTAGACAAGCCAACCATATAGGATGAGCAAGGAGCTGAGGTGTCACATGTTAATACAACTCCAAACTGGTAAGATTCCATTATAAAATACCTGGTCAATGGTACACTCCCCATGGAAAGATTGGAGTTTAGAAAGCTACAAACAAAAACAGCATGTTACTACATGTAAAACGACATTCTCATCCGAATATCCTACACTAAACCATATCTCCGTTGCCTAGTGACTTCCGATGACCTAAAGGTTCTAATCTTAATCCATAAAGACGTTTGTGGAAATCACTCTAGGGGCTGATTCTTAGTATAGAAGACTCTTAACGTAAGCTAATATTGGCCTACTATGCATCAAGATGCTAAGGAGTTAGTACAAAAGTGCGACTGCTACCAACACTACAAGTCTGTATCAGCACTGCCTGCCAGAGAACTACACCCGCAGACGAGTCATTGGTCATTCATAAAGTGGGCAATCGACTTGGTAGGGCCAATACCGCCCGTTACTAGAGGCATAGACATGATGATCATGGCAACTGACTACTTCACCAAGTAGATGGAAATATAGCCCATGACAACCCCAACTAAGATGGACATATAACGCTTCATATGGAGGAACATCATTTACCGATTTGGCATCCCTCAATCCATCGTCATAGACAACGGCCCGCAATTCGTAGGCAAAGATATGGAGAAGTTTTTTTGGAAATATGGCATCAAACAGCACATATCCACGCCGAGGTATCCCCAAGGTAATGGGTAGGCCGAAGCATAAAAAAAAAAATTCTTGACTGCCTCAAGAAATCCCTCTCCGACAAGAAGAGAAAATGGCCAGACGAGCTTCATGGATGTCTGCGGGCATATCACACGACCAAACGATGAGCAACCAGTAAAACTTCTTTCTCTTTGGTATTTGGTTCAGAAGCAATCATTCCTCCCAATGTCATTGTGCCAAGTGTCAGCACTTTACTGCCAAGCATCAAGCAGAACAGAAGGGAGATGGACACAAACTTAGATATGGCAGAGGAGAAACACGAGAAGGTCATTACTGCATCGTAGCATACCAATAGCAGTTCCTCTTCAGCTACAATAAAAATACTAAAATCCGACAGTTCCAACCTACAGATCTAGTCCTAAGAAAAACCTTCATCATTGCCCACACAGAATACCCCAAAAAGATGGAACACCTACAATCTAGGGAAGTACCATGCGTGACCTCCCACTACATCAGAGCCTGAAGACTGAAGCAGCTTGACGGGCACCACCTTACAAACCGATGACTATATAGTTGTTATGCAATCTCTACCTTACAGCTAAGTTTTCGTTCGTTTCACTCATTTTTCAATGAGGAATTCAGAAGTAATTTACAACTTGGCTCGGCTGCATGCAACCATATTCTCCATTATGAGAGGGTAAATCAATCCCTCGACACCCATGTGGGTCTACTTTTTAGTGCAAGAGGATAAACTAATTGCTCTTCAATGCGAGAGGGTAAACCAATTTTCCGACACCCACATGGGTTTGCTCTCCAACGTGGGAGGATAAACTTTACACTCCGAATATCCAGACATGGATGAGTAGGGTTGCCCTGGTATAACTAGGTGCACAATGGCTTGCGTCAGGGTTCCTAGAAGTAGCCACAATGGTATTTTTGAAGGCTTAGCTAACTGAAGGAATTTAGGTCTCTTGGCCTAATCCATGAGGAACCAGGCCTCAGAAACGGATGAGGCACATTACGAAGTATGCCCTATGGACGGCTACATTAGAACCCTAAAGCTGCTACCGAGTGCACTAAGGTAGCCTACGGTTTCTAGAAGACTACCTACGACTTGCCCTTCAAGCAGTAAGCCGCACTAAACTTATACAACCCGCACATTTTTGTAAAGGTTAAATAAGTTAGCGTGCATATACAAAGCTTTATCCATTACTAAGCTTAAAACTCTACCAAGCGCGGAATGATCATTTAGATCAACACTAGATCCTAAAGTGTTGTGATACTTGCTACGCAACCCATGGAATTAGTTACATAAAAAGCAGGGAGTTCTCTCGGACCTTTGCTTACGAAATTCCATACAACCACATATTTTTGATACAAAGGGTTATCGAATTTCATAACCCAAAAATCTTTAGTACGTTGTGATGCAGTCCACACAGCTCAAAGGATTGAAGAAAGCCAAGGTTAACAACCAAGTGGTCACGCGGACTCATTTGCTTCTGTAAGTAAAGTGTCCGGCTGCCAACCTTATGGCTAACAACTTTTCAAAAGTTCTACTCCAACACCTACCGGTGCATAGGCTACACGGGCCTGTCTACTTATAGAAAAGCAGCACGCCTGCCGCTGGCCAAAAAGTCAAAGGTTGGGCGTAAACAAAGAAGCGAAGATAAAGAAAAGCGAATGAAGCAAGTTTATTAAATTTTCTAGCAAAATTGATAAACAAATAGCAAAGGCCAAATGAGTTCAAGCAAAGCAAAAAGGAACAAGGAAAACAAAGAAAATCCTAAAGGCTACCTAGAATACTACTATTCAACAGCTTGGACATCCCACAACTACTTGGTCGCCACACCTTCAGCTGCTGCGACGCTCTCAATAGCGGCATCATCCAGCGCTTCACCTCCGACTGCCCCATCCTGGGCACCAACTTCTTCGACTACTTCACCAATGGAAGCCTCAAAAGTAAAGGCAAGCAAGTCTTCTGGAGAAATAGGGAATAAATTGCTCTTTGAAGTTGATTAATCATCTACTTAAGGTAGACTTAAATAGGCTTTAGAAGTAATTTATTTCCCTTTCCTAAAAAGATCTAATTTCTAATTAAAGAGTGAATATACATCAAATAGGAAATAATATTATGTTTCCTAAAGTAAAGGAAGATCTCTACAGCTGCTGCCCTTTCCTACGAGCAGCCCAACAGGTGTGGGTAGTGGCGGATCCAAAATTTTAACTTAAGGTGGTCCCAATATAAAAGCTCCAAATATAAAAATAAGACGAAAATATCATTGAACAAATAAATGGTAAACTACAATTTTCATTCATAATCTTTGTGCTAAACAAGCTAGAAATACTAAATTTGTCCACAACGGGATCTCATACTTTGAAAACGTGTCATGATAGTTTCATTGTCAATACAAGAAATAACATCTTTCTCAATGTAAAAAACTAAGCTATCATTTAACCATTGATCCCCCATTCTGTTTCGGAGAGGACTCTTTATGATATTCATGGCGGAAAATGCTCTCTTCATTGAAGTAGTTGCAACAGGTAAAACCAAATCCAATTTCAATAAGTAAACACACATATTGAAATACTCGATGCAACCTTTTTTCCACCATTTTCTTAGCAAGATCACTAATGCTTTGCAAGTAAGAAAAGTCACTTCTTGAACGCATAGAATGAATATAAATATCGAGTTGATCTTCAAGTGCCAATAGGTCTTGCTTCATTAAATCTTGAGGGTACAATTGTGCAAGGCGAAGTAGCTTTTCTTTGTAAAAAGCTGCAAAAGAATCATTTGGACTCAAACTAGCCAAACAAATGAGCAATTCGGTACTTGTTTCATTGAAGCGATCATTTAACTCTGTAAGCTGGGAATCAATGACAACAAAAAAAGCTCCACTTTGTAACGATGACGGTTGGTCTTTTTGTGGGTATTATGGTGCAACCTCCCATAAGCTACATATGTCTCATCCATGTTAATAACCTCAATATGATGTTGAACACAAAATGACAATACTTTGTCAACCAAAAGGTCAAACCCCTCATCATTCCTCATGTAGAGTAGCTGTTCTTTACATGTGTTGACTAAAGCCATTGCATTCATAATCTATTGAACATCCTTTTGTAATGCTTGTGATAAATCATTCGTGATTCCCAATATAGATTTCATCAAAAATAGGAGAAACACAAACTCAAAAGATTGTATGTCTTTCAATAACCTATTTGCTTCGGCCACACTATCATTGGTATTATCATCAACAATCATTTCAAGCACATTGACCACGGATGAGAACATAGTAATCAAACTAATCAAAGTACCATAATGTGAATTCCATCTTGTAGCTCCAACACATTTGAAACTAGTTTCTTGATTTAAGCCTCATCCAGTCATAAGATAATCATTTTCAAGAGCTTTCATAAGTTCTTTTTGTTGTATCTCTCTAAGTGCATCACGACGCTTACATGAAGCTTAAATATTATTTACTACATTATTAGCCAATAGGAAGAATGTGTTAACATCAACATTATCCTTTGCTACGACAACAAGAGCTAATTGGAGTTGATAAGCAAAGCAATGAACATAGAATGCACAAGGTTGATCATTCAAAATCTTTGTCTTGAGTCCATTGAACTCACCTTTTATATTACTAGCACCATCGTAACCTTGCCCTCGTAAATTGGAGAAGCTCAACTCATTGAAATGAATAAAGGCATCAATAGACTCCTTTAATATGTTTGAAGTGGTGTTGAGAACATGTTGAACTCCTACAAACCTTTCAATGACTTTTCCATTTTTGTCCACATAACGCAAAACCACCTTCATTTGCTCCTTTATAGAAACATCACGTGCCTCATCAACCAATAGAGAAAAGAACCTAGCATTCTTCATATCACTTATGATAGTTTTAATGTTTTCAATAGAACATGAATGAACAAGATCTTTTTGAATTGAATGAGCTATTAGCTTGAAATTCCTAGAGCTTTATTTAACACAACGGCCTTTATTTTCTCATCATGATCCGCAAGGAATTGCAAGAGCTCCAAATAGTTACCTCTATTGTTTGAAGTGTCACTTTCATCATGACCACAAAATGAAAGACCTTGTCGCAACAAAAACTTAGTGTAATCAATTGACGCATTCAAGCAAGTGCGATAAGCCATACGAGATTCTTCTGATTGTTTGACCACAACCGTTCAATATGTGTCTTTTGATTCATTAGATTACCAGCAGCTTCAACGGCTTTATTGTGAAAGCTACCAACCATTCCCACATATTTTTCAAAACATGCTCTTGCGTGCTTCCAATTTTGAAAGCCTACCTTAGTAAAGACGTCACTGCCTGATTGTTCAAAGTTGATTTTGAATAGATAGCAATAAAAGCAAAATGTAGCATCTTTACATATACTATATTCCAACCAATGAAATTCCTTCAACTAATTATCAACGAACCGTTGCTTTTTATTCGAATGCAAAGCGAATGGAAAATCATGATCTTTAACTCTAAAAGGCTCCATCAATATATATGCTCTTCGCACCTCATCTCGAATATCTAGAGGATAATCCTTAATTGGAATTCTCTTTCCGGGGCCTCTCTCAAGATTATCCAAATCAACTTTTAACTCATTTTGTTGTGGAGTGGAATTATCCCAAGTTGGATTAGAACTACTTGGAATTGGAGGGGAACGGTTCGGAATAGGATTGGAACTATCCAAGTTTGGAGATGAACTATTTGGAATATGATTGTCCGAACTAATCGATGATGATTTTCGCTTGTAATATCATTCCATATTTCTAATTTCTACACATATCAATTAATAAAAAAATCTATATTAATTGATGAAACTAAAAAAAATATTATATGAAAAACGAGAAATCAGATTCATTTATAAATTTATAATTAGGTCCGTGCCCGTGGGATTCTAATATTATGAATGCCAAAGACAAAGAGATGCATGCCACAAATAAACTCCCTTCACTTCAAAGAAACATAAAAAGTTTAATTCATCACCATATTCACCACCAAACATTAAAAATAAAAATACTTCTTAAACAAAATATCTAACACCACAAATAAATCAAATAGTGGATGGTAAAATTATTTAAATATCAAACACAACAAATAATTTAATATCAGATAGTGGATGGAAAAATTATTTAATGGACAGAGTCAAAGATAGTACAAACCTCTTCGACCAAGAAGAAGAGGACCATTGGCTAGCCTTCGGACCAGAGCTTTACACGGAGAACAAATGCATAAGGGTTACAGATTTTCACCAGAGATGTCGTCGCCCCACCCATCAGTGCAACGGTGAACAGAAACTAGAGTGCAATAGAGAGTTGATCGATGCCGTAAGGAACAGGAGCGGGCCGAGCGGCAAACGATTAGGTATTATTGGTAAAGTGAAGGTTCTGATTGCTCTATCGTGTGAAGGAGCTGAGTGCTCTATCGTGTGAAGGTTCTCACATGATTGAGGTTTTAAATTTTTTTAATGACTTGGCTCAAAACAACGTCGTTTTGCCAAGTCATTGTGCAGCATCACTTGTGCAGCATCACTGGTGTAGTATCACTAACATGGGTGGTCTTTGAAGATCCTCACAGCCATTTTTTCGAGCTTCGGGTGGTCTCGGGACCATCCTGGTCTGGAGACCACCCTGGTCCCTTAATAGATCCGCCCTTAGGTGTGGGGGTATTTGTGGAGCCAAAAATAATCAAAAAAAATATGGAGGCGACAAGTGGACTTTTAGGTAAAAAGACAAAATTATCCTTGAGGCACACCGAGACTCCTAAGAGCATGCAACGGACAATAACGGCTCAATCAAGGTCAAATGTGATCAAAATGGTATTTATTCAAAACCTTCTCATCACTCCTCATCAAATCCTCACTCACATGGTAACTCCCAATTATTCTTTTTAAATTGGGATTAATTACCAAAATTAATTGATTAACTACCAAATTGATTGCAAGTTATTTGACATAATATCTTGCAATTAGAGCTAAATTTTCACCATAAATGCCCAGTTCCTATTTTTCCAAATAGATCTGGCCACACCCTTATGGGGGTGTATTCAATTGAGATTTTGAGGGATTTTAATTCTTTTAATGAATCTAGGGGTATTTAATCAGGATTTTAAGTGATTCTTTGAAATTCAAGGTGTATTCAATTAGAATTTTAAGATAGTTTATTAAAATCCTTAGAAATCTAGGTGTATTCAATTAGGATTTTAAAGAAGTTTACAACATTCCAGGTGTATTCAATTAGAAATTGATTTTAAAGAATTTGAGAAAGTTGAAGAATTTGAGAGAATTTGAGAGATTTCGTAGTGTATTTTAAACATCCACAAATCTTACTTCTCCCCATGAGATTTCGAGGGAATTGAATCAAAATTTTATAGGGAATCTCTACAAATCAATTAAACTCCATAAAAATCCATAGATTTATAAATCCATTAAAATCTCTCAAATTCTCAGTTGAATACACCGCCTTATATATAACACCTCATTTCTCCAAAACCTAAGTCCATTCACTCCCTAAAATTCTCTAAACAATTTCTCTCTTAAATTATAATTTTGACATCGAAGATTCTTCGGCCAAAATCCCTCATTCATGGTGGACGTGTAAGGCTCTTGACCTTGATCTTAGGTGTTACTATTTTACAGTTGCATTTTTGTCAAAAGAGAAGAGGCAAAAATTTACCACCACAATGTGGTGTTACTAATTGCTCTTGACCTTGATCTTAGGTGTTACTATTTTACAGTTGCATTTTTGTCAAAAGAGAAGGGGCAAACATTTACATCCACAATGTGGTGTTACTAATTCTTTTTTTAAGACATCAATTCCCCGACCAGCCATGCTGTGTAAATAATTCTTTCTTTGACATTGTAAGTCAACCAGCCACGCGGTGTTACTAATTCTTTCTTTGACATTGTAAACCCTAATACTTCGAACTGAAATCTGATAAACTCAAAAGTTCACCAAGGTAAGTGCATTTCGTAAAATTTGAAACATGAGATTAATTATTAAAAAAACACAAAACATTTACATTAGCTAGATCAAGGGTAGAAATTAACCACTCAAGCCAGACTCATACACACAAGTCTGGCATTTGTTCTTCAAAAACAAACAGGAATACGAAAAAAAAAAGATTGATTAGTAGTAGAAAGTTCGAAAAAGTAAATAAAACGGCACAGCATGCTGTATTTTATCTATGAAGAGGCATCGGTCTGGTGTCGTGCTTTCTCCTTCTCCTTCACTTCACTTCCCTGCGACTTGTCGTAGACCGGATGGTTCTCATGGACCAGCTGACCGTGCTCCGTCTTTGGAAGGGACTGATTTCCTCCATATATCCCACCAAATCCTTCGTCATCGCACCTCGACGCATACCCCTCCCCGAAAGAATGTGACAGAAGGTCCCTGATATTGTTCATACAAACAACATTAGTCAATAGATGAAGAGCACTAGTTTGCACTAATTTTGACACTCGTATTTTTGTCATTGAGAGTGCACTCGTCCCTAAATTTTGCCCCTTTATTAATTTTATATCGCTCGCTTAACAGGTCAATAAGTTAATTACACTAGTGGATAATATGTGAAAATCAAGCGAGACATTGGGATCAAGATCCAACATGTTATCGATATCATCAACATGTAATCGATTTGATCAACATGTTACTAATAATTATCAACGCCATTTCACCAACATGTTATCGATTTAATCAACATGTTAGTAATAAATTATGAACGTTATCGATACAAAGTTCGATCTTTTTCTAATCATGAATTTCAAAAAATATACAAGTATGAAAAGAAATTACACAGACCCAGTTTTCTCAGTAGGTTTGTCCTGTTGCTTGTCCATGTTACCGTTCTCACTTTCGGGCTCACTAGAAACGTCTACACTTGCAGCCTGCTTAAATCGGACTCCGGAAGCTTTCCGGCCTAAGTTTGACGGCAGCGGCGGCGTGAATATCCAAGCTGGCGGTTGGGGTCGAATTAATCTGATCGCAGTGGTCATCTTCTTCATCTTCAAACTTCTCCTGCTTTGTTATTTATACATAGAGGTTGAGATTTTTTTTTGTTATATGCACTCTTGCAGAGCATAAATCTTTGACAGCTCTAAGATTTGTCTGACTGTCGTCGGCGTTACCAGAAGCTTTGTTCTCACGTTGTGACACGTGGTGATGAGAGGACACATGTCGGATTCTGTAAAGAGGAGTGTGGTTACGTGGGCTTTCAAGTGTGCATATCGGCACTGACATGCCATTTGAAACTTCACACATTTTTTATGCTGGGAGAAGATAAGGGATACGGATGAGCAGCACAACATGTATAGGTTTGATTGGTAGCAGGAATGCCAGGAAAGATAGATATCATACCACAGTATATAAAATAGGATATAGTTACATTTATTATCATCTACTTGTACACTTATTAATAAAAGTTTTGTGGAGGAGGAGGGTAATCTTATTATGGGATTACCAGTGAGTATTGGAGATCGTTCTGATAGTTATATGGCATTATTCCAAAGATGGTGATTATACGGTTTAAACGGGGTATGGTGTTGCCATGGAAATGCAGGAAAATGGGGAACTTGGAAGGAAAGGGACGGGGAGTAGTAGCCGGCAGGAGGACTGTGATCGGGTCTGGAGGGAAATTTGGAGTTTGTTGTGCCAAATAAAATGAAATTTTTTATTTGGCTCTGCTGCAATAACTCGTTAGCAGTTAGGGTGAATCTTGTTCGACGGCGAATGTGAGTGCAAAGTAAATGTGTGATGTGTGGAGCTGCGGAGGAGACGGAGAACCAAATCTGTTTTTTACATGTGAGTTTAGTCGTGTTTTGTGGTACTGTTGTTCTTTGCAGTTAGATATCACGGCTATTATTGGGCGAGATTTTCATGAGACTTGGAAGGGGTTGTGCATGAGATTTCATGAAAATGATAGGAGGGATGAGTTGCTGCAGGAGTGTGTGTTTATTATGTGGAGAATATGGAAGCGTAGGAATGAAATGGTGTTTCATGAGGTGGTAAATGATCACATGGAGATGGTTCATTTGGTACGCAAGCAACTTTTGGAATTTAGAGTTTGCACCTATGTGGCAAATCATGAATCTGGGTGGAGTGAGGCCGTGGTTGGGCATGTATTTGCTGGATAGCCAGTCCAATGGAAGCGGCCAGGTTTTGGGTGATTAAGGTCAACTGCGATAGCGCATGGTATGCTAAGACATGCAAAGGTGGATATGGCTAGGTAATATGGGATTTTGTTGGGTTGTTGCGAGCGGCTGGGGGGGAGGGCGGACTGTTTTTCAACACGGCGGCTATGGCGGAAGCTACGGCGATTCGTGCGGCATTATTGGTTTGTCTGGAGTTGGGTTATGAGGAAGTGGAGATCGAGTTTGATTCTCAGGTGATAATTAGTATGATTATTGGGAAATATGTGGTGGATGCGACTTTGGAATGCTATATTCATGATATTGGTCAGTTGGTATCTCAATTTCGAGGGATAAGGTTTGCGTTTGTCAAGCGGAGTGGAAATGCCGCTGCTTATGCTGTTGCCTCATACATTATCTCATTTGGAGGTGTCTTCCGTTGAGATGCTATTGGTTCAAAATTTTTATTTAATGTTCTTGCTGAAGATGTAAACATTCTTATTAAAATTTAATAAAGTTTGCCATTTGACAAAAAAATATAAAAAATAAAAATAAAAGTAGGTCTCACCAGTCACCAATACGTATAGATTCCGTTTCTTAGTAAAATAGTAAAAATAGATATTTTCTTTTATCAAGAAAAGAAATTAATTAAGACTTGAAACCTCGTACAGCTGTATTCCATACAACCAAAATAAAAAGCGTTTATAATCAACATCTGTAACAATATTTCTAGAAATATGGGTTCGTTGAGGTAAGACCAAGGAGAGGAAGACCGCCAGCCGCAAAATTTACTTCCATAAAAATATGGTTTCAAGGAATGCAAATGAAAATCGGAGGCCAGTCATCAAATGTCATCCCACCATTGGCTTAAGGCCATCTCTAACCGAAGGGTCCAGAGGGCCAGAGGGCCGAAAATAACCCTAAAATCGTCTCCAACCAAGGGCTAGGCCAGAGGGCTCTGGAATCTGGGAGGGCCCCACGGGATCAGAGAGGGCTGGAGGGCTGGCTGCTTTCGGCCAGCCAGCCAGCCCTGGGCTGGCTATTTTTTGTTCTATAGTTTTGTTATTCCTGTCGGTTATAACCGATAGGAATACATACTATTATTTAATATACTAAATAATGGTGTATTCCTGTCGGTTATAACCGACAGGATTGTTTTAAAAAAAATTCAAATGAAACGGCTACTAGCCGTTGCATTTGATTTAATTATTTTTTTTTACATTATTATTATTATTTTTTATTTACAAAATTTTTCATATAACTTCTATTTTTTCCTATAACTTCTATTTTTTCTTATAACTTCTATTTCACAAAATTTAGTTTTTTTTTAAATTCCATTTTTTTCCTATAACTTCTATTTCACAAAATTTGTTTCATATTTTTTTTTCCTATAACTTCTATTTCACAAAATTTATTTCATATATTTTTTTTAAATTCCTTTTTTTTCCTATAACTTCTATTTCACAAAATTTACTTCATTTTGTTTTTTAAATTCCATTTTTTTCCTATAACTTCTATTTCACAAAATTTGTTTCATATTTTTTTTAAATTCTATTTTTTTTCCTATAACTTCCTAAGCCATTATACAACATTAAATTAAATTAAGTAACATGAAACAACATTAAACAATATGAAACAACATTAAATAAAATTAACCAACATAAAAATTATACAACATGAAACTTAAACAACATTTTAGTTGTAGTTTTTAAATAATAAATTATGTTTGGCCCTATGGCCCTTTGGCCCTCGGTTGGAGACGGTTTTTTGTGATAGGGCTAAAACGAGCCATCTGGCCCTCTGGCCCTCGGTTGGAGATGGAGGCAAATATGACCCTGTACTGTTCATTAAAATATTAATATCTTGGAGAATCTTGACGGGCCAGAGGGCTAAAACGAGTCATCTGGCCAGCCCTCGGTTAGAGATGGCCTAAGGTACCAAGAAGTATCACAAGCACCTTGCATCGGTTGTATTTCCAACCTATGGTCCCCTCCACTATTGTGCATAAATAGAAAGTAAGAACAGCATTTTTGTACAAAATAATAAAAAATTGCCTACGTAGGTCAAAGTTTGATCATTCATTCTTTTAACAGTTAATATTATGATTTTGTAGTATTAATTGAATGAGGATCCTCTTCGGATCTTCTTTGTGAGGATCCCGGGGATCCTCTAATCACGTTTGTTCATCATACATCGTGCAGTCAGTTTTCGTCAGATACTGTTTATATTCAATTTTAAATAAAAAAATTATAATGATTTCTGACCGCACGATGTACAATGAACAGATGTGATTGAATCCGGGATCCTCACAAATAGGATCCGGAGAGGATTTTCATTCGTATTAATTTTCACTTTTAAACTAATTAGTTTTTTTACTTTTAATATATATAAGATGGAAGTCACAGGTTCCTCTTCACGTGTAAGTGAGAGATCTTAGGTTCAATTTTCACCAAAGGAAAAATTGAATTACATTATTATGGCTCACCCATTGTGAGACTTAATCCACCACCATGCTCCGTAGATAATATCGTTTATAAATATATATATATAAGATGAAGGAGTGTCGTTGTTCTATCCATGGGATAAAAAGGCCCAATGTTTCCTAGCCCAGAACGCAGCCCATAGCCTCCACTCATTAAATCAAACAGAAAGTTTTTGTTACGTTGCCTTGTGTCACCGTAGTGTTCCAAGTGTAAACACAGAACTAAGAACTTCTGTAAAACAGATAAGAGTCATGGTGTCATTATAGTGTTTCAAGTTAATTATATCATGTCATATCGTTTTTAGGATGCCACTAAAAATTTTAGATTCTCTTACGACATTTGAAAGTTGCAAGTAAGTTCTCCTCCTTCACAAGATTAAGTTGGTCGACCACAAAAGCAACCTTCTCATAATAATTGGAACATCATAAAATTAAATGGGATCATACAAAAATGTCAAGTGATCAAATAACTTGGTGGAAACTTTTACACTCTCTATAAACTCTTTACTATCTCACAGTTTAACGTCAATTCTCATGTCAACATTACAAATATTGTGCTAAAAGCATGATGTGACAGAAAATCAATAGAAATACTCATTTTTGAAAGAGTCTCAACGTTTCTCTAATAACTTTTAAGCAGCAAAATAGTAGTGCCACGATGTTTGGGTTACCAAATTTACAAGAATGACGGGGAAATTATATGACATGCTGTGTGGACATTCCATGAAATAAATCTAAGACCTGAAAGTCAACTAAATTTGCAGTGGATTCAAACATAAGATGATATTGTCGACGACAACCTTTTAGTCTTTTTCTTTCGGCAGTAGTAAATATGAGTCATGATCCAGTCAGCCGATGCACATCGATGACATGTCACTTTTTCATACGCTGTGGGAATTTTCCCGATCACTTCCATCTATGAATGGACAAAATACTTATGAGTTTGTGTAACCGCGGTTACCCGCCTATTTAAAGTTCACTATTATGGTTATGGGTAACCGTTTAGACGAACAAACGGTTATAGGTATAAACGTTTATCTGTGAAATTTAAATGGGCAGTTATGAGTATTACCGCAGTTATAATGGATATCCATCGGTTATGAGTATTACCCGCGGTTATAACGGGTATCCATTTACTTATTTAATTTAATATATGTAAAATTTAGTATTGGTGGTAGGATTATCAGTCCACACCGTAGCCGACTTCATTCAAGCAAAGTGGAAGCACTCATGTGTTCTCGAGACTGGTAGTGGAGTCAGATGCAAGGTACTTAATGTAAAATTTCATATAAATTATGTATATATTCAAAATTTTACTATTTTAGCTTAATTTTAATTTTTACTATTGAACCATATTCAAACTCTCCTCCTCATGTTGAAGATTCCTTGTTTGGTGATGACACTGATGTGAATGTGGTAAAAACTAATCTTTATTTTTGTTTTTTACTTTAGAGTTATTGGTGATACTAGTTCAATTTATGCATATGGGTGTCTGAAAAATCATGGAATGTAAACCTTCTTATGCATATTGATGAATGGTGATACTAACTCAATTGATTTGGTACTCCGCTTTTGTTTGCTATTTTTTGTTTTTTGTTTTTATAACTGAGTGTACAATGTAAACATTATGTTATTACTTATCTCTGCTGGATTCATGTTAATTGGTGTTGGTGTTCCTAAATACTAATTCAATTTATAAATTTCTTTTGTAGGCCTCTTTTGATGACAACGAGTTGATGAGACTTTGTGATTGAACGTGTTAAAGCATTAGTGTTCGAAAATGTTTAGTTTTGAAATATTTTGGAGCTTTGAATCATCTAGTATTCAAGATAATGACTACTTTTTGTTTTTAGAAGCTTTACTTTGTTATCATATAGATTATAATTAAATACTTGCTTAGGAATAGCAGAAAAATATCGTTCGTAAACTATTATTTCAATTATTGGAATTGTATGAGAACTTAAATTATTAAAATAAGAAAATACTTGTTATTATGTACTTATAACGGTGTTTAATTGTTAGAAAACGAAAATTATGATAAATTTTTCTTTTGTAATTTTCAAGTTGTTAAAAAAACATGTAGACGGGTAAAAAATCGGAAATGGGTAAAAAAAGGATAAACGGGTAAATGATTATGGTTAAATGGGTAAACAGTTATGGTTAAATAAGTACACGGTTATGGGTATGGTTAATCGTTTATAAACGGTTATGGGTATGGGTATAACCGTTTGCAATTACTCAACGAGTAAACGATTATGCAGGTATGAACATAAATAATTATAACTAAATAACTGCAGTTACCCGTCCGCCATAATTGTTGACAATCCCTACTTCCATCCCTTCCAGATTCTTCAATTCTAGAGATGGAGAGAAAAATGGGGAAGAGAAAAAATGATGAATAGGAAAAGGTGAACAGTCAAGATGGAAGAGATGTAGTAGAGAAGATGAAGGTGAACAAGAATGAATTTCTAACCGTTCGATTTTCGGTTGAATGAACAAAATTAAAGAATCCGGAGAATCCAAATGAAAGGAAAGCAGGGAGGATCGTACAAGAATATCTCCACAGAAGAAGAAGAGGGTGGGACCACCCGACCGTTGCAGCATGAATGATACCATCTGACCACATTCTAAATTCACCACCCAAAAAACCTCAAATATTTGAGTAGTCAATTGTCATAGAGAAAAAGTGAAGCAAGACAGCCCCTTTCAGCCCTGTTTCCAGTGAGAAACTTCCGCGCAATCATAACGCTGAATTGCTTGTGTTTCAACCCTATCATATTCATATTCATATTCACGCGATGCAACACGTGTGATTGAGTTCAAATACAATCGTATTTTACATGTAAATTATTCTTCTAGTTGAAATAACAATAATTACATTATAATCTACCGTCTCGTCTCGTCTGTTTGGTTGTTCACTCTAATTATGTTCGTACATAGTTTGAGGAAATCATTCTCCTTCAAGTTGTACCTTTAGTGGATTAGTACCTTTAGAGCACTTCTAGTGTGGGAAGGTTATCCTGGGCAATAGGCAACTTAATCTCCTTAAATGAACAGTAACTGCCCAAGTATATCTTCATCCCTAAACTGAAAAATCAGCCAATTCGTATTAAAATATTAGTATTTTTTATTTTATAAAATAATAAAAGATAACTTTGTTTTTAATTTCAAATAATAATAAAAGATTGGTTAAAAGTATTTGAAAATATTGAAACGTAGTGTAAAGTGGAATAACATTGTTAGGTATTTATAGAAAAAAAATATTATATTTTTTATGTTTTAATTAGTTTTTTTAATAATTTAAATTGTGGCTG
The DNA here is from genome assembly GCF_042453785.1 of Malus domestica. Lineage (NCBI taxonomy): Eukaryota > Viridiplantae > Streptophyta > Magnoliopsida > Rosales > Rosaceae > Malus > Malus domestica. The sequence continues at coordinate 22,164,215 of NC_091675.1, forward strand.
AAGTCATGATGATGTCAGCCTTATGTCACATAGCAGAGCGTTGGGTAAGGCGATTATTGCCTGATTTCTCCATCAGGCTCGCCTTGGGTCCAATTGTCTGAGTGAGCTGAAGTGTTTTGGTGAGAAAGAGAGTGGATTGAGTTGCCTATTCTCAAGGCAATAAGCAACGATGAAGTTGCTCTTAGCTTGTATTGAACAAGCCTTTCTGTTTTTGAAATGGAAATCTATCGTTTTTTATCAAAAATAAAAAGCATTAGTCTCCTCACAAAATCAAGGCTGTTTTTGGCGGTGGTCAGGGGGGGAGGGAAGAAGAGAATAGGCCTATCCTCACATTTTTTTGCAAGCCTTCCCTTATAAACATCTTTCATTATTCTTCCTTACAACCCTTCTCCTATTAGTCAATAATACAAAACACATTATAAACTATCTCCTATTTAAGTTTCCAACTCCCATATTTGATTCCATCCCAACACTAATTTAATATTTATTTATTGAACATAAAATCAATAACCCTTAACATTTTGATAAAAATAAAATCTCTTAACATTAAACCCATTCACTTTTAATTAAAACAAAAAACTTCTCTAGTCTTTCATTCACAGTGCAACCCAGGAGCAAGACTCCAAGACTAAAAAGCTATTATTTTTCTCATTTCTTGAAATTTCATATCTATTTTCATATAAAATTCAAATTTATTCAACAAAAACAATACTATTTGTAAAATCTATCTTACTTTCCATAATTTTTCCTATTGTTTCTCGTCTATCCATCTTACTTAAGTGTTAGAGTTTGGACCTTTTGATTGATTCTTCTTATTAAATTTAATATTTAAATAACGAGATTATCATGCAACGGTTTCAAAATATTAAAATTTGTGAGAGACAATTATGATTATTGAAAATATAAAATATTATAGATGCATGTGTTATTATGGTGTTTTAATTAGTAGTTTTGTAACTGTTATTCGTCATATTTATTTGTATTTGTGAAAAACCCCTCCTCACATGAAATTCTGACGATACCACTAATGGTGATGGTAAAGGTTTCACCATTGTGTAGGCGAAAGCCTAACAAATGCGGAATTCTCTCACAACCCGTGAAATTACGTAATAACAATATAACGAGCAGATATCTATGCCATCAATAGTGACACTAAATCAAAAATATTATTGGCCATTCAGAATACCAATTTGATGGCGCGAATATAACAGTGATTAACTATACCATTTGATTCGTACGGTGGCAAAATGTGAATAAATATGATTTGATAGGATGAGAGTCGTGCAACTGCAAAACCAAACGCTGTCCATATATCAACAGCTGTTTGCTGTAAAGACTAGTCCCTTCAATCCTTGCACTATTCCATTACCCTTTTCTAAAATTTCCCAACTTTTAACCCCAACTAAAACAAGAAAAAAAAAACACCCAAATTAAACTACTTCACTAGAACTTTACAGATCGTCTTCAAAGTGAAAGATGTAAAATGTAAGATTTTCTACTCTAATGGCGGATTCGATCATCTTTAGTAGGATGCAGATTAATTGCAATTCATTTTATTGTGCTCACATATGGTATATTTATATTGAAGATGTGTATGTTATGATGTGTGTAATCAGACATCATTTTATTGTGTTCGCGTATGGTATATTAATTTCTCACGTCCTTAGCAAAACCGTTTGCGTCCCTAAAATTAGGATAATAAGATACTAAAATTACACCGGTATGGTGTGAACCAAACTTTTACTAGCTGGTAATACAATATCACTTGAGCTTAGTCAATGCGTAATTAGGTACACGCATTCTTCCAATATGTACATAATGAGTAAATATGTCACAGCGAAATTGTGCCCCCAAATTTCTCAATGTTGGCCTCTTTCACTTAGCCATTTAGGAAAATTCACGTGTCATATCACAACATATTGAGTACTGACTCATCTCGTCAAATTAACCCAATACTTGAATGGCAAAAGGCGTTTCTAGAAGTGTTCCCATTTTCACCCCTTTTTTTTTCTTTTTTTAGAATTTTAACAAAAAAACTTTCGATAATATTTACTTTAATGAAAAATCACATTTTTATACTAAAAAGTCAATTATGGTACAATTCATTTTACCTTTTATTTTGTCCTTATCGTTAAAACTCAAGATTTTCAAACCATTTTTATTAGTTTTTTTTTTTTCTTACTGAAACGATTCGATTTCATTGATAAGGAAGGGGGAATACAAAGACTCTTAACTAGAGTTACACTCTTCGAAGTTTAGGTCACAAATAAGAACGTGCATCCAACCTGAACTGCAAAACGGGCTAAAGCGACACCGTTGGCGTTGGGGCGAACATGGGTAATACTAACTCCACTGATCAAGGGCAGCAAAGCTTTCACATCCTATACAATGTGTCCAACGGACAATAGGATCGCAGAGGTACCCGCACCGCTGTACAGATCGAACCACCATGGCCGCGAATCTCTTTCGATAATCAGGTTTTGAAATCCCCTCCTAGCCACGAAAGCCAACCCTTCTCGAACCACCATGGCCTCGGCTTGTAAGGGCTTGGTTAGTGGTGTTCTACAAGAATTGAAAAGAGATTCCATGTAATGTGTATTGTAGTCCTTGAAATTTATTACTTCATAACTTTAACCAGAAAATGGTCCATAAATTTCACATTCAACTACTTATAACTAGGTTAACCTGTGCCCTAGCTGTCAAGTTACCAAATCAGGTCTTGGGGACAATTAGTGATGAACACATACCTCTTTCAAGTAACTAATAGCAAATATTGGACTAGTTTGAGCCACTAAATATGCAATTTGCTGGACTAAATTGATTAGTTGGAAAAGATATAAACTTTTTTATTTGTTTTACTTATAACGCGATATTTCAAACTATTCGAATTTATAAAGAGAAACAATCATATTTGGGTACTACAGAATTGACACACTGCTTTGATCAACTCGCTGAGCTCACATTTGCTGAAAGATATGAATTTTAAGTTTGAAACAACCATTTGGTCATTTCTCCCCACTTGTGAGAATGACATGTCAAATAGTAGTGGCGGGGTGGAGGGACTATAAGGGTCCATTTTTGCAATTCAAGAAGGGGTTTGTGTTCTACAAGAGTGAAATGAGCGCAGAGATTGACAGAGACTTATACCAAACCCCACATTTGTGTTTTTAGCAAAAATATTAGACCCTAACTTAAGCCAAAATGAAATTTCTATAAACTCAAATATTTCCTTTTACAATTGAGTCCTGAGTTGTCACAATCGCTCGGACCAGTAGCAGCAGCATTATATATCATGCAGTCCACTGCATTCCTTGTCATGCTTTTGGCCACATTGATTTTGTACACTGAACAGGAAAGGTAATGCTTCTCCTCCCCAGCTTGTTTAATCCTTCTCTCTCTCTCTCTCTCTCTCTCTCTCTCTCTCTCTCTCTCTCTCTCTCTCTCTCTCTCTCTCTCTCTCTCTCTCAAGAGAGAGAGAGAGAGAGAGGGATTGATCGGAGAGTGAAAGGGACCGCCATTAATATCACAATCAAGAAGAAAACTTGGTCCCATGGATTTGAAGTTTGAAGTTCAAGTCATTGTCTTTGGGGCTGGTTTAAGGAAATTGATTACGAAACCCTAATAAAGCAACAGCCTTTGAATATGGAAAGGTTTCATCTGCAGAAGAAAAAAGATTTTTATGGCAGATTGATTTTGCTTACAGGTCGTCCTCCTCGGAAGGCGACTTTACATTCACAACCTGGTATATATCATTTACTCCTTCTGCAAGTCAGAAAAATGAAAAATCTGATGCCTTACGGCATCTGCATTGAAAAACCCTAATGTGGACACCAGTTAAAAGAATTTGAAGGAGGCAAAATATTGAGCCTACTCACTACTGTGAGAGGGAGACTTACCTACACCGAATAGGTCACTGCGGTTGTATCTCAAATTAATTAGCAATTCTATGTGAGAAAGTTAAGACACATAGCATCCAGTGTGTGTCAGGATTTAGGGTGGTGTTAGTTTAGGACACCACTACGAACGTAATACTATGTTTTGATAATATGGCATGAATAATACTTGCATTCCCTATGAAGGGATAAACTCATTTCCCTACTTGGAAATAACTTATGATTACATAGGCATTTCATAATTGGAACCATTCAATCTCATAATCTTCATTTGAATGTCATATATATATATATAGAATTATTTGAATCGGATATCGTTTAGTCATTCAAATGTATCAAATAAATCAACATTGTAGGTGCCAAATAACACATTCATGATGAATCGTTGATTTATTTCACATACATAGATGACTCAACGATATTCGATTGAATGAATTTTTTTAAGAATGATCTTCAAATGAAGATTAGAAGATTGAACGGATCCGCTTATGAAAGTTTTACGGTGCAGATTCGTTTAAGTGGGACAATGAGCTCGCCCCATAGGAAGAATGCAAATATTATCCATATGTCATGTACTGGATGAATGAAGCATGAAATATGCAACTAATAATCAAACAATTAAGATCTAATGGTCATGTATTTCGGTGTATAATAGGCCCCAATGTATCATGTAAAATCCAGCAAGTTATCACCATAGTAGTGTATCGGTGTTGTTATCATCTCCTAGTCTTGAATTGAATTGAATAAATCAAACGAAAACGAAAGAAGGAACAAAAACAATCTTATTAAAAAGTACAGAACGAGAAAACAGGAGTGAGAAGCACTGCCCAAGAATTAAGGTGAAATTAAATGAAAACTAAACTCAATATCAAGATTCAAATTTACAAACAGAATTACAGACAACAAAGGGGGCAGAACCTTTTTACCCCTCCATTTTTCAATGCCATTTTTTTTTTATTTTTTTTTTTTACAATTAGTCATATTTGAGTCTCAGACCTGTAAAGAAAGCCAAAAAACGGAGGAAGGTGAAAAAAACTAGTACCAAACTACAAAATTAACAAGCAATTTGTGACCCAAAAAGCTCAAAATTAACACTGATGGATGGTAATTACTAATCCTAAGTTTGTCACTAAGGCAGAGTCTTGAGTTTCATATCTGATTGCCGTCAATGGCGTACCGAAACTAACAGGCTCCCGCCCAGTTATAAAAGACCTGGCGAAAAACCGATAACCCGATTCCGAAATCGAAGCAAAACCCATTAACGCCATGAAGAAACTGTGAACAGGGGAACTTCACTCCAGGATAGAGAGAGAAACCCAGGTGGAGATTCCTTTAGAGAATACAAAGAACTGTAATTGTAGTTCCAGAGCAGGATTTTAGCCTGGCTGACGGAGTAATGGCTGAGGGCTACCGACTCAAAACCGGAGCTTTCCATCAGATACTTCCACTGCTCTTTGTCTTCGAACCGTTCTCGTTTGGTTCCCGATTGTTCGGGCCCGACCAAACCGCCAATTCGTCGACCCAGTAAAAGCCTCTCCACTTTCAGCCGCTCCGGCGAGTCTCGGGTCAAGTTCGGCTCCAACGATTCGAACAGCGCAGTGTAGTACTTCAATGCGTTCTTGAACCGGCTGGCGAATTCGACCCGGTTCAAATTCGCTTCGTACTCGCCCAAAGTCACAATCTGCGGGTTCAGAGACTTGGCCAGCTTCAGAGCAGAATGAACCGCTGCTGGTTTATCGTCAAGCAGGTTGTACAATTGGAGCATGAAGTTCACAGCCAAGGCCTCTTCCGGTTCGAACCGGAAGCACGACTCGTCAAGCTCGTTTACCGAAGTCAGAATCGGTTCGAACTCAAAGTTCAGCTCCAGAAGCTTCGCGAACTCTCGGAGTCGATTTCCAGTGGCGAATAGCGAGGCCGCTGGAGAATCCCCAAGTGAAGGAGCGGGTATGCCGGAGATCCGAATACTGACGGGTTTTCCGGTGGACCGGGTCGCAAGGGCCTGCAGCAGCGCCGCCCATTGGACCCCTTGGACAATTCCGAAGTCGACTATGTGGATCTTGGTAGCTCTCTCCGTCGCTTCGAGTATCGCTTGGTTCGCCGTCAAATGGGCAAACTTGGAATACGGACAGGCATCGTTTAAGGCCTTGTATGACAGCGTGAAGTCCTCGCAGGGAGTGTCGTACGCCGTCGTAAAGGTCTTCTCTGATTGCAGAACTGACACTCTGTTGTGCAGCGCTTCGGCGAAGTAAAAGGCGACTCTTTCGGTTGGATCTCCGTGGTCTGAGATCGATTCCCTGAGTCGAATCAGTGATTTGACGGCGCGGTCGGTGTCCGACTCGGTGAGCCTGGCGCAGTCGAGTAGGGCTTTAAGCAGCGGCGGTGCTGACTCAATCTCGGGCGACCCTAACGACACCCCGACAGCGTCGTTTTTGAGTGAAGGATGGTCTGCTGATTTGGATTCTTTAATCGAAACCTGGTGTAGTTGTTGTGGCGGCGGTGGAGTCCACGTTGCCAATTGGTTCTGGGTTTCGGAGAATATGACTCGGTTGAGATCGGACGGCGGAGAGCAAGTGTTGCTGAGTCGACTCGGGCAGTGGGGTTGAAACGGATCGGCGCCATAGAGACCGAAATCAGCATTGTTCCCCTGCCACGTGTCGCATGCATAAGGCAGGTTGGAACTATCCGTTGAATCCCCACCGCCTATTATGCTATCCATCCACTCGTCCGAGTCGAACTCGGCCGCTCCACCGCCGCCCAAATCAGAGAACCTAAACCCAGTGGCGTGGTGATCCAAGTTAGGAAACGGAAACCCAGGCTCCCCACCGGCGTCGGAACCTCCCGGCATCTGAAACGGGTCGGAAAACCCCGACCCAGTTAGCCCGAAGCCCAGATTGGGGCTTTGAGCGAGAGTGTGGTGGGTGTTGTTGGGCCATGGAGTGAGGGAGAAAGCACCGAGCGGCGGCTGCTGGTGGTGCTGTTGCTGCTGCTGCTCCTGCTGCTGCTTCTGCTGGATGACTTGCTGGGCAATCGCCATTAGATTTCCACTGTCCGCGCACATATATGCCATTCTCCGGCCGAATCGAACCGGAAATCACTGCACTCACATTACAACAACAGAAACCCAGGATCAGAAAATAGTAGCAGGAAAGTGAGTTCGAGAGTGAAAGATTGAGACTTTATAGAGTGAGAAGTGGAGAGAGAGAGAGGAGTACAGACACAACTGGAGGTCCAGAAACAACGGGATCACAACTTGAATTTTGCTGAGAAGAGAGAGAGGAAGGAGAGAGGACAGTGCAATACAAAGTGTGGAGTGTGTATAATGGCTTGGTTTTTATTTTTGTTATTGTTTGATAATAATAATATAATGAAGGGTAGGAGGTGAAGCTAAAATCTCAAAAGAGAGTACTTCTCTTCTTCCCCAAAGGGAATTTAGCGTTTCAAGTTATAAGTCTGCACTTTCCACAAATATTTTACTTTTAACAATAAATAGTATTTACACTAACGGAGTGAAGGAGTGAAGAAGTAGGCAAAGCTTTATAATAAGTTTGTTAAAATAATATAGTTCAACTTCATTTTTAATGAGAATCAAATGTAAAATCTCTCATTTATAAGTAAAAAGAAATAACAATAGACCGTAGTAATAAGTGTCGTGAAAATACACCATAGACAATTAAAATGATAGGAAGATACACCATACATGAAGTAATTTTTCTTGAGTGCCTATGTGTATTATGTCATTGGATCAAATTTAATTGTCAAATATATTCAACGCACATTACTTATAGTTATAGGTGCTAAAGAAAAATTGCATCTCAAGTTTCGAAGCTGTGATTTTTATATTTTAATGTTTAATAAATGATAAGATAATTACATTAAATTAATTTAATGTAATTAAACTTAAAGCATATATTGGAGCAAACTCCCAGAGATTATTAGATTGAATCTGTTTAATTAATGTTATTTTAACAAAAAGTTCACGGTACTGTTAATTTTAACGAAAAACCACATTTTTAAGCTAAAAAGTCAAATCTAGTACTATTCACTTTACCCTTTATTTTATCATTATCATTAAAACTCAAAATTTTTAAATCATTTTCATTAGTTTTCCGTTTAATTAAATGTTGGCTTACGTCTTGATACTTTGGTCGTATTTTTCCAAATTGCCCTCCGTTGTTCGTTGAGAGTCACTAGTACTATATTCTTGATGTCATAAGTCAAAATAATGAACGTCGTATGAATTAAATTTAATAAAAGAAAGTAACCATGGCTTCATGCTGCATGATTTGATGTTCTATTCAAATTTATTCCAATATCCTCTGTCATATCACTCTTTTTACTCTCAATTCTAAATGACACTAATCTATGCATAAAAAAATATTTAGGAATACATAGCGCATGTGATAAAAAAAAATCTTGCGCATGTGATAATACGTGTAAAAATGCTAGTAAATAATAATAGTAATTAGGGATATCTTGAGAAAGATAAGTAAAGTTTTTTCTTATTGTGCCAATCAAATTAGGGAAACTAACTAAAATTATATTCAGAATTAAGTACCAAAGCCACTTAACATTTTAGTGTCATTTCAAATTGGTCTCAACCTTTATAAACATTCCAAATAAGTCTCAAATATATTGAAAATGTCACATCCGTTAAGCTCCAGTTAAAAATCTATTCAATTAATTAAGCTTACTTTATCTCTAAAATCAATAGAAGGTGATGGAAGCATTAGCCTCCACCAACTAATGATTACCACTACTCCCACTCCCATCAAGCCATCACCTCCAAACCTAACGCAAAGCCGTCAACTCCACCCTACAACTCAAGCCGCGACCATCAAGGAGAATGTCATAGAGGTTGCTGAATTAGTTTGGAAACTTTACGAGTCGAGAATCAGTGAATGAGGAAATAACATGAGCATAAATAAGCTCCTTGAAACCGTATCTGAATTCTTAACCCTCTTCTTTGTTAAGATATTGCCCTCCTGATGTAATTTTACTTTGAGTCTATTTTTTCAAGTCAACACATATTTGATCATTGGGTTCCATATTATATAATCTATGTTTGAATTTAGTTCTTGAGGCAACTAATATTAATATGTTCATGATATACCCAGTTAATCCTTATAATTTCTACCTACTTTTCCATAACCAACCTCGGGAAATAAATGATCAATTTCTCATCCGTTAATAAGAAATGACATGGCGATTAATTTCATATATATATATATATATATATATATATATATATATATATTTAGAAGAGATCCTCACCAAAGTCACCGGATGAAATGGTTCGGATTGGAAACTTCATCCAACGATTCACGTGTGTTGATTCCCTAAAAGCTATAATAATTTTTTATTATTGAATGAAATTTCAAAAATTCGAATTACTTAATCTGGTAACCTTGATAAAAGAAATGCGGAGAGGACTTTTTCTCTATTTTTTTGGCGTAAATTTTTCTTAAAGCTGTGATTAACATCCCTTCCAAATGGAAACAGTGTGGGACTTACCAAAGATAAAGAAGTAAAAAAAATAAAAACTCACGAGGGAAAACCCTACTAAAAAGTTAGAAACCTAGACACTCTCTTTCCTGCGCTCCTTCTCATTTTCCCCTACCTGACGTGGCGGCCATATGGGCGTGGGACCCAGTTACTCAAATATGATAACAGCGTCCTAGAACGTCCACGTGTTAAATTTATTTTATTACTCCCGATGTGTTTGAGAAATATTTCAATATGTGCCGTTACGCTAAGTGACATAAAATAATTAGTAAAAATAAATTTCAACCAATTGTATTATAAGAATATTGCACCGTATCGTATTTTCATCGTACTAAAATTTCTTCGCTTGAAAACATAGCCCCCACGGGCCACTCAATTTTGAAACAGCGCGACTGTGTCACCGTCTGGGAATGACGTCACTAGGAGTGATCATTTTGGGAAAAGGTAAGCAAATCCTGACCGCTCGTTTGACTAACTTCACTTGCACACAAACAGAAACGTTTTGCGAAACCTGTCGACTTCATTTCTTGTTGCCCGATATGTGTATACGATTGGCGCATCGTACGACATACAAGTGAATGCAATTACTGTCGTCTGTAGTGTGCCACTGACACGTGGGTCAAAAGTTAAAATTTGAACGGTGCTGTGACCACTGACTGGTGAGTTTTAGATTACAGTTTAATAGTTCATTAGATTAGATTAGATTTACTTGTCACCATCTTATTCATTACCTATTGCCTATTTGATATCCTTTTTAAGAAGCTCAGGATTTCTGCTCCTTGTGTTGCCGTGGCAGAGGCACTTGCCATTTGGTATGGGTGTGAGTTTGCTAAGTCTATGGGCTTGCATCGAATTATTGTTGAATCAGATTCTAAAGAGAACATTTCTGCTTTGGCTTTGGATTTGTCCTCTGGCCGCTGGAAGGCTTATCCTACGTTGACTAAAATCTTAAGGCTTAAGGATATCTTTCAGACATGCCGCTGGTCTTGGGTTCCGAGATCGGCCAATCTGGCGGCGAACCGCTTGGCGTCGAGAAGTAACACGGAGATGTGCGGGTCTACTTGGATTAACCGTCCCCCATCGTCGTTGGTACATATTTTGAACAAGGATGGCCTCCCTTGTCCTCCATAATTGTAATTTGGTAGTGAAGAGGGTGACGCTTGGCACTTGGTGCTGTGTCTTTAGTCTTTTCTCCCCTTTTCACTGCTTTCTGTTTATCTCCTCTGGTTGTTGCCTCCTGGTAGGCTTCCTTGTGTTTTGGCTCCGGCCCTGGTTATGAATTTATCCAGTTTCTCAAAATAAATAAATAAATGGCGTACCAAATGCTTCCATTTTGATAGAATAAAAAAGTGGAATTTTAATTAGCTTTTTCTTGAATGTATTATTGACTTTAAAAAAAAATTTAATTGTGTCACATTTTTAAATTAGCTAAGAATGTAATTGTGTAAATCTTATGTATAAAATTCTACAACATTTTTTAGATAGTTTCCTGACAATCAGTTAAGAATGTAATTGTGTAAATCTCATGTATAAGATTCTACAATATTTTTATATAGTTTCCTGACGTGATTATATTTCTTGGGGAGTAAGTTTATCTCTCTCTTATTACTATAAATAATATCACAAGACATGAGAAATAACATACAAAATTTCTCAAGTCATTCTCTATCAATCCCTTACTCTATTTGTCGCACCCTTTCACTAAAATAGGCCACAATACGTTATCATCATGCTCTTAACGTTGTGCTAAGGAATTGAAGGTTTTTGCTACAAACTCGTTCACTAGATTCATCATTGCAATCCAGATTCATCTAAAATACGATCTAAGTTATCGATATTTTTTCAGCCTGATTGCATGAGATATTCACCATTGAGCAACTATAATTTTTTATTACTGAAATATAATTTACTAAAATTATTATTTGCAATTATAATGTATTACTGCTATTATAATTATGCTAAATCGAGTTGTCAAGCTGTTGATCTCCCACTAGGATACACTTACCTAACGAACATTGAGTTAACAACCTCGCAAGGTGTGTCATCTTGAAGGACAGTTGATCGCTTATGTTGGACGACCATGTACATCGGCAGATAGCCAATCAATATGTCTGCAGCCTGAAGTACGACGTACCACTCGGTTCATATGATTCACTTCCTTATAAGAGGAAGAATATGACATAAAACAAATCCATACTCGATCACTGTTTCAATCATTTCCATCTCATGAAATTAGTCCAGATTACTACTGAAACGTGAAGTTGTTGGTTCAGTATACTAGTTTGGTTGACATTTGGAATTGGAATAAGATTATAATCGATGATGTTCAATTATATGGTAGCTACCGACATAAATGAAAAGTGATGATATTAAACATGTTTTGTTGATTAGTGACAAGTATAACTGATTGGCCGATTGAAATTACAATCCAAGTCGAATTATATTCCATATCAAAGTGTGTTTGGACCTGTTGTCCCTACACTACCTAAGGTAACGTTGTCGTGTTACAAATGGGAAAGGAAGCATAATGAGATGAATGAAATAGTGCAGTGCAATGCACGTTTTGTGGCTTGACCTAAGGTTCAAGCAATGTTCTGGTGGTATTTTGGTTCACCAGTCGAAGTACATTAAGAAGGTGTTGTTCTTAGTACACCAATGATCTTTTATACGTTAGATTCAAATGGAAAGCCTTGAAGAGGTTATGGAACCTGAAGTTCCATATCTAAGTTTAACTTTGCGCTTTGTTGTACTTACCTCGTTGCATTAGACATGACATCTCTTTAACTATTAATATATTTGTAAATATACAATAATGCACCTACACGCAACCACTGAATTGACATTAAAAGAAAATTTTTTGCTAGCCCAAATGTATTATGGATTTGGGCTTCTCTCTATGCATCCCAAGAGGATTCAACCCCCTGATCCTCAGAATGATGCTTCCTTTGTTTGTTATGATGACGCTAGTGACTTATCAAACATGCACAAGGCACGTTCCCAAATGGTTATGTCTTTACCGTGAGGGAATACCACAATTTTTTGAGGTCCATGATTAGACCTTAGTTGAGGAATCTTCGAATCGTTCCAAGACTCACCACACCTCACTACACCTCATTACACCTCACTACACCATACATAAGAGACATGGTTGAGAGCTTTTGTTGAGCATATTCGAAGTACCTATGGTTTTTCATCCATCGTCCAACAATGATTCATGAAGAAAATGTCGGATGTATCGACTAGAACAAAACATGATACATCAACAAAGTCAACACCAAGCATATTGCAATCTTAACATATTAGCAAAGCATAAAAAAATTGAAGTCAAACAAATCCGATCCCATGACAACCTTGTCGACCTCTTCACGAAGTCATTGCTAAAGTTAACCTTCTATAAGCTTGTCTAAGGAATTGGTATGCATAATTATCTCATTTCCAATGCTTGTAGTTCTCATTTGAAAGGTTTGTTAAACTCAGGGGAAGTATTCAGAAATATACTCACTTGACCTTAATGTATTATTTTTCCCTACGAGTAAATGTATTTTTCACACTGCACTTTTGCTACCTAATGAGGTTTAACGAGACACCCATCATGGCCTGGTCATACCTTGTCTGCGTTCTACTTGCGTCCTAAAGGCGTTTAGTTTTGACTTAATGCAACTTTTCACTTTTCTTCTTAGAGTACGAGTTTTACCATTGCGTTGTTTGTGAGTTTTACTACATATGCATTCTTCCGTACATTTTGAGACTCACATTCATTCATTGTGCCAACTAGACAAGATGATTTCATCAACTATTTATACATCATCATACGACGAATAGATGCACCATTTACTTTAGTATTTACACACTCAAAGGGGAGTGTTGCAATATTAAATTAGTTAGGAATGTGATTTTGTAAATCCCAGTAGACTGATTATGTTTGGGATTCTACAATATCTTTTAGATAGTTTCCTGATTGTGATTGTATTCCTTGGGGAGTAAGTTTCTCTCCCTTATTAATATAAACAAAGGCACAATGCATGAGGAATAACACAAAATTCCTCAAGCCATTCTCCATCTCTCTCTTTCTTTCTTTGCCGCACCCCACCAATAAAAAAGGCCACAATATTTAAAGAATGACAATTTTATTTTCTGAATATAGAAAGTTTAAAATGTACAATTAAATTTTTGGAATGTGAATAACAATTCTTTTTCTTTGATGGCTATGGATATATGGCAACTTAATAAAAATTTATCAATTTTTTTTGGGCTAGATAACCTTTTCTTTAAATTGTTTTTTAGGGCAATGTACTAATCAAATTTTAATTAGGGGAAGTTCAAGTAGTTCTAGTCAAATTTTTGTTAAATTATTATTATTATCAAAACCGATTGTTCGAAACTATTACACTAAGGCTTATTTTTAGTTACGCCCCCTAAAACTTTATTTTAATTTCACTTTACTTCCTGAAACTCAAAATTCGTTCCACTTTGACTTGTGGACTATCTCTTTTCCTGAAACTTATAGGTCGTCTTTTGAAACATATTTGGGACCCAACACCAAATAAGACTATGTCATATGTATAACATCCCACATCGCCCAGGGGGTGAATCCTCTAAGCCTTATATGTATATTCCCATCTCTACCTAACACGAGGCCTTTTGGGAGCTTACTGGTTTCGGGTTCCATCGGAACTTTGAAGTTAAGTGAGTTCGTGCTAGAGCATTCCCAGCATGGGTGACCCACTAGGAAGTTCTCGTGTGAGTTCCCAAAAACAAAACCGTGAGGGCGTGGTCGGGGCCCAAAGCGGACAATATCACGCTACGGTAGAGTCGAGCCTGGGATGTGGTGGGAGCTTAGGCCAAGATGTGACAACATGTGCAATAAATTTGATTATAAATCTCCACTATGCGACATTCAACAATTATAGAATATTGAATTTAAAAGGAATTGAAGGGATAAAAAAAATATGATTAGCCTGGAGCACCCAAATCTAACCTTCACAACTAATTAACAGATCTAAAGCAATGTGGAGCGAATTTTGAGTTTTATAGGGATGAATTTAAAGTTTCAGGGGGCAAAATGAGATTAAAATCGAGTTACAAGGGGCAAAGTGGAGCGAGTGAACTTTGAGTTTCAGGAGTAAGCGGCAACTTTTGAGTTACAGGGAGTAAGGTGAGATTAAAATCGACTTCCATGGGACTTAGCTAAAAACAAGCCTAACATTAATTTAGGAGACGAGAGTTCTAAACTCAGGATGCATGAGTAGAATCCCGACACTCTATACACTGGGATATTAGACAACGTGCAAAATAAAAACTTTGCATTTGAGAAATAGTAATTAATGCTAAGTCATCAAATAATTTATATATAGTAGCACGTCGCGGTTATTTTAGTTAGATATGGCAGTGTGCCTCTCTTTATAACGTGTTTGGTTTGTTCTCATGAATTATATTTATCAAAATATAATTTCTTTAATAATTCCTTTTGATTTAAGTTGGTTTTAAGAATTCATAGGTTTAGAAGAGTGTTGCACTCATTCAACAAAATTTCTACCTCAATGCCCCCATATGAAATTTAACTCTATTTCAACTTAGGCCGTATTTTAAAAATTAGTAAAAATGTAAATAAAATTAGTGACTGAGGTCCTAGTGAAGTAATTTCACCTGGGTCAAGAGATAAAAAGTGAGTCAAGGCCCAAGGGGGGGTGATTTTGGATAAAAGGTTAGAGATAAGGTGAAAAAGTAACAAAGAAAATGGAAAGGTGAAAATTTGGAGTGGGCTAATTCAATGGGAAAAGTGGGGAGGAGACTAGCAAGATTGGGGTCCGTTCTTTTTGGGCGGTCATGGCCCACAGTAAACAAATGGGCCCCATGTGTCAAGGACTGATGAACAAAAGTGGTACCATCGGGGCCCCACCTGGACAATTTTAAACCAACCAAGATGCAACAACTGAGAAAAAGCAACGGTGCAGGAAAGTTTGACGGGGAACAAAGAGCAACGGGCAAACAAACAAAAATCTAGACGACTGGCTCAGAGAAAGCAAAGTCACGGTGGTGGTGGACCGGTGGCGGTAGTGGTGGTGGTGGTGGTCTCTACCACACTGAGATGTTTTGTTGTGATACGTTTCATAAAATATGCAATTGAACAAACCACCGCAACCAATTCCATTGGAGAATCTTGAGACATATGATCATGGTGCAAGTCAAGGGGTTCATTATTTTGAAATGTATTTTTGTTGGAAAAACACATCAAGTGTTTACTATTTTTGGCATGTACAGGAGATATGTAGTTGGGTTTCGGTTTTCCACTATCGCAATGCTGATTTGGTGAGTATTGTTACGGTAAGTCAATCACGCATGAGTGATTTTTAATCACACATGGATGTCATTTCCAATTTATAAAACCTAGAACCAAATGGATGTCATTTCCAGATGTTCACGCCAATTTGAAGAAATTAGTCCATTCTACTTCATAACTTCTAAGACAATATCAATAAGTCACTCATGCATAATAGATGGAAAAAAAAAAACCTCCCACAGAATAACACCTAATAAAAATTTCTACTTGCGCCCCTGACAACAACGTAACCATCACAACCCTAACGAGGATGAAGCCAAAGTAGGGGTGGTTAAAAAGTTGAGGTCAACAAAATAAGTTGATTTTAGTGATGATGATCGCATGTAATTCGGAGGTGGATTTGAGGTGTTTCAGCTGGGAAAGCATGTAAAAGAAGCCTTTTCCCCCTCTAAATTAAAGATTAGCAGTTAATATTATAAAAGCAAAGTAGACAAGATTAGTCCGCCGTCAGTAAATGGGTGATTAGACAATAAATCAAAGCAATCCATTGATTGCTTTTCTTTGTTAACTTGAAATATAGACCCCACAACTTATCTATCCACCTTTGCCACTTTTCTTTTCTCCTTCTTTTCACACCTTTAATTTAAGTTAACCCAAGTTCTTAAATTACTAATTAAGGGTGTGCGAATTGAACAAAAACATAAAGTTTGATTGACATAGTATACGTAAATATTCTATTCATCACCAGGTGATTAAGAATTGCATTGTCACTTCTTTTCCCCTAGATATTATGGTGTAGAGTAAGTAGATATATATTTTTAAAATATTTTAAGCTCAACTCTTAATGTTAAATTTCCAATTAAATAATCAAGCGACCAAAAGAACGAGAGTCGTGGCATATATACTTTCATGAATTTACTCAAAATCCCGAAATTTCTTGTATGCACGAAAGTTATGCGTAAAAGTGTTTTTCACAACTTTTAGAATTCTTGAAAGTTCAATGGTATACATGTGACACACACGAATCAGTGTTTTTGAATCTGGATCCTCTTTGTGAGGATCTCGAGAATCCGTGAATCATATCCGTTCATTGTACATCGTACAGTCCGTAATTATTTTAAATATTTTATTTAAAATTAAATACAAATAGTACCTGACAAAAACTGATCGTACGATATACGATGAACATATACGATTTACGAATCTCCAAAATCCTCACCAAAATAATATGGAGAAGATCCTGTTGAATGATGATGTGTACAATACATTTTCCCAATAAACGGTATACATGTGACACATATGAATCAATGTTTTTATCGAAATTACTTCATGACTTGTACAATAGGCTTTTTTTTTTTCTTTCAAGAAACGCTATACATGCGACACATATAAATCAATATTTTCAAGGATATTGTATCTTGAACGCATGCCTACTCCCTTTTTCCAATTTGAAGAAACAGTGATTCTTTAGTGGTAGATTGATTTGATTACCGACTGATTTAGCAAATAATCATGATTAAAGCATTTACTTCATGGAATTAAAATGTGTTAGAAAAAAGACTACAAATCATCAAAAGCAAATTAATATTGCCTAAATATTTCTAAATTGGCAATTTGATCAGTTGAATAGGAGTTAATTGTACAGTTGAATAGGAGTTAATTGTACAGTTGAATCTGACTGACGCAACTTCAGAAAATGTCAGTAGCTTAGGACATAAAAGGTGGTAATTAAATCAATACTAATTAGGGTTAATCAACTTTATTAATTAGAAAATTAAACCATAAGCAATTTATATATTTAGCTTGGTCAACAATCTGATTAAGATCCAGCACTGAATTAGTACTTGAAAGCATAAAAAATATATAGGTATTGTTTGGTAGCAGCTGGGAGACTCTTGCCAGCCCGAGATAGTTGAATGTTTTGAAGTTCAGTTGAAAGTGAAAGCAATAGCCACTAAACACGTATTTCTACTTTTTAATCACTTGAATATTTTACCATGGCGAATTTAGGATTTAAACCTTAGAAGGTTCAGTGTTAAATACATATATATTTTTTTAAATAGGAACATAGTTCAAAGCGTGCAAAAAAAAAAAAATCAATTTATTCACTTCGTGGGCTTTGTTATGCACATATGTCAATAGATATTGTCATATGCCGAATCAATTTGATGAGTGATATGAAGAGAAGTTGTCGAAGGTTGTCAACGCAACATATCGAGATATGCCTAGCATGTATTAAATCAAACATTTAACTGACACACAAATGACCCGTACCAAATATTCAGAAGGTCATCAAAAGACATTCACATGTATATTTTCCGAACTCGGATGGTCCTAAACCACCTTAATTCCTATTTTGATCCTCCCCTGCATATAGTATATATAGATATATAATATATTACGGGAGACTTTGTAGTGGAACTATTCAATATAAGTAGAATTTAACTTGACGAGGTTTGCAATGCGGAACAGGTAGTTTATATTTCATAAACATGTCTGTTGCTTGATATTTTGAATTCTTTATATATTGAAAGACTAGACGTTACACTGAATCACAAACAAAAACTCGGGAGGCGATCGATGACGTGTAAGTGTTTGGTCATAATATTATATTTGGTCTTAGTTTAGGGGAGTAGTGGTGAATGGGGTTGGTAAGACTGAATTATTTAATGCAGGTTGAAGTGGTCATCTACTACTTGATTACTTTGTCTAATAATTCAAGCGGCCTATAAACCTCTTTTAATTTAAACAATTAACTTCTCTTTTTGCAAATTTAGGATATAAACATTTCAAATCTTTTTGTGGTCCACCAAAATCCCAATACCCAAGAGTGCACAATCGATCAAATTCGTGTATACATAAGAAGAATAAGTTTCACACAAATTATTAAAAGTGAAAAGTTTGCATTCTGCGCAGGGATGGAGTTAGAGATTTTTTTGAATGAGGCATTAAACCAAAAATTTATTAAGAGAAATGAAATGAAATCCACACATATCTTTTATCCTTTTACGCACACTTATGTTTATTTTGTTCATTGATTCTTTTTTTTATTCAATTCAATGGCTAAAAATTCACA
Source organism: Malus domestica (assembly GCF_042453785.1). NCBI lineage: Eukaryota > Viridiplantae > Streptophyta > Magnoliopsida > Rosales > Rosaceae > Malus > Malus domestica. The sequence goes on from NC_091675.1 coordinate 22,182,966, forward strand.
TGCGAGAGAAGGTGAATGTGTGAAAGTTGATATTACATGTACTATTTTTCCTTTTTAGACCAATGTGAGTGGGGGCATCTGACCCAGTGAGTATATGGTGGCTCCGTCTTTGATTGTGCACAATAAATAATGAGTTTCATAACTTTTGATCCAATGCGTAAAATAAGGCTTACAATGTAGAAAACTGACTAATTTCGAAGTTGTATTTTTCTCTGCGTTTCTATTCCATTTGTCTTGACTCATGACAAGTTATAAATTCTCATCCTATCGTGTGAAAGTTACTTAGAATTATGTTTATATAGACCCTAAAATAATACAAGACTTTTTTTTATCACGTTCTTTAAAATAAGGGAACTTTGACGAAAAATTTGCGGTACTGTTCACTTTAATGAAAACAATATTTTTACACAAAAAGTCAATCCTGATACTATTTACTTTACCTTTTATTTGTCATTTTCTTTAAAACTCAAAATTTTCAAATCATTTTCATTAGTTTTTCTTTAAAACAATGACACTTGCTTAGTCTTACAATATGATAAACTGTATATACGACTTGCCTAAACAAATCATATCCAAACAGAAGGTTACATTAAATTAGGCACCAAACGTCACAATCATTGGACAATAAAACGCCGTCCAAACACCAAGTGGGTTACATAATTGAAGCCGTTATTCAAATTAGTGACTGTGGTCATGATGACTAATGAGTACCTGGTTTTTTATTACAAATTATACAATTAGAAACAAAATTATGAGAAGACGTAAACCAGTACTACGATTTCATAATATTATTCTTCATTCATAAATAAGAAATTTTATATTCAACTTACGGTGTTACTCAAATAAAAAGATATATATTATTTGTATCCATTTAAATATTAAGTTATAACTGACATATTATTTGACTCATACAATATTATGAGCAAATATCCGCTCTCGTAAAATAAAATATCGTTATATAAAATAAATGAATGAGTAGTTATTTGATTTGGTTGAGGGGCACAGTGTCTCCCACTAATATATGTATAAAAAAAGGAGTCATGTAGTCATATTGTATCAAAGTCTCTCTCATCAGTCCATTAGTCCAACTAAAAAGCCACTAGTGTCGCCTACTTGTTACTGAACTCCCTCCCTCCCTCCCTCCCTCCCATATTATTATATTACCATGCACATTAGAAATGCCGATGAAGCTGTATATTTGGATCAACACACCAATTCAATTCATTGCAAATTTGACTCCCAAAAAAGGAACCCTTGTCTTACATGCTTATTGTTCATTGGTCCGTTTGTGAATGCTTACGTAGAAAGAATTTCAGCTCATAAGTGCTTTTACAAGAAGCACGTTAAAATGCTGAATAAAGTGTTTTTACAATCCATAACCACTTCTAGTTGTTTTGTATTGTAAGCACTCGAGTCACCTGAAAGCGATTTTAGTCGATCAAAGGTTGAAACAATCGTGTGTCTAGTCAGCGTGTCCAAGTTGAAGGTAGTAAACAGATTACTCATTATAAAAACTTATTCATTCAATCCCACAAAATGATTGGATTATAACGAGTAATTTTTCTTCATGTCTAATCCCCCATGAAAAATCAGAACCCGACCATCAATATATCTCGAATACGGCGTTATCCATTCAAGTCTAATCATGGATATCAAACGAGGCCGATACGTTAAACAAATTCACCAGCAAATCAAAAGTCCAACAAATCGCCTAGAGAGGCCCTCAACCAAAAACAGTGTCACATCCATGAATATGCTGGCGGTTTAACACATAAAACCGGCTTATCCAACAAATACATTCTGAGATTTATTCCCCATTGCTGCAAAAATACACATTCAAATCCGCGATTGAAATTATTGATACTTTGGATCGCATCAGTTTTTAAAACAGATGAATGCAATAAATTATTAGTCAAGAAGCTGTACCTACAACAATTGACAGAATTATTCTTTGCGGAGTCACTACATGCTCGTAAAAAGATTTTCTGCGTGACTATGGATGACCGGGTCTGTAGTCTAGTCGGACCCTCTCAGTAGACACGAGCTTTAGGTGGGAATGTCTCGATTTCATCATCTAATGTGTTCATGTGAACCGGTCTGTAGTCTAGTCGGACCTTCTCATTTTCCCAGTATCTGCATAGAAAACGAACATAATTTATTCAATGAAATGCCAAGAATAGATAACGACATATTTCCCAAAACGGTCTCGGTTAGAACTTAGAATACACAGCTAAACAAAGAACGTGCATTTTTAATAATTGAGTCTAAAGTTCCTTGCGACTTTGGAAGTCCCTCATCCAAACAGAGGGTAAAAAGGTGTGAAGTTTTAAAATATAAAGACAACAGTCTAATGAAACCTTCACGGTTACTTTTGAACTTTGCCTAGAGGAGATAAACTGTTTGATCTATCAAGTAATTGTGAAGCGACAATTTTGCCTAACCGACCATTCTACCTGTGCTTTCTCTTTAATTTCATATTATTCTTTTTTTTTTTTTGGTAAATTTAATATTATTCTTAAGAGGATGGAAAAAATGACTTACCCCAATGTATGTTTTATCCATTTCTCATCATCCCTTGTCTGCAAAACCAGAGGAAATTCATTTATATAATGGTATGGAAAAGATATTCTAACTAAAAGAAACAGGACTAACCGTGAAGTCTTCACGAGCATGTGCTCCTCTGCTTTCTTTCCTGGCTTCAGCAGAATGCATGGTGATACAGGCATTTATCAAAAGGTTTTCCAACTCTATGGTCTCTATCAAGTCAGAGTTCCTGTCAAAAGATATTATTTTTGAATCGTAAGCTAATGAAATAAATAAACAAACGATATACTTATTTGTCAACATTCTCGTAAAAAACAATTTCACCATATCAAACTCCGATCCTTCAATTGAACCTCATGAAAGCTCTCCCAAGCCTTGTCAATCAACTGAGCACCTACAAAAGGATCACAGAAAAGGGGGTAAATAAAAGGTTGCAACAGTAAGTGATCTCCAACCTAAAAGTTTGGGAAGAATATGAGATCTTCAGTTGAAAGAGAATGCAATAAAGCAACTTGATGTATCCCGAAAGCTAGAAAATGGGGTAAGGGCACTGTAACTTCTGTCAAAAGGAATACCTTCTTCTAATGTTTCCTGTGTGCGGAACACAGCAGCATTATTTTGCATTATTCGTTGCATATTCAACCGGATTTTTGAAGTTGGTAATGAGCCATTAGAATTCCTTATTTTGTCCAACCATGCAATGGTCTTCTCTCCAGCATCCTTTGCCAGAGGCTTTTGTTTCTCCCCTACACAAACCAATTAGAGAAGTTTAAGTTTTTCATCTGTATATTATTATTGATTTATCTTCATTAGCACGAAAATAAGCTTACCCGGTTTATGGATCTCTGCAACTCTATTTGCACAAGCTCGACCAAAAACAACAATGTCAAGGAGTGAATTTGCACCAAGCCGATTGGCACCGTGAACAGATGCACAGGCTGTCTCCCCCGCTGCCATTAACCCAGGTATTATTGAATCTGGATCATCTCCTTTGATGGTAAGTACCTGAAAAATAAGAGAGCATGTTGGTCAGCAAAAGCAAACTTTCACCCTACATTGCAGACCATTGACTAAATAATTTGACATAAATTATATCAACTCATACCTCTCCGTGGTAATTTGTTGGAATTCCACCCATATTATAGTGCACAGTAGGTAAGACAGGAATAGGCTCCTTTGTAACATCCACACCAGCGAAAATGGCAGCGGTTTCAGAGATACCAGGAAGCCTCTCCTTCAGTACATCTGGGGGCAAATGATTCAAGTGGAGATAGATGTGGTCCTTCAAAGGTCCTGATGAAAGCAGCTGTAACAGTTACTAAAACACGCACCAAAAGCATAGAAAATGGATAGCAGGGGTCTTTCTCAAAGATACACAGCAGTGTCAGTATGGATAAAGGTCAATATCATTTCTGAATGCATCATTACCTACACCACGACCCTCCCGGATTTCCATAGTCATAGATCTCGACACAACATCCCTAGAAGCAAGATCTTTCGCTGTAGGGGCATATCGTTCCATAAATCGCTCACCTTCACTATTTCTTAGGATACCACCTTCCCCTCGTGATCCTACAAAAAAAAAAAAAATCATAATATACAATTTTCCAACTTCAAATTGAACTGTGACTAAAGCAACAAGATAATAACAAATAACAAGGTGAGATTACATAGTAGATCACTAACCAAAATTTAGGTTAACCTAACAAATATATCAAAACCTTAAGAATCTAACCTTCAGTGATGAGGCACCCAGCACCATATATACCAGTAGGGTGAAACTGCACAAACTCCAAATCCTGCAGAAGGAATACAACAATAAAATATATAAATAACGACAGTGAACACGTACTTATAGATTAAAGAATGGCAAGGACCTAAACACAAACCTGAAGCGGGAGCCCAGCACGTGCAACCATGGCATTACCATCTCCAGTGCAGGTATGGGCTGAGGTTGCAGAAAAATAAGCTCTACCATAACCCTGAGAGAAACACAAAAGATAGATTTGGATATGATTGCTTAAATGAAATAAGGTGAACGTCAATGATATATCTCCAATGGGAACAAAAAACAGAAAACGTACCCCTGTGGCCAAAATTGTTGATGATGCTTGGAACCGATGTAAAGTCCCATCCTCCATATTTAATGCAATGACTCCTTGGCAGGTCCCTGAATATTTAATATTTCAATAATCAATTACCTTAACAACATGCACACTGGATATACAAACACAATTCTTTTTGTCATGTTTCATTTGCAATTCTATCAATACAGTGGACACAGCTGAACATTTTACACAATATAGAATACCCTGGTAATATACCAAAGCATCAGCATATAAGACCAAACCTGCAAAATGGTGAGGATTAAGATTTATACATTTAAGTGGAAGTACCATTTCACTAAAAGACACTTAAAGTTTATGAATTTAATGTACAAGAGCATGTTATCAAATCAAATTCATCTAATATGTAGTGTATTACAACTTTCTTCTCATGAAAGGCAAGTCTGAATATAACTAATTACTTCTGATATTCTTCTGGTTTGTTGAAACGTTTGTCTTCCTATTGTTCAATAACCAAAACAAATGGATCGCAACTTGCACTGATTTTATTTGTTTTTTCATTAAATAAGGTGCGTCTATTATGCATCAACTTACCCTCACTGTCCATTAAAAGATCCAAAGCAAAGTATTCAACAAAAAATTGTGTATTATGTTTCATAGCTTGTCCATAGAGAGTATGCAATAGAGCATGCCCAGTTCTGTCAGCGGCACAAGCACAGCGGTATGCCTGTCCACCTGTAGGGTAGCAAGATAAAGGTAAAGGAAGCCAATGTCAGACAATAGAAACCATAAGATAAACATACCAACTTCAAAACTGCACGGATGCATTGTCTTACCTTTTCCAAAGTCAAGACTTTGACCACCAAATGCACGTTGATATATTCTTCCATCTTCAGTTCGAGAAAATGGCAATCCATAATTCTCAAGTTCAATCACAGCTTTCGGAGCCTCTCTACACATATATTGGATGGCATCTTGATCACCTATAGAAACACGAAACCCTTACATGTTAATATACAACCAAAAAGTCATAAAACCACATAGCCTATGTTGATATGTCTGCAAGTGTACGTTGGTGGTGTAACTCTGCAAGAAATCATTACACAGCTAAATAGAACAACCCCTTATAATCTATACAACCAAGTGTTTACGTATAATGCCCCCAGTCAAACATCAAATGAAAATCATAATCGGGTCAAGATTAACAGGTAACATACCCAGCCAATCGCTTCCTTTGACTGTGTCATACATGTGCCATCTCCAGTCATCCTCAGTCATATTTCCTAATGCAGCATTTATACCACCCTACACACAACTCAGGGCATAAACAAGGATATCCAACCGAAAGAAACGAACTTTACAGAGACACATAATTTCAAGGGAGCTATATGCAATAGTAGGATTAAGTTGCAATATCTCTTACCTGGGCTGCAACGGTGTGTGAACGAGTTGGAAAAAGCTTAGTAATGCAAGCGGTGTTAAATCCATGCTCTGAAAGTCCGATGGCTGCTCTCAGCCCTGCACCACCAGCCCCGACAACCACAGCATCATAAGTATGATCCACCACAGTGTACGGAGAACGTCCTGTAGCCTGCCAACCTCAAAAGGCACAATGTTATCATCAAATACAATCGATCACGAAGTAATAAAATTAAACTTGCGCAGATTAAATAATAATCAACTGAACAAATACAGTGCTTGCATTTTTAAAAGCCAAAAACAGTATCTTTGAGTCCAACTTTATCTTTCAAAGGAAGCTAATCCAATTATCAGCAATGAGGTCGTTTGAGGCCGTTTCAATTTCGAGAGAAAAAAAATGGAGAATCAGACACATTTAAGCTTAGATTCCCTTATTTTCCAGCTATTTCTCGGCAACCAAACAGACAAGGAACGCAAAAAATCAAGTACATGCATATATACAATGACAAATACCAAAACAATCAGCTGGAATCCCATTAAAATCCAACAAAATTTATAAAAAAATCCGAAAAACCAAAACTTTACAAACAAACAAACAGTTTCGGATCAATTCCGATGAAGCTAAGAAGAACAAGATTAGAAAAACCCTAAGATTGAGATAGTGATCGTACGGATTCGGAGGAGAAGAGCCTGGGGAAGTGAGATCTAAGAGAGTCACCGGAGGCGGATCTCTTGGAGGAAGAAACGCCAAGCCCACGAGAAACGCAGCGCCACATGTCGCCGGAAGCAGTGGTAGCTCTGAGGGGGGTGTTTGGTTACGAGTTTACCTCAGGGGATTGGAGTGGGAGCGTCTCTGCTGTTATCGGGTGTTTGTTTCTTCTCGGCGTCAGAGTGGAGGCGAAATGTCAAGCGCAGCAACGAAATGGGAATAAAGTGGACGGTGGGTTTTGCGTATTGTGGCGTCAGCGTGTGATTAGCGAAAGCTAAACAGTTAAAAAGGAGTTAAAAAGTTTCACTAAAATTTTGTCTCGTGCTTCTTTGTTCCTCGCATTTATCACAATTTGTCACGAATTTAGTGATATTTTTTATTTGTAATTGATAATTTTAAAATCAAATTTCTTAAGTTTTAAGTTTGATATTAATTTATTTAATGGGAATTGTTATCAGTATTTCAAAATTTTTATCCTACACTTCTCATAAGTGTATTTTTTTCTTATAATTATAGAAAGTTTGGAGTGTCAAATGAGATTTTTGAAGTGCTAATAACAATTCCCTATTTATTTCTTCCATTAGTAAGTTTGAAGTGCTAATTATAGAAAGTTTGTAAGTTTGATATTAATTTATTTAGTCATATATATATATATATTTTAAATGAAAACTCATATGTTTAATTATCATAAATGATGAATTCGATATTAATTCCACAAGCTCAACGTTTTGCTAACATCACTTCTGGAGAATATTTGCTTCATAGTTGTCAAATTTGTTGACATATTTGTGTATAAATATCGCAATGGAATTTAGTGATTGTTTATTGACCACGCTTCATATGCAAAAACCTCACATTGATCACTTTCCTCCTCCCTTTTCTTTAATTAATTTGTTATAAGTCGGTTTAGCATGTGTGATTGGATAATGTCCGCCTATTGGCATCATAAAAGTGCTTTTAGGAAAGGACTTTTATGAGTCGACGTGGAAGTCCAATATTTTGCAGGTTTGGTAGGAAGGGCTGCGGGTGCTATTTAAGCCACGATGGACATAGAGAAGACAAGGTCCATGTGGCATTTGATCCACCATTTGCTGATAGACTTCGAGTTCGAATTGAATTTGGATTAGAAATTAGGAATAGTATCGTATCATGTTGTCACATATATGTCTACACAAATTAAAAGCAAATATAATCAAGAACAAACATTGGTTTATCTGATAACTAATCATATCCGTCAATGATTAAGTTACATGAACTACCTCTTAGTTTAATTGTAATTTTATTTCTCAATTGAAAAAAACGTATGTATGAAAACACCTGATTGTTATTAAATTAGTCGTAAATTTAGTGTTAATTTTCAAAACGCTATCGAAATGGAGAGTGTCTCAGACTTTTCAATTAGAGTTTATGAGAGTTTCTCATTTGGGATTGGGCCGGACTTTTTGCTAATTATACACAGTTTTGGGCCAGTACCAGATATTCACATCTGATCTGAAAAATTGGATGTGGGAACGCATCAAATGGACTTAGAGCCCATCACATGAATATACAGGCTTTGTTTTGTCCGGACCCCGGAATTAAGTTGGGCCGGATACAAAGCTGTACTAGGTTGGGTCAAAGCCCAAATCTCAATTTTGCAATTGCCTTCATCTTTCCCCCACAACTATGAAGGCTTAACTATGTCCTTCACAGTCACACATTGCCCTGCAACAATATATTTAAAGGAAAAATAATAAAAAGAACTTGAAAACTTTGAGTTTTAACGATAAAAATAAAATAAAGGGTAAAATGAATAGTATCGGGATTGACTTTTTAGTGTAAAAGTGTGATTTTTCATTAAAGTGAACAATATCGCAGGCTTTTGGTTAAAACTCCCTATATTTAATGGGGGTCACTGATTTAGAAGGATGTGAGATGTGGATCAGGTTATGGAATATATTGAACATCAAGTTCAAAGGCACAAATCTTACATTTAGAATTAAGTTTGGCATAACTGGGCTCTACTGTTTGATTCGGACCCATGACCCGTCATTTCTAAGAGAATGAAAACATACACCAAAATTTGCGTTATGCGTCAAGTGAGCGTATTGGGCCAAATTTCATTAATTACAGTGTTTAGGGTTTTAAGTTTTAAGGACGTTTTAGACGTTTTGTTATTCTATTAATATTTGGACTCTAGAGCCTAAAAAAGACATTATAAATAGAATGATTAGGCTTTAGGAAATTAATCAATAAGTTTTGATTTGTTCTTATATTTTTATGGTGGATTTCAATTTTCTGGTTCTTTCACGTTAGCATTGGATAATTGATTTTTTGTACTATGTCAGTGTTTGGACATGTATGTGTTATAATTGTTAGGGTAAACTATCATTTTTCCCCTTAAACTATCACCCTATTGTTAATTTATCCCCTAAACTATTTTTTCAGCCAATTAACCCCCTGAACTATATATAATGTGTCAATTTACACCTTACCGTCAAACTTTTAAACTTCCTTCCAAATTCTGTTAAAAAAATCAATTCTTTAATTTAAAAAAGAAGATCACTTTTAACTATTAAAGTAAAACTAAAACTTGAAAAGAAAATAAAAGGAGACCTTATTCTCTAGTCCACATTCCTTTAACCCAGCAATTCCATATCCTTCCCTGCCCGAACTCCACCCCCACCCAACCCGCCACCTTCATCACGATTCTCTCTCTCTTTCTCTCCCTCTCTAAAAAAATTGTGGGGTTAGCGGTAGATTTGAAGTCCATATTCGGGCAGCCCAAGGTGGAGGGGCGGCTAACGATTCGACTCCATTGCGCCGATTCTGATTCAACTCCATTGAGCCAGTTCCAATTCAACTCCACCGAGCCGGTTCCGATTATGCCATGCCACCACAGCTGATCCTTTGCACCTTAGAATCCACATCACTGATTCCACTATAATCATTGGGAGTCTGGGAGGCCATTCTCTCTCTCTCTCTCTCAACCAATCATTCGTTTGCTATTTGCAAGGGTTTTTTTTTTTTTTTTTTTTGGTTTTTTATTAATTTTTATTTTGCGTTGGAAATGACAAAATCACCCTTATTTTTAATATCTAAATGGATGGAATTTAACAAATTTAATAGTAAGGAGTACATTGGCCAATTTTTATAGTTCAGGGGTAAATTGGCTGAAAAAATAATTTAGGGGGTAAATTGACAATAGGAAGATAGTTTAAGGGGAAAATGACAGTTTACCCTATTTGTTAAAGAATAGGATTCCACAATGGTCATGTGATAAAATAATATCACCAGAGTCTTTTATGATAAAACTCAACACCTATGAATATATAATTTTTTTTGAACAAACAATATTATCTATACTAAAGGGAGGAGGTGGACTTAGCCTTACAATGGGGCTAGGAATAATATGGTTCAAATTCGTCTTTGACGAGAATTGAACCTAAGAAAGGAATATCACTACAACGTAGTATTAAGTGGCCTATCAATATGTGTTGGAACTCAATTTGTCCCACATTGGACAGAGAGAAGAAGAAAAAGCAGTTTATATAGAATTACCCCACTCTAACTAACATCAAGACCTTTTGTGATAAAACCCCACGCCTGAGGATTGAGCAGGTGGTAAAGTAGGGACAATATCGGTGTTGTTAGAGTGGGCTCTCGGCTCATTGACCTGAAAAATTTCACATAGTATTAGAGTCAGGGGGTGGGCTCGTATTGCCATGTGATTGGGTGGGTCCCTGTTTGGCCTCGCGTGATGGGTGAGTCCCGACATGCCTCCACGTGGTTGCCGATGTGTTACCCTACTCTAACTAACATTGAGATCTTTTGTGATAAAATCCCACACCTGAGGATTAGGCAGGTGGTAAAGTGAGAATTGTATCGATGTTGTTAGAGTGGACCCTCAGTTCGTCGAATTAAAAAATTCCACAATATGTAATTAAGTTGCGACGATAGTGACAATTTGTAGTGGACTTGCAAAGCTTATCAATATTGGACCATATTCGAAAACTTAGGAATCAATTTGTACCTAAACCTGAAAACTATAGAGAGAAGGAAGATGCTGGAAAATCATATACAACAACAACAACAACAACAAAGCCTTTTCCCACTAAGTGGGGTCGGCTATATGAATCCTAGAACGCCATTACGCTCGGTTTTGTATCATGTCCTCCGTTAGATCCAAGTACTCTAAGTCTTTTCTTAGAGTCTCTTCCAAAGTTTTCCTAGGTCTTCCTCTACCCCTTCGGCCCTGAACCTCTGTCCCGTAGTCACATCTTCGAACCGGAGCGTCAGTCGGCCTTCTTTGCACATGTCCAAATCACCGGAGCCGATTTTCTCTCATCTTTCCTACAATTTCGGCTACTCCTACTTTACCTCGGATATCCTCATTCCCAATCTTATCCTTTCTCGTGTGCCCACACATCCCACAAAGCATCCTCATCTCCGCTACACCCATTTTGTGTACGTGTTGATGCTTCACCGCCCAACATTCTGTGCCATACAACATCGCTGGCCTTATTGCCGTCCTATAAAATTTTCCCTTGAGCTTCAGTGGCCTACGACGGTCACACAACACGCCGGATGCACTCTTACCCTTCATCCATCCAGCTCGTATTCTATGGTTGAGATCTCCATCTAATTCTCCGTTCTCTTGCAAGATAGATCCTAGGTAGCGAAAACGGTCGCTTTTTGTGATCTTCGCTAGATTGCTCCGGTCATTAGTGTGGATAAGTATATAAATGGATAGAGATAGGAAAGCAAACACAAGATGTACGTGGTTCACCCAGATTGGCTACGTCCACGGAATAGAAGAGTTCTCATTAATTGTGAAGGGTTTACACAAGTACATGGGTTCAAGCTCTCCTTTAATGAGTACAAGTGAATGATTTAGTACAAATGACATTAGGAAATATTGTGGGAGAATGATCTCGTAATCACGAAACTTCTAAGTATCGGAGTGTGGTGTCGTCTTGACTTGCCTTATCTGTCTCATAGGTAGATGTGGCATCTTCTCTGGAAGTACTCTTCCTCCATCCAGGGGTGATATCTTTAACTGGTGGAGATGCACAAGGTAATGTATCAATTTCACTTGAAGCTTACTTGTAGTTTCAAGCTTGGTCAAGCGCGATACAAACCATGTAGTAGGAGTCCCCCAAGTCGCCGAGCTAGGGGGTCTGCTGAAAGAGGTGACAGACAAGGTAAGCAATCAGAGCTCCGACTGATTGTTCACCTTCTCCCCATCTTGCAGCAGCATGAAGGATAAAGAAAAGAAAAATGAGAAGAGATGATATGAGATACTTTTGCTTTTGAAGAAGTAACTTTCCACAGGCTTATTCTTGAACTGAGCTGGAGGGTTTTCTGGTTTCCTCCAGAGTATAAGGCCGACTGAAGAATTTGAGGGTCAAAACAAGTCCATCAAATCTAGAGTACGTTCCACCCTGCTGATATGGGATACTTTTGCTTTTGACAGAGTAATGGATGTATCGGCACGTGTGCTGTTACGCTTGTCTCCACATGCTTCCTTGTATCCTTCGCACTTGCCCTATCTGTTCCTCAAGCAGATGCGGAAATCTTCCCTGGAAACATAAGATGTTGAAGATGAGTACTCGAGAGCAATGCCAGGTAAGTAATCAGGTAAGGGGTTCCAGGCAGTCAGTTCCTGGCTGGAAGCTTGATTCCAAGTGCTGACTGATTGCTCTCTTTCTCCTTGTCTTGCAGGTAAAAACAAGGCCAAAGGAAAAGACAGGGAAAAAGCATGATATGGGATACTCTTGCTTTTAACCCTGATGATATGAGATATTCTTGCTCTAGTATAGCTTGTTTGCAGAGGTATTATCGGGGGGAAAGAAAGCTGAATATTTCGAAAGGCTTCGTTGGGAGTGCCCTCTTAGATATGATGAAGGGTTGAGCATTTTTGCAGGTCTGCCTGTCCGTTGGGGATGGAGGTCGACATATATAGGAGTCTCCCTAACAACAAGTAGTAATGCTATTCATTTACCCTGCTTGGTCATAGCACGGTAGTGGGAGCTGCCAGTTTCACATGTTTTAACTCTGTCAGAGCACTTTGAAAAAGTGGTCTGTGGTATCTGGCTCTCGAGATTCGGAGAACGATGCCTCTTCGATTTTTGAGAAAGCAATCATGCTGGGGGTCTGGCTCTCGAGATTCGGAGAGTAGTGTCTCTTCGATTTTTGAGGAAGTAATCATGTTGGGAGTTTGGCTCTCGAGATTCGGAGGGCGGTGCCTCTTCGATTTTGGAGCAAGCAATCCTGTTGGGAGTGTTGTCTCGAATGTGAGTAAAGGTTGGGCATGTTTGCTAGTCTACCTTGCCCCAAAGCACAAAGGTTGACACACAGGGACTTTCCAATTATCTAGCAATGGTACTGTTCCTTTACCCTATCTTCGCTTTTGAGAAAGTAGTCATGTTGGGAGTCTGGCTCTCGAGATTCGGAGGACGGTGCCTCTTCGATTTTGGAGCAAGTAATCTTGTTGGGAGTGTTTTCTCGAATGTGAGTAAAGGTTGGGCATGTTTGCTAGTCTACCTTGCCACGAAGCACAGAGGTTGACACACAGGAACTTTCCAATTATCCAGCAATGGTACTGTTCCGTTACCCTTGTGGGTAATAATATGGTAGCTAGACCTTCAAAATTTATGTGTCTAAACTTTGTTAGTGCTGTTTCTTTGCTATTCTTTTACCTTTCTTGGTCAGAGCGATGTAGTGGGAGCTGCAAGCTTCACGTGCTCAACTTTGGCAGAGAACTTTGGCAAAGTTATCTGTGGTACCCATGAGCTATTGTTGCGTGTGGGAAGTGGGTGATTGAACAGTAAGATTCATGTGCTTTCTACTTCACCAGAAGTCTTCGACAGAATGCCCATAATTTCTGCAAAGCTGAGTGTGCGTGTGACAGGTGCTGACAAGGCTAGAATAGTAGGTGCCTCTTCGATTTCTGAGATCGGCCCTCGTGGTCTCTGAGCAGCCCAGCTTTTGAGAAAGCGAGCGCCTCTTCGATTGATTCGGAGAACGATGCCTCATCGATTTTTGAGAAAGCAATCATGCTGGGGGTCTGGCTCTCGAAGATTCGGGGAGCAGTGTCTCTTCGATTTTTGAGAAAGTAATCATGTTGGGAGTCTAGCTCTCGAGATTCGGAGGGCGGTGCCTCTTCAATTTTGGAGCAAGCAATCTTGTTGGGAGTGTTTTCTCGAATGTGAGTAAAGGTTGGGCATGTTTGCTAGTCTACCTTGCCACGAAGCACAGAGGTTGACACACAGGGACTTTCCAATTATCCAGCAATGGTACTGTTCCTTTACCCTCTCTTCGATTTTTAAGAAAGTAGTCATGTTGGGAGTCTGGCTCTCGAGATTCGGAGGACGGTGCCTCTTCGATTTTGGAGCAAGCAATCTTATTGGGAGTGTTTTCTCGAATGTGAGTAAAGGTTGGACATGTTTGCTAGTCTACCTTGCCACGAAGCACAGAGGTTGACACACAGGGACTTTCCAATTATCCAGCAGTGGTACTGTTCCTTTACCCTTGTGGGTAATAATATGGTAGCTAGACCTTCAAAATTTATGGGTCTAAACTTTGTTAGTGCTGTTTCTTTGCTATTCTTTTACCCTTCTTGGTCAGAGCGATGTAGTGGGAGTTTCAAGCTTCACGTGCTCAACTTTGGCAGAGAACTTTGGCAAAGTTATCTGTGGTACCCATGAGCTATTGTTGCGTGTGGGAAGTGGGTGATTGAAAAGTAAGATTCATGTGTTTTCTACTTCCCCAGAAGTCTTCGACAGAATGCCCATAATTTCCGCAAAGCTGAGTGTGCGTGTGACAAGTGCTGACAAGGCTGGAAAAGTAGGTGCCTCTTCGATTTCTGAGATCGGCCCTCGTGGTCTCTGGGGAGCCCAGCTTTTGAGAAAGCGAGCGCCTCGTCGATTTCTGAGATCCGCCTTCGTGGTCTTTGAGCAGCCCAACTTTTGAGAAAGCAAACGCCTCTTCGATTTCTGAGATCAACCCTCGTGATCTCTAAGCAGCCCAGCTTTTGAGAAAGCAAACGCCTCTTCGATTTCTGAGCAGGCGCCTCTTCGATTTCTGAAGCTCCGTCGAGTGCAGATTTTTATAGGGGCTGGCATTAAGTTCCAAAACACACTTGAATCTCCACTAGTAGAAGCTTCATTCTTGCACTTCTAAGATCTTGATTTGTCCGACCTCTTCTCTCTTCAACACCTTTGAAAATGTCTGGCCCCTCCGACCGTCGTTTTGACTTGAACCTTGTTGAAGAGGCAGCCCCGCCTTCTCCAGACAACATATGGCGCCCATCATTCGTCTCCCCTACTGGTCCTCTTACCGTTGGGGATTCCGTGATGAAGAATGATATGACCGCTGCGGTGGTGGCCAGGAACCTTCTCACTCCCAAAGATAACAGACTACTTTCCAAACGGTCTGATGAGTTAGCTGTTAAGGATTCGTTGGCTCTCACTGTTCAGTGTGCAGGTTCTGTGTCTAATATGGCCCAACGCCTATTTGCTCGAACCCGCCAAGTTGAATCATTGGCGGCTGAAGTGATGAGTCTCAAACAGGAGATTAGAGGGCTCAAACATGAGAATAAACAGTTGCACCGGCTCGCACATGACTATGCTACAAACATGAAGAGGAAGCTTGACCAGATGAAGGAAACTGATGGTCAAGTTTTACTTGATCATCAGAGATTTGTGGGTTTGTTCCAAAGGCATTTATTGCCTTCGTCTTCTGGGGCTGTACCACGTAATGAAGCTCCGAATGATCAACCTCTGATGCCTCCTCCTTCTAGGGTTCTGTCCAGTACTGAGGCTCCAAATGATCCCCCTCCGGTGCCTTCTCTTTCTGGGGCTCTACCGACTGCTGAGACTTCTCCTAAGCAACCTTTGTGAAGGCTCCCTCTTGTGTGTTTATTTTGACTCATGTATATGTACATATTTGTAGCTTATCGGGGATATCAATAAATAAGCTTTCCTTCATTTCAACGTATTGTGTTAAATACACCAAAGCCTTCTTCGCTAAGTTCTTTGAATTTTCTTTTGTTGAAGCTTGTATGTTGAAGCTTTCTGAGTAGAGCATGTAGGTTGGGGTAGTGTTCCCTTAATTTCCCGAGTGAGGAAAACTTCTCGGTTGGAGACTTGGAAAATCCAAGTCACTGAGTGGGATCGGCTATATGAATCTTAGAACGCCATTGTGCTCGATCCTGAGTCATGTCCTTCGTTAGATCCAAGTACTCTAAGTCTTTTCTTAGAGTCTCTTCCAAAGTTTTTCTAGGTCTTCCTCTACCCCTTCGGCCCTGAACCTCTGTCCCATAGTCGCATCTTCTAATCGGAGCGTCAGTAGGCCTTCTTTGCACATGTCCAAACCACCGTAACCGATTTTCTCTCATCTTTCCTTCAATTTCGGCTACTCCTACTTTACCCCGGATATCCTCATTCCTAATCTTATCCTTTCTCGTGTGCCCACACATCCAACGAAGCATCCTCATCTCCGCTACACCCATTTTGTGTACGTGTTGATGTTTCACCGCCCAACATTCTGTGCCATACAGCATCGCCGGCCTTATTGCCGTCCTATAAAATTTTCCCTTGAGCTTCAGTGGCATACGGCGGTCACACAATACGCCGGATGCACTCTTCCACTTCATCCATCCAGCTTGTATTCTGTGGTTGAGATCTCCATCTAATTCTCCGTTCTTTTGCAAGATAGATCCTAGGTAACGAAAACGGTCGCTCTTTGGTATTTCTTGATCTCCGATCCTCACCCCTAACTCGTTTTGGCCTCCATTTGCACTGAACTTGCACTCCATATATTCTGTCTTTGATCGGCTTAGGCGAAGACCTTTAGATTCCAACACTTCTCTCCAAAGGTTAAGCTTTGCATTTACCCCTTCCTGAGTTTCATCTATCAACACTATATCGTCTGCGAAAAGCATACACCAAGGAATATCATCTTGAATATGTCCTGTTAACTCATCCATTACCAACGCAAAAAGGTAAGGACTTAAGGATGAGCCTTGATGTAATCCTACAGTTATGGGAAAGCTTTCGGTTTGTCCTTCATGAGTTCTTACGGCAGTCTTTGCTCCTTCATACATATCCTTTATAGCTTGGATATATGCTACTCGTACTCCTTTCTTCTCTAAAATCCTCCAAAGAATGTCTCTTGGGACCCTATCATACGCTTTTTCCAAATCTATAAAGACCATGTGTAAATCCTTTTTCCCATCTCTATATCTTTCCATCAATCTTCGTAAGAGATAGATTGCCTCCATGGTTGAGCGCCCTGGCATGAACCCGAATTGGTTGTCCGAAACCCGTGTCTCTTGCCTCAATCTATGCTCAATGACTCTCTCCCAGAGCTTCATTGTATGACTCATTAGCTTAATACCCCTATAGTTCATGCAATTTTGTACGTCGCCCTTATTCTTGTAGATAGGCACCAAAGTGCTCGTTCGCCACTCATTTGGCATCTTCTTCGTTTTCAAAATCCTATTGAAAAGGTCAGTGAGCCATGTTATACCTGTCTCTCCCAAAAGTTTCCACACTTCGATTGGTATATTGTCTGGGCCTATTGCTTTTTTATGCTTCATCTTCTTCAAAGCTACAACCACTTCTTCCTTCCGGATTCGACGATAAAAAGAGTAGTTTCTACACTCTTCTGAGTTACTCAACTCCCCTAAAGAAGCACTCATTTCATGTCCTTCATTGAAAAGATTATGAAAATAACCTCTCCATCTGTCTTTAACCGCGTTCTCTGTAGCAAGAACCTTTCCATCCTCATCCTTGATGCACCTCACTTGGTTTAGGTCCCTTGTCTTCTTTTCCCTTGCTCTAGATAGTTTATAGATATCCAACTCTCCTTCTTTGGTATCTAGTCGTTTATACATATCGTCGTAAGCCGCTAACTTAGCTTCTCTGACAGCTTTCTTCGCCTCTTGCTTCGCTTTTCTATACCTTTCACCATTTTCATCAGTCCTCTCCTTGTATAAGGCTTTACAACATTCCTTCTTAGCCTTCACCTTTGTTTGTACCTCCTCATTCCACCACCAAGATTCCTTTTGGTGTGGGGCAAAGCCCTTGGACTCTCCTAATACCTCTTTTGCTACTTTTCGGATACAACTAGCCATGGAATCCCACATTTGGCTAGCTTCCCCCTCTCTATCCCACACACATTGGGTGATTACCTTCTCTTTGAAAATGACTTGTTTTTCTTCTTTTAGATTCCACCATCTAGTCCTTGGGCACTTCCAAGTCTTGTTCTTTTGTCTTACTCTTTTGATATGTACATCCATCACCAACAAGCGATGTTGATTAGCCACGCTCTCTCCTGGTATAACTTTGCAATCCTTACAAGTTATACGATCCCCTTTCCTCATTAGAAGAAAATCTATTTGTGTTTTTGACGACCCACTCTTGTAGGTGATCACATGTTCTTCTCTCTTCTTAAAGAAGGTGTTGGCTAAGAAGAGATCATATGCCATTGCAAAATCCAAGATAGCTTCCCCATCCTCGTTTCTCTCCCCAAAACCATGGCCACCATGAAAACCTCCATAGTTGCCTGTCTCCCTGCCCACGTGTCCATTTAAATCTCCTCCTATAAATAACTTCTCCGTCTGAGCAATTCCTTGCACCAAGTCTCCAAGATCTTCCCAAAATTTCTCCTTCGAACTCGTATCCAACCCTACTTGAGGTGCGTACGCACTAATCACATTGATAAGTTCTTGTCCTATTACAATCTTGATTGCCATGATTCTATCTCCTACCCTCTTGACATCTACAACATCTTGTACCAAGGTCTTGTCCACGATGATGCCGACACCGTTTCTCGTTCTATTTGTGCCCGAATACCAAAGTTTAAACCCTGAGTTTTCTAGATCCTTTGCCTTACTACCAACCCACTTAGTTTCTTGTAGGCACATAATATTTATCCTTCTCCTCACCATAACTTCCACTACTTCCATAGATTTTCCCGTTAAGGTTCCTATATTCCACGTTCCTAAACGCATTTTGCTCTCTTGAACTCTACCCTTCTGTCCTAGCTTCTTCACCCTCCCCCATCTAATAGGATCAAAGTACTTCTTTTGTGTGTCCCGGGTAAAGTTGATAGGAGCATATGCTCCCAAACAACTTTGAGTGGAGTCGTTCGAAAAGAAGTTTCTATGGCCCCCTTGCTCATTTAACACTGCATCCGGGTGCCGATGGAGATACAGCGACCCTTGCTCACTTATCACTGTGCTCGGGCCACACAGCGCGCCACTTACGGGTGACGCCCTAGCTTTAGCGCGATTTTGTTCTGGATTCATTTTCATAAGGATTCGACGTGATCATGGAGTGCCGGCTGTCGACTACCTGACGCCCTCCCCCTCCTCCTTTATCCGGGCTTGGGACCGGCCATGTAAGACATAGGCGGAGTTATGCTGGAAAATCATATAAGTTGAAAATTTTGTATGGCCAATTATACATGATGCCCTTTAAAACAAAAAGAGACCTATTGATCGACAATGATTTCGGTTAGTTTTCACTGTCGATCCCTAATCACTATATCCATCCTAATTAAGGTCCACATTTCATTTCTTAGAACCATAACGTGCCAGCTTCCTAGACCTCAGGTCCGGAGTGAGGGAGATCAATGATCGACAATTCGACATTCGACAAGAACAAAAACCCATTAATCATTTCAGAAGCTAAGGAAACAGCAAGAACAAAACAATTCCACATTGGAAAGCGAAATAAAACCTAACAAGGACGATTACTGTTGCACTACAGGGATAAAAAACCCATTCATATTTTGGGTGTTCCCCTCCAGCACGCTCAGACTTCTCCTCTCACCTCTCCCTTTCGGTAATCATTTTCTCTCTTTTTTCTTTCAAATTCTTCTTCTTTGGGCATGAAAATCAGTTGCTGAAGAGCTCAGATCTCCATGCCGTAATTTATCGATCTTTTGTTGGATCTCATAAATACAATATGAGAGATTGAGGGAGAAGCATAAATACAATATGTAAAGTTTAACGGATTCATTATTTTCTCTGTTCTCCTCGTTAAATCTAGTGAGCACAGTTCACCGAACTAAAATAGCGAGTCTTTTGAGTTATGATTTTATGCGTTTTTCCGTTAATATAGCGAAACAACCTCATTTAGTGAAGCTATTGGTGATGCTTTTATAGCAATAAAGATTTAATAAAGGTAGTGATTTAGCTTCTACTCTATAATTTTATCATATTGCTGCCGAATAAGCGATGTAACAATTGTGATAATGAGGGTCACTCATTTATTTAATTATAGGCTTGGATGAGGGATAACCTAACAACTGTATAAAGATTGTCTTTACTCTCACAATACACGCCCTATTCCAATGCTAAACCCTATTCACTAGCAAGACCATTTAGATTGCAGAGAGTAGAACAGAGTTCTGAGATCAAATTCCAACCATGTCTTGGAATTCAAGAGATAAATCTATTTCTTTTATGTCCATTTGGTTTATTCAATATGTCATCCTAATGTCTTATTATTGTTCTTTTCAGCATATATCTTACAAGGTAACACTGGTGAGAAATACATAGAAAACAAAAGGTTACTGAGCCGTGGACTTATTGCTGTTCAAATGTTAAAGTTATTAGAGCAGTTCAAAATACCTATTCGATAGGTGAGCATCAAACAGTAAATAGCAAAAACGATGGAAATATAAATGATTAATATTTTACGGTAAAAAAGAAAAATAAATATTCTTACATATAAATAAATAATTTACCCTCGAGTCTCTCCCAACATGCATGAAGGACTCAAGACAAAATCAAATTTAATGAGACAGAAAAGGAAGACGAGATATTTTGTTTATCCTCTAGGGTTTTTGCATATATGCAGCTTGCTGAGAGTGGTCCTAGCTAGTATATATCATCCGAGTAGCTGTAGCAGTACATTTGGTCTTTTTCTTCCTTTTTTTTTTGCATCTGAGTACGTCTAGTAGTACAAGAAAGACTCATCTACTTATCTACACTTCCTACGCCACCATGACAACTGTGTTCTTACAAGACGTTGTATCATTAGTCCGGATATCACAGTTGCATACCAAAGTGTAGGAAAGTCTCTCATATCCCTGGTGCAGTAGAAACAATGGAGTCTGATTTGATTTGATTCCAATCTAATTTCATGGAGTTTAAAATTGTTGGGATTATATGAGATTAGTTTGGTACGTAGCGGTGGGCTGTGATTGGTAGGCCATTTTGGAAATCGACGAAGGGGAAAGCAAAAGGTTTGTCGAAAGGATCGGCTAACTCCCAGTGGAAGTTGAGGACAAGGTGGTGGATGAACACGGCCATTTCAAGTTTGGCCAATTCTGAACCGGCGCAAAGTCGTGGTCCTCCCCCAAATGGCATAAAGTTGTGACTTGTCATGCTCGTGTAGCATGATGATGACGACGATGATCCACGGTGGTGGTGGTTGTTATTCTGCTGCATAATCATTAACAACACAAATAATTAATCACCATGTTAGACATCTAATCAAACAAAAAGCTTTTTTTTTTTTTTTTTTTTTTTTTTTTTTTTTTTTTGTAAGCTCATTGGGACCTATACAGGAAAGGGAGAAAGTCTAGGGTGAGGTTGTTCAACACAACAACAACAACAACAAACTCGCATTTGAGTGGGACTACTTGCATTTAAGCCCATCTGGTCCCACTTCTCGCGTGTGTTGTTGCATGAGGCATCCTTGTCCAAAACTCTCCTTTTGTATGAGTTACTATCTGTACAGTCTAAGTGACGGATTCACTAAGGAGCAAAAGGGGTCAATTTACCCTGCAGGCTCGGTTTATTCCCATTAAATTCTTAAGAGTTACCTCCAACATATTTGACAAAATGCCTCAAAGAGCCAACTTTACTGTTCGGGAAAAATTCGAGGGCTTCATTTGTGCAGTACATGATATACATCTAGAACTATGTTAGTTTCTAGGTTAGCTTGCATTATCATGGTGAGTGTGACTATTGCACCATAATCATTGCAAATTTCATATAAGTTCCGTGGTGTACTCTCTTAAACCTTTTGTGACGGATGGACTTTGTAAGTAAGTGTTTCTATTCCCTTGTTTGTTTGGGATATTCTGGATCAGCTTTTTGGGCTTTTTCTCCTTTTGTCAATAAAGAAGAAGAAATTGGTCAGGACCAGTTTGGCATTTGACCCACTAGAAAAGCAAAAGCACTTATGTGCACGTGCATGGCACCATGATGATACCCCACGTCCACATGGGAGCTCTAAAATTCTAATCTTCTCCCAACCCTAAAGTCTCTCCCCACAGCACACTGGGGCAACAAAGAAAAGCAAAGGAAAGTTGGGACCTAATGTAATGTCCGTACACAGTAAGCAGCTTCCAATCCTTTCAATTGGATGATCTAGACACTTCATCTGAATGGGAAATCTACGAGATCTCTCATCATATGCCTTTGCAACTATATCTTGTTATGCCTTATCTAATGGGATTCGAGAAGCGTCGACAACGAATCAAAATTCCGACTAGGTCAATTATAACCAGAAGGTACATTTCTTATTCGTAGTATGTCAAATGTGATATTTTATGTATCTGATAAAAAAGAGACGTATAACTGTATTGCTAATACTGGTTCATAAATATCAGAATTAGAAAGGAGTTAAATTTTTTTGGATCTCTTTGTTAAGAGTGGATCCATAACTAAACAACCAATGGCTGCTCTGTAGGAGCCACAAGAACAACCAAAAGGATGGTGTGCCAGGTACTCTTTTTACTTTTATTTTTAGCTTTGACACAAAGAATTATTTAAAGGAAAATAATAATGAAAAATAACAATTATGAGGCATGCTGTACAAAGGCCAAAGGTATTGACTGACCTGCCATCTCCATGGATTGAAGTGTTGCGGGTGGTCAAAAAGTAAAGGATCCAAATGCACGGCTGCAATCACCGGAAGCACTTTCCACCCAGATGGAATGTCATACCCTTTCCAAGTTTCAAACACCAAATCAAATATAAATAAGAATTCATCCCAAGTTTTTTTTGTCGAGAAAAATTTCAGTAGAACAACCTAATCGGCTTAATGATAAGCATTCACAAAAGATCAAGTTCCGTCATATTTGGTACCATCTGACCTCATGCAGGAAAATGTTCCAATGAAACGACTCTGTCCTTTGTAAGAGGCTTGATCATCAAACTGATTATGCCAGGTTGCTCTATTGAATGTTTTCTTGCTTGGTCATTTGTACTTACCTATAAATTAGTCTGACATGTAGGTGTAGAATAATATATTTATTTTTGTACTTCTGTTGTATTATTCGTCTGTGCTAAACTGAGATTTAAAGTAAAAAGAGAGTGGCATAACCGGCCTCATCTTCCAGATGACTTTTTGGCTACAAACACTAAATTATCCTTGACACTCACCTTTGTACCGAACATCCTTCAGAGCCTTTCTGTGTAAAAATCTCACCACATTCCCAAGCCGAAGTGTCTCACAGATTACCTTCACAAAAAGACATCAAAACTTTCAAATCTTGAAATAATTTTTTTTTAAAAAACTTTAACGAAAAGCTTCCGGTCCACTAAAAAGTCAATCCTGATATTATTCAGGTTATCCTTTATTTTGTCCTTATTGTTAAAACTCAAAATTTTGAAACTTTTTTTCATTAGTTTTTTTTTTTTTTTTTTTTTTTTACTGCATAAAGTTAAAACTTGAACCCATGATTAAAAGACTTACACATTGGGTGAACTCCATTTTCTTGTAGTCCTCCCAATTCAACTCTGTCTCGCCTGCCAGTTTCTTGGCTTTGGCAATTTCACTGTGTTCTTCCTGCAGAACAAATCAAATCCATAAATTTTTTTTTTAAATATAATCAAAACCAAAAAGAAGGATTAAAATTAATATTTTTGACTTACCCTTAACTGCAGAATTGCATTAGGGCAGCTTGGTAAAAAGTAAATTGCTAAGGCTATAGACACTGATGAAGTTTCATGGCCAGCAAAGAGCAAGCTCAATATTAAGTCAAGAATTTGCTCCTTTGAAAGATTTGAATTCTTCAGAACCCATCCAAGCAGATCATCTTCCCCAATGTTTTCGGTTCCCTCCATCAATCTTTCTTTCATTTTGCACTCTATAAACTTCAGAATCGTTGATCTTGACTGTAAAAATTTCAATAGAAATGGTATGAAAACAGTAAAAAGCTCAACTCTGATGACCACCCGTGTTGAAAAATGTTGATTAATTTACCTGTAAGGCTCTTCTGTAAGCTGTTCCTGGTAAATTCAGAGGAGGAGAAACCACACCTTTCATGAAAGTAACATACAATTTCTTCAGCTGCTCAGTCTCTGGTTTTCCAGGATCCAAGCTCATGATATGTTTGGCCATCAAGTTGAACGTGAACTGCAATCACTTTTTCAAAAAGCCCAGTTAAGCTTCTTTCTTTTATTAATTCGCAAGCATTCATTTCACAAAATGTTAATATGCAATGATTTTCGCACTCTCGTTTTCTCCTTCTGCACTCCTCTTATTTCTATCTCGCGATTCTCTTTTAGTTTATTCAATTATTGGACGAGAAACAAGGAGAGGAGTGCAGAGACACAAAAGCAGACTGCGAAAATCGCTTTCCGATTTAATTACCTTCTTAGCTTCATCCTGAGCTGAAAAAACAGAGTTTTCCTTCCAACTCCCCAAAACAAGAAGAGTGTGCTTTTCAACTTCTCTCATCAGATGGGTTCTGAGTCTGGCATGGCTCAAGAAGTTGAGAGATATCATCCTCATGTCTCTGTGCATGTCACCGACCAAAACCAGCATGGACCATTTCCCAAGAATCCCTCCTATGCTTCTTGGGTAGCTGCATTCAAACAATCTCCCTTCATTCTGCAATATGAATCTGTTGAGCCCTGCATCTGCTGACACAATTGTTGGCTCCCCAAACAAATTCGACTTGTAAATTTTCCCGTACCTGCAGAATTTTCAAGCAAAAGTTTAAGTTTTACATAAAAACGTAGCCAAGTTAGCCAGAGCAGCGTACTCGGCCCTCTGCACCCAAGTTCGAACATCGCCCGAATCAAAAAAATAAAACATGGGTTTTGAAATTCAAGGATTTTGGATTTCTGGGTAATTGTGACTCTTTTACCTTGAGATATGCTCCTCCATGAATTTGCCAATGGTGATTGCAGAGTAGGGCTTCAAGTAGCCAATGGTTTCACCAAGAAAAGGCCAACCCATGTTTCCTGGCGGGAGATTGAGTCTGGTTTTCTGGTTCTGCTTCCTTCTGAGAAGAATGAGGAAGAGGAAGAGAGCTACAATTGATGGAAGAAGACAGAGAATAATCTCTGAGTCAGACATGGAGGCTGCTGCTGCCTTCTAACTTCTGTTTTTCTTTCTGTTTTCTGTGGGAGTTTTTAATTTTAGCTGAAGCTGTTGTAGTACAGAAATGAAATAAGATATCTGCTTCTTTGAAGCTCTGGAGCTGTGGAAAAGCAGCTTCTGAGCTTATTCTTAAATAAAAGGAGGTTTTGTGAAACCAAAAACTAAATGAAAAGCTTCTGCTGCCAGTGGGTCACCTATTATAATAGCTTCTTCATTTTTGTCCAAAAACATGTTCGAAAACTCTGAATTTTAATAATAAGGATAAAATAAAAGATAAAATAAATAGTATTAGGATTAACTTTTTAATGTAAAAATATAATTTTTCGTTAAAATGAACAGTACCAAAATTGTTCGTTAAAATTATCTTTTTTTTTTCTGCATTAATTTATATACTATATGTATAAATATATAATTGCACATATACAATTAGGGAGTATTCTTGTTAACATCGCCATCTCTTTCAAGGAGGTTTTGTGAGCAAGGAGATGGTGAAGTCGACAAGAATACTTCCTATTAAGTATGAAATTAAAATAAATAGAGCAAAAAGGATGGTGATAACAATGAGAAAATTTTTAAACGAAAGAGATGACGATGTTGTTAATGGCGTCGCAAAATATGGACGGAGGCGGTACCGGAGAAATGGAGGTGCTCTCCATTTTCGTGAAGAAAATTGGTTCTTTTTTATCTTCTTCTGTTCCGTTTAATCTCTTGGTACAACTCAAAGGTACTGAACAATATCTTATTTATTCTCTTAGAAGAATTCTTGTAATTGAAAATAGATTGAACAATTTGTTTGTGCAGTTGAAGTCAAGAAAACGCATTCAGAAATAATAGAGGGGGGATTCTATCAAATTTTCATTTTTTTTTCTTAATGGTTAACTTAAATTTTCTTATTTATTTATAAGATGATTTTATTGGCTTATTATATTAGCACCCCACAAATTGTTGAATAAACCTCACATACTTAATACACCCCACATTTGCTTTTTCAATTAAAAATTATTTTAATACACCACATTCTTAATATACACCTTACATTTTCTACATAAACCCCACATTTTTTATATACCCCACATTTCTCAAATCTTATAACACTCATTTTTAATTTTGCCGAATGATTTCAAAGTATCTGAACGTTAGTTTGCCGAATGATTTCAAATTGAATGATTTGAAAAATGTTTAGGTTCATTTGATCGTTTTTTAATAACAATAATAATGATTTCAAAGCTTTCGAAACACTGATTTTGTGTTTCATTCGTCAAAAATAATTTTTCTCAATCAACATGTTTGTAGTTTCATTGCTTATGGTTTTATTCAACAAGGGTGGGAGGGATTTTTGATAGTTGAAGTAGATAAATAATACGTTAAAAATGATTTGGGGTGTATTTATAAATTTTTTATTATTTTTTAAACATAATAAGGTCAAAATTGTCATTGCATAGTAGAGTAAATAAGTCATTAATATTAATTTTTAATGTGGGGTGCATTCAACATTTTGTGGGGTGCTAATATAAAAAGCCATTTTATTTTGTTAAGTAATTAATTACAAGGGTAAATTTTGTCTTTTAGAGACAGATTTTAGACCAAATGGGTATTTGTGAAAGTGAATTAAAACCTTAAGAGGTGTTTGTGTAATGTTTAAAACTTGATCGGGTTTTGTGAAAACTCAAAAAACCTCAAGAGATGTTAGTGTAATTAACCCTAATCACTTCAAGAAATTAACGTAAATAATATGGTGTAAGAATTCCGTTGACTGTCATATAGTTCATGTACCAGCAACATTCACACTAAAATTAGGAAAGGGATCCTCTTTAGATTCCTTCATTGTTCTATCAAATCAAGGAATCTGTACTATTGAAATTTGATCTAATAGCTACAAACAGGGATTCACTTTAAAAGTTATAATAATTTCAACCGTTTGATCAAATTTCAATAGTACAGATCCACTGATTTGATATATTAGAAGGAAGAGATCCGGATCCTAAAATTAGAGTACAGGGTAAGATAGAATTTGTGTTGTTTTTCCACTATTTTGTTTTGGACAAACTAATAACACAGTTTTCTCCAAACAAAAAAAAAAAAAACTAATAAGAGAGTTAATTAGTTACATCGATTAGCAGCCTTATTGCAGAACTTTTGAGTTGTTGCGTTGGGCTAATCAAATGATCTGGTGAAGATCGAGCAGGTATGAATGTTGAATAAAAAAACCTCCTGTAGGACGGTGGTAAGAGTTATCATAATAACATATATGATTAGCCATTAACAAATCATTATGGATGGCTCAGTAGTTGTGATAAATATCAGATTTGTATTTTATATGGTATATTTTGGATTTGATTCATGGTGCTAGTAAATCGCATGATGGTGGTCAAGAGAGGCTAAAATACTTTTGTAAGTCTTCTCAACTCTAAAATGGTGAACTATCGTGACGAAGCCACCAGTTGATCTCTGTCTAAAAAAAAAAAAAAACCATTAACAGAATGGCATGTCTCAGAAAAAACATACAGCTTTTCTCTCTTTTTGTTTTTGATTTTTAATACATTGTTTTTAAATTTTTAATACACTAGTGAGCAAAATAATTAAATCTTCAATATTAGTCCCCCAACATGTCACCATGTGTGATCATTTGTTTTGTTATTGTGGAAGAATGAAAGTTTGAACTTTAAGCATCTCAAATGCTAGATTATATTTTTAGACCTGTATTCTTGTATTTAAATTTTAAAAAGTAGTCGATTTGATGGTTTTTATGTTCTCTTCAGGTGCAAGGACTTATGTTATTAGACTCATATTCTTATATAAGGAGGCATATTCTTTGCCCTCTCACTTTTCGTAGCCTCCTGTTTTGTGTGGTCACGGTTAAGTCACGTCAACATTTTATATTACTATTTCTTTTTGTCTTATTATCTCTATAAAAAATTAATATAAAATGTTGACGTAGCTTAACCGTGACCACACAAAACAGGAAGGTACGGAAGTCCCTTATATAATGCTACCTCTAGTTTAAAAAGACAAAAGTTAAAGGTTATAAAGTCATATTTGACTCTAAATGTGATACTACAAGTTATAAAATCTTAAATGCATACAAAGTCAAATTTTAATTTTAATTTTAACTCGTATACCTTAGAAGTAATAAGTCAATTTTAAAGTTAAATATAACTTTTCTATCTTCTAAAGGTTGGGTTCTCACTTTTTACTGTAGAGTTATATCTAAAGTGAAATATAACTTAACCCGTGGCACCAAAGTCATATTGACCCCAACTTTTTGGGCATTGGAGGTAAGTGGTGTCAAATATAACTTGTGACTCAAAAATTTTAGATGCATTTGAGATAGTCTAAGATTTGAGTATTAATATTGGAGAAGAAAACACGGTCAAAACTCATAAATACAAAATTCAAGAATGTGATGTTGGAGGCAAACTCAAATCTTGTTTTTCTAGGTTGAATGACATTTTTCCTTATTTTGCACAGCCTCTACCTTGGACTCATATCTCGTAAACCCAAATTTAACTCACTTCGCCTTTGTCCGGAAATTGAATAATGTTATGCTTCCGATATGATGTTTTGCCTTATTTTTAGTGTGAAATCTCATTCTGAAATTTATTATTTATTTATTTTACAATTTTTGAAAGAAAAAAAATAATTTCAGCCGTCTTAAATTTACTGTGGCTTCGAGGTGGATTTAGAATGCATGGATAGAGCTCGAATCCACGAACATTGGAAGTGAGTGGCATTTTTATATTTTGCCACTTACCATAAATAGTAAGTTTCTGTTGTGGGACTTGATAGAATTGGAAAATTTTCATTACTGGAAAATTAAACTAGCCTAGACAGATTGAAGCTTTCACTTGCCTCTACGAAATCCACCTAAGACAGATTGAAGCTCTAACTAGCCTAGACAGATTCTAGCCATGTCCGGCAAAATTGGTTAACGCCCCCACCCAACCACCAAATTGAAGCTCTCACTTCCCTCTACGAAATCCACCTAAGAACCACCTCGATTAACCATGTACGTGGCATTGTATGGCCACGAAATTTGATGAGTTTCGGTAGCCCTATCTTTTTTCCAGCGAATTGGTTAAACAGCAACGGACGCCACCATTTAGGTTTTGTAACCCATCATCCCATAATTAAAGCCTCACCAACCTCGACCTCGTTGTCGTGAAGATTACGACACCTGTGACTTTTGCTAGCGAAATTGGCCATCTTCCGTCCACTTTTAGATATAGTGGCAGGTATAAAAGTTGTTCATTGTGTTGAGATATACATGATGTTTGTACCATACTTGACCAATCCTGAAACTACTGAGCATCGGTCAACGTTATACCGTCAAGGACCCAGAAGAGTTTCCCTCCAACCAGGAGGCCAATCATAGCGCGACACGTGTCGACATCAAAAGCCAATTATAGCGCGACACGTGTCAACATCAGAAGCCAATCACAACATGACACGTGTCAATGTCAGAATGAAACTAGAAACTCTCTTCTATAAATAGAGATCATTCTCTCACAATATGGCCTAAGGTCATTTGTACTAAATCATTCACTAGGACTCACAAAAAGAGAGCTTGAACCTATGTACTTATGTAAACCCTTCACAATTAATGAGAACTCCTCTACTCCATGGACGTAGCCAATCTGGGTGAACCACGTACATCTTGTGTTTATGTCCCTGTCTCTATCCATTTACATACTTATCCACACTAGTGACCGGAGCAATCTAGCGAAGGTTACAAACTTAACATTTTTTGTTATACCAAAGTCCTCACTGATTTTGTGCATCAACATTTGGCGCATTCTGTGGGAACGACACTTATTCCCACTCTCTTCAGCTTTGCCAAGTTGGTTTCCACCATTCGTACACTCTCTTTTGACCAGACATCCATTTCCAACATGGGGAGCGAAGGAAACCACATCACACATAATGACACCCCTTTTGCACCTAGTGCGAAACAACGAAAGAAGGAAGGAAAAATGGTTGCTTTTCAAGCTAAAGTCGATGAGCTAGAAGCTAAGAACAACAAGATAGCAATGAAGAATGAGGTCCTCCAGGAGTAGTATGAGAAGCTCTTTGAGACGCTCCATGAAACTAGGCGTACTCAAACACGCGAGCTCGTTGCCCTTGTGGACATCAACCATCATCTGGGTACCTCCTAACATGGAGGGTCACCTCCCTTTGACATAGGTATCCCTGATGAGGAGCGAGCTAATCATCAAAACATTGATCAACACGAGACTTCTCTCAACCCAGATGCTTCGACCCGAAGCAGGAGAAGTGGAAGAAGAGACCTCATTGCAGAAGGGTTGGAAGGATCGAAAGCTGTTTATCTTGACTGTCGAGACTTTCTAAAGCAACGTCGAGAGATTCCCCTCCACATATGCTCGAAGATCAATGACCCAAGGGTTTGTGAAAGATTTGGTCCCCTCCCATGATCTAGGCCCGCTGCCAATCTAGGGAAGGAACAACAGGTTCCAGAAGAACATGAAGGTATATGGGACTCTGAGGTATTCCAACAGACTCGCCCTAGAAGTCAGTATGGCGAGTCAAAGAAAAAATCACACGCCCTTGCTCAAACTATCCTACTTCTAAGAGGCGATGGAGACTTACGAAAGAAAATTCCAGTGGTACATGGCTCCACTCAGGACCCCCTTATCCTACAGCTCCTTGAAGAAGTAAACAAGTTGAAGGGTGAACGTCAGGCCGAGATACCTGACTGGAACCGACCCAGGCCTGGCCCTATCATAAGGAGGATCTTCGACACCCCCTTCAAGCGAAAACAAAACAAAAGCTTGGTTTACAACCATATACTGGAAGAGAGGACCCAATTGAATACCTTAACCTCTTTGAGTCCACCATGGCATATCAGATGCACACCGACGAAGAGCGATGTCTTCTCTTCCTCTCTACCCTCTCTGGCGGAGCTCTAAACTGGTATTGCCGTCTTTCACCTAAGACAGTAGACTCATTTGAGGAACTGAGGAAACTGTTTATTTCTCAACACATCTTCCAGACCGATCGCTTGCATTCTACATATGACTTGTACACTATTCGCCAGAAGCTGGACGAGTCACTACGAGAGTATGCCGGTCGCTTCAGCCATGAGTATTCTCGCTGCGCTAAGGCAGATGACAAAATCGCCCTCAAGGCCTTCATGGCAGGCCTACGTGATTGTTTCTTCAAGTACATGATCAATGCCAACACTTGGAAGACTTACTCTGAGGTGATGGCACATGCTTACAACCACGTCTCCGCCAAAGCAAGGACATACCAAGGGAACACCCATATGGTTAACCTTTATCAACAAGTGGGAAGTGGAAGTCAAGTTCTACCAAGTGAGGGGATTTTGGCCATTCAGACACCCATTGCATCATCTCCTGCCTCATTTAGCTACTCGCTAAGTCACCAAATGTATCTGTCTCTTGGTAAAATGAAGGATTTTTACTCTCAGCAAGCCCATTACAACAAGAGGGATAAAAGTTTGTATCAAGACAACCAGGGGTGAACGCACCGTCGACTATTATGACTATGGGGCCAAGCCTCACTCTTTCAAAGTGGAGGACTAGGTATTGAATGAAATGCTATTATAAGAAGGCATACACATTACAAATGTTTTGACTCTCAACCGCTTGAGATCTTTTGTCACACAAGCCATTCGGCAAATATTTAAAGAAGAGGGAATTCAGATAACTTCTTCTGAGTCTTTTGCGTTCCTAGCATTGGAACACTTGGTCTACGCTGACCTACCCTTATACTCCAACTCAGAGCTTCAACATGCATACTTTGACACAAAGTATGTGATACTAAGTGTTACAACCAACATGGTTCACATATTAAAAGCATAGATCCCTTCATGCATAGCAAAACATTCATAAGCATCACTCATATCAATCAACATAAACATTATACATTCCAACATATTCATACATAAACATTATACATTCCAACACATTCATACATAAACATTATACATTCCAACACATTCATACATAAACATCATACATTCCAACACATTCATACATAAACATTTTTCATTCCAACACATTCATACATAAACATCATACATTCCAACACATCCATACATAAGCCAACTGTGCTTCGAAAGGGTTCAACATACTTTATGTCTTCGACACTTGCTACAATGTGCCTCGACACCTTGCCTTTATTCTCACCAACCTGGTGATGAAATGTGAAGAATGAACTCATCTTCATGCCACCAACCAGGTGATGAAATGTACAACCCGTACTCTCCTTCATGCCACCAACCAGGTGATGAAATGTATAACCCGTACTCTAATATCATTTGGCAACTTGCCACTCATGCCACCAACCAGGTGAAGAAGGAACTCATCTTCGTGCCACCAACCAGGTGATGAAATGTACAACCCATACTCTAATATCATTTGGCAACTTGCTACTCATGCCACCAACCAGGTGAAGAAGGAACTCATCTTCATGCCACCAACCAGATGATGAAATGTATAACCTGTACTCTCCTTCATACCACCAACCAGGTGATGAAATGTACAACCTATACTTTAATATCATTTGGCAACTTGCCACTCATGCCACCAACCAGGTGAAGAAGGAACTCATCTTCGTGCCACCAACCAGGTGATAAAATGTACAACCCGTACTCTCCTTCATGCCACCAACCAGGTGATGAAATGTACAACCCGTACTCTAATATCATTTGGTAACTTGCCACTCATGCCACCAACCAGGTGAAGAAGGAACTCATCTTCGTACCACCAACCAAGTAATGAAAGCAACTCACCATTCATTCCACCTACCAGAAGATGAGTGGTACAACTTGTACATGTGAACTCCTAGCATTCACAAATAATAAAAAACCCTCAAGCTTGACAACTCAACTAGGGGAGCACTTATGCCCAACAAGAGTTATAGTCACCAACAAAGTCTTATTGCAATCCAACAACAACTTCAGTGCATGGCATACGAAGATTAAGCTATTCAGCCCTTTTGCATTTGCTTCAGACATTTCCCCTCTGTAACAATGCAAACACTACAACTCGTAGAAAGCTTCACACACTCTTGATCAAGACAGTGTGAAGCCAAACCAATTTATGGTGCCAACAAGAGCTTCATCAAAGGAGTTCAACCATAATTCTTAAAAGCTTCACACACTCTTGATCAAGACGGTGTGAAGCAAAACTAATTTATGGTGCCAACAAGAGCTTCATCAATGAAGGGCAACCACAATTCTCAAAAGCTTCACACACTCTTGATCAAGACAGTGTGAAGCAAAACCAATTCGTGGTACCCAACAAAGCTTCACCAACAAAAGCTTCATCAATGGAGGACAAAACTACAAATTCTCAAAAGCTTCACACTATCTTGATCAAGATAGTGTGAAGCAAAATCAATTCATAGTACCCAACAAAAGCTTCAACTCTAAAGCTTCACCAACAAAAGCTTCATCAATGAATGACAACTACAAATTCTTAAAAGCTTCACACTATCTTGATCAAGATAGTGTGAAGCAAAATCAATTCATAGTACCCAACAAAAGCTTCAACTCCAAAGCTTTACCTACAAAAGCTTCACCCACAATAGCTTCACCTACAAAAGCTTTACCCACAATAGCTTCACCCCATAAAAGCTTCACCCATAAAAGCTTCACCAACAAAAGCTTCACCCACAAAAGCGTCACCCACCACAAAAGCTTCACCTACAAAAACTTCACCCATAAAAGCTTCACCAACAAAAGCTTCACCCACAAAAGCTTCCCTCACAAAAGCGTCCCTCACAAAAGCGTCACCGACCACAAAAGCTTCACCTACAAAAGCTTCACCCATAAAAGCTTCACCAACAAAAGCTTCACCCACAAAAACTTCCCCAATCACAAAAGCTTCCCCAACCACAAAAGCTTCACCCACAAAAGTTTCCCCACCACAAAAGCTTTACCCACAAAAGCTTCACCCATAAAAGCTTCACTAACAAAAGCTTCACCCACCACAAAAGTTTCACCCACAAAAACTTCACCTACAAAGCTTCAACACAAAAGCTTTACCTACAAAAGCTTCACATTATCTTGATTAAGATAGTGTGAAGCAAAATCAATTCATGGTATCCAAAAAAGCTTCAACCTTAAAGCTTCACCTACAAAGCTTCAACACCAAAACTTCACCTACAAAGCTTTAAAATATATATATATATATTTTTTTTTTCGGAAATTCGAAAATTAAAAAATTCAGAAATTCGAAAATTCGAAAAAAAATTGCCTAGGCCTCATCTTCTTTGGGCCTAACAACTTTCATAACAAATATATATGAAGAAGGAGTTGTGGGCTACCACTTAGAAAGGAAATACCTCATTCGTCAACTCCCTCGACCGGAGACTTGGGGGACTCCTACCATATGCTACTGCACCTTGATACTCGGAAGTCTCACGACCACTCAGTGACTTGGATTTTTCAAGTCTCCAAACGAGAAGTTTTCCTCGCTCGGGAAATTAAGGGTGCACTACCTCAACCTACATGCTTCACTCACAAAGCTTTAACATACAAGCTTCAACAAAAGGAAAAATTCAAAGAACTTAGTGAAGAAGGCATTGGTGTATTTAACACAATACGTTGAAATGAAGCAAAGCTTGTTTATTGATATCTTCGATAAGTTAAAAATATGTACATATACATTAATCAAAATAAACAAACAAGAGGGAGCCTTCACAAAGGTTGCTCAAGAGAAATCTTATCTGTCGGCAGAGCCCCAGAAAGAGGAGGCACCAAAGGGTGATTATTCGGAGCCTCAGTACTAGGCAGAACCCCAGAAGGAGGAGGCACCGAAGGTTGATCATTTGGAGCTTTATTACGCGGTACAGCCCCAGAAGACGAAGGCAATAAGTGCCTTTGGAACAAACCCACAAACCTTTGATGATCAAGTAAAATCTGACCATCAGATTCCTGCAACTGGTCGAGCTTCCTCTTCATGTTTGTAGCATAGTCATGTGCGAGCCTGTGCAACTGTTTATTCTCATGCTTGAGCCCTCTGATCTCATGTTTGAGACTTATCACTTCATCCGCCAATGATTCAACTTGGCGGGTTCGAGCAAATAGGCGTTGAGCCATATTAGACACAGAACTTGCACACTGAACACTGAGAGCCAGAGAATCCTTAACAGCCAACTCATCAGACCGTTTGGAAAGTAGTCTGTTATCTTTGGGAGTAAGAAGGTTCCTAGCCACCACCGCAGCGATCATATTATTCTTCATCACAGAATCCCCAACGGTAAAAGGACTAGTAGGGGATAAGAAGGATGGGCGCCATATGTTGTCTTGAGAAGGCATGGCTGCTTCTTCACCAAAGTTCAAGTCAAAACGACGGTCGGATGGGCCAGACATTCTCAGAAATGATGAAGGAGAAATGAGGTGCAATAAATCTTTAAAGTAAGGAGAAAATTCCTACAAGAAATAACTCTCTGAATGTACTTCTTGCACACAATTGGTGCCCTTATAAAAGAAAGGGCAACATGTCCGTTGGTTTAAAAATCGAAAAGGCACCACTATCCGGATTCTGAAGAGGCACCACTTTCCACACGCAACATCAGCTCATCGAGTACCACAGATAACTTTGCCAAAGATCTCTGACAAAGTTTAGACACATAAATTTTGAAGGTCCAGCTACCCTACTATTACCCACAAGGGTAAAGGAACAACACCACTGCTTGATAACTCGAAAGTCCCAATGTGTGTCAACCTCCGTGCTCCGTGGCAAGGCAGACTGGCAAAAATGCCCAACCTTTACTCACATTCGAGAAAACACTCCCAACAAGATTGCTTGCTCCAAAATAGAAGAGGCACCGCCCTCCGAATCTTGAGAGCCAAACTCCCAACATGATTACTTTCTCAAAAATCGAAGAGACATTGCTCTCCAAATCTCAAGAGTTAGACTCTCAACAAGATTACGTGCTCAAAAATCGAAGAGGCACCGCCCTCTGAATCTCGAGAGCCAGACTTCCAATAGGATTACTTTCTCAAAAATCGAAGAGACACTGCTATTCGAATCTTAAGAGTCAGACTCCCAACAGGATTGCTTTCTTAAAAATCGAAGAGGCACCGTTCTATGAATCTCGATAGTCAGATCCCCGATAAGATTGCTTGTTCGAAAACTGAAGAGGCATCACTCTCCGAACTTTGAGAGCCAGATTTCCTCAGATAAAGCTTGTCTGCAATCTTTACATGCAACATCAGCTTTCTAGATACCACATACCACTTTTTCATAGTGCTCTGACAAAGTTAAAACTCGTGAAGCTTGCAGCTCCCACTACATTGCTATGACCAAGAATAGTAAAGGAATAACACTACTACTTGTTGTTAAGGAGACTCCTATATATGT
This sequence comes from Malus domestica, assembly GCF_042453785.1. NCBI lineage: Eukaryota > Viridiplantae > Streptophyta > Magnoliopsida > Rosales > Rosaceae > Malus > Malus domestica. Next base: position 22,219,393 of record NC_091675.1, read on the forward strand.
CGACTTCCATCGTCTACAGCTAGGTAGACCTGCAAATAAAAAAAAATGCTCAACTGTTCTTCACATCTGAGAGGGCACTCTCAGCAGAGTCTCTCGAAATACTCAGCTTCTTTTCCTCCTGATAATACCTCTGCAAACAAGCCACACCAGAGCAAAAGTATCTCATATCATCATGGTTAAAAGCAAGAGTATCTCATATCACGCTTTTTCCCTGTCTTTTCCTTTGGTTTTGTTCTTACCTGCAAGACAAGGAGAAAGAGAGCAATCAGTCAGCACTTGGAATCAAGCTTCCAGTCAGGAATTGACTGCCTGGAACCCCTTGCCTGATTACTTACCTGGCATTGCTTTTGAGTACTCGTCTTCAACATCTTATGTTTCCAGAGAAGATACCACATCTGCCTGAAGAACAGATAGGGCAAGTAAGAAGGATACAGGGAAACATGTGGAGACAAGCGTAACATAACACGTGCCGATACATCCACTACTTTGTCAACAACAAAAGTATCCCATATCATCGGGGTCGAACTTACTTTAGATTTGATGGACTTGTTTTGACCCTTAAATTCTTGAGCCGGCCTTATACTCTGGAGGAAACCAGAAAACCTTCCAGCCCAGTTCAAGAATAAGCCTGTGGAAAGTTACTTATTCAAAAGCAAAAGTATCTCATATCATCTCTTCTCCATTTGCTTCTCTTTATCCTTGTTGTTGTTTACGACACAAGGAGAAGGAGAACAATCAACCGGAAGCCGAAGTCGAATCTCCGATCCAGGTTGCTTGTTTAGAAGTCTGATTGCTTACCTTGTCTGTTACCTCCTTCGGCAAATCTCCTAGCTTGGCGACTTGAGGGACTCCTACTATAGGGTTTGTATCGCACTTAACCAAGCTCGAAACTATAAGTAAGTTTCAAGTGAAATTGATACATTACCTTGTGCATCTTTATCGGTTAAAGATACCACCCTTAGATGGAGGACAAGTACTTTTAGAGAAGATGTCACATCTACATATGAGACAGATAAGGCAAGTGAAAATAATACCACACTTCGGTACTTAGAAGTTTCATGATTACTCAATGGCTTGGATCTTGCAAGTCCTCAACCGAGGAGCTTCCTTCACTCGGGAACTTAGGGGAGCATTGTTTGTACCATACTTGACCAATCCCGAAACTACTGAGCACCGGTCAACGTTGTACCGTCAAGGACCCAGAAGAGTTTCCCTCCAACCAGGAGGCTAATCACAGCGCGACACGTGTCGACATCAAAAGCCAATCATAGCGCGACACGTGTCGACATCAAAAGCCAATCATAGCGCGACACGTGTCGACATCAAAAGCCAATCATAGCGCGACACGTGTCAACATCAGAAGCCAATCACAACATGACACTTGTCAATGTCAGAATGAAACTAGAAACTCTCTTCTATAAATAGAGATCATTCTCTCACAATATAGCCTAAGGTCATTTGTACTAAATCATTCACTATTACTCACAAAAGGAGAGCTTGAACCTATGTACTTGTGTAAACCCTTCACAATTAATGAGAACTCATCTTCTCCCTGGACGTAGCCAATCTGGGTGAACCACGTACATCTTGTGTTTGCTTCCTTATCTCTCTCCATTTACATACTTATCCACACTAGTGATCGGAGCAATCTAGCGAAGGTCACAAACTTAACATTTTCTGTTGTACTAAAGTCCTCACTGATTTTTTGCATCAACACATGATTATAAAGTTTGGTGATATTTGAAGTTAGTCAAAAATTGTGTTTCCAGTCGCCAAAAAACACCACGTGGCGATGCGTAGGAAAATCTAGTGAATTGGATTTTGGACAATGAGACGTTCTCGATGCCCTAGGGCCATATCCAAGGTCTGTTTATTGAAATTCAATACTATAGTTCGATTATTGATTTTTAGGATAATTGTATTATCGTTCGATTTTTGTTATTGACGAAAATCCAACCATTGGATTGTCATGCAATTTTACGAGTATGCTAGGTATTGATTGATGGACCTTTGAGTACTTGTGAATGGAAATCTGACGTTCAAATTTTCCGAATTGGAGAACCTTGAATTGTTGACCTTAGTGGGGCCATTTTAACGATGGTTGATTGTTTAGTAAACGTGTCGGGGATCTCAAATTTATCTCTCTCATTAGAAAAGAACCTCCATATACATCTCCCGAAAATGTAAAACGGATTGTACGTAACTACATATGGTGATTGCATCTCAAATTGCATCTAAGTATGGACAACAATAGTTACTCAATACTACGATCTAGTGGTATTCCTCTTCACTTGGAAGTGAGAAGTCTCAAGTTCTAATATATTGGATGATGAATTCAATACCAAATTAGGCTGCCCATTATGTGGCTTTGCTGAACTCGCCCTCTCCTTAGTGTAAAAATATTAATGCACTCAAAAAAAAAAAAGTATGGACAACAATATATTTTGTTTGTGCTTTTAGATGTAAAATAACTTTGATCTGTTTTTGCTGGTTTAAGGGTTAAGATTAATTTATTACAGCTAGGGTTATTAAGTATAATTATGTACACAATGAAGTTTATTTTTCCCTTCACTGTATAATTAATTTTTGTGCGGTTAGAAAATTAAAGCATAGATAATACTTGCATACTCTTTCATTTGCGAATAATGTATCTTGAGCATATAAATCCAATGATCGGAACCGTTCAATTTCTTAATATTAGATCCCACATCATCTAGGGGAGAGGATCCTTTATGCCTTATATGTACAAGCCCACCTCTATTTAGCACGAGGCATTTTGGGAGCTCACTGGCTTCAGATTCCATCGAAACTCCGAAGTTAAGCGAGTTCGCACGAGAGCAATCCCAGGATGGGTGACCCACTGGGATGTTCTTGTATGAGTTCACAGAAACAAAACCGTGAGGACGTGGTCGGGGTCCAAAGCGGACAATATCATGCTACTACGGAGTTGTGCCTGGGATGTGGTAGAGCCCGAGTCGGGGTGTGACGATTGGGTATCAGAGCCAATCCTTGGCTGGATGTGTGCCGACAAGGACGTCGGGCCCCTAAGGGGGGTGGATTGTTAGATCCCACATCGCCCAGGGGAGATGATCCTCTATGCCTTATATGTACATGCCCACCTCTATATAGCACGAGACATTTTGGGAGCTTACTAGCTTCGGGTTCCGTAGGAACTCTGAAGTTAAGCAAGAAAGGGGCCAGAACATTCCCAGGATGGGTGACCCACTGAGAAGTTCTGCTCGCATGAGTTCCCAGAAATAAAACTGTGAGGGCGTGGTCGGGCCCAAAACGGACAATATTATGCTACGGCGGAGTCGAGCCTGGGATGTGGTAGAGCCTGGGTTGGGGTGTGACACTTAATCATCATTTGAAGATCACTCATACAAAAATCATTCGAATCTAAAGTTGTTTAATCATCCAAACGTATCAAATAAATGAACGACTCATCATGATTACATTACTTGGTACCTACACCTTGATTTGTTCTATACATTTCAATGACCAAAATCTCTTATTCAAACCATTTTTTGTAAGTGTGAACTTCAAATGAAGATTAAGAAATTGATCGGTTTTGATTATGAAATTTGTACGGAGAATATACATTATTTGCAGGGGGAATGAGCTCATCCCTTCAAGGGGGAATGCATGTATTATCCTTAAAGCAATTATTATGGATAATGCTTGTATTTCAACCTTGGGGGAATGAACTCATTCCACCACTTTCAAATAACGTATCTTCCCCAAGAAATTCCATAATTGGAATAGTTCAATTTCTTATGTTATAAAATCATTCTTACAAAATCATTCGAATGGAGTTCGTTTAGTTATTCAATTTTATCAAATAAATGGACAGTTATTCATTAATATGTTACTTAGTACCTACACCGTTGATGTATAAGATGAACTCCAATTTGAATGATTTTTTTTTGTAAGAAATGATCTTACAATGAAAATTAAGAAATTGAACGGTTCCGATTGTGAAATTTCTACGAGAAAGATACGTTATTCAAAAGTGGTAGAATGAGCTCATCCCCCTAAGGAGAGAACACAAGCATTATCCTTGTATATATTTTGGCTTAAACAAACTAATTTAAGTACAAAACTTTCGTAGTTTGTTTGATCAAATTTCATGGGTATTTATATTCAAACAATATAGGTCGTATGTCGCATTCTTTATAGAATAATATTTGGCTCTTTAGCAGAATCATTCATATTTACATTATAGCTAGTAAAGTCAAGTTTTTGGTCTTATCTAGAGGGTGACGATGATGTCGAGTTGGCGGTAGAGAAGGACAACATTTAGGCTAGCCGCCTGGTGACAAAGGCTTGCTTCGAGGCGTCAGTAAAACAAAACATTGCCGTCTCTTTCAAAGTACTCCTTAGTATAACCGTCAAATAGTATCAATTGGACCGGACATGATTTATTATATTAATTAATAAGAAATGGTGTCTCATTCAGTATTCAAAGGATCTTTCATTGGTGTTGCAGAAAAAGGAGGATGCTCTAACTGAGAATTCAAAGAAGACTTGTTCTAACTAAGGATTCTTGTGGTTCTGGAGGAACTAGCTACAAGTGAACTGAGACTAGGCAATTGAGAAGACCATAGCATAGAAAAGCCTTTCTCTCATCCACTTTGAGCTCAATAAATAGCAGCTGGGCTGGACATTTAGGCTTTACAACTAGAATATATAGGGCTTTTCTCGCTTGTTTAGAAGAATTGGGTTCGACTCCCATAGCCCCGATGTGGCGAAAAAGACTGATTCAACGAGATACGCCTGTGACATTACTTTATCTCACAAATGTCTTTATTATCTTTACTATTATCTAGAGATCATCTGTAAAAAATTCTTTTAATTTGGAGACAAGTAATATCTTCCTGATTAACTGTCAACTTGTTTGGCTCATATGTATGATTAAATGGTCTCCAAATCAAACGAAAATTTAATAAAAATGATCTTTAGTTATAATAAAGAAGATGAACGATTTAAACTATATATAAGTGAAAGGATGTCATGTCTCAAATAATGTCCAAGAATGAAATATCCAAAACTCTAACTTTTAATGTACTTACAAATGAACCTTTGATGTCATGGAAAACGTCTCTTAGTTGGAGGATGCTTTAATTTCGACTCACACAAATACGATGATAATTATTTTTGTTATGTTTGATACTTAATGAATTTGCAGATGACATATTCAGAGAACTTTGTTTTGGATGAATTATCTCAATGTAAATTTAGTCTTGTAAGTATCCCATTGTTTGTCAGTTAAAAAACCACTCTAAACATCTTTTTCTGATTAAGATTTTTGTAGGGACAATGTTTTACTTGCATTGTATGAAACCTGAGATGCTGTGGTTTCAGCATCAAAGACTACGTACGTACTTACGCATGGGGACAGAGAAATGCTACACAAGTCTCTGTATTAATATTCCAGCTACCTAATTAATTAATTGATTGGTGATTAATAACTAATAGCAACTAATCATATACATTAGCCTTATTGCTCACGAATATTTTCATCTGAGCTGTTCAAGTCATCCACAAATCCAAGGACAGGATTGATGCATGGCCCCGCTTCCAAGAACTAAGAAGATTAATTAAAATTCTAATGAGCTATTTGTATACACACATTAAAAAATTAAGAGAGTTTTAACGAAAATGGCCTGACACTATTCATTCTTAATCAAAAGGACATTTTGTATATGAAAAGTCCATAATGGATCAAGCTTTTTTCTTTATTTACTCTTATGCTATTATTTCATTATTGTAGCGGGGTCCACAATGATTTTTACATTTCTGTCTGATCAAAATACATTATTTTGCATGATGCTATTCAACTTATGCTAATTTGCTGCTAGCTCTTCATGCTTCTATCATATTTTCAATTCTGTTTTTAGGGTGTCACTTGTCTTTTGCTACATTCTAAGATATTGGAGTTATTGGTTCATTTTGGTAAACTTACCAAGTAATGACTCATGGTTTCTAGAAATGGCTTGAAGTTTGTGCTCGAGAGAATGAATATGTTGCTGGTTTTGATGGAAATTAAGATTAAAACTATCAAACTCTTATTTTAAGGCTCTAATTAATTTTTCATGACCTAGGCTCATGCTTGGCTGTTTGATTTGGATATTCTAAAAATTATCTAAGAGAACATGTTGCCTATCAGAGAGTCCTAGTACTCTTGGTCTATATCTCAGAGTTGGATTTCTGATTCATTCAACAATATTGCCATTAAAGTTGAAAGTTGATACTGGTGGTGATGCTGGTCTGCTTATGCTATTTTGGAATCCATTGAATGGTGGAGGTCCTTGGTGAATCATTATGCTATTGAAAGATGCTCTTTTGCCTTGTGATCTTGTGCTATTTGAGGATGATGATCCATGATATTCCATTCATGTTCAACAAATTAATCTTGATAAGATATCGGCTAATGTATTGTCATTACCTTTTATATGTTCAAAATTTGGTTTAAAACCATTTCCTGTAATTGAATCAACAAAATTAACCCATCTTCGGGCTACCTGTTTATTAGCATGTATCTTGTTATAATAAGAAACTACATTTTGACAATCTGTTCTAATCGTAAATACTTCATTATGTAAAAATAAAGAAAATGTCTCAAGTGAGTTAATTATTCCTAAAATTTTTAAATCTGTTGATGGTAATCTTGACTGTACATCACTAAATTTTCCTGATGAATATCTACAAACTTGTTAGTCAGACTTTGGTGACTCCTTATGCTTCTCCTGGTATAGTATACATGCCCATCCTAATGATGAAGTATCTGTTTCAACTATTTTGTAATTATCATCTAATGGTAATGTTAATGGCTTAAGTTTAGTAATTTCTTTTTTTATATTTTGAACCAATTTAATATCTTCACTATTAAAATACTTTTGTCCTGTTTTGCTAGTTTTGCTATGTAATACTGCTATTTTTCTGCCTAAATCAAAGATAAAATTTCTTGCATAATTTAACAAACCTAAAAATGCTTGTAACTGTTTTTTATCTTCTAATTTATCTGGAAATTCTAAGACCTTTTTAGCTATATAATCATGTAATTGTATTGTACCTGACTTGATATACATTCCTAAAAATTTAATATCTTGCTTTTCTAATGCTATTTTATTTTTGCTAATCACAATTCCATTATTAATAAATTTTTGTAAAACTATCTCTAAGTGCTTCCTATGTTCCTTTCTATTTTTACTATGTACTAAAATATCATCTATATAAACATTACAAAAATTATCATATTTCTTAAAAATTTGGTCAATCTTTCCTTGAAAAATTGATGTAGCATTTTTAAGTCCAAATGGCATAACAAGCATCTCAAAATGTCCTTCTGAACAAGTCAAAGCTGTACATTCAATTGATTCTTCTGCTAATTGTATTTGCCAAAATCCTGATTTACAATCAAATTTACTAAAATATTTACTCTCTTGAATTTTATTTATAAGCTCATCTTTATTTGGTAGCTTCTAACTATCTTCATATGTATTATCATTTAATCTCTTATAATTATAAACTATTCTAGCCTTACCTCTCTTAAGCTCTGAATGTTTTCTCACAATAAATGTTGTTGATCTATGTCTAGACTTAGAGGGTCTAATTACTTTTAAATTTAACAACTTTTTTATTTATTGCTCAAACTCTTGTTTATCTAATAAACTACAAGGCATATCAACTGTCTTAATGGTTAAATCTGGGTTAATTATTTCTAATTTTGCTAGTATTTTATTTTTATTCCAATGTAACTGTGGGTTTTCTTCTATAATCCTAGTTTGTTCTGCTAATTGCAATAATTCTTTTAAACTCTTTGGTCTATCTAACTGTAATATTTCTATATGGATTCTTTCTTTTAAAATCGGATATTCATGTTCAAATATATCTTCATCAAACTCTTCTACAATATTATGCTCATCATTTTCTTTTGACTTTTCTAAATGATAACTATCTTAGCTACTAGACTCTTCTATACTTATGCTTTTGTATGCTTTTACAGTATTACTTTGGTCAGTTATTATAATGCCTCTTTTGAAAAATGTTATGTTAGGATTCATAAATAAAAAGCCTTGCAAACTTTTCAAAAAGTTTAATCCTAAAATGAATGGGTATGATCCTACTGGTGAAACAAATGTTAATGGTAAATTAAATTGTTGTTTTTCTACTTTAATAGACTCATTATTAATACAATATGTTAAGTAAAGTGGTCTCTAATCAAATTGTGTTATTCTTATAGGTTTTGCTAATTTTTGTTTATATTTTTCTGGTACTAACTCTTCTCTAATGACACTCTTTGTATCTATCATAACTGTTGTTTGTATCTTATGTTCTTTTGCTAATTCTATTTCATAATTTATGGTAATTAAAGAACTATTTTTTTGGCTTTTCTATACTATAAACAGTATTTCCTAATATTTCAATACTTTCTTGTGATTCTGCCGAATTAATTTCTAATAACCTATTAATATAACATTTTTCACATAATATTGAATATGTATTATAGTACTTATTTGCAACTAATTTACTACACTTATGACATTTTTCTGGTCAACCTAAATTAATGTATTTATATTCTTCTTCATATTGTTCTTCTATGAATGCACACATATACTCTTCTAAATCACTATTTGTGCTACTTGAATCTTTTGAGTCTGAATCTATCATGTTAATACTCTCATTATCACTTAAATTATCTAAGCTATATATTGACTGTATATCTTCATCTTCTTTTAACTTAAACAACTCCATTAAATGTACTTTTTGTTATGGCTGTTTTCCTAATTTTGGACATTTAGGTCTAATATGTCCAGCTTCTCCACATGAATAACATTTACAACTACTCTTATCTTTTGGTGCTTTATATTTTCTAATCCAAGATCTACCAATTTTTTTCCTAAATTGTTTTGGAATATATTTTCTCTTCCTATATGTTCTTGAAGGTCTTATGTTGTAATTCTTATGCTGTTTGTAGGGTTTATATGACTTGTATTTCCTTTTGTATATTTTCTTATGCTTATTCTTTTTATGACAACCATACTGTTATGGTAAATCTATATTTTTACAGCTCATATAAAATTGCTTCCTAATTTATTTCTTAGCTTTTATTTGACTACACTCTTATCTAAGTATATCATATACATGTTGAATTCTAGGTCCTATTGCAATATCATTTTTCTTTGGATGCTTTTACCATTCATTCCAAATCTTTTCTCCTATTGGTCCTTTTATTTTGTCATATAAATATCTAATTAATTAATATCACTAATTCTACATGTTCTTCCTAAATATTTAAAGAAATATGTGGTATACTCAGCTATATACTGTAAATCACAAATTTGGAATTGTTCTAAATTTCTAATTGCTCTTATTTGTTCTTGTTCACTTCTGCTATCTAACCTATTAAGATATAAAAAGTCTTGTTTAATCAAAGTAACAAAACCATCAATATTAAAATATGTTTTAGCTGTCTGATGCTGTTCTGGATTTTGAAATTTTCATGACTGAAAATAATAAAAAACTAAACCATCTAAAATATGCTCAAAGTAATCTAACATATTTTGTGAATTACTAAAATCTAACATTAATGCTGTGGATCTACATTATCTAAATTTAATATATTACCAGCTATATTAATTTGTTCTAACCATCTCAAATATGGAATCCTATTTTTTCTAGGTGGTTTTATCATACTTTCTTCTATGTAATCTACATTTGCTTTTTCATTATATTGTTCATTTGTTGATCTCAAAAATTATTGATCAGTTCTACTTGGATGTCCTGAATTTTCTACTCCTGAAGCACTACTTTCTTTTGCTGGATTACATTATTCTTTCAATTCTAATAAATTATTATATTCTTTCAGATGGGGCATTGAGGAGGTGCGAAAGGTGCAGTCGCACAGGGCCCTAAATTTGAAGGGGCCCCCAAAAGTTTTGTCACCTAATATTTATATGTAATAATATTCTATATTTAAAATTGCTTCTGTTATGAAATAATGTTTTATATTCAAAAATTGATTTTGTTAGCACTTTAAAATCTCATCTTACACTCCTTATAAGCGTATTTTTTTACTTTCTAAATACAAAAATTTAGAGTACACTAAGATATTTTGAGTGCCAATAATACAGCATAAAAGACGGTATTTTTTTTCAATATTATTATATAATAATGTTACATATTCAAGTGAAACTTTAAAGTTAGAGTTTTTGAAGTTTGTTTTCTTGTTTGGTTGTTTAAGATTGAACTGTTTTTTATTATTTAGCGAATGTTATGTTTGTAGCTCTTTTTACTTATTATTAATGACATTTTTAAACTTGCAATCAGTGAGTGCTAAACTTTGTTTTGATTTAAGTGATTGTTTTCTAGCGTCAATACATTGTCCTACATTTTTAAGACTTATCTTAAGGAGGGGCGCTTTTATAAATTTCGCACAGGGTCTTCAAAATCTCAGAGACGACCTTTTGATCCTAAAATATGTTTTACTCCTATTTCTAAAATTAAAATTTTTATCTCTTCATCTGAAATTTTGTGTAGTCCTAAATTATATATCTTATATTTCTCTAAGTACTCTTCTTCATCTAAATGATCAATATCTTCTATAAGCTTATCTACAATATGATCAAAAATTTTCTAAACTAAATTAATATCTAAATTATCAAAAGCTATATGAATACTCTCATTTTCGATCTCACTCTCATCATCTTCTATTTTTCTAGTTGCTTGTAATTATTAAACCTAATTGTTGCTTGACTTGTTCTAGTTTCATATATTCGTACTTTATCTGGTTGTCTATTTCTTGCTACTTGTAAATTAGGTAATGTCAACTGAGTTCCTTCAAAAAAGTTATTATCTACAAGTTTATATCTATTAGACACTTTACCAATATACATTAAGCTAATACACAAAATTTTATACTCTCATTCCATATTATAATTTTTAGTTCTTATGCTTACTTTAATATATTTACTAAATTCATTAATTGTCATAACATAATTTGGAATACATCCTATTACTGCTAAGTTTGAACTTAAGTCTACTTCAGCTATTGCTGTTGCTGCTTGTTGGTGACTATCCCATCTATTATCATATATGTATACTAATGCTTTTGTGCCTACTTGTGCTTTGGTTAATACTGCTATTCCAATTAATATTGTTCCTATATGAATCTGACTAAAATGTGATTTTCTCGAATGAGTAACTGCTTATTTACTAATTAAATTAAGTGTGATTTCTTTATCAGTACAACTAATTTCATGTTGACTAATGCTACTTACAATTTTGCTTCTGTTTTCAAATAAACCTAATTGATACAAATTATATTTATTTTTCCGTGTTATCTCAAAACCTCTTCGAATAAATTTTTGTGCTTCTTCTTCATTTGGATAAATATCTTCAGCTCTAACTACTTATTTTCCCTTTTCCCTAAAGAGTTCCGTTTTCTATTATCAAAAGAATTTAGCTTAGGTCTTCTAATATTACTATTTGCACTTAAAGTTAAGTTTTCTAATTTATCTAGCAAAGATGGTGGAAGTGTTGAAGATGCATTATGTAAAACTTGGTTTATTTCTGCTATTTGTTCTTCAACTTGATCTAATTTTTCAGCCAAACTTAAAACTAATTGAATAATTAAATTATTTTGCCTAATGGGAATATTACTACTGGCTACTTGTGTTGAAAAATATGTTAAATTTGCTGGTTCTTTATCTAACTTACTAATTTCTTTCAAAGCTTGGATATATTTTCTGCTAGTTCTAGAATCGGTCATTAAACTAATAATTTATCTATTTTATTATGCAGATTATGTACTTGTTCACTCAACTCCTTTTGCACTAATTGAATTTTTAGAACTTCTAATTTTAACTGCCCAACTATTTCTAGTGATCTATGTTTTACTTGTTTCGGCTTACTATCTATGAGGTCAATAAGGTTCTTTTATCTCTCTTTTGCTAGGAAACCTTTGAATATTTTTAGGGGTGTGCTATCCACACACCCCATTTTACTTCTCACACACCCCTTGATAATTTATGTCCGTTGATCTTCTTCAATTCATCCGATCCGACGGTCGAAAATTAAAAAGGTGTGTGAGAAGTAAAATGGGGTGTGTGGATATCACACCCCTATTTTTATTATTATCTTCTAACTGAGATGTAATATAATCTAAATTTTGTCTAATTATTTTTATGGAATTTTTCTGAAAATGCTCTAACAACTAGTTTAACAAATGATTATGCTTATTATTTTCTAATTTTATATTTTCTGCTTGACTAATAATAAGATCTACAATACTATTGGCTTGTGGATTTTCTTCACTATGCAAAATATGATTATGCTTTCTCAATGGAAAATAACAAACTAAACTATTTTGGTCTAAGGTTATTTTTCTTTTTTGAGGTACACTAATTTCTAAATTAAGATAATCTATCATAAACTACAGTCTACCTTTATCTAGAGTTACAGCTAACTGGTTTCTTAGAAATTCTCTTTCTTCTCTCAAGGTCTCTAAAACTTGTTATGTTGCTCTTTTTTCTTCTAAAACTTTATGCTGCACTTCTGTGTTATTAAATTTACGAATAAATAAAGGATGTTCAAGATAACCAAGATAAAACTTCTACTTCTTCAAAGTCCTGCTAATTCTTTTGGATATATATGCTTATCTTCTCTTTATGTTATTTATAGTTGGGTGTCTGGGGCAATAAGTACCTGGTGGTTGTGGTTGACAAGGTCTATAAGGAGAATAATATCTGTTGTTCATACAAAATAAACAAGTGTGATATCAGTTGTATCAATGACTTCCGTCCTCAAAGTACTTTACTATTATAATTATACTATTAAAATGCTAAACTTGACTCTAATACCAGATTCCCAGATTCACACAGCAGACCCGGTTAAATAGTCGGATGACCATTATAACAACTAGACATAAAACCTTGCATATGGAACTCGACATGTTTCAGCATGACGGCCACTCACAGTACAAGTATAAGGCATTAATGGCTGAACTCAGAGGTACCCTGGTTAATGTCCAGTTATTTGTATGACAAACATTCAACTATAACGGAGCACTCGAATAAAGTATGATAGTCTTTAGCAGGTTAATAATATAACTACAATAGTGTTTCCCTGTTTTGGACTAGAAGTCTAATTAAACAAACACACTAAAGAAAGAAAAGAAAACTTCCTTAAGACTTGGAGATTGCTTGAATATGTACACTTGAACTTTTATTGATATATAGAATGTTTACAAAGAGAAGTGTTTACAAAGGATGCTATGAAGACTATGGATGCTTGAGAGTATGAAGATGGTGTGAGTATATGGTGAGAGTAGGGTGTTCAGGTGTTAAGATGTTGAGAGATGTAGAGGTGTGTTTTTACAATGAATGAAACTCCTCTTATATAGGCTGAATGAGTATACAATGATATTAAAATTATTTATAAATAAATGGTGTGAACATCTCCTTGGTACTTGTCATTTGTCACTATGCTTCTATTGTTGTTGAAATTGTTAGCACTGTTTCTAAAACGTGGTCTGATTTTTGCTTTGTATGTGAACTTGCTTGTCTCCTTTTGCATGTGAATTTGCTGCATGGTTTGTCTCCTGGTGCCCAATTTTTACTTTTGCATGTGATATCCTTGAAATGCTCTCTCCCTTGTCTTCTTTTACATGCCCATTTTGGGTATTATTGAATTGTTTTGTCCTTATGATTAAAGGGAAAGTTTTTGAGAGGTTTTGGTTAGTTTTCCAAAAAATTAAACCACAGTTTCCATGCTTCATTTCCAAAAACGTCTACTCCTTCCCCTCCCCCCCCCTCTAATATGAACAATAATACCAAAAAATGAGAACATGCATGGTTGGTACTAATTTAATTAGATGTTTTGGAGGCTTATATCGTTTGAGGAAAATTCTCCGAACCAATAGTGTTAGAGTCTAATAACAATATTCTTCTTCAAGTAAAAAGTTTTAGTTTCGACTTTCATAGATGATGAGTTCGAACCAACTTATTGATTTACCAAATTATGTGATTAGCTCAAATCTTGAAACCCTTAAGTTAACGCAATCGTTGTATACACAAATTAATTAAAAGGGTTGTTTTATTGACACCTCATATTATATTTACACTTCACATGCCAAAAACACTACATATCTACTTTTTAAATTAAAACTTATCTTACACACCTATATACTTTCCCACACTATCCTACCCTCACGTTCCACGTCTTCAAATACACCCCACATCAAACTCTTTAATTCGTCTTCACAAACTTCTTGTCTTCACCACATGTAGAAGAGCTATACGTAACCAAAGTGTCCTCCAGTTCTCTTTTTTTATATCAGTTGCAAAGTGACACAAAACAGACTCGTGGCAAAAACAGAACGCAAAACGCAGACCAAGCCACAATAAAAACTAAACCAACTAAAGCAACAGAACTGAAAACAAAGACCTACAAAAGAACTACCTGGAAGGCCAAGGCAGCCAGCTTCCATGCCAAAAGACGAGACAAAAAGAAGTCTGTTGCTTGTTATTCAATTTAGGGGTTTTAGGTCTTGTATTTGTATATATGTGTGCATATATATATTGAAGTGATGGAGTTTGAAATTGAGCTTTCAAACTTTCAAGGAAAACATGTTCATTCTTTTCTGGAAAAAAGTCATATATATAGCTTATGTGAAAAGCTGATTTTATGCAAATTTTTAGAGCCTAGAAGTGAACTTTAGGCATTTGAGTCAGGAAAAAAAAAATTCTTAGTTCTTGTATTCAGAATTTTCTTTTTAATTTTTACCTCTTAGAGTGTGTATAGTCATTTCATAGAGCATATGAATAATTTAATAATTAATTTTTTAAGTGAGCTGCAATCAACAAAATATGGGATCTCAATAAAAAAATTGTAGTTATAAATAGTTTCTGGTGAGCACCATGAATGCCTCAGTTTCTAGTTGTATGTGCTCCCATCCATGAAGAAATAATCATAGAGAAGACAAGTGTGGTGCTAGATGAAATTATAATAGTTGCTTCATGCATCCCATGTGTTCTACTATAATCTATGTATTAGTAGCTTGGTGCAATACAAAAATATATATAGCGCAAGACATTGTTGGTAAACTAGATTGTGTCTAATACTAAATTCATCAAATTAATATAAGCACTACCTAACCTTCGATTTTGAGCATAATATTAATCACTAACTTAGCTTTCGAACATAATATTAATTAATTGTTCTTTGTTCTTTATGCAGAGACAAATAATCCCCACATATGGGACCTTAATTCCTGATGTTGAAGATTCTTTGCAAAGATTTACATGTAGATATCTTTTTTAAAGAGAAATATTGAGCAACGAATTTTTAAAACACTCTTAACCTTTAAAGCGGCAAGGACCTTCCAATCCAAGCCTCAAGCAAAATGTTTTCTAGATCTTTATTTTTTTGTTCGAGGGGTGGTATGCACTAGTAAACTAAATTGCGAGAAGGAGATTCAAACATAAACTTTAAAAAATATATATATTGTTTTAACTAATTTGACTAAGTATAAATATGTGTTTTTCAAATTTTTCTTTTAGTATTGGAACATGCCGTTCAAGTTTAAATCTTTTTTTAAACGAAGAATCTACCTACTCCATTTGTTCAACATTCTCATGAATAAAAAAGAACCCTAATACATGATTAGAATCACTAAATTAATGGGTGTAAATTTGTAGAGTTACACTAAAGAAGAGAAGTTTGGGGATCCAGGCCATTGAAATTTAATTCAACGGCTACAAACAGGGGACTACTTTAAAAGTTATAATAACTTTAGCCGTTGAATCAAATTTCAATGGTTCGGATCCCTGGACTTGGTGGATTAGGAAGAAGGAATCCGAAGATGATCCATTTCCAAAGAAGAGATATATTGACAGAATATAAATAAATAATTTTTTTAAGTACATCGATATTTTTATACTAAAAGAGAAATATCATTAGATCGTAGTACTGAGTGACATAATATAAATAAATAATGGAGAAATTAGGTTCTCATCCTTACTTTTGCTACTCCATTGATTAAAACCTTATTCTTTTTCAATTTTTTATCAAGGTCCTTGGTATTAATAACATCATTAATTATTTCAATCATAAAATATTTTTTATTTCTAAATATATTCATTTAATGTTAAAAATGTTACCATTAGTATATTTTTATTTTTAGTTTGTACCCATTTTTAATTTGTACCAATTTTCTTTTTAGTTTTAATTTGTACCCATATATTAATTTCTTTTTGTGCTTATATTTTTTAAAGTTTTATTTGTATTTGTACCCATATTTTTTTATTTATTTGTACCCATTTTTATTTTTGCTAAATGTACCCATGCTAATTATATGTACCCATTCATGTATTTTTTTCAAAATTTTAATCTTAAAATGTACGCATTTTTAAATATACCAATTTGTTATATGTAAAATGTACCACTTTTTTATATATAAAATCTATTCAATTTTTTTCTAATCCATTTTTAAACATATATGGGTACATTCTTTTTTCTTTGATTTGAGAATGTATCCATGTTAAGTTTAATCGAAAAAAATTACTAATATTATTAAGCCTAATATCTCTTTCTTTCTTTTTTTGTGATTTTGAAGAATGTACTCATGTTTTGATACAATAAATTTTTGGTTAATTTTGATGAATGTACCCATATATATATATATATATACACACACACACACACACACACACACACACACACACACACACACACACACACACACACACAATAGTATATTTATATTTTAATATTTTTAATCCCACAAATTATGGTTTTTTTATTTAAAATCTCATTAATATAAACAAATATAAATATAAATTTTTAATTTAAAAAATATAGTAACGTACATAGAAATAAATTATCACATTAATTTCAGGGACTTTGATCAAAAATTGAAAACCAATAAGATTTTAGTCAAAGAATATTCATAATTAGGGATCGCATCCAAAGTCTCTCATAAATAATTAAATACTAAACATGAGTAAAGCTAGCAGAAGCAACGCACGAATGTTGAAGATGTGGACGGAGCCACTCGTGCGCTCGGCCAATATGCCAATCATTGCAATCGATAAGACTGTACTAGATATGGTCCAAGTGGCAGATCCTTCAAGTTTGGGTGGCTTAAACCGATCCAGAGTGGAGGTAGGGACAATTTATTGCGCACCAACCAATTGAGTGAGTGTAGGGTGTAGGCCTCAAACGTCCTTTTACAGCCAATTTGGATTGGATTGACATTGTCTCCAGATCTCTTATTTAAAAGCTCATGAATCGAGCAATTTCAACCGTTTAAGAAAAGATATTTAAACGTTGAAAAGAAATTCAACTGAACGGTCAAAATTACTCGATTTATGAGATCTGAAGAGAATCTCATTCAATTTAGATTGAGATTTGATAGAAACACTCGCAAAATTAAAGTGGAGCACAAGATCTTTAATGAGACAAATGTTTTGGATTTTACCACGGTAATCGAACTACTTTTGCTAGCATTATTTACTTGCTGCCTTTTGCATTCATTTAGAAAACCTCAGATGAGGGATGAGCGTTGCATGATACAAGTATCAGTCAATCAATACATTTGTACGTTGCTCGAGTGACGAATTAGTGCCGATTGACCATCATTTGCATCTCGTATTGAAGTCAACTATGTGAGAATGCAGAATGCGAATGTTAGTCTATCAGCACTAATACATTTGTACGTTTCTCTTCCTAATATATTATCTCTTTTGTACATTGAGACAATTGCAAATGCCAGATAGCTGAGAGATGTTAGGAAACTGATTATCACTAATGCTTAGGGCCATCATCAAGATGTGCTTAGGATATAGAGCCATGCGCCGTCAACTGTCTCTAACATTGCTCTTAGTTATCACAATAATAACCAAAATTAAAAGATGCATAAATCTCCAGTCAAACTTGATACAAAACCAATCACGTATCACACAAGATATTGTGTTAGGCAAGGAATAGATCCTCATATCGTGTCTGTTCATCGTACATCGTGCGATCAGTTTTTATCAAGTACTATTCATATTTAATTTCAAACAAAAATATTTAAAATAATTTATAACTGCATCATGTACGATGAACGTACACGATTTGAAGATCTTATAATCCTCGCAAAGAGAATCCGGAGAGAGGATCCTCATTCTTAGGCAAGTGGGATTATTTACTGACAGTGACAGTCGACTCAACTGGAGTGGCTGTTTTGCTTAATTTCATTCCTTTTGTAGTTTAAGACAGAGGAGCATGCCACGACCGAGCAGGCCACGACCGACACTACGTACGGTAGGAGATGCTATGCTACTTTCACGTAACAACTAGCAAGACCAAAGTACAAGTCCATTAAATTTCGGTTTGACATGGACTTTTTTTTCTTCCGCAAACTGCAATGCATGCATGCATATACTTTTACCATCTCCACAAGAAATAAAATTCAAAAACATGCGTTCCTCGCATAACGTTTAGTGATTTACAATTTATATATATAGTCGCATTTGAAATAGGAATTACCCTTTTCTTTTATATGGTTAAAGCACGAGACATGTATGCATAACATAAAAACATATACATCATGATGTTTGTCATTTGTTTTTCACTATATACTTTGTATGCTATAAATTGAAACTTGAATAGTAGAGTGTCCGAGGAAAATACATTTACAAACCCTTGGCGGTGATTCATTGTTTGGAATGTTTTAGATTTAGTGTCACATGTTACTCACATGATGTAACAAAAGTGCAGCAAACATAGTTTTATGCAACGAGTGTAAGATAGTAAGAGACAAAAACATTGCACTTAGATGAGAAATTTAACATGTATTGAGCTATAACTGAGTACGAGCCCATTTGAATGAGCTTTTGAAATAGCCAAAAACGCTTCCTAATGAGTAAAAATATTTCAATTTAAAAAATGGTCATTTGACAAATATTTTAATGGTGCTTTTAGTCACATGATGTAACAAAAGTGTAGCAAGCATAGTTTTATGCAACGAGTGTAAGATAGTAAGAGACAAAAACATTGCACTTAGATGAGAAAGTTAACATGTATTGAGCTACAACTAAGTACGGACTCATTTGAATGAGCTTTTGAAATAACCAAAAACGCTTCCTAATGAGTAAAAACATTTCAATTTAAAAAATGGTCGTTTGATAAATATTTTAATGGTGCTTTTAGTCACATGATGTAACAAAAGTGCAGCAAACATAGTTTTATGCAATGAGTGTAAGATAGTAAGAGACAAAAACATTGCACTTAGATGAGAAAGTTAACATGTATTGAGCTACAACTGAGAATTATTTTCCAAGGAGCACCTAGGAGGTCTTGGTGCTTCCTCTTAAAAGTGTTGCGCATAGAAACAAAGGGAAGCCCTTTGTTCCCTTTGATGAAACTTTTTCAATTCCAAAACTGCACCTATTTTTTAATTTGCAAAGTCTAAAATGCAGCTACACTTCAAAAAACATAAAAAATGCCATTACCACCTTTTTCTAGGGTTCTAACTCTATGTTGTCATATGAGAAAATCCAAAGGGTTTTTTTTTTTCTTTTCAGATTATTTTGGAGACAAGAGCAGTCCTCTTAGCCTCAATCTCTTCGTCTCCATCTTCCTCGAATCTCTTTGAATCTTCATCACTTGAATTTTTGTGTAGGTTTGTCGCCTACTTATGATAGGATGTTGATTAGGATGATGTGTCAGCACAATCAAGGGTCAATAATTGGTTAGTTGGTTAAAAAGTTAGCGAGTAATTAGGGCAAGAGATAAGGTGGTTAGTTGGTTACTTAACAACTAAGGCAATAAGTAGCTATATAAAGAAATTGTAAGAGGAACGAAAGGTTGTTGAATGAAATATATGTTGTTGTTAGATTGTCTTACTGCATTGAGAGAAAAGAAGTGAGGTAGGATTCTATCATTGGTATCAACTAGTGCACCAGCCTTGCTTAAGCCTTCCTCGTGCATGACTCGCCTTGCTTCTCGGCAAGCAATGGAGTCGCATGTATCAAAGCTCGAAGCACAATTCATCGAATTTCAGGAGTTTAGGGAATCGATGGTTGAATTCGTCGAATCAAGGAAAGAAAACCAAGCAAATCACGAGATGATTATGCATCAGTTGCAAGTATTGTATCGCGGGGTAATGGGGCGATCGGAGAATCTTCTGATGCCGCAAACTCTGATCCAATGATGCGAGTAGGGAGGGATCCTAATTAGAACGCCATGCCAAATCGCCAAAAAGCTCAAATCGGTGTATCGTTGCAGTGTCCTCCATTCCTCAGGATGAACTTTCCAAGATTCCCTTATGGCGACGATCCCTTAAGTTGGATTTACAAGGCCGATCACTATTTTGACTTCCTTAACATCGAAGACTCCAAGAAAGTGAAAATGGCATCTTTTCACCTTGAAGGGGAGCCATTACAGTGGTTTCAGTGGGCTAATTGCATCATGAAGTACCCCAAATGGGATGATTTCACCAAGGCTTTATGTCAGGAATTCAGTCATTCCGAGTTCGAAGATTCTGCAGAAAGCTTGGTGAAGCTGCGACAAACGGGCTTCTTGAGAGATTATATTCTGGAGTTCAAAAGGCTAGCTAACAGGACTCGAGAGATGAGCCCTTCCCTTTTGAAATCGTGCTTCATTGGTGGGAAAGGTGGAATTAAGGCACGATGTCAAAATCTTGAAGCCTAAGGACGAGTTAGAAGCCACAGCTTATGCCCAGCAATTGGATGCCAAGCTCTCCAATCTAAAGGTTAAATCTTTCTCTAGATCTTGTGGTACTACTCCTGTGCGAACACCATTATCCAATATTAGTAATGTTCATACTAGTGATGCTAAGACCAAAACTGATAATGTGAGGAAGCTAACTCTTGAGGAAGTTGAATTCTATCGAAAAAACGATATTTGTTTTCACTGTAAGAAGAAGTATACGAGGGGACATTCTTGTGAGAAAAAACAATTGTTGCTTATTGATGTTCAAGAATATGAGGAAATGGCAAGATAGAGGAAGAAACTTTAGAACCTGAGATAACTGTGTGTGCATTGTTTGGCACCTCTCCACCTAGATCGATCAAAACAATGAAGGTTTGTGGCATGATTAAGTACTGCTCAGTTGTTATACTCATTGATTCATGAAGTTCCCATAACTTCATTGATTTGGCATTGGTCAAGAAAATTAGAGGGCAGTTGGATACCACTCATGCATTTCATGTTAAGATAGCAGATGCGGGAAATGTATCAACTTCAGGCACCTTGGGGGCAGTACCACTCAAGATCCAAGATTATTATTACATCATAGATTTGTATGCTATGGCATTGGTAGGATATGACATAGTGCTGGGGATACAATGGCTCAGGACTTTGGGCTCGGTGCTGTGGGATTTTGACAAATTATACATGAAATTTCAGCAAGGCAACATAACTCATTGTATTTCCAGTCAAGAAGCTTTTGTGGATCACATTCAGGAGGTTACTGCATTTCAAATGGAGAGGTTATTGCTACAAGAACCATCCATTGGAGCAATTTTATATCAGTTGCAACCTCAGAGACTTGATCAACAATAAGGAACTCTCTCTTTGTCCCAACAACAACTATTACAACAGCTCCTACATCAATTCGAGGTGATATTTCTTACCCTTAGTACACTACTACCACCTCCCAGATCACATGATCACATAATTCCTCTCATTGAAGATAGTCGACCACCAAGTATAAGGCCCTATATGTATGGTCCTCTACAAAAGACAAAAATTGAGAAATGTGTGCAGGAACTGTATGGTCCTCTAAGTTGGATCTTAGGTCGGGTTACCACCATATTTGAATGCACCATGAAGACATTGAGAAAACTGCTTTTAGAACTCATGATGGTCACTATGAGTTTTTGGTCATGCCCTTTGGTTTGACTAATGCCCTATCAACATTCCAGTGCCTAATGAATGAAATCTTTAGGCCATATCTTCAAAAATTCATCTTGGTATTTTTTTATGATATATTGGTATATAACAAATCTTGGGATCTCCATTTGGATTACCTTTAAACAGTTTTTGAGCTTCTTCAATCACATGCCTTGTATGTCAAACAGTATAAATGTGCATTTAGGCAAGCTCGAATAGAATATTTGGGGGCATATAGTATCACAAGAAGGAGTGGCAGCCAACCTTTCTAAATTGGATGCCATAGCCAAGTGGCCGATGCTTACTACTGTGAAAGCTTTAAGAGGTTTCCTCAGGTTGGCAGGTTACTATAGGAAATTTATTCCTGATTTTGGCAAGATAATTGGTCCCTTGACAGTTCTTACCAAAAAGGATAATTTCAAGTGGAATGATGCTGCCATAATGCCATTTAACACACTCAAGCAAGCAATGTTGTCACCTCAGGTATTGGCCTTATCGGATTTCAGTCAACCTTTTACAATCGAAAGTGATGCATTAGGTTACGGAATTGGAGCTGTTCTTCAACGAAATGGTAGACCTATTGCATTTACCAGTAAGGCATTAAGTGTTATGAATCAATCCTTATCAGCTTATGAAAGGGAAATGATGGCCATCCTGCATACAATCAAAAAGTGGCAATCATACCTTGTGGACAAACATTTTATTACCAAGACATACCACCATAGCTTGAAGTTGTTTTTGCAAAATCGAGCTAACACTCCATTTCAACAAAAGTGGGTGTCTAAACTGTTAGGGTTTGACTACGAAGTTCAGTATAAACAAGGGTGTGATAATCAAGTGGCTGATGCTTTATCTAAACTTCCTTTGGGAGCACCTCAAGAGCAGTCGAGTCCTACATTGAATCAAATGGAGTTTTTTGGCAATTTCTTACCCTTATCTAAGTTGGATGGATGATTTGAGGAGACATGGTGAACAAGATCCTTGGATTTTAGACAAGATTCAAGCCAGTGCAGAATGTTACAGATTCATCTCCATTGGCTCTTTTGAAATATAAAGTCGACATTCTTAAGTACAAGAATTGAATTGTCTTAAGCCCTAACAACTCTTGGCGCCAACATGTATTTGAAGAGCATTATAGTAGTCCTTCTGCAGGTTATCCATGTTTCTTAAAGACTTACAAGAGACTTTCTCGATCCTTTTACTAGACTGGAATGAAAAACGATATCAAGGAAATGGTAGCCAATTGTCAAGTCTGTTAATAGAAAAAGTATGAAACTTTAGCTCCTGCGGGTCTACTTCAACCTTTACCAATTCCTTATAGGGTGTGGTCTGATATATCAATGGATTTCATAGTGGGGCTACCTCCTTGTAGATGTAAAACAGTTATATGGGTGGTCGTCAATAGATTATCGAAGTATGGTCATTTCCTGGCCTTGTCTCACCCATTCACAGCAGCATCAGTAGCTAATCTCTTTGAAGAGCACATATTCAAGTTACATGGCATGCCTACATCAATCATATGTGATAGAGATCCTTTGTTTATGAGTGCCTTCTACAAATCTTTCTTTACATTACAAAGGTCTTCATTATGCCAAACAGAAGTTGTGAATTGTTGTTTACAGACTTATTTGCGTTGCATTTGTAGTCTCCAACCTAAGAAGTGGTCTATGTGGTTACCATGGGCAGAATGGAGCTATAACACAGCTCATCATTCTACAACGAAGTTAACTCCATATGAAGTCGTGTATGGTCAATCTCCTCCACATCTTCTAGTTTAAGAAGCAAGTACGACTAAGTTGGAGATGGTGGACAAAAGTTTACAGGAACGGAATATGATGTTATCCTTATTGAAGGCGAACTTGGAAGCTGCTCAAAATCGAATGACCATGCAAGCCAATAAACACAGAACGAATAGGGTTTTTCAAGTGGGCGATATGGTGTACTTGAGGTTGGTTCCTTACCAACACTTATCATTGGCTTCACATCCATTCCATAAGCTGCAACCTCGATTTTATGGACCCTTTAAGATTTTATCGAAAGTTGGTTCCGTGGCTTACAAGTTAAAGCTTCCAGAAACGTCCAAATTGCATCCAGTGTTCCATGTTTCATGTTTGAAGAAGCATTTGGGCCCTAATATCCAACCTACAGTTCTATTACCAATCATTACAAATGATGGGATTTTACAGTACGTACCAATTGCAATATTGGATCGCAGATTGACCAGGGAGGGTGATGTTGGTATATGGTCCAGCCCATGATCAATGTTCTAGATTATTCTAGTAAGCAAGAGATGAGGCTGAAGCTTGCTAGACAATTCTAGAATGTTATTAAGTTGATGGAAGAAGCTAGAGAGTACTAGCTTCCTTGGTTGCAAATGGAAAGATCTAGAAGCTACAAGTATATGGCTAGTCTAGATTTTTCTATACTAGAGGTTTGAAGAAGGAACTAGAAACTAGTAGAATGCCAAACCCTCACCTATAAATATGGGTGTGATGTAACCAATTGAGAACAAAGAGTGAGTAGCAAAGGATCAAGTCCAAAGCTAGAGTTCCACTCCAAGAGTGAGAGTGAGAGTGTTCCACTACACATTGTGTGAGTGAAGTTTAGAGTGATAGAAAGTGTGTGTTATACTTTCTTGTATCTATCAAGCCTTGTCTTTGGCTTGGTAAGACTACTCTTGTTGTATTCATCTTTTTCATATAGTGAAGATTGATCCTTGTTTGGTGGACGTAGGCATAAATTGCCGAACCACATAAATTCTTGGCGTCCATTTTCTACTTTACCTTGTGCATTCTCTATCTTGTAGTACCGACATTCCTAACAAGTGGTATCAGAGCCCGGTTGGCTCGTACTACGAGATGGAAGGAAGTGGCACTATGATCAAACTCACCAACTCCAATTGGGTAACATGGAAGCCAAGGATGGAGGACATTCTCTATTGCAAGGATTTGCATGAGCCAATTGAAGGAGATGCCGCTAAGCCCGAGAGCATGTCCGATGCCGAGTGGAAGAAGATGAATCGCAAGGCTATTGGCACAATTAGACAATGGGTGGATGATAGTGTTTTTCACCATGTGTCTAATGAAACCAATGCTCGCGAGTTTTGGACGAAGCTTGAGTCCTTGTTCGAGAAGAAGACCCCAGCCAAGAAAGCCTTCTTGATCAAAGAGCTCATCAATGTGAAGTACAAGGATGGTTTAAGTGTAGCAGAACACTTGAACAATTTCCAGAATATCATCAACCAGTTGGCTACTATGAAAATGACGATCGAGGACGAGCTACAAGCGCTCTTGTTACTTGGATCCTTGCCAGACAGTTGGGAGACCTTTGTGGTGAGTATAAGTAACTCTGCTTCTAATGGTGTTCTTACTCTTGATAATGTTAAAAATAGCATGCTCAATGAAGAAACAAGGAGAAAGACTTCTGGCACAGATAGCAGCCAAGTATTTGTCACAGAGAACCGCGGAAGAAGCAAGAGTAGAGGGCCTAGAGGTCATGGCAGGAGTCCTAGCCGATCCAAGTCAAGGTTCAGGGGTGCATGCCACCATTGTGGCAAAGAAGGCCATATGAAGAAAAATTGTCGAGTTTGGAAGAGAGAGCAAAGGGAAGGAAACAATCAGAAGAAAGATGATACTGGCAATACCACCGCTGTCATATGTGGTGATGTACCAGAAATATTGTCTGTTGGTGAATGTCTGCATATGGGCAACTCTGACAGAGACATTGAATGGATCTTTGATAATGGAGCTTCCTTCCATGCTACGTCCAAACGGGAGTTCTTCAGTACATACAAAGAAGGTGACTTTGGCATAGTGAAGATGGGGAATGAAAGCTATTCCAAAATTCTTGGAATTGGTGATATCTGCTTAAGAACTAATCTCGGCTGCCAATTGATGTTGAAAGATGTGAGACATATTCCTGATATACGTCTCAATCTGATATCCATCGGTACCCTTGATCGACAAGGATATTATCACCATATTGGCGAAGGAAAATTGAAGCTTACTAAAGGCTTAATGGTGGTAGCAAGAGCACGACTTTGTTGTACGTTGTACCGGTCAAATGCCAAGGTTTTGAAAGGTGAGTTGAATGCTGTGGAAGACTCATCTCTAGACTTGTGGCATAAGAGGCTAGGCCACATGAGCGAGAAAGGCCTACAGGTTTTGGCAAAGAAGTCTCACATTCCCTTTGCCAAAGGTACGTCGTTAAACTCTTGTGAGCACTGTTTATTAGGAAAACAAAGAAGAATTAGTTTTTCGATTCCATCTACAAGGAAAGGAAATTTGTTAGATCTTGTTTATTCAGATGTGTGTGGTCCCATGGAAGTCGAGTCACTCGGAAGAAATAAATATTTTGTTACATATATTGATGATGCTTCACGAAAGGTTTGGGTGTATTTGTTGAAATCCAAAGACCAGGTGTTTCAGACATTCCAGGAGTTCCATGCCATGGTGGAGAGGGAAATTGGGAAACCTCTTAAGTGCCTTCGTAGCGACAACGGCGGCGAGTACACATCTCACCAGTTTAGAGAGTATTGTGTGAAACATGGCATACGTCATGAGAAGACAGTTCCTGGAACTCCACAACATAATGGTGTTGCTGAAAGAATGAACCGAACCATCATGGAGAAAGTCAGGTGTATGCTGAGGACTGCAAAGTTATCTAAGCAGTTCTGGGGTGAAGCTGTAAGGACAGCCTGCTATTTGATTAACCGATCTCCATCAGTACCATTAGGTCTTGATGTTCCAGAGAGAGTATGGGCTGGTAATGATGTGTCTTACTCTCATCTGAAAGTGTTTGGCTGTAAAGCTTTTGTGCATGTGCCCAAAGAGCAGAGATCGAAGTTAGACTACAAAGCTACACCGTGCATCTTTCTTGGTTATGGCGATGAAGATTTTGGTTACAGATTATGGGACCCATACCAGAAGAAGTTTATTCGAAGTAGAGACGTGGTCTTTTATGAAGATCAAACAATTGGGGATTCGGATAAAGAAGCACAACCAGATGGCGCAGACAGAGGAGTTGATCCATTAGCTTCAGATGAAGAAAGTCACGATGACATCCCTGAAGCAGCTGCCAATGAAGTGCCTGCAGAACCAGATAATGCTGATCAGGGGGAGCCTGATCAAGATGTGCCAGACCATGAGATTGCTGATCAGGTGGAGCCTAGTCAAGAAGAGCAGATTCAAGGAGAATCCAATCAGGGGGAGCCTTCAGCCCTACAAGAGAATGAAGATCAGGTCAGAAGATCCATCAGAAGTCGAAGACCGTCTACCAAGTATTCTTCATCAGAGTATATCATGTTGACTAATTATGGAGAGCCTGAAACATATGAGGAGGCCAGAGCTCATAACGACAGTGACAAATGGATGAAGGCAATGGAGTCGGAGATGGATTCCTTATCAAAGAATGATACCTATGAGCTGGTGGAGCTTCCAAAGGGCAGGAAAGCATTGAAAAACAAGTGGGTGTTCAAATTGAAAAGAGACGACAACATGACAAGGTACAAGGCTCGTTTGGTTGTCAAAGGTTTTGGTCAAAAGAAAGGAGTTGACTTCGATGAGATTTTCTCACCGGTGGTGAAGATGACTTCCATTCGAGTTATCCTTGGTATGGCAGCAAGTATGGATCTTGAGCTCGAGCAGTTAGATGTTAAAACTGCATTTCTCCACGGCAATTTAGAAGAGGAGATATACATGGAGCAACCCAAAGGCTTTGAAGTCAAAGGTAAAGAAAATTTGGTGTGCAAGCTCAAGAAAAGCTTATATGGTCTTAAGCAGGCTCCGAGACAGTGGAATAAGAAGTTCAACTCATTCATGGTGAGTAATGGGTACAAGAGAACTCATGCTGACTCTTGTGTCTATATCAAACAATTTTCTGGAGGTAAATTCATCATCTTATTGCTTTATGTTGATGACATGTTGATTGTCGGACAAGATACCTCTATGATTAAAAAGCTCAAAGAAGAGTTATCTAAGTCCTTTGACATGAAGGACTTAGGGCCAGCCAAGCAGATTTTGGGCATGGATATAATTCGTGACAGAAAATCCAAAAAGTTGTGGCTGTCACAAGAAAAGTATGTTGAACGGGTGCTTGAAAGGTTCAACATGAAAGCAGCCAAATCGGTAAGCTCACCTTTAGCCAATCATATCAAGTTGAGCAAAGAGTCATGTCCAAAAACATATGAAGAAAAGGAGAAAATGGCAGTTGTTCCCTACTCTTCAGCAGTAGGAAGTATCATGTATGCAATGGTGTGCACACGGCCAGATATTGCTCATGCAGTAGGTGTGGTGAGCAGGTTTCTCTCTAATCCAGGGAAGGACCACTGGGAAGTTGTTAAGTGGATTCTCAGATATTTGAAAGGGACTTCTAAGATGTGCTTGTGCTTTGGCGGTTCCAAACCAATCTTGGAAGGATTTACAGATGCTGACATGGGAGGTGACCTGGATGGTAGAAAATCTACGTCTGGGTACTTGTTTACTTTTGCAGGGGGAGCCGTGTCTTGGCAATCCAAGTTACAAAAGTGCATTGCTTTGTCCACAACCGAGGCTGAATACATAGCCGCTACAGAAGCATGCAAGGAGTTGTTGTGGCTGAAGCGGTTTCTCCAAGAGTTGGGTTTGAAGCAAAGTGATTATGGCGTTTATTGTGATAGTCAGAGTGCTCTGGACTTGAGCAAGAACACTACATATCATTCACGCACTAAGCACATTGATATTCGTTATCACTGGATTAGAGACGCTATCGAGAACAAGTTGCTGCAGCTGAAGAAGATTCATACCGATAATAATTCTTCAGACATGTTGACAAAGGTAGTCACAAAATCAAAGTTGGAATTCTGCATTAAGGCTGCTGGGATGAACTCCAGGTAACTTGGAGTCATGATCGGAATTCCTCCCTCATGGACTGGAGGGGGAGATTGTTGGTATATGGTCCAGCCCATGATCAATGTTCTAGATTATTCTAGTAAGCAAGAGATGAGGCTGAAGCTTGCTAGACAATTCTAGAATGTTATTAAGTTGATGGAAGAAGCTAGAGAGTACTAGCTTCCTTGGTTGCAAATGGAAAGATCTAGAAGCTACAAGTATATGGCTAGTCTAGATTTTTCTATACTAGAGGTTTGAAGAAGGAACTAGAAACTAGTAGAATGCCAAACCCTCACCTATAAATATGGGTGTGATGTAACCAATTGAGAACAAAGAGTGAGTAGCAAAGGATCAAGTCCAAAGCTAGAGTTCCACTCCAAGAGTGAGAGTGAGAGTGTTCCACTACACATTGTGTGAGTGAAGTTTAGAGTGATAGAAAGTGTGTGTTATACTTTCTTGTATCCATCAAGCCTTGTCTTTGGCTTGGTAAGACTACTCTTGTTGTATTCATCTTTTTCATATAGTGAAGATTGATCCTTGTTTGGTGGACGTAGGCATAAATTGCCGAACCACATAAATTCTTGGCGTCCATTTTCTACTTTACCTTGTGCATTCTCTATCTTGTAGTACCGACATTCCTAACAGGTGATACAGCAATCACTGAAGTATTGGTCCAGTGGCAAAACCACACAACGATGTAGTTACATGGGAAGTTTATGCAGATTTAAAGCGTCGGTTTCCTACAATTACTCAACTATGAACCTTGAAGACCTTGCGCTGTTCAGATGTCCTTCTCCTATATTGTACTATTTGTTTTAAGTCTTGTTGTACAAGCCTCATTTCAAAGGGCGGGGTATTGATAGGATGCTAACTAGGATGATGTGTCAGCATTATCAAGGGTTAATAATTGGTTAATTGGTTAGAAGGTTAGCGAGTAATTAGGGCAAGAGATAAGGTAGTTAGTTGGTTACATAACAGCTAAGGCAGTAAGTAGCTATATAAAGAAATTGTAAGAGGAAGGAAATGTTGTTGTTAGATTGTCTTACTGCATTGAGAGAGAAGAAGTGAGGTAGGATTCTATCAACTTATCTTAATTTTGTATGTCGTGTGTGAATTTGTTTGGAGGTGTCCTACTGCTTCGTTTTTTTGCTGCTTTTTGTTTGAAAGTTTTTAGCTTTAATTTGTGTCTTGCGCTTTTTGATTAGTGATTAGGGAATTTGAATTATTTTTGTTTGAAATTGTTGTGAGATAAGTTTGTTTATCTGGGTATTCCAAGACTCCAAGTCAGTCAAATTCATAATGATATATTTATGTGCAATTCTTGGTTTCAACGGTTTATCTGATCTACCACAGTAGGTGGTCTAAGATACAAAGCTAGGGTTTATTTACCATGCAAACACCTCAAACATGAAACTCACACACACAAAAAGGAAAAAAAGGAATTACTGTTTTATAAGAAATTGATTGTAATTGGATAATTTGTTCTTCTGATCTACTTGAGTACACAGAAAATGTGGGAAAGTGAAAGGAAGTGTTGAATTATTGATGATCATAGCAAAGGATCAAATCATTTTAAGATGCTTGTAATCAAATTAGCGCATATTGATATTCATTACGTTCTTCTCCCAAAGAACAAACTATTTTCTTCGTAAAAACGCTATTAAAAAGTGCTACAAACAAAACACGTTAGTGAGTGAAAAAGCTTAATAAAGTAGCACATCAAAATAAGTCCTACATCACGATAACATATGAAAACATAAAATTACAGATAACATTGCACTTCTATTCCCTCATAACACCACTTTAGCAATATGGTTTGCAATTGCATGCGATATCAACGAGTGGATCAACAAGATTGAGTAAAAGCCAAATGGAGGAAAGAGACTGAAAGAAGAAATACGTCCTTGTTGAAAGCTTAATTTGGCAGTATATTGTTGACTAAAAACAAGGATAAACTTCCAAAGATTTTTTATTAAAGATAAGATTTTTATTTTATTTTTTATGCAGGTCCGAAACATCACCCATCTCTATTTTACCAAACTCACCAACTTCTTAATAATACTTTTCAAACAACGACAAAGAGTTTAGTTGTATGAAATGAAGTTTTTGTATTTTTGTTTTGCAGATCAGAAGGCGTAGAAAAAGCTGGTCAGTGTCCAATTCAAAGTTTTCATGTACAGAAATCAATATTAGTATATATCACAAAGTTCAATCGGAGAAGTACTAACAAGCTCCGGTATATGTTATTCATAAGAAAATTCAGGGTCAAATTTTTAATTTTTTTTTTTATTTAGTTAAAATGTCTAAAGAAATCAACTGTTTAAGATGCAATACATGACATGTTTCAATGCATTGTAGATGAATTTCGAATTATTTATATGTCGTTAATAAACCATTATAATGATGTTTTATATTAATAACACAAAAATACATGAAATTCTATAATAAAATTAAATAAAAATACAGATAAAATGCTCAATTACTAATAAATCCTGCAAATTCTATCTTCCCTTTATATAATCGAAACAAAATGTTACTGTGTCGGTGTGCCGTATCGTTGCTGTTTGAAAATCGATGTATGTGAGTGTTCATGGGCAGAAGAGGTGCAGAGAGTGAGAGAGGGAGGCCCACAGGTGAGTGGTGACTGCTGACTGAGATGACTGAGGTGAGCCCATGAAAGATGATGATGAAGATTTGAGCAAACCAAGGATGCATACTAGTTCATCAATCATTGCTCACGAGCGGGTTCGCCTTAAAAACGTGGCCGCACGATGCTCCAAGAACTTTCACCAGCTGAGGACCCTCCCTGTCAGCCAAATGATGGCACTTTCGTACGCTTCCAACCAACTTTGACTAAAATGAATAGTTTATTTTCTTCACCAAATTGCACTTTTGGTTTAGGTTTGTTTGTATTTTTCACCTTAGTTCTTGCAGTTGGATTTTGGCAGTTTTGGTTATGTAATTTGCTTATTTTTACAATTTTGGCCCAATTATTAACACCCTTTTTACAATGGAAGAGGATCATCTCCTGATTCACTTTGTGGGAATCCTAAGGATTTTCACATTTTAGCCGTTCATCATACATCGTGCTGTCAGTTTTCGTCAGGTATTATTTTTGTTTAATTTAAATAAAATAAGTCAAATAATTTCTAACGACATGATGCACGATGAATGGTTAAGATGTGAGGATTCCTAAGATCCTAATAATTTGGATCCGAATGGGATCCAAATCCTTTTACAACTAAAACCCAAGGCTTCAAGTCATCCAAATGCATCATCGCTACTTGGGTTGGAACGAACTCGAGTCAATATTTTGTTGATCCAATTTTATGCATTCTAGTACAAGACTCAAATTTCCAAAATTAAAATAACGAGACTAATATGAAAAATTGCTCAAGTTACAAGGACCAACAGTGTAAATCACCTATTAATATTAGGAAAGGGATCCTCTCCGAATTCATTTCTCCTAATCCACCAAAATTAGGAAATCTGTGCCGTTGAAATTTAATCTAACGACTGAAGTTATTATAACTTTTAAAGTGGACCCCTATTTGTAACTGTTGGATTAAATTTTAACGGCACAGATTTCCTAATTTGGTGAATTAGGAGGATGTGATCCGGAAATGATCCATTTCCTTATTATTTTCAGTCATAGCTTAGTTAATTTGCTGCTGCTATTAAATTGTGGGTGGGAGATTTTGAAGTCCAAAGAAACAAAATGATGATGTTTGCTTTGCCTCCCATTTACTAGTTTGTTTCCATTGCTTAATCAATCAGATCAACAGGGCTCTCTGCGGTGCAGGACCACATTTGAGATAAAAATGAATTTGCATGGCTGACCGTTTGCTCTTGCTTCATGATACATAGAGCGAAGCATATATTAATTTTTTATGAGGTCTTTGATTCAACATCTTGTCTTCGTTTTGGCATGCAGGATCACTCGAAAATATCAGCATCATCCATTCCACTTGTATTATGTTGATGCACAAAATCGGTGAGAACTTTGGTACAACAGAAAATGTTAAGTTTGTGACATTCGCTAGATTGCTCCGGTCACTAGTATGAATAAGTATGTAAATGGATAGAGATAGGGAAGCAAACACAAGATGTATGTGGTTCACCCAGATTGGCTACGTCCACGGAGTAGAGGAGTTCTCATTAATTGTGAAAGGTTTACACAAGTACATAGGTTCAAGCTCTCCTTTAGTGAGTACAAGTGAATGATTTAGTACCAATGACATTCGGAAATATTGTGAGAGAATGATCTCTATTTATAGAAGAAAGTTTCTAGTTTCATTCTGACATTGACACGTGTCGTGTTGTGATTGGCTTCTGATGTTGACACGTGTCGTGATTGGCCTCCTGCTTATAGGGAAACTCTTCTGAGTCCTTGACGGTATAACGTTGACCGGTGCTCAGTAGTTTCGGAATTGGTCAAATATGGTACAAACAGTGCTCCACTAAGTTCCCGAGTGAGGGAAGCTCTTCGGTTGGGGACTTGTAAGATCCAAGCCATTGAGTAATCACAAAACTTCTAAGTACCGAAGTGTGGTATCATTTTCACTTGCCTTATCTGTCTCATACGTAGATGTGGCATCTTCTCTGGAAGTACTTTTCCTCCATCCAGGGGTGGTATCTTTAACCGGTGAAGATGCACAAGGTAATGTATCAATTTCACTTGAAGCTTACTTGTGGTTTCGGGCTTGGTCAAGTGTGATACAAAACCCTATAGTAGGAGTCCCCCAAGTCGCCGAGCTAGGAGATTTGCCAAAAGAGGTAACAGACAAGGTAAGCAATCAGACTTCCAAGCAAGCAACCTGGATCGGAGGTTCGACTTCGGCTTCCAGTTGATTGTTCTCATTCTTCTTGTGTCGTAAACAGCAACAGGGATAAGGAGAAGCAAATGGAGAAGAGATGATATGAGATACTTTTGCTTTTGAAGAAGTAACTTTTCACAGGCTTATTCTTGAACTGGGCTGGAGGGTTTTCTGGTTTCCTCCAGAGTATAAGGTCGACTCAAGAATTTGAGGGTCAAAACAAGTCCATCAAATAAAGAGTGCGTTCGACCTTGATGATATGGGATACTTTTGATGTTGACGAAGTAATAGATGAATCGGCATATGTTCTGTTACTTTTGTCTCCACATGCTTCCTTGTATCCTTCTCACTTGCCCTATCTGTTCCTCAGGCAGATGTGGTATTTTTTCTGGAAGCATAAAATGTTGAAGATGAGTACTCGAAAGCAAAGCCAGGTAAGTAATCAGGCAAGGGGTTCCAGGCAGTCAGTTCCTGATTGGAAGCTTGATTCCAAGTGCTGACTGATTACTCTCTTTCTCCTTATCTTGCAAGTAAGAATAAGGGCAAAGAAAAAGACAGGGAAAAAGCATGATATGGGATACTCTTGCTTTTAACCCTGATGATATGAGATACTCTTGCTCTGGTGTGGCTGGTTTGCATAGGTATTATTGGGGCGGAAGAAAGCTGAGTATTTCGAGAGGCTTCGTTGGGAGTGCCCTCTCAGATATGAGGAAGGGTTGACCATTTTTGCAGGTCTGCTTGTCCGTGGAGGATAGAGGTCGACATATATAGGAGTCTCCCTAACAATAAGTAGTAATGATATTCCTTTACCCTTCTTGGTCATAGCAATGTAGTGGGAGCTACAAGCTTCACGTGTTTTAACTTTGTTAGAGTACTTTGAAAAAGTGGTATGTGGTATCTGGAAAGCTGATGTTGCGTGTGAAGATTACAGACAAGCTTTATCCAAGGAAATTTGGCTCTCGAAGTTCGGGGAGCGATGCCTCTTCGGTTTTCGAACAAGCAATCCTGTCGGGGATCTGGCTCTCGAGATTTGGAGAGCGGTGCCTCTTCGATTTTTGAGAAAGAAATCCTGTTGGGAGTCTGGCTCTTAAGATTCGGAGAGCGGTGCCTCTTCGATATTTGAGAAAGTAATCCTGTTGGGAGTCTGGCTCTCGAGATTCGGAGGGCGGTGCCTCTTCGATTTTTGAGCAAGTAATAATGCTATTCCTTTACCCTTCTTGGTCATAGCAATGTAGTGGGAGTTGCAAGCTTCACATGTTTTAACTTTGTCAGAGCGCTTTGAAAAAGTGGTATGTGGTATCTGGAAAGCTGATGTTACGTGTGAAGATTGCAGACAAGCTTTATCCAAGGAAATCTGACTCTCGAAGTTCGGAGAGCGGTGCCTCTTCGGTTTTCGAACAAGCAATCCTATCGGGGATCTGACTCTCGAGATTCAGAGAACGGTGCCTCTTCAATTTTTGAGAAAGCAATCCTGTTAGGAGTTTGACTCTTGAGATTCGGAGAGCAGTGTCTCTTCGATTTTTGAGAAAGTAATCATGTTGGGAGTCTGGCTCTCGAGATTTGGAGAATGGTTCCTCTTCGATTTTTGAGCAAGCAATCTTATTAGGAGTGTTTTCTCGAATGTGAGTAAAGGTTGGGCATTTTTGCCAGTCTTCCTTGCCACGGAGCACGTAGGTTGACACACATTGGGACTTTCTAGTTATCAAGCAGTGGTGCTGTTCCTTTACCCTTATGGGTAATAGTAGAGTAGTTGGACCTTCAAAATTTATGTGTCTAAACTTTGTCAGAGATCTTTAGCAAAGTTATCTGTGGTACCCGAGGAGCTGATGTTGCGTGTGGAAAGTGGTGCCTCTTCGAAATCCGGAAAGTGGTGCCTCTTCGATTTTTGAACCAACGGCCCTGTTGCCCTTTCTTTTATAAGGGCACAAATTGTGTGCAAGAAGTACATTCAGAGAGTTATTGCTTGTAAGAATTTTCCCCTTACTTTAGAGATTTATTGCACCTCATTTCTCCTTCATCATTTCTGAGAATGTCTGGCCCATCCGACCGTCGTTTTTACTTGAACTTTGGTGAAGAGGCAGCCATGCCTTCTTAAGACAACATATGGCGCCCATCAT
This sequence comes from Malus domestica, assembly GCF_042453785.1. NCBI lineage: Eukaryota > Viridiplantae > Streptophyta > Magnoliopsida > Rosales > Rosaceae > Malus > Malus domestica. The sequence continues at coordinate 22,255,096 of NC_091675.1, forward strand.
TCTTATCTCATACTGGTCCTCTTACCGTTTGGGACTCTGTGATGAAGAATGATATGACCGCTGCGGTGGTGGCCAGGAACCTTCTCACCCTCAAAGATAACAAACTACTTTCCAAACGGTCTGATGAGTTGACTGTTAAGGATTATTTGGCTCTCAGTGTTAAGTGTGCAGGTTCTGTGTCTAATATGGCCCAACGCCTATTTGCTCGAACCCGCCAAGTTGAATCATTGGCGGCTGAAGTGATAAGTTTCAAACAGGAAATCAGAGGGCTCAAGCATGAGAATAAACAGTTGCACAGGCTCGCACATGACTATGCTACAAACATGAAGAGGAAGCTCGACCAGCTGCAGGAATCTGATGGTCAGATTTTACTTGATCATCAGAGGTTTGTGGGTTTGTTCCAAAGGCATTTATCGCCTTCGTCTTCTGGGGCTGTACCGCGTAATGAAGCTCCAAATGATCAACCCGGTGCTTCCTCCTTCTAGGGTTCTACCTAGTACTGAGGCTCCGAATAATCACCCTCTGGTGTCTCCTCTTTCTGGGGCTCTGCCGACTGGTGAGACTTCTCCTGAGCAACCTTTGTGAAGGCTCCCTCTTGTTTGTTTATTTTGATTCATGTATATGTACATATTTGTAACTTATCGGAGATATCAATAAACAAGTTTTTGCTTCATTTCAACGTATTGTATTAAATACACCAAGGCCTTCTTCACTAAGTTCTTTGAATGTTTCCTTTTGTTGAAGCTTTGTGAGTGAAGCATGTAGGTTGAGGTAGTGATCCCTTAATTTCCTGATTGAGGAAAACTTCTTGTTTGGAGACTTGAAAAATCCAAGTCATTGAGTGGTCGTGAGACTTCCGAGTATCAAGGTGCAGTAGCATATGGTAGGAGTCCCCCAAGTCTCCGGTCGAGGGAGTTGATGAATGAGGCATTTCCTTTCTAAGTGGTAGCCCAAAACTCCTTCTTCATATATATTTGTTATGAAAGTTGTTAGGCCCAAAGAAGAAGAGGTCTAGGTAATTTTTTTTTTCGAATTTTTTTTTTGATCTTTTTTTTTTCCGAATATTCGAATTTTTGAATTTCCGAATTTTTGAATTTTTGAATTTTTGAATTTTCGAAATTCCGAAAACATAAATATATATATATATATATATATATATATTTTTAAAGCTTTGTAAATGAAGCTTTGGTGTTGAAGCTTTGAGGTTGAAGCTTTGTTGGGCACCATGAATTGATTTTGCTTCATACTATCTTGATTAAGATAGTGTGAAGCTTTTGTGTTGAAACTTTGTAAGTGAAGCTTTTGTTGGTGAAGCTTTTGTGGGTCAAGCTTTTGTCGGTCAAGTTTTTGTGGGTGAAGCTTTTGTGGGTGAAGTTTTTGTGGGTGAAGCTTTTGTGGGTCAAGCTTTTGTGGGTAAAGTTTTTGTGGGTCAAGTTTTTGTAGGTCAAGCTTTTGTGTTGAAGCTTTTGTGGGTAAAGCTTTTATGTTGAAGCTTTTGTAGGTGAAGCTTTGGAGTTGAAGCTTTATAAGTGAAGCTTTGGAGTTGAAGCTTTTGTTGGGTACCATGAATTGATTTTGCTTCACACTATCTTGATCAAGATAGTGTGAATGTTTTGAGAATTTGTAGTTGTCCTCCATTGATAAAGCTTTTGTTGGTGAAACTTTGGAGTTGAAGCTTTGTAGGTAAAGCTTTGGAGTTGAAGCTTTTGTTGGGTACCATGAATTGATTTTGCTTCACACTATCTTGATCAATATAGTGTGAAGCTTTTGAGAATTTGTAGTTGTCCTCCATTGATGAAGCTTTTGTTGGTGAAGCTTTGGAGTTGAAGCTTTGTAGGTGAAACTTTGGTGTTGAAGCTTTTGTTGGTGAAGCTTTGGAGTTGAAGTTTTGTAGGTGAAGCTTTGGTGTTGAAGCTTTTATTGGTGAAGCTTTTGAGAATTGTGGTTGCCCTCCATTGATGAAGCTCTTGTTGGCACCATAAATTGGTTTTGTTTCACACTATCTTGATCAAGAGTGTGTGAAGCTTTCTACGAGTTGTAGTATTTGCATTGTTACATAGGGGAAAAGTTTGAAGCAGATGCAAGGGAGCTGAATAGCTTGATCTTCGTATGCCATGCACTGAAGTTGTTGTTGGCTTGCAATAAGACTTTGTTGGTAACTATAACTCTTGTTGGGCATAATTGCTCCCCTAGTTGAGTTGTCAAGCTTGAGGGTTTTTTATTATTTGTAAATGCTAGGAATTCACATGTACAAGTTGTAACACTCATCTTCTGGTATGTGGAATGAATGGTGAGTTGCTTTCATCACTTGGTTGGTGGTACGAAGGTGAGTTCCTTCTTCCCCTGGTTGGTGGCATGAATGGTAAGTTGCCAAATGATATTAGAATACGGGTTGTACATTTCATCACCTAGTTGGTGGCATGAAGAAGAGTACAGGTTGTACATTTCATCACCTGGTTGGTGGCATGAAGATGAGTTACTTCTTCACCTGGTTGGTGGCATGAGTGGCAAGTTGCCAAATGATATTAGAGTACGGGTTGTACATTTCATCACCTGGTTGGTGGGGTTGTACATTTCATCACCTGGTTGGTGGCATGAAGAAGAGTACGGGTTTTACATTTCATCACCTGGTTGGTGGCATGAAAATGAGTTTCTTCTTCACCTGGTTGGTGCCATGAATGGCAAGTTGCCAAATGATATTAGAGTACGGGTTGTACATTTCATCACCTGGTTGGTGGCATAAAGATGAGTTCCTTCTTCACATTTCATCACCTGGTTGGTGAGAATAAGGGCAATGAGTCTAGGCACATTGTAGCAAGTGTCGAATGACACAAAACATGTTGAACCCTTTCAAAGCACAATTGGCTTATGTATAAATGTGTTAGAATGTATGGTTGAACGAATATACTATGAAACTATTCGTTTATTTGTATAGTCTTGTTGACATATACTTAGGCTTTGTTTCATGTTGGAAGCATTCATGTTGAAGCTTTGAACTGGAGTGTTTCATTGCTAGGAATGTAAGAGGATTAAGATCAAGTTGTCTAAATCACCTTTTTATTGAATTCATGCCAAATAGTCTTCGTTACATAAGATGCCGAACGGCTGAAGCTTAACACTTGTACAATGTGAGTTTACTTGTAATAGTACTTCAAGTGATCAGCGTTCCATGGATGGCCAAGGGTCTTGCCATCAGAGTTTCTAAGCTTGTAGGAGCCAGGGCGACTGATGCCAACAACTTCAAAGGGTCCATCCCAGTTTGGACTAAGTGTTCCTTCACTCGGGACTCTGTCGCAGAGTAATCTTTTCTTCAATACCTAGTCCCCCACTTTGAAAGAACGAGGTTTGACCCTTGAGTCATAGTAGTTGGAGATGCGCTGCTTGTAGGTGACATTCCTCAAATGAGCCTGGTTTCTGTGTTCCTCGACTAGATCTAAGTTGAGGGTAAGTTGTTTGTCATTTTCGCTTTGCACGTAGTTCTGGACTCGGAACGTTGCTTGCTCAAGCTCAACTGGGACAACTGCCTCTGTACCAAAGGCAAGTGAGAATGGGGTTTCTCCTATTGATGTCCGATACGAAGTGCGGTATGACCAAAGAACTTGGGGTACAAATTCTGGCCAACAACCTTTAGCCTTGTCCAAGCTGGTTTTCAATGTTCACTTAATTATTTTATTGATGGCTTCAACTTGTCTATTAGACTGGGGATGAGCTGGGAGGCAAAACACAAGTTGATGTTGAACTTAGAGCAGAACATCCTGAACTTATTGTTGTTGAACTGTCGCCCGTTGTCAGTGACTATCACATTGGGAATGCCGAATCTGCAAAGGATGTTCTTCCATACGAAGTCTTCTATTTTTGCCTCAGTAATGGTTGCCAAAGGTTCTACTTCGGCCCACTTTGTGAAGTAGTCAACTGCAACAATTGCATAGCGAACCTTGCCCTTCCCTGCAGGCATTGGGCCGATCAAATCAAGTCCCCATTGGGCGAAGGGTCAAGGGCTGATCATAGGAGTGAGCGGCTCGGGAGGGAAGTGAGGAATAGTTGTGTAATGTTGACACTTATCACATGAGCGGGATATTCTGATGGCATTTTGGTGAAGTGTTGGCCAGTAATATCCTTGGCGAAAAGCCTTGTGTGCTAGGGATCGAGATCCAGCATGATCTCCACAGACTTCTTCATGTATTTCTCGAATGACATTTTCCGCCTCTGCGGGCGTAAGGCATCTTAAGTATGGTAAGTTAAAACCCCGCTTGTAGAGTTGGTCATTAATGCTCAAGTAACGGGTAGCCTTGTATCGAATCTGCTTAGCTTTGACTTTGTCATTTGGAAGGGTGCCATGAGTAAGGAATCTATAAATTGGGGTAATCCAACTATCTCCTTGTTGTAAGTTGCACACTTCCGCAGCCATGGTGCTTGGTGCTGCCAACAATTTGATCTGAATTTTTCTCCCAATCTTGTCTTCCACCGTTGAGGCGAGGCGAGCCAAAGCATCTGCATGACTGTTTGCCGCTCGAGAAATTTGGGTGATCTGGTAGTGGAAGTGCTTGAGCAACAATTGTGTTTGTGCTAGATATGCTGCCATGGAGCTATCCTTAGAGTCAAAGTTGTTGGTGACCTGGTTAACCACAAATTAGGAGTCACTAAAGATATCAATTCGTTTAACCCCAAAGTGTTTGGCCAAACGTAAGCCTGCTAAGAGGGTTTCATATTCAGCCTCATTATTCGACACCTTGAATTTGAAACGAAGAGCATACTCCATCACCATTTTGTCAGGGGTCATAAGGACTAATCATGCTCCACAACCCTGTTGGTTGGATGAGCCATCAACATATAGACTCCATGTTGGGGCTGTTGGTTCTATTTTCTGAGCTTCCGAAGGTAATGAAACCACTTCTTTAGGTGTAGAAACAATGTCAACAGGATATGTGAAGTTGGCGATGAAGTTTGTCACTGCTTGGCCCTTCTCAGCTGGCTTTGGTTGGTAGGAGATGTCAAACTCACCCAATGCTATCGCCTATTTGATCATCCACTCGGAAGTGTCAGGACTTTGGAGTATCTGTCGAAGAGGATGATTGGTAAGCACGATGATGGAGTGTGCTTGGAAGTAAAGGTGAAGTTTTCGAGCAGACATGACCAATGCTAGAGCCAATTTCTCTGGAGTATCGTGTCTCCACATCTTGTAAGGCCTTGCTAGCATAGTAGACATGTCGTTCGACATTACCATCCTTTCGAATGAAAACGGAACTTACTGCGGAAGCCGATACCAACAGATGGATAATGAGAGTGTCACCAACCTCAGGTTTGGAGAGCAAATGGGCTTTACTCATGTAGTCTTTGAGGTTCTTGAATGCCTCAGCACATTCATCAGTCCATGTAATGTACTTCTGACTTCCCTTAAATGCTTTGAAGAAAAGAGCACATCTGTCGATGACCTTAGAGATGAACCTAGTTAAGGCTGCCACCTTGCTAGTAAGGCTGTGGATGTCTTTTGAAGTTACCGGTTCCTTCATGTTAAGGATTACTTTGATCTTCTCGGGATTAGCCTCAATGTCTCGTTGGTTTATCATGAAGCCTAAGAATTTGCCAAAGCCTACGCCGAAGGCACATTTGTTGGGGTTCAACCTCATTCTATACCTCTTCAGAATGGTGAAAGTTTCAGATAGGTTGGTGATGTGTTGGTCTGCATGTTTTCTCTTGACTAGCATATCATCAACGTAAACTTCCATGCTCTTCCCAATCTGTTCGGTGAACATTGAATTGATCAGTCTCTGATAAGTCGCTCCTGCATTCTTTAGGCCGAAGGGCATGACTTTATAGCAATATAGTCTCCTGTCAATAGTGAAGGCTGTGTGTTCTTGGTCCGGAAGGTTCATGAGGATTGGGTTGTATCATGAGTAAGCATCCATGAAGCTCAGAAGTTCACACCCTGCCGTAGAGTCTATAAATCTGTCTATGAGAGGAAGAGGAAATCTATCCTTTAGGCATCCTTTGTTTAGGTCGGTGTAATCGACACACATTCTCCACAAGACCTTTTGGAGCAAGAGACTTTCCTTGGTTGGATTCTTCTTAACAAGGACAACATTTTCTATCCACGTTGGATAATTGACTTCGCGGACGAAGCTTATGCCTTTGAGTTTTTCAACTTCTGCCTTCATTGCCTCGTACCGTTCAACATCATAAGATCTTCGCTTCTGTCTCACTGGCTTGGTCTTGGGGTCAATACTTAAGCGATGACAGATTATATCGGGAGAGATGTCTGGCATGTCCTCGTATGACCAGGCAAAGATCTCAGTGTTCGCTTGCAAAAAAGAGATCAATGCCAACCGAATGGGTGGTGAGAATGTGGTACCAATCTTCACCATGCGATCCGGATAATCTTTTGAGATAGAAACCTTCTCCAACTCTTCAGCAGGTTGTGCTTGCTGGGTGAAAGAGTCATCTCGAGGATCGTCGGGTTGACTGTTGCCACCGTGAAGATCCAAGTTGGCTTCGTCTTGGCTGGTCTTTATGACTTGGTCATGTATAGAAAGGGTTTCCTTGGGCACATACATGTGCTATTGTTTGACCGAAGTGTTGTAACATGATCGTGCACTAAGTTGATCTCCTCTGATGTAACCATTGCCATAGGGGGGTTGGAAATTTCATCAACAACATATGTGTGGATACCATGGCCTTAAGATCATTGATGCCTATGCGTCCGGATATGACATTGCATGCCGTTGGGCAATCAACCACTAGAAAGTTAGTGGTAATGATAATTGTGTAAGGGCCTGTACCAATGGTGAAAGGTAAGTGTATACTCCCCAAAGGTTGCACGATATCACCGAATAAGCTTATCAGAGGGGAAATCGAGCGGTCAAGCAAGTGTTCAGCAACATTAAGTGTCCTGAAAGCTTCAGCAAACATGATATTGACCGAAGCCCCCGTTTCTACCAAGATTTGTCGTACTTCAAAGTTGGCTATGTGAGCTTCCACGATCAGTGAGTCGTTGTGAGGGTAGATGATACCTTTTTCTTCCTCAGGGTAGAAACATATTGGATCCCAGTTAGGCTTTTGATACTTACCTCCCCTGATGTCTTCCATGTGAAACACTTGGTGGCCAGACCTTAAAGCTCGTTCACTTTTTTTCATGGCCCTGTTGGAAGATTTAGATATAGGTGTGCCACCACTTATGGAATATATCACATTTACCTGGCGTTGGTTATGGTTACCCCTTGGAGGGTGAAGGAAGAATTGATCAATTTTTCCTTCACATGCCAAAGCTTCAATATGATCACGAAGGGTGATACACTTCTCGCCGTCATGGCCGTTATGCTCGTGGTAGCAGCAAAACGTGCATGTGTTCTTCGTAGGCTTATAATCCGGGTGCCTCGGCTTTGGCTTCTGTATCAAGTGTGCTATGCTGGGGTAAATGGTCACGCATGTGGCGTTCAAAGGTGTGTATGCCTCATACCTCGGGGTAGGGGCTGTCCTGACACGTACTTGACCCACTGTGTTGACTGCCTGGGGTCGGGGATTCTCATGGCGATACCCTTGGTTATCGCGGTAATGTCTCTTACTCCTTTTACTAAAATGAGACTGGTAAGGATGGAAATATTTCCTTTTGCCCTGAGATTGATATGTCTGTTGACTTGGCAAAGTATTAAGTAAGGCAGGGGGAGGCACCGCTGCTGTTTGGAAGGTCGAGGTCTTCTCATTTGGTTGGATCTGGCTTCCACTCCCTACTTGCTGATAAGGGGTGGTTGTGGGGGGTTTCCCTTGATATGTCCTTGCCTCGGCGGAGGCATGGTTGTAAGCATGTGCCATCACCTCAGAGTAAGTCTTCCAAGTGTTAGCATTGATCATGTACTTAAAGAAACAATCATGTAGGCCTGCTGTGAAGGCCTTGAGGGTGGTCTTGTCATCTGCCTCAGCGCAGTGAGAATACTCATGGCTGAAACGACCAGCATACTCTCGTAGTGACTCGTCCGGCTTCTAGCAAATAGTGTTTAAGTCATCTGTAGAATGCAAGCGATCGGTCTAGAAGATGTGTTGAAAGACAAACAGTTTCCTCAGTTCCTCAAATGAGTCTACTGTCTCAGGTGGAAGACGGCAATACCAGTTTAGAGCTCCGCCAGAGAGGGTGGAGAGGAAGAGAAGACACCGCTCTTCGTCGGTGTGCATCCGATATGCCATGGTGGACTCAAAGAGGTTAAGGTGTTCAATTGGGTCCTCCCTTCCAGTATAGAGTTGTAAACCAAGCTTTTGTTTTGTCTTCTCTTGAATAGGGGTGTCGAGGATCTTCCTTGTGAGAAGGCCAGGCCTGGGTTGGTTCCAGTCAGGTATCTCGGCCTGACGTTCGGCCTTCAACTTGTTTACTTCCTCAATGAACTGTAGGACAAGGGGGTCTTGAGTGGAGTCATGTACCACTGGGATTTTCTTTCGTAAGTCTCCATCGGCTCTTGGAAGTAGGAAAGTTTGAGCAAGGGCGTGTGATTTTTCCTTGGACTCGCCGTACTGACCTCTAAGGCGAGTCTGTTGGAATACCTCAGAGTTCCATGTACCTTCATATTCCTTTAGGACATGTTGTTCCTTCCCTAGATTGGCAGCTGGCCTGGGTCGTGGGAGGGGACCGAGTCTTTCAGAAACCCTTAGGTCATTTATCTTCGAGCATATGTGGAAGGGATTCTCTCGACGTTGCTTTAGGAAGTCTCGGCAATCACGATAAACGGCTTTCGATCCTTCCAACCCTTCTGCAAGGAGGTGTCTTCCTCTACTTCTCCTGCTTCGAGTCGAAGCAGCTGAGTTGAGAGAAGTCTCATGTTGATCAATGTTTTGTGATTAGCTCGCTCTTCATCAGGGATACCCATGTCGAAAGAAAGTGACCCTCCGTGTTGGGGGGCACCCAGATGATGGTTAATGTCCACAGGGGCAACAAGCTCGCGTGTTTGGGTACACATAGTTTCATGGAGCATCTCAAAGAGCTTCTCATACTGCTCCTGGAGGACCTCATTCTTCATTGCTATCTTGTTGTTTTTAGCTTCTAGCTCATCGACTTTAGCTTGAAGAGCAACCCTCTTTCCTTCATTCTTTCGTTGCTTCGTACTAGGTGCAAGAGGGGGTGTCATTCTGTGTGATGTAGCTTCCTTCGCTCCCCATGTTGGAGAGGGATGCCTGGTCAAAAGAGAGTGTACGAATGGTGGAAACCAACTTGACAAAGCTGAAGAGAGTGGGAATAAGTGTCGTTCCCACAGACGGCGCCAAATGTTGATGCACAAAATCGGTGAGGACTTTGGTACAACAGAAAGTGTTAAGTTTATGACCTTCGCTAGATTGCTCCGGTCACTAGTATGGATAAGTATGTAAATGGATAGAAATAGGGAAGCAAACACAAGATGTACGTGGTTTACCCAGATTGGCTACGTCCACGGAGTAGAGGAGTTCTCATTAATTATGAAGGGTTTACACAAGTACATAGGTTCAAGCTCTCCTTTAGCGAGTACAAGTGAATGATTTAGTACCAATAACATTCGGAAATATTGTGAGAGAATGATCTTTATTTATAGAAGAGAGTTTCTAATTTCATTCTGATATTAACACGTGTCGTGTTGTGATTGACTTCTGATGTTGACACGTGTCGCACTATGATTGGCTTCTGATGTCGACACGTGTCGCGCTGTGATTGGCCTCCTGGTTGGAGGGAAACTCTTCTGAGTTCTTGACGATATAACGTTAACCGGTACTCAGTAGTTTCGGGATTGATCAAGTATGGTACAAACATATTAAATGATCTACCAAATACGCTTGTTGGAGCATTATCACGATGAGAAAAACTTGAATGTATAAAAGTTCCTGAGTACGTTATATAAGTAGATATCTCGTTGAAACTTCTTAAAATTTGGTTTACTTGATCTCATACTAGTCATTCGGTGTGAAACTGTTTTAACTAAACAATTTTACCGAAATTTCTCTTAATATAAGACAAACCGGATTTCTTTGCCGCATCATCATTTATCATCCGAATGAGGTTAACAACGTGGCAAAGTTGCCTAAGTGTTTTTAAAGGTAAAGTTGCGTTGTGGAAAAAGAAGGCAAATTGTAACCCGTACCACACCAATTTTATTATGCTTTCTAACTACAACATAAAAAATAAAAAATTGGAAAGAAACATTTTCCTACATCTTATTACCATGGGATAATCTAGATATCGACTTTATCGGTTCCAAAGAATTGCTAGAAAACAAATGTGTAACATTTATAAACAACGTATTTAGAATTTTTACAATATTGAATATGATCCTAACGAACATGGGAAAATCTTGACCGAGGTTTTTATATTATGTAAAGAACTGTAAGAAAGGAACATTTTCCTACATCTTACAAATCGTTAATATTTTATCATTTACAAAAAATGGTAAGAAATCAAACTATATGCACCGTTCATACCGTAATTGTATCTCTAAAAGTTCATCTTATAAACATGGAAAAATCTTGAGTTGGAATTTTATCATTTACAATGAATTGTATAGAAAGATGTTATATTTATCTCTTCTTAAAGTTCGAAGAGATTCTAAGTTTAAATCCACCTGCTTTATTGACGAAAAACAGAAAAGAAACAATGTCATATAATTGATACATAATACTAAGAGCCTTTTAACCTACTTTTATTGGGGTCTGACTATAATACTACTGTTTGGGTTAATATTTCTTGCCTTGTAAACAACTACATCTCACTCAATGGTACGGTTTATATACAAGATCCAATTGTTGCAAGATCCATTAAATTTCTATATGCAAAATTTATACCGTTGATCTTTCGAGCCACTCAATAATATATACCATAGAAGAAAAATTGCTTCTATTGACGTAGCGTCACAGTCACGAAACCAATCAATGCAAAAAAGAGAAAAATAAAGATCTAAGGATCCAAAGTGTTCTAATGATTTCAATTTCTAAGCACTGACAGAACAGAAGTAGCAGAAACAAGATTCTGGAAATGTATTGGAGGGAAAGAGATCTTGTCTGGATTTTTCTCTTCAAAGCCCAGGGATCAAGTGATCCAAGCCTTTAAAATTTGATCCATCGGTCAAAAATTATTATAGCTTATAAAAGTTTCTACTAACTTCTCTGTTTTTAGTCGTTGGACCAAATTTTAAAGGTCCGGATCACTTGATCACTAGGCTCTCTTTCCATATTGGAGAATAAGCAAAGTGTATATAAATGTGCCACACAGGGGGAGGTTTTAAGAGCAATTTTAGTGTGTAAGGGCTCCCCATGACAATTGGCAATTGAATCCCCTCCACTAAATAGTAACTGCCTTTAATGAACAGTAACTGCCTTTTGCATCTCCATCCTTAAATTGAATAACCATGGCAATAGGTAATAAAATTTTATTATTTTTTATTTTATAAAATAATAAAAAATAATTTATTTGTAATTTCAAATAGGATTTAGGGGTGGGAAAACGGGCCTTAGGCCTGCAGGGCAAGCCGGTTCCATGCAGTTCGAGGCGGGTCTAAAATTTGTCAAGACAAAACGGGGTGGGCCGGGGCAGGTTCACAAAATTATTGGGACGGGGCAGGTGCAAAAGCCTTAGAAAACGGGGCCCTAGTTGGACCCATTTCTCCCAATTCTCACAAAATTATTAGATATCTGGTGTGGTAACCTAAGCTTTTCTCCCAATTCTCAACCGTTCAATCTCTGACACACCCACCTCAAAAGCTTATTTCCTGTCTCCTTTCTCTATCTCCACAAACCTCAAAATGAGGTCTTTTTCTTTCTTTATTGGCTCTCTATTCCCTTCTTTTTCCATGCACTTTCCCAGTCACTTTTCCATTTTGCTTGCTTTTTCTCCCTCCATAGAAAGGTGCAGCTCCAGCCATTGAAGGGTCTGCTGAAGAGGATGAGGACAATATTGACTTCAATTCTAATGATTTTGAAGGTGATTCTCTTTCCTTATAGCCTATGTAGTCTTATGTTGATGAGACCAAAATAAGTCGAATCACTGAATTTTGTTATGAAGGAAATGCTTTGTGTTCACAATCTGATGAAGAAACCACCTTGTCTTATGGTTAATGGCAGATGACGAAGACGATATGCTGGAACATTATTTGGCTGAGAAGTCTGACTCATCAACCCACTATTCGAAGAGAGTCACCAGTTAGATCTAAAAACAACAGGATGACGAAGACACTGGGGAGGGGAACGACAAGGATGACAAAGACCAAACTTAGGCATAAGTGAAGATTTGGACCCGTGGGGACCCGTAAGAACCAACCCGTTGCAATAAGCTGGGTTAGGTCTGGATCCCATTTTGAAAAATCCAAAACTCGCCCCGCCCCATCCCATTTTATTTATAAACGAGTCCGGTCCGGTTCCTTCAATTTTCGGCCCGGCCCGGCCCGTGCCCACCCTTAATAGGATTTTTAACCGGTCTCGTTACGCCAAATGTCATTATCCGAAAGTACAATTTTTTTGTGTGATAGATTTCGATAAGATTTTTATCTAATTCTGTCGCGCCATGTGTTGTTACCTTTTTAGAATCGTTGAGAATAGATTTTCGATAACATTTTTAACCAATCCCATAGTGCCACATGTCACAGTCTGTTTAGAATCTTTGAGGATAGATTTCGATATGATTTTTAACGAATCACGGCATGCCACATGGCATTATCTACAAGCTAATCCTTTCTGTTTTCTCCATATAACCCACCATCCATCCTAAGAAATCACACACCAAAATCAAAATCTCTCAAAATCTCTATTCGTATTCATAGTTTCTCCTTTCCTTCTTACAATGTCTTCTTCAAGGATGTTATGGGAAATTTAATCTCCAGGAGGGAGAAAATGAGATGGAAGAGGAAAATGATAAGGAGCATAGAATGAGAGATGACGAAGGAAGAAGCCAAAGAGCCTCATTCCCGTCGAATCATCCAAGTTGTGGCTGAGATCTCCAGGTCCAGGCATTCTACAAACATTGATAAAAGCAGGCAACAACGAGGTAAGGATCTATTGGACAATTATTTTGACCGTATACAGTGCATCCCCTGATGCGTACTTAAGACGTCTTTTTAAAATGCAACGACATTTGTTCAACAAAATCATGATTGTTATTTGCAACCAAAATTCTTAATTTGTACAAAAGAATGATGTTTTTGGTGTCATGGGTCTCCTTTCTAAGCAAAAAATTACTGTTGCATTGCAGATACTTGCATATGGAGCATCTGTAAACCAAGTGGATGAGATAGTGAGGATGGAGAAATCAACCATTCTTTAGTCCCTGATGAGGTTTTTCTCCGCAATTGAATCTATCTACACCAAATAGTACCTCCGGAAACCTATGACAATGGACTTGCAAAGCTTCAAAAGAAGGGTGAGATGCAAGGTTTTCCTGGCATGATTAGAAGCATCGACTGTATGCACTAGACCTAGAAAAACTGCCCGAGTGCATGATAAGGAGCTTATGGGGACAGAAAATGAGCAAAAAGTATCATTTTGGAGGCAGTGGCATCATTTGATACATGGATTTGGCATGTTTTTTTTGGTGTTCCAAGAGCTCAAAATGACCTCAACGTCTTTGCCCAATCTCCAGTGTTCGATGAGATGCTACAAGGAAAAGCACCGAAAGTCACGTATTACGTTAATGGACATAAGTACAACGGAGCATACTACCTAGCAGACGGTATTTACCCAAGGTGGACATCGTTTGTCAAAACAATGCCACTTCAGCGAAGTGAAAAGGAAAAACACTTCGCAAGATGTCAAGAGGGTGTAGAAATGATGTGGAGCGTTGTTTTGGTATCTTCCAAGCTCGTTGGGCGATTGTCAAGGGTATTGCCAGATTGTTTGATTTAGAGTTGCTTCAATCCATCATAATGACGTGTATCATTCTTCACAACATGATTGTAGAAGATGAGTATGATTATGATGTCATTGATGAATTTAAGCCAGACAAGATGAATAATTCCAAAACACAAATATATTGTGCTCATGACGCCATTGAAGAACCTGTGCAACACGAGCCATTAGAAAGGGATGGATGTTACAATGAAGGGATCATTCAACAATATACTTCACTCCAATCCTCATACTATCACAAAGCCTGGTAAAGTGATCACTCCAATCCTCATACTATCACAAAGCCTGGTAAAGTGACTTGATACAGCAATTGTGGGGATTGAAACAAGCTCAAGAAACTTAAAAACAAGATTGTAGTGGAAGAAGAATGCTCTTAGTTTGTTTGGTGTGTTTTTAAGATCATTTAGTGTGTGTTTTTTTATTTGGTGTGTTTACGTAATTTTATTTAGTGTGTTTTTTAAGTTCATTTAGTGTGATTTTTTTTATTTGGTGTGTTTATGTAATTTTATTTGGTGTGTTTATGTTCTTTGAATAAAGATTCTCTTAGTTTAAATAAAGTACCAAATTAAATAAAGATACTCAGTTTAAATAAAGTACTAAATTAAATAAATATGAAATTACATAAAGTATCAAATTCAATAAATACAAAATTACAACCCAAAGTGATTGAAAAATTATAGGCTCTGATTATACAACAAATTCCCTAGTCCCTCATGAATGAAAAATCATCACCTAACCAATTTGTCCCTCAAATTATGGGCTCCGATTATACAACAAATCATCTAGTCCCTCAGATTTTTTTTAAAAATTTTTAAAGCCGAAAAACGTGGACCGTTGTTCTAGAATCGAATGGCTCAGATTGTGCCACGTCATCTAGCCATTTTGAGGAGTTTTGAAAAAAAATTTGACCATTGGAAATTGAACGGTCTAGAAAAAAGAGTCGTTAAAATCCAACGGTTGAGAGGATGCCACGTTGCACCCAACAACGGCTAGAGACAGCCCGTCCAGCGCAAGCCTCATCGCATGCAAACCTTGTCAGTGATGCACCCCCATGCGCGCTTGTTAGCCACGCACCTGATGCAATTTTTTTTATAACGTGGTTGACGTCAGCCTTGCATCACTCTCCCCTCAGGCGCTCGGGCCTTGAGTTTGTGCTTGAGCTGTCCCTTGGGCTCCTCCTTAGCCCAATAACCTGAATGGGCTAGAATCACTTGACAAACGATTGGGTTGCTAGAGCAGCCTGTCCACAGGGCTAATGCCCACGCTGGAGGTGCTCTAAGCAACACATAATCAGGGTAACATAGGCCTACCTCTGCAAAGCAAAACAGAAAGCCAAAAAAGTCAAAAGAGTTAAAAAGGAGATTATATGGAATTGTGGGGAATTCGTGTTAGATCTAATTATAAATTAAAAACTTGTGGGGCTTTCTGTTAGCCCTTTTATTTTTTACTAGTTATCGAATAGATAAAACAAAAACAAGAAGCAAAATCAAATATAAGTGTCGATAGAGAAAAAAATAATATGTGGCTATCATTTTTGTAGATTAAATGTTTGTAAAACCACCAATTAAAGTAACTCACAACCCCAACATTCTAGCGGAAAAGAAAAAAAAAGGGTAAGAAGTTTGCCTTTCCGCTATGCAACAACCAACACATGGTCCCTCTATAGTTAATACTTTGATGGTCAGGGTTTATGCACAAAGTGAATGAATGCATCAACACATTGACACCATAATTTTTTAATTTATCATGCATAATCATTGCTTAATGCAACAATTGATCAAAGGGTTTTCTATGATGGCATTTTTCGGCCAGTAAAAGCTAAAGATACAAAAAAGATGTAGATTAGTTTAGATTTAGTGGAAGAGAATCATTAACTTGCACTTTCTTATCAGCTAAATATGTGGTTAGGCTAATCATCTTATGACAACTAGACCGAATAATCTAGTTCCTGGATGAATGATTATAATCCATAACCTGATTGTTACATTGTTTCCTCTGAAACATACAAAATCCACATCATTCGTTATCGCCTTTAACATATAGCAGATGACTCGTGTTTTTGTTCTAAATTGAGCTAAACCCCTGCAACTTAAAACTCCAGGTGCCAAGAAAGACTCTCGGAACTGAGTTGGACACTACTGTAACAGATGGATCATCAAAAATGACTCAAAGAAACTTTTATCAGTGACATGTTTCTCGGCTTATCGATATTTGGTACAACTAAAATGTTCCAATCGATTAGAAGAATGCATATGAAGAACATCTGATGTATTCTTTAGTGGAAAAACAGTGTTTGATATGAATAACATGTTCCATAAGGTTTCTTGCCACTACTTCTCCTTTTCTATGTTCAGTGGGCAACCTTATCATCATCCTTAGCTTTGGGTTTTAGGGTTTAGGGTAATTGTGTTAGTGTGTAAATTGATGAACTGATTAGTGAAGATTATAAGTTTGCATTTGTGTTATGCCTCAGCTCATAGGCTGAGTTTGTGTGTTAAAATGTAATGTGTTGGTTAAGTCTCAAAGGGCTTAACATTGGACAAGTGTCTTAATCTCAGAGTAAGATGTACTGGATGGCTGAGATTGAATTTAGAAATGTGTCTATCTCTCTCTCACCTCCAACGGTTAAATGTGCTAATGTATGAGCTCACATGCTCAGAGTGAGTGCCCACAATATATGGAAGATTGCAGAGGGATATTCCCTGAGATTTTCTGATCCAAATTCTTCTCTTCTTCTTCCTCAAATTCGCTGAGATTCTCTTCCATAACCACTGCTAGAATTCATGTTTATTTTGAATCCTCTAACATGGCCTCAGAGCCTAGTTAAGTCTGAATTTGAGTTCATATCAGCGATCGAGTCTAACATGGTTGGATCTGGAGAAGGAGAACTCAGAGTGCCAATCTTCAAAGGCGAGAAATTTGATTTATGGCAAATCAAAATGAAGACCATTTTCCGTTCACATGAACTGTGAGATTTGGTTGAAAGTGGGTACAAAACTCTAGTGAAGAAGGAGGAAGAGCTCACGAAGGCGGAGAAGAAGTTGATGCGTGAGAATGTGGTCAAGAATGCTAGAGCAGTTGGAATCATCCAAGGTGCTGTTTCAAATCAAATTTTCCCGAGAATCACAACCTAGGAAAGTGCAAATGCTGACTGAGACATTCTGAAACAAGAATTCGTTGGTGATAAGCAAGTAAGATCTGTGAAACTTCAAGGTCTTAGACGAGATTTTGAATATACTTGCATGAATGATAATGAATCACTCTCTGTGAATATTGCTAAACTGTTTCATCTGATTAATCAAATGAGAAGCTATGGTGAGGATTTAAGCAATCAGAGAATTGTGCAGAAGCTGTAATTAGCTTGCCTAAATCATATGATAGTATTGCAGCTGTGATAGAAAATACTAAGGATTTGGACACCATAAATGCTCAAGATGTTGTTGCAATTTTGAAGGGTTATGAACAAAGGCTTGATAGACATGGTGAGAGTGTTATGTAGAAAGCATTTGCTAGTTTGAACATTGCATCAAAACCAAATAGGTTTAATGGTCAAACAAACAATAGCAAATACCAGAAAAGCTTTATGCCAAAAGGGAAAAAGTGGAGTAACAAGGTTGATTGGGGTAATAAGGCTAGTTTTCCTATGAAAAATGATACAAATAACACTGGGGATAAGTGTAAATTATGTGATAGACTTCACTATGGGGAGTGTTGGGTTAGGAACAAGGTTAAGTGTCATAAGTGTAGCAAAATTAGGCATATTGTAAGATACTGTAATACAAACAAGGCTGTGCAACAAGTGAATTTTGCTAATTAGGTTGAAGAAACTGGAAACCTATTATATGCTAATCATTCTGGAGAAGTAAGGAAGATAAGTGATGAATGGTACATAGATAGTGGATGCAGTAATCATATGATATCTAGGGAAGATTTGCTTGTTGACATTGATAGAAGGGTGAAAGCCAAGGTTCAAGTAGGCATTGGAGTCTTGGTTGAAGTGGCAGGAAAAGGGACACTGATCATTGAAACAATAAAGGGTAGGAGATATATAAAGGAAGTTATGTTTGTACCTGGTCTTGCAGAGAATTTGCTGAGTGTAGGATAGATGACTGAGCATGGTTACTTTCTTCTATTTGGAGATTATAAGGTGGATGTGTTTGATGACAAATCTCTAAGAAACTTGGTGGTCAGTGTGAAACAGAAATGGAATAGGTGTTTTCCCTTAATCTTCAACACAAACAAGGAGCTTGCATTGAGAACAAATGTGCAAGAGTGTGCAAAGATATGGCACAAAAGGTTTGGTCACCTAAATTTCAGGAGTCTCAAGCTATTACAGAGTCAATGAATGGTATTAAGGCTGCCTAAAATTCAAGATAGTGATGCAGTGTGTCGTGTGCACTGAAAGAATCATATGGAGTCATTTCCCAAGGAATCAAAGTGGAGAGCAAATGAGCCACTAGAATTAATACACTCAGATGTGTGTGGTTCTATGCAAACATCGAGTCTGAGCGGAAACAGGTACGTCATTACTTTCATAGATGATTATTCAAGGATGTGCTGGGTCTATTTTTTGAGATACAAATCAGATGCCTTCCATGTGTTTAAGAAGTTTAAAATTATGGTAGAGCTTCAATGTGGATACTCTGTGAAAGGGTTGATAACAGATAAGGGAGAAGAGTTCACTTCGAATGATTTTGGGAAGTTTTGTGAAGACTTGGGGATAGAAAGACAACTCACCGTTGCATATTCTCCACAACAAAATGGAGTTGCAGAAAGGAAAAACATGACTGTTGTGGAGATGGAAAAATGTATGATTCATAAGAAAGAACTCCCTTACAATCCATGGTGTGAAGCAGTGAACACATATGTGTATCTGCTAAACAGAAGTCCTATAAAGGCTTTGGGGAACATTACACCTTTTGAGAAATTCAGCGGAAGAAAACTTAGGATTAAACACCTAAAAGTGTTTGGTTCAGTGTGTTACACTTTTTTTTCCAGGAAATTTAAGGCACAAATTAGAAGAAACAATGTCATAGGTGTTTTCATTGGATATGGTGCGTGTGATAAGGGGTATAAGGTGCCGAATCCTACAACTCAAAAGGTTTTGCTCTCTAAGGATGTAATCTTTGATGAGAATGGTAAATGGGACTAGGAGAAGCACAAAGTCAAAGAAGTATGCATTCCACTATATACAAATGAATCTTTGGAAATGAATGGAGTTAATGATGATGTTGTATATGGATGTTCTTAAGTCCAAATTAAAGACTCTCCAACTACTATCTCTGGTGAAGCAAGCAGTTCAAGTTCTTCATCTTAGTATGATCATACTCCACTGAGGTACAGGAACTTAAGTAAGATTTATGAGAAATGTCATTTGTGCATTGTTGAACCCGAAGATTTTAATGAAGCTGCACAAGATGAGGCATGAAAAAAGGCAATGAAAGATGAAATGAACATGATTGAGAAGAACCAGACATAGGAATTGGTAAGGAGAGCATTTGATAAGCTAGTGATTAGGGTAAAATTGGTGTATAAAACTAAGTTAAACTTAGATGGTTCGGTTCAAAAGAATAAGGCTAGGCTAGTTGCAAAAGGCTACGCACAAAAGCCTGGGATAGACTATAATTAAACTTTTGCATCCGTGGCAAGGTTGGATACCATAAGAACCCTTATTGCACTGGCTGCAAAGAACAATTAGAAGCTGTTTCAATTGGATGTGACATCATTGTGCAAGGAAAGGATGATAAGGTGTACAAATTACACAAGGCTTTGTATGGTTTGAAGCATGCACTTAGAGCCTAGTATGGAGAGATAGATTCCTATATTGCGCGGTGTGATTTCAAAAGAAGTACCAGTGAGGCAACATTATATACTAAGTGTAAAGGAAACTCAGATTTGATCATTATGTCTATATATGTTGATGATATAGTCTATATTGGAAGTTCTCATAAGCTAATGGAGGAATTCTAGATTGATATGATGCACAAGTTTGAAATGACAGATTTGGGCTTATTGCACCATTTTCTGGGAATGGGGGTTATGCAAACTAAAGATTGTATCTTCATACATCAGAGAAAGTATGCCTCAACTCTATTGAAGAAGTTTAGGCTTCAGGATTGTAAACTTGTGAGCATCCCATTTGTACCAAATGACAAACTAAGAAAGGATGATGATAGTAGAGTTACAGATGAAGCTTAATACAGGAAAATTGTGGGAAGCTTGTTATATCTCATAGCAACAAAGCCTGATATAATGTATGTTGCATGTTTGTTAGCAAGGTTCATGCATTGTCCTTCTAACAGGCACTATAGGATAGCAAATAGGGTACTTAGATATGTCCAAGGAACTCTAAATTTTGGTTTAGAGTACAAGAAAGGAAAAAAGGCAATTATGATAGGCTTTTGTGATAGTGATTGGAGTGGTTCAGAAAAAGATATGAAGAGCACATCCGGTTATGCTTTTACATTTGGCAGTGGTTTCTTTCTTGGGCTTTTGTCAAACAATAATGTGTTGCTTTATCCACAGCTGAAGCAGAGTATATCAGTGCATCGGAGGTAATTGCACAAGCCACTTGGTTAAGATTTGTGTTGGAAGATTTTGCTGAAGTGCAATATGTTGCAACACCAATGAACTGTGACAACACTTCAACTATTGCTATCACTAAAAATATCATATTTCACCAGAAAACCAAGCATATCAACATAAGGTATCATTTCATCAAGGAGTGATTGACTTGATTCAATGTCCTACAAAAAAGCAAGTTGCTGACATTTTTACAAAGGCGTTGGTGAGGAAGCAATACACATATTTTAAAGATCCTCTTGGAGTGAAATCAGTCCATAATTTAAAAGGGAGTGCTAGTGTGGAAATTGATGAACTAATTAGTGAAGATTATAAGTTTACATTTGTGTTATGCCTCAGCTCATAGGTTGCGTTTATGTGTTAAAATGTAATGTGTTGGTTAAGTCTCATAGGGCTTAACATTGGACAAGTGTCTTAATCTCAGAGTAAGATGTATTGGATGGCTGAGATTGAATTTAGAAATGTGTGAGCTCACATGCTCAGAGTGAGTGCCCGCAATATATGGAAGATTGCAGAGGGATATTCCTTGAGATTTTCTGATCCAAATTCTTCTATTCTTCTTCCTCAAATTCGTTGAGATCCTATTCCATAACCACTGCTAGAATTCCTGTTTAATTTGAATCCTCTAACAAAATGCAGACTCCAACCAGCACCAACTGCTAAAAGAAAACGAGCTATATACACATAATCTCTTTCCAAAGTTAGAATGATAGAATCGAATACAGCTTCACGGAACAATCTCTTATATCCAAGGCAACACTAAAGCAATATATGATATGAATTTCAACTGTAACAACAAAGAAACAAAAGCAATATTCGACAACAATTATTTGTTGCACTGTTGTTACTCATCGTCTTCTAATACAAAAAAGTAAATCTTGCATAAATTTGACATGCTTGGGGTCATGTACTCATTACTTTAGAGTAATCATGTCATATGTATGCCACCAACAGCACTTGGCTTTTTCATTCTATTTATTGTTTTTCTTCTTCCCTAGTTCATCATACTAGACCTTGAGCCGTGTTTGAAGAAAAAAAGGAACAATGCAATTCTATACGTGGGGGACCAAGAAAACACAGGTGCATGCAAAATGATATAACAAGCGGAAAATGTATTTGCTCTGGAGTTACTAAATTTGTGAGTGTTTGATTCCCAGCCCCCTTTTGTTATATTAAAAGAAAAACACAGATTAAAAATCAACAAAGCAAAATTTAGAAGCTGAGTTAACTAGAAGAATTACGGAGATAATATTACTGACATGATCCTATCTCATGATGTGCAGATCTCAATACAACAGTGGAACCTATGCCTTTTATGGGATTAGTGAATTCAAATATGTGATTTGACCAGGGAGAAAATAATGTTGCACAAAAATTCAAAACGATAAACAATCTTAGGATTTTGACATATTTAAAGAAAAATAATTTCACAACTTCTGTTTTGTTGATGTTTTTTCTCTTATTCTTTCTAGTATTTGCTTTCACAAAGGCAAAGAAAAACAGCTTTAAGTTATTGCTAGAACTATAATTGTTATGATAATTGTATATTACTCCCCGAGTAATAAAGTTATAATGAAAGGCTAGACATGGATTTGATATCATAGTACAAATGCAGACAACGTTTCAAGTTGTTTCTGATTTTACTTTCTAAAAAAAACACCTTTCTAAAAGTAGTTCATTTATGTTATGATAAAAGCATATGTATGCGATTTTGTTATTTTATTTCTTTATATTACTTAGTTAACTTCCATTAGTAATAGTGTATATTATTTTGTTTTATTGTAGGTCTGATTTGGCATGGTTGACAATTTGAGGTTAAAAAGAGCAACATGGAGCAAAGTTTATTGGCAGGCGTTGGCAAGAAGGAGGTAGATGTTTTGGAGCTTAATATAGTGTAGATTTATGCATAAAGTATGGAGGATTTGAAGATGAGGCTTGGAAGACAAGGAATATCGCAAGGAAAGAGTCCTAGTTAGCGTTGAAGAGTGAATACTATAAAAAAGATAAGGCAGTTGTTGTGCACATTATCTTATCTTATCTCCATCTGAAAAGAAGAGTCCTAATCGACTTTAAACACTCTCTAACTGATTCCCTAAAGTCCTACCTCAACCCAAACACTCATTTCTACTTTTACCTATATCTGAAATTGGTACCAGACGGAATATTCTGCGATTATGAGGTAAAATATACTACATCGACTAGTCTGACAAACTAATCAAAATAATAAAAATTCGTTAGATATAAAAACACAAATCCAAGGAATAAACTTAGTTTACTACAAGTTAACCTAGTCAACAGCAACATGGTTCTTAATTCATAATTAAGCAATATAAACTTGAGCACAAACACATATCAATAACAAACCACGCAATGCGTGTAACATAAGTTAATAATCTAGATATGTGGATAAGTTTAAGCAAGAAAGAACACAAGAAGCTTTGACCAGAAAAAACTCTAACTGAGTTAAAAACTAGGGAATCCACGGAGTCCAATCCACTAGTGAAAATAAGATTAATACAAAGTACCACCACAAGCTCAAATCCTATATCTGTTTTATGGAGCAGTTTTATACCTTTGTGCAACCTTACTTTGCACGTAGCTAGAGAAGTCTTCAGTCTTCACAAGAGGGCAACTCCAACCTTGAGCTCATCTCCATGTGGAAACAAGACCAAACACGATTTATGTAATATGACATGATGATGAAGATCATATGTAATATGGATTCAAAGCATGATAAGTCAGTTCCTCCTGTCGAACAGTTGAAGAAGAAAAACTGAGTGAATCCAACCTAAGTCTATATGAAGATTTGAAACTTAAAAACTAGCCCATGGATAATGCAAACCTATTTATCAATGATAAGAGGAGTTAATACGAATTTTTTGTTTGGAAAAAGGTTTGGCAGCTAAGGTTTCATAAATGAGGAAGACATGAAGCTTAAGGCTTAATTGCACTCTCTCACTTTCTGTGAAAACTAAAACCAAACCAATGAAGGTTGGTCAGAGTGGAAGGGGCTCTGGTCGCTTAAGCAAGTGGTCTCGGTTTCGAGCCCTTGTGGATGCAGAAAACTTTCTTGGGAGAGGTCCCCGCATATGCGCCCGACAGTACCTCGAAGGATTAGTCCTGGGCTTTGCCTGGGGATACCTTGGGAAACCTAAAAAAAGGCTTGTTTGTTTTTAACCAATAAGGACAAAATGACACTTGTCAAAGGGAAAAATAATCTGAACATATCAAGGGTGAAAAGTAATATGAACAAATCAAGGGTGAAAAGCCTATTTCCGTATAAAAGATGTCAGTCAGCCCATGTGAGATGTCTTAAATTGCGTACCCAGTTCACGAATAAACAGCAAACAATTTTGACAAGACAACCACACAAGACAGAATGTAATAGGAATTTAAACGTAAAATGCATATGCATGAAAAAACCTTTGAAGTAATGAGCCAACCCCTTGAACATTGATTTCTAGCGTCATGATGCCTCAATGATAGTGTATTCTAAAGACTAAATAGAACATGTGTGGTAGATATATGGTATATTGACAAGAAAATCCAAAATACTAAAGTCTAGACTTCACAATATCCAAATCAAATTATAACACATGATAAACCATAATTTACTCTACAAATGCACCCTCTATCATAACCTAACCTCTTTGCCGCGTTCTATACACAATTCCCTGCAATTCCCATCATATTTTTCCAGCATCTTTCATCAACCCAGTTGTGCCTTACACATTTAACCATTTAGACATTCATTCGTCCATTCAAGTGAAGTTGCAGGAGTTTTCTAGTTTCTTTCTTTCGAACCTTTGTTTATCTATTTTCTTTTCAATGTTTATTATGATTTGCTTTTCAATTATGATGAACATGTGTAACTGATTTCATTTATAACTAAAGGTGAATTCGAAGCCATGAACATATGTTAATATAAGTTGATTCCATCCAGTTATTTCTTCATAAAACATGAATGTGATTCACTGCACAAATTGATATAATGTTTTATATGAACAATGACTTGAGACATTTAATGCACCGAAGGCAGTGTGGAAGAGAGAAAAAATTTGAAAACATTGTGAAAACATTATATCAAAAGATCCAACATTGTGAAAACAGTCTAAATGAAACACCCAATGCAGTGTAACTCAAAATCCCATGATCCCACCAGGTCTTATCTCGAAAGACATCGATCATTTCGAAGGTCATTGTGAACTCTCTATCTCCCTTTTTAAACAGCTACAAATACTCATGGTTGTCGAGCCCCTTTAGTGTTGGGCATAGGAAACACCCAAGATTTATCTCCAGCAAACGAATTTGGTAAGACTTGCAGGTGCAGTAGGCACACGGTGTTTCCTCACCGATTAGGATATCTGGCTTTCACCCAGAAAACCCAGTTCAAATTCCCCGGCAATGGAACCTTTTAGCCAATTTTCAATTTTTTTTTCTAATTATAAAAACCATTTAATATTTGAAATATTGAATTTATATCAGTGCATATTCATAACAAAACAAAAACAAAGAAAAAACATACATTCGTTAAACACCTAATAACTTGAAATAGCTGTGCCTTTTGCATTAAAATTACACTTCAACAAGTGTCTTGGAATCGAACTTGGATATTCAAATGGCAAAATGGAGCTCGATTCAAACATATACAAAATAATCGAGCCCCTCCATCGGGGGTTAGTTTTTCCATACTCAATTAGGCCTAACTCAAAAACATCCAAAATCATTGGACTTGAATAAACCCACTACCCCTACCAAGTTCAACATCCGAATACCGTTAAATTTAGCTATTGAGGGTGGAGAGCATGCCTCCACCTGCAGTGGGTAGCACCACCTCCCAGCCAGGGCCCTTGAGGGGAAGAACATTGGCAACACCATTGGCCTTCTCTTCATCATGATCAGCAGGACTGCACACTAGATCACTGCGATCCAACACCCTCTCCAAATCTTTGTCACTGATAACTGTCTGTATCATCTTGTCTTCAGCAGATTCTTCCTCTCTTAGCAAAGCTATAAGATCCTCTTCCTAAGAAAGATTTAACAGAACGCACAAACCAGCGTCAGCATGATAAACCCAACTGATATAATAAGTCAAAGCTTAATGCACTAGTCATGAAATGAGTCACATCCACTGCCAGACAATTCAGACTCGCAAAATTGATTTTTGAGAGTAAGAGTAATATAGTGAATATCGTGTCCCATAGGATTATGAACAAGATCAAACAGAAAAGAGCTACAATGATTTCTGCATAAACACATCAGACTATCAAGCATGATTTTCTAATTCAGTTCAACATAACCAACAAAGAACAGCAACCAACCTCTGAGACATCAGTACTACTCTTCGCTTTTTCTTGATGAAACTGCCCTTTCCCAATCACCACATGTTCAAGCTTCAACTTGCTAAAAGCTCTTTTCAGAATCCGACCCTGTTAATTAATATTTTCTCAGAAATTTTTAACAATATAAGAATAAAATATACCCAGTTACATATAAAAAGCTGCAATCATCACCTACTTACCTCTACAGATTGTGCCGTCGCCAACCTGTAAACATGAACAGGCTTTGTTTGACCAATCCTGTGGCATCTATCCATGGCTTGCAAATCCATTTGAGGGTTCTGATATGCACATGCAATATATCAAATGAAATCAATCATTCATGAATCCTTAGTTCCAGAAGAAGACTAGAAGAAAGAATTAAACAGAGAGGAATTATATACCCAATCACTGTCGTACAGTATACAAGTGTCAGCTGCAGTAAGGTTGATACCCAGTCCACCAGCCCTGGTGCTTAAAAGAAAAATTCTATAATTGCTGTCCACATCGTTGAACGCTGCAATCTGCTTTCAGAAATAGAATAGTTATAATTAAACAATAGTTCTTCAAAAGTAAGTGCTGAACCCAAAAGGATGGTAAATCCAAATTTGAGTAAGAAAACAAGTCACGCTATGAGAAAATAAACTCCCAAATCTACATATTGTCAGAACACTAATCTACGGCACGAACTGAAGGTTTTAAATGCCAGAGGTTTTCACTGCCAAGAAAGATTTCAGATGGTATAATCATGTTTATTTCGGCAGTTATGCTTTGATTAAATGATTATGTTACATTGCGGAAGTCCAAGAAAACAAGGATTGCTACATTGCGGAAAAATAATTCAAGTTTTAATGTGGCCAAAGAAAGAGATCGCATGCATCTACTAAACTTGGAAAATTTCAAATGAAAAATTAAGACTTCTGATTCAAACCAACCACAGACCTGACTTCTCCGTTCTTCAAGTTTCACATTGCCATCAATTCTACAAACTTCACATCCTTTCTCACTAAAATAGTACTCCATAATATCCAAAATCTTAGTCCACTGAGAAAAGATAAGAACCTGAATACAAATTCAAGATATTAGCAACCCAGTAACAAACAAAAAAACAATCCGAAAATAATTAGTAGACATACTTTGTGTTTGCGGGCAAACAGGTGCTTTAACAGTCTGTCCAGCAAACTAAATTTTCCACACTGTTCAACAATCTGTTCAACAGGTGGGTAGTAATCTGTCAAGAAAAAAGAACTGCATAAGCATAGGTATATCACCTATTTATATGACAACACTGAATCAGTTTAAGGCAAAGTACATGAGCCATCAAATGCCGACTCCAAAAGGTCAGGATGATTGCAGTTCTTCCGAAGTTGGACCATCAGATTGTTAAGCTTTCCTTTCATACCGCAAACTGCAAGTTTAATAATTGTTAAATAACACAGATTGCAGCACAATAGGATACAGCAAAAGACAACTAACCAAGCCAACCATCACATTTCAATAACATGCCAAAGTTTACATAGTAATACCTTCGTCCAATATCCTGCTTAAGGTTAAGACCCATAAAACAGGGACACAATAAAATGTGATACCACAGTGAAAAAACAGATTCAAATAGCCAGTCTATCATAAATCCTAAAACCATGGAAAAATACATGCCCCACCAATGATCCACCTCCTTAAGTGTCTTTAGTTACAGTAAGACCCAAGATTTCTTACAAAAAGGAATTTAGAGTCCAATGTTTTCACCGTAAAGACATATCATACCATGATCTCCCCTCTCAAGTAAATAATTCTCCAATGTCTTATTGATCAAAAGATCTTGAAAATGTTTTTGATGATCTGTCATGGATGCATATAATATGATTTCCTTTTTCCTAGGAAGCATGTGCTCAACATCAGACTTCATTCTTCGAAGAAGAAAAGGACGCAAGATGGCATGGAGTTTTGCAACCATCTGCAGAGAATTGGAAAACCATATTCAACATTACACAATTCAAATATGTGTAAACTTTTAAACCACAATATTTGCAAGAACACATACTTGAGCCCTTCTCTTCTCTTCCAATTCTTCCTTCATTGCCTCATTACTGCACTTTCCTGCTAAATCAAACCTGACAACATGATTGTAATAAGCTAATTAATCTGGTCAAACAATACTGGAACCATTATCTGCTGTAATGTTTTCATCCAACACACTAACACAATCTAGCCACACAGAAACTTCATAGTTTTCCACAAAAGTTACTCACTTAACATGTCATGGACTTTTTTTTATACAACGATGTATATACACTAGATTCAAACCTAAGACCTCTCACTTACAAGTGAAGAGGAATACCACTAGACCATAATACGAAGTGGTAAAACGTATTGACATAAAGTATGGTTCTTAAACAGCTAACCTTCATCACAGGATTTCCAAAATCTAATACATTAGTAGGCTAGAAGCTCAGTTCCTCTAGTTATAAATATGCAATGGTATTTCAGTTGCATAATGGAGATTCTGGTGCAGGAACTTCTCAACCAGACTACTAGTGGGGATGTTCACCTCACTAGAACGAGTTTGCAAGCTAACAAGCATCAAACTGAAGAAACAATAATTAATCAGAAAACCATACTTACCATGACTCAAATTCTTCATGGGATGAGAATATATCAGGCA
Organism: Malus domestica; assembly: GCF_042453785.1. Classification (NCBI taxonomy): domain Eukaryota; kingdom Viridiplantae; phylum Streptophyta; class Magnoliopsida; order Rosales; family Rosaceae; genus Malus; species Malus domestica. Next base: position 22,283,494 of record NC_091675.1, read on the forward strand.
AAATGAAATTCAATAATGACCAAAGCTCTGCCAGATTATTCTGTAGAGGCGTCCCAGTCAACAGAATCTTATTGTCTACATGTAATAATTTCAATTCCCGCAGTAGTTTGCACTTTGAGTTCTTCAATCTGTGTCCCTTTAATAAAAACATGCATAAAAGTTCAACATACATGCTATATAGTAATATGGTTTGAAAGGGAAACTGTATCTATAGGACTAGTTAGATTACTCACTTCGTCAACCACAAGATATTTCCAATTGTAATGTCTCAAACATTTTCTTGCATCAGCCATTGCAACTTCATATGAAGTAACAATTATAGGGAACTTAGGGCCAATTTGTCGAGGCATGTACTTCCTTCGTATCTCATCCCTTTGTTTCTTGTCACCATGGTAGACAATAGCATTTATTGAAGGCGTGAACCTATTTCAGGTAGAAAGAAGTTAAACAAGGAATTAAAGTTGGAAGATCATAGGATGAAACAAAATTCAGATCAGTTAACCAAAAAGTATATAAACAATTTACCTTGAAATTTCATTTACCCAATTCGCAAGAGTAGAAAGAGGAGCAATCACTAAGTAGGGCCCATCCATTCCATTCCCTTTTAGATGAGCAAGAAAACCAATGGTCTGGATGGTTTTTCCAAGTCCCATTTGATCCGCAAGGATCCCATTTAGCCCATTTTGCCATAATGAGATCAACCACTTTACACCTTTGATTTGATAAGACTTCAATTTTCCACCAGTCAACAGAGGTACAAGTTCCTTTTGCTCTTTCTCAATTCTTTCTTCTTCAGTGAGGTTCTCATCTTCAGTTTTCACACCCTCTTTAGATCTTGTAAGCATAGCTTCAACTGCCTTCTTGGCCTTCCTCTACGGAAATGATAATTATAAAGGTCAAGATGTCAGGATACAAGAATTCAACAAAGATAAGGAACTTGATGAGCGTATAAAAATATCAAATAAAGACACAAACTTCTTCTAAAGGGATGGAAAAGTTAAAAGCCATAAGACTTCCCCAAAATATCGCAAGAATACTTACGTCACAAATATCAAATAATCCACTTGGTACAGGAGATAAGAGCAGTCAGACCACTAAAAAACCTCAATATTAATTTGAAAAAATCAGATTAATCTGATTTTAAACCCCTAAACAGGAATATCCATGTATAACTATGATCTACCAACCAAACACACAAATATCTCATTTAAGAAAAGTAAGGGAAGCATAGACTTTCTTACATTATCAAAATTTGCAGCTGCTTTTCTTTTCCTACCACGACCTTTCTTCTCCTCAACATTCTTTTCCTCAACAGTTTCACTCGGTTGATTGGCTCCAATCTAGCAAAACATTTCATTTTATAACTTAATCAGTAAAAAGAAGAAATTAACCATTCAAGAGAAGTGTAAGGGACGGTACAAGTGTGATGTTATCCATTTTCTCCAGCAAAAACTGTGAGTAAAGCTGAGTTTGTGTTAGGAGCTCATCCAACTTGTTATACTGAGTGTCATTCAGGTCGGGTAACTGCTCTGGTTCCCTTCCCGTTTCTGACTCCTCTTCCTTAACCCGTTCTTTAAGCAATTTCTCCTCCACCTCAGTCAACTTGACATCAATCTTTGCCTCACATGCATCCTTAAACATGATTCAAATGCAACAAAATTATTCAACCAACAAACAATAATTTGGGGTTAATTAGAAATGTAATATTACTCATAGACTAAAACAAATTGAGACTGATTTATGAAGTTTCACATAAACCACACAATAAAGCTATCTACTTAGGCGCATAGAAACCCGCAGAGAGCAAGAAACACCGCATTTCACAGAAACAATAGATCGAGCATGCCTGCAAAAACATCGATTTTGCAAGCAAACGAAAACTGAAAATTTCCTCTACTATTAACTTGTATTTAATTCGAAATATATGTGAAAGACAGAGATAGACACAAACAGAAACATGCATAATTTTTTCCACAAAATCCTTTATTTTGAAGCATTTCATGTCTTTCTACTCATTCCTTCAAACATTTTCCTTCAAAATCCACCAAATTACAAATCCCCAAACAGAAAAACTGTGGGAACAAACGCCATTCTAAAAGAAATGAAAGCAAACCTCGTCCTCGAGTACCGAAGTCGGAGAATCTGCCGAGGGATCGTTCTTCGTCGCCATTTCAAAATCTACAAGCGAAGAACAAACGTTAAGTACATAAAAACAGAATAGAAAACCCTAATAGCAAATAAATTTGTAAGCTTTCAGGAAAACACAAACCCTAGGGTTCAAATTCCAGAAACAGCGGTGGAAATGAAATTTTCACCCAAATCAAAATAACAAAATAGAAAAACTAACAAAAAAAAATTGAAATTAATTACATGAAATGTAGGAATTCGAACCGTACGGGATAGGGTTTCTTCTCAGAGAGAATCGCAGAGAGACAGAGGGCTCCAGAGTCCGGCAGCGGAGAGAGAAAAAGGAGGGAAGACGAAGAAGCGCTTGAGATAATTAGTGTGACACCCAAATCTATTTATTAATTTTTCCAAGTGATGGGTGTGACTGGGCGGGAAAATGGGGTTGTAAATTTGCCCTGCGATTAGTACTTAATTACTCTGATGCCCTTCGTGTTAATATTAGAAGATTTGCCTTTATCGGTATTTTATTAACGTTGGCGAACAGGGTTATATTAGTCTTTTTAGTGGTAAGTAAGTGGGTTTGTGGGTTCCCAAATTGGAGGGAACAGGCACGTTTTGTCTGCCCTACTTCTAGATTTTGGCATTATTGAGGTCACTATATGAAAATTATGGAAACTTTTTTAATTTAGTTTTTTCTAAATAACTTTTGAATTCATATCATTTACTATTACGGTCTAATGGTATTCAAGTGAAAGGTTTTATGTTCGATTATCGTCAAAGACTGTTTGAACCACATTATTGCTACCACATCATGAGCCTAAACTCACTCCCTTCCCATATAATATCACCTGTTCAAAAAAAAAAAAAAAAACTTTTGAATTCATGAGTAGGTGATACAATTTTTTTTTTAACAATACATAGCAATGAGTAACAAGAAAAACAAGGCTGATATTAAACGTATAAATTTTAGCCTTACTGAAAATCAATTCAAATGTCCCAGCACCCCTGCGAAGCAGCATTAAGGTGGTGCTTTGGTTTGATTTTAATACGATTAAATTATACAGGTTGATGTGGCCTTATACAGATGTTAATTTTTTTCTGTTAAATTTTATTTTTAAAAAATTTAAAAAAAAAAAATTGTTTGATGTTTGATATGGGCATTTCAAGTTAGAGCATATCTAATGGAATAGACAAATTAAGTTAGCAAAATTGTACTTTGTGATAGGTTTAAGGTTAGAGCATGTGATAGGTTTACGTAACCAAAACGGTAATGGACAAGTTAGAGCATGTTGCTTAACCATTTGCCTTACAAAAAGGTTGGAACTTATGACCTTCACATTAACATTCTTTTTTCTTTTTCATATTGAAGTTATAATTTGGTGTTTGTAAATTTAGAAAATCTGAGTTTTGTCCAAATACATTAGAGCTGCATTTTGTACGCAGAAAAGAATTTATGGGAAATAATTTTTCATGTCTTTTTCATTGTTATATTATTTGTAACCTACATAATTCGATATCATAATAACCCCAACTCCAAGTCAATCACTCCGTGTTGCAGTTGCTTTTTTTTGTAGTAGTTGCCTTGACAATTTTTCCACTGGGTTGGGCCGGGGATGTTTATGGTTGTTCGATTTTACTAAAATCTCCAATATTCAGTCACGAGTCACGACTTTATAATTTTTGAACATTCTCATAAAAAGGCAAGGTTGTAAAATATGGGAACAAATAATTGTCTAAAAATCCAGTACATAAATAGCAAACAATGTTTGCCAGAAAATTAATGGAAAATACACAACATATATGAAAAGTAGATTGAATTGTGGATATCGTTATTTGGGGTTGAGAAATTCCACAACAATAATCATATTAGACAACATATATACTTAAGACGGGTTACAGAAATTTTCAAATCCCATGTACTCTTGATTCTCCATCTTTTCAACCATGTTTGCTATGCCCACCCCACCTGAAAAATACATCAAAACAAAATTACGCTGAGTTGAGAGTATGTACTTTTCGGCAGTATTAATAAATATACGTGTTATAATTCAGGTGACTAGCCATTACCTAAGCTGATTGCGCTGACAAAGATTGTCAAAGCTAGAATGAAGATGACAATGGATGCTCTCCCAAGGACTGCAATTATCTTTCTCACTACATGCTGACCAGTAAATGCAGCAATTGTTGCAACTAACACAAAATAAGCAGCTGCAGCGCAGAGTAAACTTTAAACATTTAGTTTTATTTTCCCTGTATTTATACAAACTATAAGCTTAATTACATGTACAATATAGTTCTAAAGTTAGATTATTGCTTGCTTACCATAGGGGACGGGGAAACGGTTGAGAAGATAATACTGTACAACTGACATGGAGGATGAGAATAGCATTGCAAAGGTGGATGTAGCACTTGCTACCTGCAAAAGGAAAAGATATGAAAATTCATCATCTGGTTTCATTTTTCCGCTTATTTCAGTTGCAGCAGAGAGGTTCCATTGACATTTTCCGTTATGATACCCAGTTATGTAGGTTATAGATGATACGTGGTTAGTGTACAAGCCGTGGATGTGAATGACCAAAATCCCATATCGAAGAAGTACAACATAATCTACAAGTTAAAAGTATGCGGTTCACTACTTGCATCGAACTATACCTGAGGAGGAATACCCAGTTCAAGAAAAAGGGGTCCCAAGATGAAACCACCTCCCAGCCCAAGTAGTCCACCGACCATACCAGCTACAATTCCACAGCTGCAGTAGAGAAAAATCTGATGCAGCTTCCAGTTCGTGATTTCCTTTCCTTTTGATGCAATCACTCTGGTGCCTTTGCATAAGCATATGGCTTCGAAGAGTGTTACGGAAATTGCAATTGGTACCTGTTTATGCAATGATAAAACTATAATGTTGAGCTGGATCATCATTGGGAAACATGAGTGTTAAATTGATATTGCATGTTTTTCGGGTTCTTCGGAAAATTCTCAAACTTACTAAGGTTTTTATCGTTACCTGCAATGAATTCATGATCCAGAACATGGTGGAGCAAGTTTTGGTGTATGTCTGCATAAAGATTCAGACAGTTTCATTCAGTAATGGAAGTGAAAAGTTATTGTGCGTTCGGAACAAAGGCAGAGGAATTAGAAAGATGAATCTTGTAGTTTAAGAAAGCCAAGGTCTACTAGCTCTTGACTACAGTGCTAGTAGTGATCAGAATTAACTAACTTACCTTCACAATCTGGACAATAAGAAAAGCCACCCAGACATACATGAGCAACGATAACTCTTTCCAGTAAATGTTGCGCATTATTGGTACCTGGATAGATTGTTCATATATTCAACCCAACAACAAAAAAAACTAGAAAAATTGCAGATAGGAGTTTTCTCAGAGTACTCTGCGTGTGGAGGTGCTAATGATATGATTGGGACTCACCTGCTCATCTTGCAATGAATCTGGACTGCTAGGTAGCGGTTTGTAGTCTTCTCCAGAACCCTCTGCAACTAAGGAGGTTAGTTAGCACCATTGTTCTCACAGATATGCTGACATATAGATATTGTATAACTGTTTATTATTATCAGTTTTCTTCTGAGTCCTCTTTTAGTTGTTTGGATGAGATGAATGAGCACTCACCGCCTGGTTTGGACTCCGATTCCAACAGCTTTTCTGCTTCCTGAAAGTCATGTAAAACATCAGTTTCCTTGTTAGTAGGTTGGTAAGAACACGCTCATTGATAGTTCTAAATAGTTAAGTGGAAAGGGAAGTGATTTTCATAGACCCTTTTTCTCCTTCTCCACCTTTCTTTATTTTTGTCCCTTGATTCGCCTTTGATTTATTCAATCCAAAGGCCAGGAAAAAAGGGAAGGTGCTAAAAGGTTTAAGGGAGAAAAGGGTTATGTGCGGAAATCATTTCACATGAATAAATATCTTACCTCCTTCATCATTGTTTCCTTCTTCCATGTTTCCACGCCTTTCATCAAAGCTTTTGCTGCTGTACCTGCCACAACTCAGAAGAATACCTAATAAGACTATTGGGAATGCATAGATATATCGAAAACCTGGATTTTCTTTTCTTGAAGCAGAGTCCATATTCCATTTTATCAGTTCATTAATCAAAGGAAATATAACTGTTAGGAATTGATGTACGGAATGTTACTGCATACCTAAGAAGAGAATGATAAGAAGAACTGTAACCATCCAATCGGCAAACATGACATTGAAGGCAACTCCGATGCTGATCCCTAGCATGAGCATTGGCTGAAAAAGCAATGCCAGATCATAATCTATGAGGGGCATGTCCAGTGTTGGGTGCCTCAGTCTCAAATTGAAGTATACCGTTGATCCAGCAGCTCCCATTATCATACCTGCATCACCAAAACAATGCCAAACAGTTGATTAATCTGTCTAAATTTAATCCCAAACAGTTAAAGAAAAGATTGAGAGGTGATTACTCACACTTGGAAATCGCGGTGGAAGACTTGGGATCGAAGCCAACGATCAAGGCTAGCATTGGAACAAAAATTCCTCCCCCACCAACACCACCAACACTACCCAATGCAGCACCAAAGAATCCAACTATTGATCCTACTACAATTTTCCAATCAAACTTCATCTCCTGCTCAACCAAAATACATACCCATACATGTCAAAATTCAAAATACCACAACAGCAAAAATCAAATATATAATTATGAAAGACATCTGTCTTTCTGTCTCTTGATTTTTTTGGTGTGTAAAGAGAGATTGAACTCACAGGCCAAACAGGCTGATAAGAAGAGCCTCCAGCCTGCCATAGAAAATTAACCACCCTCACAAAAAATGATTCATGTGTATCTTTCTGGACAGATTTTTCCGGCTTGATGATCTCGTCTCTTAAAGGCCTATCTGCACTGGCAACTTCTGTTATGATAAGAAGATTAATGAATACTGCCCATGCAATTGCCATTGCTGCTGCTCCTGCTGATACTTTTACTGCCCTCTGAGTGGCCTTGTTTCGAGCCATTTGGGTAAAAAGATTGATGAAAGTTTGGTAACAAGCAAGGAAGTTTATGAATCTCAGAAGCTATTTTCTGTATGTATATTTCTTGAGTTGAATTTATTTTTTCAACTCTTATATTCTTGTTTTTTTCAAGTGCAGTATAGGGGTGGAGGAAAACATGAAGAATGAGGAATATGCAGTCTTTTAGTACCTGCCTGCTCTTTATAATCCTTCTCTATTCTCCTCCATCTTTTTATTTGCATGTGTGTATTGATTTGGACTCGTTTTAAGTAAAACTAATTCACAATTGGATCCTCAAATCTTTTCTACGCTCCCATTCGGGGCCCACAAACCATATATACAAAAAAAAAATTGATTGTGACAGTCACACCGTTACGTAATGTTACTAATTCACGTGTTATAATATATATGAACTACAAAGTTAATATATCTTACGGTTAGATTATAGTATTAGCAAATATATTCACGTGTTGGAACATAAATTGACTGATAATTGCATGTAGCGTTGTTTTGGAACTCTCACTCATTCCAACTTCAAATTCATAAAAGTGAAATCAGAGTGGGAAAAACACCAAATGCTATCTCTAAACTTGGTAAAAAAAAAAAAAAAAAGTTTCACATCTTTTTTCTTGAATTATTTTCTCAAGGATAGGGTAAAAAACTGATTTTCCTTTGGCAAGTCAAAATTGCTAGGTAACTTTTTGTGAATACGGCCAGAATCTGGATCCCCTGATGTGTTCTTGTCCGCAAAACATCATCTTTCTGGCCATGAAGCTTCGTAGAAGTTGAGGTACGAGAATCTGGTAATGAAATATGATTGTTACATTTCCACGAGTAATTGAGTAGGTTTGCGGCCACTAACTATTATCTAAATTTTGAATGCTCACTGATGTGGCACGTAACATGTAAGTGTTTATACTGATTGTAAATAAATGAAACTCGCGGTGAAGTCGTGTATAATCTGTGACAAATAGATCACAATGTAATATTTGTTTCTTTGTTGTCACGTTTGCTTGTTCTCTAAACAACCTGCTGCCGCGCACAAAACCTTATGTTGCCATTTTTTGTTTGAGGTGTGATATCCACACACCATTTTTTACTTCTCACACACTCCTCTAATTTTCGGCCCTCGGATCGGATGAATTAAAGAAGACAACGAACAGAAATTAACAAAGGGTGTGTAAGAAGTAAAATGGGGTGTGTGGATAACACATTCCTTTTGTTTTCATGCCATAAAAACAAGAGTATTGGCTTCCAAGAAATTTCCGAAAAGCAGTTTGAATTCTGAAACAAGGCAAAGCCAAGGCAGTATCAGCACAGCTCATGCAGCGGCAATTCTGTGATTCTTGGAGCAGCTGTGGCTGCATGAACAAGTATTAGGCGGTGCTACTTTCTATGTGAAACTTCATCGCTGCTTCATAGTTGTTGGCCTTTTCTTTGCTCTTTATTTGTAAGCACTCACCGCCACTTCCAGACAGCCCAGATCACATTTTACAAGTGTTTTCATGCAACTTAATTCCCAAACTAATGATCGAGTATAAAAAGTTAAAATGCACAGCAATGTGTGTGATTGATTTTGACTACTGTCAGTCAACATCTCGGTAAAAGTAAAGTTTGTCCCATCACAATAGCAACGCGCTGCCATTTTTATCTCAATTTAAAAACATATTACAAAAGATGGGTCAGACTCGAGTGCAAAGGACTAAAACACTGCCCTCGTGCCCTCGAGTCCTGACCAACTAACCTGACTCAAATATAACAGTGGCAAGGCACAGACCTTTGGGCCTCATCATTCCAGCCTAATACACAAGATTTTTCAAGAGAAATAAGATGCAGTAAAGGACATCATGGATTAAACTGTCACACGAAACCACCAAAAAGGTCCATAAATTCTCACAAATTTCATAAAAAGGTTTACAAAAGAGAGGTGAAAAATCTCTACCAATTTCCATCAGCACAAACGTTCAGACGTTAAAACACCCCAACACACAATATCTTCAGCTTCAAGACATCTTCGCAAAAACATTTGACTGCATAGGATTCAGTGAAAACGAAAAAAAAACCAAGAAGATCCACAACATAGATAGCAGCAGCTGTGTAAGACGCAATCTCAAGCACTGATCAAACCAAGCAGAGTGAAAATCTAACCGGTAAAGCATCGCAGCTTGAGAGGTTTTAAACTTCAGTCAATACTCATTGTAATCCCGAGAGAGTGATCTAGATGACCTCCGATAATCACGCTCCACATCTCCACCCCTCTCCCTTTCACGGGACTCAGCTGGTGCTTGTTCATAACGGTAATCATCCTCTTCCATTTGATCATAGCGGTCATGAGCATGGTCAGGATATTGTTTGTAGCGGTCGTCATCATGCTGGACATCCAATTGATCATACTGGCTACAATGACGCTCGTAGGGCTTATCATCATCATCAGGCTCTGAGCGCCTATGGCCATGTCCAGGTTGTTCAAACCAACCCTGGTCATCTTCTTGGGCAGTGTGGTCATAACCCCGCTCCCTCTCCCCATGTCGGACCCTCTCATGTTTTGATTCAATACGTTCATGGGAATGGCCACGATCATGCTCAGGGTCCCCAACTTCATCATCCCTCTCCCTGTCTCTAGAGCGACGATCACGATCACGCTCCCGATCACGGTCTCTGTCTCGATCACGACCATGCTCATAGTCGCGACCACGATCCCGTCCTCGTTCACGAGTACGGTCCCGATCACGACCACGATCTCTTTCCCTATCCCTGTCCTTGTCCCTGTTTCTATCACGGTCTCTGTGGTGTCTATCTTCCCTGTGATCACGGTCTCTAGACTTGTCATGGGAGCGTTCGCGGGACTTTTCCCTTTCTCTTTCCTTTTCTTTCTCTTTTCCCCTTTCACGGGATTTTTGTCTATCCCTGAAAATCATTTCACTCAATATCAATCACACAGAAAACAAATACTAACATTGCAACAATCTAAGAAAAATTTGGCAACACCTACAAAGCATACCAAAGGATAGAACAAAAACTTCAAGCCATTGTTGCAAAACTTTTAGGACTCAGTATTAACTATCATTAAAACAATTATGCAGCATGCAATTTCTTCTTTTCGTTTTTTTATACTTAGAACCAAGTTATAATTTTTATTTTGTGTTAGTTTCACTACATCCAAAAGTACACAGCAATTTGCAAAACACTACACCAAAACCTTTATAGACAGTGTGTACAACAATATGCAAAATCTTACAAGTCTACATGTCGCTCCTCGCGTACCCTTGGCTCCTCAGACCGGGATTGTCCTCCGGATTGTACTTGCTCCCTAAGCAAATAACGATGAATGTTATAGTTAGCAAAGATGCTTAGAACACATAGAACTTGGAAGTCAACAAAGAAACAGTAAAACAGTTCAATTTTACGTTGAATTACATATTAGGAAGACAAAGAAACTGCTTCTGAGATACACTTAAATGCAAAACCACCAGCACGAAAGATAATTTCTTCTAAGAAAATTGACCACATTTGAAATTAAGGAAAACAAAATAAGTGTAGAAGCACGTTAGTTTTCTAATGACTGAAGTGTGGAAATGTTGGAATCAAACTACATACCTTCCAGAATATTTCTGATTGACATCTTCACCTCCAACTCTGGTGGTTCCAAGCCCACCACCCAGTCGGCGGGGTCGCCAGTTTGGAACTGTTCTTCCACGTTCAACATCAACAAGTACCCTTCTTCCCTCAATCTTCCTCCCATCAGCTTGTTTGTATGCAGCTGTAACGTATATAGCTAGCATTAGAAACAAAGGATCAATCACATGGTAATTTTTAGTGCAAACAGTATTAAGACAAACCTTTCATGTCCCTTGTATGCATGTACTCAATGAATCCATAGCCTCTAGGTTTATTTGTTTCTTTGTCAGCGACCAATCGGACCTGAAATTTCAAAGAAGAATTTAATTAATAAACCACATACATAGAGGATTCAGATCTTAAGCCATGACTGGTTAAGACAGAAATTATGCATAGATTTTTTTAGCATTTACAAGGCAGCATGCTAAAAAATTCTCAAATATTGAATCCTAAATGGCACGGCAGACAGGCACTGTGCCTCTTTAGCCGTGCTCACCTTTAAATCATACAGCTTCCATCGCAAGATGCATCACCACCGGCTAGATTTGCAGAAAAAGGGACATTTGTGGCCAATTTACCAGTTGGATAGACTACTATCCCCTTACCAGGGAGACTTTTTTAATAATAAAAAAGTTGTAACTACTACTAAAAATACCATGAAATCCTGCTGCTGATGTATCTTTTCTGAGAGCCTTTAAAGCCAGATGTAAAAGTTTCAGCAGGAAATGCACGTACTAAAAAGTTCAAAGAAGAAAGAAATGGTAATACTCCCGACATGATTTACCCAGAGCAGGGAAAAGAACAGAAGTTGGGGTCTCCTTTTGTTGCTTGAAATAAAGGCCAAAAGGCACACAGTGCATCACTGCTCTGCTCAACTTATAGTAATCAGCTTTGTTATGCAGGATGAAGCATCTTTGGAGTTGGATAGGAGAAATTATGGAACCAAAGATACCATATGCGAACAAATTACCACCTTACCAGGATAGTCTTGAATGTTAGGACTTAGAAAGAATATATATCCTAAGAAAACCCATTTCCACGATCTCTTAAATAAAACTATTAACTACATCAAAGAGGAACTATGAATGGAGCAAACCAATCTGAAATTACCATAATGCTTGCAGTGAAACCTGTGTTAAATTGTTAATATAAAGGCTTATAAACTCAGCTTTTCTGTGCACAAGCACCATGCTTGTAATCAAGTTGGTAGAAATCAAAGATATTGATCAATACTCACCACTTACCAGGGATACTTCTTGAATGTTTAAAACTTAATGCTAATATATACCCTTGTATCAAATAAAAAAGATCGAAGTGCCGATTTGGTCCCTGAACTATCACCTCAGTGAAAATTAGATCCCTGAATTATTTTTTCAGTAAAATAAGTCCCTAAATTCATTAAAAATTGCTAATTTCATCCCTACTATTATATTCAAAGCTATTTTATCCAATTTTTCGACAACTTAAGTCACTTGACACTTTAAGAGTGTAAGACCGTCTTTTTCTTGCCTATAAGCCCTTAACATGTCATATAGGTTGTGAATCTAATGTCCAATTTCCACTCCAAAGTTAACTCCATACATTATTTCTTTATGAAAATTTACCAATCTACCCTCCAATGTGTATCACATGCAAGTAACATGACTTAAATTAATGTAAAATTGAATATAGTAGCTTCGAATTTAATATTAGGGATGTAATTGGCAGATTTTTATAATTCAAGGACTGATTTTTCTGAAAAAAAAAAAAATTTAGGGATCTAATTTTCACTTAGGTGATAATTCAAGGACTAAAGTGGTAGTTCACCCACTAAAAAATGCTAATGTATACCCTAGAAACACCCAATTCCAAGATCTCTATAAAAACTACTTCAAAAGAGAGCTATGGAAGGATTTAAACAACCCCGTAAGACATTACCAGTAAATTTGTTGAGACACCTGTAATAGTAATACAAATTTGCATAGACTCCACTAACAATAAAACTAAATCAGAGAGAAAAAACTTGAAAGGCGTCATAATGCATTTCCAGTTATCGTTATGACAAAAAACAATGCATTATGTCGAACAATTTCGCTGAAAGGTGAATTTTCAAAATGTGTTTATCATGCATAAAATTTGTAAATATGTACCCCAGACGTATTTTTGAAGAAAACGAAAAAGGATAACAATACTGACAATGCTGAGACTGTAGCATTTTTTTTTCAAATTCAAAATTAGAAAATCTGCAATTTGTGAAGGTAAATAAAAGAATAAGCTACAAAAACCTCTTACCAAACCCCCTTGGGGTTTCTCAAAAAAATACCTACCCGCTTGATTGGACCATAAACGTCAAACTCCCTTTTGATTCTGCTCTCAGTTGTCTCGTAATTCTGCAAGTATGCAGGGAAAATCACAAGTTAACCTTAACGATTATGAAGAATCGGAGGAGGAAATCCAATACTATATGAAAAAATGTTACTTACGAGTCTTGCAACAAACAAAGTCTTGTATGGATCTCCAGAAATACTTGGGTCATTATTTGGATCATCTGCACTGAAACAGATTTTAGGAAGACAAGAAAACAGAAATTACAAGACTCCAAACCCTACAATCAAGTAAAGAATGAAGTCATTACATTTCTCTAGCTCTTCCGCAGCCTTTGCTGCACCCTTCTCAAGTCTTAGCTGGTGTATTCGAGCCCTTCTCTGTGTCTGAATCCAACAAAGAAAAACAGATATATGTTGCAGCACAAACAATGATTTCATAACGCTGAGTCCTCATACAAGCGATTCAAGTAAAAATCTTACAGGAGTTTCGCCCTTTTGGACAGGCGGATTATACTCAGGATCTCCGGGCTCCGCAAACTTACTCACAAATTGCGCTACCCCTTCATAAAGCACAACAACAAAATTAATAGTACAAAAATTAACAGCTACAACATAGAAACTAATACCAAATTGAAACCAATCAACCCCCATATAAGATTGTTAACAGACCTGTCAAAGGTGGGCACTTTTTCTTCTCTGGAGGCGGTTTGAAATCCAACGGCAGTCTAGGCTCAAAGAGCTTCAAAAGGTTTGTTGTTAGACCGGTGGGGTGGCTCTGCCCAATCTGCAAACACAAAATCTCCAAATCAACATCCCTTACAAAATACATCCAGAACTTCACAATATTTACAAAATCACCGCACACATTGTCCAGATACATCGAAATTCGTTAAATCACGATAAAAATTACAGAGAGAAACTCAAAACTTAACTAGGGTTTTTCTAAAAACAAAGAAAATCGCATAATTAACCAAGAAATTCAAGAATTAAACAGTCGAGCTTTAACAAAAGTTATGAAGAGCATAAAAACCCCAGGACGAACCATCTTGAGCTGAAGAACATTTTGGCGGTTCTGGGCCTTGGTTCGGCCCTGAACGGCGGCGTTTTGGCCGCGCATGAAAGCATCGTTGTTGAAGTCTCCCATGGAGAAGCGATGATCGGAGCTGGGTGACGGTATCTGGAGCAGTCCGAGTACTCGTACTCAGATGGTGAAGAATGCATAAATATATGGGCGATTCGGATCCGGTTGTGACAGTCGGGCCGGGGTCGGAGTCGGACTGTCGAAGCCAGATAGCGGCAGGGAAAATTTATAGACCCCAAAATTTTGTGGGATTTTGTCCTTCCGGGTAATTTTACAATATTCGGGGTAGGGGTGGGCGCGGTGCGGTTCGGTGCGGTTTCGAGTGAAACTACAACCGAAACCGAAGTTTTTTGCGGTGCGGTGCGGTGCGGTTTTGAAGCCAAAATCGAAATGAAACCAAACCGTTTGGTTCGGTTCGGTGCGGTTTCAAACGGTTTCGGTTTGGTTTTTGAGAAAAAAATGTACAATTTAAAATATACACCTATTTATGCATAAGACAATCTTATTTTCCTCATATATTAATTAATGAATATGTGGCAAAATTGCAACAAAAACAGCAACAATGTAGCAAAAAACAGTGGCAAAACTGCAAAAAAAATGCAGCAAAAAACAGCACCAAAACTGCATAAAAACGCAGCAAAACAACAGAAAAATAACACCAAAACTGCAACAAAAAACTCAGCAAAGCTGCACCAAATCTGCACCAAAAATGCAGCAAAAAAACTGCATCAAAACTGCAGAAAATCTGCACTAAAACTGGAGCAAAAAATTGCAACAAAACTGCACCAAATATGAGTTTTAAGAAGATAAGTTAAGGAGATGAAGATGTGTTTCAACCTTCAAGAGTCGAAGTGCAAAACTAGACGATAATGATAGTCTAGTAACCTAATTGAACTAATTAAAAATTTAAAATATAACATTTATTTATTAATTTTATTATATGATGCGGTTTCGGTTTCGGTGCGGTTTTGAAAACCCAAAACCGAAACCAAACCGTTTTCTTTGCCGCGGTTCGGTTTCGAAACCGAAACCGTTTCAAAACCGCAAAACCAAACCGTTCGGTGCGGTTTGATTCGATTCGTGTTTCGGTTTCGGTTTTCGGTTCCAAGTGCCCACCCCTAATTCGGGGTGGAAAGGAAAGGCCTTTTGTTAATTATTGTTGATAATTTTTTTTTTAATTTTAACAAATGATATTATTGTCACTAATGAGGTGGGGTGTTAGTAATTTGTCGAGAATCGAACATAAATGGAATATCACTAAACTATAGTGGCCTGTTGTCGATAATGTTTTTTATTTGAACAATTGATATTTCCACACTAAGACAAGAAAGATGAGCTTAGCTTAACAATGAACTAACAATAAAGCAATTTAAATTTACTTTTAACGATAATCGAACTTAAGATCCTTCGTTTACCGTAATACTAATACTTAGTGGCATATTTCAGTAATGTTAATTGTATTGTTGACCGAGATCAAGTGAAAGGTATTTTCGTCAAATTAATTTTAAAAGAATAGAACAAAGAAAAACTCAGGCTTAAAAAAATACACAAAAAGGAACCTTAAACCTTCACGAATAAGAAGAAGAAACCCTAATTAAGGACTAACCATTTTGAGCTGAACAACATTTTAGTGGTCGTAGGCTTTGGGTCGACTCTGAACGGCAGCGTTTTGGCCGCGCATGAAGGCATCGTTGATGAAGTCTCCCATGGCGAATTGATAGGAGCTGGATTACGAGTATATGAGAAAGTCAGAGTAATCGTACCCAGATGGTGAAGATTGCATAACTATATGAATCCCGTTGAGGCAATCGGGTCGGACTCGGACTAGTGAAAGCCCGATAGTGGCAGTGAAAGGTTTTTTTTCCCTCTTTTCTGGGTAGAAGGTTTTTGTGAGGATATTTATAGAAGAATCCGGATCCGCTTACTGTAAATTGTACATCATGCGGTTAGAAATTATTTTTAACATTTTTATTTAAAATTAAACACAAATAGTACTTGACAAAAACTGACCGCACGATATACGATAAACGAACACGATTCACGAATCTCCAAGATCTTCACCAAAAGAATTTGGAAGGATCCTGTTCGTTTTTTTTTTTCTTGGAAACCAGGCAATATATAACAAGCTAGCAAAAGCTAGAAAGATATAACAAAAGCCTACCAGAAGGCTAACAAACAAAACATCACAAACAAACAGCAAAGGGGATAAGGAAAGACACAAGAACCGAGTTCAAGTGTCGCCCCATATATTGCAACCTAAATTAACATGAACTAAGAGGACAAGGCAAACCATCCCTGTTAAGTACATGAACCAACGAAGATGGAGGGCGGTTAACCCAAATCTGGTTGCACATCTCTGTGTTGTGATGCGACGCCAAGAAATCCGCCACAAAATTGGCTGATCTTGGAACTCAAGACCAGTGACAGACCTAGAAAGACTCTTCAAACTTTTTAACCAACGACAAGGTAGGAAAGGTTCCCCAGCTGCCAGCATCTAATGAATGTGATAAAGATGAAATGGTATCTTGAGAATCAGATTCAAAGATTACCTTGCCCAAGCCCAGATGAACAACAAGTTAACATCCTATCAACATAGCCAATGCCTCAGCCGTGGATGCATTAAATGCTTGAACTTCATACCGTGCAGCAATAACAAACTGACCCTGCTCTCCTCTAATCACCACGCCCACAAAGCCATGTCGAGTGGAAGAAGACCAGTGGCATCTACATTTATCTTGAAGAAGGAAAGTGATGGGTGTGACCAAATGACCACCGCAGGCTATCTCGAGAAGAGCACCAAAGAGGAAAAAGAATGTGACCCATTAACTGCCAAAAACGTCGAAGCCAAAGTAGATATGGCAAGAAGAACTTTTGTAGGGTTGATGGGAGAGTGATGAAACAAAAATTGACATCTAGCTTTCCAAATATTCCAACAAGTAAAAGCAATATTAGAGAACAAGAAACCATGCTCCTCCGAAGACCCAAACCTTTGAGTGGCAATGGAATGGAACCAATCAACCCATGAAGAGATCGCATTTATATCAACTTTATAATTAAGAACTCCACCAAACCAGACTAGCTCAACCTAAGGGCATAATAAGAACAGATGTTCAATAGATTCTGCATGCCGATGACAAATCTGACACAGCGGCAAGGGAGCCGATTTGCGAACAAACAAGTTTTCCATCGTAGCCAAGGCTTGGTGGGTAAGACGCCACATAAAATGTCTAATTTTAGGCGGGACACTCAATTTCCATATAATAGATCATACCTGGCATGAAAGAGTCTGAGAAGAGGAGGGCCGAAAATGCACCAGTGACCCATGCAAGGAGCGGGCACAAAAATATCCCAATTTAACTGCGTATAATCCATTTTTGGTAGCTGGCCAGACTAAGCGGTCTTGCTTGCCAATATCCCTAATATGGGTTTTCCTGATTGCATCCAATTCCTCAATCGACAAAAAAGATTGAAAGCAACTAAGATCCCAAGAGCGCAAAGTAGGATGAATTAATGTTTCCACTCGAGTAGTCCAAGTAACAGGCACCTTTCCACTGGGAAGAGGATGACCCATCAGAATAGAGGGAAGCCAACGATCCACTTAAAGCCTCATGGTATGCCCATTCATAATTTGCCAATGGGCTTCCTTCATCAACAGATATCTACCCACCAGAAAACTATGCCACGCCTAAGAGGCCCTACTTCCACGTGGAGCATAAAAAAAAGAACAATTGGGAAAGTAACGAGCCTTCAAAACCAAAGCCTAAAGTGAGTGAGGATTATGGATCAATCGCCAACATTGCTTGGCAAGTAAGGCGTCATTAAAATCAATAAAGTTCTGAAAATCCAAACCTCCCACCTGCTTGGAAAGGCCCAAAGTCGTATGAGATAACCAATGGATCCTCCGCTTATCTCCAACATCTCCCCACCAAAATTTAGATATTAAGGAATCCAGTTCATTACATATTGCCGCTGGAAACTTAAACAAGTTCATAGGGTATGTAGGAATCGCTTGAACAACAGCTTTAAGTAAAACCTCTTTCCCAGCCGGCGAGAGCATATGCTGCTGCCAACCGCCGTGTGGCTTGAGCGAAGGCTCATACTTCATGGTTCCTAGAGTGGAGGGCACTGCGTAAGGCTGGATCCTGTTGGTTTATAGAAGCCAAAGTCGGCCAAAAGGAATGGGTAATTTTCCTGGTAGTTTTTTCTCCTTCCTTGTTTTTTGGGTTATGAAAGTGACAAAGCAAAAAAAAAAAAAAACAATGCATAAATCATAGAGGGTACCGACCCATTTTTACTATTGTTAAAGCCTAATAACTATTAATCTGTAAAATGGCAAGTTCATAATTAAAATATTCCTTTACTCTTTTAGTGTATGTAACATCCTTGTATAAAAGAAAATGAAATCGGAGCCTAAATAGTACTTATTTTGTATGGGAAGTGCTACTAGCACTCTCAAAATTTAATTATACACTCCACATTTTTTATATTTAAAAAGAAAAATGCTCTTATGAGGAAAGAATACATAAGAATATCATGAGGCCAAGAGACCCCAATTATATCTGCAATTAGCAACTGACTACAAGAAGGAGGAGCTTGCTAAAAAAAGACCGAAACTGCATGACAAACTCAAACAAGCCAAATTATCAGCAACAAAATACTTTTTACAATAAATATGTCGAATTTCAAAATACCAACTTTGGTGCATAAGAGCACAACATTTCAATACTAAACTTCCCATAGGGTGATATCCACTTTTGCATTTAAAATCAATTGTAGTGCAAGTGCAGAATCTCATTCCACCATAATCTTCTTAATTTCATTATTCCATGTAACTTGCAGCCCGATAAAAAGACCTTAAACTTCAGCACATAGAATCTCACCTCGACAGCACCAACACCAATGAAATTAGCCATTTCCTTGGGACACCCATCAAGATTAAGCTTTACCCAACCCTCAGGATTCCAATAAAAAAAGTATGTGTTTGAAGGGGCTTTGTGGAGGAAGCAATATTCGTCTGAAGCCAAATTATCACTCGTAATAGTTCCCTTTCATATAAGCTCTTTTATTGATTCACCATTGTTAAATGAAAACCAATTTGATTATTAGGAAGCTCTATGAGATGTTAGATTAAAGTAAATGGACAAAAAATTCAGAAAGAATACGAGGGCAGAATGGATAAAATAATAAAATTCATGATTCCTTGTTCCTTTTAAATCAAAATACTAACTCCCTCAAATAGTCTTGTTTGTACCATACTTGACCAATCCCGAAACTACTGAGCACTGGTCAATGTTATACTGTCAAGGACTCAGAAGAGTTTCCCTCCAACTAAGAGGCCAATCACAGCGCGACTTGTGTCGACATCAGAAGCCAATCATAGCGTGACACGTGTCGACATCAGAAGTCAATAACAACACGACACGTGTCAATGTCAGAATGAAACTAGAAACTCTCTTCTATAAATAGATATCATTCTCTCACAATATTTCATAATGTCATTTGTACTAAATCATTCACTAGTACTCACTAAAGGAGAGCTTGAACCTATGTACTTTTGTAAACCCTTCACAATTAATGAGAACTCCTTTACTCCGTGGACGTAGCCAATCTGGGCGAACCACGTATATCTTGTGTTTGCTTCCCTGTCCCTATCCATTTAGATACTTATCCACACTAGTGACTGGAGCAATCTAGCGAAGGTCACAAACTTAACATTTTATGTTGTATCAAAGTCCTCATTGATTTTGTGCATCAACAAGTCTAATTCCTCCAAAATCATAAGTTTAATTCCTTATTTTGTGTCGAAAACATTTATTTTTTATTCTTCCATAGTTAATACACACATGAATGATTCATAATTGGAAGCATGTTATTAATGTTTATACATATCAATTTAATCAGCTAACGCATGAACTATAACATTTTTCTCAAAATTAACGTGAGCATTAGAACAGTGCAACTTGTGATTGACTTTAGTTTCCGAAAAATGCATAAATCCTGGAATTTTCGTAAAAGAGGGACTTGAGTGACTCGCCCTAATCAAAAAGTGGGAGAGGGGCGAAGAAACTCGATCGGTTACTAGATACGAGCAAGGGCCATGGACGCACTCGACGTTAGAACTGTGCCAACTTCCATTCATGAAGGAGTTGCACTCATGAGTAAAATCTACCTAAACCAATGAAACGAACCTCCTAACCATAAGATAACCAAACAATTAATATTTGACAATATTAAGAAATTAATATTTGACAATATTAAGACCATGAAAATATCCCAAAGCTCAGCATGAAAAATGCCAAAAAATTACAAGAAGAACGCACGACATTAACTTCCATTAAACAATCCAATTTGTTAGGCAAACGAGGCGTTTTTAGGCAAAACATTAATTCAGATAGCAAATCATGGGTGACAAGATCATTAGCTGCAATTGCTCCGGTCACAAAATTCGTTTCTTGAAGAATACGCTTAAGCATGAATATCATAAAAAACGAGCTAGCAAGGGAGTAGATTTGTTTAACTTGTTTAAAATTAAGATGAAAACATTAGCATTAGATCCTCTATTTTGAGAACGAAATTTTCCTTAATATATATAGTGCAAAGGATTTTGATCAGAAGTATATTAATTAAACCCTTTTCTGATCCTAATTTCTGATTTGCAAGGAGGTGCGCACTACCTTTCTGAATGATAACATAAAAAGATTTATAATGTGTGATACAACTAATTTTATTGAAAATAAAAAATCCAACATTCAATGCAATTTACAACAATACAGACAATATATCTTCCAAGTCGAACGTATTTGTACGGGTATAGTACAAATCCAGTTATCAGAGAAAGATCAAAGTTAATTAAGCTAATTAACATCTGGGTCATCTCAATTACCCCACAAAGTACACAATTAACCAAAGCAAATCGCCCCGCGGCCGATCAATGGCACTCCAAATCTTCCATTAATCTCACATTTTTCAGCTTTATCACAAAGTTCTATGACAAATTAGAAACAGTAATCACGTTGCATGCATGCATATATGATCATCATCAATTGCTTTCTTTTTTACAGTTTTACTGTACTGTGAATTTTGTGTCCTCTTAATTCATTATTGTTGTAGAGGATGAGGGCTCAAAGATACTCATTTCTTGGGTGTGCTCATTTCTCTGGAGTCATTACTTGAAGTCCCGTAGTCACTGCTCCCTAATTCCTGGCTTGAAAGGGCTAACTTTCTGAACTTCTTCATGTCAGCATTGTACGCTTGCGTATCATAGTCTGAGCTTCCTCCACCCGCGTTGAACATAGAGCTCTGCCCGGGTTTTGTCCCCTCATTTAGGTTGTCCAGCGACACTTCTCCTTCTAGTGCACGTACTATCTGTTTTGTTCACAACACAAAGTGTTATGTTATCAACTGTAGGTCTCAAACAACAGTTAGGATGAAATTTTCTTCAAACATCGAGCCCACATCAATATCTATGACAACATAGCATTTTATTAGATATGTATACCTGACTCATCTTTGGGCGCTTTTTAGCAGAGTGACGGATACTTGCAGCAGCACAGGCGACCATGCGTGCCATCTCCTGAGGGTTGTAATTATTGTCCAAACCGATGTCTACTAGCTCCGTGTAATTACCATCCTCTAATGAACGAGTGAGAAGTGGTCGAGCCTGTACATTTATGTCACATTTGGCACAAATCAGTAAAACCTTAGTGATATATAATACTCTAAATATCCTTAATTTACAATAAATGATCCAAATTTGGAAAGAATAGAGCAAGTACTAACCCAGTCAACCAAGCTGTCGTCCATTGCATTTGAAGGATCCACTGGTTTCCTTCCAGTTATGAGTTCCAGGAGCATGACCCCAAATGAGAAAACATCAGACTTCTCTGTCAATTTTCCACTTGATGCATATTCTGGAGCTAAATATCTGCATTATTCATATGCAAAACCAAAATTAGAGTTATTAATTGGACCAGCCCACTAGTAATTAAGAAGAGATTGAGTTAGAATTTCACAGATCATATTATTGCTTGCATTGCAAGCTATCTATAAAATTGCTTCATCTAGTTTTAATTTAATTGCAGTATATATTTTTCTCAAAAAAAAAAAAAAATATTGCAGTATATATTATCTTCATTTTCTTATCTGTCATAATGAATATTCGAACTCATGTCTCGAGTGTAGGAGTAAAACTTATGTAATACAGAAGCTATATGAATTACCCGAAAGTTCCCATGACTCGTGTTGAGACGTGGGTATAATTGTCAGAAGACAGCTTAGCCAACCCAAAATCAGCAACCTAAAAGAAACGAAAAAAATGAACAGATTAAAAGGATGTTTAAAATGACTGAATGATTTTGGTACGCAAATTATAAACATCTCAGGGACTATACCATGGCTTCGAAGTTGTTATCAATGAGAATGTTAGCAGATTTGATATCACGATGGATGATTTTTGGGTGGCCTGGATGCAATTTATTTCCAATGAATTAGTAATGATAAGATTTTTAAGTGTGAAAAAGAGACAAAAATAAGTAAATAGGGGAAATAAATAGATATAGCGGCTGCGACTTTCTTACAATCTTCGTGAAGGTATGCAAGCCCTTTGGCAGACCCAACTGCAATCCGAAGCCTAGTTGGCCAATCCATAGGTGGAAGACCCTTTCCTGCAACCCAAAATTTAAACAATAGCTCAAAAAATCAATCAATACACAACTATTGAGACAAAACTTGATGATTACTTTGTTGACCACCTCTCTCGTTTTACCTTTTATTAAGAGAGAGACGATCAACAAGAATGTTTGAGATAGTATTGGTCCATATTTTTATTGTTAATGATGTGTTGTCATTTGTTGACATTTTGTGATATCAATAGAATATCGACAATGTATCAAATACTCGTGTCACAGAGGAGAATACATTAAGTGCATACAAAACTCACCGTGCAAGTGATATTCCATGGTTTTGTTGGGAACAAATTCATATACAAGCATTCTCTGCCCACCAGCAATACAATATCCAACCAGTGACACAAGATGCCGATGATGGACTCGACTAATGATCTCCACCTCTGCCGCGAATTCTCGTTCTCCTTGCCCACTACCCGACTTGAGACTTTTCACTGCAACTACTTTTCCATTGGGCAAAACACCTTTGTGCACATACCCGAAACCGCCCTGACCCAACAAATTGGCCTCATTAAACCCATTAGTGGCGGCCGCTAGCTCATCATAAGTGAAGGTGCTCTTGTTGAACCCAAGTGACATTGTTGGTGAGAGGGCTGGCAATGGGGGTCCCCGAGCTGCTGAATAATTGGTGCTCACTTCACCGCTCAGCGGCATTTGAGGCGGTGGTGAAGGCCAAGGACCACCACCACCACCACCACCACCACCACCAGGCGGTTGGTTGTTTAGCCTCATCACATGGTCTCCTTGTGGATTATTTATATCGTGCCAATTTTGTTGTTGTGTGTTGTAATAGCCACCACCAGCTGCGCACATATAAAGTTTTCATTTTTTGTATGAACAAGTCGATAAGTCTATTGCATGCTCTACGATATGTAGTTCAACTAATCCAATCGTTTTCCATATATGTCTAAGCTCTTTGATTAGGAAAAGTCATAAACATGGTTTCAATTTTATAGAATGATGAGGTTAAAACACATCAAACAAATTTAAAACAATCCTAAAAGAATCAGATTTTTAGATCATGGTCATATCATGTGGTCAACTACTATGAAAATAAGGTACTTCTAGCAGTAGCGAGAGAATGAATGCTGCTAGTGCAAAAAAGGAGGAAAAAAAAACAAATTAATGAATGTTGTGCATGGATATTTAATGCATATGGGTATTTAATGTTATTCCTACCATATTTTTATACCACATTTCTATACCACCTTAGGTAGCAATTGATGTGGACAGCTACATCATTTGAAAAATTTGTAAAACCCAAGAAAAAGAAGGAGGAAGACTCCTCGTATACTACAATTATCATTTAAGTAACTAGTTTTTCTTAATTATTAGTTTATTAAATAATAAACTAAATTTAAAAATCTGATTAATTCAAATGATGTGACTGTTCACATCAAATGTCACCTAAAGTGGTATGAAAATATGGTACAAAAACATGGTATAAATAATATTACTCATGATGAATAAGGTCCACCTACTCTTTTTTGGAAAGTAATTATTTAGCGTTAGGGTTTGGCACCTTTAGCAGGATCTCCATAGTACTGCATATCACGGCGTTTTCTCCTCTTCTTCCTGATACAAACCACACAAACAACGAGCAAGACAATTATAATTACCGCCGCCCCAATCGCAACTCCGGCTATCCTACCTCTATATGATGATGATGTGCCGTCATCATCAGAACTATCTTTTGATGAGGAACTACTGCCACGTGATGGCGTGAGTGCACCAGAGGGAGAAGTCCGAGAGCGCCCTGGAGGAGGAGGCGCTCTGAAAGTCTCACCTCCAGTATCTGCCTCTGGTGTCTTCTGTGCCGGCGGTGCCTTACCCGGTGGTTCCCTAGCATGAGGTGGAGATGGGGTCGCCTGCTGTGGTGCAGGTGGAGACTGGGACTCCTTCTTGGGTGGAGGTGGCGATGATGATGAAGATGAGTCCTTGGGAGGTGGCGATGATGGTGAAGACGAGTCATTTGGAGGCGGTGGTGAAGATGGTGGCGGTGAGGACGGTGGTGGTGAAGATGGCGGCGGCGAGGACGGTGGTGGTGATGATGGCGGTGGCGAGGACGGTGCTGGCTCTGAAGATGACTCCTTTGGGGATTCCTTTGGAGATGGACCAGATGGTGATGATTTGGACGAGTCCGGTGCAGGTGGTGAAGCGGATGAGGAGTCCGGGGACGGAGCATTGTCAGAAGACATTATTCGTCTCTTGATCAACCTCCGGCCAAGGACTACTTTCCCAAAGATATGTATGTTGTTGTGGCCGGAAACTTCACCTCTCCCGCAACTGCTCGTCGCAATGGTTGAAGACCCCTAAACCATAATCAAATTAAACAATATTTGAACAAAACAACATTAGGGTTTTGTAAGATCAACGTATATACCTCACGACACATGCAACCATGTAGACGCATGTAATAGAAGAAGAGAGAAATTGCAAATGTGTAACGTTAAACAAATGTACATGTACATGTGCTACCAAGTAGAGATAACAACATTAGTATTGATCTCCCTCCAGGATTTAGATCCTATGATCTAATATGTACGTCCTTTTTACGTTTAATTAGATTAAAAAAGAATATTCCGAAATTTCAAAATCGGATATTATTGGAGAAAAGATGCATAAGATCTGTCTGGAAATTAAGGGGTCGAAAAACAAAATAAGGTGGTACCTGGTGATCAATGAAAGAAGGTAGGAGGGTTCTCAAAGGAAAGAGAAGCAAGGTATGATTGCCATGGCATTATGGCCTCCTACAAAGGAGGGACCAACCCCTCTAAACCTATCCTTCTGTGTTGGCCAGCCCTAACTTAGCATTCTGTTTGTTATTTCTTTTACCAGTTCTCTCCCACTTTGGCACCTCGCTGTAATCCCCCACATTTTTATTTTCTTTACATTCTTGCCTCACAGCCAACAAATATTGCCTTCAAATTTAGACATCTCCTCCACGTGGGACGCTTCTCTTCACACTTGTTACAACTCACATCAACCAACTTAATAACATAAAATGGTACCAAGAATAGTAACTTGTAGGTACTGTGTCTGTATAGGGCATACATCCATTGTTTTGTACCTGCTCACCACCTCAATCATCCCCTCTTACACCACGGTAAAAGTTCGGTTCTTGCACTTATGCGTTATTTTCTACTTATAAGACAAATGGGTTTATTTTGTATTCGTCGAGCATTTTTCCATCCCACTAGATGGGAAAGAAAAAACCTATAAGCATGACGATCTCAACAGAGACAAAATTGGAAAATGTGATTCATTGAGAGTTTTAACGAAAAGTCTGCGGTACTGTTCACTTTAACGAAAAACCACATTTTTACACTAAAAAGTCAAACCTGATACTATTCATTTTACCCTTTATTTTGTCTTTATCATTAAAACTCAAAATTTTCAAGTAATTTTCATTAGTTTTCCTTTCATTCTAATGTATGTCGTCGACTAAACAATAAACACTGCAAATTGTTTCAATTTGATGATTAAGAAATGAAAAGATTCAACATTCAAGGGACTTCTGACTAAAAAGAGGAGAAATTCAACATTCAACATTCAAAATGGTGATCCCACAGTCCACGATCGTCAAATGATGTTTCCATGATCCCTGCATATCATATCGACAGTCAAAACCCCCTGAACAAACATTATGACTTGTGGTCCAAGAAACTAAACATTAGGCCATCTTCAACCGAAGGGTCCAGAGGGCCGAAAATAGCCCGAAAATAGTCCCTAACAGAGGGCTAGGCCAAAGGCCTCGTGAGCCCCACTGGACAAAAAAGGGGCAAAGGGCCAACCGGCCGGCCCAACCTAGCCACCCAGCCAACCCTGGGCCGGGCCACAATTTGAATGCAATGGTAACTAGCTCACGTCAGCTAGCCGTTATTTTTGAATTTAAAAAAAATTAAAAATTCTATTTTTTTTCCTATAACTTCCTAAGCCATTAAACAATATTAAATAACATTAAGTAACATGAAACAACATTAAACAACATTAAAAAATATTAAACAACATTAAATAACATTAAACAACATAAAAATTATACAACATAAAAAAAACATTTAACAACATGAAACTTAAACAAAATTTAAAAAAACAAATATTAAAAAATTCTCATTTTTTCCTATAAATTTAAGTTGTTGTAGTTTTTAAATTTAAGTTGTTATAGTTTTTAAATTTAAGTTGGTGTAGTTTTTAAATTTAAATAATAAATTATGTTTGACTCTATGGCCCTTGGTTGGAGATGGTAAGAAATATGGCCGCACTGTTGGAGGGCCGGTTGGAGATGGCCTTATAACCTGTGGTTCAAGAAACTAAACATTATGACCTTGAACAAGTTTCAACTAAGAACTTCTAAACGAGTTTGAAAACAAGTTCGAAGTTGAACTTGCAAAAAATAATCAAATCCTGAAATCAAAAACCCAATCTAAGAGAGTGGAAGGTGGGCAAACAGAGAACAAAAAACAACTAATTTACAGCACCACGGCCGCTCTTTAAGGATGTCGAAAGAAGCTCTAGCTAGCTAGCTTGGCACCAGGATCCACTGAAAGTATGCTGCTCATGTATGAAGGATGAATGTGCACAAGGTTGTTCATGTAAGGAATATACCTTACATATCCATCAACATCAGTCCCGTCACCACTTCTTAGAATTTTAGCCTTCCCTTTCTTAAGAATATAAGCATGCAGTCTCTTTCCAAAATCGAATATCATTACCTCATTGTTCACGCAAGACAATGCCGTCAACTCCTTGTTAAAATTGTTGAAAGACTCAAGACCAAGAACAATCATATGCTTCAGACTCATGTCCTGGTCACTATAGATGTCCAGGGTGTTTGCGTACTCTTCGTTGCGAGTCAGAAGGTAACACAACTCACCATTCATCTCTGTCAATACAAAGTGATAGAATACCATCATGCTCGTCATTCAAATCAAAAGCCAAAGCCGCTTCAGCAGAAGTTTCCCAAAAGGCTACACCATTCAGAAAGAGCCCGTCGTCATTCAACTTCGGAGCATCCAGCTCATAGCATTCTGCGTCAGCAAGTTTCCGTGAGGATGAGTAGATCTCGAAACAGATAAACGGATGGTCAGTTAGAGAGAAAGCGCAAACAAGTTGTAATTGTTATGCAAAATTAAGCGCATAAGGCTCAAAGGCTAGACCTATGAGAGGTTAAGGGTCGTGAAAGAAGTTTGACCTGGGAAGCGTTCTCCATTCCTTGGTAGCGGGGTTGCAAATGTAGTAGGTGTTCTCTCCATCACAACTTTGGCAGCAAGGCAGTGTTGGGACTTAAAAAAGGCTTCACTACTTTGGAGATGTTTATCTCACAAAGAAGAATGAAATGCAGCGGAATTGATAAGCAAGAGAAAGAACACTCAAAGTGTTATACAAAAATTTTTATTTTCACACAAACTTAGTACAAGAGGAAACACTCAAACACTCTCACACTTATTGCTCTCTTACTTGCTCTCACTTCTTATTAGTTCTTGCTTCACAACACACACACATACACCTATTTATAGGTGTGGTTTTGTCGACTTTCCTTATTGCACCGACTTGAGCATTGCTTAACAGCCACACGAATTGCTAGCTTTGATCTTTCTAGAAAAAGGATACATTAGATATAGTTTAGATATTTCTAGATGGCTTAACCGACTTGGTCTTTGCTGGATTTTAATATGCATGCATTTCACCTGCTTTTGCTAGAATTATCTAGCATTTGCATGAACCATCAATTAGCTTGTGTTGCCTTTTCAGCATGGGTTGGACTCGGCCCAAGACTGGATTAGAATTCAACATCCCCCCTTAATCTTGTCTTGTGACGCCAATTGAATTTCTCAATCTCATAAAGTCTTCTTGTTTGAGTGGCTTGGTGAATATGTCCGCAATTTGGTCTTGAGACTTCACGTATTCCACTTGCACATCCTTTCTTGCAATACACTCTCTTATGTAATGATAGCGGGTATCTATGTGTTTGCTCCTGTCATGGAATACTGGATTCTTTGCTAGAGCTATTGCAGACTTGTTGTCGACATAGATCTTTGTTGGCTCTTCTTGTGGCATGCTTAATTTTTTCAGTAAGTTTCTCAGCCAGATTGCATGACAGACACATGAGGTAGCAGCTACGTATTCAGCTTCGCAGGTAGAGAGAGTGACAATCGGTTGCTTCTTCGACATCCATGTGAATGCAGTGTCTCCCATGAAGAACACAAATCCAGTAGTGCTTTTTCTATCATCGGAATCTCCTGCCCAATCACTGTCGCTATATCCAGCAAGTTTGTAGTTATCAGAACTTGAATAGAACAAGCCAAAGTTAACAGTACCTTTAAGGTATCGAAGAATTCTTTTGGCTGTCTTCAAATGTGTAGTTGTGGGATTCTCCATGTAGCGACTGACTAATCCGACAGCATAGAGAATATCTGGTCTTGTGCAAGTCAAGTAACGCAAGCTTCCAACTAAACTCTTGAAAAATGTTGGATCTACACTTTCTCCTTCGTCATGCTTGGTTAGTTTGACTCCGCACTCCACTGGCGTGCTTATGGGTTTGTAGTCGTCCATTTTGAACTTTTTCAGTATCTCCTTTGTGTAGCTTTCTTGGGAGATGAAAATACCTTCTTCGTTCTGCTTGACTTCAATGCCTAGGTAGTATGCCATTAACCCGATGTCCGTCATCTCGAATTCTTTGGTCATCACTCTCTTGAACTCTTCAAACATGCTTGGATTACTTCCGGTGAAGATTAGATCATCCACATATAAGCACACAATCAAAATATCTCCATCTTTGACTTTGACGTAGAGAGCATGTTCATGAGGGCACTTGGTGAAGTTGTTCTCCTGGAAGTACTTGTCAATGCGACTATTCCATGCTCGTGGCGCTTGTTTTAACCCATATAGGGCTTTCTTCAACTTCAGAACTTTATCTTCATGCCCTTTGATTTCATAGCCTGATGGTTGCTGAATGTAGACTTCTTCTTCAAGGACTCCATTTAGGAAAGCGGACTTCACATCCATTTGTTGAATCCTCCATTTGTTTTGAGCTGCCAAAGAAATTAGTAATCGTATAGTTTCCAACCGAGCAACGGGTGCAAATACCTCATCATAGTCGATTCCGGCTCTTTGACTATAGCCCTTCGCCACTAATCTCGCCTTGTATCTTTCGACCTCTCCATTGGCATTTTTCTTTGTCTTGTACACCCACTTGACTCCGATGGCTTTGTGTCCTTTCGGAAGAATAGCGAGTTCCCATGTATCATTCTTCTGGATTGCTTCAATTTCTTCATCCATTGCTCTCCTCCACTTAGTATCTTGCACTGCTTCTTGGAAGTCAACTGGTTCACAATCAGCAAAGAGACAGAAAAGTGTAGGATTATCGAGTCTTTCAGCTATCTCATAGAGATCTCGTAGACTTCTTGTGCGTGGTACTTCTCTTTCATTTAGACTCCTACTTGATGATGCTGATGCTGGTGAATTACCATGATTGGTTGATGTTGGTGAAGCAGGTGGAGTAGTGGATTCTTGTTGAACCTTTCTTGCTTACTCCGTCATCCCTTGTTCATTATCTTCTTCAAACTGAGGAAAGAAGTGAAGATCACCTGCATGAGAGCAAAAATCCCATTCTCCTTCTTCATCGAACGTCACATCTCGACTGATCACCATCTTCCCATTGTTTGGATTATACAACTTATAGCCTTTTGAATTTGAGTCATAGCCGATGAAGATGAACTTCTCACTTTTGTCGTCGAGTTTGGTTCTCCTTTCGTCTGGTACATGTACATGGGCTATGCTTCCAAAAACTCTTAGATGAGAGATACCTGGTTTTCTTCCATTCCATGCTTCTTGCGGAGTCTTTCCCCACACACTTCTTGTTGGAGACCGATTGGATAGGTAGACAGCACATGCTACAGCTTCTGCCCATAACTCTTTTGGCAATCTCTTACTTTTGAGCATACTTCGAGCCATGTCGAGGATAGTTCGATTTTTTCTTTCCGCCACACCATTTTGTTGAGGGGATCTTGGAACTGTCAAGGGTCGACGAATTCCATTTGCTTCACAAAACTCTTGAAATTCCTTCGAAGTGAATTCTCCTCCTCGATCAGATCTCATGGCTTTGATCTTGCAACCACTTTCTTTTTCTACAGCAGCTTTGAACTTCTTGAATGCTCCAAAGACTTCTGATTTCTGCTTCAAGAAATACACCCAGGTTTTCCTTGAAAAATCATCAATGAAGAGAAGGAAATAATTATTTTTACCCAAAGAGCTTGGTTTTATTGGGCCGCACACATCGGTGTGAATGAGCTCAAGTGGCTTCTGGGTTCTTGTGGTCGACTCCTTTGGAAAGCTTTTCCTGAACTGTTTCCCAAGTAAACATCCTTCACAAACTTAATCAGGGTGGCTGATGCACGGTAAGCCTCTCACCATCTCCTTCTTAGATAATAACTCCAATCCCCCAAAGTTAAGATGCCCAAAACGAAGATGCCAAAGCCAAGATATGTCTTTGTAACATATCTTGAGACACTTTGCAACATCGTTTTGAATGTCCATGGGAAACATCCTATTCTTTGACATTTTCGCCTTGGCAATTAATCTTCCTTTGTCATCTCTAAGAAAAAGGATATAATTTTTCATATGAAAATCATAACCTTTTTCTAAGAGTTGACCCAAACTCAAAATGTTGCTTTTCATATTGGGCACGTAGTAGACATTTGAAATTAATTGGTGACCTCCATTTTTCAAGGGAATAAGGATGTTACCTTTTCCTTTTACAGGTATTTTGGATTCGTCTCCAAAAGAAACGTTGCCACTCACTGATTCATTGAGCTCTACGAACACGCTTCTTCTTCCACACATGTGGTTGCTGGCGTCGGTGTCAAGGTACCATGTATAGTCTTGGTCTTTATCATTGTTCTTGCATGCTAGTAGCACAATGCCATTCTCTTCTTTATCTTCTTTCACATAATTGACCTTTTCATCAGGTCTGTTGCTTGGAGCTCTACATTCCCAAGCATAATGCCAGAACTTTTGACAATTGTAGCATTGAACTTGAGATTTTTCATACCTCAAGTTTGAGCGTCCTCTTCCACGACCTTTTGTTGAGCTTCCTCCTCTTTCGTAGTTACTATGGTTGTTGAAGTTCCAACCACGTCCACGTCCATGTCCACGTCCGCGACCTCGACCACGACTTCTTTCGTACTGGCTTCTCTCGTTATCGAAGCTTTCTTCTTTCTTCTTTGGCTGAACATGCGTCTGGAGGAGCTGCTCATCATTCCCTTGCCTCTTCTTATGTTTCTCTTCATATGCTTGTAGCGAACCCATTAATTGCTCTATACTAATTTCTTCCAAGTTCTTTGTTTCTTCAATCGTCACGACAATGTGCTCGAACTTGGGGTCCAACGAGCGTAGTATCTTCTCCATAATTCTAACATCTTCTAACTTTTCTCCGTTTCTTTTTAATTGATTGGAAATGGCTAAGACTCTTGAAAAATAATCAGAGATTGATTCAGACCCTTTCATTTGTAGAGATTCGAACTCACCTCTTAGTACTTGAAGACGAACCTTTTTCACTTGTTCGGCTCCTTTGTAAGAGGTTTGAAGCTTCTCCCATGCTTGCTTGGCAGAGGTTGCACTCGAGACTTTCTCAAAGCCATTGTCATCTAATGCTTGGTAGATGAGGTAGAGAGCCTTCTTGTCTCTCTTTCTTGAATCTTTCAAACTCTCCTTCTGGGGTTGGGACAGAGTAGCTTCATCTTCTGGCTCAGTGTAGCCTTTCTCCACGACTTCCCAGACATCATGTGCTCCCAAAAGGGCCCTCATTTTGATACTCCAATTATCGAAGTTGTTGTTGTCGAGCACTGGAACTTGGAAGGCTGCCATAACGTTGCTAGCCATAGCTCTGGTACCACTTTGTTGGGACTTAAAAAAGGCTTCACTACTTTGGAGATGTTTATCTCACAAAGAAGAATGAAATGCAGCGGAATTGATAGGCAAGAGAAAGAACACTCAAAGTGTTATACAAAATTTTTTATTTTCACACAAACTTAGTACAAGAGGAAACACTCAAACACTCTCACACTTATTGCTCTCTTACTTGCTCTCACTTCTTCTTAGTTCTTGCTTCACAACACACACACATACACCTATTTATAGGTGTGGTTTTGCCGACTTTCCTTATTGCACCGACTTGAGCATTGCTTAACAGCCACACGAATTGCTAGCTTTGATCTTTCTAGAAAAAGGATACATTAGATATAGTTTAGATATTTCTAGATGGCTTAACCGACTTGGTCTTTGCTGGATTTTAATATGCATGCATTTCACCTGCTTTTGCTAGAATTATCTAGCATTTGCATGAACCATCAATTAGCTTGTGTTGCCTTTTCAGCATGGGTTGGACTCGGCCCAAGACTGGATTAGAATTCAACAGGCAGACCATTGCAAATGGTTCTGACAGTGACTTGTTCAGGCAAGAAGCTGAGGAAATGACTGGGAACGCCATAATCACGGTTAAGAGATACAAAGAAAGGCTTGTCGCCAGGGAGTTGACAAAAGAGACCAGAGATGTCGCGGAAATGGTAAGCATGCTTGTCCATCAGTGCATTAAGAAAAGACTGGTAATCAGGTCATCCCACTCTTTTCTAACAGCTCTAAATCGGGAGAGTGTTTTTGCGGGGAGGAATGGAAGAACATGCTCCGTAACATCTTTGATCTCCACAGTATGCTTGAGCCTTTTGTGTCCAGGATATTCCCAAGCTTCATGTACAAGAGCAATCATTTTGTTGCGATATCTAGATATAACGCATTAGAAAGATGCCTAAATAGATAAAAGTTGAACAATGGCAAAGCCTGTTCATCATTAAACGAAGCAAGTGAGGAAAATGAAATCCACCTGCAGATTGCTTAAGTTTGCTGCAACCTACAGAAAAACAGAATTTCTTCTTCCCTTCTAATTTTTGTAGATTAGTATAAAAACCCCGTCAACTATAAGTTTATGAAAGGAAAAGCCGATTACTGCTCAAAGAAAAAATTAACATAATAGTAAGAGTATTAAGAGAAGACTAGGCAGACAAAATGGTATAAAGTTTATCAGAACCTCAACTCTGCTATCGAAACTATGCAAAGTTATCAATACTAAAAAAATAGCATCACCAGAAGCTGAAACGAAAATCTGCTAATGTCACGCCCCGAACCCGGAGTCGGTAATAAAAACTCGAACCCGAATCCGAAATGTGAGTTAAAAGTAAAAATAAATAAAAGGAAATTGACACAGGTTGGAAAAATAAACTCCTCTTATTAAAATAACTCCAAAATCCTTACAGGGTGTACAAAAATAATAAATTAAAACTCTTAAACTTCTCCTCAATCACAACCCCAACTCTTCTAACTGTCTTGCCAAATAACATCTATCTTGCCAAATAACTTATCTGTAAAATAATAGGTGAGGGGTGAGCAACAACCACCGTCGCTCAGTGAGTAGAATATGTACTATGTCAGTCAAGCAATTCATTTTTACACACACTAGAAAATACAATAATAATATCAAAGCTTTAACGTAATTTCATATCACATCATCCCTTTACGTGTTCATTACATCCTTCATAAATTGTAACTCACCACGTGACGCCTACTAGCCTTTCCGCCCTAATGTTGCCGTGTGCAGTTTACATTTATCCATCGGATTAATGCAACACTAAAGTTCTCATGCTCCATGAACATATCCAAATAATCCACATATCACCATATTAATGATTCCAAAGGTATTTCAACAAATCCAACATGCTTGACTTAAAATAGATAGAGATTTATAAATGGGAACTTTAACGAAAAGCTCCTGGTACTGTTCACTTTAATGAAAAACCACATTTTTACATTAAAAAGTCAATCCTGGTACTATTCACTTTACCCTTTATTTTGTCCTTATCATTAAAACTCAAAGTTTTCAAGTCATTTTCATTAGTTTTCCTTTTATAAATAGATAAAACCGATGATAGTTCGTGGTTTTCATTTATCAGAAAATAAGAATATTTTAAAACACATTACATAAACCACTCACCTCAATAATCCAAGCTTTGGCAAGACAACACAACTAACATCTCTGCACACCTCAAACTAACTTTCCCTTTTTCTTTTCTTTCTAAGCTCTTGCTCTAACGTATATATAATATATACGCACAGCACACATATATACAAGTATGTATGTATGTATATATATTACACACACACCAATCTCTACGTAATGCATGCTCTGCATGTTTCCTTATTTTTATGCTCCAAAACAATGGAGCAAAGCTCCTATTTATAGTGAAATAGAACGGCTCCAAGACTTGAGGTCCAAGGAAAATATACAACAAAATATATGAAGTCCTATCCGTAAACTCCTATGTGTGTATGAAGTTAATACTTTTCTTACCTATTGTAGTATCAAGATCTTAGTCACTAGTTATGCAAGGTGTCAATTGCATGTGTGCAAAGGATGACACGTCCAAGTAAATAGTCTTGTAAAATCAGCACACTAGAGTGCTTACTAATCACCTATTTCTCTCTCCCAAGATAATTAAGACTAGTACTGATAGGAGCTAGGCACGTGGTATATAATAATAATAACAAATATTTACTTTTAAAATACGGGATCTTACAACTAAAGATAATTTAAACATCTGGTCACATGAAGAATTACAGAACCTATATTCAATTTGTTCTGCAAGAACGAAGTTTTATAATTGTATTCTAATGAGAACACATCGAAATGAAGCGTAGACAACCGTTCAGCGTAATTCTTATGAAGCGGTAGAAAACTGAAGCAAATGTACAAGCTCCAAATTAATGTAATCTATTAAACATGAATGTTCTAAAAATAAAAACAATTAATCAACCGCATCGTAGCCGCAGCCAACCTCAACTTTCACCACATGATTAGGAGATGGATCATGCATAAACTCTTCTTGTCCACATTCATCAAAAAGTTCCAACTTCTCCGGAACTATCAGAATTGCATTTATCGATGATGACAAACCCCTCATTGTCCTCAGAAGTCACCATTTCCGCAAAAACAAAATGTTGGTCAAAACAATCACGTTTCAAAGAATTCAACTAGGGTTTCTGGAGAAACCCATCACCCCTCTTTGAAGAAACCCAAAACCCATTAAAGGAAAGATGTGGGTTTCTGGGTAAAAATTGATCATTTTTTCGAAAATTAAATTTAAACCCAAAACACAATCAGACCCATTTTTCTTGCATTTTCCTTACTTTCTTAGTAACTAAGGGGATGTATTTAATTGAGATTTTGAAGAATTTTAATTCTTTTAATGAATCTAAGGGCATTCAATCAGGATTTTAAACGATTATTTGATATTCAAGGTATACAATCAAGATTTTAAGATAGTTTATTAAAATCCTTATAGATCTGAGTGTATTTAATTATGATTCTAAAGAAGTTTATAATATTTCAGATGTATTCAATTAGAAATTGATTTTAAAGAATTAGTTCTCAACCTGCACAGCATTTTCGCAGGGAGGAAAGGAAGAACATTCTCCATTGCAACATCACTGATGTCCATTTTCTTATTATAAAGCTTTTCGTCATGGGGAACTTCAAAACAATCATGTGCACGACCGATTCTTTTGCATGGATATGTGTGAAACTGCATATAAAGATAATCATTAGGATGCACGTCAGAGAAAAAAAATTAAAGATAACATTTAATCACATGAACAATGCCAACGCCTCCAATTCATCGTCAAAACAACGTAAAAAGGGAGAAATAAATTATCGTCCAACGTGTACAGGGATCTTATAACAGCTTGCTTAATTTAGTTACACACGCAGTAGCCAATAATGCTTATCAAGGAGAAAACCAACCGTTTGGATTCCAAGCTTTCAGACAGCAAAAATTAAATATGTAGATATTGTAATATCATATACAAAATCATTTAATCAAAACAGCATGAGAGTAATATAAAATAAATGAAAACATATCCCATAAATAATACAGCAACACCAAACCTTAGAGCTGTCGACAATTGCATACCTAACAAGAACAATGCCTCATCTTCAACTGTTTCCCAGGGAGTACAGTATCCATGTAATGTTGATTATCCATAATCTTCAACTGTTTTCTGAATCCATCAGATGGTTCTTCTACACAATCAGTACTCATATATCTTTCATTATCCACATTCTTCAACTGCTGTTCGCTTTCGTCAAATAGATAGACTTCAGAATCGGTACTCAGATAACTATCATTATCCACTTCCTTCAAATGTTGTTCGCTTTCATCAGATAGAACTTCTTCAGAATAAGTGCTCTCACCACAATCAGAGTCAGAACACACATATGCGTCCTTTTCCACATTCTTTGATTGTTGTGTGCTTCCAACAAATAGTTCTTCTCCCGAATCGGTAGCCACATTGTTTTTAGGACTCACAATGACATAATTTTCGGAATCAGTACCCACGACACTTTCAGAATCACTGCACACAGAATTGGCATTGCTCACAATGACAAAAGAGTCGGAGTCATTGCCAACATCTTTATCGCTATCCATGATAGGATCCTCAAAACTCACAGCTGCACAGTGAAAAATCATTCAATGCAGATAACTGAATTTCCCAAACATCAAGACATATAAAAAATCACAACTTTCAAACGAGGAAAACAATGCAACCTTATTTGTACCTCGAAACGATTTTGCTGTCAACAGGCTTTTGGCATGAGAAGTTTGGCTTCAGACAAAGGAAGAACTATTCACACAGCAGCTAGTTTAAACCCTAGTATCCAATTATGGTTGCTTGGCACAAAAGAAACCAAACAAAGTTTTACAAAATCAGATCATAATAAAAAACCCCAAAGTCCATCTTCGACATATTAATTCACAAAAT
Source organism: Malus domestica (assembly GCF_042453785.1). NCBI lineage: Eukaryota > Viridiplantae > Streptophyta > Magnoliopsida > Rosales > Rosaceae > Malus > Malus domestica. The sequence continues at coordinate 22,321,163 of NC_091675.1, forward strand.
TTGAACATTTTTAAATCATTCAATGCAGATAACTGAATTCCCCAAACATCTCAACCTATGAAAAATCACGAAACTAGCTTAAACTTTAGAACGAATTCGATGCCAAATACAACCTTTCGGAATAAGAATTTTGATTTCAGACAAACGAACAACTGTTCATACAGTAGCTAGATTAAACCCTGGTATTCAATTATGGTTGCTTGGCACAAAAGAAAGCCAACCAAATATACACTATCAGATCACAACAAACCCCCCCCAAGCCTTCGTTTGATTGCTTCAATTAGGTGTTCTGATATCTTAATTAACTAAATTTAAACATGGGTTTTGCAAAATGGAGAAAAGTAGCGAAACCCCATAAAGAATAAATCTTTTTTTTTTTAATTCTTTTTCTTTTCAAAAATCAAATCCAAAATCCAAGATACAATGGCTTCAAATCCCAGTTTTCCTTCAATTTCTCTGGGTTTCTCAGTAACCAAACAAATCAAAAAGGGTAAATAACAACAAGAAAATTGAACAAAGAAACAGAGAGCTTACTATTTAAACAAGAAACCCAGAACAAACAGATACGAACGAACCCATCAACGATCAATCAAAACTATTAAACAGAGGCAGATCAACGATCAGAAATGATAGGAAAAACCCCAGAAAAACCCCACTCATGCACGTCCTGAAAGATTCAATATTCACCAGAAAACCCATATAAAATCTATAAAAAACAGACAAGTTTCTCATTCTAAAAATTGAAGAGGTAAAGAATGAAGTGTACCGATAAGCTTACCGTGACTGCCGTCGTAGGCCTGCGAAGCATACCGGCGATCGAAAGGCTTCGTCGAAGTAGAGAGAGACTCAGAGCATGATAAAAACAGAAAAGTCCATACAGAGTGGGAGGTCGTGGGACAAAGATTCTCTTTATTTTCTTGGTCGTAATTAAATCTCGTTAATATTTTTATAAAAAATATAAAAAAGAGAAACGCGAAAAAAAAAAGAGCGGAAGAGATTTAATGGAGGGAGAATTCTACTTCGAGGTGGTATAAGCTTTCATTTGAAGAAATTTTTAATTGTGATGTAAGTGGTAAAAAAAATTTATTTTATAAGTTATTAACTTTTTAACATACATATTTCACCATTTATATAGCGATATGTGGTTTACCATTTCGTATGACGATCACATTGAAAAATCTTCCTCCCTCTGATGCCAATTGTTTGCATCGACTCTTTCAGTGACACATGTACGACTAAGATTGGCCTTCACCGGAGGAAAAGTTGTGGCGAGATCAATAGGTTGCTTAAGCTTTAAGTTTGAAAGATATGTAAATTGTAAATTGGCAACCCTTGGATTTTATTCAGTATCCTACTGTTGTTGCTGTTTAATACGCAGTCAAACTCTAATAGATAATTACTGGCTTTTTTCTCACCAATATTCCCGCTGTCTAATCTTTAGGAAGTTAACTCAATTAGTGTTTGATTCACAAAAATTTTACCATATAACATGTACCGAATAAATAGAGCGTTGAATGTGCAGTACATTTTGAAGATTACATTCCAAATTCTCGAAAATATCATTTAAAAAAAATTGGATAAAAAGCAAGAAAAAATTCATAATGTATCAACTCAAGTCCAAGAAGCTTCCAATCTACTTTCATATGTTTTGGCTAAAAAAAACACAGCTAATTAGAAATAAGCAGTTCACGAATTATTGACCAAAAGAAAAGCATATTTACTATTTAGTTCAAAACAAAACCACCCAACTTCTTCATGCCTTGCACACCAGCTAGAGCTCCACAAGACTGTTCACGTGAGAAACAAGCCTCCCACTCGAATTAAGTTCATCACAAACACATTGTATTTCTTTAGTCTTGATGTCGTAAACGTGCATTTTTCCGCCACCCCGAAACATGATCACATTTCCACTGCCAAACACTACACTACGAGACTTTAGACCATAACCGGTTCCAGATGACATCGGAGCGGGCAGTTTGATCTGATGTTTCATTACCCATGGCTCGACATTGCTGCCCATCGCCATTGTGTTTGTGTACGCATTACACAACGTTCGTACAACTAGTGTGGGAGGTTGAGAAAACGTAGAACAAAGCCTTCCATCCATCATACCAAGGGTCCCATATCCTCTGTTAAGTTGTTGCGCACGCTCCATCTTCAGGTCAAAAACAAGAATCTGACCATTCAATGCCAGCCAATAAACTATGTCGTTCACATGAACACCGGATCTTGGCAAGAGAGTGCTCTTGCCGAAGAAAATCTCACCGGAAACCCTCCAAGACTCCTCCCTAGAGGAATAAATCTCGAATTCATATCCATTGTCGAAATCAACTGATGGAAAAGCACACACGAGCTTGTACTCGGCCACAAAATTGAGCAGAGAAGGTTCAAAGATGAGAACAATAGCAGGGTCATGTCCGTGATCCGCGTTTGGCTTGGGAAGTTTTGTCCACTTCCTTGTAACAGGATTGCAAATGTAGTAAGCCTTATAGCCATCACGTCCCTGGCAGCAAAGTAATCCATTCGAAGAAGCTCGTATGTCAACTGGCTCAGGCAAGAACTTCAGAGATGGGTCTGGAACACCATATGCATTCGGATTGATAGAGATGAATGAAGGAGGGCCTGCATTGGATTGATAAAAGAATCCCGATATTCCACGAAAACTATTTGACTGCTTGTGGGCAAAGAAAGGAGTTTTGATATCGAGCTTCCAGTCCCTACAAACTCCAGTGAACCTGAGAAGTGATTTAGCAGGTAGAAACTCGAGGGCATGGTTCTTAATGATGTCCTTGAGGTCCATGTATAGAATACTGTTTTTGTTTGCAAGTAACTTATTTGTTCTCCTTTCTTTATCCATCGCACTCTCAACTAAATCTTCTTCTCCTTCAAGTGCAATCAATCTTCAAAAGTAAGAAAACCGTTAAGATTAGAGGTTAACCACAGTAAACTGACATTAAAAATCACAAGCAAAGCCATTTGAGACAAAGATGGGCTGAATGCTACATCGTTGATTTCTCTTGTCACGCATTTATACGATCTTTTTCTTTTGCCTAATACTTCTTAAACATCATAATTAAGTCAAAGGTAATCCATATTTGGCAGAAACCAAACACAAATTCGATTTTCATAGATAAAACCCTAGCTTCTCGTAACTCATAAGTTCATACAAAATTTCCGAATACTAAAGCCGACGAAATTGATCGGTTCCCTCTTAATACCAAAAACAATCCTCAATCACTATTCTATTCTGCACATTCTTTTAATCAAAATAAAAACACAATCAACTTGCCCTAATTATATAGAGCCCTAACCCAAGTATTTTAATTTCCTAAATATTTACTTTTATTGACTGAAAGTACTTGAATCTTGACTAGTAAGGATGAGATATCTTTACAACATCACGGTACCCTCCATTTTGCTTAAGCAAAGGGACCCGAGGCAAGTAAGGTAAGCGGTTTGATCTAGGGACTATTGACACATTGTGTGGCTTCACTCAAATTCCACACTTTACGCAATAACATGCCAAATAATACTGTAACACATGTTATCTTGTTTTAAATTCATTGGTTATTTGAATGTATACCAAAATAAATTGATTATTTGAACCAGACATTGAACAAATATCAAAATAACTAATACAAAATATTGATCAAAAAAGGAATACGAACTAATCCTTGAACACTGTTAAATTTCAGGTAGATGGTTCGAGGGTCCCCTCCAACAACACCGATACTGTCCCCACTTAGCCACCTGCTCAATCCGTTAGGAATAGGGTTTTATCACAAAGGACCTTGGTTTTAGTTAGAGTGGGATAATTCTATATAAGGGGTTTGTTCTCGAGCCCTTTGGCCGATGTGGGACTGAGGAATTCCAACAAACACCACCAACAGAATAAGCTTCACCAACAGAATCGAATATTGTTTTACGTAATTTAGGATTGCACACCTTATCGTTTTTCTCTAGAACTTAAATAACAAGAAGAATTGAGAACACATAGAATCCGAAAATAAATCTTTTATTCCTTTAGCCTAAATCTTTCTAGCCAACCAAACAGACGATAGCAGAAAGTCAGAAACGAAAATATCCAGAGTTACGGTACACCATGAAGAGACATGCAGTGAAAATCAAACCAAAAACCCTAAATAATTTCCGTTACAAACACGAAGCATACAAAATCCATGCAGACGTTTGCAGAGAGTTAATCATGATTAACAACGTTGATTAATCGATTACATAGAGGATTAAAGGAATTCAAAGTGAGTGAGAAGGGGATCGTACCAATCGGATTGCGTGGTTCATCAAATCGTCGAACTGAGTTACTGAAGAGAGGGGGTGTCGTGTTTTTGGACTCTGCTGGGGGTTTCCGAGTTTGTGTTCAAGTAGGACTCTGCAGTCACCGTATGCTGTTTCTACTTCGGAAAATATGAGTATTATTTAGTTTCCGAAAATTAGAGGCCATGAAAATTGGAGGCCCAAAAGGAATTTTCCTTTTTAACTTTAAGAAATTTTTTTTAATTATCTCCAGTAAATCGAAACAGTTAAAAGTTAAAAGTTAAAGTATTATGACGCTAAATTAATTATCTCCAATGAATCTAAAAAGTTAAAAGTTAAAAATGAGACATGACTCTAAATTTGACTTATTCTGTTTCTAATGTACTAGAAAAATTGAGGTTATATATAACTTTGTTGCTATATACAATTATAAAGAGTTCTGCTAGACCATTGTCCTTTTTTTTTTACCTATATTATAATCTCACGCACTACAAAAATTTGAACAATTAAAATGCTATTTCCTAACCCACTAATATTCCTAAAATAACATTTAATATATGTTTAAGTTGTTTTTCAATTTTTCATAAGAATAAATATTAGGGTAATTTTATTTAGACCCAACAGTACTCTTTCTACACCCAGCTACAAATTTTTTTTATGTAATTCCTATATTACCCTTTATACAAAATAAAATAAAAAACTGAAAATTAAATATCTTTCTACACCCATTCAACCGAGATAGAACCCACATACATCGCAACCACTCAACCACCACTTCAAACCTCCCTCCCTCTTCCTTCTTCTGCATATAGAAGTAGTTAGGTAGGATTGCTAAATCAAACATCGCCTTCAACAACCCGACCCAATACAAAATCCATTTGACTTCATTTTGGACTTCTGCAACACGTCGCTTATGGAGTCGACGATGCCGCTTAGTTTTGCCTATTAACAGCAAGACCCTATCATGCGCAATAGAAGAAAAATGGAAAGATTCACTGGACGTTTGGTGGAGTAGCCATCGTGAAGAATTGGTGGGTGTGAGAGAGGTGGGGGGAACACACCGAGAATATCAGGGAAAAAAAACAGTCGGGAAGGAGATAGACCCAACAAATACAGGGAGGAGAAGCCAAAAGGCGAGAGAACAGTTAGGAAATGGGTTTGATGAGTTTTTCTTTTTCCAGTTTATTTATGTTTATAATTTATGAGGGTAAACTAGAGAATTTAGGTAACAAAATATTAAAGTTGGGTTTAGAGAAAGGAAAACTGGGTCCAAATAAAATTTCTCTAAATATTAGAATGAGAAGCCCATTTGAGGCTCCACTCATCTCCACCTTTCTGATTTTTGTTCCGATTAGAATTTCATAATCTAGTCCTTCCACCTTCCCCCATTTTCAAATCCCACAATCAAGCCTCATGCCGCATTCCAAAAATTTCATCCTCATACCCCATTCCCAAATTCGTGATAACCCAATCCCACCACTCAAACTCCAATTCCTTCTTTTGGTCTCCCATTTCTTTTTTCAAAATTTAAATAATTATTTTATTAGTAAAATGTTTTGAACAACTATTATATATGGCTAAACTAGACAAAATAGAAAATGAAGAAAATACTTATTCGAAGGAATTGAGTTGTAGATAGATGGTGAATAGAAAATCCTTTCAATTTTTTTTTTGGAACTTTAACGAAAAGCTCCTGGTACTGTTCACTTTAACAAAAAACCACATTTTTACACTACAAAGTCAATCCTGGTACTATTCACCTTACCCTTTATTTTGTTCTTATCGTTAAAACTCAAGTTTTCAAGCCATTTTCATTAGTTTTCCTTTTTTATTGGGTCCTTAGATGTCATTTTATAAGAGTGTAAATTTGGCTTCAAACTTTTTTTTTTGGATTCTTTGTTTCACCGAACTATCTCATACTGTACTAGGTTCAGGGACTAACCTAGATTGGTTTAGACTAAACTAAGCTGGATTAACTAATTAATGATGCGTTTGGAACTGTGTCAAGAAGCTGGACTAACAATAAATTATTATTATTATATTTTATTTTCTTTCCTATTAAAAATATCAAAATTAATATATGTGAAAAAAGAGCATAACCCTCTTCTTCTTCATGATTGCTAGTGCTTCTCTGCAACTTGGAGAATTGCCGAATTTCCAATAACAAAAGCTTACCCCCATTCAAAGCTACGAGGATTTCCCAATAACAAAGAGAAAATTTTGATTATTACAAATAAAAACACCCAAGAAAAACCCTAAAAAGACTCAAATTGCTAGTGTTCTTCTCGTGCTTAGGTTACGATACTTGAAGATAGAGAATGACGACTCTATAAAGGCTGTCGTAGAAGAGCTGAGCTTGATTAGGCAGAGAAATCGCAAGATTGTAGAACCCATTCGGTTTGAGATTCGCAGCATCAGAGGTGACCTTAGAGAGAAGCTTATCGATTAATTTTCCTATGAGCTTTGATCAAGTAGAGAGGGAGGGAGAGACAGAGATAAGGAAAGGCGAAGGAGGGAATATAAAGAGAGACAGAGAGAGATGAGGAAATGTGGAGGCAGCATAGTGAGGAAAGGTCCTTAGCAATCCCATGGTTCAACATGAGACTAGTTTGGACAATCTAACTAGGTCAGGAGTCCACACGAGTTTGGACTAGTCTCATTTAAGTTAGTCCTTAAGCATACCAAACATGGAATAATAATCTTAGATAGTCAAATCCCACTTAAGAAGGTCAAACAAACATGCCCTTAAATTTGACTTAGGGGGTGTAGTCAATTTGGATTTCACATGAATTTAAAAGATTTTTTAAAGTGACAAATTTCAAAAGATTGTAGAATCCTTACAACTTTCAAATGGATTTTAAGGATTCTTATGGATTTTGATTAAAGACTTGAAGGGATTCTTATGGACTTTGATTAAAGATTTGAAGGGATTTTGAGAGACTCTTGCCATTTTAAAATTTATTTTTAAATAAAAAATAAGATTAAACCTTGTTGATGCACAAAACCGAAAGGGTCTTGAAACAATGTAAATCCGATTGTGAATCTGCAAGAAAATAAATAACATAAGATGTATCGTGGTTCACCCCAAGGTTTGGACTACGTCCACACTGATATTGTATTTCTCTGAGATGTTGAAGAGGTTAGAGAGAGCTTCTCTGTGAAGATGAGAGCTCTGAGAGGGTGAGGGTATGACCTAGGAATTGGCCTCTTCTAATGAAGAGAGTGAGGGGTCCTTTTATAGAATAAGGGCTTCTCACTTATTACATATTTTCCCCTTCATTTATTACATAATTATATTTGAGTCCTCCGAGTATTTATACGAGATCTAAATACGGAGGCCTTAAGTATGGTACAACAGTAGTCCCCCAAGTCCTCAGTCAAGAGAGTCTTTTGGCTGGAGACTTGAAATTCAGTCCATGTGTGGGCCGAAGTAACTAGATGTCGTCTTGAACTGATGCTCGATATGAGGCAGTGCTCAATCTGAAATGATGCTAAACTATAAGTAGCACATGTTGCGAGGCTGCTCGGTTTATGGTTTCTGTTGCTTTGGTTGGCTCGGCTTGTGGCGTTGAAGGTGAGGGAGTCCCTTTTATAGAATAAGGGCTCGCTCATCAATACATAAATGATGGGCTAGAGTTGATGCTCGCGGGAGGTGGCGATGCTCTCTAATGGTGAGGGAGTCCCTTTTATAGAATAAGAGCTCGCTTCTCAATACATAAGTGATGGGTTAGGAGTGCTGCTCGCGGCGAGGTGGTTGCTTAGTAGGCGACGATGCTCTCTAATGATGGTGAGGGAATCCCTTTTATAGAATAAGGGCTCGCTCCTCAATACATGAATAATGGGTGCTTTCTAATGAAAGTGAGGGAGTCCCTTTTATAGAATAAGGTTTCGCTCCTCAATACATAAATAATTGGTTAAGTACCCCAAGTATTTTTTATGAGGCCCAGTTGCGGAAGCCCAATATATGATACATAGTGTAGTCCCCCAAGTCTTCAGTCAATAGAGTCTGTTGGCTGGAGATTTCAAATTGAATCTATGTATGGGCTGAAGTGGTAGTTGTTCGGAGGCGGTATTTGTATACCCTGCACTGAAGCTTTGTAGGTGAAGCTTTGCAAGTGAAGCTTTAAAGCTAGAGCTTTTGTAAATGAAGCTTTGAAGCTGGAGCTCTGTAAATGAAGCTTTTGAAGCTAGAGCTCTGTAAATGAAGCTTTCGAAGCTGGAGCTTTTGTAAATGAAGCTTTTGAAGCTAGAGCTCTATAAATGAAGATTTTGAAGCTGATTAACATGAGTGATGCTCATAAATGTTTATGTTGATTGACATGAGTGATGCTCATGGATGTTGACATGAGTGATGCTCATAAATGTTGACATGAGTGATGCTCATGAATGTTGACATGAATGATGGTCATGAATGTTTATGTATGATTGTCATTAGTGATGCTCATAAAATGTTTATGTATGATTGACATGAGTAATGCTCATGTATAATTTTGGAGTACTGGGCGTACTTTTGATCATCTGGTTGGTGATAACAGCGGTAGGCTGCCGAATAATTTTGGAGTACTGGGCGTACTTTTGATCACCTGGTTGGTGATAATAGCGGCAGACTGTCGAATAATTTTGGAGTATTTGGCGTACTTTTGATCACCTGTTTGGTGATAATAGCGGCAGACTGTCGAATAATTTTGGAGTACTTGGCGTACTTTTGATCACCTGGTTGGTGATAATAGAGGGCCTGGCTCTTTTGGGCATATAGGCCTTCGCCCTCCACATAACATTCCAGCCCATTATTTTAGGCATTGCCGTTTGTTTTTTATTTTTTATTTTTTTTATTTTTATTTAATTACCATCTGATGGAGTTTATACAGATGTCTCTGAAAGATAAGAAAAATAAATTACATGTTTTCAGCATGTTAATGGCCATCTTCTAGTCCAACAGAAAGTAGAGACGAGGAAACTTGGTGGGAATCTTCTTGTCTTTAATCATGTTATCCCGTGGGATAGTGGAATAGTGGAAAAAGTGGAGCATCTTCTTTTCGGCTTTTCCTTTTCTGCTTTCTTTTACTTTTACTTTCTTTTTTCTGCTTTTGTTTCTCATGTGCTCCCGATGCCCCTTTTTCTTTTTCTTTTTCCTTATGCAGATGGTAGACAAGGAAATCATGTGGAGTGTCTCTTTTCCCTTTCTGCTTTTGTTTCTCATGTGCGCACATGACCCCTCCATGACTGCACCACCTTTTCTTTACACAGTTTTCAAAAGCAGCTGGACGATTAAAGGAAGCCATATCTAATCTGTTTGTTGCAACCGAGGACGATGACAGAGAGGAAGCGGCTGTGCTGGAATATGGAACAAAGATAGCAGATGAAGATGATCAGACTAACCTGCGTTACAAACTTCAGCCATTTCTTTGATGCATCCTTAAAATGATGTGGAGATGTTACGCCGTTAGACTCTTCCCTATCTATAGCAACATTAAGATTCATTTTACTCTTTTCATCTTCTGATAACCGCATAGCTTCAATGATTGCTCTTCTCTGTTGCCCATACTTTTTGTGCCTTTCTTGCTTGAGCTACATGTTCCTTGACCTCAATGGGTGTCAGTGCAGGGAAATATCCCAAGTATTTCATGGTTGCAGGCTCATAGCAATGAACCTTGGTCTCTGCTTGTGGTGTCCTTCCCCTCGGAGGTATGTATACGAAACTGTTCTCCTGCGTCTGATTCCCATCATCCAACACATCAGAAGTATCGACTTCAATAGAAGGCACATTGGGGGGAATGAGCATCAAGATGAACCTACAAACGGCGTAAGCAAATCCGAGGACGAAGAGAGCCCACCAAAACACCATCATTTCGAAGCAGAATACAAATCAAACGCCCTTACGCTGTAGAGAGAAAAAAATTGTTTATTGGGCTCTTCTTCCACTTTCTTCGTTGGGAAATTTTGAGATGGACGGCTACAATGGCATCTTTGACCTGGTCAGGTAAGCTCTGTGAGGTAGAGTGAGGACCGAGGATAGTGAAGACTGGGGGCATCTAAGAACGAGGTCGTTTTAGTACGTTTGTTTGGGGTTTTCTGGGCAGAATGAAGACTTTAAAAAGCAGAAAAAGAGAATCTTTGGGGCTCTTTTATGGGCAGAGACTGAGAGAGAGAGAGATCGAGTTTTTTTTTTTGGTTTTGCAGTGCAGGTTTTTGTTTCTTGGTTTCTGCAGATTCACGGTGGTGAGATGAAAAATTGAGAGAAAACCGACATGATTTTTTGTGTCGTTTCCCACAGACGGCGCCAAATATTGATGCACAAAACCAGAGGGGTCTTAGAACAACGTAAATCTGACCGTGAATCTGCAAGAAAATAAATAACACAAGATGTATCGTGGTTCACCCCAAGGTTAAGGCTACGTCCACACTGATATTGTATTTCTCTGAGATGTTGAAGAGGATAGAGAGAGCTTCTCTGTGAAGATGAGAGCTCTGAGAGGGTGAGGGTATGGCCTAGGAATTGGCCTCTTCTAATGAGGAGAGTGAGGGGTCCTTTTATAGAATAAGGGCTCCTTACTTATTACATATTTGCCATTTTATTTATTACATAATTACATTTGAGTCCTCCAAGTATTTATACGATATCTAAATACAGAAGCCCTAAGTATGGTACAAACAAACCTGAAAGTAAATGAAGAAATATGCCCAGTTCTCCCAAGTAACCCCTATCCGCCATGTCCATGGTCCTCCACAACAGAAACCTTCCACCATAATCATTCATTCATGAAAGCGCTTTCGGCTTTTGACTTTTTCAAAAAGGTGATTCCTTTTATTCGAGAGAGAGAGAGAGAGAGAGAGAGAGAGAGAGAGGAATGGATGCTACAAAGGTAGGAAAAATGAAGGAGTCCATTAGCAAATGCAACTCAAACCCTACAATTATCCACACCCCATCTCTTGCCTTCTTCAAGTCCTATCTTCAAAGGTATGATCAACTTTGCTATCTTTGTATATGATCATATACAATGGTATATTGATTGTATATTGAGAGGATGTGGTGGGTGGTTGAGACCTAGAAGGAAGGAAGGAAAGATGGGTTTCTCGGAGAAAATAGAGTGAGAAAGAAAGCTCGAGTTGCAGTGTGGGAAAGAGAAAAAGAAAGTGAGGGGTTGAAAAGAAATCCTAGGGTTGGAGGTAGGATTTTGTTATGCTTAGCATTCATTCTCAAATTCTATAAAATCTCTTATTGAATGAAATCCTTCAAAATCTATGAATTTTTGAATACCTATAGATTTGCATAGACTCTATAAAAATCTTTTAAAATCCTAGTTGACTACACAAGGATTATAGAGTCTTTCAAAATCTTTTAATTGACTACCCCTCTATTTGAATAGACTTTTTAAAATCTTGTAAAATCCTAATTGACTACACTAAGATTCTAAAGTCTTTTAAAATCCTTTAAAATCCTTATTTGACTACACCCCACTTAATCCCTCTCTTATGCATAAGAGTTAAAAATTAAAAGTCCTATTTCACTCCATATGCATAGGAGATGATATAATCTGCACAACCATATTTTTGGTAGAAAAAAAAAAAAAAAAGAAGTCCGTTGCAATATTTGTTAATTAAAAAACGCTTAGACAACTTTCTTTATAATTAAGTGCACCTTTTATTATCAGGAATACTTTCATTATTATTAAAGATTTTTTTTAATTAAAACCCTCATGAAGTGTGACTTCTTATTTGTTTTTCATCCTTATAATATAAAAAATATCCTTAATAATAAGAAAAAAAAAACTTTCGAGGAACTTTTCATTAGTTCTCCCTATTATAGGGTCAAACATGACTTTATAGCTTTTATAGGTTTATGCATCATGGGGAATGTTTTCATATTTCGTAGACGTTTCAAATATCTTCCTTTATTTTAAGCGTACCTGATTGGCAGAAAATAATAAAAACCTTTGAATTTGTAGGAGATCTTTCTTGTAAAGCTAGAATTGCATCTTCAATACGTTGTATCACGTTCAACACAAAAAAATAAATTAAATTGAATCAATAACATGTAGATCAATTTAATAAAATAATAAATTAATCATAAAAAGAATGATTACAACGTAATACTTATCAAATTGAAGATTAAACTCTCTTTAGGACAGCGTGAAAAGCGTGCTGATAACGTGTTGCAGACATAATTTACTGAACAAGTATGGAGGCCAAAGAGAGAGAGGAGGTGTGGCATAGAGAGAATAGAGAGATGTGTAATTGCGGGTGTGTTCTATTTCATCTCATTGTGCCTATAAATTATTTATAGTAGTAGGGAAGGTTAATTCCTTACTCTTTTAGGATTACAACGCTTAATAGGTAATCAACTCCTAATAGGAATATAAGAGATATTCCTAGATCTACTAGGATTTACACAATCATATTCATAATCTAATAGGACGGTAACACCTTGCAATATTTTTTAATTAAAAAACGCTTAAACAACTTTCTTTATAATTAAGCGCACTCTTTATTATCAGGAATACTTTCTTTATTATTAAAGATTGTTTTTAAATTAAAACTCTCGTGAAATGTGACTCCTTTTTGGTTTTTCGTCTTTGTAATATAAAAATATCCTTAATAATAAGAAAAAAAAGCTTTCTAATGAACTTTTCATTGGTTCTCCCTATTATAGGGTCAAACATGACTTTATAGCTTTTAACATTTTCCTACAGATTGGAGATGTTTTTAAAGGTGAAAAATATGAATACACTTTTATTGTTTTAATCTCGACTTTTGACATCAAATCAAAAAACAAGAGACCATGAATTCTTAGTCGACATGTAAACCAAAACAACTGAACTCATTAATAATTCAATATATTTAAGCATAGGCCATACCGCTCATTTTCTCCACAGTGTCAATCATATTCTCCAATAATCCTCTCATGTATCGCCCATTTTATTTTTTCCAACAAAGGGTGCTATCACCAAAGCTACCAAGCCCTCCACGCAGGAATCGGACTACACCAAAGTTTGTGGACGAAGACTTGCAGAAAACCTCATCGGACCTCAATGTACACTCCTCCTTCGGGCATGACTTAAGCCCTTGCAACTTGTCACTCCGATGTATCCTAAACTTGCAGGAATGGGGCTAGAATAAAGGGACATGATCGTTCACTTTACATGGAACATCGAACGAATCCATCAGAATAGGGAAACAAACGGAGCATGAGATCACTCTTTTTTTTTTTTTTAATTTCTTGAACAAACAGTGAGCGTCGAGATGTTTTATTGCCTCCCTCATTGATGGAAATCGGTGATGGTATCGTACTTCTCAAAAAGGCTACAAAATTATTATTGAAGAACCCGAAAACTAAAAACTAAACGAAATGGCTCTCAAAAGAGCCCTTAATTAGATAGATAAAGTAACATAACGAGTGTTATTTAAACATAAAAAATAGTACAAATTTGCTTGCAGTCAACTCCTCTCCAAGTGGGGAAAGAAAAAGAAAAGCAGTTTTTTCCTAATTAGTTTAAAACACAATCACCTAATACAACTAACCAATGCCTTTTTTTCTTCAGTGTTTCAGAATGGCAGAGTAGGACATAAGAGAGGCAAGCTAGATCTCCACAAGACTGTTCACATGCGAAACAATCCTTGCATTCTGATCAAGTTCATCACCCAAACATTGAGTGTCTTTAGTCTTCAGGTCATATGTATGCAATTTTCCGCCACTCCGATACAAGACCACATTTCCACCGGCAAACAGTATATAATTAGTCATCATTCGATGGTTATAAGTCGTTGAATCGAATGGTGGAGGGGATAGACTAATCTGATGTTTCGTTTCCCATGCCTTGACATTGCTGTGCATCCCCATAGTGTTCGTGTAGGCGTTAGACAACACTTTCACAGTTAGTCCTGTAAGACTAGGCTTTGCCAGACAAAGCTTTCCATCCATCCGACCCAGGGCCCCAATTCCTCCTGTTTCACAAAAACTGCCAGAAAGTTGTGCGCGCTCCATCGCCAGGTCAAAAACAAGAATCTGATAATCCAATACCCAATAAACTATGTCATTCACATGAACACCGGTTCTTGGCACGGGCGGATGATTGCCAAAGTAAATCTCACCAGAAACTCTCCAAGACTCATCCCTGGAGGAATAGATCTCAAACTCATATCCATTGTCAAAATCAACGGATGGAAAAACACATACGAGCTTGTACTCAGCCACAAAATTGAGCAAAGATGGTTCAAAGATGAGAACAATAGCAGGGTTGCATCCGTGATCCGCATTTGGCTTGGGAAGTTTTTTCCACTTCCTAGTAACAGGATTGCAAATGTAGTATGCCTTATAGCCATCACGACCCTGGCAGCAAAGTAATCCATTGGAAGAAGTCCTTATCTCAACAGGCTCAGGCAAGAAGTTCAGAGGTGGATCTGGAACACCATACGCATTGGGGTCAAGAGATATGAATGAAGGTGGGGCTGTGCCGGATTGACAAAAGAAGCCTGAGATATCATGAAAGCTATTTGACTGCTTGTGGGCAAAGAAAGGGGTTGTGATATCGAGCTTCCAGTCCCTACAAACTCCAGTGAACCTGAAAAGTGATTTAGCAGGTAGAAACTGGAGGGCATGGTTCCTAATGATGTCCTTGAGGTCCATGTATAAAATACTGTTTTTGTTTGCTACCAACTTATTTGCTCCCCTCCCCCGATCCATCACGCTCATCTTCCTCTCCTCCGACAACAATCAATCTCCAAAACGTCTCAGAAAGAACTGTTAAGATTACAGGTTCACCAATGTAAACTAAACAAAAAGTGACATTTGAATACACAAGCAAACACAACCAGTACAAAATTAGACCTCTCTCTTGTATTTAAATGCTTTCATACTTGACAAAGTACCAAATGCAAATTCGATTTTATACGCAAAAACCTGAAAGGATTTCGTAACACATAAATTTCATAATCCATTTCTAAAAACTAGACCCGGCGAAATCGAGCAAACAACCATCAATCCCTATCAGTTTCTGCATATTCTCTGAATTTAAATTACATGATGCCACTTCACATTTTGGGATCTCAGAGTATATTAAAAGACGAGATTACCAACCTGAAGAACTCGCCATAATCAACTTGCACACAGATTATAGAATCTACCAATTTTCATACACTTACAAATTGAGAGCATACACAAACTGAAAATTGAAAAAGAAAACGCTTTCCCCAAATTTTCTGAGCTGCCAAACAGACGATAACAGAAATGAAAACACCAAAATTCGCCTATCACAATCAAGACACAGACAACACAGAAAGTGAAACCCTAGACTAAGAACTCTAAGTAATTTCCATGGCAAAATGCGAACAAACTGGAAGCATACGGCATTAATGTACAAATTTACAGAGAGTTAATCCCGATTAACAACAATAATTAATCAATCAAATCGAATAATTCAAAGTGACAGTAGAGAGATGGTGAGTGATCGTACCTATCGGATTCGCCAAATCGGGGAGGAGAGGTCTCGATCGGGACGAAGAAATTGAAGAAAAACAGGTGTTGAGATTTTGGACTCTGCTGGGGGTTTTGGGCTCCTCTTTCTATTGTGTGAAGTATGACTATGGCTTGACTAATAAAGCGAAGTCAATTGGGGTTGTTTGGATTCGGGGAGACGTGTGTTCTGGTTCTGAATAGAACTATATTTCTATTCCGTTCAAGACTCTTGACCGAATTTAAACCATATTATTGTTATACCTATTGTGAAGCTAAGCCCACTCTATTTTGGGCCGAGCTTAGAGTCGTTCTTAGTCCAGTAACATTCATATAGAATATTGTCATTGGCTGTCCAGTCAAGGTTGACCGAGTCCTATTACAAAGAGGATTGGTTTAGATAAATGTGAGGTAGTTGAACCCTAATGCAACAAGGAATCTTAAAGCTAAGGATGCTTAGAATTAGGGGATGAATCTGGTTCGTTAAGAAACTTGGTTCAAAGTCCTATAGGGGTTAGGATTGGTCGAAATTTGATCATATTGGGTTGATGAGTTCTAATCCAAGTAAATTTCTAGTTCGGCCATAAGGGGGTTCACTGCTATAAATAGAGAGGGGAGTGCATCATTCAAATGCCCCCTTCAAATCAACACACAAATTGTCTTGTGCAAAGCTTCTCAACAACCCTGTGATTTTTTCATCTTCCCTTTTATCTCGCCAACACATCTTCAGTTTGGATAGACAGCACTGTGAAGGCAACCGGCGACATCTTCAGTTTGGATAGACAGCACTGGAGCCTTAAAATCAGCCAACCAAAGAGCACATTCAGTTTGGATAAACAGCACTGCTTCGAGGCCGACTGGTTATTTATCTAAGTCTCAGTCAACAAAGATTTCAGAGTCCTTGTTGGTAGAGGTCATCTCATTAGCCTTTTCGGCGAAGTGAGGTGTTACCAAGTTACTAGGCTCGACACATTGAAAGCCGAGTTTTATGATTGGATATTTGCAAGTACATTTTAGAGTTCGGCATTCTGACGGCCTAACCATATTTACAATCAAGACATTTATCTATTTCGAGTATTTGTGTTCGTATAGTCTGTTACTAGTTTGGTATACTTAAACTCTCACAAATATAATTACCGAGACAGAACCCGACGCTGACAATTTGTGAACATTGAAGAAACTAGCAGCCTTGTCTTCAGGCTTTAGAACCCGAAGGCCAAGACGTGTTCCTTCTTCGGCCGCAGTCACTAGATCAAGAAGTTAGTAGCGCGTCAAACGCCACATCAACATATTTTACTTCACGGCCGAACTCGGCCGACGAGTTGGCATGCCCCGCACATAACCAAAAAACGTAGTTTGCTTATTAATTACTCGGCCTGCGCGCCACATAGGCTTGATAGTTTTTAAGGTCAACAAGTATAGATAATATCGTTTGTTAAAAAAAAAAATGAAGGTTTACTGGTTTAAGGAAAGGTATGAGGAAGGGAGGAGGATTCTCTCATCTCTTAATCTCTCTCTCTCTTTCCTTTCCTCTTATTTGAGCAGTTATGATTAAGTCACATCAATATTTTATATTAATTTTTTTATAGAGTCAAAAAGTAAAATGTGAGATGATGGGAGGGAATGAGAGGGGAATATAAGGGGAGATAATCCTCCTCTATGAGGAAAACCATGGAAGGCTAAGAGCGATGATGAGGCTAGGATTTGGGTATTTCTTTGGTTACAAAGTTTCATTTATTAGTGTAGAAGATTGTAGTATAAGTGCTTTTATTACCATCCAGTGTCTTATGTCTCCACTCACTTTTTAATGAAATTTTTAGTTACAAGTTCGCCTATTTGTAAAATGACCGATAAAAACCTTAAAAGATATATAATAATAATAGGTTGGGTGCGGAAAAGCTAACAAGAGCCCTAGACTTACATTGGGTTGTGAAAGGAATGAAATGAACCATATGTAAGCGAATCCGCAAAAAAAAAAAAAAAAAAAAAAAAAAAAAAAAATATAAAAGATGAGGATAGAAATAATTCTAAAACTAAAAAATGTGGATGTCATTTCCAATTAAAGTGTAAGAAGCTAGCAATTGATGATGATTGGATTTTAATGGTAGTTATTGGAGTGCATAATCACATCAACATAGATATTTGGAGGGCTATTCATTTGTTGGTAGAAAAAAATATTTATGTGATAATTAACCTTTTCCATTTGGGCTGGAGATGAATTTTTTACTGGGCTTAATTGAGATGTAACCCTAACTTACATGCCTTAACAAAACAATAATGCTAGGGAGACTGAAATTGTAAACTAAATAATGTGTCACCAATAAGAAATAAGCACGTTAATCAATATTTAAGTAATAGTGCAATCATAAATTTCCATGTCATTTAGTTTATAAAATTTAGTCTACAAAATTTAGTCCCCTAACATCCCTTAACAAAAATGTTACCCCTCTTGTTGCATAAGAAAGTGAACAAAATAACAAAAATGTTATCTTGATCACCTGACCAATGCTCCAGCGAATTTGGAGCCTTCTAGATGATGGTCAAATGACCATTTTGCCCTCAACTTCGTTCGTTTATAACTTCTTCGTTATAACTCCAAATTACATTATGTTTGCGCCAACTTGTTCGTAACAATGAGAACTATAAGGATACATTAATAGAATAGGTCATACGTTGCCCGGTACGAAGGTCAACAAAAGTCAATGATTTCACCTCTAAGGGTATTTTCGTAAATTCACGCATTAAAATTATAAAAACCGAAATATTTATGGACGGAACATACACTCCAACTTGAGGGGGAGTGTTAAAGAAGATATCTCAAATTGATTAAGTCAATATTCTAGTTACCACATTGAAACGTGATTTAAATTTTTCTCCCTCATTTAGTCATGGTAAGACAAAGGAAGAAATTAACAAGGAAGCACAACACATAGCAAGGAATAAGTAGTGAAGCATAACACGCAATAAGGAAGGGTCGATGCATCTAGGAGAACCAAAATAGCCCACAATGGTGCAAAGTTTTGGAACCAAAGTGATAAAATCTAACAGTTTTAAGCTCAAAGGTCACAAGATTCAAGATAAAGTCAAAAGAGTTGCAAGATTAATTACAACAAAAACTAAAAGAAAGTGGAGTTTTAAATTTAACAAACATTGTTTAATGGCTAACAAAACAGAACCCCCCAATAACACTTGCTCTTAATTAACAAACTTAGAACGCCTTGGATTATGATGAGTCATTTGAGCCAATAGGAGATCCAACAGCAAAGACATCTTCAATAGGGGCATCTCCAGTGCGGGCCACTACTAAAACCTTTTGCATCTTCATCTTCATCAAAATAATAGGAAAATCTGATGTGTTTGCCTTTCGAGGTAGAAGTAGAAGAGACATGATGATGAACATTGATGGTCACACCTTTTCCTTTAGCAGCATAGATTGCGGCCATCTTGGCAGCAACGACACTTGAATGGCTGGAGGAAGTAGCAATATGATAAGACGCATGTGACAAAGTCATGGGACGTTAAGGGACAAGTTTTGGAGGATGTAGAGACGGCTCAGGGACAAACGATGAAGGATTTAGGGAAGTTTGACTCAGAGATGGTGTGGAGATTGAGTGACTAACAAATGGTGAGGAAGTAGATTGTCTAATCAAGGATTTGAAATCAACAAATTGCTTTCTAAGGGAGTTGATTTCAGACTTTAGATAAGCTATTTTTCTGTCTTGAGAAGCATTTGGCGGAGGAACTGGTTTAGGATCATCCTGAGCTACAACACACATTACATCGCTTAGGTTCATCACATTTCTGTCAAGATCCTTAGTGGTTCTAGGACAAAGATCATTCAGGCTTTTTTTAACACCAACATGTTCACATAACTGAGTGATCAGACAATGATGAATGGTAGACCCTCTCTGGTGGGTTCAAACACGTTTGGACTTAGACATAATTGACTTGAAAATCAGAAACCAAAAGGCACATCACAGTGAGTTAACATGGCAAACAATACTCTGGCTGACTTAATGGTAGGGTTACCATTGTTCGACATTCCTAAGACATTTCTACGGATAAAATCAGACCAAATCCTATAAAAAGGTTTGAGACGAGACTTTGACACCTGCCCTTTAACGAGTGGAATAGACGGATCAACATAGGCCTCACGATGGTAAGCACTTAAGTCATATTGACTAGTTGCAACATTATATTTTGATGACACGGAAGCAGAAGACAGATCAAGTTCACGGACAGTACAAATGATAGACGGGTCAAAAGCAACCATAACACCACGAACATAAACAACCCTACCTGACTCAAGAAAGTTCGACGGAATATTAGAGTAAAACTCTTGAACCATAGAAATATTGTAATTGGGAGGAAGAAAGTTTACCCTATGAAGCCTGTACTGTTCAATGAGGTCATCAAAACAGATAATGTCAGACAAGGAAAGATCATCCCAGATGATTTGTCGTTCACGCATAACCTTTCGAGCAACCACCGTAGAGAAGAAATTCTTGGCTTGAGTGGATGAAAATATGGGAACTTGATTATCAGTTGCAACTTTAGAGGAATTCCTCGCAGTCTGTGATCGAGTAAAGTAACGAAAGGGTTGAGCACGGACAGTAGCAGTGTTTCCGACCATTGGTAAGTGAAAGTTTTTGGCGAGATAGATTTAGAGTTTGAAAAATGAGGGAAGGAAATCAAACAAGGCAAACGGCACAAACTAAGGTATGGTAAAAACCTATATAGGTTAGAGAAGGTTGAAACCTAGGAGATTGTGGAAAGGTCTAAGCCGTATTATGAAAACCAATAGATGAGATGCAACAATTAAAACAGACGGCGCAAAGACAAGAATACCCTTAATTAACCTCACGTTTCTGATTAGACCACGTGACTAGTCAGAATGTTGAAATTAATTACAACAAAAGTAGTTAAGTGCAACAAGATGAAACCATGAGAGAAGATAACACACAAACATAAGAAAACACGCCACATATACAAACCTAGTACCATTTGAGCTATAGCCAATTGAATTTTAAGAGAAAATCCAAGAATAAACAAATTCAATAACCAAGCATCCAAGACAATTTTGATAATAAATATTTGACAAAGCAAGTACATTTGAAAGGAAACATGCAATGCAATACTTCAGAACCAAATTTTTATGGATACACAATGAAGGCACAACACAAATTAACACTTGCTCATACCACATCCATGATGTGTCCAGGTATAGGAAAGAGATTGTTGACAACCAATGAAAACTAAGTTTCACGCAAGTAAGCAAGGATTTGATTCAAAAGCTAACCAAACTTTTAATAACCCGTTGAGATTAAGTCACAATCCTCACAAAAGAAATTAAGCCAATATCTAAACACAAAACTACTCACAATGAAGAACCAAGCTTAGTAGAACTTTTGAGATGGAAAATGTGATATGGAGCACATAACCATAGATATGATTGGAGAGAATTGCATTTAGACAATCCAAGACACATTTTGACCCCTTCTTGAGACAGAGAGAAATGAATTTAATATTTCATGACATTGCATGAGACAATACTTTTGAGAAATTTTCCCTTTTCCCCTTTTTGAACCTTTGAGAACTTTGCTCATGAGTGAATAGATTGAAGCTCAGATAAATGATTTTACTTTTGAGATGACAATGAAAGACAAACTAGGTGGTGTTTTGTACTGGAAAAGTCACTTAGCCCAATTTATAGAGAAGAATTATCACTACACCTCAATTAAGACCAAAGTAAGCCTAACCCTTAAATCAACAAGTGCTTTTGTCAAATGAAACAAAGATTTTTCACAAGCTATTTGCCATAACAAGGAGAACCTTTGACATCACAGAGAAGGAATTCAACAAGGTTAGTTTACAAAATGCTAACATGTGAGACATTTAAGAAATGCACAAAGTGACAAACAAACTAAACTGATAAGTTGATTGACGAGACAGGTGCAAGAACATGAAAAGAGACATCAAAAGGTTCTCAAGGTTCTCAAGTACATCAAAAGTGCACTTGGACAAGGTATTTTTCTGCCTTCTACAAGATCATTGCAATTAAAGGCGTTTTGCAATGCTGACCGGGCTAGATGCAAGGATACGAGAAGCTCAATAACGAGTTATGTATTTTACTTGGTCAAGCACCAATTTCTTGGAAAACAAAGAAACAAACCACTGTATCCCGCTCCAATGCAGAGGCCGAGTATCGTTCCATGGCCACTACATGTTGCGAGATTACATGGTCAAAGAACATCTTGAAAGATTTGAGAGTTATCCATCCACAACCTGTCACATTCTTTTGTGACAATTAGACGGCAATACACATTGCTTCGAATCCAGTGTTTCATGAACGGACAAAGCATATAGAGATTGATTGTCATATGATAAGAGAGAAGGTTCAAGGATGAATGGTGCATACAGTCTACATACGAACAATTGATCAGCAAGCTAACATATTCACCAAGCCGTTGAGTGCAACACAGTTTGAAACGCTACTCATCAAGTTGGGTGTGATTAACATACACTCCAACTTGAGGGTGAGTGTTAAGGAAGATATCTCAAATTGATTAAGTCAATATTGTATATTGTAATTAGTTATTCACTTACTTGTTTAGTATTTGATTTCCCTTGATTGTAGGATTCAATATAGGATCACAATTGTATAGCCTCTATAAATTGCTGTAACCCTACTCCGTTAATAATACAAGAAGAAGAATTTCAGTCACTTTGTAATTCTTTGATATTCATTTCTACTCACAGAAGAAAGGAAAGTTGGGAAAAACATCGTAATGGCATATTTCTTTTAGATAGATACCCTACACATTATCCTAGTAATTGAAAAGCATGATCAATTGGAGGACCAACCAACCGTGTCCACAAACACAAGATAGGATTGTACCGGCCAATAATCCCAACTCATCCAAAGCACTGGTCAGTTGGGATTGGACCTGGAATGGAGCCATTCTGAACGAACTGCAACCCAAACACCACCAAAATGGAGAGCAAGGACAAGAAAGACAGACCTTCAACAGCACCCAACAGTCCGAAGGGTCCGTTGGGCAGACCGGAGCCGGTTTTGGTTTTGGTGTACAAGGACCAACCCACAATCCCCAGGACGGCCAAATAGCTGACACCTTCGAGTGCGCCGATTGAACCGCCCGGTCCAGGCGGCAGGCCGCACCCGGTTGTTTTGAGGGTGTACAGGGACCAGCCAATCACAGGGGTGGAGATTAAGCCTCCTGCAATGGCTGCTATCTCTGCAATGGTGGGGGTGCTCTCATCGCTGCTTTCCTTTGCCTTGGCTGAAATTTTCAGGGGAGATACAAATCTGGTTGTTGTTGTTGTTCTATCTCTAGCATTGAAATTGTGAAATGGCTTTGGTAATAGTGAGGTGGATGCTGGAGAAAGTAGCAACATACTTGAGGTTTAGGCAAAATGGAAGGGTGGGAAATGATATTAGCTTTATCCAACCGATATAAATTGGGGAAAATGATCTCTAATTCATTAATTTTTGTTTGATTTATTTAATTCATGAATTAAAAATAATTATCCGTGATTTCTTTGGCTTATACAGTGGAGACGAGTGGCCTTAATTGTTAAAGGTTTAAACAAATTTAGAAATGTGAAAAATTAGGTGGTTACGTCCCTTGTAGAAAGCGACCCGACACTAGAGTGGCATGTTTTGTAATTATCTCTTTCTTTCTTCTTCCATGCACTGCTAGCTCACCCAAGCCGCTGTAAAGTCACACAACACAATCGCACGTGAAAGCTTGCAGCTACCTTTTGAGTAAAGCCGTCAACAAGTTCAGCTCAGGAGCTTATGACCAACAACCTTTTCTTTATAAAATGCTAATTTAATTTCGCTCGGTAACTAAGTAGCTAGCACCTGGGTGCAGCTCCATACAACCAAGTGCATCATATTTTGCATACAACCAAGTGCATCATACTTTGCTGCACTCTTGCATATCGGATCGACGCCTCTAACATTAGGTCTCAAATCCCATAGCCACCTCACAATCATTGCCACCTGGAACATTACTCGGACAAATCATAACTCCACGTCACCTGTAAATGTAACAACAAATAAACGAAAAATCCAACGCACATACCAAGATTCGAAGCCTAAATGCCAACATAATATACAAAGAGATACAAGGACTATCTCTACAGAGGGTTTTTACAATTCCCCCCCCCCCCCTTTTAAAAAAAAAAAAAAAAAAAAAAAACGACGACCTGGTTGGACAAACGAACACATCTCCAAAAAACAACAATTTTTCAAGTCTTTTTTTTCCCTCCAACTCTCCAATTGCTCTTCCCTCCTTCCCCTCCAAGCAAGAACCCCGCATAACTGTCATTTGAATAACATCCAGCTACGGCTATATGATTCACCAACGACTTTTTAAACATCCTTAACATTTTATATATGTTGTTTGTCCAACATCTCAGGAAAATCCAAGTCTATTAACAACCAACCAACCAACCAACCAACCAACCAAGCAAATCTAATCTAATCTCTCTCTACGAGGTTTCTCTGTTTTTCCAAACTAAGACAGCAGAACACCATCAACAAAAACATTAAATACTGTCACCAGATTGATGATTACTGACTCTCTGTCAACGATGCTTCTTCGAAGACTTGCTGTACTCAACCACATCATCATCTTCCTCGTCGTCCTCTCCATTGTCGTCTGAATCTGCATCTCCGTCTCTCTTCCGCTTGAGTTGGGATGACGACGAGGGGGGTAGCACCTCAACTTCGTCATCTTCTTCGTCTTCCACTTCCTCCTCTTCGCCATCTCCTTCTTCGTTCCCAGGGTCCATGTCACTGCCCCCAGCATCTTCTTCCTCCGCCTGTGCTACTGGTTGAACCAAGTAACCTCCACCATAGTCCTCTTCCTGCCAGCCAAACATGTCTCCATAAGTTGATAAATTCAGGAATTAACAAATAGATGCTAAAATTCATACGAAATAACTAGTCATATAATTGCAGCCCTAACAATAAATCCGCAATATATTCACTTCCAACACATTAAAAACAGACACCACATTGAGTAAACAAACAAAATCAACCCTTGTATTATAACCTATCAGTGCTTCGTATTGCCTGGCAAGACCATAAGAACACTACTATGAAGATCATCTGAGCCAAATATTCGACTTAGGAATCGAAATAGCTGGAACATGAGTGCACCACATAGAAAATCTTAGAACGATACTCTAAATTCATGCAACCAGACATAGGGGGGTAATTGGCTGCAAAATCAACAAATATGAGTACTAACATAACAGCAGTCAGAAAACAAGAACAAATGACTTATTAACATTTTAGCGAACTTCAAAACCGTGATTAAGTCCAATCAAAATAAATACATCTTACCGCAAAAATTGTAAATAAATCAAAAGAAATAGACAAAAAAGGGTCTTGAAAATCTATCATAACACCTTCAATTTCTTCGTCCACAAGATATAATAACACATAATCACTTGGAAAATTCAAAAGAAAAAAATTCCCCATTAAAACAAGCAGTCCAGCAAGATATAATAACACATAATCACTTAGAAAATTCAAAAGAAAATAAAAACTCCCCATTAAAACAAGCAGTCCAGCAACACTGGAAGTACACAACACATAAGATAAGGCACAAAATAATGGTTTTTTTTAAAACAAAAAACATCGTAGCAATAACACAAAATAAAAGTGCGAGGTTTAAAGGCATACTCTTCCATTTACTTTAAGATATGTTTTTTCCAATTTTATTACTACACAAAAGGCCGCTACAACAGAAATTTTATTTTTGAGAAATCTTCCAAAACCGTATAACAAAAACAATTACCTACGAATAAGGCAAAACAGCCTAAATCATAGGTTTGAAACTTTCACAATATGCTATATACCACACATAAACACACAAAAGCACAAACATTATCTCAAAATATTCGAGCAGACACTCCAAAGAAGCAACCTCATAAACCTACAAGAAAACCAATCGACAAACACATAGATTTATGCAGAAAACCAAGTTCAACCCATATGCACAAGATGCTATGGCATAATTAGAACAGCAGCCATGTTTCTCCTCTCCTGTAATCTATAAGAACATCAGCCATAAACCGTTAAACACAGCCACAAAAATCAATCAATTAATAGAAACAACAAGCAAATAAAATTATAGCAACTTGTAAATATAAAAGCAGACTACCAAGATTTAGAATTTACAATGTAACGATGTTATTTAAAGGGATCTCTCACCTCTTCATCACCATCCTCATCCTCAAACTCTACATCTTCCTCTACTAACTGCTCTTCCTCTCCCGTCTCGCCATTATCATCTTCATCTGCATCATCATCCTCCCCTTGCTCATGCCCATCAATCTCTCCCTCCGTGCTCGTCAACCGCCCTGTACTCTCCGGCTCTGCCAAATCCCCTTCATCATTGTCAACCTCTTCTTCCTCGTCATCTTCATCGTCGTCGTCATCATCATCATCCTCATCATACTCAACCCCATCTTCCTCATCATCACTATCCTCAATCTCATGAACTTCCACCACATCGTCATCCTCGCCATCCTCATCGATTTCCTCACCAGAATCATTCTCATCATCCTCATCGGGCTCCTCCTCATCCTCATCGCCATCTTCACCAGCCGCAGCAAACCGGAACCCGTTCTCAGCCGGGTGATTCGCTCCGTTCACTCTGCCCGCAGTCACCGTCTCCTCCTCATCCGCATCACTCTCTTCATCCTCATCAACATCCACAACTCCCTCAACCGCCTCACTGTGCCCATTGGTCATCTCAAACGGCCGCTCCTCCCCGTCAATTTCACCACTCCCAGGATCATCCTCCTCGTCCTCTTCATCCTCCTCCTCATCGTCAGATTCCGGCCTCTCGTTCTCATCCGCGTCCATCTTATCCAAATACTTCAACGATTTAATCAATCCAAAAACCCTAGATCGATAATCCTTGACGTGCGTGACCGGACACTCATACAGATCAAGCGAGACGAGCCTCAGCTGCGCCAGCGGCGCGAGATCCTCGACCTGCTGAATCCGATTGTTTGAGAGGTCGAGATCCCTCAGCGAGTTGAGTCCGGCTTCGACGAGGAATTCGAGGCCGCCGGCGATTCTGTTATCAGAAAGGATGAGCTTCTGGAGATTTCGGAGCCTCGGGAACTGCTCCAGGGACGAAACGCCGACGTTTGCGATTGAGAGGTGCTGAAGGTTCTGGAACTTCTCTAGAAGGCCCGGAGGGGGCAGGCGACCCTGGACACACTTAACGGCGCCGTCAAGGGTTAGGGCTCGAGCCGCGGCGTGGTCAGTCTGGCCCTCTAGCGCTGTCTCAACGGCTCGCTCCCAGATCTCGTCCATCAAATTCGAAACCCTAATTTATCTCATACAAAGAACAAAAATACAAAATTTCTCCCTAATTTTTCTTTTCTTCTATCATATATTTTCTGAAAAATCACTGGAGCTACGATTTTTCAATTCCCGGGAAGAAGGAAAATGGGGAGAAAAACCGAAACCCTAGATTCAAAGGGAAAAAACGACACGAATCCTAATCGTTTTGTCTCTCTGAGCCGCCTTAAAACCCTAAGCTTTTATATGTACGGACGGACTCTTCTGCAAGTAGGAGATGCTTCAGGACCAAAAATGAAATTCCTCTCTCTACCTCTCCCTCTCCTCTCTCTTTCCCTCTCTACTTTCTCTCTCCTATTCGTATTGGGCGAGCGGGCGAGCGGGCGAGCGGGATAAACCTCTAGAGGGGGCTCGTTGGTCTTTGCCCTCCGTCGCTAGGGTTCGGGGGGCTGAACCTACCCACATCGAAAAATAGGGGGGCCGTTGGATGTTGAAGGCGCGGATCGGTGACGTGGATAAATAGACGGTGGAAATTGTAGTTTGTTGTGTTTGTTTGTACGGGGAGAGAGAGGTTGAGAGAAGAGGAGAGAGGATTTCGGCTCCGCATGAAAGAAGACACGTAACTGCTGAAGGAAATATCAGTTAGCTTACAGAAATGCCTATGTGATCTGACCAAATTACTTGATTGCCACGACGCTTCGTGACGGAGCATTTGCGTTTCATGTCGTAATTTCCACGCTGCTTTTGTTTGTTTCCTACTATTTATCTACGACATGCTTTTTATGCTTGTTTTGACGCGGTGGTAAAACTAAAACACCACATCTTTTGGTAAAATAGTGACGTAATCTTTGAGTTTGTTTGAGCTTCTAAATTAAAACAATTCTCTTTTAATTTTAATTAAATTAGAGGAATAATCTCTAAACTATAAATTTATTATCATTGGTATCTTAACTCATTAAAATGTATATTTATAGTCATTTTCGTCAACTATGTCAAAATAAGTTATGTTGAAATGATCATTACTACAATTAAGCTAAGGTTGAGGGTTCACTGCTCTAATTGAGTTAATTTTTAGGAACTATTTCTCTAGTTAGAATAAAGTTGAGGGACCATTGGTACAATTTTTCTTATTTAATTCTCCATATTTGCTCATTGATTTAACCTCACGTGCATAATACGTAACTCATTTTAACGAAAATTCTAATAGAATTGACGAAAATGACCATGGTTGCACATGTTGATGAGTTTAGAAATCAATGATAATAAATTTGTAATGAATGAATCATTGCTTCAATTAAATTAAAATTAAGACACCATTAATACAATTTACTGTTTTAATCTTATGTCTAGTAATATGATATTGTTTTTTTTTTTCAGTTGATAAAAGTGTGACATGAGTTGGACTAACATGAGCACAATATGAATCATAGCACACATTTTTCTTTTTTTCACTTTCCTTATAAAAAAAGATCAGCTTGTGACTTCACAATAATAGTCCACTCTTTCAAGGGCCAAGAAGACTAAGAAATGCATTTAATCATATCACACAATTGAAATGATAAGAAAATCGAATGCTTAGCCGAGTTGGGAGTGTCCCCTTTCTCGCTCAAATACAGAAGGATTACGACGATCATGAGAAGGAAGTTACGCCACTAGGCCTCCCCACTGTGTCTGCCACTTTCACTTCCATTTTGTCCACCGCTGCTTCTAAGCTCGGTATAACCAGGTGCCAGCTTCGGCGGCAGCACATACATCACATTTGGAGAAGGACTTGATGTAGATGGGCACCGAAACTGCCTGGTAACTGGACATGCACCTGAACTTGGGGGGTTTATAGTATGAGTTGGATTAGGCTGTTGGTTAGGTTGGGGCTCTTCCGTGTCCATTCCTTCCACACCATTCTCATACTTTTGTCCCGCCGTCTTTAGATCAGAAGTCCCATATGGAACCTGGGATTGCCAGAAAGTAGTTGATTGATTCATCGGACCTTGAGAATTACCTTTACGCTCATACTCTTCTTTACATACGGGTGGTGGAATGTTCATGTCTAATCCCTCGTTTGGCTTGTTCGGTTTTCTTTCAAGCAGCTTTTCCCTCTCCAAATAAAGTGGTAAATCAACAAAATCAACTTTAGATGATGAAGAACGGCCTGAAGCGATTACAGTGGTAGGGAATGCTCTTTCTGGAGGAACTGCAGGAGTGTAATTAGATGGGAGCAAGTCGTCCCAGTTCTCCAAGAGCTCCTTGTAGACTTTTCGGAGAGTAACTTCAGTAAGACCAGTCACCTTACAAATCTCTGCCTGAGTTTTTCTCTTGTCTTCAAGCTGGCAGGCTAAATATATTGCAGCTGCGGAGATACTAATGGGGTTCCTACGCGTGCAGAAGCACTTGTTGATGACAACCTCTCCAATGTGAGTCGCCAGTTTCTACACGAAAGTATGTGATCATGGACTTCATCAGGAGAACAACTCAAGTTCAACACTCTCATCATAGAACACAACAATTTAAGTCACAAAAAGTCAAGTCAACTCTGTAGTCTGTATATTGAAGATATGCATGCAGGCGAAGCAAATAAGATGTGGCGTTGGTTATGAAGCATAAAATACAACAATTTAAGTCACAGAAAGTCAAATTCAAGTCTGTAATCTATATATTGAAGATATGCGTGCAGATGAAGCAAATAAGATGTGACGTTGGTTAAGAAACTGTAATGTTATTTACAGAGTTATTAAAAATGTGCCTCCATTTAGCTTTCAATTACACTGGAACTAGTCAATCAAGACTAGAATCCAGCAGATATTGGTTTGAATAGCTGTTGTGAGATAACACACCTTCAAAACTTTTAACTCCAAAATCTGTTTTTGTACTTATTACAGAAAAACAAAATCTTTTCGATTGCACATAAAATGCCAGTGCCACATTTCCTTCCTTCAGTAATCATCTAACCATACAACAAGAACGCATATGCATCCAGAAGACTCATTTCAAGTGATGTAAATTCAATGAGCAGTCCAAGTAGCGAATTCAGCATCGGAACAAAAGGTACCTGAGCAGATTTATTGAGCTGGAGGAGAGTGCAAAACCGCGGCATATGCACCGATATCGAATTGCTGTTGATGGGCTGACTAAGCTGCAGTGCTTCTCCAAGTATCTTAATGTACTTGCCAATTTCTTTCTGGGGCACATTTGCAGCAATGGAGATTTCCTGCAATACAGAAACCAAACGCCAATTCACAACATCCATAACCCGAAACAACCACAAAACTTGAAAACCCATCATCAAAATCCAGACTTTTAATAAACAAATCAACTCAAAATGCATCCAATTAACCCAATTAGCACTAATGAGTGAAATTACCTGGAGGGTTCTAGGCTCTTGGGCCTCTCTGATAGCCTGGACCAGAGCAGCAGTCGCGAGAGCTTCAACGCTGCGATTCCGCAAGCAAGTGGTGGAGCAGCAGTCCCTGAAGAGCTGAAACGCGTGGTCCGAGATGTCGTTTTCCAACCCCAGAATCGAAGCGACATCGATGATTTGCATGTAGGCCCTCAGATTATCCACCACCACGGTGGACGACGACGAGGATGTGGAGGAGGAGGAGGTGGATTCGAGGGTGCGTTCCAGCTCGGCGAGGTGGCCGGAGAAGGAGAGGGAGGAGCGGAGGAAGAGAGGGTTGGGCTCCAGGGCCCAGGTGGAGAAGGCGGTGATGAAGCCGGCGGGCAAGAAGGGGTCTTCGTCGTCGGCGTCGTTGGGTTGCTGGGTGTGGGGGAGGGTGGGGAGGTCGGAGGTGACGAGGCAGAGAGGGTTGTCTTGGGCACGGAGGTGGAAGAGGTGGTGGAATTGGGATTGGCGCTCTTCCACCACACGGCCGCACAACGTGCACTCCGTTATCGAACGACGGGAGTTGGTTGTCGTCGCGCACCGTGCCTGGCCGGTGGAGCAGTAGGGGCACCTCATTTCTGTGGGGTTTGCGAGCTGAGTGTGCTGAGTCCGCCGCCCAATTCTTCAAAGATGACTCTTGCAAAAGTTGAGGTAATAGAGCTTTTAATGGTGAATTAAAAGCGTATGAGTATTGGTTGTGTGAACTTGTCACAGAGCAATGATTTTTTTTAGCAATTTTGTTAGCTTTAATAAAAAATCATGTTATAAGTTTTGTTTAATGATTAGTACTGTTAAATGATTAGTACAAAGTTCATATTAAACTAGTCCAACTAAAATGATCCATTATAATAAATTATGATTTGTCAATTTTACTCCTAATATTTTTAGGTTGGGTTCCGGATTTTCGTCGTTAATGGAATTCATCGTTGTTTTGCAGACCTTCTTCTTTTTCTTTGAAACAAAAATATAGATCTTTATGCTTTTTAATTTATATTTTGCATTATTTCGTTGAAATGTGATTGTCGTTATTATTCATAATGTATTCGAGGTACTGTTTTTTAATTTTTCTTCGTCAATGGAGTTCATCGTTTGTTTCTTCATAAAATAAATTTAAGATCTGCATGTTGTTCAATAATAACGACGGGTCACTTTCACTTTTGATATCCAATTCTTAATATCAAATTTACGGGTGAGTGACTGTCATTCTCCACTCTTGATAACATTTTCGTTTTGATGGTGTATGTAGATACTTGGTAAAGATTTTGTCGATGGGTTTCATATTTGATATCAGGATTCACCTTCAAAGTATCAAACTTTGGGTCCCACTGTAATTCAATCAATTCTGTCAAAGCAACATGTTGAAGGAGTCATGCTAACATTTTTAAGTTTACATGAAAAATATGCTTCAGAAATTCCTCTCACTTGAATAATTGAATTTATAAAAATAAAAACAAGAGAATATCAACAGCAAAATTCCTGCACTCTGAACTCATCTACTCTAACACCACACACATGGCAAGACTCTGATATCCAAAACTGGAACATTTAAGAACCTAATCAAATATATAGTTTTGCCCTATGAAAAACATATCAAGAACCGAGTGTGGCCGTGCGCATCACTACCACTCAACGGACTCTGGGCAGCACACAGTCGTAAATGTAGGATAACGGAGACTTGAACGATGGTCCTCAACATTAATCTAGACATCATCGACCACTGCCTGTAGAAGTCACCAGTTCTCTACCTCTCTCTGCTTGCTTCAAAGTCTTACTAAATTCTCGTGCGCTCTGATAGAAAAAGGACGGAACATGTTAAAACTTACCATGCGTAAACAGATTGCCATGCTAAGATATAGGCATCTATAAAATTATTTGCAGATATTAAGGAACCAAATAGCAAGGCTTGGTTATATCATCAGGGCACATGCAAGGAAATGATTCCTTAGTCAAGATCAAGATGTTCATGCCAAGAAACTAAACGAGTAGGTTTCATACATAGGTTGAACTTCTGAATTAATTATTCACATCAACTGCACGACTATGTTATCTTATGAGAACATGTGCCACTGTTGTGATTGTGTTGGGCATGACACAGGAATACAAAGACATTCCTACAAGAAATTGCAAAAGGACATGGTTTATGACTCCAATTACAATTGACATTCTCCTATGATAAACAATACACTTAACTGCCAGGATCAATCAAAATTCAATGTTTGGAAAGCTATCTAATGCTCATTATGCTCTAAATTATAGTCTTTACATAAAAATATATCATCTGCTGAACTAGTAGAAAGCATCAATTTAACATTTGAGGCCTAATTTGTCCCTTAGAAAGCTAATTCACCACACCTATGCGATCCTGCTTAACAAAGTCTTCAATTCCGAGGAAATTGAAGCAACATAACATAATTTACCCAACGAGAAAACTGAACTCAGTAATCTGTTATCTCAATCACATTTTTCTGCATTTTTCTCCAAGAATGTAGAATCACAGATTTTTGGGAGGAACATCCTCATCCAGACATATCTTAACATGCATTAACTGGAAGGGAGTGAATCTCAGAGTCCTATAGCCAAGGAAAACAAGGATGTAGATCCAAGAAGGTAATCGCCAGCCTCTCACCCTTTCCAACTCTAAATAATTCCCACTGCCTCTCAGCTTCATTTGCAGAATGGATCAATTTAATGTTTATACAAAGGGTAAAAGTTCTTGGCCAAGTAGCTTCTGCCTTTGGTCAGCTGACAATCTGGGGTTGCAACTAAGTCGGCTAAGGAAACTAAGGATGTACAGATGCAGATCCAACTAGGTAATTGTCAGCCTCTCACCCTTTCTTACTCTAAAATAACTTCGATTGCCCCTGAGTTTCACTTCCAGAATGGATCAAGTTAATTCTCATACAAAGGGTGAAAGTTCTTGGCAAGGAGGGACATTTTGGCTTTGGTCAGATGACAATCTAGGGTTGCACTAAGTTGGCTAAGAAAACTAATGATGCACAAATGGATCCAACTAATTTGTGGTTGCTCATCTGGGTTTGCCACTCGCATACAAAATGGATTCAGTTAAGCTTCATATAAAGGGTGAAAGATAATTCTCAGAAAATAGCTTTGGTCAGCTCACAATCTGTGGTGAAACCTAATTCTTGTTAACCACATAGAAACCCAGATTCCGTTGGCAAAATGGCTATTGAAATTCCACAGCCAGCCAATGTGGCTAGAAGTCCTGTTTGTCACTCATCCTAGCCTAAATTTCGGCACCTAATCAATTGAAAACTGAATTCAGACATTGACCAGGGCAATCTCAAGCAACCCAGGTCCGCATGTTTTCAAGTGCTCCTATAAAGCAACTAAGTCACTTCGGCACCTAATCAATTGAAAACTGAACAATGACAGATTTGGGTTGAACTCAGACATTGACCAGGACAATCTCAATCAATAACGCACAATACATAGGAGCATCCAAATCTAAATTCCTACTTAACGCCACCCAATCTTCAAAACAATGAAAGCAAAGAAATTTTGAATTAGTGCTGCTCTGTTGCTCCCTTGGTAATCAATAATCATTAACAGGTTAATTAATGGACAACGCAACAACACATTTCGCTAATAGACTTCCTAATCGAAGTACCAAACTCCTTAAGTTAAACTAACCCATTGCACTAATTAAAAAGGCAATGCAATGTCCAGCTAATGAGCAATGTAGCTTCATTAACACAGAGCAAATCAACCCGAAACAAGTCCTTAAGTAATCAAACAAACAAAAAAAAAAAAGACAAAACAAAAAAAGACAAAGCATAGGGCACTCACTGCAGATTGCACCGGAGGCGGATCGAGATCCACAGAGCGGACGGACATCTTAGCGATCTCGGTTATGGCTTCCTCTCGAACACCAGGGACGTCACTTGTCAACTCCTCATAGGCAGCCTCAAAAGCTTCCTGCCAGAACCTCGGTAATCTGATCCGACGGCTATTAGTGTACACATCCCACATGTGCTTCACCACCTTCTCCCTCTCTTCCATTTCCTATACCACCACAAAAAAAACCCAAAATCCCCATTAACCATTCAAATCAGAGATCCAACCAAATCGACCCACAAACAAAAACAAGAAAATATCATACAAGAACGTCGAGATCGTCGTGAATACGGGAGTCGAGGTCGTCGGAGAGGCGGTTGAGGTTGCCGGCGGACCACCGGAGCGTGACGGTGCCGGTGAACATGGACCAGAACGCGAGCAACAAAATCGCGGCCAAAGCCCAGAACTTGTACCTGCCTTTCCCGAGTATTAGACCCGAATCCGAGCTCTCCTTCTTCCCGCTGCTGGCCGCAGTCGTTGTTGGAAAGCCGTCGCCATCCTTCATTGCTGATTAATCCCACGTAAATTGAGTTTAATTTAAATTTAATCGCCCAAAAATCTTAATTTCTTTTGGTTGTTTTTTATTCTATTTTTGGAATCTGGCTGTGACTCTTGTACTTGCTGTGCACACTGTGAGAGTAGAGGATCCAACCGAAGAAGTGTTTGGATTTGCTGTTTCGGAGAAAGAAGGTGTGAATTTTTTATTTTTAGGGTGAAAAACTGTTTACTACCTTATGTTTCGTGGTTTTCAACCTTTAATACATCAAGTTTTTTTTCGTCTCAGATTCATACCTAAAATGTAAATTTTGGACCAGTCTCATACATCCGTTAATCAAACTGTTAAATCTGTTATTAATTATGACGTGGCGCCATGACTGGGCGTCACGTGTCATTCACGTTTTTTTTTTCTTGTTTCTTCTTTTTCCTTCTTCTTCAATTTTTTTTTCCTCCTCCTCCTTCTTCCTTCCTCTTTCCTTTCCCTTCTTCTCCTTCTTCCTTCTTCTTCCTTCTCTTTCTTCTTCTTCTTCTTCTTCTTCTTCTTCTTCTTCTTCTTCTTCTTCTTCTTCTTCTTCCGAATCTGGGGATGTTTTTTTTTGTTTTTTTTTTCTTCCTCCTTCTTCTCCTTGTTCCTTCCCCTTCTTCTCCTTTTTCCTTCTTCTTCCTCGAATCTGGGGAAGATGAAGGTTTTTTTTTTTTGAGGAAGATGAGGAAGAAGGAAGAAGGAAGAAGGAGAAGAAGGGGAAGGAAGAAGGAGGAAGGAAGAACGAGAAGAAGGAAGAAGGAGGAAGAAGAAGGAAGGAAAAAAAAATTGCAGTCGGAGGAAGAAGAAAGAGGAAGGAGGAGGAAGAAAAAGAAAAAAAAAACCTTCATCTTCCACAGATTCGGAGGAAGAAGAAGGAAGAAGAAGAAGAAGGGGAAGGAAGAAGGAGGAAGAAAATAAAAAAAAACCTTCATCTTCCCCAGATTCGGAGGAAGAAGAAGAAGAAGTAGAAGGAAGAAGGAGAAGGAGGAAGAAGAAGGAGGAAGAAAAAAAAAGTTGCAGTCGAAGGAAGAAGAAGAAGAAGAAGAAAGAGGAAAAAGGAGGAAGAAGAAGAAAGAAGAAAAAAAAAACTTCCCAAGATTCGGAGGAAGAAGAAGAAGAAGGAGAAGGAGAAGGAAGAAGAAGGAAGAAGGAGAAGAAGGGGAAGGAAAGAGGAAGGAAGAAGGAGAAGGAGGAAGAAAAAAAAAATTGCAGAAGAAGGAAGAAGAAGAAGAAAGAAGAAAAGAAAAAAAAACGTGGATGACACGTGGCGCCCAGTTATGGCGCCACGTCACAATTAACGGCATATTTAACAGTTTGACTAACGAATGTATGAGACTGTCTCAAAATTTACACTTTAGGTATGAATCTGAAACGAAAAAAACTTGATGTACTAAATGTTGAAAACCACAAAATATGAGAGTAGTAAACAATCTTTTACCCTTAATTTTAATTTTGAATAAACTGTAATATGCGGGCCACCACAATTTTCAAATTTTAATTTTGAATAAACTGTAATAATAGTCTCTTAACTTTATTCAAATTGGAACAATGATTTTTCAATTAAAAATTCATTACCATTAGTCCCTCAACTCATCCAAAACGTGTAGCTGTAGTCATTTTTGTCAACTCCGTTAGATTTCTATCAAGATGAGTTATGTTGGAAATACCATTGCTACAATTCGATTGAAGTTGAGGGACAATTTCTCCAATTAAGTTAAAGTTGAATGACCATTTCACCAGTTGGATTAAAGTTGAGGAATCATTGATACAATTTTTCTTTTTTGATTTTTCGTATTTGCCCCCTGATTCAGCCTCACGTGCATGACACGTGACTCATTTTGATGGAAATTCTAATGGAGTTGATTTTTAGTTGAGAGACCATTGGTCCAATTAGATTAAAGTTGAAGGACCATAACTACAATTATCCTTTAATTTTCAATAATGTTGACATTTATTGGGATGGGTTGTTGCGAGAGAATTGTGGCGGTTGGATCTAATTGAGATATCTACTTTGTGTAAAACTACAAGAGAGTTTGGAAAAATAATCAAATTTGGACCTTAAATAGAGTATAACTACTTTTTTAAGTTTATAATAAAAATAACAAAAAATTGATATGAAAGTATTAAGAGCATCTTCAGCATGCTTGCAATTGCCCTTGAAATCTAGTTCAATTTCCATCTGCCCAAAAAATGTTTGCTCCATCAATAAGAAAAATGGGAGGCAATTAGATTGAAGGCAAGTGTCCCTTCAACAATTGCAAGGGCTTGCGCTTGAGTGAAAGCCCAGTAAATAAGGAGTGGGACATCCCCACGTGAAGATTAGCAGACCTTGCCCTCCAAACGGATGAACTTGCACAAAGACAATTACTGTGTATAATGAATAATGAGGGCAATTTCATTGACCTTGCCCTCCAATTATCATTGCTCTCCACCAATGGGTGGAGATGCTCCAATATATCATTGAAATGAGGTTTTTTTTTTTCTTCTTTATTTAGAAGAACCAAAGTAAAATTAAAATAAGAATTGGGTTAATCATGTGTACAAGAAAGTCTCGGTCTGCTTTTAAGTGCCTTCAACCTCCACTTATCTTGTATTTCCTTCTCATTCTCGACAATAAGGTTGTTTGTCTTTTGCAGTGCTTATCGTACTCGAATTGCTTTTCCATCACTCTTAGTTGCTGGAGTGCTTCCATATAGAGCACTGCCTTCTCCTTTTGCAATCTTGTAATCATGGCCATTGCTTGATCTGAAAATATTGCAGAAGCATTGCTTTCTTTGTCTAACGCCTTATACAAAACGCATGTTGATTGTGTTAGAATATAAAGGTTTTAAGTTGTATGTAATATGACATGTGGCAGTGTAGTAGTGGTTATGTTATGAGATAGTTATAGTAGGTGTAGCTATAAATAGTAGAAAGTCTCGTAATTATGTTTTACAACAGACATATAACAGAAGTTGTTATCCATTTCTCTCTCTATAAACTTCTCTCGAGCACTCTCTCTCTAGGTTTCTTAATTGCTTTTCTCAGTTGTGTTGACATGGTATCTTCACCTCTAATGGTTAACACCGGTAGTCGTCGATCATTTTCTTCCGCTCATTGATTATTCTTCTGGTCGTAGTCGTCGTCGTCGACGTTTGATTTCTCCAGTCGGTTGTTTGTGTGATTGGGTTCAGTCGTTTTGGTCGTTGTCGTCGCCGCTCATCGTCAAATTCTAGGGTTTTGGTTGCTTGTCGCTCATTGACTTCTTGTTAATTCTCCGAGGTGATATCTTTCGTCTTACTGATTCGCCACTCTGTTATTGGTGATTTTGTTGTGAATTCTTGGGATTTTATTGTGAATTCTCTGAGATTTTGTTGTGCATTCTTGGTGCCTTTATGATTTACTGATTTCTTAATCTGATTGTGCAGTTCTTACTATATCTAGAGTATTCAGTTTGTCGATTGATCTAATAACAATGGTGACCTCTGCTCAATTAGCACTTATGCAGTCACCTATTTCTTCTTTGATTCCAAGTGTGGGCAACACAGTTACGGTGAAACTTGATTATTGTAACTTTGTAACTTGGAAATTACAACTTGATTTGCTACTGGATGGTAATGGAATTCTAGGGTTCATTAATGGTTTTATACCCTGTCTTGTTAATTCTGAGTCTGACCCTGGAACTATGGTGAATGATAATGCTATGTCTAATGCATATAAGATCTAGAAAATTCATGGTAAAGCCTTGATGACTCTTATTACTGCTACATTGTCCACTACTGCCTTGTCATGTGTTATTAGGTGTACAAGCTCCAAACAAATGTGGACAAATCTGTGTGAGAGGTTTGCTAATATGACCAGAACCAATATTTTGCAACTTAAGATCGATCTTCAAAACATAAAGAAAGGTTATGTGTCCATTGATGACTATTTACAACTCATTAAAGAGGCTAGAGACCAATTGGCTACTGTGAGTGTTATCATTTCTGATGAAGATATTATCATTGTTGCATTGCGTGGGCTTCCTTCTGAATATAATACCATCAAGTCTGTCATTCGTGGAAGAGAGAATCTTGTGTCTCTGCAAGAGTTAAGGTCTCAACTCAAAGCTGAAGAAACAATTTTGGATGAAGTGCCAAAACAAGTATCCTTAATGTCAGCCATGCTTGCTCATACTTCCAGTTCTGTGTATGATACTGGAGGCACTTCTGGTACTAAATTTGTCCCTGCAACATCTTCCTTTGATGGTTCTCCTAATTTTCCAAGTGTATACTCACCAATTCTGAACCCATATCAGCAGATGCCACCACTTCAGCAAATGTCATTTCCTTAAATGCCAATGCCTCAGTTGCCTATACCTGGTCCCTATGCATTTGTATCTCAAATTTGCTCGGGTAGCTTTAACAATTTCAAGGGAAACAATTTTAAGAACAAGGGTAAAGGCAAGAAATTTCTCTTCGGTGGCAACCACTCTCAGCAGCAGCCTTTGTATGAAGGTTAAACCTTTCCTCTTCAACAGCAGTTTCCTTCCTCAAATAATCAAATGCTGTTTTCTCAAAGGTATCAACCAATGCAAAAATGCCAAATCTGTGTTAAAAAGGGTCATTCAGCCATAAATTGTTTTCAACGTGGATGCCAAATTTGTCATCAAGTGGGGCACACTACTGCCACTTGTTTTGACAGAAATCAGTAGTCTCCACAAGGCTATTCCATGCATTCACCACAGTATCAACAGGTTCCACAGGGTTATTTCTCATCTCCTCAGTATTCTAATCATACTCAAAATCCTAGAATGTCTACAGCTCTATATCCAACCTCTACTATTGTGCAGTGTACACAATATTCTCC
This sequence comes from Malus domestica, assembly GCF_042453785.1. Lineage (NCBI taxonomy): Eukaryota > Viridiplantae > Streptophyta > Magnoliopsida > Rosales > Rosaceae > Malus > Malus domestica. The sequence continues at coordinate 22,360,821 of NC_091675.1, forward strand.
ATATGGGATGCCTACTCCACATGTTACTATGAATGCTAGAACCAACACCAGTCCAACAACATTTGCACAAGAATTTTAGCTTCTGGATTATGGAGCCACGAATCATATGACGTCTGATTTGTCAAATCTGAACATTGCAGCACCTTATCCTTCTACTGAAATAGTTACTGGAGCTAGTGGCGAAGGTTTGAGTATTGCTCACATTGGCAATTCTACTCTTCCTACTCCCAATTATAGTTTTAGATTAAATTATGTCCAGCATGTTCCAAGATTGTCTCAGCATCTTTTGTCTATGCATCAGTTATGTAAGGACAACAATTGTCGATGCATTGTTGATGAGATGTCTATTTCTATACAGGACAAGGTCACCGAGATAACGTTGTTCCACAGACTGAGTAATAATGCAGTGTATCCTTTCCCTATCATTAAACCTACAACCTCACCAACAACATTTATTGGACAGAAAGTCTCGTCTACACTATGGCACTGTAGATTGGGACATCTTACCAACTTCATTGTTTAAGCAGTAAAGCTTCTATTCCATTTAGTGACAAATCTAGTCTACACACATGTATTTCTTGTCTCAAAGGCAAGTTCACCAAGTTACCCTTTTCTGTGTCTACTTCCAAATCTGTCACTCATTTTGAAATAATTCATTCTGATGTGTGGGGACCAGCCCTTAGTATGTCTTTAGAAGGATATAAGTACTATGTGTCTTTTATCAACAAGTGTCCTAGATATACTTGGATCTTTCCTCTCATTAATAAAGTTGTTGTGTTTGATATTTTTGTGCAATTTCAAGTCTATGTTTCAAACTTCTTTGCTGCAAATGTTAAGATTCTCCAAAGTGATGGTGGTGGGGAGTATATGAGTGCTAAATTTCAAAGATTTCTTAGCTTAAAGGGTATTATTCATCAATTGTCTTATCCCTATACCCTTAAACAAAAAGGCTTGGCCGAGAGAAAAAATCAACACATTGTTGAAATAGCCATTACCCTTCTTCAACAAGCTTTCTTGTCTTCCAGGTTTTGGTATCATGCATGTGTTACTGCCACCTATCTTATAAATAGGGTGCCTACATCTATTCTTGGTATGAAGCTTTCATTTGAGGTTCTATATCACACTTTACCAAGACTTGATTAGTTAAAAGTTTTTTGTTGCCTATGTTATCCTTCCATAAAACCTTATAGATCTAATAAGCTTGAACCAAAAACCATGGAGTGCATCTTCTTGGGGTACACTGCCAAGTACAAGGGGTATATATGCTATGATGGGCACAAAAATAAGCTTATTGTTTCTAAACATGTGTTATTTGATGAAACACAATTTTCTTCTTTGTCATATACCACAACTCATTTGTCTAAGTCCTCTGGTACTAAGTCCTTGAAGTTGTCTTCTCATTTTGTGGTTCATAACAATACTTTTCACCACACTCAGATTATTCCCATTCCTTTCCCACATGTTTTTGTTCCATCATTGGATGTTGCTGCACAACCTATTACTCAATCTTCTACTCTCAACACTGGTGATCTTGTCTCTAACTCATCTAATGCAACATCAAGCTCCATTTCAGCTTCTTCAAGGTCTTCTCAATTATATACATACACAAATGAGTTACATCTGGATACAATAGTTTCTCAAGCTCCAGATTTACAATGTGTGCATATTCCTTCAACCAACAATCATCCCATGCAGACGAGATCCAAATCTGGAATTGTCAAAAAGAAAAAAGCTTTTCATATTATGTTACATTCATATCCAGATATTGAACCCACTTCGTTCACTGCAGCATCAAAGTCAGTTCAGTGGCAAAAGGCTACGAGTAAGGAAATGGATGCTCTTCTTCAACAACATACATGGTCATTGGTTCCCTTGCCTCCCAATAAGAACTTGGTAGGATGCAAGTGGATCTACAAGATCAAAAGAAATCCTGATGGTACCATTGCAAGGCATAAGGCTATATTAGTAGTCAAAGGTTACTTTCAAGAGGCATGTTTAGATTATCATGAAACCTTTAGTCCGGTAGTTAAGTTAACCACAATTAGGGTAATATTGTATCTTGCTGCAACCAAAGGGTGGAAACTCAAACAACTTGATGTCAAGAACGCGTTATTACATAGCTTCATTGATGAAGAGGTCTATATGTCACAACCACAGGTTTCATTGACAAAGACCATCTTGAGTATGTATGCAAATTGGAACGATCTCTCTATGGCCTCAAACAAGCTCCTGGAGCTTGGAATGACAGGTTTACCTCATTCTTACTGTCATTAGGGTTTAAATAATCATTTGTTGACCCTTCCTTATTTGTTAAACATGATGGCAAGTCTACTATTGTGTTGCTGCTTTATGTGGACGATATCATTCTAACTGGTGATAATGATGAGTGTATACAAACTGTGGTGTCTCAATTGACAAGGGAGTTTGACATGAAAGATTTAAGGATTCTTCACTATTTTTTAGGGTTGCAAATCAACTATCAGTCTCGGGGTATGTTTGTTCACCAGACCAAGTATTTTCAAGATCTTATAACTAAGACAGATATGTTTCACTGCAAACCGTGTATAACTCCTTATCATCCCAATAAAAAACTATTGAATCATGGCAGCTCATCCTTCTCCAATCCTACCCTATATAGAAGCATTGTTGGTGCATTACAATATCTAACTTTTACCCATCAAGATATTGCATATTTAGTCAACCAAGTCCGTCAATTTATGCACTTTCTTCTGGAATCTCATTTTGTTGCTGTAAAAAGAATACTGAGATATCTCCGAGGTACCTTAGGTTGGGGAGTATGCTTATGTCCTGGTTCCTTGAATATTAAGGCTTACACGGACGCTGACTAGGCTGGGGACCCTAATGATAGACGTTCCACAACAGGTTTTGTGGTCTTCCTTGGATCCAATCCTGTTTCATGGAGTTCGAAAAAGCAACACACAGTCAGCAAATCTTCCATTGAAGTTGAATATCGAGCAATGGCCACTACAACAGCTGAAATTGGTTGGATCCAACAATTGCTCAAAGATCTTTATGTTCATAGTTCATTCCCTCATCTTCTTCACTGTGATAATATCTCTGCTATGGCTTTGGCTACCAATTTGGTTATGCATTCTAAAGCTAAACACATAGAAGTTGATTGTCATTTTGTCAGGGAACGTGTACAACAAGGAGTCATTTCTCTTTAGTTTGTTGCATCTGCAGATCAATATGCAAATATTTTTATGAAAGGGTTATGTTCTCCTTCATTTACTCATCATTGTTCCAATCTTATGCTTGGGGATTCCTAACATAAGATTGAGGGGAAATGTTAGAATATAAAGGTTATAAGTTGTACGTAATATAACATGTGGCAGTGTAGTAGTGGTTATGTTATGAGATAGTTATAGTAGGTGTAACTATAAATAGTAGAAAGCCTTGTAACTATGTTTTACAACAGAAATAGAACAAAAGTTGTTATCCATTTCTCTCACTATATAATTCTCTTGAGCACTTTCTCTCTCTAGGTTTCTTGATTGCTTTTCTTAGTTGTGTTGACAGATTGCTCAAGCCCTCGACTATTAAACAACTGTGACAACAAGACCTTTAAATCTTCACTAACTTTTGAAGAGTCTTTCCCATTTTTCTGCAAGCACACCGTACAAATGCCTTCCTTTACTAACAACAAGAAGCTTACAAGTATACTAAGTTCTAAGCACCTCACCTAATCTTCACCTTAATTTTTCCTTTTGGTTCTTTTTGGAAAACCTCAATTTAAGGTTATATTAGTACTTTTGTATCGACTTTTGGTTATAATTATCGTAAACTTAAAAGGATGGTTATACTTATATTTGTGGTCCAAATTTTGGTTATTTTTTCAAATTTCCCAAACTACAAAGGCCATATATTTTCTTTAGTACTATGTTACATATTTATTTACTTAAAATGAAAATTTTCATTTGTACAAAAAATGGAAAATTCATAAATTGACCAAGGAAAGAGAAGAATCGAAACGGAATCAAAGTCTACATTAAGATGTATCTAGTCTCAATTCGCAATAATAAGTAACAAGTCTAATGTGGTGAGTGAGCTATACTCAGTTTCTCGTTTCTCATTCCAATCCTTCTCCAAGATGCCTTCTCGAATTCTTTCACTTTCTTTAATCTTATTTCTATTGCCGATTTGAAGGACTTTGGTGCGATTTGCCCATTTATTCTTGAACAATTTTACCAAGTGACAACTCTTAATCGCTAATATGCGACACTTTTCCGCTATTATGCACAGTTGGATCAGTAGAGATTGACTCTTCCCTGAATCTTTTCTTTGTTCTGCAGGTTCTTAATGGCTAGATGTGGGTGGATTCAATGATGACACAACTTCAATGTGTGGTGATAGTTATGATTAAGGGTGGTAAGAAATACTCAAAAAACCAAAATCGTATGAAAGAAAAACACCAAAAATTCGGTAACCCAAAATCGAAACGAAATCGAAAAATTCCATACGGGCACCGTTATGAAATGTTGATTTGTCCATTGAAAGCATACTGAACCAAAATAATATTATATATATATATATTAAATACAGAGAACTGTTATTAGCACTCCAAAAATCTCATTCTACACTCCTCATAAGTGTAATTTTCTTTTTAATTATAGAAAGTTTAGAGTGCAAATTGAGATTTTTGGAATGCTAATAACAATTCCTTAAATAGAAATATATAAGATCTGAAATTAATATAACTGTCGAATTTAGTTGAAATTTAATCTCAACCGTTGAATCTAAACCAACCCATCTATCTCCACCTCACCTCACTTTGCTCTCTACCCTCCTCCCTTTTATCTATGATTCTCTAGATCTATGTCCTCCTTCCTATTCTCCGTCTTCGAATTATATAGTCGCACCACACACGTACACGCACACCACACCACAATGGCCAGTGGCCAATGAGCGTGACCAATGACCACACTATGGAGCAAAAAATATTCACTAGGCGACATGTGGATTTTTGGACAAAAGAGGACAAAAATACCTTTGAGGCATAACGAGATTCCTACGCGCGAGCAGCGGGCAATCATATTTCAATCAAGTCAAAAGTGCTCAAAATAGGTAACAATTTAAAGCCTATTTCATCAAATCCTTTCTATAAGGTAATTCCCAAAACCTAATTTATTCTATACGTTTTATATTCCATTATTTAGCTAATCAATTAGCTAAATAATATATTCCTTTCACATTTCCTAAAATCTTCCTTTAAAAACATAATAATTGACTAATTAAGGGATTCATTGCCTAATCAATCCCCTAATTGTCAATTAAATCACTCATTCAAACCCAAAACTACTCAAAGGCCGGCCATCCCCATTCAAAAAGGAGTCCACCACTTTTTCTATCTTTTTTCATCATTTCTCCCTTTTAATTACACTAATTAGCTAGCCAATTAATTTCATAACCACTAAAACATTCCCTTTATGTTTAATTAGCCAATTAATCATAATAAGTTGGCTAATTAAACCAAAATTAAACCTAGAAAACCCTACCTAGTGGCTGGCCACTCCCTCTCCAAAGGGGACCGGCCTATCCCTATAAATAGACTCTCATTTTCACCAAAAAAATCATTCCAACACTATTGCAAAATTCCACAAACTCTCTAAACACTTTTTCTCTCTAAATTCTAACTTTGGCATCGGAGTTTCTTCGGCCAAAGCCCCCTCCATTCATCGTGGGCACGTGAGGCTCTTGGCCTTGACTCTAAGGTGTTAATTGTTTTGTAGGTGCGATTTTGTCCAAGAAGAAGGAGGAAGAAATTTGCATCCACAAATTGGTGCTTTCATTGAGAGTTGAAATCCATACTCGTAGAAGACTCTCACACAAAAATGTTTTTTTCTCTATTTTCTAGTCCATTTGAATATTTTTCATACGTTCTTATTATTAGAATTTTTTACTTGCAAAGGTTCTTTGATAAAACGTATAAGAAAAACATAATGGCTAGAAATTTAGAAAATTCCACAAGTGAAAATTCCAATACTCAAGAAATGGGATCGCGGAGATCCACGAGGCAAAATACGGTCGTAAATAGAGTGGCACCACCACTACGAGGTTCCACCATGGCCCAAGCCGTGCCATCCAAGCTTGCACGGGCCCGAGCCCAAGCCTCGCATTCGCATGCACCACGCACTGAGCAGCATGCTCCTGTGATCCAGCCTGCTCCCTTAGCCCAGCCTACTCCCACGACCCAACCTGCTCCCGTAGCCCAGCCTACTCTCATGGCTTCCCAAGTAGCCCAAGTCGACTCGACATTATCTCAACCATCCAGACCAATCATTGAGCCGGTGGCATTTACACCGCATTTCTCCGTGAATTTGACATTTCCCAACTCAAATCTCATACCCGGAGTATACTACCCTTCCACTACTCAATGAGGCATTTTCCATCCAAGCTCTTCCAATCCAAATGGTGAACAACACTTGTCTCAACAAATCATGGAGTTGACGAGCGTCCTTGCACAACAAACAACCTTGGTGAATCAACTTTTGCAACGCACCGAGATTCAACGTGCCCCAGATGAGGTATCCCGAAGTAGGACTAGGGCATACGAGGAACCTCTCAAGCAGCGTCCAGGGAAGCAACCACTCAACCAACCACAAACCGAGCATTCAGACAGTGCACACTCATGATTGGGCCCCTGAGATAGTGTATACTTTCGGCTTAGTTCGCGGAGGAGCATGCACTCTCGACTAGGCCCACGGGCAAGTATACATTTATGGTTAGGGCCACGCTTTGATAATCAACATGGGCAGCCTTCTAGGCAAAGCGTTCATTCGCGGTTAGGCCCACAATGAGCATCATTCACATCACATCAGAGCAGGCAGCCTGGCAAACAGAAGGAAGCAGTTATTCAATCCGGCTCTAGTTTAACCGGCAGCCTGCAAAGAAATCCCTCGCCTGCTAGGAACCCATCTCATAGACCACATCCACGATATAGACGAGCCGAGCGTGAAGAAGAGCAGCCTAGACCGACAGGTCAAGACCAGGGGCAGCTTAGAGCTCCGCTACCCTCAACAAAGGCAAATCTAAGAAGAGGTAGAAAGACTTTTCAATGAACAGATGCGTGATTTTCGACGCAACGAAATGGCTAATCAAGCCCTAAGGCAGGATATGACCAACATAAGTAGGTCACCTTTCACAGACGAGATCGAGCAGGCAGAGCCTCCACGCAAGTTTAGCATGCCTCACTTCACATCTTTTAAAGGAGATGGGGATCCAGAAAAACACTTGAAGCATTACCGAAAAGCGATGGTCCTTTATCGGAACAATGACACCCTTATGTGCAAAATATTCGCCACCACTTTACAAGGCGAGGCACAAGATTGGTTTCATACCATGCCGGCGCGATCCATGCAGAATTTTGATGATCTTTCTTTGGTTTTCACCAAAGAATACTCATCTTATCGTTCGATTAAGAAAAAGTCGGATCACTTGTTCAAGGTAAAGAAAAACCCAAAGGAGTCACTTCGTGATTACGTGAAGAGATTCAATGCAGAAAAGGCGAAGATCGTCGGATGCGATAACTCGATTGTAATTGCAGCCTTCCAAAAAGGACTCCCAGCAGACCACCCACTGTTCAGATAAATGATCATGAAAGAAAACCTAGCTTTGCAGATTCCTTTGCTTTGGCAGAGAAACATGCACTTTGGGATGAGGCTCAACAAGTAGAAAAGGCGCCCGAGTAGCCTCGAAAAGAGTCGGCAGCTACTCAAAGGAATGAGGATGGAAAGCAGCCCAACAGGGGCAAGCAAGAGGTCAAGCACAGGGATCGACCTACGACCAAAGAAGGCCCGATAACCAAAAGCTATTTTAAGTTCTCAATTTCGATTCATCAAATCCTTCGTGACATTAAGAACAAACCATGGTTCAAGTTGCCGAAACAATCAAAATGAGATACTTCTAAGTTGGACCACACCAAGTATTACGCATTCCACCGAGGTACTGGTCACATAACCGATGACTGCTACACTTGGAAGAACTACCTAGAGAAGCTCGTGAAATAAGGCAAAGTCGATAGATACTTGGACAAGCCAGTTGCGGAGCCAAGAAGGAATACAGACGGTAATGAAGAGCCGCCAACCAAGATGATTCGAACCAATGGCATTTTCGCCGAATCCGAGCACTTGGGGGTCACTAATAACTCCAAAAAGAGGAAGATCCAGCAGGCTTTAATAATCTCACAAGTTCAAGCAGTCGATACCTAACCTGGACCCATTATTGGCTTTACTGAGCTGGATGGAGAAGGTGTCAATTTCCCACACGATGATGCACTAGTAGTATCTGTCCAACTAGCCCATGTTATAGTCAACAGGATTATGGTTGACAATGGAAGTGCAGTCAACTTACTTCAACTCTCAGTCATTCAGAAGATGGGCCTAGAAAGCACAATCATACGCCGAACTGAGATACTTACCGGATTGAACGAACACACCTCAACTACCATCGGCCACATCACACTTGACGTGAAAACACCGCCAATCATCTCAAAGTAAACGTTCACAATCGTAAGCGATCCATCTCCCTATAATGAGATTCTTGGAAGACCTTGGTTGATCAAGTTGGATGCCATCACTTCCGTCAAGTATCAAAAAATCTGATTTCGCATCCCGAGAGGAGGAGTCGGAGAGATCAAGTCTGACCAGGCTTCATCCCGACGGTGCACTGTGCAAATGTTGAAAGAATCAAAGAAGAAGACCTTTACCCCAGTAGAGGTTACCGAAGTCCAAAATGATAAAAAGACTACCAAATAGCAATTATAGCAGGAGGATCGAGAATATGGTGCCCAAGCAGACGAGATAGGATGGAAACCCAAAGAGGACCCCAAAGACATTATTCTTGATCCCCAGCAACTGGAAAAGACGGTCAAAATTGGCTCATGACTAAGCTCAGCCGAAAATGAAGAACTTACAATTTTCCTTAGAGAAAACCGAGATGTCTTCGCATGGTCATCGAACGAGTAGCGATCATTGAGGCGAAAATCAACAAGCTATTGGAGACCGGATTCATAGAAGGGGTAGCATACTCAGCATAGCTTGCTAATGTCGTACTAGTCATGAAGAAAGAGAAAGGCAAATGGAGGGTTTGCATAGACTACACCAGCCTCAACAAAGCATGCCTAAAAGACCCTTATCTTGTCCCCCGGATCGATCTATTAGTAGATTCAACTTCTGGGAACCAGCTGCTTAGTTTCTTAGACGCATACTCCGGCTACAATCAAATAGCTATCTACAAGCCCGACAAGGAGATAACCGCGTTTGTGATAGAGCGGGGCACTTACTGCTACAAGGTCATGCCTTTTGGCCTCAAGAACGCGGGAGCCACTTACCAAAGGTTAGTAAATATATGTTCAAAAAGCAAATTGGAGTAACCATGGAGGTTTATGTCGACGATATCATGGTAAAGGGCAAGTAGGGATTAGATCACATTCGTAATTTGGCAGAAACTTTCAATATCCTTAGAAAGTACAAGATGAAGCTCAACCCTACCAAATGCACATTTGGAGTATCTTTAGGCAAATTCCTAGGGTACTTAGTAACCCAACGAGGAATTGAAGCACATCCCAAGCAACTCTGAGCAATCTTAGAGATGAAATCTTCAACTACCTTGAAGGAGATCTAAAGCTTGACCAGACGAGCAGCTGCCCTCAACCGCTTCCTCTCACGATCCACCGATTTATGTAAGCCTTTTTTCAAACATATCAAGAGGGCACAAAGAGACAAATGGGATGAGGAGTGCGAAAAAGCTTTCCAAGACTTAAAGAAGTATCTCACATCACCTCCCTTACTATCCAAGCCGGAAGCAGCGAAGGATTTATACATTTATTTGGTAGTCTCTGAAGTAGCAGTGAGCTCTGCCCTCATACGAGAAGAACTGAGGGCCCAACTACCGGTATTCTACATTTCTAAAGCTCATCATGATGCGAAAACAAGATATCCGAAGATCAAAAAATTAATTTTGGCGTTAGTTGTTGCGGCTCGGAAGCTCAGACCATACTTTCAAACTTATACAGTCATTGTCATGACTCAATATCCTTTACGATCCATCTTACATGGTCCAGACGCTTCTCAACGAGTGATGAAATGGGCATTGGAACTTAGCCAATATGGTTTAGTTTTCCGACCTCGCACAGCGATAAAGGCCCAAGCTTTGGCAGACTTCGTAGCGAAATTCACGCCTAGCCTAGGTGACGCAACATAATGGCCCAACAATGCCCTAAAAGAAACTGAGCGCACCTTAGCAGCGTCTACTCCATCCGATAAAGACTTCTGGCATTTGCATGTCGACAGAGCATCCAACTATAAAGGCTCGGGAGTAGGTGTGGTCATTGTTACTCCAGACGACTCAATACTCGAGCAAGGAATCACTCTAGGCTTCAAAGCATCCAATAACGAAGCAGAGTACGATGCCCTATTAGCAGGCCTCTGAATGGCAAAAGACTTGGCGGTGAAGAAGCTCGCAATTCATTCTGATTCCCAATTAATCACCAACCAGGCTACTAGGGAATACACGGTAAAACACCCAAGGATGGCACAATACCTAGAAAAAGTACGCCAGCAGCTTGAGGCATTCCAGACTTACACTCTCACTCAAGTTCCGCGGGCAGACAATGCCCATGTAGATGCACTAGCAGGTTTAGGCTCCGCCCTCAACTACCAATTTAAACGCTCAATTCTGGTGGAATATCTAGATAAGCCAAGCATAGAGATGGAGCTGATAGCTGAAGTGTCACAGGTTGGTATAACTCCCAACTGGCAAAGTTCTATTATAGACTACTTGGTTAGCGGCACACTACCCATCGAAAGATTGGAGCTCCAAATCAAGGCGGCACGCTATTATATGTGGAATGGCATTCTCATCTGAAGATCCTACACTGGACAACATCTCCGTTGCCTAGCACTTCCCAATGACTTGAAGGTTCTAAGCTCAATCCATGAAGGCGTTTGTGGGAATCACTCTGGAGGCCAATGCTAAGGAGTTAGTACAAAAGTGCAACCGCTGCCAACACTACAAACCGGTACCAACACTGCCTGCCAGCAAGCTACACCTACAGACGAGTCCTTGGCCATTCATTGATAGGAGCATATTTATGCGACTTAGTTAGCTTGTTTTCTTGCATTTTCATAGTTTATTTGTGTTTGTTATAGTGTTTAAGCTATTTTCATGTGTTTGTAGGTCCAAATGACAAAGTTGGCAAGAAAGTGCAATTTGGAGCATTTTGACGCAATTTTGGGCATCAAATGGATAGCTTATGAATGGAGCAAGTGGGATGGACGAATTTGAAGTTCAAGTGGCTAGGAATGTGCTGAAAAGATGAAGAAAATAAATCCAAGACAAAGAAGATAAGGAATCAGCTCAAAAGAAGAAACATTATCCAAAACCTTATCCAACCTTATCTTATCTTATCCTTGCCTAAATCTAGCTTTATCCTATCTTATCTTATCTATGTCAGTTTGTGCCTTAATTATTTCTAAGGGATAATTATACAAATAAAACACATTAAAATTGGTTTCTAGAAGCCCTTATCCACTCCTACAAAGGTGCTGCACCTTATCCCTTGTCTTTCTAGGAGTCAACCACAAAACAACTTTTCTAGAAGGCCTTATTCCTTGTCCTACAAATCTGGCACCCCAAACCTTTCTAGAAGTTCTAGAAACCTAATTCTACCTTTCCTTGTTGGTTTCTGCCCTTCTAGATGACCATTTTCCTTCAAGGATTATGTTATTATTTTCCTATACAAATTAGGCCTTGAAATCCTTTTCTTTTGCTACATAGGTGCTGCACTTAAGCCCTATAAATACACATATATGCCACACCATTCAGTTCACCACCCTCTACCACAATTTACTACACCATTCACCATAAATCCCTCATTGTGCCGCAACTAAGGAAGGAGAAGAAGGAAGAAACTTGGAGCCGTGCTTGCCATTCAAGAATATTGGATTGCTGGAGCGTTCTTAGGTGTATTGTATCTTTGATTTCAATGTTTAATTTAAATTATCTTTGTTTAATTGCGAACATGAGGAACTAATTTCTTTATAGTTGGAGGTAAATTCAAAGCCATGATTATATGTTTTATATGAATTGATTTCCTCCAGTTATTGTTTCATGAATCGTGAATGTTGTTTACTTATCTGTTTTATTAAGAACTTGTCTTTGTATGTTGATTAAGGTGGCCAACTTAGTTTGTGTGCATGAATTTGATGCTAGAGTATAAGGGAATTTCACCTAATCATTATGAACTTCTATTCATGAGTGGTAAAAGGCGCTAGTCACGATTGTGTTAAGTAAATCTTAGGCAAAAGTAACATGAAATTCATAGTTATAATTGCCTTGTCAATGCTTATGATTTCCATGGAACTTAATGATCTTTGAATGTATCTCTATCATGATGTTCATATAGGGAACTTGAGAAGAATAATTTGGTTGCGATGTGTTGTCCATTCAATTCAATGAATTTAGGGAAATCTAAGAGTTAATTTGTGTATTCACGATTAATTTGGGGCATTGTCGTTCATGGTTTAAAGAAACAATACTGGAAATCGATTTATTTTGCATATGTTCATGTCTGGAGAATGACCCTCTAACTAGCCTATTTCACCATTCAATTCATCCAATTTCATACCTAGTTTGCTTTAGTTTACAATCTGTTTAATTTAATTAATTTCGTCCAAATCAATCCCCCTCTCAATTAAGTGTCTTAGATTAGTTAAAAAGGTGTTTAATCTATCCAAATTAGTGTTTTGAGTCTCACTAGTGTTAAATTCATCCAAATAGTCCTTAGAACCTGTTTTGAGTCTTTTTAAGTTAGTTTTGTTGTTTTGAGTGTTTTAGGTCAGTTTAGAGTCTATAGAGTCTAGTCTTGTGTTTTTAAGTCTAGTTTAGTGTTTTAGAGTTTAATTTAAGTAGATTAGCAGCCCTAGTTAATCTCCGGTTTAGAACGATCCCTACTTGCTTAATACTACAATTACATATTCAATAGGGTTTAATTTGAGTGTCAAGTTAATTTTCACATCATTCATGCAATGGGCAATCGACCTAGTAGGGCCTATGCCGCCTGCTACTAGGGGCAGATGCATGATGATCGTGGCAACCGACTATTTCACCAAATGGGTAGAAGCAAAACCCATAACAACCACGACTCAAACGGACTTATAACACTTCATATGGAGGAACATCATTTGCTGATTTGGCATCCCTCAGTCCATCGTCATCGACAACGGCCCGCAATTTGTGGGAAAAGATTTGGTGAAGTTCTTCCAAAAATACGACATCAAACAACACATGTCCACTGTAAGATAACCTCAAGGTAATGGGCAGGCCGAAACATCCAACAAGACGATCCTCGACTGCCTTAAGAAATCCCTCACCGATAAAAAGGGAAAATGGCCAGATGAGCTCCCCGGATGTTTATGGGCATATCGCACCACCAAAAGACGAGCGACCGGTGAAACTCCTTTCTCTTTAGCATTTGGTTCGGAAGCAATCATTCCTCCCAACATCATCGTGCCAAGCATCAACTCTCTGTTGCCAAGCATTGAGCAGAACAGTAAAGAGATGGCCACAGACTTAGACATGGCAGAAGAGAGGCGTGAACAGACCATCACCCGCATCGCAGCTTACCAGCAACAGCTCTTTTCCAGCTACAATAAAAGGGCCAAGATCCGACAGTTCTAACTCGGAGATCTAGTCATGAGAAAGGCCTTCATCACTGCCCGCAGAGAAGGCTCGAAAAACATAGATCCCATTTCGGAAGGTCTTTACAAGATTAGCAGAGTAGGCGGCAAGGGTAGCTACACCCTTGCCACTATGAATGATAAAGATATCAAAAAGCAATGGAACCCCTACAATTTGAGGAAATACCATGTGTGACTTCCCACTACATCAAGACCCAAAGACTCAAGCATCTCAACGGGCACCATCTCGTAAGCCGAAGACTATCCAGTCATCATGCAGTCTTTTGCAGCTAAGTTATTCGCTCATTTTGTTCATTTTTCAATAAAGAATTCAGAAGTAATTTGCAACTTGGCTCGACTGCATGTTTACAACAACTTATCTTTCCTGTACTTCAAAAGAAGATCGCACTATCTTCTAGGACTCACCGCAGGAATTGCACCCCCCGAGGGACCAACCATGCTCTCCAAAGCGGGAAGATAAACTTAACACTCTGAATATCTAGACGTGGATGAGCCTGGCTGCCCTAGTATACCTAGAAGTAGCCACAATGGTATTTTTCAAGGCTTAGCTAGTTGAAGGATTTTGGGTCTCTTGGCCTAATCCATAGGGAACCGGGCCCTAGAGACGAAGGGGGCACATTACGCAGTACACCTTATGGGCAGCTACCCTGAAAACCTAAAGCTGCTACCGAGTGCACTAAGGTAGCCTACAGATTTCTGGAAGACTGCCTACGGCTTGCCCTTCGAGCAGTAAAACCACGCTAGACTTATGCAATCACACATTCTTGTGAAAGGTTAAACAAGCTAGCGTGCATGCACGAAGATTTTATCCACTGCTGACATGCTACGTAGTCGATAAGCTTCACCTCTGCCAAACGCAGAACAACCTACACCAAATCCTAAAGTGTTGTGATACTTGCTACACAACCTACGGAATTGGAAAAAAGCCAAGGTTAACTGCCTAATGGTTACGCGGATTCGTCTGCTTCTGTAAGTAAGGCATCCGGCTGCCAACCCTATGGATAAACAACTTTGCAAAAGTTCTACACCAATACCTACAGCTACGCAGGCTTGTCTGTTTATAGAAAAGTAGCACTCCTGCCACTGGTCTATAAGGTCTAAAGGTTAGGGCATGGACAAAAAAGAAGCAAAGATGGGGAAAAGCAAAGGAAGCAAGTTTATTAAATTTTATAGCAAAATTGATAAACAACTAGCAAATACCGAAGGAGTTCAAGAAAAAGCAACAAAAGAAAACAAAGAAAATCATAAAGGCTACCTAGAAGACTACTCTTCAATAGCTTGGACATCTCACAACTACTCGGTCGCCACACCTTCAGCAGCCTTAATGTTCTCAGCAGCGGCATCCTCCGACTCTTTACCCTCAGCTGCCCTAGCCTGGGCACCAACTTCTCCAACTACTTCACCAATAGAAGACTCCAAACTAAAAGCGAGCAAGTCTTTTGGAGAAATAGAGAATTTCTTAAAGTCTTTACCGGAAAACTCAAAGTCAGACGGCCGCCCATAGAGATGATCTACATAGCCCAACTTGTAGAAATCAGCTTGACTCTGAGTAAGCGAAGCCTCGAACCCAGCCTTCTCACCCTTCAACTGCTTATTTTCCTCAAGCAGGCAAGCACGAACCCGCTGCAACTCCTCAATTTCCTTCTTCAGATTGTCGTTGGTCTTTAAAGCACTTTGAAGTTCCAACATTTGAGGCTCAAGCCTATCAACAACCTTTCTGAAGTGGATCACATGGTTTTAAGTAGCAATCAATTCTTCATCCTTTGCACAAGCAATGGAGTGAAATTCAGAGATGGAACACTCAAGATCTTGAATCTAAGGTATGTAATGCTCGATTTCCTTCTCTGCACTTTCATACTTTACTTGGATCACATCAAGCCTAGTCTTCAAATCCATGATCTCTTGGCGAGCGGCTTCAAGCTGCAGAGAAGTGGGGGCAGAAATGTTAGATCCATTCAAAGCAGCAGCTCAGATTCCAATTTCTTGATTTTTTCGACCGAGGAGTAAGCTTCGGCAGCCATGGTTCTTGCCATCTTTTTAGCAGCCTTGGTATCCTCTTAGTCAAGGAGCATAGACTCGGCTGCCAGAATTGTTGTTTTTTGCATCATGGCTAGCAGAGCAGTCTTCCTATACTCGGGTGTGTGCTTCGCGAAAAGACTCAGGCCAACAATCTCTTTGACGCCATCAACAAACTTGGCACATAAATCCATGTCTTCAAGTAGATCTGGCTTCAAAAGCACGCAAATCTCAGCAGCTTCCCCAGAAACAGCCTTGGTGGATTCTTCAAGCCTGCCTGAATGACCAGTTTCCTTCTTATCAGCAGACGAGTTGGTTACAGCAACTGGAGGAAGCAGGTTTTGGTGCCACTTTAGCAGGTAGGGGCACCTTATCACTCTTCATAGTAGCAAGCCTCTCCAAAGATGAGCCAGACTTAGCCTCAGACGAACGCTTTGGCATAAACTTTGGCACCAGAGGCACGGAGGAACTTCTAGGCTGGGCAATCCTTTCAGCAATCGAGCTAGTAGCCTTCAGAGCAATAGGCGTTACCGACACAAATCTAGCAATTCTTTCTTTCTCGCCCTTAGAGGAAGTCAAGTTAATCACAATCTTAGGAACAGTTGATAAACCTTCACAAGCAGCGGAATCAATCTTTGGTTTCTTCTCAACAGGTATTTCTTGAGCAGCCGGATAATCCCCGCGAGCCATCTTCGGTTTCTTTTCAGCAGGCATCTCTTTAGCAGGCTGGGAATATTTCCTTTTCCCACCTTCATTGATAGCAGGCTCCACCACAGTGATAGGATGAGTCATCGCATCTATCTTGATCGATTTTATCTCCTCTTTTGGGGGTAGCCTACTTTTTTCCTACGAAGAGGACTAAGCAGCCAAGGCCACTCACGATATTCGGAAGGGATACCCAGAGCGACATGTACTTTCTTCATGTCCAGAGAAACCTTAGGAATTGAGCCAAATTTCAAATCTACAAAAAACAATAGAAGATAATCAAAAAATTGAAGAGTAACTTGGCACTAAAGCAAAGCAGCCGAGAAGTTAAGCAGCCTGCTTACCAGATATGAAGACTGTTGGAACACGCAGCTTGGGGGAAAAATCAGACTCCTATTCTCCACTTATCTCCAAAGTCTCTTTGGCCCAGTCATGATCTCCTTTGCTCGAGTTATCAAAAAGCTTATGACGAGATCGCAGTTGCCCAACTCCGCCAATGTGACCAATGTCAAAGAAGTACCAAAATTCGTTGACGGTTAAATCTAAGTCAAAGAATTGGCTTAGATTGTGGAATCCCACCATCACACGGACCGCGTTTGAGGAAAATTGTGCGGGGGTACATCTCATGGAACAAAGCACTTCTTGGAAGAAACGCGGCATAGGGAAAGTAAACCCTCACACAAAATAGTAGAGGTGGAACTTGATGGCTCTCCGAGTTCCACTGCATGATTCCCGGCTGTTACCATCCTTAACTCGCTTCACACGCACTCCCGACGGAATGGCATGCCAATACACTTCAAGAAAATCTCTAAACAAATCATCGAAGCTAATCTTGAAGTGAGCAGCTTTGAAGTAGCCAACCTTGCTCAAAGACCCGCCTTAACGGTACAATGATGGCACACCATCATCATTCTTATGGCTCGAGGAAGACATGCTTGAAAATTCTACAAAAAGCACAAGTGGGATTCGTTAGAGAGTTGTTTTAAAAATAAAAAAAAAGGCTTAAAGCCTAGCCGCAAAAAACCCAAAAGAACATAAAGCCCTTCTGTTCTTTCCTAGGGCACAAGCCCCAACAAAAAAAAAATGTGTGGCAAAACATGGAGCCCAGCCCACGCTGGCTCCCCCATCATTCTCCACGGTCCAAGGCTTTGCAGCCCAGCTCAGCTGACAGGGGGCAGGCGCCCCCACACCTTCTCCTTTCTCACAGCCCAGGCACAAAGGCCCAGACTGTAGCACCAACCCATGGTCCAAGTCGTAGGAAGCATAGCACCCATGCCAAACTCCATGGCATGGCTTGTCTGCTCCCACCACCCACGGCAACAGTGCCTCAACCTCCCTAGGTCCATTGTCAAATCTCCTCGACCATTGTCAAGACAATTTCAAGCCTCGAGGTATTAAAAAAAATCAAGAAGACAAGAAAAGTAATTTTTTCTTACCTATAAGCAACGAGAAGACGAAGCAAGCAACGAAAGACGATCCTTTGCATGGGCAAGATGTAGAAGATGGCTAGAGGAGGGGGAATAAATACCC
This sequence comes from Malus domestica, assembly GCF_042453785.1. Classification (NCBI taxonomy): domain Eukaryota; kingdom Viridiplantae; phylum Streptophyta; class Magnoliopsida; order Rosales; family Rosaceae; genus Malus; species Malus domestica. Next base: position 22,378,790 of record NC_091675.1, read on the forward strand.
TCTAAGCTTTTTCTCGCTTGTAGGGTGAAATAAGTTTCTCTCAAGAAGTTGATTTAATAATCCACTTAAGGTGGACTTAAATAAACTTTGAGAGGGATTTATTTCCCCTCTCCTAGAAGGATCTAATTTCCTATTAAAAGAGAAAATCATCACCAAAATAGGAAGCAATTTAAAGTTTCCTAAAGCAAGAGAATCTCTACACCTGTTGCCCCTTTTCTATGAGCAGCCCAATAGGTGTGGGGGCATTTGTGGAGCCAAAAATATTCACTAGGCGACACGTGGATTTTTGGACAAAAGAGGACAAAAATACCCTTGAGGCATAACGGGATTCCTACGCGCGAGCAGCTGGTAATCATCTTTCAACCAAGTCAAAAGTGCCCAAAATAGGTAACAATTTAAAGCCTATTTCATCAAATCCTTTCTATAAGATATTCCCAAAACCTAATTTATTCTATATGTTTTATATTCCATTATTTAGCTAATCAATTAGCTAAATAATATATTCCTTTCATATTTCCTAATATCTTCCTTTAAAAACATAATAATTGACTAATTAAGGGATTAATTGCCTAATCAATCCCCTAATTGTCAATTAAATCACTCATTCAAACCCAAAACTACTCAAAGGCCGATCATCCCCATTCAAAAAGGAGTCCACCACTTTTTCTACCTTTTTTCATCATTTCTCCCTTTTTATTACACTAATTAGCTAGCCAATTAATTTCATAACCACCAAAATATTCCCTTTATGTTTAATTAGGCAATTAATCATAATAAGTTGCCTAATTAAACCAAAATTAAACCTAGAAAACCCTACCTAGTGGTCGGCCACTCCCTCTCCAAAAGGGACCGGCCTATCCCTATGCATAGACTTCCATTTTCACCAAAAAATCATTCCAACACTCTTGCAAAATTCCACAAACTCTCTAAACACTTTTTCTCTCTAAATTCCTAACTTTCGCATCGGAGTTTCTTCGGCCAAAGCCCCCTATTCATCGTGGGTGCGTGAGGCTCTTGGCCTTGACTCTAAGGTGTTAATTGTTTTGTAGGTGCGATTTTGTCCAAGAAGAAGGAGGAAGAAATTTGCATCCACACACACAGCTCTCCAGACTCCTCTGTTAGTCTCTTCTCTCGGTCTCTTTCTCTCTTTCTCACTTAAGACTTTTCTCGATCTCTTGTTCAATTTTTCTCTACACTCCATAAGTCTAAAGGTAAGAAAACTATGACTTTCCTAACTCATTTCATTTGTCAACTTTGATTTGAATTTGAATTGAGATTAGAGATTCTAAATTGGGATGAGGGTTTCTGATTTGTATTAAAATTAGAGATTGTGATTTTGAAACTAGGGATTGTGATTTTAAAATTAGAGATTGTAATTTCGAAACCAGGTATTGCCAACTTTGAATTGGAATTGAAATTGGAATTTGATTCCAAAATCGGGGATCAGTGTGAAATTAGGGATTGAGATTTTGTGAAGTCTAGAATTATTATTTGGCTTTCCTTATCAAATCTTGTAAATTGTACCACACACATGCTCTACATAGATTTAGGGTTCAATATCACTTTTGGGATCTTGCTACTGGAAATATTCTCTCAAGAGCTAACTTCTTATATCAAAGGTTTGTTCGTACATATGCATTTTATGTTATTATTTCTAATTCATTATGTCTAGTGGTTCTGTCTCATCAAATTTTCTCGCTATTTTCCAGTTTGTTGGGCACACACTTTAAGACAGTCCACATGAGTCAAGTGACACCATTTTCCCAAGAGTGATTTTTAACCCTATATCTTTCTTGATTGCTTGTGCACAAGATTCTAAAAAACGAAAGGCGCTAGTCGGGCGATAGGTTGGGGCCTAGCGCCTAGGTGGCTAGGCGGGCCTAAACGGACGCTTAGGGGGTTTTATGAAAATTTATTGTATGTTATAAAAGAAATATATTAAGTTATAAAAATAAAGTAATAATAAGATATTTTGAATTATTAGTAATTAATTTATTTTTTTTTAAATATAAGTGAAAATTCCACGATGTGGGTTAGGTAGTTGCATCCTTCCCCATTTCATAAAGCCTCACGTGTGAGGTGTGATCCTTCCCTTCCACCCCAACCCTCACATCACCCAAGAGACTCCCGAACGAAGGAGACCACTTTGACCCTTTGAAAACTGAAAACTTTGATTTATTTTTATTCTTTCCTTTTCCTCATCGTCATCGTCTTTTTTCCGTTTCCTTATCTTCTTCCTTTTTCCATTTTCCCTCTATAAATTTTATTTCTTTTTGTTTCCCTTCTTCTATTTTGCTTTGCAAGTTCCTCTGCTTCGATGGATTTCAAAGAGAGGGAGTCGTAATGGCCAAGCAAGTCGTGGTGCACATAGAGAATGAGTTGAAGCGGAGCAAAATCTTTTACAATTCTGGTTCTGTTTGGAATTTCTTCCCAGGAAACCATTTCACTCCACCTAGATCGTCTAGAAGTGTGTAGGTGCCTAACAACTCCTTGATTTTCCTTAATGTTTCAAACCTTATCGCATCCGCACAACGACACCTAGGCTGATTTTTAGACCACTGCTTTTTCACTTGACACGTGTTGACATGCCCGACCCCGATATCCTCCAAACACCAGGGTAGGCATGTGTTGGCCGACACCTAAAGGTGACGAAGCCATACTAACATGCATGAGAACTATGAAGAAAGAACGAACATAAATAACACTTGTAAATTTAATTATAATGAATATGCAATTGTGGAACATGTTCAAAGCATACAGATAAACCAGAACATTGAAGAATGAATAATATACAAATGTACGAACAAAGGAATGGGTCCTACACCAAAAGGACTCGTAGCTATTGATGCGGGACTGCCTTGACGTCGGAATTGTACGCCTCGATTCTAAGTCCTGAGGAGGCGCAAAACAAAATATTAGTGGACCAAGTTATATATAAATAATACTAAATAGTTATTCAACAATGTACTAACACCCAGTTTGGAAAACTCATATAGCATAATAAGTAATAGGTTTTCCGAAAACCTTAGCATGTCATAAAACCTTTCATAAAACATATATGATATATAATGTGCTTAGTAGTGGTATCACAATCAACCGAGGCCACTACATCACCAGACCGAAGCCATATGTAAATACCTTTCGATCGAAGCCACTACATTACCCGACCGAAGCCATAGACAAATATATTCCGACCGAAGCCAGTACATCACCCGTCCGAAGCCATATATAAATATCTTCCGACCGAAGCTATATATAAATATCATTATCCATATGTAAGCATACAAAATCATACACATTATCTCTTCAAAATATATATCATCAGAGCTCAATAGCTCAAACATCATATCATAAATATCTCAGTAAACAGTTATTCGATAAAGCATGATATTCCATAAAGCATAAATCCGATTTACTCATAAGCGTTTCATAAAACGTAGTCATAAAATCGTGCTTTCATGTATGCATTTCTAATAATAAAATCATGCATTTTGGAAGGGGTCCACTCACCTTACTCCGTCATCGAAGAGACAGGCAAACTATAGAAGACGGAAATGCCACTAACAACGCACCTAAGCACATAAAGGGACCAATTAATTAAACTATACTATAACGATTAAATTTAAGAAAATGGATGTCGTAAACAGATTCAGGATGTCGAAAAAACTAAAGGGAAACCTCGGGTACCCCCACGTGCCGCCACATTGTGACAGCCCGGAAGGTCATGCGCCACTGCACGCGCCTAGTTAGGTCGTCAAAAAGTTAGCCAGAAAAGTCACCGACGGCGCCATGGACGGTAGTGGAGCATAATACTTTCGATGAAGGCGCGTGTGCTCCACGCGCCCATACGTAGGCCCACACACTGACTGGAAATTGGATCTAGTTGGGTTGGGTCGGATCCGGGTTTTAGGTTTTCTGGGTTAAGCTGGTTTTTTGTTCGGATCTGGGCTTGGTTTAGTAAGCAAAAGTTCTGGGTTAGGCCGGGTAGCATGGCCCAAAGGTTTGGGCTAGGTAGTAGTTGGGTTTGGATCCGGGTTCAAGGGTGGTGGGTCGGGTTAACCCGGTTTCAGGTCGTGGGTTTGGCCAGAATTTGGGCAAGGTTTCTCGAGCTCCGTTCGAGCTCATTTCTACACCATTTTGATGTAAAAGCTATGAAAATGAAGCTTAAAGAAAGATTAAGAGGTTCGTACCAGCTTGGAGTTAGGTCATGGCCGAAGTTGGCCAGAAAATGGCCTGGAAGGCTTAGGTTCTTGTCGGAAAACTGGGTTTTATTACTTCCTTCGTTCCTACGCAATCTTGTCATTCACAAGGCCTAAACTAGGTTAGAACGGAACCACAATGATGAACAAAGAATGATCTAAGTACCTCGAGGCTTACCTCACGTCAGGAAAAATCAAGAACTCGCGGGCTTCGTTTGGGGACGATGATGAATAGTGTATAATTCGTTGCAAGGTTTGAGATCTCAGGCTAGACTCCACATTCGCGGTGGTGACTAGTAATGGTATTGTCATCATCGTTGTTATTGTTTGTGTGTGAGCGTATGTGTATGGTGCTCGGGGGAAAAGAAAGTGCAACAAGGGAGAGAGAGAGTGAAGAGTGAAGAGAGATGTTCGAGAGAAAGTCACGGGGAGAGGAGAAAGGAAAAGGGAGTGGGTCAAGGGACCAGAAAGTAAGGTAGGCCCCACATGGCACACTAACCAAGATCCAAAAAGCAACCATTTCAAAATATCCCCTAACCAAAGTGAAATTACAAAATTGCCCTTCCGATTCGTAAAATCTAGGATGGGTCGTTACAATATACCCCCGTTAAGAAAATTTCATCCCTGAAATTTGAAATAACTTGTTATACAAAAATACTCGAAGATAGGAAGAAGAGTATATATAAAGAAGAAATCAAGTCAGAGCGGTTGCATAAAAGAGAATGTGCCACATCGTCACGATCGGGTTGCAATGATTCCTCTTTCATGCCTCCAAGCTCATACTTTCTTCCCCTATCAAGAAAAATGTAGTATCATACTTTAAAAAGATATAAAGTCGAAAATATATAATAATGTAAGGTAAAAAATATGTATGCATAATACGATAACGTCAAGATAGATATGTACACACAGAAGTCGAAAACTTATATTGACTTTAAAACTGAAAGTGGAAATGGCTTGCTCAAACATTGTGACGTCAAAGGTACAAATATATAACTATAATAAGTAAGTTAAAATTACTTGCACCGAGAATTTAAAACCAAAAAAGAGAATGGGTCTCGCCTAAGCATTCGTAAAGTCACATACTCCGAAAATACGTGTGTGTCTTTAGGTCGAGCCCCAACAATAATTAATCAGTAACCACTACTGTAGACAGGTCTACCTACCCACTTGCTTAATGAACCCAACGAATAAACTGTTGATATTATAGTCTACAGCCCGTAATATCGACAACACATTGTTGTCTCAATAACCAAGTAGTAATTTCCCAGGGATACAAAATTACCATTTTATTTAAACTCCAAGGTGACACATAGTTCGCAATACTCTTCTATCTAACAAGTGCTACCTGTATAATCTCTCATACTAAGTCTCACATAGTGCCATACACAAACCGAAAATAATAAATGTCATCGTGAACAACTCCAAAAGAAATCAGTGTAAATTCTAATCATGCTGAAACCACAGAACGAATGGACACAACATGCCCTCTAAGGTCTAGATAGTTTGTTCAGACTGTCCAACAGTCTGAGAATGAAATGTAGTACTGGACAACAACTTAGTACTCAAGGCCTTCAAGAAAGCTTCACAAGACTTTGGAGTGACACGCACATCACGATGAGGTACAATAGTGACGGCATACCCAAAAATCGAACATTATGATTCACACAGCCTAAATGAACTGATTCATTGAAAATTTCTGTCGGATTTAGCAAAAGGCTATGTCGAGAAGGCTAAAAGAACACTTAAGAATTTAAGGGTCAAACAAGTCCATCAAATCTAGAGTATAAGATAATAGGATTGAATGCATAACTTTGATGCAAGAACACGTATGAGTACCTAACTTGATTTTTATGGCAAGTCGAGATGGTTGAGTGTGGACTCGACTTGAGTGGTAGTTCAAAGTAATCTGATAGGCAGTGACTTAGACCTTTTCCTATTCCAATATTCACAGCTTTCTTACTCTTAGTCAATAACAATTTGTTTCTTATCAACATAGTTCCAACTCCTCGGACCTTCAAATCTCATCTCATGTCATCCGACACCTGCTTATTCAAACTTGCACATTACTGATGCTTTTGGGCTTCATACCTGAAATCTACCGATACTAGTTTGACTTAGGAGTGAGCCGACAATACTCACCATGGATCGGGTGCCAAAGTAGACCCAATTCCACGAAGAGAAACAATAGTGGAACAAGGATAACTCGGATAAAGGTAAACTGTCCCTAGCATTTTTTACTAAGAGCATCAACTATGACAATTGCCTGACCAAGATGGTATTCAAAAGTGCAATCAATCATCAATAAGTTCCATCCACCTCTTCTTTCTCAAACTCAACCATTTTTATGTGAACGCACACAACTTCTTTGGTCATAAAGGATGCAAAACTTCTCGCTGTAAAGAAAACATCACCAGATTTTACAGCAAAAGAGATTATTATCAGCTCTAGGTCATGAATAGGATAATTCTTTTCGTGAGGTTTAAGATGTCCGGAGCATAGGTGATGACCTTCCCATTCAACATCCGAAAACAACCCTAAATGTGACAAAAATGCAATAAAATGTCAAGCAAAACAGGGACGGGAGCATAAGTAAGACGATGTTCCAAACTCCAAAAGTTATGTTCCCAACCTTCGTCCCACATAATTTCTACAAAGAAAGGGTGTCATTAGGTTTTCAAGTAAGACTGTAACCATTGGCTCAAGGTCGTAGATAGGATGGTTCACTTCATACGGTTCCAACCGTCAAGAAGCACACGCGTTTCTGCATCAACGTGCAGCTAAATATTCAATAATACATCACCGTAAAATTCAAAATTTGTCGATGTCATCAAAAAGTGTAAGAATAATGATCAAGTGAAACAATACTTCAGTTGTCAAAAACTTTGTTCACCATCAACATCTCAAACAAGATTGACTTGCTACCTAGCCAAAAGGAATAGGGCTAAGCATAAAGAATCGTTAAGAACTGCCTATAGAAAATTGACAAGACCAATGATATTTCGTATTTCACAACACCTTGTGTGGATTTTCAATTTCTAACGGTTGCAACCCTTTTGGAAATCGATGAGAATAATGTCTACTACAAAAGAGTCTTCCAAGAAAAGTATCTAATCTAAACAAAATCAACGTTCGAAGAATTTGGTGTAAAGCTGACTGTTGATATTTAGTGAACTTGACCTCATTGTTGGAGTAAGCAAGAAGGTTATCGGTAAGACAATCACCGAGAAATCTTCTTAGGGTCCACACAAATTCCCTCTGAGGAAACAAGAAGTCCAAAAGCATGATTCGATCCCACCAAACTAACACTTGCTAAATTGCGCATATAACTGATGCTTCCTCACTTTCTTCAACCCAAACTTCGGATGTTTTGAGCAATCTCCATATAGAACTTTGCCCGCCATTCCTAGGGAACGCATATCGCAGATTAACATCATCATTTCAGAACACTCCAGCTGGTATGGTCCAAACATTAACCCATTAAGATTTTTCTATTTCACAACACTTTTATGTAGATCCGACTCCGTCTGCCATTTCTAAGGAACACATATCACAAAGTATCTTCCTTGTTTGGGATCAGCAGCTGGTCTTAACCAGACTTCCTCTTACTGAGATTTTGTATTTCACATCACTTCAATATAAATACGACTCTGCCCGCCATTCCTAGGGAACGCATGTTGTAGAGTATCGGTCCATTATTGAAAGTCATCTATCATTCCATTTTGTCACCGATGAGGCACAATCCTGACACGAATTATTGTATTTCAAATAGAATGTGACAATTTAGACAGAAAAAGGTTTGCACAACTACGTCGAATGGCACCAAATCTGGAAACCGTGACATCCAAATGATGTCAAGGCTGACACGCTACCACAACAATAAAATATCCTAAGTATGTTATGAACAAACCATGCTCTGATACCAAATTGACACAATTGACCCCGATATCCTCCAAACACCAGGGTAAGCACGTGTTGACCGACACCCGAAAGTGACGAAGCCATACTAAAATGTATAAGAACTATGAAGAAAGAACGAACATAAATAAAACTTGTAAATTTAATTATAATGAATATGCAATTGTGAAACATGTTCAGAGTATACAGCTAAACCAGAACATTGAAGAAGGAATAATATACAAATGTATGAACAGAGGAATGGGTCCTACATCGAGAGGACTCAAAGCTATTGATGTGGGAGTGCCTTGACATCGGGATTGTACACCTCGATTCTAAGTCCTGAGGGGGCGCAAAACAAAACATGAGTGAACCAAGTTATATATAAATAATACTAAACAGTTATTCAATAATGAACTAACCCCCAGTTTGGAAAACTCATATAGCATAATAAGTAATAGGTTTTTCGAAAATCATAGCATGCCATAAAAGCTTTCATAGAACATATGTCATATATAGTGTGCTTAATAGTGGTATCACAATTGACCGAAGCCACTACATCACCAGACCGAAGCCATATGTAAATATCTTTCGATCGAAGCCACTACATCACCAGGCAGAAGCCATATATAAATATCTTCTGACCAAAGCGACTACATTGCTCGGTCGAAGCCATATATAAATATATTCCGACCGAAGCCATATATAATTATCTTTTGACCACTACATCACCCGGCCGAAGCCTTATATAAATATCATTATCCATATGTAAGCATAGAAAATCATAAACATTATTTGTTCAAAATATATCTCATCGGAGCTCAATAGCTCAAACAAAATATCATAAATATCTCGGTAAACAGTTATTTGATAAAGCATGATATTTCATAAAGCATGTATTTGATTTACTCATAAGTGTTTCATAAAACGTAGTCATAAAATCATGCTTTTATGTATGCATTTCTAATAATAAAATCATGCATTTTGGAAGGGGTCCACTCACCTTACCCAGTTGTCGAATAGCCATGCAAACTAGAGAAGACGGAAATGCCACTAACAATGCACCTAAGCACATAAAGGGACCAATTAATTAAATTATACTATAATGATTGAATTTGAGAAAACGGACGTCGCAAACGACTTCAGGACATCAAAAAACCTAAAAGGGAACCTCGGGTAACCCTACTCACCACCACGCACTAAGTTGGATTGCCAAAAAGTTGGCAGGAAAAATCACCGGCACCGTCCACACTCCGGTGGAGGTGGGTGCGCTCCACGCGCCGGCCAAGACAAGCACCTACGCACGGACCCATGCCCTGACTGGAAATTGGGATCCGGTTGGGGTGGGTCAGGTAGGATCCGGGTTTTGGGTTTTCTGGGTTAGGCGGGTTTCTGGTTCAGGTTTGAGCTTGGTTTAGTGGGGCGAAGTTTTGGGTTGGGTCGGGTAGCATCGCCCAAAGGTTTGGGCCGAGTAATAGTTGGGTTTGGATCCGGGTTAAAGGGTGGCAAGTCGGGTCAACCTGGTTTCAGGCTGTGGGTTCGGCCGGAATCTGGGTAAAGTTTCCCGAGCTCTGTTCGAGCTCATTTCTACACCATTTTCGATGTACAAGCTAATGAAATGAAGCTTAGAGAGAGAGGAAGAGGTTTGTACCAGTTTGGAGTCAGGTCATGACCAGAGTTGGCCAGAAAATTGCCTAGAAGGCTCAGGTTCTCGCTGGAAAACTAGGTTTGATTACTTCTTTCGTTCCTATGCGATCTTGTCGTTCAAAAGGCCTAAAATAGGTTAGAACGAAACCACAATGATGAACAAAGAAGGATCTGAGTACCCCTGAGGCTTACCCCACGTCAGGAAAAATCGAGAACTCGCCAGGTTTCATTTGGGGACGATGATGAACAGTGTATAACTCACTGCAAGGTTCGAGATCTTAGGCTACACTCTATGTTTGCGATAGTGATTGGTGGTGGTGTTGCTGTCGTCGTCGATGTTGTTTGTGTGTATGTGTGTGTGTGTGTGTGTGTGTGGTGCTTGTGGGATGAGAGGGTGCAGCAAGGGTGAGAGAGTGAAGAGATAAGGAATATGTCTAAGAGAAAGTCATGGGTAGAAGAGAAAGGAAGAGTGAGTGGGCCGGGGGACCAAAAAGGAAAATGGGCCCCAAATTGCATACCAAACAAGATCCAAAAAGCAACCATTTCAAAATATCTCCCAACCAAAGTGAAATTACAAAATTGCCTTTTCGATTTGTAAAATCTGGTACGGGTCGTTACACGTGTTCTTTTGCTCCCTTTTTGTCTAAAACTTTCGAGCATCTTTAAATAGTTCATCTAGGGTTCATTTGTTTTTTTGGGCTAAGATTGGAAAATTTTTTAGAGTTTTTTTTTCATCTCCATCTCAAATTTCCTGGGAGCACCAAGCATATTTTCTAGGTAATGTTCTTCATTGGATATTTATAAATCTATCTTTGAAATTGTTTGCTTAAATCATTTTTATATGCTCGTTTGTTTTGGCTAGAAAGTTTACATTTTCTAAAAATAGTGTTTTTAGTTCTGAGTTACCTCTTGTGTTTTTCATTGAAACCCTAGCCACAAAACCATGTTCATGCACCAAATATCCAATCATTGCATAGTAGGGTAGCACTGTCTCCATGGCTTTGTTTTAATTTGGTGATCAAGTTCTTCGAGTTTCAAATCTTTAAACTGACCCCATTTTCGGATTCACGTCAGTTTCTTCCTTCAACTCTTTGACTCAAGAAACTAACTAGTGATTGAATCCAGATTGCACATTATCATCATTATCATATCATGTGCATTTGTTGATGTTGGTTTCAGTGCCACAAGATGAAAAGTTTAGGAGAAGTTGTCATCTTGTGAAGATTGGAGACGACTCCATTTTGGTGCCATTAGGTGAAGAGCTCAGGAAGAGCTGCCACTTCGTGAAGATTGAAGAAATTCTCAACTTGTGCAAAGCAATGTTGCACAAAGGTAAAACTGCTTTGTAGACTAGGTTTAGAAATTTAGTTTTGCGTGGTACTTTGTAAGAACCTTATTTGTACTAGTGGATTGGACTCAGTAGAGAGTCCCCGATTATTTAACCTAGAAGTAGGTTTTCCCTGGAAAAAACTTCTTGCAATCTTTGTCTCTTAAACTTGTACACATATCTTATTACTTGCCTATGTTTCATGTGTCTTATAAGTTGTTATTTGATATGTGTTAGCGACTAAGTTTACACTGCATATTATGAGCAATGAATTGAATCGTTGTTGACTAGGATAACATGTAGTGAATTAAGTTTGATTCGTAGATTTGCATTTAATTAACTGACGAATATGTACTAAATTGACTGGTGAGTTTGACTAGTCAATCCAGCATACTTTAATTCATAATTCCTTTGTAATTGTTGTTTGCATAATGAACTAATATATAAATGTGTTCAAATTTATGAATTATTGTTGTGAACTAATATGGGCAGACTCTGATTAGTTGGACGTATATTAAATTTGGATTTGTTCTTACAACTGCATTTTATATCACTGACTAACTTGTAGTTATTTGACTAGCTCATTTGACTAATCTACTGTGCAAAGTTAAATTTTTATTTGCAGGATATTCCGCCTAATACCAAATTCCAAAGTTTGAAATGGGGATTAGGGATTGATATTTTGAAATTTGATTTCGAAACTAGGGATTGATATTCTGAAATTTGATTTTGAAATTAGGGATTGAGATTTTGAGATTGGGGATTCTCTGATTCTGATATTGAGGTTTTTATACAGTTTGATCTGAAATTGGGAATTCTCCGATGCATGTATGTTAGTATGATATGTATGCTATTTGTGTCAGTCTTTGTATGTATGTATGGTATTTGTATGCAGAAAATTTGATCTCGTCTTATACGTGTCTTTGTTATACTATTAAAGTTGTTTTAATAAATATTACTATTTCTTCCAAAGGAAATGGAGTCAAATAATCTAATTTAATTTCTAATTTTTAAGCAGTGGGGCAGATTTTAGAAAACGTAACAACAAGAGTGAACTAAAATTGATTCCAATACGGCAATACCCCTTATATTCCTTATTTTTTCATATACTTTTTCATTTTTCAAAAACCAAAAAGTTAAACATACATTTTAAGCATGATTTTTGTATTTTTTTGGGATATGATATCTACACACTCCTTTTACTTCTCACGCACTCATTATTAATTTATGTATTTTGATCTACAATTCATTCGACTCGACAGTCGGAAATTAAGAGGGTGTGTGAGAAGTAAAAATGGGTGTGTGGATAGCACATCCCCATTTTTTTTTACATTAGTCACTTAAACCTCTTCCCTTACTTTTCCTGTATCACCTTAACAAAGTTGGGTTTTTATCACAAATGATCTAATGAATTGACCTACCCCATCAAGATGGTCATTGAAATTTGAAAATCGATCAATGTCATCATTCCTTCTGCATTCTGTTAAAAATCTGTTCGTGTGCTGATGTGGCAAATATGGATTTAAAAAAACAAATTAATTTTTTAATTTAGCCCATTGATTCTCTCTTCCTCTACTATCTCTCCTTCCCTCCCGTATTCTCTCTCCCTTTAACAATGCAATAGCAGCCAAGATGCAGCATCGAAGAGACGATGGCGCCGCTATCCTCCTCATCAAACAATCCGGGCCCTTGAAATTTGATCAAACGGCTAAAAACACGGGCCCACTTTAAAAGTTATAATAACTTTAGCTGTTGGATCAAATTTCAATAGCCCGGATTGTTTGATGAGGAGGATTAGGTGGAAGTGATCCGAAGAGGATCCCTTTCCGCTCATTGCCATTAAGATAAGAACCGGTCTTAAATAACTTTAGCTGTTGGATCAAATTTCAATAGCCCGGATTGTTTGATGAGGAGGATTAGGTGGAAGTGATCCGAAGAGGATCCCTTTCCGCTCATTGCCATTAAGATAAGAACCGGTCTTAAATTTCCATATTTTATTACTACTTTTACTTAGTTATTAATTTACTAACAGCCTCTACTAGTATAAACAGGAGAAGCTCATCGCCATTTCTTTTCAAAACCAATAAGTACTTGAGTGAGAATAGGATGGCATGCAATGCTTGCATTAGTTTACGTAGAGGTTGGTTGGTACATATGTGTGTGTGTGTGTGTGTGTGTACATGTTTATAGTGTGATTAGAAAAGAAATTAGAGTGGAGGAAATACATGGCTTAGGAGTGATGAGGAGCTTGCACAAGTACGTGGAGTCTAGCTATTGCGATAGTGACGTGGATCTTTGTTTTAGTTTTGGAATCGGGGTAGGAGGTTTCTTATAGAACTTATTATTTGTCTTGTTTAAGCTTTGTGAAATATGTGTTATACTTGGTATGTTTATAACTGATATAAATGTTTATATTAGAACATTGACATATTATTGTTATTTTTGGTAATGTGGATATCGTCATAATGTTGATTATATGCATGTGTCAATGCATATTGGGGTGGATGGATTTTATTGGAATATATACGGAAGTGTTTCAACTCTTGTGGAACTAGCAAGGGTGACAAAAGTGAAATTATAGGAATGATACAAAGTAGTGAGGACTCTGGCGACCGAGAAAAGAACAAGATGATTGTCAAGACCTAAAAATGTAACATGACAGCGCCGTGAATCTTAAAAACCCATGAGAGTTGCATGCTCTGTCTCAAGACACGACAATTCTCTTGTATCTTTAAGACGCCGCGACTCTTAAAAACGCATGAGAGTTGCATGCTCTGTCTCAGAACACGACAATTCTCTTTTATCAATAAGATACGCAAGGCCTCTAATACTATTAACAAAATAAATATCAGAGTTCAAGCAAAAGCCATAACATTCAGAACTATTTCATAAGCAACCTTTTTACAAAAGAAATCCTATAAATTTAGTTTACAACAGACAAGAAAATCATAAGTTTTAGATAAATATATACATAAGCAAAAGAGGCTACACATAAACATTTTCCACTGAAACCAGAAAATCAATATTTACATTTCAAAAGCTGATTTTCTGACTCGAAAGCTTTGAGGTTAACAAGCTACAACCACACACCTTAGTCCAACTCTTCCATTCAATCTCGCACAGCACCTGAAAATGTAGGGGTGAGCATCACATACAATCATTTGCACCCCCTCGGGAGGCACCCTAGCTGAGTTTGAAACTAGATATACCTTTGTACTAAGTATAAAAGAAACAATTTGCACACAAAAAACCCTTGGCTTGAGTTAAAATTTATTTCATGCTCATGCAAGTTAACTATAGCAGGATCCCTAGATTCTTTTTGTCCTGACAATCGAAAACGCGGCCAACTACCCATACCTAAAAAAAATATTCTCAAATAATACCAACAGAAGATAGGGTAATGAAAGTGTCCACTTACAACCTATACCACATAGACACAAGTACCCTCCCCTTACGGTTAATGGTACGAGTCCATTTGTATAGGACTCTTCACAGGTTTAGGGGATCGAAGCCCAAGGTAGTCACAGCCCCCTTCACTCTCAGGTAGTCAGTACAAGATAGAATAACATAAATCACATGCTAGAGAAATCAAAACTCTTTTTCCTAACATGCAAAAAAAAAAACAAAAAAAAAAAACATATCATTACACACTTCACATGCACCACCAACACATACTAATACTTCACAATTCCATCTAACATAGTGCATGTATGTCCCAAAATGACCAAATCTAATATTTATTCATATTGAGTCCCAGCTTAATTAGCATTTTCCATGAAATCCATTCATGGCTTTAGCCATATACCCAATGTCATCTAACAACCAATGCACAATTGAATCCAATAACTCAAAATCAACTAAAATTTTACCTATTGAGACTTTCAAAACTCTCAATTCAACCATGCAGCACTTCAAATGTGATTTTTAAAACTTATTAACATGAAATCTCCAATTAATAAAAATTTCAAATTTGCAAATGAGCTCTGAATTCTTACCTTTGTTTGTAGAGCTTAACGTTGTGATCATAGAGGCAAAAACAGATTGCAAATCGGATGTCTAGAGATTAACCTATGAATTTTCTTCTTTTGATACCTAAAGAAGAACCATGGCTATTTTTTCTTCCTTTCTGGCCTTTGGGAAGCAGTGCACCGAAAACAAGAAGATAAAAGAATCCTCTTGAACTCACATGTTCTCCATTCCTTTTGCCTCATTTTTTTTTTCCTAAACCTTTACAAACTCCATATAAATAAATATATATTTCTGGGGTTTCTTTTGTAAAAATGTTGCTTTTGAAATGGTTTTGAATGTTATGGCTTTTGCTTGAACTCTGATATTTATTTTGTTAATAGTATTAGAGGTCTTGCGTATGTTAAAGATACAAGAGAATTGTCGTGTTTTGAGACGAAGCATGCAACTCTTATGCGTTTTTAAGATTCGCGACGCTGTCACGTTACATTTTTGGGTCATGGCAATGACTAACAAAAGGGGTACTTGGGATGATTGAGTTACGGGGTTGGTTTGTATAATAGAGCATTCGGACCATCGCTGCAGTGGTAAAATGGATGATATGGGACATGCAGGTCCGCTTGTTTTATTACATAGGTTAACGGGTTGGGTAATTGAAGGTAGGCTGCAATAGAATATAATTTATGTTTGATAACATGTTATAATTGATTACGCGTTGCTTACATGCGGTTTGATTCTAGTGCTGTTGTATCTACCAAAATTAGAAAAGAGAATAAGCAACATGAAGTTTCCTTTTTCTTGCGGACAAAATTTTGGTTGTGTATATTATACAGATGCATTACAAGTTGCTTTCAACAAAGGTATTACTGGTTAGTGGAGATCAGACTATTATTTTGAAGTGTATACCGATAAGATGTGATTGCACAAAGATAATGTTGGCAGCAATGTTGCTGCCTTGCCAATTGTCTTTTGAAGTGTCTTCCAAAGATTGATAAATTTGACCCTTAAAACAGAATCATACAATAATACATACTAAAAGATGCTCGCTTTTGTAATCCATCAAAACAGAGACTAATTTTTTCTTTTAATTCTTAGTCTATGTTAAATGTAATAGTGTATATATATCGTGATTTTTATTTTATTTAAAAATATACTGCCAGTGCACCCCCATTTATCAATGTATTATTGCATAAGAATTTGCATATTGCAAAGTAACTTCTTATTCAACGTTGTCGAACACAATATTAAGATAAATCGTCTCTTAGTATTTTGTTTCTAAGTCTAATCCCAAGGCAAACCTTGAGTTGAAATCCGATTGTGCTAATATTTTGAGGAACTTGTGTAAATTGTGTAATTATTGTGACCTATTGGCGCCGAAAAAATAAAGGAAAAGAAAGAAATTTGATTTATGAAAGTGGAGTTATAATCAATAGTAGAAAATGATATATAGCACCCGTCCTTAGAGAGGATAATAAAAAAGCTTCCAAAGGAAGTACGTGCTTTCAAAACATAAAGGGCCTTTCAATGCAAGAGTGTGTGCATGATGGCTAGTTAGAGCATTTTTAATGGAAGTCCCTATTTAGGGACTCCTACCACCATTTTTTAGTACTCATTTAAAGATTTAAAGGGAATCTTTGTATCTCTAAAGGAATATTGCCTCCAATGATAGAGTTTTTATAGTAGAATCCTTAAATTTGAAGTTTTTATGGTTTTATGTGATAATTTGATTTGGTGCACATTTGTTGCTTATGTTAACATTTTTTTTAATTAATTAAAGCATTAAAATTAAAAACATTAAAAGAAAAATTCTTCAATCAATATCGTGGGTACGGTTTTCCACTCAAGGTGCTTTTTTTGTTTATGTTAACCATTTTTTAATTAATTAAAAGCATTAAAAGCTACAATCAAGATTGTGGGCTTCGTTTTCCACTCAAGGTTGTCCATGTACAATCATTGTGTGTGAAGACATACATTATGTATCCGATAAGTCCCTATACATTAAGAACTCACTTTTTGATCCATTAGAAATTTATTTTGTCCCTATATTTGTTTTATACCTATTTTATACGGTGGTTGTCCATATTTAGGGATTCCACTAGATATGCTCTTAAATAGAAAGGAAGCTATAACTATCAACTAATTTGAGATATATAGAAATATATTGTTCGAGTTGTTCTCTTCTAAGCATGATTTGAGAATAATAGGTGGTTGAGATTTAACTAAATCTCCTTTAGTTAAATCTTAACCATTTATTTGTGAAAAACATGTTATGGAGAATCACGGTATATTATTTTCATTTTCAATATTGCGGATGAGATGTCATTAGGGGGTGTAGTCAAATAAGGATTTTAAAGGATTTTAAAAGACATTAGAATCTTGGTATAGTCAATTAGGATTTTACAAGATTTTAAAAGAGTCTATTCAAATATAGAGGTAGTCAATTAAAGGATTTCGAAAGACTTTAGAATCCTTGTGTAGTCAACTAGGATTTTAAAAGATTTTTATAGAGTCCATACAAATCTATAGGTATTCAAAATATCATAGATTTTAAAGGACTTCCTTCAATAAGAGATTTTATAGGATTTGAGAATGAATGGTGAGCATAACAAAATCCTACCTCCAACCCTAAGATTTATTTTCAACCCCTCACTTTCTTTTTCTCTCTCCTCACACTGCAACTCGAGCTTTCTTTCTCACTCTTTATTTTCTCCAAGAAACCCATCCTTCCTTCCTTCCTTTTGACATCTCAGCCACCCACCCCATCCTCTCAATATACAATCAATATACCATTGTATATATACGATCGTATACAAAGATAGCAAAGTTGATCATACCTTTGAAGATAGGACTTGAAGAAGGCGAGAGAAGGGGTGTGGATAATGATAGCAAAGTTGATCATACCTTTGAAGATAGGACTTGAAGAAGGCGAGAGAAGGGGTGTGGATAATTGAAGGATTTGAGTTGCATTTGTTGATGGACTCCTTCATTTTTTCTACCTTTGCAGCATCCATTCTTCTCTCTCGCATTTGCTAATAGACTCCTTCATTTTTCCTACATTTGCATCATCCATTCCTCTCTCTCTCGAATAAAAGGAATCACCTTTTAGAAAAAAGTCAAAAGTCGGAAGCGCTTTCATAAATGAATGATTATGGTGGAAGGTTTCTGCCGTGGAAGATCATGGACATGGAGGATAGGGGTTACTTAGGAGAACTGGGCACAGTTCTTCATTTACTTTCAAGATTAATCTTATTTTTTATTTAAAAATACATTTTAAAATGGCAAGAGAGTCTCTCAAAATCCAGTCAAATCCTTAATCAAAGTCGATAAGAATTCTTTCAAATCTTTAATCAAAATCCATAAGAATCCTTAAAAATCCATTTGAAAGTTGTAAGGATTCTACAATCCTTTGAAATTTGTCACTTAAAAAAGTCTTTTAAAATCCTATGAAATCCAAATTGACTACACCCCCTAGTATTAGGGTCTAGTTGTATTCATCTTCACTTGGAAGTGAGAAGTGAAAGGTCTTAGGTTCGATTTTCACCAAAAGTGAATTTGAACCACATTAATGGGCTACTAATGTGAGGCTAAGTTCATTACTTTTTCTCCTTTTAGTGTAGATAATATCATTTGTTAAAAAAATTACGAAAGAGATGAGGCCTAAATCACAACAAAACCCGAAACAGAAAATCAAATATGAAGCCCATAAACGTTAGACAACACAAAAAATCATATTGAGGTTCCATTACTAATCGTATAAAATCTCTACTTGCATCTAATTTCATAGGTGGTCAAGCTAAGAAAAATATTTATATTAATTAGTTGGCCACTAGAGTATCTAAAACTTTGACATAGTATTAAAGCAAGTGATCCTCTGGGTTCGATTGAGCCGAAATGTGACAATGAACTAAAAATCTACATCCTGAGTTAAAACACTCGAACTCAATTTTGAAGTTCAAAATAAATAAATTAATGACAATATCGATATAATTAGTAGTGAATTTTCAAAATCTTTGAAACATTAACGTGATATCAGGACGATCCTTCTTTCAACTCGAATTGGAAAATGAGCTTAAAAAAACTCTGCAGCTCTAAGTTAAGATACGCAAATCAAATCCCTAAAATCCAAAATAAAAGAGGACATTCCACATGCACCTACTAAGATAGTCATCATGTTAAACCTGATCGCAGTAAATACTTCAGTTGAATAATTGAATTTATGAAAGAGAATAAACCTTTCATAGAATATCTCATCCCTACTACGTGTATTGGTTGTTAGATTAGAATCAGTACCAGTGGGGTCACTGTCACTAGTAGTTAGATTAGAATCAGTATTAATTAGTTAGGGATTACTGTCACGAGAGTATTAATTAGTTAAAGATTACTGTCACGAGAAATTTTTTAGGGTACCCAAGAATACAGCACAAAACACTAAATGTCATGATATAATTGGTTATATATATTTTTTAAAGTTTTTAATCAATTATATTATTGTACTTTTTTTAGAACATTGAAAAGTCTATCCACGATCATGCACGAGCCGGAAAAGAATAAACGAACAGTCTACAAGAAACTACCACGGTGGTCAGTAATTGAAGATGAATTCTAGACTCTTGTTTCACATGACACGTCCTCAGTTCTATTCCTGACTGTTTATAAATCACACGATAATGACCAGATGAAGTTGAAATGCCGTATGAGCTCTTTTAGCCTCCAAAAGAGTGAACTGCGGTGGCGATGTCAACTGTTGGTCCCTTTTAAAAAGAAAAGAAAAACAATCTGAAGAAGAAAAAGTCCAAGTTTGCTATACTTAGGAAAATCTCAATCAATTCAAAACTTTTTCGGCATCGTAAGAAGAACAAGTTACAAAAAGACCGACTGAAGGAAAAACAAAAACAAGCAATCCATATCCTGTACAATATTTTACATTCAAAACACCTGCAGTAATTAAATTACAAAAGTATTTGATCACCAGCTAAAAAGGTGCTGAGACAATCTCCCTGGGTCCTCGTGGTCTTCTGTAATAAGGTTCCGAGTACTCAGGCTCCTCAACTGAAGCCATCATCACTTCATCACCACTTTGCTGGATCGAACTTACCACTGGCTCCAAACCCTGCAAAATTAATAATAATTTAGTTAATTTAAATCTTGGTCTCTAATATTGTTATAAAATATTTATTCAAAAAATTATTGAAAGGGTTTTTTCAACCACAACAAACCTCTGTGAAAATGCGCATTGCTTCTTCCATATTCTTTGTATTCACCACATACTTGGCTGCCTCCTGCACGATATCACCACACTTATAAATTACAAACCCATAAAAAGTAAGATAATTTTTAAAAAAAATTCAAACTCATAATTCCAATTTTCATTCCATATACTGTAGCAAAAAGGGATAAAGAAATGATCTTGTATTCGCCATATAAAACCTCGTGTACTTTACTCTCTTCCTTCTGCTTAGTACAAGAGCGGTAAATAGTAAATCGTCCCGTTTTTGCCATCACGAAGTGAACTGTTCTTGCCAAGGAGGAGCATATATGCATGTCTCAAAAACCCAGAAAAGAATTAACATAAGTACCCTTGCAAATTCAATTTGTTCCATTCCCAACGTTCTTGGCTCGGTTTCTATGGATGGTTTCCTATCAATCCGAATTGGTGCAGCCTCCATTTTCTTAATAGTGAGAGAGACAAGACAGAAAGATATAGAGAGAGAAACAGAAATTTTCTTTTGCTTTCTGGGAGATGGGAGACAGAAACAGATAAGCGTAGCGATTGATATCTGATGAAGAAAACAAAGTATTGTGAGAGGAAGTGTTTATAAGAACTCTGCATTTTTATTTGGTCGGTCGTGACTCATTGACTGATTGACTCTAGTGAGCCAATGCACGGATGAGCAAGATCACCACGTAACGTTACGTGGCCAGTAATACACCGCAGAAATTCGAGTACGTGGCATTGGGAACATGAGGATGCCCCACGTGGCAGCTGTTGGTTACCTTTTCCTTATGCAGAAACTCTGGAATGGCCGTGGTCCCCACATTTTTTTTCCAAATGGGGTAACTTATGGCGGTTTTCTTGGGGACACCTGTCGGCGTGGTGCTGCGCCCTACGGTGGCCAACCAGGGAGGACCACGAAGGCGTTTCGTTTGCCTCAAAAGTAACGGATTTGATTCAGGAATATAAGAACATATTCGATGGAAAGTTCTGGCCGCTTCATTTTTAAAATTTTTATTCGACTTATTTTTCAGTTATAACACGTGTGTTGTGAAATCGTTGTCAATAACGTTCAAAGAAAATTTTTATAGGATGCTTTATAGCATGGAATATTGAATGATCTTACATTAATACAGGTAAAAAATAAGTATAGCGAAAATGAAAATGTTTTATTGGATAATTAGGTACACAACAAATAACAGGATTAAACACAAATATATCTTAGAGAAATTATGAATGGCTCATTTAAGATAAGATGAGAGAAAATCAGTTAATTAACATGTGTTAACGCTCAAAACTTATAGGTTAACAAACTAAAATAATTAGTCATTGGTGGGTGTGGAATCAAAGCCATAATGAACTCACCCTTAAAAATGGGCTACATCCATTTTATTGCTCATAATATATTGATTTCAAATATTACAAGTAGTGCTAGGGTAAAGACAATAACTCTCTTCTTTTAGGAGGGTGTATTCGATTGAGAATTTGAGAGACTTTAATGGATTTATAAATTCATGGATTTTTATGGAGTTTAATTGATCTGTAGAAATTCCATATAAAATTTTGATTCAATTCCCTCAAAATCTCATAGGGAGAGGTGAGATTTGTGGATGCTTAAAATACATTACGAAATCTCTCCAATTCCCTCTAATTCCTCAACTTTCTCAAATTCTTTAAAATCAATTTCTAATTGAATACACCTGGAATGTTATAAACTTATTTAAAATCCTAATTGAATACACCCGTATTTCTAAGGATTTTAATAAACTATCTCAAAATTCTAATTGAATACACCTTGAATTTCAGAAAATCACTTAAAATCCTGATTGAATACCCCTAGATTCATTAAAAGAATTAAAATTCATCAAAATCCCAATTGAATACACCCCCCTTAGTTATCCAACCCCATTACAAGAGTTTCACACCCCTTTATATACAGTGAACCCAAAAAACCTTGGGCTCACCTACCTTTACTTTTATGGCATCTAATGAGCCACTTAAATAGGCTTGCTTGCTAATAACATTTTTCACTATTAGTCGATATTCGCTGATGAAGTGACATTTACTCAGTCGAAATTGCACGTCCTTCTAGCTCAATGTGTGGCGAGCAACCTGCTTGGCCTTGATAAGTCAACGATGCCATTCCCGAGCAATGGTTTGATTGCCTTTACGTCCCATCCTAGACTCCTACTTTTATTTGGTGGTTGACATATGGCTTGACTGGTGTCTGAGTAGGCCTGCCCCTAAAGTTTTGTGTCATTAAGTTGTCGGTCTCCCCACGTGTCCTTGGTGGTGAGAAAGTACTTTATGTCCTTCGTCGAACGAGGCTGGTGAGTGGTTGGTTATAGCACTCGGACATGCCTCATTTTGATTCTACTAGGCCTTGGGCTTCCTATTCTTCTTTGGCCTTTGACTTTTATTGGGCTTTCGTGGTCTGTTTTCCGGCTTGTACTATTTTGAGGGTCGAAAATATGGTCTGGACATGTGAGCGAAGGACCTACAAATATTCTGGTTAGGAAATATGATTATGAGATAGAGGCTTAGGGCAATAAGGTTAAAGGAAAACCTAGGAAGACTTGGAAATAGACACTAAGAAAAGACATGAAGTATTTAGACCTTACAGAAGACTTGGCGCATAACCAAGCACAATAGCGTTGTAGGATTCATATAGTCGATCCCACTTAGTAGATAAGGCTTTGTTGTTGTTGTTGTTGTCGTACTTGCTCTTTACCAAATCTCATTTTAGCTTCTACACTACATATTGACTTACTTTATGACATACACTTTTCTTCGTGTCCACTTTACCCCTACATTATGTATGGTCTTACTTGCACTCTTCCTCAATGTCTTATTTACCCGATTTTGTCAAATAAGTTAAAAATAGCCATCAATTGTGCTAGCAGTGGCATGAACAATTTAGTCTTTTCAACTATGTTGGTAAGATCCTGGAGTGTAAGGATGTGGGGTAAATTGAAATAGGTTTGATTTCTCCAGATTAAAAAAAAAAAAAAAAAAAAAAAAGAAAGAGGATTGCGATAGAAGTAGAGATTCTGATGATAGAACTCTTCGAATCTTTGTAAAAAGGTCCAAAAACAATATTTTAATTCACGAATCTTGAAATTCAACATTCTCTTATATTTTCTCTTAATCTGAATAATTAAGACCTAGTTTGAGTTTAACCCACCTAACATTCTAGACAACCAACGTATTTGAAAAGACTAAATTTTCTATGCCATGTTATTACAATTAACAACTCTTTAAACTTATTTGACGGAATAATGTAAATGGGACATTAAGTAAAAATGCAAATGTTAAAGTAAGACAATATAGAGTATAGGAGGTAAAGTGAAACACAAAAGAAGAGTGCACGTGGTTAAGTGAGTCAATGTAAATATATAAAAAATAAAGTGAGATTTGGTGGATAATATATGTGTCATAACTAAAAATAAGTTTTTTTACTTATTTTATTTATTTATTATTTATTTAATGTTTCAGAGTAACCTTAATGGATGAAACAAAAATAAAACATATGACTAACTTGATAAAAATTCGAGTTTATACAACAGATCAACCATCTATGTTGATGGTAGATATTGTGTAAATTCACATCCTCAAACTCTAGATACAAAGCTGCCCTCTAAAATTTGGTGAACAGGAAGTCGTATTTCATGTGGTATTAATTGAATAGTTTTTATTTTATTCTATTTACCCTTTTTTAATATTTTTTAGGGAACTTTAACGAAAAGCACCCGGTACTGTTCACTTTAACGAAAAACCACATTTTTACACTAAAAAGTCAATTCTGGTACTATTCACTTTACCCTTTATTTTGTCATTATCATTAAAACTCAAAGTTTTCAAGCTCTTTTCATTAGTTTTCCTATTTTTTTAAGGATCCTATACACTAATCGTACTGTGACAATGGATAAATACAACAAACGATGGACTTGCATTTTATTCGGACATCGATAAAATTTTAAAAGTGATTTCAACTCGATTGAAAAAAAAAAGAGCGTCCCATACTATAATTACAAAATAATTTTATCCTTTAAAACAAGTCACAAATCAAGTTGGAGAACTCGTACGATATAGTGTCTCATTGCTTCTCTATGATCTTGATTCAATTAATAAACTTTGAAGAAGGCCTCTAGCACAAGAGATGGTCTTTGACATGGCACGCAGATTGTCTGCCCTCCTGTTTGGGTGCCCTTTTCATCTCCTTTTATTTTATGCGGTTACGGTTAAGCCACGTCAACATTTTATATTAATTTTTTTATAGAGATAATAAGACAAAAAGCAATAAGAATATAAAATGTTGATGTGGCTTAATCATGACCGCATAAATAAGAGGAGATGAAAAGGATACCCAAACAGGAGAGTAAACAATCTACCTCCCCCGAATTGTAGTTGGTGTGTGAGGAAAGTGATATCAAAGAATAAGTCAAGATTAGCATGACATATCAAGAGTCTTGTAAGGTTGTCGTCGGGGCCCAAAATTTCTCCCAGCACAGTTAATAATGGGACCCTACAATGAAGATCTTCCTCCTCCATTTGCATGGCTGGTAGTGAAAGCGTTAATGGTTGAATAGCTAAACTCTCTGAATTTTGAGGCGCTAAACTTTAAGCAGCTTCTAAACCGTATGGGAGTTTTATACAGGCTTTAAAGACAAGCTAGCGGAATTTATGAGACCAACCACTTTTCTTTTTTATTTCTTTGGTCAGAAAATAAAATTTTCATTAAAAATATAGAAAATTACACAAAATGCTCACTAACTATATCAATCTTTTTACAATGCAACCATTAAATGCTCACAAAATGAACAATCAGATTTAGGGCATGTTTTTGAAGAAAATGTTTTTTTATTCTAAAAGCACTTCATGTGTTTTTCCAAGTTTCACTTACATTTTTACTAGATATTGGTCCCAAAAATATTTTCACAAAAAAAAAAAAAAAAACTTTCAGCCATATTAAAAGAACTTCCAAACGAGCTCTTAAACATTGAGATTTAAAGCTATTGCAAGTGTCACTTAGTATTATGGTTTAATGGCATTCATCTTCACTTGTAAGTGAGAGGTTTTAGGTTTGATTCTCACTAAAGGAGAATTTGAACTGCATTATTACTAACCCATTGTCAAGCTAAGTTGATAATTTTCCTTCAATATAGATAATATCATTTGTTCATACAAACAGAAAAAAAAAGAACACTATTGCAAAATAGATATTTTACGGTTATAAATTTGAAGCATTCTATACTACGGGAAATTATAACCACACCCTTTTATATGCAAAGCCAATTAACGTACAAACAAAATTTCAATTCAATTATGCAGCTTAACAAAATTGTTTTTACAAAATCTTTTCATCACTTGCCATACGTGTATCACTTCCACGCTCACTAGTATTTACACATTTTTTAATTTTCTTTCAGCTATCTCTTTGTAAATTAAAAACAGAAACAAAATTTCTCATATCAAATCAACTATCCTTGCTTCATTTCAGCGGGGGGCATAAAGCTCTCCATTGTCAAACCCCATATATTAAAATCCACCTCATCAATCTTCCACGTTTCCTCCATCTCCCTCTTGTGGTTGGCAGATTGCTCACCATATCTGAACACCTTAACCCTAGTCCTCCCACTATGAGCAATGTTGATGCCGTCGACGTACTTGTAATCTTGTATCACCGACTCGGTGCTCGTCTCCCAAAACACATCCGTGTCGTCCCCTTTGTTTTTCATGCTAAGTAGCCTTGAGTCCTCAAATTTCACCAGTAGACCCGATCGCTGGCTAAAATATCCCCATATTGTGTGGTGAATTATCTCATAGTTTGGACCACTCTGTGCCTCACGAATTGCTGGACTTGTTTCTAGCTTGAGGATGAAGCAATCGTCGTCGTGGATGATCTTCTCACCGATGCACATTGCATCTGCGAATAGATTGGCCGTGGCCCTTGGGTCTAAACCCTGCATATGTTCACGTCAAATCAGTTCTCAATTCCATGAAATTAGTTACCCTACTGAACAGTTTTTAAGAAATGTAGCAAAAACAAATATTTAAGAAGAAAATCTTCACACATTTACTCACACACTACATCTGTCAATGGGATCCCACTTGTATTGACAAATTAATTCTATCAGGTATGTGGATCTATTTAGCATAGATTTTGTTTTGTTACATTATAGAATTTTGAATCCTAAACCTAGATAGCCTGCTTATACCACGTCACTAGGCTAATTCCATTTGCTTATATAATACAAATTTTGAGGTACCGATTCAAGTGGAATAGTTTTATGCGCATGTCTGTTTGAGACGAATTTCCGTAAATGTGGTGCAAAAAGTTTCGTTCTCGTTCCTACAAGAAATCAGAATATGTTGAAGAATATATGTATATGTACCTGTAGAAAACGGCGCAATGGTCTAGGTGGGCCTTGAGAGACGGCTGTTTGTTGGTTAGAGGAATGCCTCCATGAAAGCTTGCCATTGCTTCCACAGATAACCTTGCAGCCAGACACAACAAGCTCTAAGCACCACAAGTCCGGATCCTTTTGCCACAGCACGAAACCACCCCTCTCGGCTGAGCTCCTTTTCACCTCAACGCTCACGTCCCCTTGGTGAAAATCCGATGCACTGATCTTTACCTCGCCGGTCACACACATGCTGGTCACTGAGTTCAGTGCTGGTTGCCCTCCGGTTGCTGCTGTGTACTGTTGCACGATGTATTTGGCTGTGGAAGCTTGCTGTAACATATTGAGTAGAATTATTGTGATTATTTCAAGCATAGGAAGTGATCTTCAGATTCTCATTATTGTGTTGGAACTATTGCACGATGTATTTGAATGTTGATTCTTTCTTTACAATACGTATATTCTCTTTAGGTATTCATTCGAATGAATTGTCTCAACTGGTATTAGTTAGAGATTTTGTCAATAATATTAATGTAATAAGTAAAGATGGTGGATGCCTTATAACCATGCATTTTCAGCAACAACAATAGAAATCCGTAACAAAGTATAAGAAATTAATAACTATGAAAAGGATCGATGATTCTTACGATGGAAGAATCTCTAACTGGACGATGGACGGAATGTCCCAATTGAACTTGAAGAGGGATGAGAGGAGAGCCAACAAGGTAAAGCAAGAACCGCAGCTCGTTTAAGCGTCCGGCGATGACCGGCGCAGACCATTTGTCGGAAGTTTGAGCCTTCATCCACGTTAACATGTTCTGCCATCGCAAATGCACGTTGCTTCCCATACTCGTGAACATCTCTTCTGGTATGGGGACCTCAAGAACCGTCTCGAGGCCATCTTCTTTATCAATATTTGGACAAAGCTTCCTCATGTGTATTACGATCTCATAAAAGAGAGAAGGGAAAAGGAAGAAAAAAAGAGAGAGACTTAGAGTCAAGGGCTTAATTAAAACGCCTTGCTCTCCTTCCTCAAACCTGATGAGGGAAAAGAGGGAACTAAGTGGAGAGAGTGGAGATGGTGAGAGGATGGGAGTGGATGTGAATTTGCCAGAGGTTCTCCTTGCTTGTAGGTGTCATGTGGGCAAGATTAGATGGATTTGATTTAACTTTCTATTTTAGGTGCATAGTTAAGCCATATTTCTTAAATTAAATTGAATAACAATAATTGTATTCTTACTAGTCAGAAAATTCGCATTCCTATAGTCTAACATGTCCGCTTGAACAATTGTATATCTGTGTCTTTAAATCCTTCAAATTACAAAACTATTCTCGTCTCATTTTAAGAGAAGTAAATGATTATGAGGTGACAAGAAATTATTGACATATATACAAAGTTTCACCTAATTTTCTGTTCAAATTATAAAAAAAATTATCCAAAATGATTCCTAAAACTGGCATAACTCATCACAGTGACCCCTGCGATTTAAAATTAATAGAGGTGATCCCTGAGATTATTCACCGTCAATCATTTTGATCTTTTTTATGAAAAATCTTCGTTAAATTGAGGATATTTTTGTCAAATCAACCATTCTATTTGAATTGGTGATTTCTTCAATTTAATTAAGATTATTCACAAAATGACCAATGATTGACATAGAACAATCTCATATACTATTTTGACTAAAAACCCAAACTTAAATGGTAAATTGCTATCCATTGCTTTTTTTACTGCATTCCAACACCATTTGCAACTTCAAATTTAGAATCATCATCACAAGTGTTTCTACAGAAAAGGATTGTGGCAGTTTCTTCTCTTTTTGTTATGCTTTTTCCTTTATGTTTTTCTACTGTGTTTTCCCTTTTCTATCAATCATTTTTAGTCTATTCTGTACAATCCTTTGGCATCCCTTTTTCCGGGACATTTCCAATTTGATTTGTAGCCACTTTTCATCACGATTCGTTGCGATTTATCGAGTCGGTGTGTCAAATTTCGATGTTCTCACCGATTCGGGCGTCATCAACACCATCACCTTCTCTCTCTGTGCCTTTGGCAGCGTTGCATGTGGATGTTCATTGGCTTCATGGCTGATTTTTTTCCTGCTTGTGGTTGCTATTAAAGAGATGTTCTTAGCTAATGGAGGCAATTGGGGTGGGGATGCTTCGTCGAAAGCATGGAATCGGCTGGACGAGATTTTTTGGTGTGGAAACAACTGTAGCAAAGTTCTAGGTTGTTCTCGGTTTTTTCTGGTTTGGGCTCAACCTTTGGTTGGGCTTTTCTGTTTTTTTGGCTAGTCCTTTTTTGTTTGTATATTTTGTCTGTGGGCCAGTGATTTGAAAGTTTGTGTTGTTTGTTTAATAAAGGTTTTTTATTTTAGTTGACCAAAAAACAGATCTTCGTTTGGTCTCTTCCCTGACATGCAAAAATAGAAAGAAAAAATAAAACCCAAGGCCCAAGCGACCACAAAAATGCCTGCAAACATAACGAAGGAAATTGAGATTTCTTCACCGTAAAATTCATTGAAAATATGAAAAGTAAACAACTACTTATAAGGCTATAAGCAATGTAAGATCCATTCTCTTCTAATGTGGATTTTTCTCAACACTTTCATGTCTGACAAATTTTCAAGCTAATCACATGAACAACGCTAATCGGATGACGTGGAGCATGTGTAGCTATTGGGCTTCACACATGGAACAACATATTCTGAGACCATGAAGAAAGTTAAGGTTCCACCATAAAACCAATTGACAATACAATGAGAAACTCAACTACTTATAAGCACATGCAAGATTTTTTTTCCTTGATGCAGGATTTCTCTCAACGCATACGAATAATATCTCCCTCCTATATACAGTAGTTAATTTGTTTTGTTTGAATTGTCATCCCAAAAATTAAAGCAAGGTGAATTACGGCATTTGGCCTTTAATCTAGTAGTGTGAATTGGAATCTTTTGCTATATAAGCAAAGATTGTAATCACTTCATAATTAAGCTTTTGAATAAAACATAAATAAAATCTCTTTCACTACATCATTGCAATTGGTAAAAGCATAACATAATCAATACATTAAATATACTAATTAATGAATAACTGTCGGCAAATGGTGGATTGACCTAGTGGATAGGAATTTTTTTTTTTCAATTCATTGTGTTCTGGGTTGAAGCTCTCTCCGTCGCTTTAGTCTAGTTTAAAATAATAATATTGCTTGTAATAAAAAAAAACCGACAATTATAGATCTTCATAATGTATTGACAGACACACATTCCAAATTCCAGGTTCCACTAATTTTATCCCCAAACTAGTCATATTCTACATATTACTTCTTGAACCCATTCATACAGTACCATTTCTAGACCTACTAGCATCACTAGTTTTGCTGAAAACCAATTCCATCTCTTCCAAGGATCTTCCCTTAGTCTCTGGCAAGAAGAAAAAGAAAAATATCCAGGCTAAAACAGCTATGCCTGCAAACATAAAGAAGGCCCCTCCAATTGTAATTGCCTTGTAAATTGAAATGAAGCTCATAGAAACAGTTGCATTCATAAGCCTATTCACAGCCACCCCAATACTGGTACCTTGTGCCCTAAGCTTCAAGGGAAAAATCTCAGTACTGTAAACCCATGTTATGGGCCCCAGCCCAATTGAGAAGAATGCCACAAACACATATATTGCCACAATACTGAAGCTTAGAGCCCAAGTCAGCTTCTCTTTGGAGTGCTCAGCCATGGTCAAACCAAACCCTAAACCTGCTAGGGCTATAATCATGCCACCAGTGCTGGTCAACAGTAGGCGCCTTCTCCCAGCTTTGTCAAGGAACAGTGTGGCTACACATATAAACACAGTTTTTGTGAGCCCAACTCCAACTGTGGCAAGCAATAACTTGTCTTTGCCAAGGATCCCAGCTTTTTTGAATATTCTTGGACTATATAACACAACAGCTTCTATCCCTGTCGCATGCTCAAAAAAGTGGATTCCAATCGCTGCAATTAAAATCCTGCGGACGGCGGGCGTTGGCCTCAAAAATAGTTCTTTCCAAACCCCTTCACCCCTAGTGGTGTTACTGACCTTCACCACATCTTCGTTGCAATTTTTGTTGATTCCAGCAGCAACCAAGATATCGCGAAAACGGTGCTCGGCTTCTTGTTTGGAATTAGAAACTAGTAACAAAGTTTTCTTGGCTTCTGCTAGCCTACCTTGCATCACCAACCATCTTGGGGACTCGGGCATTTTGAGAATCCCAAAAGCTAAGACAATAGAAGGAAGTCCAGCAACTCCTAACATCAATCTCCATCCGAGTTTCAAAGTGAATTTACCAAACAAATAATTTGATACATACCCTAGTAAGATTCCAAGACTTATGCAAAGCTCTGGGAGCGCGGTTAGACGGCCTCTTGATTTGGCAGATGAAATTTCTGCAGAGTAAACTGGAGCAATCATTAGTGCAAACCCTACACCGACACCAGCAGTGCACCTCCCAGTCATTAGGACTGCATAGTTTGGACCATACCCCATAAGCACTGCACCTATTAAGAAAATAATGGAGGCTATAACAATAGTGTAACGCCGACCGATGTAATCAGATGTTCTTCCAGCTGCTAGGGATCCCACTAGAGCACAAATGTTTAGTATTCCTGCAAGTACTTCAACTTGTACATCGTTGATTTTGAGGTCTTCCTTGATGAAGATCATGGCTCCACTCATCACACCAGTATCTAGATTGAGAAAGAAATTGGTTTTCATGATTACCACATTCATAAATTGTTGGATCATGCGTTCATGTTTAATTAAAATCTAATTATAAGGGAAAACCAAATTGTTTAGAAGCCAATTGATCTAATTAAGGGGGTATTAAACTACAAACATAACGGATTAAAAAGAAAAATGTGAAATGTAGCATACCATAGCCAAATATAATGGATATAATGGAGGCTACCACAGCACAAGCACAAGCAATCTTGTTTATCCTTTCCGGTGTTTCGCAGCTTTCGCCACTGCCCTCCACCTCCATCGGGGATGTAGTAGTATGCTTCGGCATAGATGCGCTCGTCTGAGTATTCTAGCTTGTAGTGTGTGTTCGTCACAATCTATATCTAGGTACCACTACCAATATTATATCTCTCCTCTATAACACTAGGAATCATTCATGAAAAAACAATAAGATTGGGGTACTGTGTATGAAAGTTTCCCTGGATAATATAGTATCGTCAATTGGATATAAAATCTCAGATGCATGAACACTCAAAAGAAATTTTAGGAAGGATAGACAGGAGAAACTTATGTGTCACTCTGGCTACACAGATTAGCTTTATATAGGAATAAAATAGGCCAAGTTTGGAATTCATGCAATAAAGAGTATTTTAAAGGTAGGAACAATATTGGAAACACCATGTGGGAAATGGATAGCCGTCAGTATGCCAGCAAAATCGTGACAAACTTGAATTGATAAACTGGTATATATTTCTCTTAGTTAGTGTGATAAAAACACGCTTTAAATTAAAACCAAATCTGTTCAAAGTTAGGCCGCTTTTGCTAGTAGTTTTCACTTTCAGAAGCATGATCATTAAACCACGATGAGGAAAGTGCCTAGTTGAAGAAAAATACTTACAGCGCGTTGATAGGTCACTTGTATAGTCGGCCAAATCCACCAGCTTGATGTGCCATTGACCAAGGCAGCTTTAGACACTAATACAGATATATATTTGGAAAAAGAGTAAAACACAATAAATTTGGATAAGAACTCTTGGTGGGATCGAATAAGTTGGTATTTCAAATTTGTGGTACTAAGGATTGAATTGTTTAATATGTAAAAAGTGTAACAGAAAAGCACCTGGAAGATTAGCACCATCCATGCATTATTGCTAGTAATATTGGTGAAATTGATTTTTGGGAAAATTAGGTTCACATCCTTCTTTTTGTTACTCCATTGATTAAAATCCTATTCATTTTTAATTTTTGATCAAGGTCCTTAGTATTAATAACATCATTAATTATTTGAATAATAAAATATTTTTATTTTTAAATATATTCCTTTAGTGTTAAAAATGTTACAATTAGTATATTTATATTTATGGCTAAATTTTTTATCATATATTTTTATATTTAGTTTGTACCAATTTTTAATTTGCAAATATTTTTTAATTTTTACCAATTTTCTTTTCATTTTTAATTTGTACCCATATATTAGTTTCTTTTTGTGCCCATATTTTTTAAAGTTTTATTTGTGTTTGTACCCATGTGTATATCATCACGTGACATTGTAAATTTAATCAATGATAGAAAAATTACATATGGTATATTTATGTTTTATGCCTAAACTTTGTACCATATATTTATATTTTTAGTTTGTACCCACTTTTAATTTGCAACATTTTTTTTTTAAATTTGTAGTATTTTCTTTTTAGTTTTATTTTGTACCCATTTATTAATTTCTTTTAGCACCTATATTTTTAAAAATTCATTTGTACTCATAATTTTTAATCTTTTATTTGTACCCTAATTTATTTATGATGTACCCATTCTTCTTTATTAATGTACCACTTTGTTATATGTGAAATGTACCAATTTTTTTGTAAAATGTACCAATTTTTTTTAACACTATGGATACATTCTTTTGCCATTTATTATTTCTTATTTTTACACAGTTTTTATCCATTTATTCAATTAAAATGTTTGAATTTTTTTTATTATAACCGTTTCTAATAGTATTATAATGAATGATTTTAAATTTATAGGATTATAAATCTCATAAAATATCAAACAATTAATTGCAAAACTATAAGAATATAAATATTAATAGTAATATAATGAGGTGTACAAAGTCAAGGGACTTTGATCAAATTTTGAATACTATTAAGGTTTTAATCAAAGAATGTTAAGGATTAGGGACCGCAATCAAATTATCCCTTAATTTTTTTATTTTCTTTGGATAGTGACATGGGAAATTAGAATCGCTTTCACTTATGGCATAAAATAATATCGCACTATAGAGTACCAGCTGTGGTACTAACTTATCAAGTGGGTTGGGCGGCGAAGTAGGCTACAGTGTATTTTATCGCGTCCCGCATTATCAAATTATGTTTATACACATGCAAAAAGAACATAAAATTAGATATAATTATAAGATTATTAGGAATAATCCGGATTTGCTATATTTCATTTAGGTCTAACTTTCTTTCCAATTTAACAATTTTCCATTTTCAGCGGATGAGTCAACTGATTTTTTTCTGGATAAGAATTATGAAGTTTTTTTTTTATAAGACATTCAAATTGAAGACGAATTAATGGTAAAATAAAATTTTGATTCAATTTACCATAATTTTCAAGGTCTTTTCAGTTTCCATCTAAGGTTGCTAATTTTGAATAATATGTGATCGTGTAACTCTTTTGGATATGATGTTGTAACTCTTTTGATTCATCTCCATCTTTTTGGTTTTCTGCTCACTTCTTAGAGATTTTCAATTTGCTGCACTAGATTCAATTTAGCCTTAACAACTACTTAGATCTCCTTTCTTTGTGCATGACACAAGTGCTCTCCTATACCCTCCCACTCCTCTGTCCACAAATCCTCCATTTGTTTGATAGATGTTTGCTATCGATTGAGAAGTCTCTTATGGGCATTGTATTTGCTCCCCACCTCGAGAGCGAGTCATCACTCACTCAAATGAATGTGTGCAAAACCGATCGATTTGCAACTAGTTGGGTCTCTGTGCCGCCTCCTTCTATGGTTTTGATGGTGTTTAGTCTTCTTGCTTTGTTGGCATCAAAAGTTTTCTCTTGCTTTTCCTCGGGTGGTGGATATGGTTACTGGTGTTGGTTGCTTATTTCATTTGTTGAGTATCTTAGAGGTAAATTTGTATTCTTTGTGCATCTTTGTTGTTGTGAAAGTAGGGATTAAATTTGTTCTTCATTTGAGACTTATTTGCATTTGTGGTATTATTTTATGGCCCTTATGTTTTGTTGGTACTGGTCATGCATGACCTGAATGGTGAATTTGTGAGGTACTTAGTGGTTGTGCTCGAAGACTATTCCGTCAACTAACGGAACCTAATTGGGTCATCATGTGCTTTGCTTGGGCTTCTTTGTCCACTTGACCTACTAGCAGCTTTTCTTTAAGTTTACCTCATGTAAGATTTTCATGTTCGACCAAAAAAAACAAAAAAAAACAAAAAAACAAAAAACACTCTTCGTTGTGAGGCATTACCTATATTTTCAAAATTGTAGCGATCCAAAAAAATTCGACGAGAGTTTATACTTCCTTATAAACAGGAAGGTGAGAGTCGAACAACACTCACCCAAGTGTTTGTTATAACGTTTAATGAAGACTTATCCATAAACTATACCATAATTTTACAGAATAGAAAGAAAAAATAAATAAATAAAGGTATTTAGAGCTTGATCAAATCTGTTGAACTAGTTTTTTAATCCCGCAAATCAAACCTACTGAACAATGTGACAACAATATATATAATGTGTCATAAAGCACGACAAAAGATATATGCTATAAAGCACGACGAAAATATATGGTAATTAGGTACGATGTCATTTGACCGATCAAACCAGGAAATTGGTTGCAAACTTGACCAATAATCTTGTACCAGTTTTATGTAGCACCAATAAACTTGACCAATAAGGCAATAAGGCCATCTCCAACCGAAGGGTTTAGAGGGTCGGAGAGTCGAAAATAGCCCGAAAACCGTCTCCAACCGAGGGCTAGGCCAGAGGACTCGTGGGCCCCACGGAATCTGAAAGGGCCAAAGGGCCATCTGGCTGGCCCAATCCAGCCAACCCTGGGCTGGGCCAGAAATTCTAGCATTCCTGTCGATTATATCCGACATGAATTCTAGGCCAAATTTCAAATGCAACAACTAGCTAACGTCAGCTAGCCGTTATTTTTGAATTTTTTTTTTTACATTTTTTTTTATATTTTTTTTAACACAATTTTTTTCCTATAACTTCTATTTTTTTTTTCTATAACTTCTATTTTACAAAATTTGTTTTATATTTTTTCTAAATTATATTTTTTTCCAATGACTTCTACTTTACAAAATTTGTTTCATATATTTTTTAAATTCTATTTTTTTTTCCTATAACTTCCTAAGCCATTATACAACATTAAATTAAATTAAGTAACATGAAACAACATTAAGTTGTATTTGAATTTAAGTTGTAGTTTTTAAATAATAAATTATGTTTGGCCCTCGGTTGGAGACAGTTTTTTGTGACAGGGCTAAAACGAGCGCTATGGCCCTTTGGCCCTTGGTTGGAGATGGAGGCAAATATGGCTTTGTACTGTTCATTAAAATATTAATTTCTTGGATGGCTAGAGGGCTAAAACGAGCCATTTGGCCAGCATTCGGTTGGAGATGGCCTCAGAGGGCTCGTTTTAGCCTTCTGGCCCTTCAAGAAATTAATATTTTAATGAACAGTGCAGGGCCATATTTCTTACCATCTCCAACCGAGGGCCAAACATAATTTATTATTTAAATTTAAAAACTACAACAACTTAAATTACATGAAATATAATTAAATATTTAAAATAAATTGTGAAAACACTTACTTCGTCATAGTAATTGGTGCTGCTTTCATGTCTACTTGCGGCGGTTAACAATTGTTTGTTAAATTATTTTTTTAATTTAAGTGTCCAATTACTAGTACAACTTAGTTTGAGATAGTTACATGTATAAATGCACATTTACCATCTCTAATAGAAAGCTTATATTTGGGGCACCCATTATATTTTTCCCACATCGGGAGAGAATTGAGGAAGCAAAAGCTTGCATGTGTGACACCTATTATATTTGTCTCACATCGACTATGAGAGAGGTTTGAGCAATCAAACATGCTTATAAAAGCAACATCCTCACATATAACCAATCACCTTTCTGGGCCTTAATTAAATATTTTTTTTTTAATTTTTGGCACAAAAAAAAAATCAAAAATAACGGCTAGCTGACGTCAGCTAGCTGTTCATGAGATTCAAAATTTTTAGCCAGTGCTGGCTGGCTGGCTCATTTGGGCCTTTTTTGTCCAGTGGGGCCCACTAGCCTTTTGGCCTGACCCTAGGTTGGAGACGGTCTTAGGACTATTTTCGGCCATCTGGACCCTTCGGTTGGAGATGGTAACGGTCTGTATTTTGTTCAAAGTTTCCGACCGAGCAAATGATGTGCAATATAAACGAGAATAGCTTAAAATTGGCATGAGAGTTGAGATTTGGGCCTAGAGACAACAGTTTTTAAGATTTGGTTTGCCATGTACTTTTGAATATTAGCCCAAAAAGTAGAAGAGAGAAAAATTAAAGTAAGCTCAAACTTTTTATGAGGGGAAGTTTTTCAGTGTGAATATTGTGCAATCACGCAATAGTATCGATATATTATGTTATAAACACAAAATTATCAACAATATTTCATTAAATGGTGGCCACGTGACACTTTGCACAAAATTGGAAAGAAATGCTAAAATTTTATCAGTAAATTTCAAATTAACTTATTCCAAAATTGATTAAATATGAAAGACATCACGAGTTTCTACATTTAAGTTTAATTTATTTACCCGTATTTCATTACATCTAAGATATTATAACAACCTAGCAATTTAGAACATGACACTTCAACTACAATTAAGCTTAGTTTTTCCTTAATATTATTATTTTTTTTTTTTGCATATAACGGTCATATTGTCATGTAATATTATTAATTCACATGTTCTGATATGAATGTTTGATATGGTTAATATGCTTACCAAGTAATATGTGATTTAAATGGTCTCTTTGTAGCGGGTTCAGCAATGAAGAATAATTCTCTCTTCAAGCAGCAGCAGTCGCGATGCGACAAGGTTTGTTAATGGTGACAAGAAGGGGTTTTAACAATCTATGTGTAGAGAGTGATTCACTCATAATGGCACTGCGGGATTCGTCACCAAACACGTCTAAGATTGGGCAGCTGGTGGAGGATGCAAAGGCTTTGGCATTGGGGACCACTGGAGTTAGTTTCACCCATGTTTGTTGTCAAACTGATGAAGTGGGTCATGGGACTTGCACACCAGCCACCTAGAAAAATTTCTCCACGTTATGGACTACTTAATGGTTTTACAAGCACTTTGTTTGAAGAGTCGTGGATTTAGCTCCTGATATTTTTTTTGAAGAATGTAATTTATGATTTGAACTGGATAAGCTTGAGGGACAGAATCTTTATTGGAAGGTTGATAGTTCTAATAGCTCGAGTATAAAGGAATTAGCCTACAATAAATTCGAAATCTTAGTTGTTTCTAATCATCTTATGCGGGATGAGAGTAAGGGCCGTAAGGCTACATTAATTTGCTCTCTTTTGAAATGGAGTTCTAAATTTCTTAAATAATATCATATTGATCTTTCCTTCTAAAATAATAATACTACGTGTAGTTGTGAAGATATAAAAATACCCACCAAAACTACTACAGGGTATTCAAATTTCAAATTCAGAAGACAACATAAATAAAGCAAGCTGAAGAAAAAGAGAAACAAAGGACATTAGCTTAAGCATGCAAAGCAAAATGAATCGAGCTCCGCAAGTCACGACTGGGATGCTCAGAGCGCGCCATGCTGATTGCTGCTGGGGTGGGGGGACATCTGAGATACTGAGAGACTACTGTACATAGAAAAAGGAGCATTAACTTTGCTTGCCAAAGAGCATGGTCCAAAAGGACAGAAAGAAAAAACCAGGGAAACAAGAAGAGACACTTGCATGCAATATGATTTTGTTTCCTTGGATCCCCACCACGCGTTTGATGAAATACTTCTTCTCTTCTGGTTGACTTTTCTTTGACTTATATACAATCGGCCCAGTGCCCACCCATTGAATCTCAAGCATAAAAAAAGCTTAGGCTCCTTTACTTTTCACGATTTGGTAACGTTATACGTAAATTCAATTTCAATGCTGGCATGGCAATAGTAGCATGAAGGGGACAAGAGTAGCTTACTTTTACTAATCATTTTGAATTTGTATCCACCACCAGGTGCTACAGTGTAGGGGCCTAGCAGCCTAGATGTTAAAATTTTCACCCATCTGGGTTATAAAATTTGAAGTTTGTCTCTTAAGATGGCTCCTGATCTCCTTCCCTACTTGTCCTTTTGGGTAAGGTGTGCACGCGACTTCCTTCCCCAATAATGCCGCTATCATGCGCAAATTGAACTTAATATATAGCTAGGGTTTCTGTACATTACAGTCAAAATACTGGCTTGTAAGAGGGAAAGATGTCTCAGAACTCATATACTACTCCAAAACCTCATGTTTTTCTAATGCATGTGAGATATTGGTATCCTAACACCGAGCTTTGAACAACAGACCTAGGCCCGGCCGGCGGCCGAACCATGGTTCTTGGCTCCAAGTTAGGGTTGGACACACACTACCGTAGACTCTAACCTTGTTTATTAATTAGTCCCCAAACTTTGAACCCTAACTAACTTCGAATCCAAGACCTGAGGCTCAATTTCTCTTGTGACCGATAACATGGGAAAATAGAGTAAATTATTTTTAATTCAATTCAATCTTTATTTTAACTAATCAAATTTAAGAATGTATAAATGTATTGATTTTGTGTGCTTAAATAGTTTTATTGAACTAAAATATGAACTAAGATAGTCCACTCCAACTTCTTATCCCGTACAAATGGGAAATGGTATAGGTTTTTCCATTCACATAGGCAGATAATTAGAAGCATGGCCTGCCGACCAACAAAAAAAAAGGAAAACTTGAAAAGTCTAAAAGTCTAAAAAATATTTAGTTTTAATGAAAAATGACAAATAAAGGTGTAGTAAATAGTACTAGAGAAAAGTAAAAATATGGTTTTTCGTAAAAAAAATGAACAGTACCGGAAATGTTTCGTTAAAACTCAAAAAAAAAAAAAAAAAAAACGCATGGCCTCATCCCTCATGTGCTTATTATAAAACTCAATGGTGATGATGGGTAGGGGCCTAGGGGCACATCGTCTATTGATCTACCCTACAATATTACAGTATGCAAGCTCTGCAAGGTGCAAAATCCAGCTTTAGATATGAACTTTGTCATGACTCTATTGACTCTTCCCACCAAAAAGAATATAACAATAATAATAATACCAGTTGATGTATCAACATTTTTGTAATCCATGATCATCTTCCAAGAATCCATCATCGTACGGCTGGATACTACTGCATGCATACTACACTGGTTGCATTACATGCACCGAGATCTTTGGTCACATATAATCATGACTGTCTTACTATCTTGGAAGTCGGCTCCCTCAGCCTTCTATATAAGATCAGATGATCGTCTCCCAAAAATAATACAAGAAGAGAGAAATGCCAGCAACACAGCAATCCACAGAGAAAAAGAGGGACACCCTCCCCTGTAGTTTGAGTATAATGCCAAACAGAATATATAGGTTACCCTGTTAACATATCCTACCATATAGATTCTCTTTTACTGTATCTTTTTCTTTCATAGTTTTCAACATATATTTGCCTAAAGACCATATGTTATGCTCCTTACTCGATAACTTAAATATAGCATCACAAAATAATGTTTTCTTGTTAGAGGAATGTTTATATATGTTGGAGGGCTTTGAATTTGGACTACTTATGATCAATATTTTGTATTCAAGTAATTCCCCTTCTCTACTATGACTAATAATGGTCATGATAACTGGCATGTTTTCAACCCACAACATACATAGTTTATTGTTTCTCAACAAGAAAAAACATATTTTTAACTGTTAATTATCATGTCTTTTATAATTCTTATGGATAAATGAAGATTTATGTTGCCAGACAAAATACAGTTAAAGTTAACTAGAACGGAGTCTAACAAGATATATTACTATACAGTTGATGAAAAAGCATTTCTCAAACATTATATTAGAACTTACAAAAGAAAAAATTGGAAGTAGTTATAGTTATTATATAAGTGACATTGAAACTGCGTATTGTTATAACTTATCAATATTAGTGGTACTACTTTCTTTTTCTTTGTCCTTCTTTTATGGGTGGAATTGGACAGAAGTTGTGATAAATGGGCACACAACTTTTTTTATGGGAGATTAATTATTTAAATTAAATTTTATAAATCATATGATGTATTTGTTGATAGTTAAATTATTACTTAAGTGTTAGTTAATGTGCTTATTTTCTATAAGTGGAGAAATTTTTCAGTGTCGAGAACACGGCCTAAGTACACTAAGTCTAATAATATAATTGATTGGAAGCTTGAAAAAAAATATTATGCCAATTAGTGTACGTAACATCGAATTTTTTATTTATTTATGAGTATAGTTAAAAAGTTGTCTACCTAGCACTGCTGTTTCTATATATATACTAGCCCCACCACCTCTTAACAACACACAAACAGTTCAATGTTTTGTTCACACTGCTGCTCTTCGCCCCTAACTCTCTCCAATTACAACACAAACACAGAGCTAATTGCTACTAAGAAACTTACTCATGGCAAAACGTTTCAAGCTCCGATTCTCCCGAGTCATCACCTCCTTCCATTCCTGCCGTTCGGAAGATCCCTCCACTCTCCCCTCAAATCCTGTCCCTTCATTCCTCCGTCCACCCCCCTTAGCCACGGCCCCGACACCACCTCTACCCTCCAAAACCCACCACCACTCCTCATCCATCAAACGCCACGTGTTATTTTGCGGCTGTAGACCCAGACCAACGCTCTCCGACGACGACCACACCAAATCACCGCCCGATCTTCATAAGTTCGAGTGGGACCGAGAGGACAAGTGGCACGTGGTGGCCAAAGTCTACGACATCACCCCCCGACGCAAAATCTACACTTCCTCCGCCTCGCCCGAATCCGACGCAAACGACGGCGCTTCACCTCCTCCCTCCTCCGCCATAGAGAAGGAACAAAAGAAGAAAACTCGTCGAGTCAACAGAAAGAAGAAAAGAACGACGAGTCGCATCCGTATCAGCACGTCCTCGTTCGAAACAGGACTTTTCAGCAGCGAAGGCGGCGGCTTCGACGATGGCGAAGAAACCGAAACCCTAGTCTCCACCAGATCATCCTCCAGAAGCTTCTCCACCGACTCCTCGCCGCCGACAAGGCGAAGAAAAAAGAAGCGGAGCAGCAGCGCCGTCAGACGCAGCTTTTCGAGGAAGTCTGCGGCTGGGGAGAGCGAAGCTGTGCCGGCAAGACTGTCGATGTTTCAGAGGTTGATACCGTGCAGGGTGGAGGGAAAAGTGAGGGAGAGCTTCGCGGTGGTGAAGAAATCAGAGGATCCGTACGAGGATTTTAAGAGGTCGATGATGGAGATGGTTTTGGAGAAGCAGATGTTTGAGGAGAGGGAGCTGGAGCAACTGCTGCATTGCTTCTTGTCGTTGAATTCGAGAGAGCATCATAGGGTTATTGTTGAAGTTTTCACAGAGATTTGGGAGGGTTTGTTCTGTTGTAGTGCAAGATCCTCAGGAGCTAGGGTTTCTAGGGCTCTTTGAATGATTAACTAGTGTTTTAACTTTTAATCAATGAAATGGAAAATAAAATTACTCTCTTTAGTTTCTTCACAATTTAGTTAATTGGGTATTGTCATGCATTTTTCCTCTACGTAAAAGCAGATGATCACTTTGTAGTAGTACTTGGTAGTTGGCATGCATGATGAAGCAAGCAAACACATGTTAATTATTAACTGGAAGTACCAAATATAAAACATAATTTGTATCTTATCAAAGGAACGTAAAAAAAAATGCTCCACAATCTTAGTTTTGTCCTTTTCTTTTAAATATTTTGACATACATTAACATGGATCTATTTTCTTAGAGTTTAGTCTTTTGGAAGTGCTTAACATGGTATCAGACTATTGATTCTAGAAGGCCTTGGATTCGGAATGACAAACCTCCGCCAAGGGTGGTCAAATGATTTCATTAATCTTCATCTCATTGATTAAATTTGATTTAAAGATATGCTTGCATTTAAAAGTAAACGGGAAGACTGGGGTTGTGAGATTTGGTTGGAGCTTCTCTTACTATCGCGCTTGACTAGGACAATATTTTAGCTTCGTCACTGATCACTTAAAAAGAAGAATGTGACCTAGTTTTATAGGAATAGTGTTGATTTATGCCTTCGCATGGTATAAATCAGGTTCAATTATTGTATAACTCCTCGCTGAGTCAATAAAGCAAATAGTAGGTCATGAAAGCCGTGTTGAACGGAGGCATTGGAAACCCCATGGACCTATGGAGGATGGAAAGTTGCAATAGCTAATAAACGAGTTTGCACTTTTGGTCGACAAGACATGATACTAATTGATGCCCTGTTCGTTTGACAGGAGGCGGAGGATGAGGAGCTAGCCTCATATCGATCGGTAAACGCAGGCGGATTCATAATCAATAATATTGACGACGACCAATTAAGCATTTGGACCGACTAGCGATTAAAAGCCAGCCTTCTGGACTGCATGTAATGATTATGTTGTAACTTGCAACTTTAAACATGAATGAATAAAGCTAATCCTTTTATCCGTGATGCACGCTAGCTCCATATGGAAAATGGAAGTATATAAGGGCATCTCTAACTAATCTGGCCAGAGGATCATAGGGCCGAAAATAGCTCGAAATGACACAAAAACTATCTTCAACCAAGGGCTAGGCCAAAGGGCTTGTGGGCCCCACTAGGCCAAAACCAGCCAATCAGGCCATCGGGCTGGCCATCTCCAGCCAGTCCACTCTTTTTTTTTTTTTGAAGGAAGCCTCGCAATCCGTCATTTACCACTGGGTCACCAGCTCGTAGTTATAATGAACTTCTAGTTGAAGTAGTCTGCATTTTTGAAATATGAAAAATGAAAGAAGACTGCCATTAATCTTTATTTGAAATGTTCGTTACTAAGATTGTTTTTTTTTATTTAATATATACCACTAAAATATGCAAATAATTCTTGCAAGTGCTAATCATTAACTATCTGAATGCGGACGATTGTCACTAGCATAACTTTTTTGAAAACATGCAAGAAAATGTTCATGAATAAGGATTTTAATTGTTTGTTAAATCAATACCTTGTTTGATTGTGCCATTACATGTAGTTAATAAGACATTCTCCATATATAAGAGGGATTGTACCAAAACCTTTTCAGCCCACTAATTAATCCATTTGTTTTGTTGCATGAGGATTATATGAATTTTGTTAACATCTCGTCCATTTACATGTGAGCATAATTTTGACTATTACAAACAACGTAAACTCTACATGCATCAATCATCCAAATCCGCATACATACGAATGAGCAACTAACTATAACTTACCTCAAGGACTAAAACAAAAAACGTCACCATTAAACCAATGTGCAATGTGCTTGTTCATTCCACTACCTCG
The DNA here is from genome assembly GCF_042453785.1 of Malus domestica. Lineage (NCBI taxonomy): Eukaryota > Viridiplantae > Streptophyta > Magnoliopsida > Rosales > Rosaceae > Malus > Malus domestica. Next base: position 22,422,767 of record NC_091675.1, read on the forward strand.
TTCTTTTATAGGTATTGCCAGTTACTTCTATTCCTTTCACCTTTTCTTTTTAACGCACAAATGGAAAGAAAGAAAACTCCCCTTCAATATGTATTGTACACACTTCACGTAACGTAAAGTACCACAAACACAATGGAATCGAATCCCACCACCCACGACGACATGACCAACTGATAACTGACTCTCTCTCTCTCTCTCTCTCTCTCTCTCACCGGTCGTGATCAGTCAGGTGGTGAGAGCCTTCTCTTCAATTGTGACCCAGCACTGTAGTAAAAAGCAAGACTTCAGTTAGTAGTAAATTTTGATGGGGCTGGAAAATGCATAAGGCTGTCTTTAATTTAATGGTAAGGTTAGGGAGATTAAATTTTTTGATCAAATTTTGTAAACCAAATAATATGGACGTTGATTATTAGATTATTATTTAAGTGTTGATTAACGTGCTTATTTCTTATTGGTGACATATTTTTTTGTTTGAAAATTTGATTTAAAAATTTAATCTTCCTAGCATTACTCTGCTTAAAGAGAATGAACTTGTTCTGGAAATGGGTAGGTTTCAGTGGGTGGAAGGAACACGCCATCAGAGATTCTTTACCAACCTCAGAACTAAAATTTTAATTTTATCTGGCTCAAAGTTGAAAGAGTTAATTTACAAATGTATCCATGAACTTAACTGGTTATTTTACTTTGGTCATATACTTTTTTTCCCTAAATTGGTGCATAAACTTTTAAAAATGTGGTAAATGAAGATAATAGTGACATTAGTTACAAAAGTTGACAAAATTAGTGGTTAGTTATTTTTTGGTTCGAACAAACCTCAATGCCAACTATGTTAACAAAAAATCCTTTTGCACTAACACCAAACCGTCACGGCTTTTGTAGACCACAAAGAGATCGGAAGACGTTCATTGTTAAGATCATTCCCGAACAATGCAAGAACGATAACTCAGATGGAAGCACGAGTAAGAAATCAATTTTTAAGGTGAAAACATATTCGGATTGGTTGTTATGTACGCTTTTGAACATATTAAATGACTACTCTTAAAAAATAAATGATTACGTGTCAGTAGATGAATGACATTTTAGTCAAGTAGACGAGTCGTCAAAATGCCCTCTAAACTATTTTGATACAAGAAGATTTATTAGGGTTCAAAAATTGAAAAAAAGGGACTTCAAATTGGGACGAAATAAATTTGAAGAGCCAAAGTGGAAAAACTGAAAATCTGAAATCAAAAACCACAACAGCACTTGGCTCAAGAGATTTTTAGGGCAGAAAGTAGGTAGAGCTTCCTTTTAGAGCAACTCCACCATGTGGAGTAGCCCCAGCGACAGGCCCCAAAACAAAAGGGAAGAGCCCGAGCAACCACATCCAGCCCATCCAGGCGATTGTACCCAAGGGGGCCCAAGATAGAGGCCTGGCGAGAGTAGACGGCCCGAGAGCCCGATGGCAAGGCTGACGTGAAGCGATGTTAGCCACGTTTTGTATCTGTTTTGCGTCAGGCACGTGGGGTTCAAGCGCACGTTGGCGCGCGTCATCCGACAAGAATGCAAAAATGGGGCCCGCGGCGCAGTTCTGAAAATGTTACCGTTGGGGAGGCCACGTGGCACCTCTGCATCCGTTGGATATCAATAGTAATTTTTTCTATACCATTGGATTTCCAACAACAATAATAATTTTAAAACCTTATTTAATTGCAGCCGTTGGATTTGAGATCAACGGTCCACGTTATTTGCCTTTATAAATTAAAAAAAACAGTTTAAAATTCTGAAAATCTTACCGTTGTGCCACATGGCACAATCTGGAGTGTTGGAATTTTTTTTTTTAATTCAACGGCAGAGATTAATTATGTGAATAAAAATTTAAAAAAAATGTAAAAAATTAATAAAAATCCGAAGAAAAAAAATTGATTTTACTTTTCTATAAATACCTTCTCATTATCTTTTACCTTACACTACAATTTCATATTTTCTCAACTACTTTCAACCACATTCCTATATTTCTCTCAAAGTTTCAATCCAATTTTTTTTTTCAACAAAATGACTATTGATGCAGGTACGAATTAGACGCTTATTGAAGATATTGCGTTGCGTACTAGCTGGGTTGAAGTTACTCATGATCCGATTACGGGTAATGAGATGCAGTTGCGAGAAATGTAGAATCTTATTCATACCAATTATCTTGAGAAAATTGGTGGGAAAAGAACCAAAGGATTGATGTCTAGTCGTTGGAAAATACTTAGCCAATCGTTTAGTATGTGGAGAGACGTCTTGGCACAAGCTAGTAGTAATCTTCTAAGTGGGGAAAATTTAGCGGATCATGTAACAGTATATTATTTATTTGTTTGTACTATACCCAAATTTACATTAGCTAATTTGATTATAATGATTTCTTCTCCCGCATTATGTAGACACTTCAAGCACAATCTTGGTATAATGCCAAGTCCAAAAACCAAAAGCAATCATTCACCTCGTGGGAATGTTGGAATATTGGCAAAGATTGTACTAAATTCAGAGTTGTGCCTATTGGTCCCAAAGTTTTCATGAACAGCACCCCTCTACACTCTACGCCTGATCATTCCTCGCATGTTCATGAAGATGATGCAGAAGAAGTGCCCGAAACGCCCCCCTGAACGAGTGTCGGGGTCAACCCGTTATCCAATTAGGCCTCAAGGTAAGAAGGCTTCAAAGAGAAAAATGAGTGCTTCAAAGAATGATTATGCAAAGTATATGGAAGAGCAATCATGATTTCCCCATCCTCGCTATCTCATCCACTTGGTCTGCAGATACTCCATGATTTTGCACAAAGTAAAAATCATGGTTGCAAACAGCAATCATGATTTTGTTGAACAAATGTTGTTCTATTCTAAAACGACGTCTAAAGTACGTATTATGAAATGCAATGCTCCGGACAAAATAATTGTCCAAGAGATCTGTACCTCGTCGCTGTCTGCTTCTATCAAGGTTTGCGGAACAGCTGGGTCTGCAAATCTGAGCCACAACATGGATGACTCGACAGGAATGTGAGGCTCTAGCCATTCTTGCTTCGTCATCTCTCCTTCTACGCTCCTCGTCCTCTTCCATCTCATTTTGGGCCACCTGAAGATTGAACATTCCTTCTGATTGGTTAAACAATTCTTCCTCTTACTGATCGATTTCCCACATCATCCTTAAAGAAGAAGACATTGTAAGAAGGAAGCAGAACTATGAATAATGATCAAGGTATTAAATAAACTTGGAAATTTTTATTGAAACTTTGCAGGATGTTTATTTAGTCAATTATCTATTAGTTTATCACAAAAATTGAAAGGAAATGCATTGCATGATGGATTTAACATTATCAAGTTGATTATATATCGAGCTGACAAACATTTTGAGTGTAGAAAATATGTAGTAATTAATGAAAGCGGTCTAAACACACCATAATCATTTATATATAATGAATTAGTACAATATTTTACACTTTATACATTGCATGGTAAGATACATGAGTGACTTAGTACCACATAAAGTTCCTATGAGGTTCAAATTTTTCACTATCTTCATCATCTCTATTTGTAGAATGAGTGTATTGTGAAGAGTAGTTATGAAATGATAAATCTCCAAAATAGTTTTGCATGTAATTGTTAACATGCCACCCATATGGATCCGAGATTGGTTGACGTTGTTCATAAGCAAAATCATTTGAAGATTGAGTCTCGGATTGTTTCCATGAGTCGCTCGATTCCATCCCAACAGGAATGGGATATGAAGGGTAGGGAAATGGTTGGTTATGAGTATTACCATAGTTACTACTTCCCACTCCAATAGAGTCCGAAGTTCTAGATAACGAGTCATTTTCTTGACTTGACAAAATCCCCTTGCCTCTTTCTCTACGAGTATAGTTCTTTCCTATGGCACCAATTCCTGGTCCTGCCCGCCTACTGCCATGGTCACCATCTTGTGTTGCATGCGTGAAGTTTGCCTTACCAGTGAAGGGGCTCATAAATTCGGGAAGTGGTCCAACATAGTTTCCATATCCACCACCACTACCTCCAGCTTCACTATATCCTTCATCATTCCCACCTCCGGTGGTAGGTGAGTCTCCTGATCTTGTACTAGAGCTATCATCAGTATCAGCATGATATTGTGGTTGTGTAGGATTGGAAGAAGGTGGAATTCCAATGTTTATTGGCCTTGGGCGCAAAAGTTCTTCCAAAGAGTCAGCGCTGCTAGATCCCACACCCTCCTCTAATACTTTTTCTACATTTATCCCTTCATTACGTGCTTCTTTAGCAACTTTGGGAGTTGGGTTGCCTTCATCATCATCTAAATGAAGAGGTCTAATCCATTGATAAAGTTGGTTACCATCTGTATCATCATCTTCACCAACAATATCAAACACATCTAGTGGGTCACCACAGTCGACATGATCTATTTCTGCTTCCTTATCTCAAATTTGAAACTTCATGTTGTAGTAGCAATAAACTAATTTTTCCAACCTACTATGAGCCAACCTATTTCTTTGCTTTGGGTGTATGAGTGCAAATGTGCTCCAATTTCTTTCACAAGCAGATGAGGAAGCTGTTTGTGATAATACTTTGATTGCTAACTTTCTCACAGTTGGTGCATCGGTCCCATACATGATCCACCATTCAGCTACAATGAAAAACAATGTTGATAAGCCTAATAACTCCAACAAATTCTATTATAAACTTATAGTGAAATATGTTTACACTCACTAGGAGACATTGTTGTTCGAGCAGCAATTGATGTTGGTTCTCCAAAAGTTCTTCTTGCATCTTTAAACCATGTTAGCTGAATTCAATAAATCGTGTTAGTTTAATCCAACAAAGTAATTATTATAATTTAAGTAATTGTGTACCTCATTTCCAAATTGGCCAACTGCTGGTGATGCAGGGTCTAATTTAGAGTATACATTATGTACATCACGTATATGGGTACCATCATCTCCAACACCGGGTCTGTATTGGTATCGATGATTCAAATAATATGTTGTTCAAAGAAACACATACTCTAATAAGAGAAATAATGCTTATGCAACTAAAGAAATGAATTGCAAATTATGACATAATTTATGTCTGCTGCATGCAAATCGTGGTATAATGTTTTATACCATCGGTCTTCAATTATCTTTATGACCCACCTTGCACCATGTTTTCTTTCCAATTCATCATTCACTACACACATCAACTCATATACTGCCCCCATAGTAGGATACACTTCTATGTCAACGATCCGTAAAACTTTGTAAAGAGGTTCAAACACTTGACACACATGTTCTGATTGAGTCCAAAAAGCATGATCAAGCACTATACTTTCCACCATACGACCTGTATTTAAGCGGCTAAAATTATGGTTGGCCCAATCGTCACTAGTGAATAGTTGCTTCAACCCTGCTTGCTTCTTAAGTAGGCTGTCTAATGCAATATAGTTGGTGGCGAATCGAGTGGTAGCTGGACGAATAATTTCTCCTTTGCAAAATTCATGCATCTTTGCCAACAACCAACCGTGATTGTAAATATAATTTGTGATCGTTCTAGCTCTTTTGACCACAGTAGCAACATTCTCTTTCTTCCCCATTGCCTCATACATGAGATCAATACAATGTGCTGCACATGATGTCCAAAACACATTATGATGCTTCATTAACTTTTTTCCAGCTTTGACAAATGCAGAACCGTTGTCGGTCACGACTTGGACAACATTATGCTCTCCCACCTCCATGATTACATCCCTCAATAATTTGTAAATATACTTGTAGTTCTTTATATGGTCTAAAGCATCAACAGACTTCAAAAAAATTGTCTTTCCCTTGGAGTATACCATGAAGTTTATGATAGATAATCTGGTCGGGCCAGTCCATCCGTCACACATGATTGTGCAACCATTAGTTTCCCACTTTGACCTCAACTTGTTAACATACTCACCAATGCCTTTATACTCCATATCCAAAAATTTGTTTCTTATCTCATAGGGAGTGGGAAGTTGTACTCCAACACTGGCCTGTTGACATCCCACTACCATATTTTTGAAATGATGTGATGATGTTTTCTTAGCAGGGACATTTTCATAGATAAAGAACTTGCTAATTAGACGTCCCATTCCCTCCTTCACATTACCTCCAGTGAAATAACTCCAAACACTCTTTTGACGTGCTTTGGATGACTTATATAAACTTGGGGCTATTGGTGGTGTTGGTTGTGATTCTCTAAGACTGCCTCCCCGTCTCATTTGTGCACCACCACTTGTCCCGGAACCTTGTGCTCTATTAGGAATTTTATGAAGGTGTTCTCTTTCCCATGCTGACTGTTTGAAGGCACGTAATGCTTGTTTCAAACTGCGTCGTTCTTCAGGTCTGATGTCATCATCACATTCGTCCTCATCGTCATCATCATCACTGTCAACCGATTGGCCAATGACTTCTCCTCGTAGCCCAGCTCGAATATTTTCCATTCCATGTGTTATCTTTTCCTTCTGCTGCTTTTTATTTTTTAATAATGTGCTGATGAATGCCTTCACTTCTGAGGGGACATTATCACATCGTTGGATATTTTTTGCTGGATCTAATCCACTAAGATGGTACTTAAGTCGTGTCACTCCACCACTCTTCATTACCCGACCACAATATTTGCAAATTGTGCCATGTTTGTTTCCGTCTATTGGGTCTCCATGTTCCCAAGCTGGATCACGTTTAGTAACTCCACTGGACATCTTAAACGTACCTATATTTATTTTTCATGAAAATTAGACAATTATTTTTTGATAAAATAAGAGAACCTAAATAATAAAGTTATTCTATAGAAGAATTAAATACGAAGTAAAGAAAATGATTGTAAAAATTTAAGTAATTATACAAATAATATGGAATAATAAAACCTAATATTAATGAATAATAATCCAATTTGATAAAAAAAAAATCCTAATATAAAACATGGTGATGAATAATAATCCAATTTAATGAATAATAATCCAATTTAATAATAAAAAAACCTAATATTAATGAATAATAATCCAATTTGATAATAAAACCTAATATTAATGAATAATAATCCAATTTGATAAAAAATAATCCTAATATAAAACATGGTGAAGAATAATAATCCAATTTGATAATAATCCAATTTAATGAATAATCCAATTTGATAATAATCCAATTTAATGAATAATAATCCAATTTGATAAAAAAAACCTAATATTAATGAAAAATAATCCAATTTGATAATAAAACCTAATATTAATGAATAATAATCCAATTTGATAATAATTCAATTTGATAATAAAAAAAAACCTAATATTAATGAATAATAATCCAATTTGATAATAAAACCTAGTATTAATAAAATAATAAATAATATTAAACATATTAAAATTATCCTAGGGAATAATTATACAACATTACTTAATTACTTAAAAAAATTAACATGTAATTGTTAACATTACTTAATTACTTACAAAAAGTAACATGCAAGTATTAATTACTTAAAAAAATTAACATACGAGTCCACACAAATTTATTTGTTGTTGTATAAATTACAATAATATAAATATAAGTTTGTAAACTTACCTTAAATATGGAACCCTTTGTGTTCAAGCTTTGGAATTGATCTAGAATGGCTTTGAAAGGGGTAAGGGAAGAAGAAGAAACGAAAATCCTCTGAATGACTCTGATACTCCACCTCTAAGAATGTGAAAGAATAGAATAATTATACAACATTACTTAATTACTTTAAAAAATTAACATGTAATTGTTAACATTACTTAATTACTTACAAAAATTAACATGCAAGTATTAATTTCTTAAAAAAATTAACATACGAGTCCACACAAATTTATTTGTTGTTGTATAAATTACAATAATATAAATATAAGTTTGTAAACTTACCTTAAATATGGAACCCTTTGTGTTCAAGCTTTGGAATGGATCTGGAATGGCTTTGAAAATGGTAAGGGAAGAAGAAGAAACGAAAATGCTCTGAATGCCTCTGATACTCCACCTCTGATAAGGTGAAAGAATATAACAGACAATGGCACACTGTTTTGCATGTGAAAGAATATCACGGACTCACAGTGGCACACGGTTTCATTATGAAAGCACTATTATTTGTTGTCCATGGTCTGAAATTGCAAAAAGTTATTGACATATTGTAAAATCAGTCAGGTGAGTCAGATGAGATTACCCAACCACACACACACATATACATGCCACCACACACGCACACTCACCCCACACGCATACAGTCTCTCTCAGTCTCTCGAACCTTCTCTCTTCTCTGACTCTGAGCTCCATTTTCCCCCTTCTCCATTCTCCCATACACACAGATCTCCCACTCCCACACACATAGATCTCCCACTCCCACACACACAGATCTCACACACACACACGCACAGAGACCCAAGGTCTCTCGATCATTCTCCCACACACACGCACAAAGACCCACATCGGCTTCTGCTTCTCCCTCGTCGTCACCGTCTCTCTCCTTTCACTCTGCACCGAGGGTCCGAGACCCACATACACACACGCACACCCATCATCATCAGCAACCTCGTCTTTCTCCCTCTCCTTCTCGTCTCTGCAACTCGGCGAACGCAGGAACTCCGGCGAGTTTCTTGAATTTCTCCGGTTAGGTAAGCTTCAGGTTTGCCTCTTTCTGTTCTAGATTGAACCTTATATGTGAAATTTAAGTTCAAAATCGTGTTTTTGCAAGGTTTTTGGGACGAAATCGGCTCGGGAATAGGCACAACCATCTCCGGCGAGGCCGTGGGTGTCGACGAACTTTCTGAACACCTCCGACCGTTTCACAGCAAACGGAATATATAAAAACGTTCATCTCGTCTTCTATTTCATTTTCCTACCTAGATCGGAGTCTAGGGTCCTGTTTTACAGTCGGCCGGAGCTGTAGAAGCTCCGGCGTTCTTCTCCGAGTAGCCCAGTTCCGATATTATCAATAATTTCGATAATATCGCGATATTATCACGAAAACCATTTGGATAGTTAAAAAAATATCGGTTCCCGTAAAAACCAATAATATCGGCGATATCGCCGATATTATCGGCATTTTGTACCATGATAATGATAGAGATCTTGAGAAAATTGGTGTGAAATTTCTGATGATGGATGATGGATTATATGGAGGATTAAGAAAGGATTAGGTTGTAGATAATGTCACGTGGCATGCCGTCATTCGTTAAAAATATGATCGAAATCTATCCTCAAAGATTGTAAACAGATTGTGACATGTGGCGCGACGTAATTGGTTAAAAATCTTATCGGAAATCTATCATCAACGATTCTGAAAAGGTATCGACACGTGGCATGACGGCGTTGGATAAATATCTTATCGAAATTCATCATCAATAATTATCTTTTCAGATAATGACACGTGTCGCAACAAGAACGATTAAAAATCTTATCCTAAATTACAAATAAAATTATTTTGTATTATTTTATAAATAAATAAAAATACTAATATTTAATTGCCTATTATTAGGGCTATTCAGTGTAGGAGTGGAAATGCAAAAATCAATTACTATTCATTAAGGACAGTTACTGTTCACTGAGTGAATTAAATAGTTAATAGCCCTGAAGGGCCTTGGCAACGGTGAAGTTGCTCTTAGCGCATGAGAGCTGCTGGGGCTCAGTGCATGTATCTATATATCAATCCCCAATCTTGTTTTCGATTAGCGTAGCAAGTTAGCAACAACAACATGCAGAGTATCATTAGACTCATCAGTCAGTCCCAGTTGTGGGAGCAGCTAAGGACTCGTAACCCTACGGTTCTACACCTATATGTCCAAACCACCCTTGGATTCTTATCCTTGGACTATTAGTGCCGCCTGCCTTGGGATTGAGGAGCGTGTATTTGAAGGAAGAGAAAAAACAGAATCGGACAAGACTATGGGCGACTAAATCAGTAGTCTTCTAGCTTAATAGTCATTTCTAGATTTTCTTGTCCAACGAGGCCCAGGGATTAGGATACACCTGATTTTCGGGAGATTTTTTTGGGTAGGGGACTTCGAACCCGTGTGTACAAGACACACACAAGACAAGTGGCATCCCTTGCATTCTTATAATGTTTGTGTGTGTTGTTCAATCAAGGCCCTTGAATTACAAGAATTGGAACAAGCAAGGTCAGTGAATTGGATTGTGGAATTCTGAATTGGAATTTGGATTGGAATGGCATCCAATTTAAATTGGAATTGTGGTATTTTTTATTGGATATGCGCTATTTTGATTTGGAATTTGGATATGTGCTTATAGATTGGATATGTTATTGAATATTAGCCATGTAGTTTGCATGTAGTTTGAATTGGATGTGATTGAATATTAGGTGCTTAGTTTGAATTGATTTGGATATGTGCTAATTTGAATTGGATTTGTTGAATTAGAGATATGCTACTTTGAATTGGATATGTTGAATTGGAGATGTGCTACATTGTTAGGATAGACGGGTTTAGTAGCCAACCTAGTACACCTACGTCTTAGGTAAACAAAAACAAACAAGCCAACTAGTACACTTACACCCTCTCAAGCAGAAACTCCCTCAAATGAACAATTATCATGAAGATGATTGGGACCATGATTCTGATGTGGATTGTGTCTAGAGGTATGCTTAAATGATTGGGACATAGACAAGATATTTACCTATATCGTTGACAATGCTAGAGCAAATAACACCTCCATTGCATACATGAAGATAAAGCTAGAGTTGAATGGTACTATTTTACTTGACATGGCTCACTTGCACATGAGGTGTGCTTGTCACATCCTTAAATTGATATCCTGAATCGGACCAAAAATTTTCAATGTGGTTTTTTGCTCTTCGATGCGGTTTTTCAGACTTCGGCTTTCGGTTCGATATCCTAGACTAGACCAGCCCTACATGACATGGAAGCTCATACCCAAAAGGATCTCTCGATTCATCATTTCATGAAAACTTCGCATATGAGAATTCCATTGATAAATTATGGGTTGGTTGGTTCTACCTCCTATTTAGTAGGTATATTGCTAGATATTGGATTTGGACAGTCTTTCAATTGTATAGAAAATTGTCTGAATTTGCAAAATTGACCTACCTTTCCACCCTTCTGTGCAGGAGAGCAATCACTTATTTACAAGGTTGTTCTCTGCAAAACAGCACGGAAAGAGTAGCACATAAACAAACCATTAATCATGCAAACAAAGAAAATTAGTTCTGTAGAGCAAAATGTACGCTTCTGCGATCATTGCTGGCTGCAAGGAGAACGGTAGATGAAATGAAACAACCGACTCATTCACGAAGGGAGAAACCTTAATCACTTCAATTCAATTATGTTTGCTGTGCTAAATTTGAGTAACCACACTACTTATTAACTGCAGAACTAGAGGTAGCTGTTTGTCCTGGTTGCCTGCTGCAGTCGAAAATAATTCTAAAGCTAATCCGACAACGGTCTCATCAAGATTCACAAGCGCTATAGTACTTGAAGGTAGAGATATGATAAAAGCTAACACTATTCAAGTTCTGCTACCTGCTCAATATAAACCCAAATGCCGCAGGCATGAACATATACTCCACTCATTTTTTTCGTCGGATTAGCAACTATCATCTTCTCACTTAGCTCAACAGTAAGCCTGACTTATTCAACCAGAAGCTTTCATGAGGCAAAGAGACATGTATTACAAACACGGCAGCTAGAAAGCTAACCTGCCCGAGAGTGTCATGTTTTTCATTTGTTGAAACAATGAGGAAATACCATTGTACACATGTAAAACGCAACTGAAAACCTTGAAATAAGTTCTTTTAGGTTATGAAAAATTTGAACAAACAACGTTATGGAAATGAAAAGGACATGCGCAGGCAAGGCATTACCGTTATTCTTAACTATGACTCCTAATTCACTGAAAGGGAGCTTCTCATCCACATCTTACAATAGATATCAGGTTTAAATTAGAGTATCCATTTCCTCCTACGTCCGAGCTCTATTCGTCTTGGAACGCCTGAAACCATAGAACTTGGACAATACATCAAGATTACAGTACATATCTGATATTTGTTACGTAGAGACCGAAGGAAATACTTTTCCCCTACTAAATGGCATTTCATAATTGCTACCTTTCCATGTGGCACAAAACTTACAGAACTAGAAAAATAATAAAGGTTTAGGAAAACACAGTTCAATACCTTATTTACACCTATTGGCTTCCCACGAAGTTTGATCATATGAAGCACCTTCACCGCCTCTACAGCGGCCAAATAAAAAATAAACAGTCAGCATCACAAAACCACAATAGGGAAAGATATCATGAGGTTTACACCAGAAACTTTCTTTGAACATAATTCAATTCATGGTTCTTGAAGAGAGCATTCCTCTCGTGCTGTGTCTTCGGGAGCAAACACAGTAACTGCAAGAGGAAGACGGAGCTCAAACTGCAACATCTCTTAAAAAATCAAATTCATGTAGTTTCATCAGAGTTCAACTCACAGGTGTCAGCCATCAGAATCTAGACCTGACAAAGGCTTAATCTTCTCTGCAGACAAGGCTATTATTGTGGATGCAGCTTCAACTAAAACTGATTGCAGACAAATGAAAATAGGGGTAAACCAACATGGCCAATTTGAACAAATAATTCTTCAAAAAAGGAATTGCATAAATTCAACAACTCAACTACTCATTGGCAAACATTAGCTGCTTAACTTCTTCTGGTATCCCTGCAGAGACTATGCAGGTGGAAAAACCGTAACAATGAATACAAGGGTTAAGCTGGCAAGGTGCTCCTTCTCCTGGAGGAGCGGACTCTTCATTCTGCCTCTTTCTCTTTTTACAGGAGAATTCTGTCCTTCTCACCTTCTTTACCAAAACAAATTCACAAGTAGTTGACAGATTCGGATTCTCAAGCTTAAACCTTTTTTTACTTATTTTAGCCGACTATTTCTCTTCTCTGCTTGACTCTCCCCTCAGTGACCCCCCCCCCCCCTTTCTATAATGTGCTCTCTCCATTAAAATATGACAACTCTCGTATGCAATTTCGTGACTCTTGCCCAAGTATTCGAGCGTTTCTCTCTCCTTTACGATCTCTCATATGCAATTTGGTGACTCTCTCCCCAGTAGTCGGGCAGTTCTCTCTCCTCTACAATCTGGCAACTCCCTCAAATAATTGTTTTGGTTTTGAACCAAGATATTTTTTGTTAAGCTCAATCTGGTTTGAGTTGCAATATTGAAATTTTTGCCATTAAACTCAGAAACATCCATAAGCCAAAGCACAACACAGAATTCAGGGGCCAAATGTGGTAGAATAAGTTTCAACCAGATAAGACATGTTACTAAAAACAAGATTACAAACTACACTGGCGATGGCATATGCAGGATGCTAAGGTCCTAAATGGTATGTCAATAAAATGGGCCTGCTTCCATGTCTGAATAAAAGACAGCGAGAGCAAGAACACAGAAATCTTACCAACTGCCACATAGAAGACAACGAAAAGAAAACTAACATAAAAACAATCAAAATTGAAGCTCATACAGTATTACAATTCCAAAAAGCTTCAAACTTGCTTCTTCGCTGCGGCCAATTGACATCCTTGCTCGCAGTTTAATCATATATCGGCTCACCAGCCGCGGCCGCAGGTGAAGTAATCAACGGATTGAACTCTGACCAACGAACCAGAACCCCCATCAATACTTATGCTGTAGCCTCTTTAGCCTCCTCATCCGTGACCGAAGAAGCATCAGTATCAGAAGAAGCCAAACCTAGACCCTGCTCCAACTTCTTCCAGGCAACCAAAACATTAGGAGGAAACTTCTTCTTGATCGTGCGTATCAATCCCTTTGCCTCCTTCATCTTCTTCTTCTTCACCAATCCTTCCACCAAATACTTCATCGTATTGAAATCAGGGATCTTATGCACCTCCACACTCCTCTTGAAAACCTCATACGCCTTGTCATAATCCTCACTCTTACACAAATAAAATATCAAAGTCCGGAAAGTTGCAGCATTCGGATTACATGCATTTCCCTCCAACCCCTCATAAACCTTGAAAGCTTCTTCCATCATCCCATTCCTGCAATAGCAAGTCATCAAGTAATTGTAGCTAATTGTATCTGGTTTCAGCCCAGCATTCGCCATTTCCTCAATCAAAGCCTTCACATTGTCCGCACTCCCACCATGGACATACATAATCTTAACATTATAAGCCGCAGCGTCAACCGCAACGCCCTTCTTCACCATCTCATCCCACAACTTCTCCGCCTCTTCGCCATTGCCCTTCTTGTACAAAGCATTAAAAATCGTGGTGAACGTCACTGCAGTGATCTCAATACCCTTCTTCTCCATCAATCTCAGCGTCTCCATTGCCTTGTCGGGCTTATCCGCTGCGCAATACGACTTGATCAGTATACCATACGACACTTTATCAGGGGAGACCCCATGCTTGCTGGGAATTTCGTCGAACAGCTGGGGGACACTGTCGAAATGCTTTGAATCGTTGCAGGCAGACAACAGAGTGTTGAAGGAAATGGCGGTTCTCGGAGTACCGAGCTGTTCCATCTGATCAAACGTCCTCAATGCCTGGTCGAACATACCGGCGCGGCCGTAGGATCGGATGAGGGTGGAAAGGAAGGGCTCCTGGGTGATTTTGGGGTCATTCTTGTGCGATTCAATGAAGGATTCGATGTCGGCGAAGCGGTGGGACTTGGCGAGGCGGCGGACGGTGAGATCCTGGGCGTAGCGAGACAAGGTAGGAGAAGAATCGTGTTGGGAGACGGAGGAGTAAATCTGGAGGGCTTTGTCCGGGTCGTACTCGGTTCGGAGCTTTGAGTTGGCTTTTGAGATGGAGAGGGTAGACTTGGCGGCGGTGGTGGAGAGGTGGCGGAGGTGGCGGAGGGAAATCGAAGATGACATTTTTTAGGGCTTTGGCAGCTTCGGGGGTTTTGGTTGGAAGCTCTTTTCAATAGAAATGTTGAGGGTTTAGAGTTAATTTTGTCCTGTTGCCGCGTAAGATATAGGAAACCAAATCCGGGGATTTTCCCGTACTTCGCAGGAAACCTTGTAACTGGATCATAACTCCACATCAACATGTCATAACTCGAGAATTTCACCATGTAACTCGAGAAAGGCACTAAAAAACGTTTCGTCACAAAGGTCATTACTTTGTTAAATTTTAAACTTCTCGCAAGTGTTATGCAAGCTAGCTTTGGTAACTGGAGAGAATAGTGACCACATGGATTTAGTCTGCCTGAAAAGTAATGGCTCAACTCAAGGTGCTTCGCCGGGTTGCAGTCGGATGCCAAAAACAGACCAAACACAACTGAAAAAGTAGAGACTTTGCAAACGAAAACAACAAAATAAAAGAAATACCAGTTATTCCTAGTTATACATACTAGGAGGCTACACGATACCACTCTAATGATGAATATGCAACCTCAATACTTGTAATTTAGAAAAAAATCTCAATACATCACTTAATAACGCTTTCATGTCAAACAACTAGCCCTCGTAGTCGCCCTCACCAAACTTGTCCTCCGAATAAAACACTGCTACCACCTGATTGCCACCAAATTTCCGGCCATTCAACCCCGTACGGGCTTTTGTAGAACCCTCAGTATCTGCATACTCCAAAAACACCTGCAAATACAAGGACATTTTCAGCATGTAGAAAGACCAACCCCTGTAAAAACTCAGATTTTCGAGACAAAATGTATTAATAACTAGATTTCAGACACTAACCTTCCCAACACCGGGGGCAAGTTCACCATTTGGTCTTGGACGCGGGATGATGACATTCACTAATGTACCTGCACATCAGTCATAATCAAATAGCTATTAAAAATAGACAACAACACAAATCTTTTGCGAATTCAGTTAGAAGGTTATGGAGGCTTCTGTCTGAATTGTTAGGCCTGATTCTTTATAGCAGAATGTGGGACTACAAAAAAGGCTGTAAAACAGAAAGATAACGACAAAAAAAATGAGAAAATCAATATCGCAATAAACTTTCTAAATTAATCAAAAGAAACCAACAACCAAAAAAAAAAAAGTAGTGCGAGTTAACATTGAGTGATAGTTATTTACCAAACTTTTCGCCTTCAAGCCTCATGTCTTCCAAGATATCATCATACTCAGTATCGTCCCTAAGCTCATCTGCAGTTACTACCTGAGTTAAACATACAACCTTGGTGGCGACAGAACTAGGCGGTTGCAACAACATGAACCTCTGCACAAGAAACAAACACCTCAAGACGTTAAATCTAACCCAGATAAACTAAACTTTCCAAAAATTATTAATTTAAGCCAATTTAAAATATAGTTTAATCTAATTTCACACCTATTAGGGGAAAATTAGCAATTCCACTCATACCTGCAATGCAATTTGCTGCTGTGCATGCAACAGAACACTCTCTTGCTCAGGTTTGGGCTGGTTGGCACCTTGGTTAGCACGCCTAACTGTGAGCGTCTTGTCGCCCATTTTAATGCCGTTCAGTGCTGCACAAGCTATGTCTGTAACTGAAAGATCTTGGTAAACACAAAAGGCATAGCCTTTTGAGTTTCCTGTTTCCCTGTCTTTCACTAAATCAAAACCACGAAGAGGTCCAAAGGATTCAAGTAATTCCTTGATCTGTGCTTCTGTGAAGTAATATGGCAGCCCACCAACAAATATGCGGTCAGGGCCCTCAAGCCCACCAGCAGAACCCGGTGTAAGCCCCACAGCAGCCAGGTTCAGATTGGGATTGGGCTGGCTTGGGCCGAGTGTTGCAGCCAGAGATGGGTTGTAATCGCTAGGTCTCCGCACCTTAACAGGGGCTCCCTGTAGCAATTGTCCGGAAAAAAGAAAGAAAGAAGAGAGAAGAGTCAATACCAAGAAAGTGAACTTAATCCAAAATGCTCAAGTTAATCATGTACTGATCTAAACAAAAGGGAAGAATAGAGTACCTCAAAAATAATTCCATCCAGAGCCATTGCATTGCTAGCCTCTTCAACCGATCTCATCTCCACAAAAGCAAATTTCTTTTCATGGTTTATGTAAACATTGACAACAGCATCTCCTGCAAGAAACAAGTAAACAACAATTCAGCGATCAACTAAAGGGAAGCGACTTTATTATACCAATTTGAGTGCAAAAATCAATATACCTGGGCCGGCAGTGTTCCCTCCAATTGCAGCCATAACTTGGCTGAAAAATGTAGCAACTGACTGCATATGACAGGAAAAACCACATTATCCGCAAGAAAGTGTAAGCTTAAGTACACATTAAAACATAGTGTTCATGCTGAATTAAAGGTAGATGGGAAAAAATAATAAATGGTAAAGGTGAGTTGAGTAAACCTGTTCATTTGCTGTTGGGGGAAGACCTCCAACGTACACCCGTCGGGCATGCCTAGTAGCCTGATAATTATAAATAAAAGAACAATTAATGTCAGCACATGTTACGATTAGGGAGTAGTGGGATATACTGATACAAACTAAAAATAGAATCTCAATCATGCCAACCTGTTGAGTCATCGCCTGAACAGGCATAACTGGAAGGGGTGCAAACTGCTGTGAGAACAAATAAAACATAATATTAGTGAAATAATGCCAGTACCTTAAAATGGTGAAGCTTTCAAATTCACCTAAAATGCCCCTTCCTAATTAGATAAATAGTAATATAACATTTTAAATGTTAAAAAGTTAAACTAGAATTTTTAAAATAAACACCCACTCGTATTTTTAAATTTCAAAATATAAAATTAGTATATATAAATTAAAAAATAAAAATAAACTATAATATAAAAAGGCCAATTGCACATGTGTACAAGTGCGCAAGAAGCTAGTACTAGTGAAACTCAAGCATGCTGGTCGACAAAGGGAAAGAAAGCGACCAAGAGAAAGAGTAAGAGATACCTGACCGGTCGACAAAGGGAACATGTTTGGAAACATCCCCGGAATGGTAGGACTAGTCCCAGGAATTTGCCCTGCAGACAAAATTGGATCACATTGCAGTCATAAGAGAACTACCACATTAAACTTATAAAAATGTTAATGCCAAATGACTCCTCTGCCACTTAATTTTCCATGAAAACTCATTAGGTTTAAGCAATATCCAGGCCTTCAATTTATTTAGTTTAAGGAGATGAAAGAAATACATCATTTACAAGTTCTGGAGGAAATATTTGTAAGACTACCAAAAACGGCAATAGTTGCCGGTTGAAGACGAACAAGATCCATCAAACCGGTGCATTGATTCCTCCTTGTACATAAAAGCTACAGAAGTCGGCTCACACCCATTGTCATCACAGTGGGGCAAGTAGCCCAACATTGCCTTCTTACAACAAAGGACAAGACATAGAAACAAACAAACAAAAACACCAAACACAAGAAAAAACCAAAAGATCTCTCAGTCCCAGAATTATTTCACCAAGTAAACAATAAAAAACTTATAACCCTTCCAGAGACCACAGCTTTATAAAGGCTATGTGCACAAGGGAAGAAACAAAATATTGCTTACCAAAATAACACCATGCAATTGGATATGAACTTTCCACACTAGTCCAACAAAGAGAAAAAGCAGTTACACAGAATATAACAATCCCAAGTCTAGGAGGATAAATGTACCTGCTGCAGCAACAGCAGCACCAGCTAACATTGCAGAAGCAGGAGGTGCCATGTCAAAACCACTGATCCTTTTGCTGCAAGTCATTAGTATTAGGATACCAAGAACAGAGTCAATATAAAAGAGACAACTTAAAGGCACGAGACCAAAAACCTACATTCTGCAAAACGTTGTTATCACAGCTCCACAGAAAAATAATATCGCAAAGTTACGTGTCTCACCCCAAACTTATACCTACATGAAACTCATACACAAAAAATCACTACTACAAATTTCATAGAAGTTGACAGTTCACTACCTACCTAAAATGGTATCTGTACGGATAAATTTGGGGTGAGACAGGCATTCATATATCCAGGGGTGTGGTGGTGAAAAGCGGGGTTCAAATTTGATTATCTACATTCCAAGACAAATGAAACAGAACCACATCTTTCACCACCACACTAGCTAGCTAATGCATAGTCAATCATTAGGAATAAAGACAGCAAATAAACAAAATTAACAACAAGAGTTTGGTTAAAGAGACCCAAAATCAAATAAGGAAAATAAATTTAATGCAAATAACTCATCAACCAAGTGTTTATTCCAAGATACTTGGGATTTGGTGCAAAAATTACGAGTCCTTTGCCAACCTCTCAAGAAGAAAAATACCTTTTTGAACGTGAACGAGAACGTGACCTTGATCTGGATTTGTGCTCAGATCTACCCCTTGAACGAGACCGCGACTTGCGCCTGTGCCTATCCTCTCTGTCTCTGTCATAATCCCTTCGCCTGTAAAATCAATGCATAAATTATAATAGTAATAGGACAAAAAGAATCTCAACGATTTGTTTCTAATACAGAAATTTATAGGATAAGCTTCACCAGACAAATTCGCATAATAGTTAATAGCAGTATAAAAATTCCTAATTGCACAAATTGCATCAAAATCAATTGATATTTACACAACCAAGTTCCTCATCTCCTAACAGAAAATTCATTTAAAGGTAAACAATGGAATCAAATTGGTCATACCTATCAGAGTCCCGGGTACGGTAGTGATCATCGCCGTCGTCGTCCTTATCTCTCCGTCGCTCACTTCTTTCACGATCCCTGTGGCGGTCTCTGTGATGACGATCACGATCCCTGTCTCGGTCCCTTTCTCTTTCTCTATCCCGATTCCTATCCCTCTCCCTAGCCCTATCTCTGTCCCTGTCCTTATCCCTTTCCTTATCCTTGTCCTTGCTTCTCCCCCTGTCCCTGTCCCTGTCCCTATCTCTGTCCTTCTCCTTATCACGCCCTTTATCTCTATCCTTTTCTCTGCTCTTTGAAGATTCTCTCTCATAATCATGATATTCATGCTGCAAAAGAGACGATTAAATCAGCGTAATGTAAAATAAATGATGAAACCAAGCTACTATACACCCTTTTCCGCAAGATACTTCAATATAATTATTTCACCAGAACAAATATGTACATTCTAGTGTTATTAAATATCAAAGTGTCATCCCATCTATAACAGAATACATAACTGCAAGTCTGCAACATTTGAGTATAAGTACAAGAGAATTGTCTACAGCACAATAGCGACACAGCCAGAACATCTTTCACAACGTACATCATCACATCTATACTAGAATGCATAATTGCGACAATTGCGCACATCTATATATATAAAGTGAGAGCCTCAGTTTGTGTATAAGAAATTGTACGCAACTATAAGCATTAAACATCAACAACCAAATAGGCAAGAGACCTAAACCAGTTTAATAAACCCTGACTAACAGAGAATTCTATAAAGAAACCTCGCCATAGAAACCCCCAAACCCCAAAATTCACCAGCTAAAAAGAATTCCATAAAATAGTTATATAAGCACACAAATTCAAAGCAGAAAATGAGTAGATCATACAAAGACAGAAATTCGGATGAAAAAAAAAAAAAAGCCCACGGAAGTCAATATGTTCAAAGAACCCTAATTTAACAACCAATTCGGCTAACCCAACCAAAACCCTAAAACACTCTCATAAACGCAACATCTTTGCATCGATCTTACAATTAAGTAATCGAAAGTAAACAAGAATCTATGGAATCAATCGTATACTTTTGCAACACAAGGCGTACCTGAGATTTGGAATCACTGTAATCGTCGGCACCGCCATGGTTGGCGGCACGAGGTTGAGGAGGGGACCCACCGTCGGCGTAGTTGCCAGGGTCCTCTCCGTTGCCTTCGTACCTTCCTTCGTAGTCCGTCATCATAGGTTTCCGCTACCTCGCAGTTGAAGTCTCGATGTTGCAAACCTACTTGATGTTTGTTTCTCGGGAAAATTGTCTGCGATTATATTGACTCTGAGCGAGCGGTGAGAAATCTAGGGCTGGATAATTGGGCTTTTTCCCCTTTATACAGCTCCAAGTTAAATGGCAGCGAGGGGAAGGGATTACTGAGGGCGGTAAATTTTATTTTTATATTTTTATAATTTTTTTTACTATATGCTGTAGGCAGTAATATTCAGAGACAACCACCTAACGACGAAGCGACGGCGAGGGCAATGACATTACTATTTAAGGAGTGCTATTTTTATTTTATTTTTTCTACACTCTATTCAATTTTTGACTGTCGAATCAAATAAATTGAAAAAATTAATAACCAAAATTAATAAGACTTTTATGACAGGAAAAATTGGCTACGTGAAAAAAAATAAAATCCATACAAATTGGGTCAAATTACAAGGCAAAACAAAAATGTAATACAGCCCAAAAGATGAGGATGGGTTTTACTAAACATCCATAAAATAAAATTTAAAAAAATAAAATATGTATTTCTCCCTACAAAAGGGGGAAGTAATGTGCAAGTATGGTCTCCTATGTTTTCTACGAGACTTGGAAAAAACTGCACAGTTGGGGGGAGAGTTTAAGGGAAAGTGGCAGGAAACATGACCTCCATCTCCCCTACGTAAAAAACTCTAGAGCTTTCCTAGGATGCCTATAAATAGGCACCAGCAACAAGAAGGGGATAGAAAAAGAGAGGAGACTGCAAAAATTAAGAAAGAAATCAAAGAGGTGAACTGCTGCGGAAATTCAAGGAGACAAGAGCAAACAAAGAAGCGGATACACGGCAAAGGAAAGAAACAAAGCATTTAAAGGTACAAATCCCTCCCTCTAAATTTCTTTGTTTGGTTTCTCTCGGTTTTTACAGGAGAAGAAGAAGCATTTTGCATCTTCAACCTTTCTCATTCCCCGAAGCAAAAAAAATAAGAGTAGAGACTCTAAAGAAGCAACCCCAAATCCTTTCCCTCTCTCTCCCGAATTACTCACCGAGACCCACAAAGAAAGCTTGGGAAATCTCTCTCTTCTCTGCTCAGTCGATGGCAGCAAGTGTTGATGCAGCACCAACCATTGATCAACGCCGACGACAAAATCAACCGTTGATCAACGCCGACGACAAAATCCACTGCCAAAACCCAGAAGCCAACGAGGAAGAAGATCTTTATCTATCCTCTCAACCCAATGGTCACAGCGATATCAGGGACCTCCAAGCCGTTAAAACTCACACCCCAAACCTCCAGTCTCCAGCAGTGTAGCACCCACGACTGCAACAATTCCATCTCCCTCATCTCTGCCCAGCTAAATATCGCCTCGTCTCAAAGGGAAGAAGAAGAATTTCAGTAAAGCATGTTAAAAAGAATGGAAACCAGCAGCAAGCATTGAACCCTACGGCAAAGAAAGTCGTCGTTGATCTTCCCCAGAGTCCGTATGAAACCAAAACTGAAAACAACGGTCGACGATATTAAGCCTTATGTGATGGGATCTAAAGAGAGCAACAATATCAGCAACCATGGATGAGAATCTCGCAGCACCAATCGTCGATCAACGCCGACGTCAAAAGTCCAGCCACAAGTCAACAAACCAAACCTAGCATCGTTCGCCTACAGTAGTCAGATTCGCCAACAATGCAAATGATGGTTTCGAACAGGGCAGCAGTGGTATCTTCGCATTCAGAATCTCCACAACCTAGCCCTGACTCCATAAATTGCTAGAGAAGATGGAACGAAATAAAATCCCTTGCAGCCTAATAAACCGCAACAAAACCACCACATCTCTCTACAGCTGCGACGATATACAATGGAGATTTCAGCAAAAACATGCTGATTGGATTCAACCTAATTTCAAAAAGAAGAACCAGTCACATGGGTGCCTAAAAGTTTGGAAGTTTGATTTGCATGGAGGAATGGGTGCCTAAAGAAGTTTGGAAGTATGACTTGCATAGAGAAACAAATGCCAACCCATTATGCCTAGTGTCTCTCTCACATGTTGATTGTTGCTCCAAGTGTTAAGACATGTTGCTGCTTCAAAGATTTAAGATACGCTGCTGCTGTTTTCTTATCATCGAAGTCTCTGGAGCTTTCATAAGTTCCATGAGGAATGCAAATAGCACGTGATAAAGAGAGTAAACAAATGGGGATGCCATGCATGCAATTCCCTAGAAAAAGGACAAAATATTATTAGAAAATGTGAAAAATGGCAAATCATGATCGTCATCACCATGAGGAAAGCCACTTAGGTGGCACTGAAGTTCAAGGATTTAAATAAAAGGGCATTCTTTTTTTGTTTAATGCACCAAAAGGCAAAGCCTTTATTTATCCTTGGTGCTTCGGCTGAGCACCGAAATCATGGAGAGCAAAAGAAGGCCACTTCCCCATCTAAATTATAGGCTTTATTTAGAATTGAAGTATGGGGACAAACTGACAAAGGTCCCAGAAAAAAGCAAGGAAAAATGGGCAACCCCATCTCATCGACAGCAAATGAAAAAAGTGAATAAAGGCTAAGTTTGCTCACGTGGAGAAGAATAGAGGGTATTGAAATTGGGAGTCCAGTCTGCACCTCACGTGGGTGTTGAACTTTGAAGGCATTAAAAAAGAAGAGTAAAGCTTGCTGTCCAAATGGGTTTAAAATCCCATGTTAAAATAGTTGAAAGTTCAAAGGGAAGAAAATAAAAAAAGTGGGGTGACTTTATCCTTTGTGGAAGTCTCATTTTCTGTCTTCAAAGCTACTTAAAGAGAAGACAAATTAAAGTCCTATTGCACAAAGTCTATTAGGCGATTACCAAAGGTCATATATATGGGTTTTAAATAGATCCAATTGGCTTCTCATTTTACCAAGTCTGAACACAAGTCTACAAATCCAAATCAAATATTTTACGAACTACGCCGGTTTGATTTCGTTAAGGATACGTAGGTAGTCTGATATCAAATTTTAGAGGCAACCAAGAAATCAAGATGAATCCCTGGTTTATATAAACTAAATTCACTTCTGCAACTTTAACCAAGTAATTACAAATTCTACGAAAAGTAAAAAAGAAGTCTAGAAGCACAATTCCTAGATTTACAATTAATATATGTTGCTCATGCAACGAAGCCGAAGAAAAGCCTCAAATGGCATGAAGCCGCTTCAAATGGCATAAAGCCAGTTCAAATTACAAAGGGCATGAACCCGTAACAAGACTCAAATGGTACGAAGCCGTATCAAGTATCAAATAGCACAAAGCCGTATCAAGAATTAAAGAGCATGAAGCCGTAACAAGACTCAAATGGCATGAAGCCACGTCCTTGCTCCTCGCCTGCATGAGCTAAAACTGCACAAGGCATCAATAGCTCCAAAGGCTCAAAGTTCTCACCCGCACGAGCTAAAACTGCACAAGACGTCAAAAGCTCCTAGTGACTCAAAGTCCCTGCCTATAAAAGCCTAAACTGCATAAGGCATCAAATGCTCATTGCCCGCACGAGCTGAAACTGCACAAGGCATCAAACTCCAACAAAGATATAAAGAACTACGAGTGACTTGATCCCTCAACGAGGGTACGTAGGCAATCTAGGGCTCTACCTAGATACAGTCACAAAATCAAATAAACACTCAAATCCCCAAGTTACGATTTATTCATATTAGAATCAAAGGGTATTCCCTTCCCAAAAGAAGGGTTGTAATTAATAGGCGCGTAGCCTAGAATGGGTTGAACTCAAATTAATAAAACCCTCTTCAAAAAATGAACAAGGGTGTAATTGTGTTGAGTGAATTATTTGTTTACATATTATGTACAATTTTTGCTCAACACTATTTACAAATATCTTGTTTTATTTTATTTTTTTTATGTTTTATTGATCTTATCCTCCATGTATCATTATCGCATTAGATTTTCGATGATATTTTGATATTTTCAACCATTCTCGTCACACAACGTTTCATTATCCATTAATAGTATAGACTCATATTTTATATAAGGTTCTCGACTATTCACCTAGCGCCACTTCTCTTTATCCAATCTTTTGATTTCCGCATATTTCTCCATATGGAAAAGGATCCGGCGCGGTCAAAAATCATTTAAAATTTAAAATTCAAATATGAATAGTACCTAACGAAAACTGATCACACGATGTACGATGAACGGACACAATTGCAAGATTCTTAGGATCCATATAAACCCTGCAGCCCAACCATGATAAGCTCATATTTATATATATTTTACATCAAATTCACTTGTCTTTTCTTAGTTAGTTCCTTATATTTTTGAGCTATTTACTTTGTTTTTGTGTTTTGTGGGATTTGTCAAGCAAATAAAAGAAAAATAGCACAAGTAGGATTTTTAGTAACAAATTCGTCAAAACTGCATGTGCAGATCAGCTGACTTTGGAAGCAAGTTACGAACAGCTCAGAATGAATTAGAGAATGAACCTTATATGCTTGGAAAGCTACGGATGTCTATTTTCTGGAGCATTTCACGGATTGCTAATATCATTTTACTAGAAGAAGTTATGGCCGTTTTAACACTGAAAGGTTACCAAGAGGCTGAGCAGTTTGTAACTGCAAAGAAAGCAATAAACCCAATAAATCTAACATCCAAAACTGATGCAGCCAAGAACAAGTCAGCTGACACCTATTCAAATATCAGAGGAAATGGAATTAAAAATGAGGATTAAGAGGGAGTAATTGGCATAAAGGCTACCTAAAGTGTTACAATTGTTTTACCACATTTCCTCTCACTTATTGTCATCACTAAATGGCTATTAGTGGGTGAGTTAAGGAGAAGAAAATAATGCAGCAAGAATTAGTTTAAAAGCAGCATTAGGGAAGGAAGGAAGAGAGGAGGATGCCTCGGTCGATTTCTTTCGGTTCTATCTTCTCAAACTCATGTCTATCTTTTGTTTTTATTTAAGGATTGTGTGTAACTAATTTTTTAGTAGTTAGGGGCTGTTTTGAAGCCCTGAATATGATTGCAAGTTTGTTATGACATTTCGTTGAATTACTTTTATGAATGGATGAAAATTGGTTCACTACTTGTCTCATTGATGAATTCTTTATTTGTTTTCTATGGATGCATACGTAGTAAGCATATCTAGGATTCTAATGCTATGAATATGTGTGTGCCTTCCCTTGTCGAATGAAGACCTACATATATTCTAAAGTAGTACTTGTTAATTGCGATTAACATGTGAACCAATTTCTAGGATAAGTAATACAACGCCAATACTTACGATGCCTTGTGATGACTCAAACTCTTTTCGTTCTTAATGATTTCTACTTGTTAAATCTATGAACACGCCATTCTAGATTGCATGCTAGGGACTAAGTTAAGTTGAAAACGTTATTCTCTTAACATACTACGTAAGAAAGAGTAATAGGTTGAGTTCTAACATTGAGCCAACTTGAGCATCTTCATCCGGAAATAAAAGAAATTTGAATGAAACATAAAATGTTTGCATGATTATTTGGTGGTGGATAGCAATACCCTTAACTCGTTTTTCTTAATTTGTGAACTACTTAATATCTGTTTCTGTCCTGTTTTTGTTCGATTTAATTTAAATAGCAAATCAACTCCAAAAATCCCAAAAGTTTGTGTGAGTGTAGCTCTTTGTGTCTAGTATCTGCATATAAAATTTCGTAGAATTTAGATAAGTGTAAGTCGGTCTAATAATTATTTTTCGGTGGCTGGTCAGTAGGGACAACAACCAGTTTTTGTGACATTTTAAGTAGTTAGATAAAACAATCTTATGCGGGAAAGACCCTTATTTTCATATGCTACAATTGACAAATCTTATTATTAATAAGGAAAATCAATAGGACATTTGTGTGCTACTTTATGGTGTGCTTTTAATCCTACCAAACCACATCATGTTATTTCATCAATATCTAACTTGAGGAGGTTGTTAGTTTATTAATTCATGTGGCATCTTCTAATTGGTTTTGTGGGTTCCACATCGCGGCCATGTCAGCACACTAATGAATTTTTTAATGGAGTTGGATGATAAGAACAACATTGATGACCGAAGCAAAAAATAAGGGATGAAATTGATGAGTTTGGAACATAAAAGACCAAATTGATGAGTTGACAAAACGTTAAGGAATCATTTGTGATAAAAAAAAATTCCAAAACAATGGCATAGGAGTGGGCACAACATAGGTTTGGTTTTGTTTTTAAAAAATTAGGATCAGCCTCGCCCTACTCTGTTTCATTTTCAAATGGGTACGCCCTGACCCTTCCAATTTTAGGCTCGGCTTGGAGCCCAGCCCATTTGGTTCTTACGGGTCCATGTGTCCTTTTTTTTTAAAGGAAAATAACCAAAAGGACTTGAAAAGTTTAACTTTTAACCAAAAACCAAATTGAAAGTTTATTTAGTGGTTAGTACAAAGCCCATATTTATATCAACCCATATACAATAGCCTAGATTAAATAACATGGTGATTTGTCAATTTTATCCCTAACGGATGTGGTTAACCTAATTTAACTATTTTTTTTAGATTAGTCAGTTTGGGGTTAGCCGAACCTATAAACTAATTGAATTTTTATTTTTGCAGACCAGTTTCAGAGAGATTTTCAATTTTTTATGAATCTGGTTGAGTGGTTTGAGTAATGCTTGCCGACGAATGTTGAGAGCGCATTTTGAAATCGTGATCGCCATTGTTCTTCGTCCCTGTTAGGGGGATTTTTTCGAAATAAACCTTTGTTTCATAACAGATTCGCAGTGGTTGCATATTTTGAAATTCTATCGAATCGTTGTCATCGGTGCTGTTCGTTGTGCTTGAATATTTTAACTAGAGTGATCATCTTTCATATTTGGTTAGATTTTCGTTTGGAGGTAATCGACATTGTTTTTGCAGTTTTGTATTCGATTTTGAATTCGATTTTTTTAATTCAAATTTGATTTTGAATTCGTTTTTGCATGTTATGCTTCGCTTTTTATTTGACTTTATATATTATTGTTGATTTGTTTTCATATTAGCAGATTGATTCTAGTTTGTGAAATTTTCTGTTAAGAGTTTCTTATTTCGAAGAATCTCAAGTAAGTTTTGATTTTTTTTTATTGGAATTCGATTTTGAATTCGTTTTTGCATGTAATATGCTTAGCTTTTTATTTGACTCATATATTGTTGTTGATTTGTGTTGATGCACAAAACCGGAAGGTCTTGGAACAACATAAATCCGACTGTGAATCTGCAAGAAAGTGAATAACACAAGATGTATCGTGGTTCACCCCAATGTTTGGGCTACGTCCACACTGATGTTGATATTGTTTCACTTTGAATGGTGAATATACAAGATGGCTAGAGATAGTGTGCTCTCTAGCCTATTTTCTGTGTTTGCCCTCTCTAAGATGTTTTCTCTCTTCCCATGACCTAAACCTTCACCTCCCCTAATGAGGAGAGTGGGGAGTCCTTTTATAGAATAAGGGCTCCTCACTTATTACATATTTGCTCCTTCATTTATTACATATTTACATTTGAGTCCCCTGAGTTTTTATACGAGGTCTAAATACGGAGGCCTTAAATATGGTACAAAGGAGTTTTTTGGCTAGAGACTTGAAATTCAGTCCATGTGTGGGCCGAAGTAACTAGATGTCGTCTAGAACTGATACTCGATATAAGGCGGTGCTTAATGTGAAATGATGCTCAACTAGAAATAGCACATGTTGCGAGGCTGCTTGGCTTGTGCCTTATATTGCCTTGGTTGGCTCGGCTTGTAGCGTTAAAGGTGAGGGAGTCCCTTTTATAGAATAAGGGCTCGCTCCTCAATACATAAATGATGAGCTAGAGTTGATGCTCACAGTGAGGCGGTTGCTCAGCAGACGGCGATACTCTCTAATAATGGTGAGGGGGTCATTTTTATAGAATAATGGCTCGCTCTTCAATACATAAGTGATGGGTTAAGAGTGATGCTCGCGGCGAGGTGGTTGCTCAGCTGGCGGCGATGCTCTCTAATGAAGGTGAGGGAGTCCCTTTTATAGAATAAGGGTTTGCTCCTCAATACATAAGTGATGGGCTAAGAATCTCTCTCTAATGAAGGTGAGGGAGTCCCTTTTATAAAATAAGGGTTCGTTCCTCAATACATGAATAATGGGTGTTCTCTAATGAAAGTGAGGGAGTCCCTTTTATAGAATAAGGGTTCGCTCCTCAGTACATAAATAATGGGCTAAGTCCCTCAAGTATTTTTCATGAGGCCCAATTGTGGAAGCCCAATATATAGTACATAGTGTAGTCCCCCAAGTCTTCAGTCAATAGAGTATGTTGGCTGGAGACTTCAAATTCAATCCATGTATGAGCCGAAGTGGCGGTTGTTCGGAGGTGGTATTTGTATATCATGCACTGAAGCTTTGTAGGTGAAGCTTTGAAAGTAAAGCTTTGAAGCTGGAGCTTTTGTAAATGAAGCTTTCGAAGCTGGAGCTCTGTAAATGAAGCTTTCGAAGTTGGAGCTCTTGTAAATAAAGCTTTCGAAGCTGTAACTCTGTAAATGAAGCCTTCGAAACTAATTAACATGAGTGATGCTCATGGATGTTGACATGAGTGATGCTCATGAATGTTGACATGAGTGATGCTCATGAATGTTTATGTATGATTGACATGAGTGATGCTCATGTATAATTTTGGAATACTGGATATACTTTTGATCACCTGGTTGGTGATAGTAGCAGCATGCTGCCGAATAATTTTGGAATACTGGACGTACTTTCGATCATCTGGTTGGTGATAATAACGGTAGGCTGCCGAATAATTTTGGAGTACTAGACGTACTTTTGATCACCTGGTTAGTGATAATAGCAGCAGGTTGCCGAATAATTTTGGAGTACTGGACGTACTTTTGATCACCTGGTTGGTGATAATAGAGAGTAAACCTTAAGTGGATGGGTGGAGGTTTGAGTTTGAAGCCATAGGGCCTGGCTCTTTTGGGCATATGGGCATTCGCCCTCCACATAACATTACAGCCCACTATTTTGGGTTTACCGACATTTTGCCCTTTTTTTTTTGGCATGCTACATTCTTTACACATCAGTATAACTATATAATAATTGCTCCAGTTTGCAGAAGACAACTTAATAAAATACAGTGGGTATGGGCTGTAAAGATAAGAGTCTTATCTTTATGGTTGTTTTCCATGAGTGCGCATGTATGACTGAGTCACAAATATGAGAAAAGTAAAGTAAAGCTATTTTCTTTACTTTGCTTTACTTTGCAGATGGCAAACAAAAGTAAAGTAAAGCTCTTTTCTTTACTTTACTTTACTTTACTTTGCTTTACTTTGTAGATTGCAGATGGCACTGCCAGACCAGACGGTCAGGGATTTGTTCGTAGAGACCGTGAAACAAGAACCTGGCAAGCGTGTTAGCAACCTCTCTGGATGCCTCGGTCCTCCTTAACTCGATCAGTCTCATACCCACCCATATAGTTGACTCAGCTGCTCAACACTCAGCAATAGCATCCACACTTCTGAAGCGAACGAGCTTCTCTGCAATAAAATCTCAAGTAAGTTTTGATTTGTTTTTTTTTAATTTTTTTAATTTTTTTAATTTTTTTTTTATTTTTTTTAATTTTTATATTGTATGTAAATCTTGATTTTGTTTTCCTTTTTCAAAAATTTATTATGAATTAATTCGTGTTCATCACATTTGATGTTGTTACCATTTTTCAGAAATAATGTTCTTTTTTTATGAAACAGTGGATATTTCAGTTTATTTTTTGTTTTTGTGATTGTTGTGTTTTATAACTAGTGTAATTTTTGTTCACTTTATATGTATATTGTTTAACTAATAGGTGTTCATCACATTTGATGTTTATAAAATTTTTCAGAAATAATGTTCTTTTTGTCTATGAAACAGTGGATATTTCAGTTTACTTTTTTGTTTTTGTGATTATTGTGTTTTATAAATAGTGTAATTTTTGTTCACTTTATATGTATATTGTTTAACTAATAGGTGTTCATCACATTTGATGTTTATAACATTTTTCAGAAATAGTGTTTTTTTTTTGTTTATGAAATAGTGGATATTTCAGTTTACTTTTTGTTTTTTTTTTTGTTTCTTTTTGTGATTGTTGTGTTTTATAAATAGTGTAATTTTTGTTCACTTTGTATGTATATTGTTTAACTAATAAGTGTTCATCACGTTTTATGTTTTTAACATTTTTCAGAAATAGTGTTCTTTTTTTACCAAACAGTGGATATTTCAGTTTACTTTTTGTTTTTTTTTTTTTTGTGATTGTTGTGTTTTATAAATAGTGTTCTTTTTGTTCACTTTATATGCATATTGTTTAACTATTAGATACTGATTTGTTTTACAAAGATTGGAATTTAGATTTGCAACAAATTAATAAACAGTTATGGAGAATGGCAAACTAGCTCAGTTTACATATGGTGGTTTATGCGTTGTTAGTTCTATTTCATGAACTTCTACCTTCAATCAGATTTGCATTGATCTTTGTTCTAGGTTTAGGGTTTGAGAGTCGGTTGTTT
Source organism: Malus domestica (assembly GCF_042453785.1). Taxonomy (NCBI): domain Eukaryota; kingdom Viridiplantae; phylum Streptophyta; class Magnoliopsida; order Rosales; family Rosaceae; genus Malus; species Malus domestica. Next base: position 22,454,076 of record NC_091675.1, read on the forward strand.
TGAGTTGCGATATGGTTTGAATGAAAATCCTAATTGCGTGTTAGATTGTGGTGCCGATGTTCTGAACATGCTGATGGTTCTTGATGTTGTTGGGAAATCGATTGTAGAGATATTAGTTATAGATAAATGTGATGGTCCCATAGTTCAGTTACCTACGGAAAACACATATTCTTCTTGCCGTACATTAGACTCTATGATTGTTTATAGTGAAAATGATCATTTAGGAAAGTATGGTTCTTACGGTGTGCACAATTATATGTCATGTGAATGAGACAATTACATAGAATCTGAGGGGCAAGTCTTTAGGGAAGGTTGTGTTGATTTCCGAGATAAGTTGAAGAAGTTTTCTGTTGAATGTGGTTTTGATTTGAAGTATTTGAAGAATGATAAGAATCGCATTAGTGCGGAGTGTTCTAGGAAGGAATCTGATGGTTGTCTTTGGCGTGTGTATGCATCCAAGTATGATATTAATGACTTTTTTGTTATTCAGAAGTTGCATAATATACATACATGCAAAGGTATGATTCGAAAAAAGAAAAACAAAGTTATTAGACGACAGTTTGTTGCTTCTCTCATCTAGGATAAGGTTTAGTCAAATCCTCTTATTAAACCAAAGGAGATCATTTCAAACTTAAAACAGTTTTATGGATTAGATATTGATTGTTCTACTGCATATTTTGGCAAACAGATGGCAGTTTTTGAGTTAAATGGTAATGATGTTGATACTTACAAGTTCTTGCCTTGGTATGTTGAATCTGCTCGTTCAAGCAATCATGGATCTGTTTTTGAGCTTGAAGTTGTACCGAAGAGCAATAGATTTCTTCGTTTGTTTATTCCTTATGATGCATGGATAAAAGGTTTCATGTTTTGTCGCCCGATGTTATTCATTGATGGTACTTTTATCAAGAGCAAATACAAGGGAATACTTCTGTCTTGTTGTGCAAAAAATGGTAACGATGGTGAGTTAATAATTTTCGACTTTTATATTGGATATTGTTTGTTTTTGTTTTCTTACTGTGCAAAAGAAACATATCCAAAACTAGTTTAAGAAATAGTTCAATCTGTCTCATAAATAGGTGATAGTTTGACTGTATCTTTTTTTTTTTTTTTTTTTTGTGCATTGGTCTTTGATTTTATGTTCAAATAAAGAAAAAAAGGTTGCAGAAGTAGTTCAAATAGAGTATACTAAATAGTTCAATTACAGTTTCATAAGTAGTTGACATTTGACAGTGCATTTTCATTTATGTTATGTAGAGATTTTTTAGGTTGCTTATGCTATTGTTGATTCAGAAAAGATAGCAAATTTGGGATGGTTATTGACAATATTATCTGATATATTGAGGCCTTAAGAGAGGGTGATCACATTTATGTCGGATAGACATGATGATATTTTGAAGAGCATTCGAGAATTCTTTCCCAAGTGTCCACATTCATTTTGTATTGTTCATTTGAAACAGACTGTGAGTACTTTATTTCCAAATACTGCTGGTGAAGGACTAAAGAAGAAAATAATGAATCTATTGGCAAATTGTGTGTACGCATGTACCCCATCTAATTTTGATGATTGCATGGCGGAATTCAAGGATAATGGGCAAGGGCATATGAAGAATTTTTTGTGTGATTTGCCAAAAGAGAACTATGTTATTGCTCATTTTCCTGGTAAGAGATGTGGATCGATGAGCAATGCACTTTTAGAATCTTTTAACACCATGATGTCGAATAGTTGTTGTATGCCACTTATGGATCTTCTTGAAGACATTAGAGTTAGGTTGATGGGTAGTATGGCTAAGAAAAGAATATTTGGTCAGAAAATTCATACGATTTTGTGTCCACAAAAAAAAAAGATGAAGTTGATGTTGAAGGAGGGCATGCATTAGAGGATTAGTCGTTCTGATGCGGATGTTTTTGAAGTTAAGACGGAGTGGAATAGGTTTGTTGTTTGTCTGGATAATAGGACATGTTCTTGTGTGCAATGGCAGCATAATTGTTTCCCATGTTCTCATGCTTTGCAGGTGTTGCAACATGATAATCGTGATGTTTTTTATTACGTTGATGATTACTGGAAATCAAGCTTTTATCGGAAAACATATCAATTTGTCAGGCATCCATTTTCAAATTTGGAAAAGTCGAATGTTGATACTATCATAAATGGTGTGAAGCCTCCAATTACAAAGATTCCATCTGGAATACCAAAGAAAACTAGGATCAAATCTGCTGAGGAAATCAGTGGGAGTAAAAAGACTGTCATTTGTAGTATGTGTGGTTGTTTGGGACATAACAAGGTTTCATGTAAAGTTGTTATACAAGAGGATTGATTTTTTTTTCTTTTTTGTTTTGAGAGATGGGAGTTTTTGGTGATATGTAACAGATTTTCATTTTGGATATATTTTTTTTTATTTTGTTTCAATTGGTGTTTGGGAGTATGTAATTGTTGATTTGGAATTATGTTTGAGTAATAAATATGAATTCAATGTTTTAGTATTTCCAGTTTTATGAAACAATATGTTGAGTTTGATAAACAGTGAATACATATCTAAGTTTATGGCTTTGTGGTTTAAATATCTGTTTTGTAGGTTGTATGTAAGTTTGTGTGTTGCATTTAAAGTTTTAAAGTGAATGCAAGGCCTTTTGTAGGAGGCAAGTATGTTGGCTTTCATTCTTGATCTAGTTAATATTCCATTTTAGGTAAGAGAAAATGAAAAAAAACCACACTACTTATCAAAGTGAAGTAGAAAACTACACTTTGTTACCAAAGCAAACTGAATTATATATCAAAATGAATTATTTATGACAGTGAACTAGAAAACCACTTTTTTACCAAAGCAAACTGAACTAGAAAACCATACTTTTTTAACAAAGCAAATTGAAATATTTATCAAAATAAATTAAAATTTAGATTAAGTCATGAAACATATTTATATATATATATATTTATTTATTTATATTTACGTATATTTATTTATATTTATTTATATTTATTTATTTATATATATTTATATATATATATATTTATTTATTTATTTATTTATTTATATATATTTATTTATATATATATATTTATTTATTTATATATATATATTTTTATATATTTATATATAGAGTTGTGTTAAACATATTTGACAATGACATTTGTAAATCATAGCAAAAGTAAGCTTGAATATGTAAGTATTGCTTCAGTTTAGATCAATACTTTCCACCATCTATCAGATTTTCATCTTGAACCTTAAAAAGTACATCCGCATCAAAATTACATATAATGCGTATTTTTTTTATTTTTTATTCTAATGTCCAATGCATGTGAGTTGTTGTGAGATTTCGATATATGCTTCTTGTTCCTTTGTCCAGCTGAAATCATGGTTCATCAAAACCCACGAGGATATCTTTCCTTGCTTTCATTACTTGATACGTCCTGGAACCTTCCGGTTAGTTGATAGTTGGTCAATAAAGCTCATTATGTATAAGCCGCAATCTAATCTGATTTACAAAGAAATTCATGGAATGATTATGAGTATTAAAATGAAATGAAGTGTGTGGTACAAACTATTTCTATAACTGTATCAAATTATTCATATTTTTTCTGAAACTGCAGTAAGCACAAACTATACATATATAAAACTAAAATGCTTTTAATTTTATAATGTACGATGTTGGTTTCTGTTGTGCACAGGTTTTGTCTTCTTTGACTTGGAATTTAAAGTCACTTTTAATGGAATTGATTTCCTTCATTGTGGTTTGAGTTGAATCCATAGCATTTGAATTGCTTGTTGATTTTCTTGCTTTATCGAGCCAATATTGAACAAAGTGGCCCTGCAAAAATTTATAATGTAATAATAAGATTCTTGTTTTCTATAAATATGACAGAGTTTTTGGTTGTGCGTTTTTGCTTACCACTATTGACGCATTTTCCCAGTAGCAATCAAAGTTTAGATCTTCATCTGTTGTGCTTTGTCGAAGAGAATTGTAGTGAATCATTTCTGCATTTTTTGTGTCCAAAACTAATAAGGAGAAATGATTGTAATGAAACAATCGGAAGAAAATCTTTGATACTTTTCCATATTGGTCCATCAATTGGTTGTAGAGCATTTCTTTGTTTCGCAGAGTTGTTTCAATGCTTTGTTCATTGATGTTGTGCTGTTGAAAATGAAAATCATCTAAAATCATAATTACAGATTAATTGTTCTAATTTTTATATGTATATGTAAATATTTTTTGCAGAATATTAGTTGTTTTGTTTGCTCACAAAGATTGTTGTGGAGACATAGAAGTTCATTTGTTTCGTGATGTTCTCTTTTTCTCTTTTCAAGTAGCAGAAAGAATCAACAATCTGAGTTTATGTAGGTCTATTTGTCATCAAATTGTGCAGGTTTTCTTTCAACACCATTATTCTGTAATAGTTGAAATTTGTAGTTTCAGCTGTCCAATATTCATCGCTGCAGGACAGTGCAAAAGTATTAGTTATACAATAATTCGTCAGTGCTTGTAAAGTTATGGGAGTGAAAAAACTTCAGTTAAGAGTTTTTTTTTTGTATTACTTACATGTTGTATGTTGACCATAATTGAGTTATTCTTCTTCTATCATCTGGTTTCAGCATCTTGTACACTTGAAGTTGTGTTTAATTCACATTGTTATCTATGTGATTTGTTGCTGGAAGGTTATCTAGTTATGAAAAAAGGCTCATCTTTTAAATCTAGGTTGAATGATGAAATTTCACCCAAGACTTTCTTTCTGTTTTTTGTTGTTGACTTTGTTACTTTTTGGCTAAATGTTTGCTTTTTGACTTGTAGATCATTATTGTTGAGAGCATTGTTACTTTTTAGAGCTCAATATATGTTTCTTGTTCTCTTTCTTTTGCCATTGGTGAAACATTTTTGTCCGGCAATGTGTCAAATCTGTCACTATGCTCATTTGTTTGTTGTATTGCCTCTTTTTGCACTATTCATTCTTCAATTTGTTGCTTGTTTGATTCTGAAATTGATTTGGCATTTTCCTTTTTCTTTCTCTTTGAAACTGGTTTGTCATTTTCCTTTTTCTTTCTCTTGATTGTTGTTGGTGGTTGGAGTGTTTGGCATCTTTTCTTCTGCATCTTTGATTCACAATTGTTCGGTTCTTTAGGTTGTGTCTCCCTGTTCCTCTTCCTTTATAGTGGTTTTTTTTTTTTGCACCTTTTTCTTTGCACTTTGCATTGGTTCTCCAACTTCTTCTTCAGTAGTGGTGTCAATCTGTAGATGAATTGTCTCCTTCTTTATACATGATAAGTTTTGTACTTCTCCAAGCATTTTCCTTTGTTCTGTCTTCTTTGTTGTTTTGGATATCATTTTGACATTGGCTTTGGTTGAGTTTGACATTTGTACAATTATTCTAACTGAAATCATCTGTCAATATAGTTTTTATTAGAATGCAACTTGATTGTAAACAAATAAAAATCAGTATGAGTACACAATTATATCTTAAACATACCAAGGTGAATTACTATTTATGGAAATAGAAAACATTTTTATAACTGTATAAATCTTTATAAGATTTAACTAAATAAATTAGAAATAAAAATGTACAATAGTAGGTGTATTATGTGTAAGATCTGGAAAAATTGCAATACTATTTATAAATGAAGCAATTGTAAACTGTTTCGTAAACACTGTTTATTAAACTTTAAAAAACACAAACTATTTACTAAATGTACAAATTATTAACAGACAATAACACTAGTTCGTGTAATAGCGTAATATATGTTTATACTTGTTCGTGAATGCATCCCAGATTTTACTATTTCCGTACATTTCAATTCTATTTACAGATGAAGCAAATTGTAAACTATTTCGTAAACAGTGTTTATTAAACATAAAAATCGTGAACTATTTTACTCAAATGTAAAAATTACAAACAGAGAATCACACTAGTTCGTGTAATAGCATAATGTATGTTTATATATTGAACAATTAGCTAGTAAATAGTCTTTTTTGGGTGGATCTGTGATGGATTCATACTGAGAGTAAATAACAAAATAGATTTAAGCAAATAGTATAATCTGGGTTTTGTTTAAGTTGATGCATGTTATTCTATATGCTTGATTCCAGTAGATGTTAGTTATATAAACAATGAACCGTATGATTTTCTGCGACCAAGTTGCTTAGCAAAGTTGAAATTTGCATGAATTCGTCCGTAAAAGAACTGGAATGATGTACGAAATCGGGAAATGAGGATGGATGATTTGAGCTGGGGGCTAGGTTTCTGGTTTTTTTTTTTATAGTGCATGTAGTTTCTTCATCATGAATGGCTTATCTGTGCGTGAAAATTGGAGTTGGTGTTAGGGAGAGAAAGTGAAGTTAGTGCGAGAGTGAAATGATGATTTTTGCTGGGCGTTAATTATGCATTAAGGATGGGAAATTTGGGTGCTGATTTGGAACTGGGAAAAAAAAAACTATTATTTTTCATTTTTTAGATATATTGTGTACATGTATTTCAGAAACAGTTTAAGTTATCTAGTTTTTTGTTTTGCATAAATTTATCTAATTTGGTAACTATATTTTTTGGATAATAAAATGGAACTTTAACAAAAAGGAAGTGTCAAAATGTAAGCATGTGAAATTTTTTAATATAGTTCTCATTCTTATAAGTTATAACTCAAAGAATCAAGTATGTGAAGTTGATTGGTTTCATACTAAACTTTACTTCTTTTTCATTTTTACATGGTTTCTTTAGATGAGTAATGGTGTTAGGCCCCCTAGGGCAAAAAAAATTATAAAATGTACGCAAATATGGGATGGGCACCAGCATACAAGCCTACCTAAACTCGAGGTTTTGTATGTAGATACAAGCCTACCTGAGCTCGAGGTTTTGTATGTAGATATACATTGATATAAAATGTAATTTGTAAAACTCATGCTAATGTAATAAAATCCTCATCAAGAATGTCATCATATTGACCAAGTTTATTTTGTCGTCTTTTGTCTTCAAGTATCTTCTTCAGTCCATTTGCATAACTATTCTCGTGATTCACAAGTGTAGTTGCAATTTGAGCTCTTTTGGCAAATACTTCTTCTTTCTCAAAGGTGGCTTCTATTGGTTTGCCCTCTTGCACTTGGTTTGCAAATTGAATGACAAATATGCCACAATCCAATCTGCATTTTTTTTTTGGAAAAACAAATAAGTATGATAGATAATGATATCATATTATAACATTCGATGACATATTAAAAGTGAAAAATGAAACTATTTCTTGTTCGTAACACTGATATGCAAACTGAAACTATATTATGACACTATTTTGCAAAGTCTAAATTTATAGTATATTTTCCTAGAATGATTTTGTTTTCTGTTTTTTGTGTCTCATTTCCATATATTTGTAGTTAGATGACATATAATTACTAAAAAAATGAACTATTTGTTGATTTGTAATACTGTTTCATAAAGTGTAAAGAGTGAAAAATCAACTATTTCTGAAACTTCTTATGATATTATTTTGCAAACTGCAAACTATTTTTCAAGTATGAGTCTTGTGTTTGTATATATGATTTTCATGGTCCTTCTTATGTGTTTGAATGTATAAATTTGATTGAAAAATATAGAGATCAACTTGTTGTTTGTACTTACGAGTCCTCCTTTTGTTGTGCGCAAGTTAAGCATCTTTGAATATCTATTGTGAGGTTGTTGTCTCATTTGAAATCTTTGTAAAATGCTTATATTTTGTCTCTGTACCAAACAAATAAAACTAACATAAAAAACAAAAACAAAAACAAAAAAATAAATTGTATTATGAAGTTTGATTTTTCCTATCAGCATAAGAATATAGTTTGTAATTGAGTTATAGTTTTGTTCTTACCACTTCACAGCATGGTCAAAGTATTGGTTTGTATGCCTATGTACCCTCGGTAGTTTGGAATTGTAGTGTGTCATTTTTCCATTTTTAATGTCCCAAACTACCAAGCTGAAGTGGAAGTAATGATTGATCCGTATGAAGACCTTTCCGACTTTATCCACATTATCTTGTAAGACTGTCTTCAATGTTTGGTCAATGTGCTCCTGATCACTCTTGCTTTTTTCAATCTCCATATCATTCTAAACCAAGAATACACATTTAAAATTTTAAAATGAATGCAAGGCCTTTTGTAGGAGGCAAATATACAAAGCAAACTGAACTAATATCAAAGTGAACTATTTAGCAAAGTGAACTAGAAAACCACACTTTGTTACCAAAGCAAACTGAACTACATATCAAAGTGAACTATTAGCAAAGTGAACTAGAAAACCACACTTTGTTACCAAAGCAAACTGAACTATATATCAAAATGAACTATTTATCACAGTGAACTAGAAAACCACACTTTTTTACCAAAGCAAACTGTTTGGCACACTTTTTTTTGTAAACAAAATTGTTTGGCACTTACAAAACTGAACTATATATCAAAATGAACTATTTATTATAGTGAACTAGAAAACTACACTTTTTTTTGTAAACAAAACTGTTTTGGCACTTACAAAGATGAATGAAGGAAGATACAGATTTTGTTGTTGCCCTATTTTTTATTCGTTTTCTGCCATTGTGTAGAACGAAGCATCAATAATGTTGGCGTCGATTGCTCCATCCACAAACAATGACGTCATATCTATTTTTAGGACAACAAGGTCAGTCGCCATGGACCTTTGCCTTGGTTGCATCCAGAAGTAGTCCCTGTATCAGAAAATAAAACGTATTATATATCTATGTGTATATGTGTGTGTGTGTGTGTGTCTGTGTGTGTGTCTGTGTATACACATGTATTAAGTTATGATTAATAATGTAAACTTACATTTTTTCTTGTCTGTAATATTCCTTGAATTTTTCTTTTGTCTCATCTTCAAGTAACTTGTACGCCTTTGTTGATGCAGGTAGATGATACCGTTTGTCAAGCTTTTGCTTTGCAGGTTTCTTTACAGCCTTCTTTGCAGGTTTGTTAGCTATTTCTTTAGCAATTGGATTTAAGGGTGATTCAACATTTGGCTCCTCCTTTCCTTTCTCAATTATTGGTTCCAACGGTTGGCTTTTTGACGAAACAATTGAAGGGCTTTCACTATCACTCATAACATATATGTATTTTGACTTCTTTTGTTTTCTCTGGATGGGGATATAATCATACTGTGGATCGACATTTGGTTTACGATCATCCCTCTTTCGAATATTTTTAACCAGTGTTCTTGTCTTCTTTTTGGCAGTCTCTTTTCCTTGCTTTTCAGGATCCTTGATAGTTGGAGTCTACATTTGAACATCTTGTTGAACTCCAGAGGTTCCTTTTGCAGTGGTAGTGTCTTTTCCTTCATGTTCTTGATCCTCCTTAGCTTGATCCTCCTCATTTTCATCTGGATCATGATCAGTTGTATGCCTTTGTTTTGGATCCTCCATAGCCACATCATTTTCAGTTGCATTCTCTTGAACTGGATCCTCAGTAGCAGTATCCTTATCATGTGTATGCTCTTCAACTTGATCATCATTATCTGGATCTTCTTTAGGTGGTTCATCATCTTCTGGATCTTCCTTGGTTGAAGCATTTAGATCTGGTACTATTGCTTGATTTTCCAGTAACTTCTTCTTCAAACTTCCAATTTCATCCAGAAGTTTATTTACTTTCATAGAAGCTGATGTGTTCTTTAATTGCAACTGTTTCATTTCAAATTTCATTGAACTAATCTTCTGCTTGTCCTCATGTCGTTCTTGCAGAAGCTTTTCAATGTTTCTGTTGAGGGCTCCAGTTGTTTGATTCATTACAATTGAATCTGTGTGTAGGTTGTCGAGTGCATATATCATCATGTGACTGAGGACTAGATACCTCTTTTGATCCATGTTCGCACATCTTTTAAACTTTTCAAAACCTTCCACACCTAATGTGTTATCAATCCCGATGAAGTCCTTTTGATAAATTGCATCAAATTTTATCAATTCTTCTTTGTACAGTTGATCAAACTGTAACTAAGCTCCAGTGATGGTGATGCTTTAATCTTCTTGAGCTCCAACTTCAGTTCTCTTCCATTTCCTTCACATTGTCTTGATCACTCATATATTTCATGCATTTATACCATCCATTTCTAAAATCTTTGTGATGTTTTTATGTTAAAATTGTGGCATTTTACCTTACCTTGTGTTAATGTACAGTTATTTTTGTTTTAGCATTGTTTTCATAGAAAATGGACTGCAGAAGGAATAAAAACAGAAAAGAGAGTGGGACTCGGACTGGCTGGCAAAGAAGTGGGGAAGTCAGTGCGGGGAATGCAGAAAATAAAAAGAGAGACATGGAGACTGACAGAGAAGGCACATGGACTGACAAAGGGATAGCAGAAAAGAAAATGAACTGGCGCGGAAAATAAAGAGGCATGGCAGACAGAAAACAAAAGAAAGGAAATAAAAGAAAAAAGTGCAAGGACTGACAGCAAGCAGAAAATAAGAGTGGAGAGAGAGCACTAAGGCAGTGCAGAAAGAATAAAAGGGCATGAGGGCAGGCTGTCGAAGAGAGAGAGCGAAAAAGAGGGGAGACGTAAGAAGGAGAGTGGACGGACGAGGAAGGTTAGAGGGAAAGGGAGAGCACGGTGCAGAGAAAGAAAAAACAGAAAAATACAGAGAGAAGGCACGGGGGAAGTGAACGCAGGGGAAAAGTCAGTAGCACAGCAATCCAAAGGAGGAGGCACGGCAGAGAGCAGGGAGAAGAGGCTTCACTCCATTTTTCTTGGTTTTATCTTCTCGAACCCATGTTTAACTTTTGGTTTAATTTGAAAATAATGTGTAACTAATTTTTAGTAGTTAGGGGCTGTTTTGAAGCCCCGAATATGATCGTAAATTTGTTGTGATATTTTGTTTGAATGACTTTTATGAAAGGATGAAAATTGTTTCACTACTTATGTCATTGATAAATTCTTTATGTGTTTCTATGGATGCATACATAGTGAGCATATCTAGGATTTTAATGCTATGAATATATGTCTGCCTGCCCTTGTTGAATGAGGACCTACATATGTTCTAGAGTAGCACTTGTTAATTGTGGTTAACATGTGAAACGATTTCTAGGATAAGTAAGACAACACCAGTACTTACGATGCCTTGTGATGACTCAAACTCTTTTTATTCTTAATGATTTCTACTTGTTAAATCTATGAACACACCATTCTAGATTGCATGCTAGGGACTAAGTTAAGTTGAAAACGTCATTCTCTTAACATACTACGTAAGAAAGAGTAATAGGTTGAGTTCTAACAGTGAGCCAACTTGAGCATCTTCATCCAGAAATAAAAGGGATTTGAATGAAACATAACATACTTACATGATTATTTGGTGGTGGATAGCATGTCCCCTAACTCATTTTCTTAACTTGTGAATTAAAATCTATTGGTATTATTTAAAATCGGTTTCTGTACTGTTTTTGTATGATTTAATTTAAATAGAAAATCAACTCCAAAAATCCCAAAAATTTGTGTGAGCATAGCTTGGTGTGTCTAGTTTATGTGTATAAAATTTCGTTGCATTCGGATAAGTATAAGTTAGTCTAATAATTATTGTTTGGTGGCTGGTCAGTGGAGACAGCCACCTGTTTTTGTGACATTTTAAGTATTTGGATAAAACAATCTTCTGCGGGAAAGACCCTTATTTTCATATGCTACAATTGACAAATCTTAGTGTTAATAAGGAAAATTAATAGGATTATTGTGTGCTACTTTGTGGTGCGTTATAATTACTACCATGTCTTCTTTTCCTTTTTCTTGGAAGACTCATTATTTTGTTCAGGATAAGAAATGCCATTACGTTCTTCTTGGTTTATGTTGGAATGCTCCTCTATTGGTTCTTCAGAACAAGGAATACCACGACCAATCGGCTCATTTGATTCAACACAAGGAATGTCACCACCAATCTGCACAGTGACACATTAAATAGCTGTTAAATTACATAATAATGTCATTGTTTCGTAAACATTGTTTATTAAACTTTAAAAAACGCAAACTATTTACTGAATGTACAAATTATTAAAAGAGAATCACACTAGTTTGTGTAATAGAGTAATATATATTACTGTTTATAGAAATGCTAAGAGAAAGTATACATACAACGTGAAATCTAAACTATTCCTATATCATTATTATAACACTATTTCTGAACTTGTAAACTAACAATATTAGTAGTATGACATTATTTTCTGGATTTTGTGTTATTACATTATCGATAGATCACTATTTATTGAAATGCACTTTTCTTTTAGACTGCAAACATGAACTCTTCAAGAAATTTAGAAACTATTGCTGGATTTGACACTATTTCTATTTTATATAAATGACACTATTGCTAGATTTGTTGTATTAGAGATTATGCAGGTTTCATTGTTGGTACATATGCAAAGTTGAATTATTATTGAACTTCAAATTTGAACTATTTCTGTATGATTATGAAGCCACCACTTCTGAAACTTTAAACTGTAAAGATCATTATGTTATGAAACTGTACAGTGCAAAAATATATTGTTTATTGAAATACTTTTATTATTTGTCCTTACCTCAATTTCTTCAACTTGAATGTCTCTTATTGCTTTGTGAATTTTCGTTATGTCTCATCTTCCAATGGCAGGAATCATGTTTTCTCGCCCACTTATTGTCTCCACCAGATTGGTGTGAAGACAAATCCAATATTGTATGAAATAAGAACTTTGAATTACTTTATTGTGTAATTTATAAGACAGAATTCATGTTTTTAAAATATAGTTCTTATTTCTTACCAAAATAAGGGCAGTGCATCCACTTGTTGTTGCTAATTCTTCTCCATTTTTCCTCTTTTTCTTCGATTTGTTAATCCTCTTGAACAAGTAGTCCCTCACTCCTTTTACCCAGTTGTATTTGCTGATTTGGTCCAATGCCGCACAAATTGTTATGGAGCTCCACGTGATGTAAGTTCCAGAGGTTGCAAATAAGAGGGATTGTAGCAGATGCACACATATGATTGAAGCAGTAGCTTTTGCCCCTTCAGAAGTTTCGTCTTGAATTGATTTTTGGTACGCTTCAAGAATGTCCTTTTTTCACTATTTTTTTGTTCACGAAATATGTTTCGACAAAGTTGTCCTTCATGTTCTTTGTGAATTTGTCTGTGTTTGGTAGTTCAACCCCTTGGTTGTTCAATCCAAATATTTCAACAACGTCTTCACTTGTTATTGCTTTTGGCTCATAATCTCCAAATTTGAACTTTTGTTGCTTGGAGTCATAGCATTGTATAATCTTGATCAAATCCATATCAGACTTCTTTTTTCTTTCCATTGCAACGATTTCATCATCCATGTAAAACTTGATCAGACTCCAAAATGGTGTCTTGGCCAAATGATTGCAGACATCATGGCGTTGTTGAAGCATTGGTTTATACAATTGCATTGAATTTGCAAACTCGAAAACATTGCATCTATATTGCACATAAGAAGTTGCAGGTCTTTTATTCTCTTTCTTATGTGGACTCTTTATAGCGAAAGTCTTCATTCTTGGTTTCTTTGCTCCGTCCATCTGTAAGAATAAACATAGTTTAATTATTACAACTATTTTTTGTACCTATATCAAAATATACCACAATTTTTTTATTATGAAAGTGAACTATGAAAACACATTAATTCTGCATTCACATCAAAATAGGTTACACTGTTCATGAAATAGAACGAAAATAAAATTATGTTGTTCCTTAAATTAGAACAAAACTACACCAGAGTACTTTGTGACACCGAACTAATAAATGTAAACTATTTAATGATCCATATTTGTATAGACCACACTATTTATCAAAGTGAACTAGAAAACCACACTTTTTTATGAAAGCAAACTGAACTATTTATCAAACTGAAGTAAAAAACCACACTTTTTTACCAAAGCAAAGTGAACTAGAAAACCACACTTTTTTACCAAAGCAAACTGGACTATTTATCAAACTGAACTATTTAGCAAACTGAACTATTTATCAAACTGAAGTAGAAAACCACACTTTTTTATCAAAACAAACTGAACTATTTATCAAAGTGAACTAGAAAACCACATTTTTTTACCAAAGCAAACTAAACTATTTATCAAAGCGAACTAGAAAACCACATTTTTTTACCAAAACAAACTGAACTATTTATCAAAGTGAACTAGAAAACCACACTTTTTTACCAAAGCAAACTAAACTATTTATCAAACTAAACTATTTAGCAAACTGAATCATTTAGCAAACTGAATTATTTATCAAACTGAAGTAGAAAACCACATTTTTTTTACCAAAACAAACTGAACTATTTATCAAACTGAACTATTTAGCAAACTGAACTATTTATCAAACTGAAGTAGAAAACCACACTTTTTTATCAAAACAAACTGAACTATTTATCAAAGTGAACTAGAAAACCACATTTTTTTTATCAAAGCAAACTGAACTATTTATCAAAGTGAACTAGAAAACCACACTTTTTTACCAAAGCAAACTAAACTATTTATCAAACTAAACTATTTAGCAAACTGAATCATTTAGCAAACTGAATTATTTATCAAACTGAAGTAGAAAACCACACTTTTTTACCAAAGCAAACTGTACTATTTAGCAAACTGAACCATTTAGCAAACCGAACAAGAAAACCACAATTTTTTTACTAGAAAACTGAACTATTTATTGATCTATATCTGAATAGATCACAACTGGAAAACCACACTGATTCCGGATCCACAACAACATGGCCACACTATTTATCAATCAAAATAACTCAAAGTACTTACGAAACGTAAACTTAAAATACTGAAAGTATTGATAGATTTACATCAAAGTAGGGCATGCTATTTAAGAAAATGAACTAAAATACAATATTGATTCTGAATCCATACTGTTTATCAAACAGAAACAAAAAAACTACACTATTTATCAAACTATACTGTTTGTTGAATGTACAAATTATTAACAGAGAATCACACTAGTTCGTGTAATAGCGTAATATATGTTTATACTCGTTTGTGAATGCATCCCAGATGTTACTATTTCCTTACATTTCAATTCTATTTACAAATGAAGCAAATTGTAAACTATTTCGTAAACATTGTTTATTAAACTTAAAAATCGTGAACTATTTTGTAAACACTATCTATTAAACTAAAACGCCACCGGAATAGAATGTTGATTATATTTAAGTTATTTAAGCAAAGAAACCAACATATGAGGGCAAGAAAATACCATTTAAATGTTATAAGAAAACGAGCAATTGTCAAAGTGAAGTAAAAATATACCATTTTGCAGAAACATTGCTCATTCAATGAATTTGAAGCATGCAAACTTACATATTACTGTAAAATCACCGAAAATATCAAAAATTTTGTGGTACGTACCTCTGTTTCTTCTCTGTGGCTTTTATTTCCCAATTTTTTTGTGTGTTTTCGTCTGGATGCAAATCAGAACTTTGAACTGGAAACATAATTCATTTTTTAGAATCTCAAACATGCAAATGTACATATTTAGTAAATTAAAGTAAGAAATCATCAAGAATATCAGAAATTATAGGTTCGTACATGTGTTTGTCCGATTTCGACTCTGCAAACATACAGTTCGAATGTTTTCAGTTTTTCGTCTTCAAATGGAGTTCTTGGGTTGAGAAATTCCAGATTTGATGTGTAGATTATTGTTCGAAAACTTGAATCAAACTTGAAAATGCTTTGAGATCTTGACGTTTCAAGCAATGGAGGTTTTGATTTTTTGGTACGGTGTGAAGTGGTTGGTGAACATTAATGGCGTTGGGAGGGATAATGAATTTTAGTAACTGTAACTTTGGCTAATAGCCTAGGTTAGGCTCCGTTAGGGGCAATTTTGGAATATTAATTGTTATGCGGTTTGGGCTTTTTAGTGAGCCCATGTGTTTTAGTTTTTGTAGGGCCTAGAATAAAAGTTTTGTGTCCTTATGATTAAAATTTAAGCCCTTTTTATTAAATTTATTAAATAATAGTTTATGGTGGTTTTTCATTAAATAAAAGTTAACCCAAGCCCTTTTCATTAAAGCTCAATTTTTTTAATTTTACATTTCTTTTTTCTATTGTTTTGTTTTTGTCAAACAATAAATTTGTTAGATTAAAAAATCGACGGAATTTAAACCCACATCGTAGTGCAACACTCATCTCCATTGCTCTGGTAAGGGGCACTTGCCAACACTCATCTCCACTGCTTTGGTAGGGGGCACTTGCCATTTGAAACTTTAACAAAAAACTCCCGGTACTGTTTACTTTAACGAAAAATTATATTTTTACACTAAAAAATTAATCCTATTCACTTTACACCTTATTTTGTCATTATCGTTAAAACACAAAGTTTTCAAACCCTTTAAATTAGTTTTCTTCTTTTTTTCCCTATTGAGAGATTACTTGCAATTTTCAACAACATATCTTCCCTCATGCAAGCAATTGGAGCACAGCAAATCAACTTCTTTCATGAGTGGCAGATGAACGTCCCTTCAAATTGTAATCTTTACTTCTTTCATTCATAATAGAACGACGACGATTTACGACAAGACAATTTCATGTTGAGTATGTGTATGCACAAAACTATCATTCTACGATTCTAGTATTATACTACGAGTCTACGACAATCTATTCCCTGGAAACAGAACGAACAAATCAATCTGTTTCATAGGTTTCCAAAATCAGTTTCCGCCGTGACCCTTTTTTAAGACCCATGAAGAACCGCTGGACACGCAGAACTCATTAATGACATGCACAAGAAAGCAACTTCTATTAAGAAATTATCACGAGAAATCGTATCATAGGCCAATGCTGCATTCAGCACTGATATACCATCAACACCATTCACTAAACATCGCAATAACCTGGAGTACTTCATGAACCATGATTCCAAAAAGAAACTGACGTGTTTTGCGGGCTGCTGATATACGAGAACCATCAAGTGGTTCAAGAACAGAGTTGGAAATATCGGGCAACATGAAGAAGACGACAATGGTCTGCTTTAGGGTTTTTAGAGCCTAGGGTCTTCTAAATACTAATTTGTTGAGGACCATGTTGTCGCACATTGGAGAAAGAATTTGTGTTTGGTAACCTGACAACAAATGTAAACTCTGTCGAATCACAAGCATGAAAAACAACTGACCTTGCTGAATTTGTTGGCAGTGAATTCCTTCCCAAGAGAAATCTTAGTTGCTTCAGAAACCTCACTCCTTTTGAGCTTAGCATTCACCAAGGAACATGCACAGAACAACATCATCCAATATGTCAAATCCCCAGTGAAGGTGCACAACATCATATGCTTTAGCGACTTAATAATTAAAAAATAGAAGAAAATGGGAAAAACCTCAATTTTTCATGCTCTGGGTGATCTGGTGATGATTTCAAGACATACGAACCATGTATGTCTATCGCAATTTCACTTATTACTCTCTGCAGCTCAAGTTGAGGAGCCTGAACTCCATATTGTGCAGCTGTCACTTTTTTACTTCTAGGATCAACCTTTGGAAGAGTAGATGTTCTGACTGCCAGATCACTTAGTCCTCTCCGTATCAGCTGAAAGCTGCCATGAAAATGACAAAAGTCAAGACGACAAGAATGAGAGAGATACTTCCATCAATTTCATGACAGCATTATCACATTAAGAACAAAGAGCATTAGTAATGTAAAGTCTACACTTGGTGTGTAGAACAGCCTGTATGCAGTCATATTACGCAGAATAAAAAATTTCACACAAAACAAAAGATGGAAAAGATAGTCTTGAAAACTTCGAAAACTTACTTGCTTCCTTTATAGCCTCTTGTAGAGCTGCTCGAGTTTCATCTGACATGGTTCTTCCCCCAGTGTGAACTTCACTTGCACCTTCTGCCGTACCTTTAGCAGAATTCAGTGATTTGCCAGGTGTAGTAGTCATACTAGCACTCTTCAAATAACAGTCAGTATTAGATTTAACGGCTAGCCTCAACTTTTCTTCCATCCTTTCCCAGTTCTGTTCTTGGGTTTTAACAATGTCCGGGTAGAGTTCCATGAATGACATATCTGGTTGCTCTTTGAATTTCCAATCTTGAGTGGAAGGTCTTGAGACAGCTAGTATTCTGAGGGAATCATACACATGAATTTTAATGCCCTCTTGGAGGTCTAGATGAGAATTTCTGATTACAGGGTTCTTCCGAAATAAATTCAGGACATAATTTCTAGCTGTCTGTCGATCTTTATGATCTTTATTTGCTATATGATTTATATCCAAGCCTTTATCATCTTTATTTGGATATAATAATAAGGTTTTTGGAACCCAAAGACCAGAGGACAGCAGTAACTGAGCATGCTTCTGAAGGACATCCAGAAGTTCTTCCGTGGTGTGATCGGGAGCAACGTACTTCTTAAGATCACCGAACCGGCAGGCTACAGGTTCCTGTTATGGCACAATTACGGTTTCATTGTCATGACTTTAAAAAATTTTGAACTGTATAATAAAAAAAATTAGTTGTTTTCCATATGATGGGAACAATGCTGATAAGTTTGAAAAATTAGCTTCAAATTTACAACTATATAATCATCAAAATATTAATTTGTGGCTTCGGTAATTGCAACAAACCTCAACAATCAACTTCTTGATACGCTCTTCCAGAGGCAAGGAAAGCAGAGACCTAAAAAGGAGTTGTTTATCTGGCCAGCGACCAGGTGGTCCTCCTTTAAAAAAGGAGTTTTCTTTTTTTTGGGGGGGGGGGTGGGGGGGGGAGGAATTGATAATCTTCTTAACTCTTTGAAAATTGAAGGTAATGTCTTGAAAAGAAGAATTTATTAAAGGAAAATAACATATTATAATTTCCACAATGTTAAAGTGAAATCAAATGAAAGAACTAAATAATGTAAAGATGACCGCACCTTCTTGAAGAACCTTTGCATGTTTTAGGACACAAGGAGTCAACATAGTCATGCCTTCAAATAACAACAACAACAACAACAACAACAACAAAGCCTTTTCCCACTAAGTGGGGTCGGCTATATGAATCCTAGAACGCCATTGCGCTCGGTTTTATGTCATGTCCTCCATTAGATCCAAATACTCTAAGTCTTTTCTTAGGGTCTCTTCCAAAGTTTTCCTAGGTCTTCCTCTACCCCTTCGGCCCCGAACCTCTGTTCCGTAGTCACATCTTCGAACCGGAACGTCAGTAGGCCTTCTTTGCACATGTCCAAACCACCGTAACCGATTTTCTCTCATCTTTCCTTCAACTTCGGCTACCCCTACTTTACCTCGGATATCCTCATTCACAATCTTATCCTTTCTCGTGTGCCCACACATCCCACGAAGCATCCTTATCTCCGCTACACCCATTTTGTGTACGTGTTGATGCTTCACCGCCCAACATTCTGTGCCATACAACATCGCTAGCCTTATTGCCGTCCTATAAAATTTTCCCTTGAGCTTCAGTGACCTACGACGGTCACACAACACGCCGGATGCACTCTTACACTTCATCCATCCAGCTTGTATTCTATGGTTGAGATCTCTATCTAATTCTCCGTTCTCTTGCAAGATAGATCCTAGGTAGCGAAAACGGTCGCTTTTTGTGATCTTCGCTAGATTGCTCCGGTCATTAGTGTGGATAAGTATATAAATGGATAGAGATAGGAAAGCAAACACCAAATGTACGTGGTTCACCCATATTGGCTACGTCCACGAAATAGAGGAGTTCTCATTAATTGTGAAGGGTTTACACAAGTACATAGGTTCAAGCTCTCTTTTAGTGAGTACAAGTGATGATTTAGTACAAATGACATTAGGAAATATTGTGGGAGAATGATCCCGTAATCACGAAACTTCTAAGTTCTGGAGTGTGATATCGTCTTGACTTGCCTTATCTGTCTCGTAGGTAGACGTGGCATCTTCTCTGGAAGTACTCTTCCTCCATCCAGGGGTGGTATCTTTAACTGGTGGAGATGCACAAGGTAATGTATCAATTTCACTTGAAGCTTACTTGTAGTTTCAGGCTTGGTCAAGCGCGATACAAACCATGTAGTAGGAGTCCTCCAAGTCGCCGAGCTAGGGGATCTGCTGAAAGAGGTGACAGACAAGGTAAGCAATCAGAGCTCCAAGCAATCAGTCCCAGATCAGAACTTTGATTTCGAGTTCCGGCTGATTGTTCACATTCTCCCTATCTTGCAGGCAGCATGAAGGATAAAGAGAAGAAAAATGAGAAGAGATGATATGGAATACTTTTTCTTTTGAAGAAGTAACTTTCCACAGGCTTATTCTTAAACTGGGCTGGAGGGTTTTCTGGTTTCCTCCAGAGTATAAGGCCGACTGAAGAATTTGAGGGTCAAAACAAGCCCATCAAATCTATAGTACGTTCGACCCTGCTGATATGGGATACTTTTGCTTTTGACAGAGTAGTGGATGTATCGGCACGTGTGCTGTTACGCTTGTCTCCACATACTTCCTTGTATCCTTCTCACTTGCCCTATCTGTTCCTCAGGCAGATGCGGTATCTTCCCTGGAAGCATAAGATGTTGAAGATGAGTACTCGAGAGCAATGCCAGGTAAGTAATCAAGTAAGGGGTTCCAGGCAGTCAGTTCCTGACTAGAAGCTTGATTCCAAGTGCTGACTGATTGCTCTCTTTCTCCTTGTCTTGCAGGTAAGAACAAAGCTAAAGGAAAAGACAGGGAAAAAACATGATATGGGATACTCTTGCTTTTAACCCTGATGATATGAGATATTCTTGCTGTAGTATAGCTTGTTTGCAGAGGTATTATCGGGGGGAAAGAAAGCTGAATATTTTGAAAGGCTTCTTTGGGAGTGCCCTCTCAGATATGAGGAAGGGTTGAGCATTTTTGCAGGTCTGCCTGTCTGTTGGGGATGGAGGTCAACATATATAGGAGTCTCCCTAACAACAAGTAGTAATGCTATTCCTTTACCCTGCTTGGTCATAACATGGTAGTGGGAGCTACCAACTTCACATGTTTTAACTCTGTCAGAGCACTTTGAAAAAGTGGTCTGTGGTATCTGGAAAGCTGATGTTGCGTGTAATTTTTGAGAAAGCAATCCTGCTAGGGGTCTGGCTCTCGAGATTCGGAGAGCGGTGTCTCTTCGATTTTCGAGAAAGTAATCATGTTGGGAGTCTGGCTCTCGAGATTCGGAGGGCGGTGCCTCTTCGATTTAGGAGCAAGCAATCTTGTTGGGAGTGTTTTCTCGAATGTGAGAAAAGGTTGGACATGTTTGCTAGTCTATCTTGCCACGAAGCACAGAGGTTGACACACAGGGACCTTCCAATTATCCAGCAGTGGTACTGTTCCTTTACCCTTGTGGATAATAATATGGTAGCTAGACCTTCAAAATTTATGTGTCTAAACTTTGTTAGTGTTGTTTCTTTGCTATTCTTTTACCCTTCTTGGTCAGAGCGGTGTAGTGGGAGCTGCAAGCTTCACGTGTCTCAACTTTGTCAGAGAACTTTGGCAAAGTTATCTGTGGTACCCATGAGCTAATGTTGCGTGTGGGAAGTGGGTGATTGAACAGTAAGATTCATGTGCTTTCTACTTCACCAGAAATCTTCGACATAATGCCCATAATTTCCGCAAAGCTGACAGGTGCTGACAAGGCTGGAAAAGTAGGTGCCTCTTCGATTTCTGAGATCGGCCCTCGTGGTCTCTGAGCAGCCCAGCTTTTGAGAAAGCAAGCGCCTCTTCGATTTCTGAGATCGGCCTTCGTGGTCTTTGAGCAGCCCAACTTTTGAGAAAGCAAACGTCTCGTGGTCTCTGAGCAGCCCAGCTTTTGAGAAAGCAAACGCCTCTTTGATTTCTGAAGCTCCGTCGAGTGCAGATTTTTATAGAGGCTGGCATTAAGTTCCAAAGCACACTTGAATCTCCACCAGTAGAAGCTCCATTCTTGCACTTCTAAGATCTTGATTTGTTCGACCTCTTCTCTCTTCAACACCTTTGAAAATGTCTGGCCCCTCCGACCGTCGTTTTGACTTGAACCTTGTTGAAGAGGCAGCCACGCCTTCTCCAGACAACATATGGCGCCCATCCTTCGTCTCCCCTACTGGTCCTCTTACCGTTGGGGATTCCGTGATGAAGAATGATATGACCGCTGCGGTAGTGGCCAGGAACCTTCTCACTCCCAAAGATAACAGACTACTTTCCAAACGGTCTGATGAATTGGCTGTTAAGGATTCTCTGGCTCTCAGTGTTCAGTGTGCAGGTTCTGTGTCTAACATGGCCCAACGCCTATTTGCTCGAACCCGCCAAGTTGAATCATTGGCGGCTGAAGTGATGAGTCTCAAACAGGAGATTAGGGGGCTCAAGCATGAGAATAAACAGTTGCACCGGCTCGCACATGACTATGCTACAAACATGAAGAGGAAGCTTGACCAGATGAAGGAATCTGATGGTCAGGTTTTACTTGATCATCAGAGATTTGTGGGTTTGTTCCAAAGGCATTTATTGCCTTCGTCTTCTGGGGCTGTACCGCGTAATGAAGCTCCAAATGATCAACCTCTGTTGCCTCCTCCTTCTAGGGTTCTGTCCAGTACTGAGGCTCCAAATGATCCCCTTCCAGTGCCTGCTCTTTCTGGGGCTCTACCGACTGCTGAGACTTCTCCTAAGCAACCTTTGTGAAGGCTCCCTCTTGTTTGTTTATTTTGACTCATGTATATGTACATATTTGTGACTTATCGGGGATATCAATAAATAGCTTTCCTTCATTTCAACGTATTGTGTTAAATACACCAAAACCTTCTTCGCTAAGTTCTCTGAATTTTCTTTTGTTGAAGTTTGTATGTTGAAGCTTTGTGAGTGAAACATGTAGGTTGAGGTAGTATTCCCTTAATTTCCCGAGTGAGGAAAACTTCTCGGTTGGAGACTTGGAAAATCCAAGTCACTGAGTGGGATCGGCTATATGAATCTTTGAACGCCATTGTGCTCGGTCCTGTGTCATGTCCTCCGTTAGATCCAAGTACTCTAAGTCTTTTCTTAGAGTCTCTTCCAAAGTTTTCCTAGGTCTTCCTCTACCCCTTCGGCCCTGAACCTCTGTCCCATAGTCGCATCTTCTAATCGGAGCGTCAGTAGGCCTTCTTTGCACATGTCCAAACCACCGTAACCGATTTTCTCTCATCTTTCCTTCAATTTCGGCTACTCCTACTTTACCCCGGATATCCTCATTCTTAATCTTATCCTTTCTTGTGTGCCCACACATCCAACGAAGCATCCTCATCTCCGCTACACCCATTTTGTGTACGTGTTGATGCTTCACCGCCCAACATTCTGTGCCATACAGCATCGCCGGCCTTATTGCCGTCCTATAAAATTTTCCCTTGAGCTTCAGTGGCATACGACGGTCACACAACACGCCGGATGCACTCTTACACTTCATCCATCCAGCTTGAATTCTATGGTTGAGATCTCCATCTAATTCTCCGTTCTTTTGCAAGATAGATCCTAGGTAACGAAAACGATCGCTCTTTGGTATTTCTTGATCTCCGATCCTCACCCCTAACTCGTTTTGGCCTCCATTTGCACTGAACTTGCACTCCATATATTCTATCTTTGATCGGCTTAGGCGAAGACCTTTAGATTCCAACACTTCTCTCCAAAGGTTAAGCTTTGCATTTACCCCTTCCTGAGTTTAATATTCAAAATTATAACTAGCATATCTAGAGCTTTTAAAGAATGAGGGTAAAGGTAAGTACTAGGAAGGAAGAAAAGAACATACGGGCTCATTGTAAATTCTATATGTGAACTTTCTTGCACCACCATCTTCCACAAGTATCTGGCCGAGAAATCACTTCTGTAAATAATGTAAAGATGACCGCACCTTCTTGAAGAACCTTTGCATGTTTTAGGACACAAGGAGTCAACATAGTCATGCCTTCAAATAACAACAATATTCAAAATTATAACTAGCATATCTAGAGCTTTTAAAGAATGAGGGTAAAGGTAAGTACTAGGAAGGAAGAAAAGAACGTACGGGCTCATTGTAAATTCTATATGTGAACTTTCTTGCACCACCATCTTCCATAAGTATCTGGCCGAGAAATCACTTCTGTAAATAATGTAAAGATGACCGCACCTTCTTGAAGAACCTTTGCATGTTTTAGGACACAAGGAGTCAACATAGTCATGCCTTCAAATAACAACAATATTCAAATTTATAACTAGCATATCTAGAGCTTTTAAAGAATGAGGGTAAAGGTAAGTACTAGGATGGAAGAAAAGAACGTACGGGCTCATTGTAAATTCTATATGTGAACTTTCTTGCACCACTATCTTCCATAAGTATCTGGCCGAGAAATCACTTCTGTGGAACCCAACTCTGGAAGACAGTGGAGAAAATGGATATCATACATTATATATTTAATTAATTATCACAACCAATCTATAAAAAAAAAAAAAAAACCACTGTAGCACCTCCTGGATCATTACAGAAACTCAAACATTCACAAAAATAAGCACATATTTGCCTTCTGGCATAAACAAAAACACAATCCACAGCATTAATTCCAGGGAATATAAGAAAGATAAAAAAACAATATGATCAAAATATCCTGTAAATGTCAAATAACCAATCAACGAAGTCAACCTCAGTTGTCAATGTTTGAAAATCACTAAAATGGCATGTTTAATGATCACAAAAGTGGCATGTTTAATGATCCTGACATGTTTATAATGTCAGGGAGAACAAATGTCCAGTTTTTTCCACTCGCGACATTAAGAAGATTTGTACCTACATTAGGCAAATAAAGAATGACCACCAGAATACTTAGACGCCAAAGAATGTATCCATATCCTTTGACATGGTTTATTAAGATTTGAAATGAAAAGACGAGTTAATTGTTTGTTCTAGAATCAACTAATGCGTTAGAAGACAAAGGACATGGAGTACCCAATGCACTACGCAAATCTCAAAGACCCATAACAGTATAACCATAAATAGCCAAAGGATTCAACAGGGAATGAAAACAAAAGACTACCACATATACACTTGTCTTATAGGATAAATGAAACTTCTAACCTATAAGCTACACTTAGAAATAAGCTTGATAATGTCATACTCAACTTAATGATCTGAATACTAATTTCTCATCTGATGGAAAAACAAGAAGGGAAGAATCATTTTTCTCATTGATTGAGTTTCCTAAAAGATATTATCTTTTTGACAGGTAAACCGAAGCAAAAAAGCAGATCTAATAAGGAATCCACATCAAGAACAATAAAAAGAAACAATAATTAAAACAGAACGTTGTAATGGCTGATGACACCAAACATTATTATGCTAACACATAGTAATATTTTCTCCTAAGGAACCCAAAATGCATAGAAAACCACACTGGAACTGCTCATAAATAGCTTATATTTGTTCATAGTCGCCAGATCAGAATGACAGGTTTTTCCATGATTTTAAACATATAAATGGACTCATAATATTAAACCACGTTCAATATATAATCCTCATTATACACAGAAGTTTGCAGATTACAAATAGCAACTTTCTCATACCTCTTTGTCTTCAGTTTTATTCTCAGTTGAAGACTCCATCCGCTTGTTCTGAAACAAAATAGTCACATGACATAGAATCAAGTCTTATTGTGTAAACAGTTATGACTAAAAAAAGTGCATGGTTATTGTAAATCTTAAAGTAAATCCTCAGTAGATTTGATAAGTTCCAATAATTCTTCATTAAAGAGCCATAATTCTGTAACAAAATGACAGAGAGAACCTGCATCTTTGATGGACCCATAGGTTTTTCTTGTCCAGAGTCTTCAACTTAACTGTAACTTCTGCATCCCCTTTGACACTGTTCTTCCGTTTTGAGCCACTGGAGTTCAAATGATCCAATGAGGGTCGAAGCTGCACAAAACTGCATGAACAGGATTCAAGTGTAACTGCAAAATGAAGAGAGAACCAACAGTTTCACATAGTAAGATACTATAAATATAAAACTGAATTACTTTCATAAGAGATACTAAAAAGTTACTAATTATACGCAACATTTGCGAGTAACTTTAATTGGAATAAATAAATATTTAAACCACCAATAAAAAGAGAAAACAGAAAGACAAGTTTTTCTGCACTTGTCTAGACTCTGGAACATTTCATTTCTGAGAAGAACAGCCGTTCTCAATTTCCATGAGTGGGCAGCCATGGCGCAGTAAGGATTAAAAAACAAATTTGATCATACAACCAATGAAAACCAAATGCAGAATTCATATCTACCAAGCAAGCCCATATAGTCATGATTTCACAACCACTTTTGAATGAACTGCCTTGGTGACACAAATGACACTTCACAATGACAACAGAAGAAGAGAGTTAAATTTGCGATCTTAGATGTTCGGTTTAATCCCAAACAACAAAATTCATTCGTGACCAACTTCGTCTGGACCAGAAAGATAACATAAGGAGGAGCGGCATTTAGCATCTAAAATTTACACAAGAATCCTTTTCAAGAATAAACTATATGCAAGCTTAGAATTGGACTTCCTCGGGTCCAAAGGCCATTCAAGTAACTATGTAAACCTAGCCAGCTTTCAATAAATTAACACCACTCATAGTAAACAACTAAACACTCCCAAGGTACATATTTCAACACTACTGACCAAATATAAATAGCACCCTATTGCTTTGCAAGTTCAATGACCGCACTCTCTTAAAAAAAATCCAGTTTAGATCACTGAAAGTGACTGAAAAGTCAACTGGCCTACGAGCTCAGGAGGAGCCCTTCATAACTTTTTACTTGCTAAAACTTTATTTTGAGGGTAACAAGGGATGTGGTCTTGTCAAACAATCTTAATGCTTGACAAACAACCTTTATTAGACGCTATCTTGAGATAAGAAATTGCCTAAAAAAACTAAATCATTTACAAACCTACAGTTGTTAAAGTAAATTCAGCCACATTCATGATTCAAATAAAACCGAGGATGTTAAAGTGCATACCTTATTG
Organism: Malus domestica; assembly: GCF_042453785.1. Classification (NCBI taxonomy): domain Eukaryota; kingdom Viridiplantae; phylum Streptophyta; class Magnoliopsida; order Rosales; family Rosaceae; genus Malus; species Malus domestica. Next base: position 22,480,954 of record NC_091675.1, read on the forward strand.
CCCATCAAAACACCAACGGCATAGCCACTTGTGCCGGGTGGCTTCCATGTTGTAGACACAGTCTGAGAACAAACACAAACACAAAAACACCAATCCACATTACATTTTATCACAGTGTAGGCAACAATGTCACAACATCCAAAACATACTCGAGCTATAGCTACAATGATTATGCACAAAGTTGACCTGCTTTGTCATTTTCAATCTGCTAGCGCAATCTTCATCGAAATTCTTCGGGTCTCGATCAAGTGACAAATCAATCTCCATTTCTGAAGTGGCGGGATTCAGCCTCACCTCCTCGCACCGGCTGTCCAAGTCGTATGGCCGCCACCATGGCCTAAGAGGATATTGCAATACATACAGCTGATAACAAAAAAAGATCAACATTTTAGGCAAATCCTTTCCAAAAAACAAAAATTTAGAGCACAAAAGAGATCAAGGATGACAGAATTTAGAGTTGTCGTCGATTTTTGGATTGAAGAAGACGTCCATTTCCCGCACGACTTCGTCTTCCGGTTCGTCTTCTCCCATTGGATCATCCTCTTTCGAAACATCGTCGTTTTCGGTTTGCAAACCGCCATTTGAATCCTCGGCCTACGGCGCACTTTCTTCTTCGTCTTTCTTTTTCACAGTTAGGGCGTCCAGTTCTACTCGCGTAGGTTTGAGCTCTGGCTTTTCTGGGTCGGGCTTCGGAACCGGTTCTTGTTTGGCGACGGGTTCGGATTTGGGTTTAGGCTTGGCCTTGGAGGACCGGGGCACGAACCGGTTGGGCCTGGAAGGGACCTGGCTCTGCGCGTCGAGGTCATCGAGGTTCATCGTTGGCTACTCTGTGATTTCTGTTTGTTCCGGTGAACGGTGGCAGAGAGCGGAGCAGCGAGAGTGGGTGTTTTTTTTTTTTTTTTGAACGAGAGAATGAGGTTTTTGTTCGCCGTTTTCTTGGGGGTTTTGGTGAGGTGAAGTTTGCGTGGGGATTATAAGTTTCTTTAATTACATTTTTGGTCAAGTAATTTGATTTGTTTTCACTTTCGTCCTAATTTTAATTTTGGCAAACGTTACAAAGGTGCCACGTAAGTATTAAGGCTTGGTTAATAATTTTTTTTTTAAACAAATAATATTATCTACACTAAAGAGAATGAGTGGGCTTAGCCCTGGTTTGGTACTAAGGTGATTCTTAAAAAAGCTGGTATAAAAAAAAGTTGGCAGTTTTTTTGTGTTTGGTAAACATTCCGCTTTAGCTTTTTTTTCATAGTTTTAGGTGAAAAAAAACCAAAAACAGGAAGCTGCAAAACCCAACTTTGAGAAACCGGCTTTTTTCACATTTGTTTTACATAAAAGTTTACTACACACTATAATACTGTTTTTTTTTTCAAAAGCACTTTTACAAAAAAGTTTACCAAACACTCTACTGCTTTATTTCACAGCTGCTTATTTTCACAGCACAGCAGAAGCAGCTTTTTTTCAAAGCACAGCTATATCAAACCAGCCCAGCCTCGCAATGAGCTAGTAATAGTGTAGTTCAAATTCACTTTTGACTTAAACCTAAGATCTCTTAATTACAAGTAAAAATGAATATAACTAGACCGTAGTACTAAATGGCTAGCTTGGTTAAGACTTAGCATTGCCACTTAGGAAGTGTTTGCAAGTATTTATAAAAAAAAGTGCATTGCCATTTAAGGTGTATTTAAAAGTGCTTTTAAAATAATTGAAACCGTTTTTTTTTGTAAAATTACCAGTAAATTCCAGAAAAATACTTAAATGTTGTGCGCAAGAATCACAGCTTGTTACTCAACTTACTTTGTATGTCCAACAGTAATTAAGTTTAAAGCTTAATAGCCCATCCACGAAGTTCTTAGAGCAAGTCCACCGGAGCAAAAAGAGCCCAGCACCAAGTGGCAAAAACAGGCTGGGACACAGCCAATCCACTCCAGCCCGTGTGTTTGACTGGCACCCAGCCCAAGCTGGTCTCCAGACCAGCCCATTTTTTACAGACCTTGGGACTGGGCTGTTTGTGTTGTTAAGCCTGGCGCGTGTTCTACACGCGGGCGCCCTAGCGAGTAGCAGACAGCAAAATCAAATGCGGGGCCCAGCCTTGCAGGCGCATTAACCTCTCCCCCCGGGTGGGCGACGTGGCCCAATTTCTGCCGTTGGATTTCCAACGGCTAGTTATTCTAGACCGTTGGATTTCCAACGGTAAAAAAAAATTGAATTTCACTTTTAATCTGGACCGTTTGATCACAGATCAACGGTCCACGTTTTTTCCCCCAAAAAATTAAGAATTTCACTTTTAAAAAATACAGAAATTTTTAATAAATTTAGATATTATTATTATTATTTTATTTTTTATAAATTCAGAAATTAAAAATAAAATTATTATTTTATAATAAAAATATAATATTTTAATAAAATGGACTAGGCTATTTTTTGTTAGGGGTGGAGATGCTTTGGCCTATTACTGTTCACTGGGGTCTATTACTGTTCACTTGAGTGAATAAATGCGCTGGGTGCTGGCACAAAGTCCTTTGGGGTGGACTTGCTCTTAGATTCTGGCATATATAATGCATGGACTGTCATTGACGATCTTGGTCCACGAATGTCCCTGCACCATCCATGCATAAGGATTCAACATGTAATCTGTAATTCTTTATTGCGAAACACCAAATAATTGTCGAGTTGAGTTGACGAGTTGAAGGACCCTCGTATAGTCGTATACGCATATTACTTTATCTGATTAGTGGAATTTAAAGTTTGGTTTTACTACTGTTCAACTTAAACATAACTGGCACTAACACTATTTGTATAGATCTTTTTTGTCTCTTGAGAGACACTCGTCATTGTAGTCTAGTGATATTTTTCTTTGTAAGTGAGATGTTCGAATCTCGTGAATGGCAAATTCATTACCTATATTTTCTTTGATCTAATAATGTACGTAGAAGTATTGATATTGCTTTCATATTTACATACGCAATCATTTGTATTTTGTTTTTCCTTTTTCTAGGGCTGCAACTTTATTGCACTATTTTGTAAGGTTTCTTGTTTTGTCTTGGTTAATTGGTTTGTTTTGGTGGGGGGTGCGGGACTGAAAATGTGACCACCAGCCAGCCAGCCAACTCTTGTCAGTTGTCCCTATCGCAATTGCAAAAGAGATGGAATCATCTTTTTATAGTGAAGGTGCCAAAGGAGATGGGAACTGTTAGGATCCTTTCGGCCAAGTGAATTTATCGACGCAAGAGCTTTTCCAATTAGATTGTGACCTGGTTATATTCCCTGATATGGCTGCGGTTGCTATCGGGGTGTGACTATATACGACAACATTTCTTCAGTACGTAATGGGTTTCAAGTGTGTTGAATGTGCAGAAAATGTGATTGCGAAAGCTACATATTCCTCAGACTTGACTTGGGTCTGCACTTTAAAATTTTTTATGATGTGCAACACAAATTCCTAGCTAGCAGTTTTCTTGTCTTGTTTAAATGCATATATGAGGATTCGTATCGAGTTGCTCCAGACTTTCGGCATTATTTCATAATTCTACATGTATGTGGAGAGGTCCTGGACAACATGGGCATCTATACAGGCAACCAGGTTGTGTTTAGGGATGGGCAAAATAACTGCAATTATTCGCCCATTTATATTTAACGGTAATAGTTATGGGAAACCGTTTATTTAAATAAATGGTTACGAGTATAACTATTTAATCATGAACTTAAATGGGTGAGTATAGGACACGGATTGTCTGCCCTCCCTGTTGCCGTGCCCTCCTGTTTTGTATGGTCTTGATTAAGCCACGTTAATATTTTATATTTTTTTTTTTATAGAGATAATAAGATAAAATGAATAGTAATATAAAATGTTGATGTGGCTTAATCGTGACCATAAAAACAGAAAGGCATGGGAGGGCACGAGAATAAGGAGGGCAGACAATCCTTGTCCGTGAGTATAGGTATTATCTGCGAGTAGGAACAGGTACCCGTTTAACCAGTTCATTTTATTTGTAAAATAAAAAAATAAAAAAAACCCAATTCGGTGAGAGAGCCGAGTACATCGCATTGCTCGTACAGTCGTTGGTGGCCCACTTATTTCCGTACTTGGCGGGCCTCGTCGATCATCTCATCCTCCTCAGGAGCAAGGTATTAAATATCAATGATATTGGAAATATCGGTAGTTCAAAAACACGGAAATATCGATGGAAATATCGGGATATTATCGATATCGATAAAAATAATATGGAAACCACGGAAATTGTAAGAAAAACTTGGAAATTTTTATTGAAACTTTGCAGGATGTTTATTTAGTCAATTATCTATTAGTTTATCACAAAAATGGGAAGGAAATGCATTGCATGATGGATTTAACTGATTTAAGTTGATTATATAGCGAGCTGGCAAACATTGTGAGTGTAGAAAATATGTAGTAATTAATGAAAGAAGTTTAAACACACCATAATCATTTATATATAATGAATTAGTACAATATTTTACACTTTATACATTGCATGGTAAGATACATGAGTGACTTAGTACCACATAGAGTTCCTATGAGGTTCAAAATGTTCACCTTGGTGTTTTTTAAAATATAGAAATTTATCCTAGATAATAAATATTAGCTTGCAAGCCTTGTAGACATCTTAACGACCATATAAATATTACAGGCTGAATATGTAATCACAAACACATCTGTAGCGAGTTGGATAAGGCCCAGGTGCGTGGTTGACAAAGGGAGGGTTCGAATATAATCTGTTTGCTTAGTAAAAAAAAAAAATTATCTAAATAATTTATATAACATTTATATATATATATATATATATATAATATATATATCCTAAACTTTTAAAAATATAAATGGATGGCCTTCATTATTAAAAGTTCAAACCATCAGAGGTGCACCTCACTTCTTTCATGTCACCTGTCCACCTCATAATTACAAGTTACAACTTACAACCATCAGAGCCCATGGTTTTGTTTGTTTAAGTCTCTCGTCCACTACCTGTCCACCTTGGGTGGTATGTTAAAGTCTCTCTCTCTCTCTCTCTCTCTCTCTCTCTCTCTCTCTCTCTCTCTCTCTCTCTCCCCCCGCACCGTCTCCTCCCTCATCTTCACAGATGCGCTTCTCTCTGCACCGTCTCCTCCCTCATCTTCACAGACGCACTGCAGAAATTCGTCGACAACACTCTCTCTTCCCTCATCTTCACAGAGACAAGCTAAACATCGTATTTCTCTCCCTTTCTCTTGGTGCAGCTAAGACAGTGGAACCCAGGAACTCTCCGGCGAGTTCTCTTGATCCTTCTCCGGTTAGGTAAGCCCTCAATTCATCTTGGATGTTGTGTGGTGTGGTTGAGAATCGAGATATACTAAGTTTTATCTAGTTTTTTTAACAAGGTTTTAGAAGGAGATCGACCCGGGGGAAGGCACACCCAGCTCCGGCGAGGCCGTGAGTGTCGACGAACTTTCCGAACACCTCCGACCGTTTCACGGCAAACGGAAGTTATAAAAACATTCCTCTCGTCTTCTATTTCATTTTGATACCTAGATCGGAGTCTAGGGTGCTCTTTTACAGTCGGCCGGAGCTGTAAAAGCTCCGGCATTCTTCTTCGATTTGCACAGATCCAAAATTTCGTGATATTATCGGTAATATCGCGATATTTTGACAAAAATTCCTTGGATACCTATTAAAATATCGGTAAAGCAAAAAACCGATAATATCTGCGAAATATCGCCGATATTATCGGCATTTAAGACATTGCTCAAGAGTGAAGGCCCGCTGCTCCACCTCCGGCGAGAGCTGGTTGCACCATTGCTGCAGCCGGCAGGACTTGCCCGATCATCCTGAAACTGACTTGTTTATCACTAACCAGTTGCGAGCGCCGTGGAGGTGAACGAGTTGCCGTAACTTCTTGTCGTCGTCAGGGCTCTACGGACCTTTTACCCGATCCAATTCTCTCAGCGCCATCATGGAAGACTGCATTGCTTACCTATTCTCGCTGATCCATATAGAAATCCATAATCCTAGCTAACTCTAGATAAAAACGAAGTCAAAATTCAAAAGGGGATAAATAATCTACAAAATTGGAGGGGGAAGATTAGGAGAGCGGTGGAGGGAGGAGAGAGAGAGTCTCTGCCCTAAGAGGCTTAACAATAAAAATAAAATTTTACTTTATTTTCAACTTGTCAATATAAATGGATAAACAGTTAAATAGGTATGCGATTATGGTTGCTCGTTTATAAACAATTATTGTTATGAGTATATTCATTTATAAAATTACCCAATGAGTAAACGGTTATGAAGGTATTAATCTAAACGGTTATGAGCAAATAACCGCGGTTATCCGCTGCCATAACCATTGTCCATTTTCTTCTGGTTTTGTTGGTAATTAATGTTGTCCAATGAGAATGAACCTACGATTTGAAAACAGTTTGAGGTTGTGTATTAAGGTACCGTTTGATATGTGATACGGGACGGAACAGAGTGGGACGAGGCGTTCCGTCCCACATTTGGTGCACCTAAAACGGGTGGAACACGTTGTTCCACGGGACGAATTTTGGGTGAATTTTTGTTTCACCTCACCCCTTTGGAATGACTCGTTCAACATCCGTAGAACACAAAATTATAACCTCTTTGTCTCCTTCTTTTTCCTCCTTGTTTCCATCCAAGGGCATCTTTGCTCCCTCTCCATTCCGTCCTATCCCATTTCGTTCCGTTCCGTCTCATCCCGTTTGCATACCAAACGATACCTAAGGTACCGTTTGGTATGTGGGACGGGACAGAACTGAGTGGGATGAGGTGTTTTGTCCCACGTTTGATTTGCCTAAAACGGGTGGAACGCGTTGTTCCACTAGACAAATTTTGGGTGCTTTTTTGTTCCACCTCCACCCCCTGGAACGACTTGTTCCACGTCGGTGAAACACAAATTTATAACATTTTAAGACAAAAATACCCCTTTATCTTTTTTCAATATTTACATCATCAGCTCTTGGAGGTCGCAACCTCCGATTAACACCAGGCAGATACGATTAGAGATTCAGAGGTAGCAGATTGAATGATCCACATCAAGCAAATACGAACATAGAACTGGAGGTAGCAGATCGAACCCAGGTGGGCATTGTGACCTCTGTTCCTGGGCATCACGATTCGAATATTTGGGTTTGTGGCTTAATTGCTAATTGATTTTGTTGGGGTGTGGGGATTAAATTCAAAATTAAGAGAGATTTCATGAAGGAGTTGGAAGTCTGAAATAGAGCTACATTGAGTTGAAGCTCATAACCCAGACTCCGTATCTGTCACAATTTGTTGTCGCCGTTTACCAAAACCCAGATCCGAGAACCTTACTCCTGGAAACCTGCAGTCGTATCCTTTGCTTCAGCCTATACCACTTGAACCCACTGTCTATACTCCGCGCCGCTGTTTGATTCATCCACCCACGTTGGTGTAATGGCTGCTGGGTTCTTTCTGCATTTGACCAGCATTTAACAACTTTGTTTTTTTTTTCTATTCTTTTTCTTTTCCATTAATCATCAAACTGGGTTCTTGCATTTGACAAGTTCTTTGTTTTTTATTTTTTTCTTTTTCATTAATGACAGATTCTTGCATTTGACGAGGCGTTCCATTCCACGCCTAAATATTGTACCTAACAACAGATGTAGAACGGAACAACTGTCTCATTCCGTCCTGCGCATAGCAAACATAACATGGAACATCTGTTATGCCCCGTCTGCGTATCAAACGGTACCTAAGGTGAACGAAAATACATGGAGTCTCACGCAAACACTCTATGTGGCTTGCTTGGCCTTCCGATTTGCTGCAGTTGGCCACTGTGAAAGTGGGTACAGTAACAAATGTATTGTGCTATATGGACATCATTCACCATGAACCAAAGGATGAGAGATTTTCATTGGAGGTGATTAAAATTGCCAATTAGTATTGCAGTTTAATGGTATTCCTCTTCACTTATAAGTGAGATATCAGTGACGGAGCAAGAATTTCTAGTGAGGAGGGGCCTCACACAAGTATAGAAGAAGACATAATGAATAGTGGTATAAACTTGCTCATGCAAAACATCATAATATATATCCAAATAATTAAATAGTCAAAATTAACATATGCATAAATAATTTTATCTATTTATAGTAACCATAATTATTCTCAACGAACTTCGTAATTTGAAACCATTGCATGATCTCATATGTACTATTGAAAGTATTATTAAACTCAATAGAGAGAATTACTAAAAAATTTGCAAACCCTAAAACTCAAGAAAGAGATAGAATAGAATAGAAACAAATATTTTATAGAGAATAATAGAGTTTCACAAACCTTGTTGTTCTTTATTCAATAAGTTTGGGATTTGGAATGGCTAAATATATGAAATTTAAGAAGAATAAGTGAATAGCTCTACCAGTGCATAAGTGAAAGGCAATTTTTAAATTAAAAGTGAATGACGGGTTTTAATTAATGTCATTGATTTGTGATAAATGATCATTTGAAAGAACGGGACTTGGCTGCTGATTCTTCAGCAGCCAAGTTCTATCCCATTTGAAATATTATACTTAATTTTTGGATGGGATTTGGATGAAAAAATAGATAAATGATTGGATGCAAAGCAATAGATATAGGTATAAGACTAATCTTGTTTTTTCGAGTTAGGGTAGGCCTAGGACTACCCTAATTCCTCATGTGCCTCCGCCATTGTGAGGGGTCTTATGCTCGATTTTCGCCAAAGACGAATTTGAACTAAATTGTTACTAGCTCATTGTAAGGCTAAGCTCACCCTCTCTTCCTTAGTATAAATAATATTGTTCGTTAAAAAAAAACAAAAGAACAAAAAGGTTCAGCCGACTAATTGCCATTATATTGGATTGTTTGTTAAGGTCTAAGGGCGGACCCTATTTTTAAGGGTCAGTCGGCATTTTTAGCATTCTTTGGACCACTATATGTTACTAGTACTTGCTAAGCATGTAAACCCATTATGTCTACTGAACTTTAACTATCCGTTTATGTATTTAAACTCATATGTTCATCTCAAGAAATTACGAATGAAGAATATTATATTTAATTTCTTAATTTTTTTAAATTCCTCCTTTCTTTCTCCTTTCTACGAAATGGGTTCCATCAAGAACCTATTAGAAAGTGTGAGATATCACAAGAGATTTGTTTAATCTGGTTCTGTGATCTTTAGCTAGTTTATGAATTTATTAAAAGGGAACTTTAACGAAAAGTACCCGGTACTGTTCACTTTAATGAAAAACCACATTTTTACCCTAAAAAGTCAATCATGGTACTATTCACTTTACCTTTTATTTTGTCTTTATCATTAAAACTCAAAGTTTTCAAACCTTTTTTATTAGTTTTCATATTTATTTTCTCGAAAGTTGGTTGATTTAGGGAGCCTACAGACTGCAACACACCTTACATTACCTAAAACTCCATTGCTTTTCAATCATTTTATGGAAATGCCACTATACCCAACCTAAAACAAGGAAACCAAATTTTGAAAATTCTATCCATACCCCTGACCACGCCCATTAGTTAACAGACCCCAGCCTACACAACTTTAACAAAATTACATACATGTCATCCGTCAAACACTTTTTGGACCATTTTGCAGAAGCAGTTTTAACTATATGTAGAATCAATTTTATATATTTTTTTTATTAGAACCATTTTGTATACTTTTTAGTAAAATTAGTTTGTATACTTTCAACACAATTACTTACATACCACCAGCTCACCCCTTATCGACCATTTTTGCAGAAGCATTTTGAACTTTCAAGTATATGTAGATTTAGTTTTGTATGTTTTTTAGTAGTTCCAGTTTGTATATTTTTGATAGAATTAGTTTGTATACTTTTAATAAAATTACATACAGGTCATTAGCCCAACTCAACCCAACCTTGACCATTTTCGCATAAGCTGTATCAACTACATGTAAATCAGTTTTATATGCTCATAACCAGTTTGTATACTTTTTAATAGAAATAAGCTTTTATACATACGAAAGAACATCTTATGAAAACAATTGCTTAACTATCGGTAGAATCAGTTTTGTATACTTTATTAGTAAAATCAACTTATATTACATAATAAAATCAAAGAATATAGATAGATGTTCAGTCTCATGCTCGTGGTGAGTTTTTAAATTTGGAATTTGCTATTCTGACTAAGCCTGTACAAATTTAGAGATAATATTTAAGTACCCACTTTTTAATTTGGCCCAACTAAAAAGTACAACTTGTTTTTTTGTCTTTTAAAGCTCAAGAAAAAATATTGTTTATTTTAAAATAATAAAATATATGTTAAAATATCATTGTACAAAATTAAAAGGTGAGTAGTCAAGTATTTGCGTACTAATAAATTTTTTATCTTAATGTGATCCAAAATTAAGAATGGTCATTGGTCATTGCCGTCTCTAAACGAAGTAGCAATCCATCCAAAGGGCCCCATGCATCCATAGGATAAAAAGGATTGCAATCCAAGTCAATGCAAGTGGAAAGAGATCATATCCGGATCTCTTCCTCCAAAGTCCACAAATCAAATAATTTGAATCTTTGAAATTTGATCAAACGGTTAAAAACAAAGAAGTTAGTAAAAACTTTTAAAAGTTATAATAATTTTTTGTCGTTGGATCAAATTTTAAAAGCCCAGATCACTTGATCCATGAGTTTTGGAGGAAGAGATCCAGATAATATCTCTTTCCAATGCACTATTCTGCATCTGTATTTGGGTAAGAGGTTCTTTAAGATAAGAAATTTTTATTTTTATTTTTAAATAGGAATTAATCGTGGGATTTCGAACTTCAACGATTTGAACTACCTATTTTGTAAGGCTCGATTAATGGATCATCATTTCAAAACTTCAATCCAATTTGAAACCATTTTTTTATTTAATTATCATAATAAAATTTCATTATTTCTTATAGAACAAAGTGTTTGTTAATTTCTTTAAACTCAATTAGATGTATCAAATATTTCCGATTTGGCTAATATTTTGTAAAGATGATCTAATAGGTGCAACTTAAAAAATAGACGGTTCGAAACGTTAAAGTTCAATGTGGTGTGGGTCCCAAAACTATTTTCAATTTACAAAAAAATGGGAATGCCTTCCCTTAAAGGTCTTCTTAGACCATCTCTAACCCATGGGATAAATCTTTAAAAACCCCTAAACCATCTCCAACCATTGTGCTAAAATAAGCTATGGGAAGAAAATATATCTTTGGACTAGATTCCCCCGAGTATTAAGTCTTGCTTAAATTATTCTGGACCCATCAAATTGTCATATTTCAACCTTATTTTGTTTTTTACTTATAATCTAACAACTATAATCAAATGAGATCAAATCTAAGGGTAAAAAAAAAGATATGACTGCCCAAAATTAAATCTAAAGTCTAAAATAATTTAAGAAAATTATTTAAATCATATTAAACTTAAAAACTTTATAAATACCTATGTATTTGTATGATTTTTAATTACTTGTCGGAATTTAAATATTTTAGATTAAAATGTTCATAAAAATAAATTAGAATAATCTACATAAATTTTATTTTCAAAAAAGTTATCAAAACAAAAAAAATTAGGCTAAAATCATTATTTAATAATATCGGACTAAAATTTTAAGCCATAAGGGTTGGAGAAGAAAAATAATTTCTGGGTTATGACTTAAAATTTGCTAGCTTAAAATTTTAAACTTTATCCCCAAAGGTTGGAGATGATCTTATGAGTAATGTTAGAGAGACTAAATGTGTAGACTAAATTTTATAAACTAAATGACATCGTATTTCTATTGTGTTAAATAATAATATAATCAACAAGTTGTGAATCTTTATTTATTTTTACCTCAATAAGGTGCTTATGTTAAAACAAATTTAACAATAAAGATAATCCTACTTAACTTAATATACGGTAATTATTTTCTCACGTGCTATGTTTAACCAAAAGTGATCGATAATTTGTCAAAGCCACATGCGTTCACGTTAAACTCAGTTGGTATGTTGATCCGAAGGTGATAACTTTCCGCAGCCTATTGTTGTGTTTTGAAAAAAAAAATGCTTCTACTGTGCTGTAAGGATAAGTAGCTGTAAAATAAAGCAACAGAATGTTTGGTAAACTTTTTTGTAAAAGTGCTTTTGAAAAAAAAAAAACAGTATTGTAGTGTTTGATAAACTTTTATGTAAAACAGATGTGAAAAAAAACTGTTTTTTCAAAGTTGGGTTTTGCAGCTTTGTGTTTTTGGTTTTTTTCACCAAAAACTGTGAAAAAAAGCTTAAGCTGAATGTTTACCAAACATAAAAAAGCTCATAGCTTTTTTTTTATAGCCATTTTTTTCATAATCACCTCAATACCAAATCAGGGCTAAATCAGGAACAAACTAGAAAATACTTCGTAGTCGCACTCCTCAAGCAAATAGTCAAAAAAAAGCAAAGAGCATAAACCTAAAAAGCTAAAAGTACTAATACATTTTGTATAAAATTTCATTGCAAGTAAATAAGTCGGGCAATATATTTAGCAAATATTTGTACACTTTGCTAAAAAGAGAAGTATATACAAAAAATGATGAAAATGTAGTCATCTATGATCACCATGATGCATCTCAAGTTGAAGCTGTTTTTGCAAACATAACTTGATTGACAAGTACTATGCGCATAGATTTTCGAGATGGATGTTCAAGTGGCTTTGAAGGATATCTCTTTCTATTGAACAATTACTAGAATGTGATAGATTTCTTATTGCACATTTATATGTCCCCATACTTATCTACATAAACCCAAGCAACACACAATCGGTCATGCAGAGTAGTGAGGGCTTTGAGGTGAAATCAAAATTCATATCTATAAGCAAAGTTATCCGATAATGCCTTACGCCTAAGAACTATTTGCATACTGCAACTTGAAACTTTGTAATGTTTGACATGTGGTAAGCGTCCATACCTTTAAGCTTCTTGTTCAATGGACAAGCACTTGTATATCCACACGTGACCAACATGCGTAACACGAAACCATGCTAACCTTAATGCATTATACATTGCACTTACCGGTCATTGTCCAGTTGGCTTTCCAAAAGGCTAGGAACTTTGTTTAAGGACTAAGTGACTATGGAATACAAGTCTCTTTGCCCTAATCTCGTTTAGGGCATTGCTTCTAACATTAAATCATATGAACTCGTTCATAGTATATTATCTCTATACTATGAAGCCAAAACTCATGAATGAATACTTGTCTTTTATTAATTAATTACTATGTAGTTGCTACATAATATCCAAAATTACAAAATTAACTTTTTAGGAGAATAGTTTCAACATCACATAACAAAATAATTGGAAGCTTAGTTGATTAGTACTTAATTAATTAAGAACTAATTAACTAAAAATTAATCATGTAAACTTTACTCAATTAACTTACGATCACAACACGTTATATGTTAGCTAGTTGAGATAGCTATTGTAACAATAAAAGTCTTATTCCACTAAGTTACTGGTTGAGATAGCTATGAATTACTGTAATTGTATTAACCTTTGGACTAAGAGCATGCATCTCCAATGGAAGATGCAAAATTCCTTGAAATGTGTAGTTTACATTTTTAGTTGGTCGAAAAACGCTCCAAAAGAGAGATGTAAAGTATTCATCTTTGCCGAAAAATGGACAAAAACCCTACTTTACATCTATTGAAGGTGGGTCCCACTAATCCTAGAGATGCAAAATGAAATGTAAATATGGTTTTACATCTCAAATTTGCAAATTTCCATTAGAAATGTTCTAATATAAAAAATAAAAAACCAAATTCAAAAGATAATGGGTTAAAAACTTTTATTTATTTATTATGGAAACTAGGTTAAAAACCTTTTTTTAGTCGCTGAGTTAGGGTCAAATAATTATCATAACAAAAGTAGTTAAACATTTGAAAAATTAAACTTCTCTCCAATTATCCAATTATGTTATGACACGGCCTTCCACCCTAGCTCCCTTCTCCCCACTCTCATGCCCAACCAGCCAGGTTGCAAACCCATCAAAAATCAAAATGAGATATTTATTCAACTCCACAAAGCCTATGCGCGTAATTTAAAAATTATATTTTGAGTTTTTCTTGGGGCCTTTAATCCTTTGTTGAAAAGAAAAAAGCTTATGTATTAAGCAAAAACCTTTTTCAAATACATTTTTTTTTAAAGTAAAAACATTTTAAAACTAATAATGTAATAGTTGTATGTTTAAACTATCACTATTGTGATAAGATGTTTGTAGTTCAGTTGGTTAAATATTTACTTTTGCATATAAAATTTTAAAGCTTAATTTCAACAATGATTTTTCACTATTTCGAGTTTGGACCACAAGGATGATGGTGTTAATTGCTATTTGACATCCAGGTCGTATCCAAAGAAAAAAAAAAGGCCATGAAATTTCAGCCTATTATTTAAGATTATCCTCCTTAATTTCCACTTAATGATTAGGGAAGTGGGAACATGTTCATGTAAACAAGGACAAGAAAGAAAGTGCATGAATCGCGAAAAATAAATTGCATGAAAATTAATTATTCTACATTCTTTGGACGTCGAAGACCTGCGTTCATTGGGAGAGTAATCTAGGTGCATCGGAAAACCGGTACGATGACGTTTCCGTTTATCACACATGTGTTATGTAAATAGTGAGATTAACATGTGATATCACTGTATCCATGTACTCTTTGATCTGTCTAAATAATTCTCTTTTATTGGACCCCATCTTATATCTTGTAACCTAGTTCACATGAGACATTCACATTTTCCATCGATCAAGACAACTCTTGTGATTTTGTTGGATATCAAAACGACTTTTGTTCCATCTTAATTAATTAACTTGTCATTTTATAGTCGATTGCGTTGTGTCCTCTTGTCATCGTCCTTGTCCTCGCATCTATTCCAAGTACCATTTGCTTGTTTTATACATGAATTACGTTATGCACCTGCGAGTTCGGATCATACAACATATAATATCTATATTTTTTTTTGGAAAAATTAGTATCCGGTCCCTAATTTTTACTGTTCATTGACTAAGACCTTATTAGTTCTCAAATTTTGATTCAAGTCCCTAGCATTAATGTGATAATGAATTTACATGTTTATTATATAATTTTTTAATATGAAAATTAGTAATTAATTTAGGGTTTAATACTCACACCTCTATTAAACTTCTAATTAATTTTCAATTCAAACATTTCCAAAATAATACTAAATTAAATTAAATTAAGTTTGTACCTATTAGTTTTTTTTAAATATATATAAAAAGATTCTCAATTTTTTAATCTTAAATGTACCCATTCATATAATTTTTCAATTTTTTTAATCTTAAATGTACCCATTCTCAAATATATCAATTTGTTATATTTAAAATGTACCTTTTTTTTTAATATAAAATCCTTTCAAATTTTTTAATCCATGTTTAAACTTATATGGATACATTCTTTTTCGTTGATTTGAGAATGTATCCATGTTTTGGTACAATAACTTTTTTTTGTTAATTTTGGTTAATGTACCCATACATATATGTCACAGCCCGTCCCGGAATTTTAATTCCGAGGACATGAAAAGACGAAAATGCCCTTAAACGGGACTAAGGGGCGAAAATTTAACAATTTGGATTGAGTTGGACACGTGGGATCCCCACACCCCTCAATCCTCTCCCTATTTTCTGCATACTGTCTCTCTCTCTCCTCCCTCACGAATCTCTCTCTCTCTGTCACTCTTCTTCTCCGTTCGAACAAACCAACCACAAAACAACCTTAAACTTCCACCAACGACGGAGTTAAGACCACCATCGAACTCCTGGAGACTCCACGATCACGTAGACACCAATTTCAGGTAAGTTTTACTTCGGAAAACCTAGATTCTAAACTCCCCGTGAAAGTGCACTGTTCATGATCTTCGAATTGACTTTGTTTTAGGACAATCCAAGCTCACAGTGAGCTTAGTGAGGTTCCAAGGAAGCTCGGAGTGCTTCGTTGGAAGTTTTTGGACGTAAGAACACGGAGATCGATAAGTTCAAAGTTTGGCCGGAGCTTTCGAGGCATTTTCCGGCGAATCCCCGGCGAGTTAGGCGTCGAGGTAGGTATCAATCTCTTCGTCTCGTCAAGTACTACAACTTTCCTTTTTGTTTCACTCAATTTCGTTGAGTATTGAAGAAGTTATACTCATTTGAAAAATACCCAGTTTCCGGCGACCTCCGAGGCTTTCGAGGCAGTTTCCGGCCAAACTACGGCGAACTAGGTGTTGGGAAAGGTACCATTCTCTTTGTCTCTTCAAGGGCTACAACTTTCGTTTTTGAATCACTTGATTTCGTTGAGAAATGACAAAGTTATGGCAATTTGAAAAACGGCCGCCGGAAAAACCAGTCCGGCGACCCAAGGAAGAAGAAGGTGCTACAGTAAAAATAAAAAATAAAAAAAAATTATTTTAAAAATATGTCGACGTCCGTGACGTCGATTAAATCACCGTGGTATATTCATATACCCAAATTGAGCACCGTATGAGAAAGTTATTAAGGATTGTTGGTTAGGTGTTCGAATAACGTTTTATAGTTTTCACATTTAGGTAAAAATGTGAATTGACGATCCGACCGTTGGATCGTTACCAAACTTTGATACGTTGTAATACGTAATATTTGAGGATTATTGGAACTTACGGATTGGGAATCCGAGTTACGGATCTTCCGGAATTGGAATTGTAAGTCCATAATATAAAATGTTAACCGTCACTTAGTTTTGGAAATTGACGGAGATCCGACCGTTGGATGGTGATGAAATTTTAGGATGTTGTCCTAGAGATATATTGTGGACCTCTGGAAGTTATGGATTTAAAATCTGAGTGGCAGATCTTCCGGATCGAACTACGTAGTGACGTATTTTATATAAGTTATATATTCTATCGATATGAATTCTGAGGTTGGATTTGATTACTATTCTAGGCGGCGATCGTCGTGACGCCTTGATGTGTGGTGCTAGGGAGTTGTTGGACGAACTCCAGGTGAGTGGGCAGTTTTGTTTTCCGTATATATATATATACTTGACATTTCCCAGAAATTGAATTGAAATGAAAATATGTTTAAAATGAAATGCATATGAGTTATGTGGGAAAACGGGAAGTGAAATACCATGCATAGAATTGATATGAAAAGTATATAGAAATGTGAGTTGAAATGCCATGCATGAATTAATATATGATGCATATGTATGAATTGGTGCGGTGGACACACAGGTAAGAATTGATTTATGATGCATATGTATGAATTGGTGCGGTGGACGCACAGGTAAGAATTGATTTATGATGCATATGTATGAAATGGTGCGGTGGACGCACATGTGAGTATTTATTTCTGTTATGATGATGTTGATGTATATTGAGCTCAAATCCTGCACCATAGTTTAGTGCTTATAGTATTCACCGCATCGCACGCTCGTCTTGGATCCAAGTAGATGCTAGTCGTACAGTCCACGTGGAGTGGGTACGACAGGCCAGTCGCGAGAGTGTTAGTGAGATTCCGACTGGTGGGTGACCTTAGATTATGTGCACAGATGATTTATGAGAAGCACTAGAGCGTAACTTATGTGCAGAAGGCCGTACAGGTCACGTGGAGTGACTCCGGCAGAGTGTGAGATTGATAGATTTTGAGCTCTAGGTTCAACCGTACAGGGCTATTAGAGGGCCTCCGGTTGATTACTTTCTTGCACCTGATATGATTATTGTTGATGCATCCATACTTAACTGTTAAATTAGACATGGCATGGCATGATTGATAAAGAAAAATGTTGAGATAGTAAAAATGAAGTTTTGAGAATATATATGTATATTTATATTTTACATTTCTGGGAAAGTATACAGGTTTTACGGAGAGGGGTTACAATGCTTTGAGAAAAAATTGGATTTGAAAAGAATTGTTTTACTGACCCACTCAATTTTGGTTTTGCGCCCCTCCAGGTTCAGGAATCACAAAGGTGTGGTGACTACGAGGAATTCGACGGTGTTCTGACAGATTGGACAAAATTAGGACTCACCTTCGGGTGTATCAATTTAAATTGTATCTTAAAGCTTCCGTACTGTGCAAATGGTTACGTCACTCTCACGTGACGGCCAGCATGCCCTCCTTCGGGACGGGGTGTGTCAGTTGGTATCAGAGCCAGACTCACGGCCGTTCGGTGTGCCGACGAGGATGTCGGTCTCCCTAAGGGGGGTGGATTGTAGTATCCCACATCGACGACGTGAGGGCTGTCCTTGTGCCTTATATGTATTCGCTCGCATGTACTCTTCAGAGACGCGTTTTGGAGCTGCGGCTTGCAAAAACAAACCCGTGAGTGGGGTCGGACCGGTGCGCCGGGTTCCACCACAAAGCGGACAATATCTCTGCGGAGGAAGGCGTGGTATACTGTACCAAACAGTGTATACCACAAAGCGGACAATATCTCTGCGGAGGAAGGCGTGGTATACACTGTTTGGTATCAGAGCCAGACTCACGGCCGTTCGGTGTGCCGACGAGGACGTCGGTCTCCCTAAGGGGGGTGGATTGTAGTATCCCACATCGACGACGTGAGGGCTTTCCTTGGGCCTTATATGTATTCGCTCGCATGTACTCTTCGGAGACGCGTTTTGGAGCTGCGGCTTGCAAAAACAAACCCGTGAGTGGGGTCGGACCGGTGCGCCGGGTTCCACCACAAAGCGGACAATATCTCTGCGGAGGAAGGCGTGGTATACTGTTTGGTATCAGAGCCAGACTCACGGCCGTTCGGTGTGCCGACGAGGACGTCGGTCTCCCTAAGGGGGGTGGATTGTAGTATCCCACATCGACGACGTGAGGGCTGTCCTTGGGCCTTATATGTATTCGCTCGCATGTACTCTTCGGAGACGCGTTTTGGAGCTGCGGCTTGCAAAAACAAACCCGTGAGTGGGGTCGGACCGGTGCGCCGGGTTCCACCACAAAGCGGACAATATCTCTGCGGAGGAAGGCGTGGTATACACTGTTTGGTATCAGAGCCAGACTCACGGCCGTTCGGTGTGCCGACGAGGACGTCGGTCTCCCTAAGGGGGGTGGATTGTAGTATCCCACATCGACGACGTGAGGGCTGTCCTTGGGCCTTATATGTATTCGCTCGCATGTACTCTTCAGAGACGCGTTTTGGAGCTGCGGCTTGCAAAAACAAATCCGTGAGTGGGGTCGGACCGGTGCGCCGGGTTCCACCACAAAGCGGACAATATCTCTGCGGAGGAAGGCGTGGTATACACTGTTTATACCAACTGACACACCCCGTCCCGAAGGAGGGCATGCTGGCCGTCACGTGAGAGTGACGTAACCATTTGCACAGTACGGAAGCTTTAAGATACAATTTAAATTGATACACCCGAAGGTGAGTCCTAATTTTGTCCAATCTGTCAGAACACCGTCGAATTCCTCGTAGTCACCACACCTTTGTGATTCCTGAACCTGGAGGGGCGCAAAACCAAAATTGAGTGGGTCAGTAAAACAATTCTTTTCCAAATCCAAACATTTCTCAAAACGTTGTAACCCCTCTCCGTAAAACCTGTATACTTTCCCAGAAATGTAAAATATAAATATACATATATATTCTCAAAACTTCATTTTTTACTATCTCAACATTATCTCTTTATCAATCATGCCATGCATGAATTAATATATGATGCATATGTATGAATTGGTGCGGTGGACGCACAGGTAAGAATTGATTTATGATGCATATGTATGAATTGGTGCGGTGGACGCACAGGTAAGAATTGATTTATGATGCATATGTATGAAATGGTGCGGTGGATGCACAGATGAGTATTTAATTACTGTTATGATGATGATGATATATATTAAGCTCAAATCCTGCACCATGGTTTAGTGCTTATAGTATTCACCGCATCGCACGCTCGCCTTGGATCCAAGTAGATGCTAGTCGTACAGTCCACGCGGAGTGGGTACGACAGACCAGTCGCGAGAGTGTTAGTGAGATTCCGACTGGTGGGTGACCTTAGATTATGTGCACAGATGATTTATGAGAAGCACTAGAGCGTAACTTGTGTGCAGAAGGCCGGACGGGTCACAGAGGTGACTCCGGTAGAGTGATAATGATAGATTTTGAGCTCTAGGTTCAACCGTATAGGGCTATTAGAGGGCCTACGGTTGATTACTTTCTTGCACCTGATATGATTATGTTGATGCATTCATACCTTATTACTGTTGAGATGATGTGGCATGGCATAATTAATATGAGAAATGTTGAGATGACAACGGTTTAACCATTTGGAAAAGATGTTTCGGATTATGCAAGTTAAAGGAAATTTCCTTCTGACAAGGGGTCGAGACGACTACCTGGTTTTGGGTATGAATTTGTATCCTGGTGGAAACAGGATTGTTAATTGTTGTCACCGGAGGAAACAGCTGATTGAGAATTATTTAAGGACTTGTTTAAGGAAAAGTTTATCCCTCCGGCATTTATCGATGGTAGTAAGCAAGAGTTTACAAATGTGAATCAAGGAAGTTGATGATAAATGAATATTATAGAAAGTTTTCAGACTTGCCTCGTTCCATCCAGATATTTGAGACAAGGTGTCTCGAGTAAAGGAAATGTACCTTGTGCAGCAGGTACAAAATTAACACTTTGAGAAATGTGAAATCAAGGAATGTGTTTATGTGAACAGAGGGGACGCAGAATTGTGAATTGCCCCTAGAATCAGTTGTACTCAACAATTTTCCATGATATCATAGTGTCGATTCAGCAGAGTTATGGACTTAGTAGTTTGGTCGGATTGACCGTGAGTACAGAGAGATTTGATGAGTTATATGTTCAGCCGTACAGACCATGAGAAATGGATTCGACTGACACATGAGAAATTGGTGAGTTATAGGTTCGGCCGTACTGACCACGCGGAGTGGATCCGGCCGACGTATTATTGAGATAAGAGTTGAATCAGCCGTATTGATCATTCTAGTTGACTTCGGCTGATATATTTCTTATTATGTATGTTATTACCTAGAGAGTAGTAAATAAATGTAGTTGAGACGAGTGTATGTATTTTGCATTGAGTGACAAAATAGTAATGTTATATCTTTGAGAGTGGTTGCCTACTTATCGAGACAACGATGATTTATCAGTATTGCGGGCTGCAGACCGTAATATTAATAACTCATTTGTGGATTCGTTAAGCAAGCAACCCGGTAGATTATTTTATGTTAGTATTGTACTTATTTAGAATGCTTAATAATAATAGAATATATATTGTATCAGTTAATTTTGTTCCATTAGATTGGTTGGTTATAATTGTGACAAGACGGAATGTTACGGGAAACCAGTATTTTCCATCGATCTGGATGACCAAAGATTACTTTTGTAAGTATGCAAAGTGGATTGAGTCAGGCCGTTATTTATACTGTAAGAGCAAAGAGATTGTTTTCGAAAGGCTGTCAAAAATACTTAGCTCATGTGGTGCTAAATGATGTTGTCCTAGAGATATATTGTGGACCTCTGGAAGTTATGGATTTAAAATCTGAGTGGCAGATCTTCCGGATCGAACTACGTAGTGACGTATTTTATATAAGTTATATATTCTATCGATATGAATTCTGAGGTTGGATTTGATTACTATTCTAGGCGGCGATCGTCGTGACGCCTTGATGTGTGGTGCTAGGGAGTTGTTGGACGAACTCCAGGTGAGTGGGCAGTTTTGTTTTCCGTATATATATATACTTGACGTTTCCCAGAAATTGAATTGAAATGAAAATATGTTTAAAATGAAATGCATATGAGTTATGTGGAAAAACGGGAAGTGAAATACCATGCATAGAATTGATATGAAAAGTATATAGAAATGTGAGTTGAAATGCCATGCATGAATTAATATATGATGCATATGTATGAATTGGTGCGGTGGACGCACAGGTAAGAATTGATTTATGATGCATATGTATGAATTGGTGCGGTGGACGCACAGGTAAGAATTGATTTATGATGCATATGTATGAAATGGTGCGGTGGACGCACATGTGAGTATTTATTTCTGTTATGATGATGTTGATGTATATTGAGCTCAAATCCTGCACCATAGTTTAGTGCTTATAGTATTCACCGCATCGCACGCTCGTCTTGGATCCAAGTAGATGCTAGTCGTACAGTCCACGTGGAGTGGGTATGACAGGCCAGTCGCGAGAGTGTTAGTGAGATTCCGACTGGTGGGTGACCTTAGATTATGTGCACAGATGATTTATGAGAAGCACTAGAGCGTAACTTATGTGCAGAAGGCCGTACAGGTCACGTGGAGTGACTCCGGCAGAGTGTGAGATTGATAGATTTTGAGCTCTAGGTTCAACCGTACAGGGCTATTAGAGGGCCTCCGGTTGATTACTTTCTTGCACCTGATATGATTATTGTTGATGCATCCATACTTAACTGTTGAATTAGACATGGCATGGCATGATTGATAAAGAAAAATGTTGAGATAGTAAAAATGAAGTTTTGAGAATATATATGTATATTTATATTTTACATTTCTGGGAAAGTATACAGGTTTTACGGAGAGGGGTTACAATGCTTTGAGAAAAAATTGGATTTGAAAAGAATTGTTTTACTGACCCACTCAATTTTGGTTTTGCGCCCCTCCAGGTTCAGGAATCACAAAGGTGTGGTGACTACGAGGAATTCGACGGTGTTCTGACAGATTGGACAAAATTAGGACTCATCTTCGGGTGTATCAACTTATAAATTGTATCTTAAAGCTTCCGTACTGTGCAAATGGTTACGTCACTCTCACGTGACGGCCAGCATGCCCTCCTTCGGGACGGGGTGTGTCAGTTGGTATCAGAGCCAGACTCACGGCCGTTCGGTGTGCCGACGAGGACGTCGGTCTCCCTAAGGGGGGTGGATTGTAGTATCCCACATCGACGACGTGATGGCTGTCCTTGGGCCTTATATGTATTCGCTCGCATGTACTCTTCGGAGACGCGTTTTGGAGCTGCGGCTCGCAAAAACAAACCCGTGAGTGGGGTCGGACCGGTGCGCCGGGTTCCACCACAAAGCGGACAATATCTCTGCGGAGGAAGGCGTGGTATACACTGTTTGGTATCAGAGCCAGACTCACGGCCGTTCGGTGTGCCGACGAGGACGTCGGTCTCCCTAAGGGGGGTGGATTGTAGTATCCCACATCGACGACGTGAGGGCTGTCCTTGGGCCTTATATGTATTCGCTCGCATGTACTCTTCGGAGACGCGTTTTGGAGCTGCGGCTTGCAAAAACAAACCCGTGAGTGGGGTCGGACCGGTGCGCCGGGTTCCACCACAAAGCGGACAATATCTCTGCGGAGGAAGGCGTGGTATACTGTGTGTATACCACGCCTTCCTCCGCAGAGATATTGTCCGCTTTGTGGTGGAACCCGGCGCACCGGTCCGACCCCACTCACGGGTTTGTTTTTGCAAGCCGCAGCTCCAAAACGCGTCTCCGAAGAGTACATGCGAGCGAATACATATAAGGCCCAAGGACAGCCCTCACGTCGTCGATGTGGGATACTACAATCCACCCCCCTTAGGGAGACCGACGTCCTCGTCGGCACACCGAACGGCCGTGAGTCTGGCTCTGATACCAAACAGTGTATACCACGCCTTCCTCCGCAGAGATATTGTCCGCTTTGTGGTGGAACCCGGCGCACCGGTCCGACCCCACTCACGGGTTTGTTTTTGCGAGCCGCAGCTCCAAAACGCGTCTCCGAAGAGTACATGCGAGCGAATACATATAAGGCCCAAGGACAGCCCTCACGTCGTCGATGTGGGATACTACATATATGTACACACACACACACACACAAAATATAATAGAGAGTATAATTTATATTTTATTATTTTTAATCCCATAAATTATGGGTTTTATTTAAAATCTCATTAATATAAACAATTACAAATTTCAATTTTTTATTTTTAATTTAAAAAATATAGTAACTTACATTATTACATTAATGTCAGGGACCTCAATCAAAAACTAAAAACTAACAAGGTTTCAATCAAAGAATATTGATAGTTAGGGACCGCATCCAAAGTGTCCCCTTTTTTTTTTAGGACGGTTTGATATAGGTGACTCGTTTTTTAATTTTTTTTAGACTAAACATACACTCCTTTTGAAGATTTGATTAAACATTTTCCTAGAATTTTGGTTATTAATTTCAGCTTTCACATAAGTACAATTTTGTTTAGAATTTTAGTTTTTCACGACTTCTCCTGGGCATTTCTTTTTTTTTCTTTTCCTATTATGCCTATATTTATGCATTTATTATTCATCTCTATGCATTTTTTTATTGTTTGTTATAATTTTTATTTTTTTGTGCGAATATAGTAGATTACTAGAAATAGTACCCGCGCATTGCTGCGGGATTAGAAACTGTATGAAAAATTATGATTCAAAGGGATAAAAGATTGTTACAGAAAGTTAACGTTATTTGGATTGAAAGATGTTTAAGCTTTTTGAAATAATTTTTATATGAAGAGGAGAAATTGGGTGAATCAAGCTCTTGGAACTCTTCAAACCACTTTCTGAATAGCATGACCTGCAATGATTGAGTAAGAAAAGTTGGTAAAAGATAGTGTAAGAGTATTATAAACAAAATTATATTATTGGAACCACTTTATAGAAGGTTGGTAGTCTTCTGATATATTCACTTGTAGTTTCAAAACCAATAAAAGAATGCAAAACATAATATACATACACAGAAAACTAAAAAAACTGAAATATGTGAAGATACTAAAAACCGAAAAAGGTTTGAATTCCTATGTTTCAAAATGAAGGAAAATCTTAACTGGCTTCTTTGGTTGTTACAACTAAAAGATTTTAGTATTATTAAACAATATTTATTGAGGAAGATGAAAAAGAAGGAAAAAAAAAATCTGTTACGTAAATTGGTTTGTGAAACATAGACAGATTTCTGTCTTTAATGTAGTTGGAGGATTTAAAAGGTCAGGTTGAACAACCAAAAAAAAACACACACACACACATATGTAGGGGTAGACAGGCAATGAGTTTATATGTATCTCATCTTTATATAAACTGATGCAATTTTATGCAACAATTTTATGCAAAGAGTTCAGCCTCTCACTTTCATCAGCATCATCAAGGCTCAATCTGATGCAATTTTTGTAAATGCAAACACCAGTATCAACGAAAGAAAAGAAAATAAATAAAGAACAAAGAATTTTATGTTAAAATTATACAATAATTTATAGACAAATCAATGAGAATTTTATGTTAAAATTATACAATAACTTATAGACAAATCAATGTATTAAAAGCGTGAGGCGTGGGCGAGGCGTCCGAGGGATAGCCCAGCCTAGGCATGAGACGAAACCTCACGGGACCTAAATTTTTTAATATATACACTAAGCGTACACATATATTATAAATACATATACACACACACATATATATATATACACATATATTATATTATATATATATATATATAAAATATAAATGATAAAAAGCACAATGAACACACATATAACAATGCACGCAGACAACACACACATCCATTATATAAAAAAATAAAAATAAAAATAAAGGCAAAGAGATGATAGTGCAAGGAAGAGGTATGAGGTAATTAAAACCTTACCCAAAATTTGGGTTTGGGAGTTCAAAAAAAAAAAAGAAAACCCCTGAGGCGCGCCTAGGCGGCTCCGGCGATGCCTTCCGACGCCTTTCGCCCACTCCCTCAAAACAGAGGCGGCAACCCTCAAGCCCAGCCTCACAAGGCACCTAGGCACGCCCTGAGGCGAGCCTTTTAAAACATTGAGATAAATTGAGAATGCAGGAATTAAAATTAGCAAAAATCTGTGGACAAACATCAGTTAAACTACTGTAACAACATAGTAACACAGTGAATATGGAAATTCATGCACCATCTGACAAAACCAATTTGAACTGTTCAGTTTAGTAAGAAAAATAGGGATTTTTGAAAATCAAAATTGGTATAGATTGGTAACTTACTCCTAAGTTTCTCCAAAGTGATACATTCAGACTTGGAACAGCTCACAAATTTATAGGTTCTCAACATCTCACACAACCATCTCTCAAGGAAAATCCCCTACAACAATTCAGAAAATGGTTAGAGTGGATACCTATGACTTATCTTATAACAACTTGACAGGTCCAAACCCAAACTGTGTCATTTTCCTAAAGGATATTCCAATTTCTCAAAATCTTGAATCTAACTACATTTCTCCACACCAAATGGGCACATATGAGAAACCAAAAAAGAGCCTTAAGGGGGAAGAAGAAAGAAAAAAGAAACAAAAGAAATGTACTATTCGACTCCTATAGTAATGATTTAACTTTTGTTTTGGCAAAAGTTTCCCATTTTGTTAGAGGTTTTGGCATTGGCAGCTGTAGAAAACAAAATGATATGTGGCAGTCAGACGTTTATGCTAATAATAATACATTAGCAACTCTTAAATCGGTTACAAAAAAAAGTAAAAAATAAAAAAATAAAAAATAAAAACAGTAGCATCAACAGCCTTCTTGCATACATTAACATTTTTGTGAACCATGATAGGAATCGTAAATCGGTAGCATGACAAAAGAGGATCACCAAAAATCTCGACAATTACCTAAAACTACCATTCCACTTCTTTTCAATTGTGAAGCATACATGTATTCACTATCAAATGCTTATATACATGATCGAACCTATCAAAAACACGTCGTTGGAAAATCGTAAACTAAAAGGAATGACTTACATGCTTCTATCTCTGTACTACATGCAATGAATGTATAGCTTGGATACTAGACTTGCTCCTAGCTCAAGCTGTTTCCAAATAAGGAAAATTTAACATTATTTTGCAATAAATTACAAAGAGTGCCTTGCACACCTCTCCATGCTGTAGAAGAAAATAAAAACAGCGAACCAATGATGCACGTACGATGTTAAAATCGTGGGACAAAATCAAAAGGTAATATCCAGAGAACACGTGGTGACACTGTTGATCTATAGTGTGCAGACTGAATTGCCCTTCAATTCTTATCAATCACAAACAAAAATCTTTTAAACGACAACCATACAAGAAATGAAGCTAGTACTTCACAGACAACTACACATGCATGAATATTCAATCAGTACCCGCATCCAAAACTGTACATGCATGAATATTTTTCCATTCCAGCTAGTACATCACAGACAACCTTACAGGAAATACAGAGATGAAAAAAGAAAGCTAATTCCAGTAGATCATGCATTGATTTGTACGTAAGACAACTTTGAAACATTAACCGCAATGAAGCAAAACAAAAAAGTACTACTGCACATCACAGGTTGGCCAAAAAAACACATAAGAATGACATAGAAAGATCCAAAGGCACATTTAATTTGGTTTCTTCAAAACCAGTGAAAAGGACCCTTAAATCAAATTGAATTCAACAAAATCCTAACACAATGAAGCTCCATTTAAAGACCCATCACTGATAAAAATTATCTTTAGGTAAATTGGGTATGAATGAAGCTACCGACCTTCGCCGGACATGTGTTCAAAAGTGGAAGAATTTGAGATGTGATTAGGGTGGAAAATGGGCAGTGCTGTGGAGATAGAAAGCAAAACCAAATTAATCAAAAACAGATCTTCCAATTTAGTTTTTGGAAGAAGAACGAAGAGTGAAAGTGAAGAGAGGAGGAAGAAGAACGTACCGGAAGCAAATGGAACGTATGGGAAGCAAATGGAAAGACCCGACTTTTTCTGTCTCCTTCCTAAAAGCGATGAACGACATGTGCAAATCAGGCAGAAATGAAATAAAAGAACCAAGTAAGGGCAAAAAAGGAAGAACACTGTTTTTTGTGTTGGGTTTTAGTATATGTATAATTTATAAAAAAATTGTCAGATTTTATTATTTAGAAGATCCAACACATAATAAATAATTTTTTTGATTATATAGCTACGTCTAGTTACCTATAATACGGACACATTTAGTTTTATAGTAGATTTGATTTTTTGTATTTCTTGGTACATTTGGAATGTAAATGTACCAAAATGGTTATCTGATAGAGACATTTGATTTTGTGGTACATTTGGGATTTTTTGTTCATTTGGTCTTTTGGTACATTTAGAATCTAAACGTATCAAAATGGTTACCTGACAATGGGCACATTTGGATTTATGGTACATTTGAAATTTTGGTACATTTGGTTTCTCTTTATATTTGAAATCTAAACGTACCAAAATGGTTACATAATAATGAGTACATTTGGTTTCTCGGTACATTTGAAATCTAAACGTACCAACAGTTGATACTTTTGTTTTCAAATGTACCATAAGTTTTAAGTATATTTTTATATATCTTTACGTGAAAAAAAATATGTATTGAAGACTTTTATTGAGACATTTTTAATAGAAAGATATATTTTTTTAAATACTGATAATAAGGAAATGAGGAATTGGTTAATTAATTTTTTATTTTATTTTATTAAAAAATGTCATTTAATGCGTAGAAGGGGATTGACGAAATTAAATTCCTATATTATAGACAATTAGTTGCTAAGCTACCTTAAGTTTCTATATAAATGCATTTAAATTAATGATATGGAAATTAAATAAATAGAAAATTATTTAAGTGACAATTGATCAAAGCACCTTAATCAAATCTTTAAAAGGAATGAATGTTTAATCTAACAACTATAGAAAAGATGTAGGGCATTCTAATTTTCCTTTTTTTTTTTAACATGTAATGTCATGCACGCACTTACAAATTCATTACAATGTCATATATTCGTTAAACAACCAGTTAATTAACCGTTAGATGAAAATGTGTCAATTACGAGTCTAACATTTTTACTGATGTGATGTTAAATTTGTGTCGCGTGAACAAACTTTATATTAAATCTAAGAGAATTTTAACGAAAAGCTGTCGTTACTGTTCATTTTAATGAAAAACCATATTTTTATACTAAAAAATCAATCTTGGTAATATTCACTTTACATTTTTTTTTTATTCTTATCGTTAAAACTCAAAATTTTTAAATTTTTTTCTTTAGTTTTCCTTAAATCCAATGGTTGTGTTTTTCGTTTTTATCTCTTCTTCTTTTCCCTTCGTTCAATGCGATCAAATCTTATCTCCAGAGAGTAGAAAGAGGTGTGGGAGGTGGAAGCAATGATATTCAAAGTTTGCATGAGGTTGGATTATATCGCCCTGCAATTTCTGGGAAAAATAACAAGCCACGTGTGATCCTTTAAATCCAACGTGTAAACCAGTAAACCCAAAAAATATAAAACAGTAGAAAAAAGAGCAGTAATTGCACATGGTGCGGCCTACAAAACCCAACAACGTGTCCAGATCAGAAGGGGGTGAGAACACCAATCAAGACAAAAGTTGTTTGACTTTTATCAAATCAAAGCAGCGGTCGTCGATCAAAACGCATTCAAGCACTGGACTAAACGACAAACCCCATCGGCCCCTCGTCCGACAGTGTGCCTAAGAACGCCCAAATTCCGACACGTGGAATGGATTAGCCTCCGTGTCTGTAATTAGAATCTTGAACAACAAGTCATGGCCTACTCAGATTAATCCCATACTTTCCACTAATTAAACTCGATTAAACATCTATTTTATATAAAACCTGTTATTGGAACTCAAGATATTATTTACAGGAAGAGGGGAGAGAGTGGGTGAGCTTCACAATAAACGAGCCATTATATGATTCATATTCGTATTTGGTATCCCTCACTTACAAATAGAGAGAAGTAAAATTATACCGTAATAACGTCATTTTTTATATAAAGTTCGAAGTATAAAAAAGTTTTGAAAGTGGCAATAACAATTTTTATTTATTTATCACTTTTTCAGTTTCTCTCTCTCTCTCTCCTGAAAAGTCGGTGAGAAAAGCAGCAGAGCAAAAACTTTGCCTTCTCTCTCTCCCCTCTCAATCTCGTTGTGTTCTTTAGCGGTCTTATAAAAACCCTGCAACTTTGTTCTGGTTCTGGTTCTGGTTTCTATTAAGCTGAAATCTCAATAGGGTTTTTTCAAACGGTAGTCAGTCAGCTGAGAAACCAGCTGAAAATTTTGGGTTTGGTCAATTTTTGAGACCTGGATCGAATTTTGACTCTAGTAAAGTTTGGGGTTTTTTTTCTTCTTCTTCCACAGAAATCTCTGAGCTGAGTGAGAAACTTTTATTTTACAGTCTGGGGTTTCTAAATGATTGTGTTTTCTGGGGTAATGTAAGCTTTGGTCAGAGATCCATCACGACAGAGCTGGTAGGTGGGCATAGAAAAACAAGAGGGGACCCTGACTGGTAGATGAGAGGGAGATGAAATCAAAGCCCTAGAAAATGAATAATTTGTATCTAAAAACAGTTCCTTAGAGTTCCTACCCAAGTGGTAGATTTTTGCTTTTTGTCCTGTAGATTGAAGTTTAAAAAAAAAAAAAGAGAGAGAGAGAGAGAGAGAGAGAGAGAAATCAAAATCTCAGCTCTGATGCCGACCGACGTAGATAATTCCCCTACAGCTTCAGGCGAAGCTAGCGTTTCCTCCTCCGGCAACCAAACCGCTCCGCCCAAACCCGCCACCAAGAAAAAAAGAAACTTGCCAGGAATGCCAGGTAGCTCCAAAAACAAATTACCATTTTTTTCTTCAGATTTTTCTTAAACTTTGTTCGGATTACTGATTGGATTTCTGGGTTAATTTGACTTTTGGGTTTTGTTGCAGATCCAGATGCAGAAGTGATTGCTCTGTCGCCGAAGACCCTTTTGGCGACGAACCGATTCGTCTGTGAAATTTGCAGCAAAGGGTTTCAGAGGGATCAGAATCTGCAGCTTCATCGGCGCGGCCATAATCTGCCGTGGAAGCTGCGGCAGAGGTCGAGCAAAGAGGTGAAGAAGCGAGTCTACGTCTGCCCGGAGGCCTCCTGTGTTCACCACGATCCGTCTAGAGCTTTGGGTGATCTTACTGGGATCAAAAAGCACTTTTGTAGAAAGCACGGGGAGAAGAAGTGGAAATGCGATAAGTGCTCAAAGAAGTATGCGGTTCAGTCGGATTGGAAGGCTCATTCCAAGATTTGTGGCACCCGAGAGTACAAATGTGATTGTGGGACTTTGTTCTCAAGGTTTGCTAATTAATAGAGTTTCGATTTTGTCTTAGGATTTTATGTTTTTTTAGACTAAATTGTTGGGTTTTTGGATTTGTTGGTGAAGTCTTT
This sequence comes from Malus domestica, assembly GCF_042453785.1. NCBI lineage: Eukaryota > Viridiplantae > Streptophyta > Magnoliopsida > Rosales > Rosaceae > Malus > Malus domestica. Next base: position 22,512,100 of record NC_091675.1, read on the forward strand.
TTTGTGTTTGAAGGAGGGACAGCTTCATAACTCACAGGGCTTTTTGCGATGCTTTGGCTGAGGAGAGCGCCAGAGTCCCCACCACCACCAGCGCCACGGCTGCCGCCACCACAGCCGCTGCCACAGCAGTGAATTTGAATTCAGAGTCAGACCCAAGAGCTCAATCTGTTAATTCACCTCCACAACCACTGCCGTCACCGCCTCCGCCGGCCGCAGCTCCACCCCAGCCTACAACTTCATCAGTTCCATCCCAGTCAGCTGGTGTGCTATCTTCATCCCCGCCTACACAAAGTCCAGGTAACACGTCCCAAATTGGAAAATTTTCAATCTTTTCAGTTGGGTTTTGTCGGATGTGTTTTTAGCCTGAAAACAAACAACAAAATCTATGTCGTTTTTAATTGTCGTTGTTTTATTATGTTGTGTGTCTCTTGCTATGGATCTTGGAGTTTAGTATTTTTTGTCTGTTATGAAATTTGTTTTCAGCTGGGATTGTAATCGATCACTGTATTGGTAAATTGATCAAAGATTTGAGGGGATTTAACAAATTAATTAAAAATTAAGCTTCCTGGAGATTTTGTATTAAACTTTAGTGATTCAAAAGCCAAAAAGGGAAGAGTAAGTGGGTTTAAAGAAAGGACGCCATTATTGATCGTCCTTTTTCTTCAAAAGTTCTTTCATATAGAAAGGTCTTAACTTTCTATGCCTGCATTTTTAACTTTTAAATGACCCCTTTAATTTACATCCTTTTCTCCTTCTGTTGATGTAGTGAGAGAGTTGCCAGAAAATCCCACGCAAGTTGTAGAAGCAGTGCCGGCTGTGGCGGGTAGAAAGGGGAATTGTAGCAGCAGAAGCAGCAACAGCTCAAGCAGCAATGGCAGTACAAGCAGTGGTGTGTTTGCAAGTTTATTTGCTTCCTCAACAACATCGGCGAGCTTGCAACCTCCTCAACAGCCTGCATTTACCGACTTAATTCGAGCCATGGGGCATCCAGATCAATCAACCAACCTAGCTCCATCTTCTTCAATGGAGCCCATTTCTCTTGGCCTCTCAACCAGCCATGGATCCTCAATTTTCGAGTCTGCAGGGCAGGAGCGTAGGCAATATGCTCCTCCACCACAACCAGCTATGTCTGCGACAGCACTGCTTCAGAAAGCTGCTCAAATGGGCGCAGCAGCAACCAATGCATCATTGCTTCGTGGGTTTGGCATTATGTCATCCTCAACGTCTTCCACGCAACAAGAGAGTATGCAGTGGAATCAAAGGCCGGCAGAACCAGATAATGTCTCAGTTGCTGCAGGGCTTGGACTTGGTCTTCCTTGTGACGGAGGTTCAGGATGGAAGGAACTAATGATGGGAAGTCCTCCAATGTTCGGTCCAAAGCAAACCACACTCGATCTTTTGGGATTGGGAATGGCCGCTGGTAACAACCCCAGTAGTGGCCTATCAGCCCTAATCACATCAATTGGTGGCGGTCTAGATGTAGCTGCTGCAGCTGCATCCTATGGAGGTGGAGAATATAGCGGTAAGGACTTGGCAAGAAGCTCATGAAACTGGACAACTAAAGAAGTCGTTTTCTTTCATTTGACTTGAGGAAGGGGTATACAAGATGCAGGTTGATCTCGTAAATGGAAAAATCGATGATGTTGAAGAATGAAGCAAGAAATACATAACTAAATAAAAGATTAGCCTTCATAGGCATGGAGGTCAGCATTCCTTTTTAATGTTCTCCTGCCTCGGTGACTAGGGCGAAAACGACCTTGTCTTGCCGGTGTAGACTTTGTCGCAACCTAAGTCCGAAGATTGTTCAGGTTTCGTCCGGCTTCTGTTTAAATTGGGGGTTTTAGCATAGGCTTCTATGTATGTATGTCACTTTCTGTAAGCTTCAGGTGGATTTGGTGAATGAATATGCGTACCTACTACTGCATACGTTCTGTAATTTTGTCAAGTTTGTATAGCTAAGCCTGGTGATGAAAGGCTAAGTGGATGGATTTTACCAATTTGGGTTTGCAGCACTAGGCCAGGTAGAGGTGGATGGGATGGGGGACATTGTAAATTACTGTTTGATTACCCTGTTTTTTAGGTTTTCTAGACTTGGTCAAACTTCCAATTTCCTCCACTTTGTAGTTCGTATGTACAACTAAATTAAATTATTATATTTTCTTGTATATTTAATGAATTTTCTTTTGGTTGGCATGTTGGTTTCTGTTGGTGAAAGATGTTGGACAGTAGAATTTCACTTTGGGCGTATGATAATGATATACAATTAATATATGTGAGTTTGTTTTTTAATATCACCGAGATTTTTTGTAATAAAAGTCAACACTTAGTAATAAGTGATTAAGTTGAAACAATGTCGATGGTGATGGTGGTGTGTCATGCTGGGCTATAAAGTTTATCACGAGGAGTTCCAATAGTTCATGGTATGAGATGTTACGCTAACAATGGCAACATGCTTTGTAAGTTGTTCTCGTTCAACAGTGTCATCATGCTTTGTAAGCTCTCGTTAGCGCACAACGGGATGAGATTTGGGATTTTAATGACTACGAGAAATTACAAGAAATTTGTGCCAGTGTGCGGTTTTCCATAATTGTTTGAACGCGTCTAACATGGTCCCCAAAGACAAAAATTAAATGGCGTCTTTAATATCTTGAAATGGTCCTGTGGTGTACAGTGTATATAGTAGGATCTTTATCTATTTCATATTAAATTCAAGTTCAATTCTTATGTGTAATCGAATAAATATTTTTAATTCTATCTCGAGAGATTATTCTATACTTCTGTTGAACCTTTGAATTCTAGAATTTATCCTTTAATTGTGACAAAATCTTGATTTCACTTGTAAATCACATGAAACAAGAGTTTTGCTATTTCGATTTACATTCCTCAAACATTTCACTTGACTTTAGAACATAAAATCAGTCACTTTTTTCTTCGATGTTTATAAAGTTTTTCAATCAACAACACCATTGACATAGAGGAGAAGAAGAAAAAAATCAAATTTGAACACATATAAATAAATAAATATATATATATATATGTATATATATATATATATTTTTTTGTTGGGGAGAGAGTCAATATCTTGATGTTTGAATAGAAGTTGATCGCGACTGTCCAAACTCCAATGTCATCCTTCTACCACATTTCTCCTTAATTAGCAAATACAAGATTTTATAATTTTGAATTGTTTTAGAGAGAATGGGGTATTAATAAATATTTTCTTATTAAAATAAAATTAAAAAGAAGAACAAGAAGATTTATTGACATATAAATTCTACCTTGAACTACCAATACTTTATGTTGATACCATACCTATAATTTGTCAACCACATCTTTTGCCTGCAATGTAAGGAATAGATCACTAAAATATGGATTAAACTTTGTATAATCTAGGTTGTCAACCTTTGCCTGCTTTACTAATATACACAAGATTCTGACCTTTTCTTCTTTTAGATTTTTTTAATTAAAAAGTTATCTTTAGAATGTTGTTATGAGCACTCTAAAAAAAAAAAAAAAAAAATCATTTCTTACTTATTTAGTGCATGAAGAAAAAAGAATGAACTTTTTTCAGCGCTAATAACCGTTTTTTGGAATATATATTAGCTCAATATAGTTTCCAGTGTGAACAAGACATGCTTTGATTTGAAGAAATGTTTGAAGTAATTCTAATTTTACTCTTTATTTATAAGATTGGGTTGAAAGGTCCAACAAAATCTTATTTACACATGCTCACTCTTATGTTTTCTTTTCTTTTGGACAAACCTTCTCCTTTCCTTGTTTTTAGGGTGGATGTGGTCGCATTAAATCTATGAGAGCAAATTTCCGCCGTGGATTGAATTGACGAAAACATGCGCACACAAAGAAAAGAGAGAAAACGAAGTTAGACTAATACCGGTGAATCGACAATGACTTCTGTAAGGAGCAAGAAATGGTCAACTTGCAATGAAATTCGAAGTGAAGTGGTGGTTTCGCTTGCTTGTGATAATTCTCCGCCTGGTGATAAGGAAGATGATAAGTAATTCGAGAATCGAATTGACACGACTTGGTCGTAGCCGATTTGGAATCAACTTTGGTTCGGTGGGTGCATGGTGTGGGCGATAGAGTGAGGTGTTGAGCTCTGAATGGTGGAGATATTAGTGATTTGAGTGCCAAGAACAGATGTTGTGCCCAACCCCCCAGAAAAGATTGAGGAGTAGGGTGGGATTGTAGTTGTGACAACCCATCACTATATTTACAATTTTATTAATTTAAAAAACGTGATTTGACGAGAATGCCCTAGAGGCAAAGTTTTGACTTTTGTTGACCTTCGGTTAGAGAGACGTACAACTCATTCTTTTAGCGTATCTTCGTAGTTCTTGACAGTATGAACACGTAGGCACTCTTTTGATTAGACACTTTTAGGTTTAAATTTATTCACATCATTTTTCCACTACACTACACTTTATGGCTTCGTCACCATCATGGTGTCGGTTAGCACAACTCAATTCGGAGTCCAAGTAGACATCTAGGTCAGAGTGTGTCAGTAGTGATAGTCAAAAAATGCAAACAAAGATTTTTCAATTTGTAGTGTTTTTTTATAATTTTTTTTTTTATGATTTTAAAATTTTTGGTGGGCCAAATGCCTGCTACATCATCGTTTTTAATGCTAGACCAAAACCATCTCCAACCCTTGGCCTAAAACCTAAAATTTTTAGCCCAGAAAATTTGGGTTTTAACCCAGAAACTGCTTTTCTACTCCAACCCTTATGGCCTAAAATTTTAGCACCAGATTATTAAAGAATGAATTTAGGCTATTATTTTAAAATTAACTTTTAAAAAAATTATGTAAACTATCCTAAATTAATTTTATGAACATTTTAACCTAAAAATATTTAAATTTCGATAAACATTGAAAACTCACTAAACCGACACATGAAACTCATGAAAAACTATAGAAGAATATGAAACAAATGATAGAGATGTATAAACACAAGACACATGAGCAAACACGTGGTTTTGGAAGATGGTAGAAATAAAAATTAGAAGAATTGTAGGAGAAAAGTGAGTTTTGTGTGGATGTTTCAACAAATATATAGGTATTTATAGAGTTTTTGGGTGACTTTTGAGTTAAATAATTTTTTATAATTATTTTAACCATTGACTTCAAATTTGGGCCATTAGATTTTTTTTGTTACTGTGACGACTCGTCCCTAATTTTATGTTTTTACAAATTTTAAAAGCATGATTTTACGAAAATGCCCTTAGAGGCAAGGGTATTGACTTTCGTTAATCAACGTATAGTGAGGTGTATGAAATATTCCTTTAGCGTATTCCTGAAGTACTCGACAATACGGGCTCATAGGCGCAAGCAGAAGAGGATTTGGAGTTACGATTAAAGTTTTACGAAATTGTAAACCCGAGAAGTACTTTTGTTTTAGTTACTATATATATATATATATATATATATATATATATATATATATATATACAGAGAGCTGAAGGGGAGGGATCCCCATTTTTTGAAAAAAATGGGGATTAGGTGTGGGGCCCACTTCACATCAAATTTCAACGATCCGAACCGTCTATTTTGTTAGTCTCGATTCATAGATCATCCTTGCAAAAATTCAATTCAATCCGAAACCATTTGCCTGTTTAATTATCAATATCAAATTTCATATTTTCTTATATAACAAAGTATTCGTTTATTTCCTTGAACCCAATTAGATGTCTTAAACATTTCCAATTTAGCTAATATTTTGCAAGGATGATCTATGAATCGAGACTAACAAAATAGATGGTTCGGATCGTTGAAATTAGATGTGAAGTGGGCCCCACACCTAATCCCTATTTTTTTTTTCAAAAAATGGGGATCCATTCCCTTAAGCTCTCTGTATATATATATATATATATTCTTTTATCTTTATACTATTATCTTTTAGTTATTTTAATGTTGGAAAAAAAATGAGGGGGGAAGGCTGCCTGATGGCAGCAAGAGAAAGAATGGAGAGTTTCAGGAGGAAAAAAGAGGGGAAATGGTGGCGAATCGGGAGAGGAGAGAGGAAGAAGGACGACCAATCATAAGAGAGAGAAAGGAGGGAAATAAGGAAAAGGAGAGAAGAAGAAAAAGGGGGGAGAATCGGGTATCAGCCAACCCGCGTGACCTGGTTTTGACCCGAAGCTATATCCGGCGGTTTTCTATCATTTTTCAGAACCTAGACGGTGGCGTTGAGGGCCTTATGGCGGTGATCTACCATTCATGAAGCAAACTCATTCGATCACCACCCATTATCAACTCACTTGAACCCAGGAACAAAGCCCAATCAAGTTTTGGGGCGTTGGAGTTCAATTGAGGTTGAATTAAAGTGCACCCCACTTAGGGTTGCCGACGGGTTTTGGGGAAATTGTGACTTTTTCTGGCGAAATTGGCCTTAGTTATAGGTATGAAAGTTGCTCCACTCATTGAGATCTTCATTTCTGTGAAATTTGAGAATTTTTAGAAATAGTTGAATTTTTCGGCAAGTTGGGGCGGCTAACCGCCACCCGCGGCGGTGCGTAGCCAGGGGACCGTCGATGCTACTGTTAGGCTAAATTAGATGCCTTGAGTTTAGTTATGGTAATTGTATGGCGTAGGATGATTGTTGGAACCTAAATTCTCTACGTTACATTAATAGGTCATTATATGAATAGACTATCCGACCGTTGGATCGTCACCAAACTTTAATATGTTATAGTACTTAATATTTGAGGAGCCTAGGAACTTTTGGATCGGGAATACGACGCACGGATCTTCCTGAATTGGATTTGTAAGTTAGTAAAATAAAATGTTAACCGTCATTTGGTTTTGGCAATTGGCGAAGATTCGACCGTTGGATCGTAATGGAACTTTAGGATGTTGTTTTAGAAGTATAATGTGTATCTTTGGAAGTAACAGATTGGAAATCCGTGATGCGGATCTTCCGGATCGAACTACGTAGGGATGTGTTTTATGTAAATTATGTATTCTATTGGTAAGAACTCTGAGATGTGATTTGATAATTGTTCTAGACGACAATGGTTCGTGATGTCTCGATATTCGTGCTAGGGAGTTGTAGTGCGGACCTAAGGTAAGTGGGTCTTTTCCTTTCTATCGTGTGTGTGTGTATATATATATATGATTGATAATTCCACAATCGATTATAAATTGATTATTGCATATAATTATTGTGAATGTTTTGAAGTACTAATATGAACTACGAATGGCTTGATCCCTGTTTAGGGTACGTAGGCAGTCTAACGAGACGTTAGATGCAACCATACCATAAATGAGACTAAATAATTGAGACAATAGCATTGTTTGGGAAATTGTGTCATGTGAGTGATATTGGAGGAAAATGTGAGATTTAACCTTATGATTTAGTGATTGGATGTGGTCATAAATCATCATGTGAAGGATCGAGAAATTGAAGTAAAGAATCATAAGTATTGATAGTTAGTTAAACTAGTGTTTAGTTAAGCTTGCCACCGATAATTACTCTCGAAAATTAATAGTTCGGGAGTAGGGGTTATAGATTGTGCATTTTACACCACATTATATATATATATATATATATATATATATGGAAGTACTACGATATGGTTAAGTTTTGGATTTGCATCAAGGCATGTCCATAAGTATATTATTGCGCAAAATTATTGTGAATGCTTTATTATTGTGAATGCTTTAAAGTATGAAGGTGAACATAGGATGCTCAGATAAGTTCAAGTGAGTATATGTTGTGAAATGTGGGATGCATGGTTATGATTACATTTTATTTGGAACGATTGAGTGATGGCATAACTATATTATGTTTTAAGCAACTCCGACATTGTCGTACAAGTTGTCTATAAGTCGTACATGCCATATTAGATGCATTTAGAGCTCATAACCCTGCACCCTAGTGTTAGTGCTCTCCTTTTGAACTCCTTTTGAGCGTATATTACATGGTTTAAAACTAGACATGTTCGTGATCTAAACCCATCTAATTTCATGTAATTCCATTGAGTATTGATATGTCAAAATCATACTCAAACTTGAGTCCCGAAATTGCCAGACAGCAGCAAATACTAGGTTCCAGTTTTGAGACTCTATTTTGTAATTTGCATAACTTTCAACTTAGAACTCCGTTATCTACAAATCTTTTATGCTTCTAAAGTACACAAAACAAGCTTTGAAACCCATGTAAGTTTGCATCAACCGATATAGTTTTGGGTGTTCAAAATCAGGTTTAATCTTGGTTGATTGAAACTGCTTTTCTGCAACTTTTGTGGAGAGGGAGGTTTTTGCCTTTGCAATATTTGTTCTTCTCTCAGTTTTAATTCTAATTTACTAATGCATATTGAGTTTGTGGCTAAACCACGTTGTATGGTTATGTGTTGGGTTTCAAAGAACCATTTTCTTATACAATTATAAGCTCAATGATTTAATGTATCGGTGCATTTATACCTATTGAAACACAAAAATCACCTATGGTTCAGAATTATTTCCATTCAAACGTATTGGCAGTGATGAAGTTATTATAGATCAACCAAAATGGCATTTGAATTGGGTGCTGTTAAATTAGTAATTCCAAGTACTTTGACTAGAATTAAAGTTTATGTCATGCATTTAGTAATGTCTTATATTTGTGAAAATGGAATTGGTCATGTTGAAGCATCCGTGTACCAGTGACTAAGAACAATGCTTAGGAATCTAGTTAGGGGAAATGCGATAGACAATTACAGAGTTTGATTATACTAAACTTCATGGAATCTTATATTATTATTTATCTCATTGGTTGATTACTCTTGTTGGGTGCTACTTGATCGTGTGCATAATTGGATGACTTGGATGATAATTGAATTATTGCTTTTGTTGGATGTCTATTGGTGGGATTATGGCCTGCTTTGATATGAGATGGATTTCGTATCAGACTTTGTAAAACGTGAGGTATGTTAGGGAACTACGAATGGTTTGATCCCTATTTAGGGTACATAGGCAGTCTAACGAGAATGTTAGATGCAGCCATAAAGTATACAAAAAATTACTATGCAATTTGATTCTTGAGTTGTGCTTTGCCCATATCCTGGAGGCGGGGTGTGTTAGAGATATGGGTATTTGGTGACGTCACGTGTTGATCCTGAATGTATGTCGAGATCGGGGCGTGACAAACAACCCATTTGAATATGAGCCGTTGATCAACCAAAAGAGCTGTTGGGCTCAAATTTATTGGCAGACAAGTGGGAGACACACCCATGTGGGTGGGGGCTTCACCACTAATCCTGGCCTAAATCTGACTTTTTTTTAGGTTTTATGTTCAAATTAGAACTTGGGTTGGAATGAATCAATGGGAATAGAAGGGGAATAGAAGGAGAATTATAGGTTTTAGGTCGTGGATTGGAGTTGGCATAAAAGAAGTATGATTTTGGGAGAAAAATGAGACAAAAGAAAATTAAAGATAACATAAGGTTAATAAAGTGAGAATAACATGTAAAATTTGACATTACGCGCCTACCAGCTGGGCTCCTAACCCGCAACTCTCTCTCTCTCTCTCCCCCTCTCCCTCTGCCCCAACCCCCCCCCCCCCCCCCCCCCCCCCCCCCCCCCTCCCTCTCTCCCTCCCCCTGAATTCTCCTAAAGCATAACGCCAACATACAACCCAAAGGCACAGATTTGTGGATAACGAAGCTCCGAGGATACAATCCAAATTGACCAAAATAACACCTTGGAGCTTCGTCTATCAAATTCTCTTCCTGGTCGGATTCAGTTCCAGCATCGGTTTTGCCCAGCTCGAAAAGGGTGCGTTTTTCTGGTTATCCTCTCAACTGGTTTTACATTCCATAGCAGCAATGTTCTCATGCTTCAAAGTTCGAATTTTCGATTGGTTTTGATATAGGTACCTTGTCTTATTGCTCAGAAATCAATTTTTGAGATAATATTGTTTGGTGCTAACATAAATTTGTAGAGGTGATTTGGAAAAATTGCATAATTCTGGTAAAATAATAAAATTTAAGGGAATATTTAAGCATTGTTATTGTGCATGTAGCTAAAAGCTCACATCTTTTGTGATGAAATTCAAATTTTTGTTACCGTTTTTACAGGTTTAAGAGCCATACGCCTCGGTCCGGAAGTTGAGCAATCTTAGAAGCAGTAGGTTTTAGGTTAATGTGGTAAATTAGATGTTCTGTGACTGTCAGTGATGAGACATTATCTCCGATACCAAAATTTGGGTCCGGTTTACTTTGGGAGGGTAATTGAATCAAGGGTGTTTTACATAAGGAGCTAAAATGTGGCCCGGGATACTTCCCAAGGTGAACACTACTGTATGTTCTAGTATTTGGAGAGTGATAAGCAGGAGCGGGCTAGGAGATTTGAAAACTTTACTACCTTGTCGTGGAAAATTGTTGTCACGGAGTTCAGGGTTGTCTTGTAGTGTACCGTATGCAACCCTTTTGATATCAGACGCAACTAGATATAGTTCCAGTCCTCCTGCGTAAGGGAAAATCTATGGCTGCTTCAAGTTCGACACCTGTCTTTGGTGACGTTTATGTTGATGAATTAATTTCAAGTGGCAGGAATTCATTTGACTTATCAAAACCTACAGGTGTTTATTTTAGTGATAGACGGCAGAGCAGTTTACTGAAACCTAGCTTTGAGGGATATCCAGACGTCATCTTCCTTATGCAACGCTACTGGTGCTGTTCATAATTTGACATTTGATGGCAACTCTAATGATGAACAACCAGCAAACTCTACCATTTTGTCTGACCACTATGTGCTCTATCTGTTGTTTACTTTGCCTATTTCATTGTTTAGCCATTTACTCAGCACTCGTAGATTTCTTTTTTTGTTTAGAATGGAATTAAGGGTTATCTTCTGTGCACGCTTACTTGTTAATTGATGTATGTAAAACAATATGAATAGCAAACACAATTGATTAGTGTTTACTTAATTTGAGTTGGGGTTATAGCACTGTCTCAAGCCAATGTAGGCAATTTATGTCCTCAGCACTATGTATTAGATTGGAAGACACTTTCACAAGTCACATCTATAAGATTTACAGAACAGTATATTCCTTGGTTTCATTTCAGACAGACCAAAAGCTCTGAAGCTACTTTCAGGATCATGTTACCTGCCACATCCTGATAAGGAGGCGACAGGAGGAGAGGATGCCCATTTCATTTGTGAAGATGCACAAGCAATTGGTGTAGCAGATGGTGTGGGTGGATGGGCAGATGTTGGTGTCAATGCTGGATTCTTTTCACGTGAACTTATGTCTCATTCTGTAAGGGCAATTCAAGAGGAACCTGAGGGTTGCTTTAACCCCGCCAGGGTGTTAGAGAAGGCTTGCTCATGTACCAAAGCAAAGGGTTCCTCAACAGCTTGCATTATTGGCCTTACGGAAAAGGTTTGGTTTTTCATTTTGACTAACCTTTCCTGCAGACCTCTATAATTTGTCGGGATGCTTTTCCAATTTTGACCATGTTATGAAAGATGTGATCTGGTTTGTGGAGACAATCATGTGCATCATACTACTGACATATATGGACATAAATGATATTGGCGTTTAGTATATATCCGTTACTATGTGCAAATCAGGGTTGGAAATACGTCAAGGAAGAACATAAATACTTTCTTTAATTGTAAGACGCTATAGAACGATTCAAGAGTCTTGTTACAGTCATAGACTATACCTGAAAACAACACATATCTTAGGATTCTCGAGTACTTTCTTCATAATTGTTTGCCTGTGGCTGGTGTAGCAGTTCTACAGGGTTTGGTCGGTTTGTCTCCAGCATTTTGCAATTCTGTTGCAAGTGCAGCCCTCTATAATTGAATGCGGTTCATAATTGTATTTATGGAATTATTGCAAGTATTGATAATCTTCCAGAAGTAGTGGGCTGCAGTCTTCCATATACATAGTAATTGCTGACTTTTGCACTTAGTATGTTGAATTGCAAGCTTTACTTATATATAGCAAAACTTCAAATATAAAAGCCAGCACAAGACATTATTCTATGAACAAAACATGCAGCAGACCAAAACTCAAGAGACAGAACAGCCGAGCTAACTGGAGAAACTAGATCTCAGTTAAATCTTCAAGACACTCAGGTATCTCCTTCCCTCCTCCGCGTCGAAGCCTCCGCCTCCTCCCTCTTGCTCTGTTTGTTCTCCTCTTCCTTGCCCTTCTTCTTGTTGTCTCTGAGCCTCTTCCCGCTCCCTCCGCGCGTCTTCCTCTCGTCTTTTCCACTCCTCTTGTTGCCTCCTCTCCCTCTCTCTTTTTTCCTGTTGTCTTCTTTCATCATCTCCTTGCCTGCCCTCTTTTTCTTGTTGTCTACCCTCCTCTTCTCGCTCCCTTGCCGCTTCTCGTTCTTCTCTCTCCCTTGCCGCCTCTTGCTCTTCTTGCTCCTTTGGGGCTTGCTCCTCTTGCTGTTTTGCCACTTGCTCTTCTCGCTCCCTTGCGGCTTGCTCCTCTCGCTCCCTCGCGGTTTGCTCCCCTCTCTCCCTCGCTGCTTGCTCTTCTCGCTCTCTTGTGGCCTCCTCTTCTTCTCGTTTCCTTGCTTCCTCCTCCCTCTTTCTCTCTTCCTCTTGTGTCTCTCTCTCCTCTTCCTCCCTCTTCTTAGCTTCCTCGTCCTCCCTCTTTCTCTCTTGTTCCTCCTGCTCTCTCTTTTGAGCCTCCTCTTCCTCCCTCTTCTTAGCTTCCTCTTCCTCCCTCTCCTTTTTAATCTCTTCCAACATCACTTTCTCCTCTTCTTCAGCACAAGAAGTACAATCTATTATAAACGACTCGGGCTGCACAGACAGAAGTTGATCAATCGTTGTGTTGGTAACATTAAACGATGCTGCCAAGACCTGTTTGTCCAAAGTCTGCAGAACCGAGTATTTTCCAGCCAAAAACTGAGGATTGTTTTTCTTTTCTGTCGTGCTGAACCCCATGAACACAAGAGAGTTATTGTTAAATGACATCTGAGCCATTGGATGGAACCTAGGCACAGCAAATACATCTCCTTCATGAACCCTAAACCGCATGTTTCTGCATTCCGATTTCTTCACTGCGGTGCTTGAACAAACCACCCTAACCATCCCTTGCCCTTGTAGTACTATTGCTATCTCAGTTGCCCTTGGATTCCAATGAGGTCCCATCATTGACCCCTTCGATGAAAAAAAAAAAACCCACATTATTAAAATTAAAACATTCAATTAACTACACACTTCAATTTAACAATAGATCAAAGACAGACCTTTGTCAAATTCACCATGAAAAGACCAATGTTTGATCCCTTTAACAAGTTGGAGGTTTTTTTGTTCACAGTTAGGCTCCAACCGTTGCAATTCTCGAAATCTGGTTCCTCGTCGAAAATATTATACGTTGTTGTCTTCTTCTTACTGTTGAATGCAATGCCATCATTGCCTAGTAGAAACGTTTTCAGGAATCGAGCCTCCAAATCCCAGAAAGTTTCTTTCTTTGTTGGAATCGCATGCACAATGGCAGATTGGTCTGTTCCATTTACTATTGATTCTATCACTTCCTCAGAGACCTAATAATCAACCACCATTTTGCATTAAATTAAAAAAATTAGATTAAAATTTACAATTATTTCTGATGACACAGTGAGAACTTCCCATTGTTTGATTCTGGGTTGGACTGGCTCATACCTTGAAGGCTGACCGAAGCAATTTCGGATCAAACCCTCGGACTATGTCCCTAATGCTGGAGTATGCCCCTACTGCTGGATCCTGCACACGTTTTGTCAACAGAAACAAGAAATTTTTGACAAAAAATGGATGAAAATGTCCAAAAGATTTATGGTAAACTAGGAAAGTAAAGAAAAAGGATCAGAAATAGGTCTTCTTACATATAAGTCATCATCAGAGTTGCTTGCAAAGATTGCATTAATTCTCAGCTTCGGGCGCTCAGTCTCTAAGTTACTTTGTACATAGAAAACAGTGCCTGGGTCGAGTCTATAGAGATCACCTCTCTTTATATCCACCCTTCTAATTTCATCGTCAGTCCAACTCAACCTCCCACTCCCTAAAATCCAACAAAACAACAAAAACCCCAACTAAGATAAAAATAAAATGTAATTGAAATAACGATAAAAACTATTTGTACACACAAAACTGACATACTTGTTGATACACTCTCTAATAGAAATCGGTTATACTATTATGTGGGTCTGATCTATATTATAGTGTGTCACTTTTATGTGAACTTTGGGCGTACAAATAGCATTAGCCTTGAAACAAATATATAGGCTCAAAATAAAGGAATTCAGATGCTGTCATTAGATTCATAGTTGGACAACAAGCATTTTTGATTGTGAATTTCGACCATTTGTCGAGGTTTCAGATATCCATAGTATGCATTTGTTAGACCGTGATTTGGACCATTCATCAATGTTTCAGATTTACATCCAACAGACAAACATTTTTCAAGATGGTGAAATACGGGAACAAAAATGAGATACCAGGTTTTAAACCAGATATATTGTGTAACCATATGATATAGCTTTCTATTCTTTCTTTGATGATTAAAAGAAGGAATTCAACCATCAATCACCACGTTATGTGTACAAAAGATAGTTTAATTAGGTGGTCAATCTAGCATCACTCATATATAATATATATATATATATATATATATATATTTCAGATTCACAATAGAGTAGCATAAGCATTTTTCAATGCACCAATGAAAAAATAGTAAATATAAGTTTGAGATTCACAATCAGACAACATAAACAATTCTCTAACATCACCACAGTCTGTCTCCGAATAACCATGTGATGGAATACATGTTACCTGTGTTGACATAGAAAACCATGTCTGCATGGAGAAGCACCGGAAGGAAGAGCGAGTCGGGTTCCAAAGTGATGAACTGGATATGGTAAGGCCTCCCGTGTCCATCATTCACATCAACGGACCAGACCTCTCCATACTCAGTTGAAACCAGTGAACGCCGTTGATTTATATTCACCAGAGACCCAGCCGGAGCACCACCGCCACCGTCTGAACCACATTCACATTCATTTTTCAGTGCATTTGCTGCATGGAAAGACACAGCAACAGAAAGCAGGAAGAAGAAGAAGATGTGAGCTTTTTTCAACATTCTTTTTTATGGATGTAGTGATGGATTTGCATTGCAGTGAAGGGGGGGGGGTGTCTAAATAGAAGAAAATTGGGTTCAGATAAACGAGAGAGTCGGCGTTCCAATCCGGAAAGAGAGAAAAGAACAAGTGCTAACGTTGTCTGTTTGCATGGGCACGTGGCTGTTGATCGAGGCCGGTGGCATGTGATCAGGTCTTTTGTCTGCCCGTGGAGACCATGCAGTTTTGAACACTGACTTTCGAAACCGAAATTTCGGGGGGACTCAAACAGATTTTTGATAGAAAATGGGAATTGGGTTGGAGTCGGAGGCCTTAATGGCCCATCATCCTTGAAGATTGAAGAGATTTTTTTTTAATTATTACATATAACATAGTGATTTACACTATATCATCTTTAATAATTTGGTGTTGAACTCATTATTTAAGAGATAAACTTAAACCTTCCACTTGTATAGGAGAAAAGTATCATTAAACGGTAATACTGACAGAGAAGAAACTTCAATATAGTTAAAGAAAATGAAATCAACTTGTGAAATTGGTATTTCCGGCGAGATTTTATTTGGTCCCAGGTTGTTTTATTTCTTTGGTTTTCCTATTTGAGAAATAAAGCAAATATAACTTGTTAAGGGTGGTTTAGGTATGATAAAATGTATTGGGGAAGGTTGAAATGTGTTATAATTTGGTTTTGATAGGATGCAAACTGGCACCATATTTAGTAAGTTACTGGAAATACATTGTACATTGAGTGAAAGTTAGAGAGGTTCTAACAGGTTTGGTATTTATTCAAGGATACGTATAATTACATTTTTTTTCACATCTGCATTGATTTCATATTATTAATCTCTTGAAGAAGAGTTTCACGATATTTTTGTTTTTCTATCGGAATGAATGAGGAAAGTTGAACTTGAAACTTGATTGCAAAGATGAATATTCGTAATTAACCAAAACCCTTGCAAAGAGTTTCACAAGTTTATCATATATTTTTATTTTTATTCTTAAAAGCATTGCACATACATAAAAACTAAATGCTAACTAGAATTACAACACAACTACTACATCTTCTGTAAGTTTAGACAGGAAGTAGGCTCTCCACATAATTGACTGCTTAATAATTAAGGAATATCGGTCACTACCAGAAATTAACATTTATCCGACGAACGGGAATTCGATGGGCAACAAGACTTTATCGAACATAATATAAATGTTCGTCGGGCAAAAAAGGTCAACATTTTGGTTTCTTCAGAGGCTTTTGCTCGACGAATGTTGTTCGATGGGCCAAGAGTCCTTTGTTGTGTGAAGTTTACGTGCAAAGGGAAAAATTTGGCGCATGATATGGCATATTTTGCGTGACAAACAATTCCGGATTTGTCGTGCAAAAGTTTAATTTATGCTTTAGGGTTTAATGTTTACATTTCATAGGGCAATATATGCTATTTTGTCATGCAAAGGTAAGGGATATTTCATCCTATCCAATTCCTTCAATTAGTTTTGCAGTCTGCAAAATTAGTTTCAATAATCCAACCATCAAACTTGTTTGTATTTGTGATACCCCATCCTAAATTTGTCATATTCTTATATTATCGAGCGTATGAAATTACCAAATTGCCCTTGTAGCATGAACGTTGACTTTTGTTGACCGTCTCGATGTAACGCTTGTGACTAATCTTTTTTATTTATTCTTATCGTACTCATCATCACGAATGCGTAGGCGCGAACGGATTCAAATTTGGAGTTATAACGAAGATTTTATGTTTCAAAACATCGAACGTTTTTCGGATATTTTCATGTTTCGTCTTTAGTGACCTTGTTTTGTGAGCCACTAGGGCCCACATGTTATCTCCCTTTTTTCCCCCCGTGACCCCCCTCTTCTCTCTTCCCTATATTATTTTCTGAAAACCTCTCTTTCTCTCACAAATTCTGAAAACCTCTCTATCTCACAAACTCTCTCCCTCACTCTCGACCCTCTCATTCCTCTCTCAAAAACCAACCCTCCTAGAGGGTTTTCACTCAAACAACAACACATAACAACAACCTAGACTACACCACAACCTTCTCTCATAGTCCCTACGAGTTCTTGAACCAAGAAAATAGAAGGAAAAACCATTTGAAAACTCATCCCCGAGCTGCATTGTTCAAGGAACTTCTCTGACGATTTCTCGCCATTTTCGATGAAGGTAAACCTCGACACTGGTCCCTATTGTTGTAGGTCGTATCTAGGTTCATGATTACTACGTTTTTGGGTGGTTTTGGTGATGTAGAAACTCGGAAAAGGCTCAAGGAAAGTCATTGTGCAAATCTGGAAATTTCCAGGTTTTGGTCGTTTGGCCAACTTTCAAGTCATTTTTCGGCCAACTCTAGCCACCACTCAGTCCTCACTTGATATGAATCTCTTTTCCACATTCCTAACTATTTTGGCTTTTGAATCACTCGATTTGGTTGAGTATTGAAGAAGTTATGAATGTTTAAAGTTTACCCAGCTTTCCAGTGAGTTCCCCAGTTTTCTAGCAGACCATTGGGCTTTTAAATAGATATAATCTTGGTCTACACTTTCCTAGCTTCATTTTGATATATTATGGGTTAAATTTGGTTAAAAAACGAAGAAGTTACGAAACTTTGAAAATTGTTCAAACTTCCGACCAAAAATCCTAGATTCCAATGAGCTCCGACGGCATGGCTAGGCTCGGCTGAGTCAGATGTTGACTTTTGGTCAACGTTGACCGTTGACTTTCGTTGATCGTTGACAGGCCAACGTTGACTTTTGGGTTGACTTTTTTGGATTTCGGCTGGGACCCCTCATAGACTAATTCCGTTTTTCCCAATTCAATCGTTTGAGTAAAGTTTTATTAATTGGTCCCTTTATGTGCTTAGGTGCGTTTGTTAGTGGCATTTTTGTCCTCCCTAGTTCGAACGGCTTTTCGTCGACGGAGTATCTGTGAGTGGACCCCTTCCAAAATGCATGATTTTACTATTAGAAATGCATACATGAAAAGCATGATGTAATGGTTACGTTTTATGAGTTTATGAGTAAATTGGATTTACACAAATTGATATTGCATGCTTTACTGGATTTACTTTCACTGAGATATTTATGAACATGATTTATGATATGATGTTTGAGCTATTGAGCTCCGATGAGATATATTTTGGAAATATAATGTTCAATGATTTTTGTGCTTATATAGTGGTCACTGTATGCCTATAGGCGAATGATATCTATATATGGCTTCGGTCGGGTTCTATAAGGGCCTACGGGCGAATGAAGTGTTCTATATGCCTTTGGGCGATACTGATACCACTACTAAGCACACTATATATGATATATATTTTATGAAGTTTTATGGCATGCTAGGGTTTTTGGAAAACCTATTACATATTATACTATTGAGTTTTCATAAACTTTGGGAGTTAGTACGTTGATGAATAATTATTTTAGTATTACATATATATAAACTTGGTCCACTCATGTTTTGTTTTATTTCCCCTCAGGACTTAGAATCAAGGTGTACAATTTCGGCGTCAAGGCACTCCCGCATCGGTATCTTTGAGTCCTTTCAGTGTATGACCCCTTTCTTTGTAATCTTAATTAGTAGTATGCCTGAACATGTCATGCATCATCACCATTATTTTGTTGGCAGTTGAATATTATTATATTATTTTGTAAATGTTGTATTTGAATATTACATTGTGTAGTTATGCTCAAAATTTTTATGTATTTTTACAAGTTCTTAGCATATGCATTCATAAATTGCTTGCATCACCCTCGGGTGCCTGCCAGCACGTGGCCATCCCATTGTCCTTCGGACACTGGGATTGGGGCGTGTTAGTATTACTCCGAGATCTCATACTCCAAAAATCATCAAAACAAACTTTCAAGGATTAGGTAACTGGACAAAATCCTTCAACGATTAGAAACAAAAAATCACGATTTAACAGTGATTTCAGCTCCGATTTTGATGATTTTTTTTTACAACTACAGTCCTCAACCCTAGGAAAAATACAATGAACGAATCCGATCATAAATTTAATACATTCTACTTAATGGAGGTATAAGATAAACTCTTAAGGGGGCGTTTGTTTGCCCTCCTTAACTCTCATTGGACTGGATTGGACTAAGGTTAGTACAGTCCCGTGTTTGGTACCCGCTGGGACTCACTTTAATGAGACTACAGGGGATTCGCTCCGACTATCTCCCTCGCTAAGAGGTCTTAGCGAAAGCGCCCCGTGACCATGGGACTACTAAGCCCTTCGTCTGGTCTATCCTCGTCTCCTCTCATCCACTCTCTGCTCTCTGTTTTCTTGAGCACCGACAGCCACCATCACACCACCACTCCCAACTTCAGCGAGATACACTGCTAGCCCAACACCACTCTCTCGAGATCCAAGGAAAGCAAGCATCATTTGGCAATTTTTGGTAGAATTGCAGGGGAAGAAGAAATGAAATGAAAAGGCTTGAATTTGTTGTAGGCCATTGATGGACAAGATTTTTTTTTTGGGAAATCGGTGATCAGGGATTTTTTTTTGGAGAAATCTGGAGATCATGCAGCTTATGGAACTCTCTAGATAGATTAAAACTCACACAACCAAGAGGGGAAATAATTCATACCTGAGATAGAGTTTGAGAGAGCTCAAGCTCTCTGCATTAATGGTAGAGCACCCGATGGTGCATCGATGATACGTACAATGCCGTAGGTGGATTTCCCATGTCCCAAGGGTTCGAGGTTCAGATTTTTGAGGGTTGATTTGGTCAGCATCAAGAGAAATGGTGGGGGTTCCTTCTCGGAGCTTAGAGAGAGAAAGGTTGCAGATTATTGTTGAGGAGAGAGAGAGAGAGAGAGAGAGAGAGAGAGAGATAGAAGTGCATAGAAAGAAAGAGAGAAGGAAAGAGGGGTCACGGGGTGAGGGACCGAAAAAGAGAAAAGGGAAGTGAGTTAGGGTGAGTCAATGAAAATATCTAAATAAAAAAGTAATAAAATAATTAAAAAGTAGTAAAAAAAATATTTAGATTCTAAAAATAATTTAGTCCGTGATTTAGTCTGATACTGCACCAAACGCTTCACTATTCTTGTCCTACTTAGTCCATGCCAAGACAGTTCAGCTTAGTCTTTTAAGCTAATCCAGTCCGAGATAATCTGGTGCAATAAACGCACCCTAAGTGTTTATGATTGGGTCCATTCATTGTATTCTTCTAGGGTTGAGGAGGGTAGTTACTAAAAATCATCAAAATCGGAGCTAAATTAACCGTTAAATCATGATAATATGTTTTCAACCGTCGAAGAATTCGTCTCGTTGCCTAATCCTGCATACTTTCATTCGAATGATTTTTGGCATATGCCATCTTCAAGTGTATACCAACGACATTGACGGTTGGATTTTTTAATTTAATTTCACATATTTCAAAAATTGTCGAAGAAATTTAATTTGTGAAAATATCTGTCACCTTTGCCCGATGAAATAATACATTATGCCCGATGAAATATAAACCCTAAACCCTAAGTCACCAAGGAAAAGGAGAAGTGACCAACGAATTATTTAATGAATTGGGATTTGGCTGCCGAACTTTTTAGTCCGGCCAAGTTTACTTAGCCTACAAACTATCTCCGTCGGATAAAATGTGTCAGAATACACGCCAATTTTGGTTCCTAGGGTGCAAAATGTTGCCTGACGAAGGTAACTATGCTAGTCGAACAAGTTTTTTGTTTAAAGTTTCTGGAAAAAATTAAATGTTGACCAAGTTTTGGCATACAAATTTTTTTATTTCATCGTATAAAGTTACTTGGCTTGACAAAAGAAGGGTCGTCAGACAAATGTTAAATTCAGGTAGTGAACATACCCTTAAATAGAATATTGTTGTGTAAAAAAGACACAAAATTGAACAGTTCATGTTTTAGTAGGTGAGTTATTTATTTATTTATTGTTTTTTTAATCTTGGTTGTTATAACGATATAAGCTTGCAGTTGTATAATCAACTATTATCTGCTTTAATTTGCATCTTTGAGTTTGAGCTCCTTTTTTTGTCGCCCTTTTGATTGGTGTTCTAGCATCTTTGGTTGTAGTGTTGGAATTTAGTTAATGAAGTTTGTTTACTTTGATAAAAAAAAAAATTACTCATCAATCAAATTTTGATTGGGTATGAAAGCATTTACTTTTTCAGAATTTAAATCATGTTTTATGTTTTCGATGAATTGTAACATCGCAGATAACATTTTATTGCAGTGGTGGAAAATAATGATGTTTATGCATTCTAGTGCAAGTTGGATCTTCAACGATTCTTCTCCCTTCTAATAATTAGCAATTTAACTTACTAATACTTTTGTTTTGTCAAAAATCAAAACAAATTGTAGCATCAGTACTATTAAATCCAACCACATCTGATTTCTGACTGTAACGCACAAAATTCGTCTATCAAATGGTTTATCTGAATTGATCATGTCACCAAACCAAGTTGCAAAAATACTAAGCGCCTTTCACCAGAGACCACATACTATTTGATTTCAACTAGTCTAATCGGAGTAGTTTACAAAATGCCACATGCAACACACAACGCGCAAACACGTACCCCCTCACAGAGAGAGAGAGAGAGAGAGAGAGAGAGAGAGAGAGAGAGAGAGAGTGCATGTTTCACCAGAGACCACATACTATTTGATTTCAACTAGTCTAATCGGAGTAGTTTACAAAATGCCACATGCAACACACAACGCGCAAACACGTACCCCCTCACAGAGAGAGAGAGAGAGAGAGAGAGAGAGAGAGAGAGAGAGTGGAGGAATCAAAGGAAAAAAAAAAAGAAAAAAAAAGAAGAAGAAATGTGGTCATACATAAAACTAAAATGAATCAAGGGGTATTTCTCAAAGCAAAATCAACATATCCTATAGGGATCGCAATCCCATATATATCATAAAAAGGAGATCGATCGAGTTGGCAGCTGTAAATGTAAGGGTAATGCTTGTTATATGAAAGATAGAAGATCCTTGGGCCACTACGAGGCCTAAAAAATGGTCACTACCACTCTCCACTGCTGCTGCATGCGCCAGTGCTCTCTATCAACCTTTGCCTTTTTATTTCTTTTCGAGAGTGGGGTGAATGGACTGGTGAGACCTTCTTTATATGAATGATTTAAATCAGAATCTCAAATCCCCCCTCTCTTCCCATCACCCTTCTCTTTTGTATCTCTTTTGTATGCTTCAAGCTTCCCTCTCCCACCGCGTGTGTCCCGTGTACTTAATATGATATATGGAACCTTAATTCTTAAGTAACAAGTCCTTGTCCACGTGGATGGATATGATATGGACACATTTTTTTTCTTCTTTCACACACTTGTATTTATTTTTGTTCATGAATTTTCTTTGAATCATTCAATCTAAAGAATATATAAATATGACACATTTTATCTCACTAATTATATCTATACGCATTTTCCAACTCAACATTAATCTCTCTTTAGTTGATATAAGGCAATATAATGATACTGAATTTAGGAATAACCATCTTGTAGTCTCAAAAAACTTATAGTTCTAACCGATTATCACATTGTAATAAATTATAAATTTCTTAAGTCACATTTTAAGAAATTTGTCTCCAATAATAATTGTCGATAGATGATTCAAGATGACTCTTTTATATATTGCTAACCAGTATATCTACATGCACTGGCTACTTTAGACTAGGTATCTCTTTTATCATTGCCTACCTCTTGGATGATTTAAGGTTAGGACCAAACTAATTTTATTATTTGGAATAGTGAGAAGATTTTATTAAAGTGTTTTACTGATATCATAATAAACGAATTTTGACTCTGAGATAATAAAAGATCATGTCGAGCACACATTGGCTATTTTAAATTCTAACCCACACTGGAATCTTCTGCTGATGTTTCCTATGTATTATTAGGAAATATGCTTATCTCCAAATTTTGCAGATAATTATGTCGTCTTGTTAGTTTTCATTTGATACCATCTGTTGGATTATTTTATTTTTATTTTTATAGTACTATAATAGAAAGGACGAGGACGCCTTAATAGTTAGCGGTATTAAACTTGTGTCAAAATTGAGACAGAGTCTGGATCAAGTTCAACACTTATTTGTTCCGAGTGTTATTTTCGGTCTCAGTGTTACCGGATGATTTGAGAGAAATAGAGAATAGGTGTGCCACTATTGAATGCTGTCAACAGACAATGTTCTTGTTTGAGTATATGTGAAATGTTGCACATAAATCTTATTTTTTAACCAAATAATTGTGCAACGAGTAGGACACCGGTACGGTTAAGTTCTTTCTTTTGCCTCGAGTGGATGAGAACTTAAAATTCAATATAACTTTGTGTGTTTTTGCCTAAAACGTAAATAAAAGAGAAATGAAAACTAAAGCGAGAAACATAATGTAATCATTCCATTATAAAGTCAAGATTACAAATGTTTGTAAAAGTAAAACATAGGTTGATGGCTTGAAATGTAAATTGACTGGAGATGTAAAGAAAGCAATGAAACTCTAGCAAGATTTAGTCCATGAAGGACGAGAAAATGCTAGAGGAGTCCACCGAGATCACTAATATTGGATTGAACTTAGTACAAAACATATGCCTCTTAGAGGAAATCAGGGTGGTTGGAATCATAGTCTGAAATATCGATAATATTGATGAAATATCGAGGATATTTCGGTTTTTTCGAATCACGGATATTTCGGAACATATCCATGTACATATCGTACAAATATCGATAATATCGGAAAATATCGATGTCGATAATTTCGCTCACACTTCAACAATATTTTGTCAAAATATCGGTGTAATATCGCTAAAATATCGAAAATATCGATGTAAAGGAAGGAAAAAAAAGAAAAAGAAGAAAAAAAAGGGAAAAAATGGAGGAAATGGAGGGAAAAAAAACACAAAGGGGATTTGAACCCCTCCCATTTTACTCCTCCAACACCGTAACCACCATATATCACTTATATTTTAGTGATAATATGCTAAAATATTTATATTTATATGAGTGGCATGTTAACTATTACATGCAAAACTATTTTGGGGATTTATCATTTGATGAATACTCTTCGCAATAAACTTACTCTACACATAGAGATAATGAAGATAGTGAAAATTTTGAACCTCATATGAACTTTATGTGGTACTAAATCACTCATGTATCTTACCATGCAATGTATAAAGTGTAAAAAATATTGTAGTAAATCATTATATATAAATGATTATGGTGTGTTTAATCTTTTTTTTCATTAATTACTACATATTTTCTACACTCACAGTGTTTGCTAGCTCGCTGTATAATCAACTTAAATCAGTTAAATCCATCATGTAATGCATTTCCTTCTAATTTTTTTTTTATAAACTAATAGATAATTGACTAAATAAACATTCTCCAAAGTTTCAATAAAAATTTCCAAGTTTTTCTTACAATTTCCGTGGTTTTTATTCAATTTTTATCAATATCAATAATATCCCGATATTTCCATCAAAATTTCCATGTTTTTGGACTACCGATATTTCCGATATCATTGATATTTTATACCATGGTTGGAATTAGGGGTGGGTTCGGTTCCTTTCGGTTCGATTTTTGGCTGAAACCAAAAACCAAACTGAAGTTACTGTTCGATTCGATTCGGTTTTCCTTCGGTTTTTTTTTGTTATGTTTTTTTCGGTTTCGGTTTTTTCCAGTTCGGTTTCAGTTCGGTTCGGTTTTTTCCATTTTTTTTAAAATATGGATATGGTAAATTAGCCCAAAAGGGGACCTGCCAAATTAGTCCAAAAAACCCAACAAACAGTAAAGGCCCAGGCCATAAAATACCAAAAAAAAAAAAAAAACTGAGCTTCCACTGAAGCACCCGCCACCGAGCATCCCTACTAGCACAAACCCTCGCCACCAACCAACCGACGCCTCGTCGATTGCAACATCCAGCCATGAGCACCTGTCCGAACACAGCCAAACAGACGAGAACCAAGGGTTTTAATAAAGAGTAAAGACCCAAAAACCAAAGATCTTTACCACATAGACAAATCCAAGAACAACATCAGCCAATTTTCGTTCAAAAAATCATCACTTAACCTCGAAAATAAACAATTGGGACTTGTTG
This sequence comes from Malus domestica, assembly GCF_042453785.1. Classification (NCBI taxonomy): domain Eukaryota; kingdom Viridiplantae; phylum Streptophyta; class Magnoliopsida; order Rosales; family Rosaceae; genus Malus; species Malus domestica. The sequence goes on from NC_091675.1 coordinate 22,537,262, forward strand.
GTTTATTCGGATACAAAATTATGAAATGAACTAATACCAATCTTCCATAAGAATAAGCAAAGTAAAAGTGAATGCATAAGCAAATTTAAGAAAACACAAAGCAAAAACAGAACCAAGCCTACACTGCCGGTAAGGCTTATTTCACCGTGCCATCCAGCGTGCGTTGTGTGCTAATGAGCACGCCTCTCTCTTCCAACCTCCGTTCTTGGTGCATAAGGAAGACAAGGTCCAGGTGGTTTGCAGGCCCTTCAAGAGTCGCGAGGGCAAGGTCGTCTAGGTCCACCGCTGTAAATGGGTCATCCACATCGAGCGAATCACCCGCGAGAAGGTTAATGGCTCCACGATAGGAGAGAGAAAGGCTGAGAATTCGACGATGGGGGAGAGAAAGGCTGAGAATTCGACGATGGGAGAGAGAGAGAGACTGAAAAGACAGAACTAGGAGTAGATGAAATGGGAGAGTAAATGGGGCAGCTAGGGTTTTGTGTTTGGAAATCTTATAATGATTTAAAGATCCAGAATCAGTATAAATATTTTACTAGTACGATTGTAGCAACAGAAAGCTTGTTGTCAAGTTGGCTGAAACAAACACTTTTAACTAAGAGGTAAGGAGTTCGAAACACCTTGCCTCTAGGTTTTGAGTATTTATATATAATTTATATAATTAATATCTATTAAATAATTATATAAATCGGTTCGGTTCGATTTTTCCGGCTTCAGTTCGGTGTTCGGCTCGATTTTTTTTTTGTTTTCGCTTTTTGAACCCACCCCTAGTTGGAATTGCATGTCAACCAAATCATACCACGGGGTAGCAGAGTTGTAAAAGTTTTAGATCTCAGTAATCGTAGTGAGTGTTTTACTTCGAATGAAGGCTTTGAGATTGTAGCTGAAGAGCAAGAGGTTTTATTGAATAGCAATTGGGTTTGTGCTAAACAGTAGTTGGGTTGATTGAAGAATCACTCAAGGTTTTGTATAATAGTAATTGAATTTGACGAAGGTTCTAAGCTTGAAGGCCTTTAACTCTATTTATAGGCAATGGAGAATGAGCAACCTTGATCTTATCATGACCTGAAGAATGGGTAAATCGATTATTTGGTGCTGATAGTGACTGTAATTCCTGGTTGGTCACCTTTGACTGTGTCTTATAACTCTTTGCACAGTCATTGTGGTGACATTAGCATGCCAAATGACGCATTCATCAACATTTAAAAAGGTGAGATATTCCCGAATCTGATCACCCGCGTGGCAGACGCGTTTTGGGAAGGAACCTGTCCAAGTCCACAGACTGGTTTGGAGTGATTTGGATAGGTCGTTCGAGCCCAAGGATATCCTACATTCGCCTCTAAAATTGGTGGACCAAAGTTGTGTGACTTTATGTAAATGAAAATAGATTAGTCCCATAACAAACTATATTTCTATTTATAACCCAAACAAAATCATCCAAGCTCAAATCAATCTGCAACATCGTTGCTTGTTAATTTACAAAAAATCAATTAAATATTCAACAACAAGTTAATTATAAACTACAATTACAATTGGGTTTGTCTTACTTAATTATTAACTAGATGAAGCCCCACACACTTTGTGTGTGTAAATATAAAAATTCTATAAAAAAAAAGATATGACAAAGAGAGAAATTGGAAAGAAATGTTAGAGAGAGAGAGAGTAAGAGAAAATGTGAGCTTTTTATTTTATTTTTCTAAACTTAAAGATGCTAGCCACTTAATACTATAGTCTACTGGTATTTCTCTTCACTTGTAAGCGATGGGTCTTAGGTTCGATTTTCGTTAGAGGCAAATTTGAATCATATTATTACTACCCCATTGTGAGGCTAAGCCCACCCATTTTCCTTTTTTTCCCTTTTTTTGTTATTCTAATGCTACGTACATATTTTTTCTTAGTCATTGAGAGGAAATCATGGTGATTGGAATTGCATGTCAACCAAATCATACCATGGGGTGGCAGAGTAGTAAAAATTTTAGATCTCAGGAATCATAGGCAGTTTTTGCTTCAAGGAAGGCTTTGAGATTGTAGATGAAAAACTAGAAGTTTTGTTGAAGAGCAATTGGGTTTGTGCTGAAAACAGTTGGGTTGATTGAAGAATCACTCAAGGTTTTGTATAATCGTAGATATTGAATTTGACGAAGGTTCTGAGCTTGAAGGCCTCTGACTTTATTTATAGGCAGTGGAGAATGAGCAACCTCGATCTTGTCGTTGAGTTGGAGCATGGGTAGATGGGTTATTTGGCGCTAACAGTGATTGTAATTCCTAGTTGGTGGTCTTTGACTGTGTCTTGTAGCGTTTCGCATGATCACTGTGATGACATCAGTGAGTTGGATAACGTGTTCAACGACATTAAAGAAGGCAAGATATTCCTGAATCAGATCGCCTGCATGGCAACGCGTTTTGGGAAGGAACCTTTCCAACCCCTCAGACTGGTTGGAGTGATTTGAAGAGGTCGTCTGAGCCCAAGGATATATGACCCTAAATTGGCTCCGAAATTAGTGGAACTAAATCGTGCGACTTTGTGTAAATAAAAATAGATTGATCCCGTAACAAGCTATATTTTTATTTATAGCTCAAACAAAATCATCCAAGCTCAAATCAATCTGCAACATCTCTGCTTGTTTAAAATTTATAAAAAGCAATTAAATATTCAGCAAGAAGAGGTTAATACATACTACAATCACGTCTTGGTTTGTCTTACTTAATTAAAAAACCCGTTTTCTCTTCCTTTTTGTTTTTGTTATTCTCAAGCTATGTACGTATTCTTTCCTTTGCCATTTATTTTTCTGGGTTTTGCAATGTTGTAACTTAGCTACAAAGCCATATAAACAAGTTCATTTGACCTCGTTTTAGAATGAAGAATTTAGATTTGACTCTATAATTCAGTCTTTTTTCTTCTTCATAATTTGAATTGGTTAAAGAGACTTTCGGTGACACACCCCGACCGAGATCGAGGCGTGTTGGCCGTCACGTGAAGGTGACGTAGCCATGTGCACAGTGCAGAAGCAAAAAAGATAAGAAATGTACGAATAAATAAAACTGAAAGCTACTAATGTGCACTTATAAACATAAAGTGCTAGGAGTGAGATACAAGTGTAAATACTCCTAATCAGAGCATAGAAAGTCTAGGTGCAGTCCAGTAGGACAAGTACTAGTTATACAGTACCAGAAGATGTCCTACAAATATTTTATTCAGTCAGAACCGCAAAGATCCTCAATGCCACCAATAGCAAGTCTACCTAAAACCTGGAGGGGCGCAAAACAGAAAATGTGAGTGGGCAAAAATAAAGGTTTCAAAATCATTTCATTATCAAACACTCTAACATCTCGCTGTAAAACATGTATAATTTTCCCAGAAATAGAATATAAACATATGCATAAATAAATAAATATATATATATATATATATCAATTAAAATCATGCTTCACATCTTCATAATTATAAATATGCCATGCCAAAACATAAAATAGAGTATGTTGATGCACAAAACCGGAGGGGTCTTGGAACAATGTAAATCCAACCGGGAATCTGCAAGAAAGTAAATAACACAAGATGTATCGTGGTTCACCCTAAAGTTTGGGCTACATTCACACTGATATTGTATTTTTGAGGGAGAGAGAGCTCTGAATATGAGAGTGAGAGCTTCGAGAGGATGAGGGAGCTTAAGGCCTAAGAATTGCCCTCTGAGGGTGAGAGTGAGAGTGAGGCCTTCTCTTTGTGAGGGTGAGGAGGCCCTTTTATAGAATAAGGGCTCCTCCCCTTTTTACATATTTGCCCCTCATTTTATTACATAATTACATCTAAATCCCCCGAGTATTTATACGAGATCTAAATACGAATGCCCTAAGTATGGTACAAACATAGTAAGTAACTCAGGTAAGAATAAATTCATGGAAAATAACATATTAGCCAAAACCCCTGTAGAAGTCTGTACGGCTGAATTCATAGATCATTAGTCAATCTAGCCGGAGTCACTACAATGACCTATACAGCACTACACTACATACAAGTCGGAACCACTAAAAAGGTCTGTACGACAAGACTGGGTGTAACATAATTATGCTCAATATTGCGCTCTTATGATAGTTGGGCGATAAATCGCTAGTCACCTACGAGTCGGAACCACCTATGATGGTCTGTACGACAAGACTGTGCACCTAAATTGGATCAAATGTGAGCATATGGTGCGGGATGTGACATTATATACAAGCATGTGTCATATCTCTGGCTAATCACTAACACCGGGGTGCAGGTTTATGAGCTCTATGCTTCTCAATAAATCACAACCGTTATTCACATTTACAATTCATAAACTCACCTGGGCTTACCTGAGCGTCCACAGCACCACAATTATATATTATGCATCATATACTAATTCATATATTGAACATAATTTATATGCATGGCATTTCAAGGCATACTTTCATTTAAACGCATTTTCTGGGAAAATATCAAGTATATAAGTATATACTGAAAATCAAAAGCCCACTCACTGGTATGTCGAAGGGTCGTAGCCCTCGAGTCGCCCTTGACTGCGCTCGTCCTCGGGATAAGCCTCCCCTATATGCGAAACAACTATAAAAACGTCAATTTAAAGTACATAACCAATACTAGCTAATAACTTCTCATACATTGCTCAAATGGGATGTTTGAATATATCAACGTGATCTACACAACCTCACGAACATCCCCATATTTTTAGAAAAAAATTCCGACTTCCCACGCGCCGTCACGTGCCTGCCAAGGCACGGCCAGACGCGTGGTCCACGCGCAAGCACGTGCCTGGCACACTAACGGTAACAGTGACGCTGTTAGGAATATTACGTGGAATATTCTGTTAAAAAGTAACAGAATCTGTTAGTTTTACCTGACGACGTCAGAATATTCTGTCAAAGTTGACAGAATATTCTTCTCCTTCTTCCTTGGTTCGCCGATGACCTCTGTGTTGTCCATCTCTGGAAATTAGAAAAACCTTCATTTCTCTTCCATTTCTTAACCAATTTCCATGAAAATTGAACCAAAATGATCCTTATAATAAGTAGAACAAAATCTTACCAATTTTAGAACCTAAAGTTCACGGGATCTCACCGGAAAAGCTTCGATAATCCGGCCACATTTTCAAACTCGTCGATCTCCACTTCCCGACGTCCAAATCACCTCGTTTTTCTTCTCTGAGCTTCGTGGAGATGATCTAAAGCTCTCTAGAAGCTTAAAATCTCCTAAAAACTCTGCATTTATGTGTGCATGAACAATACCTTCTTGACGTCGATCCGTGCGTAGATGGTTAGTTTCGAAGTTTGTCCGTATGTTTTGTACAGATTTTCTGAAAAATTCGAGAGGAAGGAGAGAGAGAAGGCACGGGAGAGAGGGAGAGTTTTTGTGTGTGTGTGTGTGGTCCACGTGGATTACCAACCAAAACCAAAGAAAACACTTTGGGTCCTAAGTGTTCCAAAATTTAGGAAAAATTTAGAATTTGTCCAAATAAAACTTAACCCACATAACCACACAAAACGTCCAGGGGTAAATAGGTAATTTCACGCCTAGAAATATAATATTTCGAGACGGGCTATGACATTCGGTATCTTTTGTTATAAACTAATAATTAAACCTAAATGTACAAGTGATTAGAGGGGGAATTTAGAACTATTTCTAAAGTCTTATAAATAAAGTATGATTAAAAAAAAATTTCAGACATACATTCAAAGAATTTATAATGTTTGCTGCATTGGATCCCTCGTAAGTGTTTACACCAAATCATTCCATAATTATAATTGCCAAAAATAATACAAAAATTGTCTCATACAATTTGTAACTAAACACAGGCCCTTTCTTTTTTGGCTGGAATGAAACACGTGTTAATTAGGTTGATTAGGACTTAAGTGCTTCATTCAGTTAATTTTAAATCAACTTTGAAATATACCTTGTTTATATTATAGGTAGCAAAAAGACCTAAAACCATCTTTTTGTGGTGGCCAAAACTTTTCTGTAAATAAAGTCGTCCCAGCCCACCTATCAATTTCATCACCCCATTAGAAAAATAAAAAGTGAAGAATGTAGATCGCTAGATCTTGTGTTTGATTTTCTCTTTGCCTATTTGGTACGTAAATGGACGGAAGGATTTTCATCAATCGGTGAGTGCAATTCACCACCTATTGCAAAATTTTGGAAGGAACATATTCTCTCTTTCTGGTCGCCGCCAATGGCAATTTGGCACAGCAATCCTACGTGGGCCTTGTTTCTACGCACTGTGTTGCATGGCCATTATTGCCATGCATGCCCGACAAAAAGCTAACCCTAGTAGTGGGTCCCTACCTGTGGCCAATCAACTCACCCTAAAGTGCTTTCTTGTAGGACCGACCCGCTTGGCCATTGGGTCCCTCGTCCAACGTCAACAAGATTTCCATTAGCTTTTTGCTCCAATATCTGATGTGAACAATGCTTCATGATTCTAGATTACGTCTACAGTTGCCTTTAATCAAGCTAGTTACGGAGTACAAATGTTACTTTAGGAAATTAAACATGGAGAAGTGTCTCGTTTAACCGAAATACCGTTATGTGTACTGGAGCATAGAGTTTCAATTTTGAGGGTCTCAATGTTGAATATTCAAAATTTTTAGACGAAAAAAGAACAAAGTGTGATTTCAATTTGTTTAGTGCATCGAACATGTGGTGAGCTTGTTGTAGTCATACAAGCCATTATGCGCACATTTCATCATATATTGACATTTATTGAAGCAATTTGTTGAGTGCTCTTGAGAGTATCTGTCGAGTTATATCGATGCAACATATTGAGTGTTGTTGAAATATTCCTAGCGTGCGTTACACCAAATGCTTGGTGGGCATGCAAAAGTCTTGTGTCAAACATTTGGAAAGTCTTTGGAGGTTTTCATACACTAGAAGAAAAAAGCTCATCTACCATGGTTGATGCCCGTGGTAGATTGCAATCCACCACGGACAATGTGCCCGTTAGTAATCTGGATGTGATAAAAAGTCACAGTTTCAACCACGAGCTATGGCCGTTGTCTAATATGATGCAACCACGGATTGTGCCCATGATAGATTAGAATCTAACACCACATGCACTATAGCCGTTGTGGATTCCAAATTGACCACAAACAATGCCCGTTATAAAACAATTCCCAAAAATTAAAAAAAAATTATTCAATAAAAATTATATATATAATATTTATATACAAATTGCATATTTACTACAATATAATGATTACATAAAAAACCACATATTCAAAATACAAATATTATAAGTTGTACACTAAAACTAACAACAAAACCAATGAGTTATACTAAGTGCCAAATAGGCCTCTAGTTCTCAAAAAATAACAAAGACATTGTTAATTGAAGACTACACATTTCTTGGAACACCTCCGAACAAAAGACTTGAGAGTGAAATACTACCTTTAATGCTTGAGCTTCAGAAATTGGTGCCTCTCTCTATCCATCCATATAGACATAAGCATATGGATGAAAATAGTGAATAGATAAACAAAACTTGAAGCTAAATTAACAAGTAAAAATTTAAATAGACAAATCTCTAATGGTCCACACATGATGCCAAAAAATTAATCAATAAAAACTTGAACATTTATACAGAACTAACCTCAACAAGATTATGTGGTGCAAAACTAGCATTGCATTACAGAGAATGGATCAAATGTAGCCAAGAACTTAAATTACAATCATCAAATTTTTAAGATATTCTTCCTATCCGCTCCACCTCTAAAACTAGCATTTCTTCATTGCTCCGTTCCATCTCCCAATTGACCGAAGTCACTAGCTCATGATCAATTGCTTACACATTCAAGTTATCTAATGCACATAGACTAAACACAATATATAATTACTTGATTAAATTAAAAAAAATGGAAGAATTGAAATTTATAAACATTAAAACAATAAAATAAAAACGATGAAGCTTAATTACCCCAAGTGAAAAGCAATCCATTTGATGCAGCAGAGGAGGTGTGCTCGCGGTCGCAAGCAATGTCCAGCCACCGCCAATTAGCCCTTGTTGTGCACCCAAAAAGCTCCAGAGAACTGCTTCGGGATCCTCAACCATGGCTCCTTCCCATTCCGACCGGTCTGCTCGAACTTGCAATATCCCCACACGTAAATCGCCCTCTTCATCGGAATGCTCACCGGCCGGTTGCAACCCAGAAGCTCATCAATGTCAATTTCCATAAATTCCCTTCACATACTGAACCACAAAGTTGCAAGTCAACAAATTTGACAAAAAATTAACAAATCTTAATCCAATTGAAGGAGAAAGTTGGGAGCTTCACAAAATGGGTTCTCTGTTTGGTTACCTGGGAAATGGAATAGTGGTGAATTGGGATTTTGTCGGCAGCCAAACAGAGGGGAGAGAGAGAGAGAGAGAGAGAGTGGCGGAGATACCTGAGGACTCAAAGTAGACGAGGAAGAAGACTGAAAAATGGTTGTCGTTGGTGAAATGTTAAGAGAGAGAGAGAGATCTTCTGAGGACTCAAAGTGGACGAGGAAGAAAACTGAAAAATGGTTTTCGTTGGTGAATGTTAAGAGAGAGAGAGAGAGAGGAGATTGACAAAGGTCGGTTTAATTTCTCACGATTTGAGGAGGGGGAGTTTTGCAGTTACTAGCTGATGGGATGAGATAAATCAATAAATGAAATTTGAACCTCCTTTATATTTTGAAAAGCGTGCGGGAGTGTTGTTAAATTTTCAAATTTCAAAGATGTTTGAAATTTTGCAAAATTCTTGTCCCACGTCCTCTAGATTTTTTAGTTAAGTGTGTGTGATTCCATCACATATTATGTCCGTGATAGATAACAAAAAGACGATGTGGATGTTAATAATATTAACCACAAGCATTGTCCGTGATGGTTTTAGTATATTTATAACGTTCAATTTTGCGCGTGGTCATTTACTGTTATTTTACAACGAGCTAAGATTTGTCCATGATAAAAAATTGTTATTACTACGTGCTTATTATGCCCGTGGTAAATTTGTACTTTTTATAACGAGCTCATAAAGTCCATGGTAAAATTGTCGTGGTAGATGAACTATTATGTTGTAGTGATAGGTTGTTTTACAACATCCAGGTGGTCTCGAAACCACCTTAATCCCTACATGGACCCGCCTTTATTATGTGATATTATTATTCTACTTAAATTATAAGACATGTATTATCACTTTAGAAATGAGACATACCAATTACATCGTCCACAGTTCACTCATATTTATAACAAATATAATGATACATCACGTGGTAGGTTTTCGATATACTCCTTCAACTTATTAAAACAACGAGTACATGCTATGTTTACCAAATATTTGTATCATCTCTCTAATAAAGGTAAGGACCATCAACATAATACAAATATATGGTAAAAGTAACATTTTTTTAATAGTAATTAGCTTTTGCTAAGTGCTTTGCATGGTCAAGGAAGATACGTTTAATAGCTTCCATTATTGAGGCTGTTAGTAACATTTTTTAATAGTAATTAGCTTTTGCTAAGTGCTTTGCATGGTCTAGGAAGATACGTTTAGTAGCTTCCATTATTGAGGCTGTCAGCCCTTAAAGGTTTAATCATGGCTTCTTTCTCTAAGCTTTTTCAAAGTGAGATAAATAAAGGTGGGTGGTGGTGTTTTTACGAGCTTTTATGGGTCCTCGAAAGTGTTTTGGGGGGACAATACTTTGGAGCTTTCAGGCCAACAGTTTGACTTTAAGTCCCTCTAATTCCTATATGATATGACTAATACAAGATAGTAAAAGTCTAATTAGTAACTGAGTAGAAATAATCAAATAATCAAATAATCAATGGAGGCATTATAGGCGACTTGAGGGGATTGTATCTACAATAGGTTAACTTTTAACTTTTAACCCAAGATGCTTTTGAAAAAGATGTTTATTAATTACTTTATTGAAAGGTAAAACGGACTAGACTTGACACTCTTTGAATTTAGACTAGAATTGGTATTAAAACTGTATTTGGAACACGCATGAATGAATCTTTGCCAGAAACATGATGAAATAAACTATATTGTGCCACAAGCTTCGCAAGTATCATAGTAGTCTGAGGAGCTATCGCTTAGTTTTTGGATTATGTGTTAGGTTTAAAATTCATCATACTTGAAAGACGTTTGAGGATATAAAGATTACCACATCGAAAATTTGAGAAAACTTACTAGAGTTTATAGGAGTTGAGCTACTTACTTCTCCTACATATTGCAAATTGTTTTTAAAATGGAATCTTAACTTAAAGTAAGTTGACTTTTAACATAGATAATGTGAATGCATTGCAAGCTAAAAATAGACACATGACATGAAATAAAAGACGAGAACAAAACTAATATAAGTGAAATTCATTATATAGACAAATCATTAATATCACACGTCCATTCTTTTTGTGTAGTGCATTATTCATTTAAAAAACGATACCTTAGTTGCTCAAGAGTTATATCGTTATTAATTTCATCAGTTAAACAGAATATGAAATCAAACATTCTATGTCACTTAAAGTATAAACTCCATGAAACTATAAATACATATTAACTACATTGTTTATCATAAGCAAGATCCACAATACAACAATAACAACAACAACAAAGCTTTATTTCACTAATTGTGGAGAGTCCAGAAGTGAGCTAATTACAAAAAGCATAATTAGGCTGTGAATCAAACAAAGACACGTACAGAAAACTAAAACAAGCAATCGTGTGCAAAGACTTGAGCAAGAAGCTTCAAAGAGATTAAAAGCCTCCCTCTGACCACTCGTCATCTCTGTCTGTCATGTATGACATTTCCACACAACTTTACCTTATATTATGCCATTGCGCGCCATTGCCATCCCACCACCACCACCATGCACACACGCAAAGATAAAAAGCCTTCAATTATCACCACCAAGAGCCCCCCTTACCCTTCGATCCCTTCCCATTTCCTCTTCCTCTCAACCAAAATCACAGCTTTCTAAATAAGCCAGTCACAAAAAAAAAAAAAACGCTTTCTAAATAAGCCATGAGAGTGCCCGTTTCTTCTCCACACAGCAACAACAAGAACCAATCTCCCAAGCACAACCCCCAGACTAATAACCCAAGTGTCAACTTTCACCTCGGTATTTCGAGCTTGGGGGGCTACGAGCCCACCTCGGTTCTCGACCTCCGTCACAGCCCCAGCCCCGTCTCCGCCGAAAAACCCTCGAAAATTTCGGCCATCCCCGACGTGCTGTCCCACTCGAACCATGATCCTCTCGAGTGGGAGGAGGAGCAAGTCCTGCACAACTTGGACTGGGACTCAATTATGAGGGACTTAGGGTTGCACGACGAAAACGTCCCAAATCTCAAGACTTCAATCCCACAATTGAATGCAAACGATCCTCAGATTTCGGAGTACCCCCATCCTCAGCCGTTCGATGCCACCCAGCTCGTCCACTCCGATTGGGACATCAATCTCTCCGAAGTGTACTCCTCCCAGAATTGTTACGACCATGTGACGAACGACTTCCATCAATCGGGCAACTGGAACGTAGGGCTTGATTTCATCGAGGAGTTAATCCGCGCCGCGGACTGTTTCGACACGGACGAGTTGCAACTTGCCCAGGTGATCCTAGACCGTTTGAACAACAGGCTGCGATCCTCCTCCCCGTCGAAACCCGTTGGGAAGCCGCTCCAGCGCGTCGCAGTTTATTTCAAGGAAGCTCTTCAGTCCCTCCTCAACGGCTCAGACACCGCGGCGCGCGAGTTCACTTCCTGGTCCGACATCGTCCAGACGATCCGCGCCTACAAGGGCTTTTCGGGAATTTCGCCCGTCCCGATGTTCTCTCACTTCACGACAAACCAGGCCCTACTGGAGGCTCTCAACGGCTCCACCTTCATCCACGTCATCGACTTCGACATCGGCCTGGGCGGCCAGTACGCTTCCCTAATGAAAGAGCTCGCTGAGAAAGCTGACGTGGCAAGCCGAAATAACGGCAACCCGGTCCCACCGGTGCTTCGCATAACTGCCGTCGTGCCCGACGAGTACGCCGTCGAGACCCGACTGGTTCGGGAGAACCTGTCCCAGTTCGCTCAGGAACTCAAGATTAGGTTCCAGGTCGAGTTCGTCCCCCTTCGTGCGTTCGAGATGATGTCGTTCAAGGCCGTCAAGTTCATGGACGGAGAGAAGACGGCGGTTCTTCTGTCTCCATACATCCTCCGCCGTCTCAGCTCCCAGAACAACATCTCCGGTTTTCTCGGTAACATGCGCCGCGTATCGCCAAGCGTCGTGGTGTTCATCGACGGGGAAGGGATGGGGGATGCCGGAACAACTTCGTTCCGGAGGAACTTCGTCTCTGGCCTCGAGTTCTTCTCAATCATGCTGGAGTCGCTGGACGCGGCCGTGGCGGCTTCCAGCGACGTGGTGAAGAAGATTGAGACGTATTTGCTGCGGCCGAAGATTCAGGCGGCAGTGGAGGAGGCAGGGAGGCGGATTCCGCCGTGGAGGGAAGTATTTCAGGGGGCGGGGATGAGGGCGGTGGAGCTGAGCCAGTTTGCGGACTTTCAGGCCCAGTGCTTGTTGGGGAAGGTCCAGGTCAGGGGATTCCACGTGGCGAAACGGCAGGCCGAGTTGGTGCTTTGCTGGCACGATAGGGCCTTGGTTGCCACGTCCGCATGGAGGTGTAATTAGCGGAGCTAATTAACATCAGCAGCTAGCTAGAAAACTAGCTAATATCTATTAAGTAGCCTATTCTCCTACCTATTGGGGTTTGGGGTGTAATTATGTGTTAAGTGTTAAGGTAATGATCCCGGCCGACCAATTTGTTTTGTTGGGTTTGGGAGTAGTTTTGCTGTTTTGGTGTATGTTTGGTTCTCGTTGGTTTTTCGTTTTTGTAACGATATGCATGCTATTTTTAGTAAAAAAAATTGCTCTGCGCATGCTATTCCTTGTTCTGTGGGGATTGGTTTACCGGTATACTGTACATGCCAGGCAATTGAAAGGAAAGTTCGTACTGCACAAGAAAAGTGGCTTTTATATTGGGCAGGTTGGAATTTATCAGTTCTTAGTGTTCCTTTTGTACTTCGTATTTGGATGAATTGTCTTAAGATTCTTAACCGTATGCTATCAAGACTTATGCTTCTTTTGAACCCTATCGTGCAAGTAATCTAATTCTTGCCATCTTTCACTTCAAATGATTGCAGCTTATGGATCTTTCAGCCTTGTTGAAATATTTTCAGACAAGCTTATTTCATGGTAAGATCTGGATCCTTTTCCTCAGAATTATCACATTTGTTAAATAGTTAGGTTCTCTTATGTATCACATTTGCTACCTTTTTACATATGCATCTTCATCTTTGCATATTTGCTGAGAATCCCATATTGCTTTGGTGTTGTTTCAGGATTATTCTAGATCTCTTTAAATTTGGTACATTGACAGTTTCATTAAATTTCTGATGAATAAGTTTGTATGTTTCAACCACAGTTGGTGAATTGAAAAGCAAAAATACAATGTTATTATATAACTAAAAGAAATAAGCATTTTGAACAAAGAAGAATAATAGGAAAACGGTACCCTACACATTTCAGTAGACCTCCACTTTCCTTTCTTTATGACCATGACACGATACCATTTTCCAGCAAGAGTCTTTCAGTAACATTCTTAGTAGAATATGTTTTCAACTATAGTTATAAATGAGGATCTAAGGAATCAGTAAATTATTTCCAACAATGTTATAAGAAAAGATATCACTACTAATTTTTTCATGCGTGTATCTGAGTTTGATAGATAACCTCATCATTATTTCCGTTGTCCTTGGGTGCCCAATGTACTACCATATGAAGTTTGCATTTCTTGTTTGGCTCCAACTTCCTACTGTTGATGTAAGTTCATTTTTAATCTTCTCTTTGGAGTGTTTGTATCAATACATATGGAAGAAGGATTATAAAGACACTTGTCTGTCACAAAGTTCAGTTGGTTGTAATTGTTATTTTATCTCTCCCTCATGCATGTATTACTAGGTCTTTTCATGATTTTAATCCAATTTTGTTGAAATATCATCTGTTAAAGATGTTGATGGACACTTGGAAGAAAAGAATTGCATATTCATTTGGGTATGTATGGGTGCCTTATCTTATGTTTATAGTTGAATTTTGAGCTGTGTTCAGAATGCTTCGTAGCATTTCACAGCCAACTGTGTTTATGTGCATACTTATGAGATATGGGCACGAGGGGAAAATTTTGTTGTAATTAACTACCTGCTTTCTTTTATAAAAAGAATAGTAAGTAATTTTGCCTTTTTTGCATCAGGGAGCGAAGCAGTTGTACACAAACCATCTACGCCCGTTCTTTTTGAAGCATCAAGCTATAATTGATCGAGTTTTGGTGCTCACATATAGCAAAGTGGTATTCCCTCTGTCTTTATATAGCATGGAGCAATATGAGTTTATTGAATGTTCCCTTGGTTAGCAGGACCCCTGAAATTGTTGGTTTAGATCAAAACAAATTGCTATGGAAGTGCTCTTTGTTGTTTACACTCTGTGGCTAAAATACTGAAATGTGCACTCATTGAGGTATTTTGGTTTCTATATCGCAGCACAAACTCCTTAGTGCACACAAAGCCGAGATTGAGTATGCTAGGGCTATGGTCATGAAGATGTTGGGTTCAGGTGAGAATGATTACTATCGACCACACAAGCTTGAAGTCAAATTCTCTTACTGAGGGATTATATACAATGGAACGATATATCATTAGGTTACTTAAACTCGCCAGTGAGCGGTAGGTCTCGGGTTCGAGACTTGGGAGCAGCCTCTCCATAAATGTGGGTAAGGCTAGCCGACATTCACCTCTCCCAGACCCTGCGTAAAGCGGGAGCCTTGTGCACTGGGTACGACCTTTTTTACAGTTGGTTGCCCTTTCTTGTTTTTAACAGACCAGCCGTCTAATTCAGATCTGCCACGGCATAATGCAATTGAAGGCCAGATTAGACCACCTAATCCAGATCTACCAGGGCAGAATGCGGTTGAAGACCAGACCAGATTAGACCAGTACCAGTTTCGGAGTCTGATCATGAGGATTAGTATTATTACTAAAAGGAGAATTGTTATTGCTTTTCGCATGTAGAGTTTTGAAACTCTTCTTTTTCCGGCGGAGGAAAGAGAGAGAAATACACCGCTTGAATTAGGTAGTCTAAATCTTTTGTTTGTCTTTTAATTAGTGAAATCTCTGAAGTAGCATAACAGATTACTAAGAAAAAAAAAGATAAACATATCCAAACTGTAGCTCTGTGACCTTAATGTAAAGAATAAGAGTGATGTTATTTAGACGCACCAAAATGGGTCATGCATACTAACAAACCATAAAACCGCAACACGAGTGAATTTCTTATACAACAGTACGTCCTACTTTTATTAACAAGTGAATGCAACCATCAGTTTTATGCGTCTAAGGGTGAGAACCGAAGAACTACTTGTACTAGAGTTTGCAGTCGGGATGGTTTGTAAGGTCCAAATAGAAGCACTCTTACAAGTAAAAAAAGAGTTGCAAAATATCTTGAAGAAAAATTTGGGCATAGGGGAGAGAACAAGGCATACGAGCTCGAGCCCAAGGCTTGTACTTGTATAGAAAGAGAGAAAATGGGGCATAAGAATCCGAAGCCACACATCGATTCAAAAACTCGAAATAGCAAATGGAAGTAAATCTACTATACACTCTTTTTCCAATGATACAACAATCTGCATGGCTCCCGGGGATCCAACTCATCAGCTACAAAGTTCACAAACAAACGTTACCGTTACAGAGAAAAGGGTTAAAAGTGTATAAATTAGTAAGGAAAACAATTTCTCTACGCTCAATCCGACGAAGGGTCATGGCTTCCCGAGCTCAATCCAACGAAGGGTCGCGGCTTCCCGAGCTCAATCAAATCTCTGTTACTACAAAGCGAGACTAATACTCCGTCTCAGCTGTTGCCCTCACCACCACCAGGCTGCTGCTCAAGGTTTGCTACTAAATCGGGTCCGCACACCCGTGTCAGTTCTTCCTGCATGGCAGCGAAAAAGACATACTTCATCAAAAGATGGACTGCACTCGTGCAACAGACTAGTGAAACTTTTCGCGCAACTTGGATTGCTTTTAACGCATCAAGCTAGGACTCTAATCAGCAAGGATTTTCTCCTGGAACCGGGTGTAATGGATGGCATACAAGTACAGAATGAACAAAATGCAAGCGTATGAAAACAAACCTTTATATTAGCATTCTCAGATGTCAGTTTCTCGCATTCCTCAGAAAGCCTATGCAGCTCTTCTCTGAGGCTATGATTCTCATTGCTCAAAGTCTCTACCCTTGCTTGTAGCTCTTCACACTCTGCCTGAAAAACATAAGAAACAGAGGAGCAATTTAGGCATATGAATTGTTTTTGTTCAGGTCTTAGCACATCATTCTTTAAAACGTATCATCCTCCTGTAGCACAGGAGGCATATCAAGAACGGCAGATAGAACACAAAATGCCTGCCAACAAGTGTGCAGAAGTACATCTGTACCTGCTTCCGTAATCTTGACCTCCTAGCTGACTCCCTATTTGATTGCTTTCTTTTCTGCCTTTTCAGTTCACGTTCATCCTGTCAAAATCATGAAAATCAAAAAAACCATTATGAGGATCTAAAACTATTACAAAAGGGTTTTTTAGAAATGTATTCATGAGACTTGCACCCCTGCAAAATGTCAATGGAATCCAATTTAAAAATTGAATGAACAATAAAATTTTAGCGTAATAGTTTTACCAACAAAACCATAAAAGTAGCAAAAAAAATTTCATTCTTATACACACAAGCGTAATAGTCAGGTTTTCTCTTGGCAGAGACAATCTAGCATGTTAGTTTACTCGATTGTTTCATTGGTGCTTCCAGATTGGCAGTCCTGGACCAAACTAAAAACAGCCAACATAACATGCCAAAAGTCTAGACCAATACAGTTTTGCATGGATAATGAGTACAAAATAACAATTTAGAAGATAACAGAAAGATCCCTACTTGAATCCAATGCTCGGCACCACCAGCTGAAGGAGGACCTGATGGATTTCCTCTTACTTTTGCAGCTCCAGCTCCAGCACCAGCAGGGGATGCATTCCATAAATCCATTCCGATATTCAGATTAGTTCCAGGCATAGAGACTGGCTTCCCAGGCACTGAAGCCTGAACAAGTGTCCCGGTGCTATTTTGTGCATTTGCCCCTGAAAAAGACTAACTGTAAGAAAACCATTTTAGAAAATAGAACATAAGCAGACAGTAGAGTGAACACAATTAATATACCATCCGCAAGCATCTTGTCAAAGCTTCCCTTCTTGTTTGCACCATACTCCTAAAGAGCAATTAGGTATGTTTTCATCAGAAGAAAGAGAATGCATCTTAAGAATTTTGTTAGGTTTAAAAGTCTAAAGATGTTATCTATGTGCAGATGTTGGCAAGCATAAACTGGCCAACACTAGTTTTCTAGATGGGTTTTGAAAGATTCCAAAACTCTGTTAGCCATTTGAATTAGTTACAAAGATCACCTATAATTATTTAGCTGTAATGCACATACACACCTGATTGTTAGCATTATCATCGCTTCCATCCGATGAACCCTCGCTACCACTTTCACCACTATAAAGCGGAAAATTTACAGTCAAATAACAAGGCAGTGTCAGTAGAAAATCTTCTATGGAACAAATGTAAAAAGAAGAGAAAAATCTAAAAATTGTCAAAAGCAAGAATCCAAAGCAAAGATCAGCACACCTTTGTGAAGCACCATCATTTCCTGAACCTGAAGTTGCTTTTCCACTCTCCACAACCTTGCCACCAGCCAAACCTGCATTTCCTGCAGTTCCCTTGGGTTTTTTGGTTGAAGCCCGCTCTTTCCCGTCAGGACCCTTCCCTTCGAACTCTGGGGTTGGTTGTGGTGCGCCTGGGGTCTACAGAACAATTAAATAAAAGAAATCAGCTGATCAGGTTGAGATCTTCCTAAATAACAGAGTCCATTTTTGTCTATGAAGATGACACGCATATGTATGCAAGAGGAATAGCATCATACCATCACCATACTGGGATGAGCATAAACTCCACCTGGAGGATACATGGCCGGATATGGAACTGGAGTTCCATATGGCGGCATCATAGGATGCTGAAAAATTGTAAACAACAAAATATAAAAACCACCTATTTCCAAAAAAAGAAGACACAAACAAAAAGCAACCGCTCCTAAGGAACATGTATGCTTGTATATCATTCAAAAGCAAAAGACATGTACCTGGGCTCCCCACATATAGGGGTGTGGAGTTGAGGAAGCAACAGTAGAGGCGAAAAAGGGAGGCGGAGTACCTCCAGGACCATAATAAGCCTAAACAAGAAAGTTTGCTGTAAGCTATTGTTTATCAGGATATGAATGATATCTATATGCTTGCTTCAAAAAAAAAAATTACATATTGATCCAGAATGTGTTTTCGTCATGAACCTGCATAGAGCTGGACCAATCGGGATATGAAGGTGTTGTTGGTAATTCCTGCACAATCATCAGAAACATAATAAAAACTCGAGCTGGAAAAGGAGTGAGGACGAGGACGGAGGATGGAAGGGAGGGGAAGTACCTGAGGTGTAGAAGCTTGTTTGGAAGGCTTAGAAGGAGTACCCTCTTCCCCTGTCCCCATGTTCTATTGGCTCAGCAAATACCCCTTTTAGTTCTAATTTTACCAGATCACGTTTAATTCTTCAAAATAATCTATGAAGAACCTGAAAGACACCAAAATTAACAGTCCTCAGATTCACTAATCACATGCTTAAAATTTAGCAGCAACAAAATTACTAATTCAATTAATCAAAAACAAGATTACTCGCTCAATTGTTGAAGAATCACATTCAAATTCTCAAGTATTTACTATTCAAACACACAGATTTGAAACCCAAAGCTAAAAAATTTACCCGATAGTGGATTAAATTAAACCTACCCCTTATCCAAATTTAACTAATTTTCCTATATCCAAGCTCAAAATTCAAAATTTCAATTGCAATCAAAAGCTGACAGTAATAAATTGACTCATGCAAACAACACAGAATTCAAATAAAGCTGAGGTTTTTGGCACAAATTGTGGAATACAAACACGAAATCCAAAGGCAATTAACGATAAATCAGGCCAGGAGACGCGTGATGCGAGAGAATTATATAAGAAGAGAGAGAGAGGAGCTAGAGAGAGAGAGACCTGCTTTCATGGCGTTTAGAGAGAGTGAGGTGGAAGTCCAGGTGGAACTGCACTTTATTTAAGATCAACGGCTATGAAATTAGGAATCTAGGGTTTTGAATTTGGAATTTACACCCCAAAACTCTGAAAAGACAAGTGCAAGTGCGTCCAGAGAGAGAGAGAGAGAGAGAGAGAGGAGAGAGGAGAGAGGAGAGAGGAGAGAGAGGGAGGCTCTGTGTGTGTCCGTTGGCTGCCGCCTCCTGGGCTTTCAGTTTGTCGTTGTTTAGTTGGGACGGTGAGTTTTGGTATGGGGGAGTGAGTGACTGGATATGTTGTGTGGGTGCGAGATCCAGTGTTGTGGAGGTGTACCGGAAGAGGAGGTTAGGGTTTGGCGGGGGAGACACGTGCGAGGAAGAGGCGTCCAGCTGTCCACGTTTCACTGGATTAGATCGTGACGATGCAGAAGCCACGATGACTCATCCTGACAACTACCTTTTTTATTATTTTTATCTTAATTATTATTTTATTTTGTTACTTATATTTTATTAATTTATCTTCGTCTTATCTCTAATCTCCTCTCCTTCCATCCGGTTTCTTCTAGTAACTCTCCTTGATTGGCGGCCACGTCAGCTTAAAATTGAAAATTATTTATTTATTTATTTATAGGTGAACAATACTACCGAATTAACTGCATTTCAGAGTGTAATTTTAAAAATAGATAATGAATTTTCATTTTTTTTATTTTGTACTATAAATGTTGTGTTGCAGGTTTATTTGACTGAACTATATGAGGAAGAGAGGCTGGTGACAAGAGAGAGAAAAGGGAGATTTAATAAATAAATTAGCTAATAGCAACTATGCATTGTAGCCGTTTTTGATGTTGTGAGGTATGTGTTGTATCACACCATTGTGCTTTTATTTATAATAGTACGATATGTTAAATCGTTACCTTAATAGGATACAACTCTAATAGGATAATAACTACTAACTGGAATATTCCAAGATATCCCTAGATACACTAGGATTTACACAATCATATTCTCATATTCTTATTATAAATATGACTGCAACACTCCTTATTGAGTGTGGAAAAACTCAAACAAAACATCGTATCAGATTTTCAACAGTTAAGGTAGAACAATTGATGAAGTTGTCGGCACAACGGGCAAATGCGAGTCTCTAATATAAAGAAAGTATGCATCGGTAGTAAAACTCACAAAACCTTGTTATGGTAAAACCTAAGGCAAATGAAAACTCATAGACTAAAGAGAAAAGTGAGAAGTATGCATAATGTCTAAAACAAACGTCAAACAGGACGAAAGTAGTGAACTCAACGAAGTATAATCATCCCAGGATGAGTGCCTCATTAAAACCTCGTTAAGTAGCAAAAACCCAGTAGGAAAAATGCTCCTAATCGTAGGAAAAAACAGTACATAAAAATCAAGTGAGTATGCTTCAGGATACTCCCCTGAGTTATACATAACTTCCAAATAAGAGAATTACAAGCAATTTAACTCAGATAATTTATGCATACCGATTCCTTGGACGAGCTTCTAAAAAGTAGACTTGGGCAATGACTTGGTAAAGAGATCGGTCAGGTTGTCCTGAGAACGGATTTGCTTGACTTCAATGTTCTGATGTTGTTGTTGCTGGTGAGAATAAAAGAACTTCGGCGTTATGTGCTTAGTGTTGTCTCCCTTGATGTATCCATTCTTTAACTGCTCGATACATGCTGCATTGTCTTCAAAGATCATCGTAGGAAGGTCAACAACGGTAGAAAGACCACTAGTGCTTCGAATATGTTCCATGACTGCTCTCAACTAAAAGTACTTACGTGATGCTTCATGCAGGGTGAAGATCTCAGCATGGTTCGAAGAAGTCACAACTAGCATTTGCTTGGTAGACCTCTAAGATATAATGGTGTCTCTAACGGTAGAGACATAGCAAGTTTGAGAACGTGCCATATGTGGGTCAGACAGATAATCAGCATCTGTGTAATCAACAAGGCAAGAATCAACCCGAGGACCAAGGGGGCGGCGACTCCTCTCAAGGATTTTTGGGTGTAGAACAAACTCAAATCCGTCGTACCCTTAAGGTAGCGAAAAATATCTTTAACACTATTCTAGTGTTTGTGTGTAGGTGCATTGCTGTATCTAGCCAAAAGATTAATAGCAAAAAAGATGTCAAGTCTAGTGCATTAAGCCAAGTACAATAAAGCACCAACTGCACGTAGGTATGGAACTTTAGGCTCTAAAATCCCTTCCTTATCCTCCTTGGGACATAAAGGATCTAGTTTAGCATCTAGAGTCCGAGCGACTATACGCGTGACCAATGATCCTTTGATCCACATCGGTAGCACATGTCCATTTCAGTGGAAACCGATTAAACGGTAGTTTTTCCCTTGTTCTTGAAGTTTGGGGCCTCATGTGCAAAAGGTTGGCACTTCTGGGTCAAATTTCCTCATTTTGGTAGCCTTTGGCTCTATTGACCTTGGGCTTATAGGTGGGCTTGCCGCCCATTACCACAGCCATGACTATTTTTCCGTAGTTTGTGGCTGCTATAAATGGTTGTATGCGCTTCAGGTGGAGCGTTCGAGCTAGTGGGTCGAGCTTGATGATTTCTCATCAAAAGCTGGTTCTGCTTTTCAGTGAGAAGTAAAACAAAGATTTAATCTAAAAATTTGGTGAACTTTTGTGCTCTATATTGTTACTACAAAACAATATTGGTGGCATGGAAGGTCGAATAGGTCTTATCCAGGAGATCTGCATCTGTTAAGTCCACTTTATAGAACTTAAGCAATGATCAGATTCTACAAACTTCAGAGTTGTACTCATTCACGGACTTAAAGTTTCGGAAGCGTAAATGCTGCCAATCGTGTCTTGCTTCAGGCAAGTAAATATCTTCTGGCGATTAAAACGATCATCCACAACAAGTCAGAGTGTGGGTGGGTCCTCCTCAGCGAGGTACTTGATTTGCAGTGCATCATGGATATGTCTTTGAATGAAGATTATTGCAGTAACTTTCTGAGCTTTATCAACGAGGTTGGCATCGGTAGGTTCCTTGATGGTGGCTCTAATACCTTTTACAGTAAGATGGAGTTTCACGTCTTAAACCCACTTTTGGCTGTTTCTTCCAGATACTTCCAGAGCAAAAAAATTGAGCTTGTTTAAGTTCGACATGTCCCTAAAATGGAAGGTACAATAAAATGTGGTTAGTCATATGGTAATCTATAGAAATACATCGTAGAACATTGGGGTTCTATATAAATGTATTGGTTTAATAATTAGCTTTCATGTGGTAAGTTTTGAATGAAAACCTCGGGTTTCAAAGGCACTAAATATGAAACTACAGGCTCAATTTAGTTTTATGAACAATTAGTTCATAAAGGAGAGGTTCCAGCAAGAACATAAAATGTAATATGCTGATTTAAGTGTAGTGGATTTGAGTTGCTTCGGGAACTCAAGTGTGAAAGCTTCGGGACTATGAAAGAATGTCAATGGTTCAAAGTAGAAAAATAAATTATTGAATCGTTAATGTCCAAAAGTGATCTTTAGGTCAATAATTTTGGATTAATTATTAGATTAATAGACTGCAGGTCACTTTTAATTAATTCAATAGATCGAGACCAAATGGGGTCGATCGTGGAAGCAAAATAATGACATATGAGTCATATTAGCTTTGGTTGGTGATAAACCAAGTGATAATTAAATTAGAATTAATTTGCGCAACACAAAGTACCCCAAAAAATATATTTGGGTATGAGTTATAATGTGGGTATGCCAAAAATTGGCATTGAATCAAAAGAAAGGACGCGGCCCAGCCAAAAACTAGGCTAGTAATGACACGAGAACAAGCCCTACAGTTCGGCTGCATGTCATTGGGCCTCGAGAGGGCTGCAGGCTTCTGGGCCGTATGGTCTGGGTGAGCCTGGTTTAGGCCAAAAATAAGGCACGGGTGCAAACCCAGCGTGTGCTAGCTTACAAGTTGGTGCGGGGAAGTCCAACCAAGGCTGGATTTCTGGTTTTTAGGCTGGGGTAGGTCAAGCCCAGCAGTGCAAATGTTGTTGGCACCAAGGCATAGGCGAAGCCCAGAAAGCAACAAGCTTGCTGCAGGCAGGCCTGTGCATAGGACAGAAGGTCCAACAACTCTGGGTTGCTGGTGTTATGCCAGGGATGCATAGGATAGGTCCAAGAAAGCTTTAGGCATTCTCGGGATGGGCTGGGGCTGCAAGCCCGTGAGTAGCCTCGACCTGGGTTGTCTTACGTGAGCAACAAAGCCTAAAGGGCTGTTACCGTGTGGTCCAAGACGTCAAACAACGATGTTCCCATTTTTTCTCTATGCGGCTAGGCTACAGGCCAGCTGCGATGGTCAACAATGATGCCTATGGCGGCGCAGCAGCAAGTCGCAGCCATGCCATATAATTCCCATTTTTTTCTGACTTTTCTAGGGTTTTAAGAACCTTAAATTGCTTCTAATTTATTTATATATCGGAAAGAAAATATAAATATAGGAGGTTCATGCATCATGGGTATGTTTTTATGCTTCGTGGACATTTTAAATATCTTATTTTATTTTAAGTGTACCTGATTAGCAGAAAACAAATAAAAACCTTTGAATTTTGTAGAAGAAAACCTCCTCTTACTCTCCTTACCTTAATAGGATTACAACTCTAATAGGATAATAACTACTAAAGGGAATATTCTAAGATATATCTATATACATTAAGATTTACACAATCACATTCATATTCTAAATATGACTGCCACATGTTAAAATTATTTCAATCCATGTTTTCGTATGAATTGATTTTTAGGAAAACTAATGAAAAGGGCTTGAAAACTTTGAGTTTTAATGATAAGGACAAAATAAAGGGTAAAGTGAATAGTACCAGAATTGACTTTTTAGTGTAAAAATGTGGTTTTTCGTTAAAGTGAACAGTACCGGGTGCTTTTCGTTAAAGTTCCCTTGATTTTTTTGTTAATTTATTAAATTGACAAAATTTAGAATCTCATGACCTATTTTGAAAATCACATCAAACTTGAAAAGTGTGAAATGTAGTAAGACCAAATACTTATGATGCACTTTCTCAATTTTATTTTCCTCTCTTTACTTGCCAAATTTTTTATTATTGCATGGTTTATTGGATAAATAAAACTTCGTTTTTTTCTCAAGATTTTTTGTGACTGATTCTATAACGCCCCACCCCCGAGATATATATTTCCGAGAAATAATTCCGATGATAGGCCTCAATTAAACTCTTGTTTACATTACTACCAATAATCATGATTCTTTATTTAATTTTCATAATCCCTCACAAAAACTAGAACCAAAATTAACTTACCAAAACTTACCATTAAATTTTTATAATTTATCACCAATTTCTTCTCTTGAATCAAATTCCCAACTAAAGATTAAATCTCGATTATTAAGGCTGCATCTAACTCTTGTTAGACTGCCTACGTACCCTTTAACGGGATTAAGCTTTTCATAGTTCATAATTCCGTTTAAATCCATTCTTATAGCCATTTCCGAAAATATTCTAGAATCGGAAATATTTAACATTAGCTTTCACAATCGAATCACATCAAATGGTTACCAATTACGGATTTAAAATACATAAATTTGCATAAAAAGGCAGCGTCGGCCCATTGGCCACGCGCCGCTGCACGTGGTGGTCGGCTGCCCCGACTTGTCGGAAAATTCAAACTTTTATACCTGTGATCAAGGCCAATTTGACCTGGAAAAGCCTCAATTCGCCACGAACCTGCCGGAACTCTAGAAAAGGGTGTTCCTTGATTCGTCCTCAAATCGACTATGACGCTCCAACCAATGATTGGGCATTGTTCCTGAGCTCAAGGTGAGGTATTTTGATGGTGATGATCGATGAGGAGGGTTGCAGAACAGCGAATCACCGTCGGGTTACCACCGCACCCACCGGTGCTTTTTTCCACGAAACTGAGGCCAATACTTTCGATTTTTGGTTGGAAATGGAAAGGGGAGGATTGTGGGATATTTTTCTAGGTGGTGAATGGCTTCAATTCGCCAGAAAATCACCGGAAATGGCGTCGGAGGCCATGGAACCCGCTAGGTCGAGTTGCGAGTCAGAAAAAAGGTCCGGTTCCTTTTTTTTCTTCTCCCTCATTTCCCCTCCTTTCCTTTCTTCCTGATTGGCCAGTCCCATTCCTCCTTTCTCTCATTTCTCTCATTTCTCTTCTCTCATTCTCATCCTAGCCGTCCATCTCTCTCTTTCCTTTTCTTTTCCTTTCATCCCAACCACACATGTGGCATATCACATGATTCCAGAAAATCTGGAGCCTTCTAAAGAAGGTTAAAATTACAAAAATATCCCTGAATTTAAATGTTAATAACTTCTTCGTTCTAACTTCTTTTCACGAATGATTTGTGCCTATGCGTTCGTGATATCGAGCTCTATTCAAACATATAAATTGTGACCTCGAAAGGTCTACGGATCTTAGGAAATAAATTTCCAAACTTCAAACTTCATAACTAGTTTAATTTAAAACTAAATTCAAATAAATTAATATAAATTCTTGAAAATAATATAAAATCTCAATAATACAAATACGTAAATTATAATAATTTCCGGTAATAAAATTCTAAAATTCTTCAATTAAATTTTCATAACCATAAATCGATTTATTTTCGATTTTCTCCACATATTCATATATTTAAATTTTCAAGATATTACATATTCACATAACTTATGATCAAAACTGTTCCTATGATAAATCATTCTGTAAATATCATTTCTGCAAAAAATTAATTGAAAATAAGACGGTTTAGTCAATCAACTACATAAAATAGATACACAATTCATAATTCTTTTATCGAATTCTTCTCTCTATTTTTATACAATTGGATGACTCAAAGATCTCATATTTTATTAACTTTTTGCAGAAATTATCTTTACATAGTGATTTTATAATATGAACAATTATGATCATAAGCACTAAATTTGATGAATTGCTCATGAAGTATCTTGAGAAGAAACTCATGCTCGATCTTAAGAAGCCAAGTTGTTCTCATAAATAAAACTTACATGTGAGGCAAAAAATTTCAAAGAGTAGATGATGTCAGGAAATTCCTTTCTTTTTTTTGTTTGAAAAATTGTTGGCACATTTTCGTATTTCAGACACTAATTGACATCTTATATGACTCAAAACTTGCACGAATATAAGATCTAAGAACTGTCATAGCTTGATTACAATTGTTTGACTAATAACTTCTCAATTTTTTTTTGTGTAAAATATGATTATTGTATTGTTGGATTGATATATGTGTTGATCAACTCGTGTTCATATATGAACATAACACAATTATAAGTGCGTAAACATAAACATGATCGATATATATTCCTACACATAGCATATAATATAACGATGTATTGTATTGTATTGAATTCAATCAAATTATAACAAGTGTTAGGGACTTTCTTTTTCTTTTTTTTTCTTTTTTTTTTTTGAATAGAGACGATATAATTTCATTACCATAACCAAACACTTACAATGATGCCATATGGGTACATGTACTCCAGTGATCAATTTCTTGATCTGAAGGTAATAAGCACAAATTACAAATAATGTTTTATAACCCATATACGGCGATCCTACAAAGAATACACCACTACAACGAACAAGTAGTCCCGAGAAAGAAATGTCCCATGAGTGACATAACAAGTTCTGAGACCCTCACCAAAACCCACACGAAACAGCGAGGTTACAAAATCACAGAAGCAACACAAAATCGATTGCCGAAGCAACACATACTAGTAAAAAACAAGGTGACGTGTCCACAATAAAGGTGCAGTTGTTGGCAGTAGGCGTGGGGAGCATAGGCAGAGGCACATTCAGAAATGTCGGGAGGTGTACGAGGCCAGCAAAAGCCAAGACGAACATAGAGAGGTAGGGCGGAAAGGAATCCAGCCAGAGCCACCACAGTCGTTGGAAATTCCACCATAAACCAAAACCCAACATGAAAGTACCAAGAGCCGCCAACGATACCTCCGACCGGAGTTGGTCATAGTAATGGCAAGAAAAAGCAGCAGCGACATGGATGGAAAAGGGAAATCCAAGACCACCCACTCTACTAAACTGCCATCCCCACCACCACCACGAACCCAAAGATGACACAACGATATTTCCAAGGGCAAAGCCCTTAGATGTCTAAACAACCGATAGAAAACAGCTGGAAAATATGCAACCTACCACGGCGGTGCCTAGGAAGCCATAACCGGGAAACTCCAAGTGCAAACCCCACCCAGGAATTGTCAAGCAATATGCATAAAAGAGAACAGAGAGATTGCAGAAGAAGAAGGAGAAAACAGAGAAGGTTCAGAAAGAGAAAGATAAAGAGAATGAATTTTCACTTGTATTTTCTTGAAAATGATTATCTGGTTACAAGGATACAGTTGCTATATAGGTGAATACTTAGCTAATTGCCTTATCTGAATCTAACACTTAGCAACAATCCTAACTGAATATTATAACATCAACAATCCTAACTGCCTTATCTATTTGGCCAACTCTAACATCCCCCCGGAAGCTCATGGTGGTCCAATCATGAGATTGTTGCAGTTGAAGAGTATCTGGCAATCTAAACTCTTTTTGGATAGTATTCCTTGCAGTTGGATAGTGGAGTATTTGGTCACTGTTGCACATATACTCTACAATAAGAGATCTCTAAACATCTGGAGCTTGTATTTTACCATTATATCGTGTATACCATAGTATCCAAATTAGCGTAGACTTGGTGCCCCCACCCTTATCAGAAATTCTCATATGGTAGCCTAACTGAATATCAAATATACTTCCACCTTTGCATAATCGAAGTACATAAAATCCTCGGAACTCATGTATAACAGTTTGAGTATGAACACCAATTTTTGCCTTGTTGTCAGAGTTAACAACTGGAAATATCACTTGAATACACAATTGTAAACCCACTGAAATCAACTGAGAGTCTACACTTTCCTTGTCAATACATTCCAAAACTTGTTTTTCTGCATCATCTAAACACATTTCATCTTCTGAAACAATGAAGTGAGAGAGAAAACCAGACTGGCGATCATAAGCTGTATGAATTTCAACATTAGAATTGCTCTGTAAAGGAGTTTCATGATTTTTGTGTTGTTTATGGGGCGCAGTGGGCTTTCTGACGGTGACTTTCTTCATGGTAGCCAACTTATTAGATAAGTCAAATGAATTGAGGTCTACCAGGACATGATCAAGTTCTGGCTCATCTTCACCTTCATCATCTACAGGGTGTTCATTCTCAGATGAGTTTGATTTATACTACTCAGATAAGCTGTTTCCCACATTTGGATATCCAACAAATCCCAAAACTACATTACTAGAAGCTGAGAGACAATCAACATCAAAATGATCTTTCTATGAACAAATTTGATGTGTAGTAATTTCAGGTGCCAGAGAACTAGGATATAGAGATGGAGGTGAGCTAAGAATTCCATTATAACTATCGACATTATTACCATAGCTTGACCTAAAATTGGATTGAGCATGATAATCACCACTGAAGCCAACATGAAATTGAGAGCTAAAGAGAGGAAAGAAAGAACTTTTTGTCTCACATTCAACAATAGCACAATTCACAATGGCTTCCTCAGCGAGCAATTGTGCACGAAAGTCCTTGAGTGAAATGATACTCTCACGCCCTTTGAGTACACATTTAAATGTGTTGTATTTTGGAGGGAGTCCATTCAATGCAATGATCACAAAGTCTTCATCAGCAAGTGTGACACCAAGAATAGAAAGTTCATCCCTTGCTTCTTTAATTCTTTGAAGATACTGGGAAATTGAATTTGATCCCTTCTTAATGTTGTAAAGATCAATCTGTAATTTGATTATACTGGTTTTTGTACTTAAGAAAAACTGGTTTTGAAGACGAACCCACATCTCTTGAGAACTCTTGCTACCCATCATACAGGAAATAGCAGATGAAGAAAGTGTGGCAGTAATTAACAACATCAAGGAATGATCATGCATTTTCCATACTTTGTACTCATCGATTTCAATTCTTGAAGATGAAGTACCAAATGTTACCTCTAAATCTCCTGAAGAAGTAAAAGAAAACTGAGCAAGACAGAGATTTGATCCGTCAACGAACCCCATAATTCCATGGACTTCAAGCATCAACTGCATCTGAAAACGTCGTTGTAGATAGTTGGTCTCATTCAGTTTCATAGTAACAGACGTCGAAACGGATGAAATCAATCCAGTGATCAGTGATTGCAAGATTTGAAGTTGATTCGTAGTTACCCTTTCGAAAAATTGTAGAGAAATCTGTCTGAGGAAAAGACTTAAACACCTGGCGTGCACAATCTTTCAAAACGAAGAATAAAGAACTGGGTAATCTTGATACACCCACAAGATAGAAAAAGAAAGAATTTCATGTAGCGAAAGGAAAAAGGAAAGATCGAAGAAGCTGATCAAGCTTTAATGGCTCTTGATACCATGTCAAGCAATATGTAGAAAAGAGAACAAGGAGATTGCAGAAGAAGAAGGAGAAAACAGAGAAGGTTTAGACACAGAGAGAGAGAGAGAGAAAGAGAATGAATTTTCACTTGTATTTTCTTGAAAATGATTATCTGGTTACAATGATACAATTGTTATATAGGTGAATACTCAACTAACTACCTTATCTGAATCTAACACTTAGCAACAATCCTAAATGAATATTATAACAGCAACAATCTTAACTACCTTATCTATTTGGCTATATACTCTAATAGGAGCTACACGAACACCACCATCCAGGCCAGAAGAGCAAAACAATCGAAAAGCAAGGCAAAACCACGAAACAAACCAAAACCCACCCAAAATCCTATATCTAAGGCCCAAACAGGAGCATGTGCTGCAATAAATTGGGGAAGTGGGTCGAAGGCTCGCTACGACACCAAGAGAAACAGGTTGCGCATAGAAGAGTGCGGGGGAAAAGTTCTGTTCAGACCAAGGAAAATGGAAGGAAAAGAGAGCAACAAGGGGAAGGGGTCGGGGTGTGGATGGAAGGGAAATGAGTGGGTTGCAGCAAAGGAGGGGAGTGGAACCAAGAGGTGGAGAGACTAGGAGGGGGAGCTAGAGAGAGGTGGGAGGGGCTGCCGCTGGCCCAAGCCTAAGCAAGAGATCGGCAGCTGGAGGTTTTCAAGGCTAGGGTTGTCACCAAGGCAGAGAGAGGAAAAATTTAAACAAAATTAGAAAACCGAAGGAATAGAGGTTTTCAAGGCTAGGGTTGTCACCAAGTGTTAGGGACTTTCTAGTCCCAACGCACACGTTTTCTGAAGTCAATTGTTGGGTCGGTTTCAAAATGGCCCCCCAATTTGGATTTTGAGTTGGATTCTTGAATTCAAAGCCACTTCTATATCTGGAACTAGGGTTAAGCCTAGAAATAGGTCATTATATTCTAGCCCATTCCAGAGCAGTAACTTGCAATTTAATCCATCCTCAACATTTTAGCACGCCACACGGTGTGTAGCCTATTAGGATAACATTCTAATTACGAATTTGACACTCCTTTTTTTTTTTTCCGTACCATTCACAATACTTATCTTTCTACTTCCATACAATACATACCATGCACGATACACTATCTTTCTGTTTTTATACCATACATGATATTTTATCTACCATGTTCGTATCATGCACAAACACTAAATACGTGCAAACGCTTGTGTATCTTCTTTACCTTATAGTCTACTTCTGAAAACATTTTGAACTCTTAAGTCATTTGGACGCCCAAAATAGGTCTTTACAAAATTCACAATGATGTGAATCATGTCATGAGTTAGTCAACATATAAGATAAGACCACTAAGCCGCCCACAAAAAAAGGGAAACAAAATCCTTATCTGAAACCCTACTTTACACCCAAAATTTGGACACCGACAAGAAAGTGAAATAATTTCATCATAACCAGCAATTCAACCATCAGAAAAGAAGAGTCACTGTGACTGATCACATTAACAATTCATTACCAAAATCTGATATTGCTTGAGAAGCAAGCCAGCTTCGGAGAAATATCCAACTGCTAAAACAACTACAAACTTCTTTTTGTTTCTTTCAAAGCTTTGTATCCTACTCTCCATCTAACAATATTCTACGGGGTTCCTACCACGATGTATCTGTACAGTTGCTTGTAACACAAGTTACAAGCAACAGTTCAGCTCAGAATCCCTGGCTGTGTCTACCCTAATCTCTGTACCTGTGGTTCTACTGTGTATCCTACAAAACTTTAGCAAATAACTGATCACTCCTGCACCGCTACAGGTCGACAGCAAAAGAAGAAGAAACTTGATCTGCACTTCTTTCGCCTTTTAACTTTCTTTTTCTTTTCGGACTTGTCAATCGCGTGGACTCTGGGAGGCTCTTCTTCCTTCACGTTGCTCTCTTGAGGTTCAGATTCCGGCACATTGACTGCTGGAGGTTCCAACTCAGCCGCACACAGTTGTTTGTGGTAGTTGGAAAGATGGCTTGTGATCTCCATGAACTCAGGTCGGATCTTTGGGTCGTCAGCCCAACAGGACTCCAGGAGCGGAATGAGATCTTGAGGAATGTAGTCCAGCTCTGGCCGTATTTTCTGAAAGCACGAAGGGAAGTCATCCACCAACAGTCATTTAACTTCAGAAAATAGTTTTTTCATGTTACACTCAGTCCATCCCCAGAAAAATCAAACTCAATCTCAATAAAATTTCAATCCAAAACGTCAGCTAGCATACAATGTTGTTAGTAATCTCAGGGCAGCTCAAAATAATCAAGCACCATAAAATAGCTATTGGATAGATTTTCGGGTTTCTGTTCTATCTGTTTCTGTTTGAATGTCATTCGTAGGACTTACGTTCGCTGCTGCATATGCAACTATTATATTAGTCCGTCCGGAGAAAGGAGTTTGGTTTATTATCAGTTCCCATAGAACTATCGAGAAGCTGTACACGTCAGCCTTGTGATCGTATTCCTTCTTTGATCCTTTTGGAACTGGCTCTGTGCTGAATAGCTATTCAGATAATAAGAAAAAAAATTAGCCATATTATGAATATACATATGTGTGTGCGATTACGTGTGTGTGTGTGTGTGTATTTTGCAGTATATGCATGAATAATGAAGGAAGAACAACAAAAAAAAGTGCACCTCAGGAGCCATCCATCTGTAAGTGCCCGCCTCCGAGGTCATGGCCCCGGATATTTCTTCTCTAGCGTGGCCGAAGTCGGCCACCTTTATCATGTTCAGGTCTTCTGTAAGAAGCAGGTTGGCTGGGGAAAAAAAGAAGAGTATCAGTTAGAACTAAATTCCTCTGGTAAATGATGTTTCAACCCTAACGTTCAAGAATTAGAACTGAGATGAGTATGCAAAACCAAAAGAAAACACGATGAATTTACCAATGCATTTCTAGCAAATGTTCAAAACTAAAAATGAGTAAATGTTTTTGTGGATCAACAAATGAACTCATTTACAGTTATAACTTATAAGTGGGACATGTAGCCAAGCCAAACGCCTGATCAGTTGGTCCTCTTTTCAAAGTAAACTAAAACAACTTGAACAAAGGGGAAGTACAAGGAAAATGAAAAATAACCTGGTTTCAGGTCACGGTGGATAATGCCATTTGCATGCAAGTATTCCATAGCTCGACAGACATCCATTGCAAAACTTATTGAACACTTGAGATCAGGTGTTCCGGGGCGCCTTTCCCATAGGTACTTCTGGAGGTTACCTCCTCTCAGAAGCTCAGTAAGAATTATCATCGAAGGTTCAAAGCATGCGCCTACGAACTGTTTCAGAGCATTTACTTTTATGAGTATATGCACCAGGGGCATTGACCATGAAAATATACACATCAGAAAAATGAGTATTATAAACTGATTGAATACATTACGCTGATACGAATCTAGATACATTTAGAGGGTGAAGGATAGTAAAACTGAAAGATAAAAACCAAAAACTTATAATCTTATTCCTTAAATGGAGCTACATCCATCATAGTTTAAATTATTTGTGCAACCAGCTTGCTGAACTTAACAGGATCGTAAATTGAATACTAATTTAGGAACAGAAGCGCAGTGATTTCATTTCCTCAGGCCACAATTTCATCTGACCTGGATATAAATTGAAGAAATATATTTCTTGAAACCAAAGGTCAATTTGCGTAAGGATATTATTCTAAACCAAAACTAAGAATAGTATAGAACTCATACCAAACAAAAGAAAAGTCCCTTGCAAAAGGGAGAGTGATTTCCCAGAAATGACGAGGGTAGATAATATATTAATATACAATGCAGGCATAAGAAGAAATAAGAGGAATGGGCATCATACCTTGACAATATTGTCATGCTTCACCTTCGAAAGCATTGACACTTCCCGATGAAACTTTTCTTGACGATCAAGACTAACATATTTTGTTTTGGGTGGCCGTATAATTTTTACAGCAACAGGCTTGGATTGGTACCTAGAAACATAATTTCGAAAGCTTCAGCAGTCTAAAATCCAGGACATAAAATTCCTCAGCATAGAACAACACATAGATTATGACTTATATACACAAAAAGAACATATGATCGATTTATTACATTTAGTATACAAGTAAGATGTCATCTCACATTAATAGATTTCACAAAATTAATCCTGCCACAAACATCTAATGTTGCCATTGATCATTAATGCTTTTCATGCATAGCAACAAAGGGATAAAGTTTCTGTAAATGACATCTACGCCGGACTGCTTGCTTGCCCAGGAATTAACCTTCAGGTATAATAAATAGGATAACTAGGAAATAAACCATGTCAATGAATCTTTGAAAAGGCCTGGACAAGGAAAAAACATCTAAAGATATCCTTCTTTTACATTCCGATCAACGTAGGGCAACTTCACTTATATGATTCAAAATAATTACCCTGACAGCTATATAATTGTCTTTTCATGCATAAATTACAATAACCTTGCAAACACTACACTTCCCAATTCTCTTCGACCCTCTCTCATTTTCCACCTGTTCAGAAGACTTGCCCTAAACCTGTTGATTCTCCAACATGTCTTTATATCTAAATCTGATACTGTAAAGAATAATCTGGTCTCAACTGATATCACATCAACCAAGTCCAAATATCAGACTATAATTCTCTCTGTCCTTGACGTTCCTAAAACTGTTGGTTTCTTTACTAATTTTTATATCTAAACTTAAAAAACCAACGGTAATCTGGTCTCCTTAACTGATTATTACATCCTTGAAGACCACCGAGCCAAACGATGATAAGCTCATGAAGAGGTAAGAAAACGTTTTTATCCGAGGAGTTCAAATGTGAGAAAGAAAAATACAAAAAAGGATCTATGTTTAAACAGTTCCACTGTATATGCTCAGGTGTACCCTAGTAATCAGGTGATCCAAAGAATTAAACGAAAAAAAGTTTAACGATCCAGAGGAGCAAAGGAACAATGTGGATGATCTAAATGATTAAGGGGACAATCGAACCAATGGCTTCTAGGACCCCCCCCCCCCCCTCTCACCACCCTATCTCCCAATCCCCAGGCTACTGAAACATAAAGAGGGCAGTGCCTCCAAATTAAAACAGGGAGATTACCTGCCATATATAACCAATAATTTCCCATTTGCAACCTACCACACATAATTCCGTATCTCCCTATCTAATGTACTATCGCTAGAGTAATTCATTAAAGAACTCATCTTACATGAGACTCACTAGTCGTGACAGCCTGATGTCTTGCAGACAAATATGGGAGGACTCGCCCGCTATTGGACAATTACAACTAAACCGAACCTATCATAATGAAATTTTCTATCCATCCTAAAAATGAATAGACTCCAAATGCAGAATGTCAACATCCCATTTTGAAGCATTCACAATCGCGATCAGTCAAATCTACATTTACGAAAACTTTATCCCTTCTAAGCTTAATAATAAATGTACTCCAAAATCCTGAGTGATCAGATCGACTTTGGAGCATTTATCGAAAGCAGTTAAAGCCCGATGATCTCTCTCAGTAACGATTATCATCAATGCTATACTTTATATGTGTTCTCAAAGACCGTAATAAAATCTAATAAACATTGATATAAGATTACTCCCTGAAGGAACCCTCCAGTTCAAAATTTAATGAAGATCCAAAATGATTCCACATTAACATTATAAGACAAATGTACCATGGCAGAGACTTCAACTCAAAAACCTAAGATGCACTTTCAACTTGAAAAGGGTTTATCAATTATGAGAACCACAACTCCAAGATCGCCCAGAAAGAGGAACTTGGCAGAGGTAGACTCGGCATTTGGCTCACCTGCAAAAATGAAGGTTTTTTTTTGAAAGGGCTCTTCCCACATTCGCTAAGCCGGAAATTTTTCAAGTTTGATCCTTTGCCAGGGATGGAAAAAGAAATCCTGATATAGATAGTGTTCAGTGAAATAAAAATCAACACTTGCCACCATAAACCCAGAAATCATCATAAACCCTCAAAAGGGTTTAACAAAAGAAAAAAAACCCCCCGATTTTGAAGACTAACACAACTCAAACACCAAAGCAAAGCACAAACACCAACTCAAACAAACCAGCACCGAAAAAAGCACCACAATTCAAGAACATACAAACAATGTGAGCAACCTAAATCAAGAAGCAAAAACCCAAGGATAAAAATAACACAAAGCAAACAGATACAGAGAAGAAAAGTGTTAATGGGACCCACAATCCTTCATAAACAATAGCTCCACGCCCTTCTCCGAGCACAGAACCAATCTTGATGCAGCTCGGGTCAATCAGAAAGCTGGGGTCGAATTTGAAGGCGGAGCTGGCCTTCCCCGCCGCAGCTCCCTTCCCCTCGCCGCCGCTTCCTGTGCTTTCAGCAGGGTCCTTCGTGTACAGGTCGATGAACACGCTATCCTCTCCCTCCATTGGTGACACCCCCAGTACTACTTCTGCTGCTATTTGCATTTTGCTCAAAGAGAGTTGGAGAGAGAAAGGAAGCGATAAAGACAGAGTCCAAGAAAGTGGGTTTTTGGGAGAATTAAAAACCAAATTATATAGTCGAAAAATTAACACCCGAAAATCATATAAATGGAAAAATTATGTGTCCATTTAAATGCTGTGCGAGAAATGCGAGGGAAAGCTTAGCAAACTTTTCCTGCATTTTTGGGCAAAAAATTAAATAATTAAATTTCGGGAGCTTCGATTCTGTACGGGGCCGTCGCGTGGGGTTGGGTTTCAGGTTGCCGCGTCGACAGGGTCCAGCCCCGTTTCTTTCTGTTTTCGGTTTCGTTGGATAAGACTTGGGGCCGGTATTTTACTCATGGAAATTTCGAGGAAAAATGGAAGTTCAGGGGTGTGCGCCAACCATATTTTAAATTTCAGAAATAATTACATACTGGCATACCATTTTGGTTTTTGGGTACGTTGTACGTGAACGGAAGCTTTGTATGTGCTCTGATTATTCTAATTTATGATTGTATGTACCACCAACGTTAATAAAAGTTTGTATGTGCCGATTTGTTACTAGTTATAGTTTGTACACGTGGTTTATGTTAATGAAAGCATTGTATTCGCCGATTATTATACCAATTTTGGTTCATACGTACGTCGAACGTGAATGAAAGTTTGTATGCACTGATTAGTATACTAATACTGGTTCATATATACGTCGTACTTGAATGAAAGCCTTGCATGTGCTAATTAGTATTTCAATTTTGGGTCACAAATATGTCATACGTTAATGAAAATTATGTATGTGCTGGTTATTATACCAATTTTGAATCAAATGTACGTCGTATGTGAATGAATATTTGTATGCGCCCTGGTGTCATACTAATTTTTTGCCACAAGTACGTTGTTTGTGAATGGTTGGATGTTTCGGGAACACATCTTGTATTTTTGCTAGAGAACTTATTTCGGGAACAGAAATAAGTTGTATTTTCAAATAACAAATTCACCAAACCAAGGCAGTGTAGGTCAACATTATAATGTTTAGCAGGAAACCAAAATAAAAAATAAAACATATGTAGCTTACGTTGTTGCTAATATAGGTCGCATTTTTGCTAGAGAACTTTGTGTGTGAATGACTGAATGTCGTGAAAAAAGACATTAAATTTTTGTTCCAATTAAATAATTTGAGATGAACAATAATGTACTGGGAACATGTTGGGCCATGTCGTGGCTGGTATATATGAGAGGAAATTGGATGTTACCCATTACTCACAATAATAATATGGGATGATATAACTGCCACTTTACCTTTCTTTTAAATTTTGTGCAGATGGTGATATGTTTACACAGTAATACATATTGATTAGTTTAACCACTGCATGGTATGATTCCACCTACATTTGGATGTACGGATAAGATCAAATTAAGTCTGTAGGTAAATTGTTCTTCTTTGCTTTTCTTGTAAATAAAACATGGTGTGACTGGTGACACATACTGCTAGTGTTAGTCTTGTGTGGACGTGTAATTTTTGCATGACGCAATTAAAACATGCTTACTTTAGTGGTTTGGTCCTAACTGCCAACTGTTGAATCATGTAAACACATTTGTAGTTGACATTTCGTCACGCGCTCACACATGACTACACGAAAATGATGCTAACATGACTCTCTCTTCAATAACTTACGCTATCTAATTTGGGTCTTTGGAGTTGCAACTCTATGACATTATTACTTGTATCAGGTCTTATCTATCATATTTTTGCTTTAATTTGCAGGTGTTGTATAATTAATTAGTGGTAATGGCGTTTGGGCCTAGTAGTACCTCATAAATCCATGTTTAGGACAAGAAGGAAGGGTTCGATGTGAGTGAAGAAAAGAGGGAAGATGCTGGGGTTATACTGCAAGCTTGACTAAGATTTTTTTAATCATATTAATAAAAACATTAATTAAGCAATTAGGACATTGCCAAGGAGGAACCATTTTTATAGTGAAACGAATTTCATTAGAGCAGTAACACAGATACAAAACCTATAAAGGGTAATATTGTAAATGTATCTTCTTAGCTGTTAGCTTAGTGGTTAAGATACTATGTTAGTTTGTTGTATATATACACCTAAACTGTAACTTTATTAAAGTGTGAAATGAAAATATATTTTACCAAATATGGTATCAATCGCCTTCTCTGTCTAACGACTCTCGTTCTTCGATCCTCCTTTCTCCTGCTTCTTCTTTCTGCGTTCTTGCTCGATTCTTCGCTCGTGGTTGAAGATCGTTGTTCGTGCTCTCTTTCTTCCTCATCTATTTGCCAATGGCATCTCCTTCATCAGAATCGGCCTCTCCAGTTCACCCCCTTCCGACTGGATCTTCGAACCCTAATTCTTCAACTTCTACCTCCATCACAATCCAAAATATTGGATCCATGGTGCCAATCAAGCTCACCACCACCAATTACTTGACTTGGAGTGCTCTCTTTGCTCCAATTTTTCGCCGATACAATCTGACTGATCACATTGATGGATCTATGGCGGCGCCGGTTCAATTTCTTCTTGATTCCTCAGGAAATCGCATTCTTAATCCTGCTTATGTTTCTTGGTATGAAAATGACCAGAATATTCTCATCTGGCTCAACTCCACGCTCTCGGATTCCCTCATTCCCTACACTGTTGGTGTGAATTCGGCTCGCGATCTTTGGGCGAAATTGGAATCTCGCCTTGCCACGGCCTCTCAGTCTCATATTCATGAGCTACGCTCTCGACTTCGTAATCTTTCCAAAGGAACTTCATCTGCTGCTCAGTATCTCCAGCAAATTGAGGCAATTGCTGATGCTCTTGCCAGTGCCGGCTCTCCGGTTGAAGATTCCGATCTCATCTCTGTCACTCTCCACGGTCTTCCCCCTGAGTATGATTCGTTTGTTGATGCTATTCAATTTCGT
The DNA here is from genome assembly GCF_042453785.1 of Malus domestica. NCBI lineage: Eukaryota > Viridiplantae > Streptophyta > Magnoliopsida > Rosales > Rosaceae > Malus > Malus domestica. Next base: position 22,576,316 of record NC_091675.1, read on the forward strand.
CTCGGATCTACAACAATTGATGAATTACATGGCTTGCTTCTTAGCAAGGAGATTCAATTAGCCACTCGCAAGAAAAGTATCTCTGAGATGTCCTCTTTTCAGGCTCTTCACACTTCTGCTGGCATTCTTCCTCTTCCTGTATCCAGTCTTAACTCTCAGGCTTTTGTGGCTCATTCTCCTTCTACCTTCAGTCATCCAAGTCGTGGAGTGGATCGCTCTCATAATCGCGGTTCTTTCAATCGTGGCAATTATCGATCCTCTAACAATCCGAGATCTTTTCCCAATCGTGGCAATAATTCACGTTCTAATCGTGGCGGTCGAAACAATTTTTCTTCCTACACCAAGAAACATCCCTGTCAGATTTGTCATCAACTTGATCATGAAGCGTGTGATTGTCCGCATCGCCTCAATATGGCTTATGGTGGAAAATCCTCTCCTGCAGCGATGGTTGCTACTGCTTCTTCATCCAATCCTACTTGGATTGTCGATTCTGGAGCAACATCCCACATGACCAACTCCTATTCCACTCTACAAATCAATTTTTACTTGATAATCATTGTTCCTTGCATCTTTATCCCTCTCACTTCACTGTGAAGGATCTTTCTTCGGGGAGGATGCGTTTTAAAGGACCTGTTCAGCAAGGGTTCTATCCTTTCCATTTTTCCTCATCTGCAACTGGCAATCATAAGGCTCTCACCGCCACTGCCAAAGCTTCTACGGATGTTTGGCATCAAAGATTGGGTCACCCATCTGTCAAGATTCTTCATAAACTTGCTTCTCAATCTTGTATTCCTGTTTTAGCTCATGTAACTAAGTCATTCTGCTCAGATTGTGCATTGGCTAAAAGCTCCAAGCTTCCTTTTGTATTCTCTTCTTGTACAACTAGCAAACCTCTAGAACTTGTCCACACGGATGTTTGGGGACCCTCTCCTCAAACTTCTTCTCAAGGTTTTCGGTATTACATCATTTTTGTGGATGACTTTACTAGGTACTCCTGGTTTTATCCTTTGAAATGCAAATCTGATGTACTGTCCACTTTTATGGAATACAAATCTCTGGTTGAAAATTCTCTGTGTACCAAAATTGTTACTTTGAGATCTGATTCCGGAGGAGAGTACTTGAGCACTAGTTTCTCTCAATTCTTGGCTACTCATGGCATTCATCATCAACTTACCTGCCCCCACACACCCGAACAAAATGGGTGTGCCGAGCGCAAGCATCGTCACTTGGTTGAAACTGCTCGCACTCTTTTGACAGCTTCCAAAGTACCCCACATCTATTGGGTAGAGGCTTTCAACACTGCCATCTATCTTATCAACCGATTGCCTACTGCATCCAGACAGTCTCCTTGGGAATCTCTATATCATCGAGCTCCGAATTATGACCTTCTCAAGGTTTTTGGTTGTGCTTGCTTCCCCTGGCTTAAGCCTTATACTTCCTCGAAGCTGGATCCTAAAAGCAGAGCCTGTGTCTTTCTTGGATACAGTTTAAATCATAAGGGCTATAGATGTCTTGACCCTGCAACTCACCGAGTATATATTTCCCGACATGTCATCTTCAATGAATCAAGTTTTCCTTTCCATCATATCTCCAACATACCACCTTCACCCTCATCCCTGCCTCCTAGGTCTCCCTCTTCTCTTCCATCAACCCTTACTTTTACTTTTCCTCTTTCTTCTTCCTCTAGTATTCCCCCCTCTTTCCCTCGTTCCCCTTCCATTTTCCCATCCTCCTTCTCCCATCACTCTTCCCCACCTATTCCCTCCAGTCCTGTAATGACTGTTCCAGATTCCGTTCCTTCCACTTCTCTTCAACCTTCTAACACCCATCCAATGCAAACTCGGTCCAAATCTGGTATTTTCAAACCCAAAGCTCTCACTGCTACTAAGCACCATCTTCCTTCTCATCTCTCAGTGGATTACATCCCTAACACCTATCTCCAAGCTTCCAAATATCCTCATTGGTCCCAAGCTATGCAAGAAGAGGTTACTGCTCTCATCAAAACTGGAACTTGGTCTCTCATTCCCCCGTCTCCCTCACAGAATATTGTTGGCTGTAAATGGGTCTTCCGCATCAAACGTAAGCCCGATGGCACTATAGACAGGTACAAAGCTCGGCTCGTTGCCAAGGGCTTCAATCAGCAAGAAGGTTTAGATTATACCGAAACCTTCAGTCCGGTAGCCAAGCCAGTCACCATTCGCCTCATCCTCACTCTTGCTGTTCAGTTCGATTGGTTCTTGAATCAACTAGATGTCAGCAATGCTTTCTTACATGGGACACTCAATGAATCCGTTTTTATGCAGCAACCTCCTGGATTTGAAGATTCCGCTCACCCATCTCATGTCTGTCACTTGCATCGTTCGTTGTATGGTTTAAAACAAGCTCCGCGGGCTTGGTATGACAAGCTTCATGGTGCTCTCACTTCTCTCGGTTTTGTTGGCTCTCCCAGCGACCATTCCTTGTTTATCAAAAAGGGTTCAGCTATGATTTTCATTCTGGTTTATGTCGACGACATTTTAGTTACTGGTCCAAACTCTGCTGCCTGTAACCATGTTATTCAGCAACTGAGTTCCCTGTTTCCTATCAAGGATTTGGGTCCGCTGCACTACTTTCTTGGTCTTGAAGTCAAAAGATCTTCTGCTGGTATCTTTCTATCTCAGACTAAATACATATTGGATTTGTTATCCAAGGCCAACATGACTGGCGCCAAACCTTGCAATACTCCTCTCAGCACCTCCAAACTTGATCATGATTCTCCCTTATGTGACAATGCTTCTGAGTATCGTTCCCTGGTTGGTGCTCTGCAATATCTCACCTGGACTCGTCCTGATCTCAGTTTTGCAGTTAATCTTGTATGCCAATATATGCACACTCCCAAACTTTCACATCTTCAGGCTGTAAAGCGTATTCTAAGATACCTAAAGGGATCTCTTGATATTGGTCTCTGGTTCTCCAAGTGTTCCACTCCTCCTACTCTCACTGCCTTCTCGGACGCTGATTGGGCTGGCTGTGCTCTTGACCGCCGGTCCACTGGAGGTTACTGTGTCTATTTTGGTAACTCTTTGATTAGCTGGAGTGCTAAGAAGCAACCGACTGTTGCTCGCTCTTCCACCGAAGCAGAGTACCGCTCTCTTGCTAATACTGCATCTGAAATCACCTGGCTCTGTCAATTACTATCGGATATTGGCTACTGCTTACCTACCACTCCTCATCTTTGGTGTGACAATATTTCCGCTATATCTCTAGCTAAAAATCCTGTCTTTCATGCTCGGACAAAGCATGTTGAAATCGACTATCATTACATTCAGGAAAAGGTCCTTGCTAAGCAGATCTCTGTCCATTTTGTCTGCACTCAAGACCAAGTAGCCGATATCTGCACCAAGTCTCTGTCCAAGCTTCGTTTCCTCTTCCTTCGTGACAAACTTCAACTTCGACAACCTAAGTTCAGTTTGCGGGGGGATATAAAGGGTAATATTGTAAATGTATCTTCTTAGCTGTTAGCTTAGTGGTTAAGATACTATGTTAGTTTGTTGTATATATACACCTAAACTGTAACTTTATTAAAGTGTGAAATGAAAATATATTTTACCAAATAAAACCAAGGTACATGTAAATTGTAAAATCAGCTTGAAGCAACAGCATGTGTTGGAATTTGGGGCGGTAGTAAAGTTTGCCTTAATTTGTCTGTAGTTCTATGGTTTGAAGATTTCTTTACTCGTGCATTGTTGCAAATCATCGACCCGACTGTTGATTTGTCCCCTGACTTCCTTGTGTAATTGTGGTTGCTCCGCCTCCTTGAGCGGTTGCTCCTCCTCCCCTTAGATTTGGAGTTTTGACCTTCATGAATTCATGAACAAAGGGAAGATCTTCTTCAAACCAGTAGGTAGAAGCATATGCCGCCTCAGCACTTGGAACGAACTTGCAATATTCAAGGATATTATCCAGTAACGTTTTCAGAATATATTTAACGATATACTCTTGGGAGCTGACTTGAAGTTGTTTAAACGACTCGATGAATCTTTGGAGTCTGAAATCCTCCTAATCCTCACCGCGAAGTTTCTGTATTGTGTCACCTTCTTCAGCTTCACCGAGAAGTACTTGAATGGGGTTTCTTTGTTCGTTGGTGCACCGTGTCTTGAACCAAATAATCGACAAACCAAGGTAAAATTCAGCATATCGTGAGGAGAAATTATTGTGTGATACTGACATACCGTCATGTTTTATTTGCTTCCTCTCTCTATTACAGGATGTTTGCAGCATACTTGTGATCCCACTTCGCAACTTCGTTGCGATCCCAAAGGGAAGGATGCGTAGTCTAGAGCTTTATAAATCTTTCTGAGCCTGAAATCCTCCCCACTCTCGTTGGAGTGTTTCTCCATTATGACACCTTTTATATATTTGCTTGAATAGTAAGTTTCCATTAACCAATCAAACAGTTGTTCTATCAGATTTTTCCGATCGTTGGAGCCTAGTTGCTCGAACAAAAGAGTCAAGTCATGCAACTTTCTTTCACAGAAATATTTGTTTGAAACTTCGGAGAGCAAATCAGCTCGAGTAAAGAACGTAACTTTGTGAACTTGGCTTGTGAACGTTCTAATTCTGAAATCTTTCTTTCTTCCGCAAGTCTTTCAATAATCTCAACCTTTCCACCAGCTTTACGGGAGATTTTTTCAATTTTCCGTTGTTGATCAGTGGCGGATAGTAGGTTAAATCCAAAAGTTAAGAGATGAGATATTAGTTCACTAGCAGCATGGCCAGAAACTTCTGTTCTAAGGTTTGTCCCACGAGGAAGAGATGTTCGTTCATGCAGTTCCTTTTCGACAGTGTCAACCAAACGCGCTTGAATACCAAGGGGAAGTGCTTTCGTACACAGAAGCTCTGAGAATTTTCTGAGTCTGAAATCCTCCTCTCTCACCGAGGAGTATCTGATCAATTATTCTACTAACAGTACCAGAGTTTGGATGTTCTATCAACCATCTCTGATTATCCACGCTTTGTCCCTTGAACCAAACAATTGAGAAACCCAAGTAAAACTCAGCAAAACGGGATAGCCAATCCGAACTAGTTTTCTCTTCGGCTGTCTTCTGTTTATCTTTTCGTTTCTTTCTATGTTCTTCCATGCAGGGGGCAAGAACCTTATGAACATAGTCGGTATAATCTCTCGACAGCTGTGAAAATCTTCCGACTATGGCATCTTCATCATTGGTTTCGTCATAATCAGCTGTGACGTTAACAATTTAGCAATCACTTCGTGTTGTTCATTGGAATCTAGTTGAGTACTGAACCAAGAAATCAGCTCACCAAATTGCCTTTCGCGCTTGAATTTCTTTATAACTTTGGAAAGGAAAAGTTCATGCTCATGGAAGGGAAGTTTCTTGAATAGCTCTGTAAATGTTCTAACTCTCAAGTCCTCCTTGCTTTCTTCGGGGAGTAGCTCAAGCACTGGAACACCCTGATAAACTAGTTTATTACGCACTTCTTCCATCTTCTGTAGCTGATCACTAGCATGTTGAGAATTAAGCTGCATCCTAGCTTTAGAATTAACCTGCAGAAGATAATCCTGCAGATGAAATAAAAAAGGAAGCTGAGAAGTGTGAAGAAATGAAGGCTTTACCAAAATTAGAAGGAGCCATTAATTTCAACGGCTAGTTTCTTTTACTAGTTTTAGAAAGATTACAGCTGGTGTTCCTATCTTTTTAATTGTACTGAGCTTTCCCATCTTCTTCCAAGTGGATGGATGATATCCTCCGATAAACATTAATGGCCGGAAAAGGGTTCTAGGTCCCTATATGTAGGATTAGTTTTTAGACCAGCTGTGATAAATATAGTCTTTGTATGTTTGCCTTTTGTGATATATGAAAAATACACAGACTCTTGCTCTTCCTTTTCTCTCTTGAAAAAACACAAATTTCTTCAAACCCTTATTCAAAGTTTCAATCTTTATCAACCAAAAACAATATGCCTGGTACCATTTCAAACATGGTATCAGAGCTCCGGGTCTGATTCCGAAGAAAAGGCGTGATATTGTGAGAGAGATTCATCTCGGAAAAAAAAACCTTAAAGGTGGTACCTTTATAACCATTTGAGTGATGCTGTCTGAGAAAATGGCTGGATCAAGCTCCTCCAGTGGTGACTTACGAACACCACAATTTAATGGATCAAACTACGATTTTTGGGCCGTAAAAATGGAAACCATTCTCATAGCCTACGATCTATGGGATGTGGTTGAAGTTGGTCTTGCTGGACAACAAACTTCTAGAGAGGAAACCTCTGAGGAAGAAGAAGAAAGCGAGTCAGAGCGCATTCCAGTTGAAAGACCAGTTGTTTCAAAGGAGGAAAAGATCAAGAATGCCAAGGCTCTAAGCCTCATTCAAGGAGCAATCACTGATGAACTTTTTCCCAGAATCCGAAATGAGAAGACTGCAAAAGGTGCCTAGGAAATCCTGAGAAGAGAGTTCAGAGGAGATAAAAAGGTAAGAGCTGTGAAATTACAAGCCATTAGAGCTGATTTTGAATATCTAAGGATGAATGATGTTGAATCTTTGGATGACTACTTGGCTCGGTTCTTTGAGATAGTAAATAACTTGAAATCTCTAGGAGAAGATGTAACAGAGAAAAGAATTGTTCAAAAGCTATTGATGAGTCTAAGTAGGAGATATAAGTCCATAGTGTCAATCATTGAAGAAACCAGAGATCTAGACACTATTAGAATTGAGGAAGTCTTAGCTTCAGTGAAAGTCTATGATAAAAGAGAAGACTTGCATGATGAAAGAGAGAAATATACAGGTACTGAGAGAGCTTTCAGCAGCCTTAAAGTTGGAGGGAATGGAAATGGCACTGGAAGTGTCAAAGGGTCTCAGTATAAGACAAACCCAAAATGGGGTCAGTATAAGAAGGGTAAGAATTGGTCTCAAAACAGCTGGAATAATGGCAGTGGTAGTGGCTGGAACAACAAATTTACTGCACACAACAAGCAATCAAGTGGCAGCCAAGGAAATGTGAAACTGCTATGTCAAGTATGTGACAAATACCATTTTGGTATATGCAGATATAAAGGAAAACCCAAGTGTGGAAGATGCAATCGATTTGGTCACTTATCTAAGGACTGTGACAATGGTAAACAGGTTGCAAATTGTGCAAAGGAAGAAGATGCAGTCACAGGAACAATGTTCTATGCTTGTCATGCAAGTTCAATTGCATCAAGCAAATCTGTGTGGTTTGTGGACAGCGCATGTAGCAATCACATGACCTTTCAAGAGTCTTTATTGATCAATCTTGATAAGTCAGTGACCTGTAAAGTAAAAATGGGCACTGGAGACCTTGTTCAAGCTACAGGAAAAGGGACACTTGTAGTTGAGACACGAAAAGGGAGAAGATACATAAATGAAGTGCCGCTAGTTCCTGGATTAGATGAAAACTTACTGAGCATAGGGCAAATGATGGAGCATGGGTACTACATTCTGTTTGGAGGAAATTGTGCATTAATATGTGATGATAGAAGTCTTGATAATGTTGTTGCTAAAGTTGCAATGACTGGAAATAGATGTTTTCCATTGTCCATGGAATCTGTCAACTTAGTGGCAAGGAAAGCAGCAATACAAGAAGATCCATGGGTTTGGCATAGAAGATTGGGTCATTTGAATTTTACTAGCATGAAGAAAATGCAGCAAACACAAATGGTGTTGGGTTTACCTGATTTCTCAGAAAAAGAAGGAGTATGTGAAAGCTGTGTGTATGGTAAAAGTTACAGAGAACCATTTGAGAATGAGAAACCTTGGAGAGCAAACAATCCACTTGAATTGGTGCACACAGATGTATGTGGTCCAATGCAAAATGAGTCCATTGGAGGGAACAAATACTTCATCACATTCATTGATGATTACTCAAGGATGTGTTGGGTATATTTCCTCAGAAACAAGTCAGATGTGATAAATGTGTTCAAAAAATTCAAAGCATTTGTTGAACTTCAAAGTGGATTCAAATTGAAGAAACTAAGAAGTGACAGAGGTGGAGAATACACCTCACATGAATTCCTTGAGTATTGCAGTGATCTTGGCATGGAGAGGCAGTTGACTATTGCCTACTCACCTCAGCAAAATGGGGTTGCTGAGAGAAGAAATAGAACCATTGGAGAAATGGCAAGATCAATGATGTCTGAGAAGAAAATTCCTGTCAAGTTTTGGGCTAAAGCAGTTGGCACTGCAGTGTATCTGCAAAATAGGTGTTATACCACTGCAGTCTCAGACAAAACACCATTTGAAGCTTTCACAGGGAGAAAACCAGGTGTAAAACATCTGAGAGTGTTTGGAAGTATATGTTACAGTCACATTCCATCAAATCTCAGACAGAAATTTGATGACAAAGCAAGCAAGGGAATTTTTATGGGGTATGGCAGCTGTGAGAAAGGCTACAGGATCTATAATCTTCAAACTAAGAAGATCATACTCTCAAGAAGTGTTGTATTCGATGAGAACAAGTCCTGGAATTGGGAAAGCAAGCAAGATGAAACTGTTTACATGCCTCTCAACATTGGAAATGAAAATTCTGAGATAGTTGAAAATGAAGAATCCTCTCATGAAACTCACAGCACTGACTCTCTAAATCTCACTCAATTAGTCTCTGATGATGAATGTGTCCCTGGAAACAACATTGCCAGTACTAGTCAAGGTTCAACACCAAGCAATACACCAGTAAAACTGAGAAGCTTGGAAGACATCTATGCAAGATGTCATATGACCATCATTGAACCTGAAACCTATCATGATGCTATTGAAGATAAAGCATGGAAGGAAGCAATGGAAGCTGAGATTGAAACTATTGAAAAAAATGGAACTTGGGAGCTGGTGGAAAGGCCTGCAGACAAACCAGTCATAGGAGTCAAATGGGTGTTCAAAACTAAGTTGAATCTGGATGGATCAGTTCAAAAGCACAAGGCTAGGCTTGTGGCAAAAGGGTATGCCCAGAAACCTGGTATTGATTATAATGAAACATTTGCTCCAGTGGCAAGGTTAGATACAATTAGAACCCTGATTGGACTTGCAGCACAAAAGGGTTGGAAGATGTTCCAATTAGATGTTAAGTCAGCCTTCTTGAATGGAGTACTTGATGAGGAAGTTTACACTGAACAACCAGAGGGCTTTGAAGTTGAGAATGCAAGTCACAAGGTCTATAAGTTAAAGAAGGCTCTCTATGGTTTGAAGAAAGCTCCTAGAGCCTGGTACAGTGAGATTGACACTTATCTCACTAGCTGCAATTTTAAAAGAAGCACCAGTGAGGCCACTTTATATACCAGAACTGATGAAGAAGGAAAGCTGATCATTGTCTCTATATATGTTGATGATATAGTTTATACTGGAAGCAGTAATGCATTACTCAGTGAGTTCAAAAGAGACATGATGCAAAAGTATGAGATGACTGATTTAGGACTCCTACATCATTTCTTGGGAATGGGAGTTCTACAAACTGATAAAGGGGTGTTCATTCATCAAAGCAAGTATGTAAAGTCCTTACTTGTAAAGTTTGGCCTAGAGGATTGTAAGTCAGTGACAATTCCTCTACCCACTGGTGAAAAACTGAAGAAAGTTGATGGAAGTGAGTTGACTGATGAAGGTTTGTTCAGGAAAATTGTTGGCAGTTTGTTATATTTAACTGCAACCAGACCTGATATAATGTATGCTGCCAGTTTGCTTTCAAGATTCATGCATGGTCCCACGAAGAAGCACATGGGAATAGCTAAAAGAGTTCTTAGATACATTCAAGGTACTCTCAGCTATGGCATTGAATTTACAAGGGACAATGATGATGTTTTGATTGGATTTTGTGACTCAGATTGGGCTGGCAGTGAAGATGACAGTAGGAGCACATATGGGTATGCATTTAGTTTTGGTAGTGGTACATTTTCATGGGCCTCAGTCAAGCAAAACACAGTTGCATTGTCAACTGCAGAAGCTGAGTATGTCTCAGCAGCCGAGGCAACAGCTCAAGCTATCTGGCTAAGATTTGTGTTGGATGATTTTGGTGAAATGCAAACTGAAGCAACACCATTGTTTTGTGACAACATGTCAGCAATATCGATGGTCAAAAATCCTGTCTTTCATCAGAAAACCAGACATATAAACAGGAAATATCATTTTATTCGGGAAGCATTGCAGCAAGGATCCATTAATGTGGAATATTGTAGGAGTGAAGAACAGTTGGCAGATATATTTACAAAAGCTTTGCCTAAAGATCGATTCAATTACTTGAGGATGAAGTTAGGAGTAAAGCCAGTAAGCAGCTTAGGAGAGGCTGTTGAGAATTAAGCTGCATCCTAGCTTTAGAATTAACCTGCAGAAGATAATCCTGCAGATGAAATCAAAAAGGAAGCTGAGAAGTGTGAAGAAATGAAGGCTTTACCAAAATTAGAAGGAGCCATTAATTTCAACGGCTAATTTCTTTTACTAGTTTTAGAAAGATTACAGCTGGTGTTCCTATCTTTTTAATTGTACTGAGCTTTCCCATCTTCTTCCAAGTGGATGAATGATATCCTCCGATAACCATTAATGGCCGGAAAAGGGTTCTAGGTCCCTATATGTAGGATCAGTTTTTAGACCAGCTGTGATAAATATAGTCTTTGTATGTTTGCCTTTTGTGATATATGAAAAATACACAGACTCTTGCTCTTCCTTTTCTCTCTTGAAAAAACACAAATTTCTTCAAACCCTTATTCAAAGTTTCAATCTTTATCAACCAAAAACAATATGCCTGGTACCATTTCAAACATAGCAGATAGTTGGCTGAATCCAAAAATTTAAAGGCGCAAGAGTAGTTCAGCAGCATCGGCAACACGATCAGAAGACATTGATAAATCAACCTGAAGGCAGAATTCCAAGCCCTCAAATGCATCAACTAAATTATTTAGAAAAGTAACAAACGGGAAATTGTTTTTAAAAAACGTACCCCGTGATCTCGATCAGCTTTCAATTGTTTCTGCAGAGCGATTCACCACTCAATTCCAATACAATCCGAAGTAGTGTTCTAAATTCCAAGACCCTTCAGATTGTCGGAGGTTTTAATACATCAATAATTCCTTCATCAGCAGTGCAATGAGCCAAGTCATGGAAGAACATTCAAAAGTCAAAGTCATTAGTCAAGTCGGTGTAGCTAGGCCAATTCAACCTGAATTAGATATTAGGCTAGAACAGGTAATACCCGCCACACATATATTATTCACTTTTTTTAGAGACGTTCGAGAGAATTTTATTGTATCACGTATAAAGTGCTCCTTTAATAGTTTGTTGGAGACGAGCTAGCAACTCTGCTACAGTTGAAAATATTTGTATCAGTATGCACTATATAACTAAAAACACTTGGGCATCTGGTTCGACTCCACTCTTGCCCCTGACCGTAGCAAAAAAGTTTCTTCACAGTATATGGACTTTACCTTCTGAGAATACTGACTAATCATGTCCTGTTGTGCCACTAATAAGTAATAACAGCTCGTTCTCAAGAAATTGTAGCCTTGTATTGTTTCTTTTTTAAAAGAGTATGGCAAAGGTGTCCCATACCTCTTTCGGTGCTGTGGCTTTTCCTCCAACATATCCTCAATCTTCAATTGTGCTTCATTGTATTCTTCTAGGTTTGATGATTATATTTGTAAAAAATCATCAAAATTAGAGCTAAAATGATTTCTAAATCATGATTTTTCAGTTCTAATTGTGGAATGATTTCATACACTATGCGGCCTTTTTTTTCGTGGTGCCAAATGTTTGCCCAATGAAAGCTTTCTTGCCCGACCAACTCTCTCCATCACGTAAAGTCTTTTGACAAAACCCTAAATATTGACTAGTTTCGCCCGACCAACTGAAAATTTCGTCGGGCAAAATGACTTCACCCGACAAATTTTGGTTCATCGGGCAAAAATTTGTAGGGAAAATATTAATTTCTGGTGGTGTACTGAATACTTAGTCCACATGATCGTATAATGATTTAAATTATGCTTAACCGAGAGACGTTGAGGGCCGGGGATCGATGTAATTAAGGTTAACGATTGGCACTGATTTAAATAGAGAAGAGGGTTATTGCGCACGCCATGGATTCTTGGACAAAATAAATGATCGCATTGGTTTTTAAGGCATGCACAAGTTGTACTTATATCATATTAAAAGATTAATGAAGGTCATAAACTAAATTAATCAGCTCACTTCCAGTCGATAGGCAATTTATTATATTAATAATTAGTACATTAATTAATTTCCAAATTCCTAGTTAAGCACACTAAACACTACATAGAGGAAGATAACGATTTACATTAGCTTGTTACTATCTACAAAGTTCTAAATGGATCCAGATTCACATATACAGGTTCATCCATTCCATGCCATGAATGTAATTGTTCTGGGGCATGTAAAAAACATCATCGTACTCTTCCACCCCAAATTCTCCTAAAAATGGAGGATCAATGGCTTCCATGGAGAGCGAGGAGCTCGGACTGTTGCTGGATCCGCCGTGATCGACCCGCTGCAAGAGCCGTTGGATCTCCTTCTCAGCCTCCGAGAGTTGATCCTTGAGCTTCGACATCTGCATATCAATGGTTTAAAAAGTTATGCATGAGACTATATATATTTCAAGTTGTGTGTTTATAAAACATGTACTCAATGTCAATGTGGACCAAATGTGGTCACGTGATGTTCCCCAAATGAGTCACGGCAAAGGCCCTAATGGACCAACACCAACCACCTTAAACAAGATTGTACGGACGTCCCATGAGAGCTGGAAGAAGAGTCTTTTGCTGTCTAATGAGATGGCGGCAAGATGTGGTTTGTTCATCCCCCAACCCCAGAAAAAGAAAACTCTTTATGTGTTTTCTATGCCAAAATCAGAACAACTTGTATGACACGAAATATTAATGTGACAACAGAACAACTTGTATGACACGAAATATTAATGTGACAACGTATTCGTACATGCCCTACTCTCCAAACCCAACAATTCTTTGAGCCTACAGATCATGCATGTTCGTGTTGTGTGCCTATGTGGTGGCCCTGGTGCATGCACCTTGTCCTTTTAATTTTTATGTTTTCTAATTGTCCTTTCCAAGGGAAAAGAGTAAGACATAACTACGAGCCAACAACTTTGGTGTGATATTTTCTTGGAAACCCTTTCTAACAAAGTATTTACCCTTGTACTGGAAGTTTTTGAGTATAATTTTTCTCTCCTCCCTGTCACTAGTATAAAAACAAAAGTAGTGCGATATCTCAAACTACTAAATTAAACTATATATATTTAAGAAATGAAATACTGAATAGTTAAATAAAAAGAAAGAAAGCTCATCAACCCCCAAACAAAAATATAATCTACTTTTAACCCACCTTGATTGACTTACCAAGAAACCAAATGAAAACTAAAATGGTAAAATTCAAATGCTATGCTTGCTTTGAATCCTGAACAATATATAGTTGTAAATTATACTTACCATATAGTTTATAGTTCACTTTTCCTCGATTTCTTTAGAAAGTAAACTAAACCCAACAAGGTCAGTGATGCAAACAACATATGCACATAGAGAGAGAGAGAGAGAGAGAGAGAGATGAATTACCTCGGATTCAAGTCTACATTTCTCAGCAACAGTTATTTCATTTTCTTTCTTTAAGGTTGAGTACTCTTCCTCCAACTTCTTGTTCTTCCAACGAGCCCTACGGTTTTGGAACCAAACAGCAACTTGACGAGGATCAAGACCCAGGTCAGAAGCAAGCCTGTCTTTCTTCTCAGACTCCAGTTTGTGTTCGTTGCCAAAATTGAGCTCAAGAAGGTCTACTTGTTCAGCTGTGAGCTTCCTCTTCTTAAGCCCAACACCACCAGCTTCTCCACCTTTGCTCTTCCTGCGACGTCGTCTTGCCGGCTTTGAGGCTCCTAAGCATAATAAAAATAAAATAAAGTTAAAATATTAATTAAGGAGCAGTTTAATAACCATTTCAATGACATGTTTTGTTTTAACTATTTTTTTAAACAAAAAATTTGTTTGGTAATTGTGTTCTCAGTTTTTAGCTTTTGTAAAAATGTAAACTGATTTCAAGCCAAATTTGAAATTAAAAAAACAAAGTAGCTTTAAGAATTTGGTTTTCAGACTAAGAACTGCAATCGTTATCAAAGAACTCTCATAAACAAGAGGAAAGGAAAATTAGAAAAAGTTTGTATGCTTTTGAAGTACAAACCTTGGGGGGGTACAATTTGAGTGTAGACATCAGAGGCCGAGTACAAGTGAGAGATCAGTAGCATCTGATGATCGTCTTCAACAATTTGGTGGCTGTTGGTTGTCATGCTTCCTAATTTCCTATGGCTAGCTAGTTCTGTCACTCTCTCTGCAACTCTCTTAATTTTTCTCTACCCCTCACTCTCTCAAGAAACAAATGTGTTGAAGTTGAATGGCTTGGGATGCAACGCATGGACTTTATTTATAAGGAAAAGTTTTCTCTGTGAGTGAGTCATACATCCTTTCAAGCTTTAATTTGTTTTACAGTAAAAGGTCTTTTACAGTAATGTCCTTAACTATGTAGAAAAACATGGGGATGTGCTAGTCATGCATCACGTTGTTGGAGTTCTTTCTTCGTCACTTATGCATTAAAGGGCAAATTGGGAAAAACATACATGCAAAGCTAACCGCGTATTGGATTAAAAAATAGGAAAGAAAAAACATAATCTTTAAACCTTGGTTCCATATTCACCCTACAAACGTGAAGATGCATCTAGGTCTTGATGGCCATGATTGAATTTGATACAATAATAGTTTTTTTTTTTTTTGAACAAATGGTATTATTTACATTTAAGGGGAAGGAGTGAACTTAGTTTTACAATAGGTCAGCAATAATTTAGATCAAATTCATCTTTGACAAAAATCAAACATAAAATCTCTTACTTGCAAGTTAAAATAAATATCACTAGAATAAAAACAGAAAATTATATACACTAAAACGCCAAATTAGGATGCTTATTTTGGTGGAAGTGTAACCCGCCTGTGACCAATGGTTGATTTAGGGTTCCTAATTTGGTGATTAACCAAAAACGGAAAGGGCAATTATGGTATGAAAGAAAAAGTTAAAACCCCTAACCACGCACAAACTTTGTAAATCCGGTTAGGTTGGGATCCCAAACCTGACCACTCGAAGTCAATAAACAATGTGGTGTAGTTGGCCTATGGATTTGGACTTGCAATTCACTTTTGTAGTCCAGTTGGGTGGTAAAATCTCCTCTTTCTATGTCAGTTTTAGCCAAGCCACACTCAATTAGCTTAGCGTAATTAGCTTAGGCTTTATATATACATTAGTAAACTAGTAGGTCATGCGTGGCTCGAGATGGGTGAAACCGTGAAAATGCAAGCATCTTAGAGTATTTTGTGTTTGCTTAACAAGCATGTAAATAACATAGAAAAATCTTGGAACCCCCTTTTTTTAGGTGTGTGATATTCACACATCTCATTTTATTTTTCACACATATTTTTAATTTTCAACCGTTCGATCGGATGAATTGAAGAATATCAATGAACAGAAATTATTATAAGTTGTGTGAGATGTAAAATTGAATGTATGGATAGCACTCCTCTTTTTTTACCTTATTACATTAAGAATCATAAAGTAAGGAAGGTTAATAAAATAATTGTGGGGAGGTTGGAGGAAATTGATGGCCACTAAAGATGTCGTCAGTGTTGACGTTTTTTCTTTAACACTCGCACTTTCTTAACACTTGACACACGATTTGTTTTAATATTTATGGGAATCTGTACAAAATTTAAAATAGAATTTTTTTTTTATTGTAAATGCTTCAATTAGAGCCCAAGTAATCTTATACTAATTCTTTTTCCCAACATGGCTCATGATATATCCGGAAAGGGATGTGATATCCACACTCTATTTTACTTTTTATATACCTTTTAAATTTTCTACCGTCGGATCGGATGAATTGAAGAAGATCAACGGATATAAATTATCAAGGGGTGTGTGAGAAGTAAAATGAGGTGTGTGGATAGCACATCCCATCCGGAATATGTTAGAGTGATCAACTTTTTAGATTTAATATGTTATCGATAAAAAATAAGCATGTTAATCAACAATAAAATAATAATATAATTATAACAACTATATTATATGATTTACAAAATTTAATTTAAATACATGATTTCCCTAACATTACTCATTTGTAAAACTCATGTAGGAGTCAATCCTAGTGACTACCTCAGTCATAGAATACTGATCACATTTAGGATATCTAAAATTAGGGTTATATCTCCAAAATAGTGCATATGTCTCTAAAACAATTCATCAAATGAGCTTTTTTCCCATCATGTTATTAAATCTTTAGAATTAATAACCTAAATAACAATGAAAGAGAGAAAACACAGGAAGAGACAAAAATTTAAATTTATTTATCTTTTCAGGTTCTCTGTTTTATCTTGTGTTTGTTTTGAAGATACTGAATTACAAGGAGAAAGCAACAACATTTTCCCTGTCGCCCGCACAATCAAACAACACAGCAGAGTCACTTTCTCATCCATTTACTTTCCTTTTTTCTCCCACGGTTTTCCATCTTTACATAAATGTCCGACTGGATGATGATGAAACGACTGAGTGGTCACAGCTCACAAGGGCATGGGGAAATATGTGGCATGGCCTAGCTTGATCAAAATTTCCGGTAACATTCATGTATGAAGTATGAACGAGAAATCTGCACTCCAAAAGCCATTATGCATGTCTGTCCTTGAAAAGGTTATGCGTTTGTTGAATCCACGAAGGACCTGAAAGAAAAATGTCAAAGATAACCTAATAGGTCCCACAGCAAAACGGAAGTCTAATTGATATTTTTTTTGCATCAATCACCTACGGTTTTTCTTTCAAGAAGTGTAAGGGAAGTAGAAAGCTTCGATATCATGAAAAAAGTTGTTATTTTTGTACGGTATTAATTTGTGATATGATGAATGATTCAACTCGTTATTAGCTCATGTAAGAGTTTTCATTCTAAAAATTAGGTAGCATAGATAAAGTTCATATCGGAATTATGAAGAAAAAATGTTTACAATAAAAATAAATGTACAAAAGAAACAAGAAAATGCAAAGGAAAATCCATATCGATATTTGGTTGCTATTGTAGTTTTTTTTATTTTAATAATTATAAATGACAATAATATCTGATCCCCATATTAATTATATCCTCATTAGTGATGGAATCATGACCTTAAATCTGATAGCACAAGTAAAAGAATCCACGCTTTAGCATTTTAGCTGGATTGGATATATCATATCCATAATTCCATATGTTGTAAGTAGAGGCACCGCGTGAGAACGATTTGAATGAATTATATCACTCAATTACTAAGATTAGTTAAAATGTACTAACTATTGAGTAGACTCAAAGATACTTTGAAGTTTGAAGCAACCATAGTATACATTATCATTATCTATTTCAGATAGAATAATGTCAAATACTCATTTAATTGCTTGGCTCGATATTGAGTAATGTTTACTAACCATACTTATATCATCAAATAAGCACTCATGATGTTAGGTTATGAGTATAACTAGTTTATTATGAATTTACCTTGATCAAAAGTTTGAAATAACAATTTACTAACATAAACATATTACACATCACATACGTTTTTGCAAAACCATGTCGAAAGAGAGCATAGCCCTTTTACTTGCGTAGTTCTGACTCCGACGTTGTAAGCACTCGATATATAAAACTCGGAGCAGGTAAATTCATACAAACGTAATGTTAATAATGAAAGAGGGAAAACTAAGGAGGGAGCAAGAAGTGATTGACAGGCCAATTGTCCTTGGTCAGTAGGACAAAGTACCCTTAAGCTTTAGTCGGCTCAGAGCCATATAGCTAGCAAGGTCGGATGGACTTTTGGCTATGGCAGGCTGCTTTCAAAGTGTGGTTAAGTGGCCAAAGGAGCACATGGGGAGCAACAAGAGGCTTTTACACGTGTCAAAACCCCTAGGGTTTGCTTTAGGGTTTTCAAGGGACCACATATTCTATCCACCCACGTGTAACTCTCTCATGCGCAGGGAGACCTAATTCACAAACCTGCCTACCAATCAGGAATCAGATGTCCACGTTAATATCATATAATTCAGCAGTAAATTACCAATACTACGCTAGCCGCCATATTTGTACCACGCACTTCTTACACTTGATTAACAAACCCTTTAATTTTTTTTCTTAATTAGTCCTAGTTGGGGATTTATGTTTGATATATTATAGCCCTAATTGTGGAAAAAAACTAAGCTATGACTGAATAAAGAAACACAATCGTGGAATGCATGCGTTTCTTCTTATGCTCATTCTATATGATGATGCATATCTTCTTTGAATGCAATTGTTTAACTGACTTACGTAAATGTAATGGTTAGTTAGAGCAGTCCTAGTTAGGGTTACACACATTGCTGATTATAATCATTGATGCATGTGGTGTCGCTAATGTATCAACAAACGAAATTAATCTCCATACGCATGCACGACTGATTTGCATGTCTGTGGGTTTTCTACTTGGACTACATTCAGTGAATGGAACTTACAGTTCAACTGATATATGTATATGCAGTGAATGTGAGTTTTCTCTCTGTCAAATTTTTTCCAAAGAAACTTGAAAGATTTCGAGTCATTCCTATAGTGGTGGAAGAATTAATGAAGGAAATAACTGTGACCTAGCTACTAGTGTCACTCTGATAAAGACTGCCCAGTTGTGTGACACGTGTAACGTTTTCTATACAAAACTTGGACCCCATTTTTTTAACCTTTGATGCAAAAGGGTTGATAGGGAAAGCTTGTAATTACAAATTTGGTTGGTTTGGTTGCCAAAGTCAAGACTTGTCATTGATTGAGTTCGATATTTGTGAACATAACTATTGGCGCACGCATGTTCTTGTTGCTATATGGTTAATAGGGTTTAGTTTTTGTTGGCCAATAGAGTTGTGACATGTACGAATTTTCTTCATTTGGTTAATGAAATGTGAAAATGCTCTAAAGGTGTGAATTGCTAATTTATTCCATCAGTTGCTCCTCTTTGAAGCAAGATAAAATTAAGAGATACAATTAAAAGAAGGATTTGGAAAAGATAAGGCTGCTAAGTTTACTACGGTTAGTTTGGATTAAAGTAAAGATTTGGTAATTAAGGATAAGGATGAAACCCTAGTGACAAGTAAGAGAGAGAGAGATGCTGCTAAGCTGGCATGCGCATGGCATGGAAGGGTTGCCTTTATATACTTTTGAGTTGTTTTCTTTTTGGGGTTTAATTAACTAATCAACTTTTTTATAATTATTTTGACTAAACAAATCTACAAAGACTAAACTAATGAGTGTCATGTTTATCCCGACAATTCCCACCATTGTTTCCCATCTTCCAACTCTGGAGTTAGATGCTAAACAGCTAATGGTTGTGTACTAATTAGATTTCTTTCAGTAATTATTAGTTAGGCCTAATCAAATATATTCCCTTTGATTTAGGAAAATCCATAACGTTATATTGCATCTGGAATCATCTTTTACATCTGTCTAATCACCACTTTTATCAAGTTTATTCCCTTTCAAAAGGAATATGCACTGGTCCCGCTTGAATTAACAGGCTAATCAGATCTTATATATGACACACTTACATAAAAAACCTTCACATGTAATAATTGTACGAATACATGGATGTCTCTGATCTAATGGCATTATTTTTCAGGTACTATTTGTTTTATACGAAGGGAGTGGATTCAGCCTATATGTTGAACTCTCTTTTTGTGACAAATATTGTAAAAGTGATGAATAGGTTCAAATGAACCTTGATTTACACGTGTCATTTTTTTCACAGAGGCCATATTATTATTGTTTGTATCATTCCAATTTAATTAGTTTCTCAAGGGACAAATTATCCTAGTAACTATGCCTTTTCTTTCACTCATCTTCATTTCAACTTTGACCACAATCTTTAGTATTAGCTGCATTATGTGTGATTCTCAGTTTTTGCTGAAATGTATTCTAGGTGCATTTTATGATGAGGAAACTATAATTGTGTAATTAGGAGTTTCTTTACTTATCGTGCTTATTTATGATAAAATTTTAACTTCGTTACTTACAAATAAAATTAGAAAATTATAAATATTTATAAATGAATTAACTTAATTGCATGAAGTGTAATCAACTAACTAAAGTTCACTCCAGGGTTAACAGTACATTATTTCCACAAATTTAGTGTCCAGTGACCATTGCCCACCAATCGTTTTCACATGAAAGTTACACTTTAGAATGCAGTCCACATTAGATGTAACTAGAAGTCATATACCCTATCTAGCTAGCTAGGCCCCCACTTACCTAAAGCCTTGGCCATTGATGTCTACCATTCCATTTTTCATAATATTTAAAGTATTTTATAAAATAAAATAAATAAATAAATAAAGAAAAGAAAACTATAAAGTATAAAGCAGCTGCTTAATTGGATATGATGTGTGTGATTAATTAGCGTGTCATCAAGATGAAGGTCTCTTCTCAATGCAGTCAAGTTTGTTTGTCTTGTATATGCCACACAAAGTACCCTTGCATGTTTCCCTCTTCCCATACTAAAAGCCTAGCTCACGCTCTCTCCCTCTAACTTTGTGCCCTAATTTGATTGCCTGCTGCCGACTTCTAACTGACGCATGGCTCAGCAATACGCTAGTAGAAACCTCTAAAATATACCTTAATTCAAACGTTGATTTCAACAACCCTTGAATTACGCCTTAATTTAGGCCATTTTTAGGTGGATTAGGACCAAGTGTATATTATATAGGCTCTACTTAAACTTTATCATCGTTAAGAGCACTTGCTTGCTCACACCCCCACCATATCCAAGTATAACGACAACGGCCAATCAATCGTAAATTGTTAGACAATTGGCCAAAGTCATCTACCCAACCCGCATGCCAAGCAATTTTTAGTGTACTTGAAATAACCACGTGACATTATTATTTAATTTAAATTATAATATGTTGATTTGTTTTTATATTAACACCTTATAAGTGAGATATATTAACCTTATCATTCACTCATATTATATAACACGTAAAATGATACACAATTTTACACTACGTAACTTGTGTGTATTTACCCAAAAAAAATTCTCTTTACCCGTTTGGTGAAAAGTTTCAATTATTCAAATACTTAAAAGGAAATCCATAAAGATTAAAGAGAGAGTTATCTTTTAATCTTTGCTATTGGAAGGCAAGTCTTGGGTTGTCACTTTCATTTGTATAAATTAAGCTCCTAATTTAAATTTGGTCCCCATGCCAACAGCAATACGTATAACAACATAAAGTGGGATTATTCCCCATACTTAAAAAGCAAAAAATCTTCTCAACAGCTGTGTGTGTATCTTTGAGAGGTTTAGTTTAATAACACCAAAAGATTCTAAACTTAATTAACACTGTCATTAACAACACCCTAATTATATTATGGTTTAAACATCGAGAAACTGTACGAAGTGTGTGGATGGTTTGATTGACAAGATCTAGGGTTATGTGGCATTCCTTTGTCATTTCCTTACACATTTTTAGGGATTCCGAAGCTGGCTCTCCTCTCTCTGCAGAAGCGGTGAACTACCTCTAGCTTTAGCACATGCTGCTCCACTTTGTATATATACGTTTCTTCTGTAGCTTTTATGACGACCTGGATAATCTGAAGTCTGAAAGGATTAAAACATCGATCTTGTTCAAAACATGTTGCGATGTAGGTACGGATACTCGGAGCATCAAACTAAAGTTTTTCTAGATTCCTCCTCAGGTGTCCTAGACGGTGCTGTGTACATGAAAGGTGATGTTCCGTTACCTAACATTTAGCTGGCACGTATGTTGTCTGCTCAAAATTTTTCAGTCTTACCTATGATGTATCTACGTTAAGAACGGGTTAACATGTAGAGTTATATGTTGTCAATTGACAATCGTTCACGTGCGTGTGTGTATTTGTTTGGACCTAAAATAACATCATCGACCTGTGCAATTGAGGCCGTTGAATGAGTAGAGTTCTAGACCGTTGGATGAGAAAGTTAAGATAATTTTGTTGTTAAGAGATAATGTTATGATTTTTAATCATAGTAAGCATTTTTGGATGAATTATCTTGATTTTCTTGTACAAGATAAATGGGATACAAGTCATAACTCCAACTTGAAAGCTAGCAATACAATTCAATTTGATTTGGGATTCTCGGCATTTAGACGTATGGATTGGAACATCAGAGTATTATGTCAAGAGTCCTAATACATGGTGTTGATTGGCAAATGGATATTAATTGGCAGAAAGATTAATGCATGCACGGATATAAAAGTGATGGAGAATAATGATTACATTTTTGGTAAATGGTTGCAATTGGTTTGCACTGATGAGGCAAACAATAAAAGGGAGCATTAATTATAGGGCTTCCACATGGAAGATTAATGCACATACATGTGAGAATTATCTCAAGGATATTTCAAGGATAATTTCAAATACATGCAGATTAGCAACGTGTGGAAGAAGGTCAGTGCTTTGATATGTCTGGCATCATGATAGTGTTCCACGAGTCAGATCCTACGATGGTACGACATATCAAGCAAGTTTTCTATAAATACAAGGCATTCCGCAACAAAAAAGTTCTTCAAATCAACACACAAATTGCCTTGCACAAAACTTCTTAACAACATTGAGATTTTTTTCCTCTCCCCCTTTCTTTCCGCCAACACATCTTCAGTTTAGATAAACAGCATTGTGAGGCCAACCGGCGACATCTTTAGTTTAGATAGACAGTACTGGAGCCGTAGAATCAGCCAACCGAGGAGCACCTTCAGTTTGGATAGACAACATTGCTTCGAGACCGACTGGTTATTTATCCAAGTCTCGATCGACAAGGATGTCCGAGTCCTTGTTGATAGAGGTCATCTCATCAGTCTTCTTGGCAAAGTGAGGTGTTACCAGGTTACTACATTCGGCACATTGAAAGCCGAATTCGAAATTGAACTTCGCAGAACTAGCAGCCTTGTCTTCAGGCTTTACAACCCGAAGGCCGAGGCCTGTTCCTTCCTCGGCCGTAGTCGCAAGATCAAGTAGTCAGCAGCACGCCCAACGCCACATCAACATATTTTACTCCTTGGCCGAACTTGGGCGACGAGTTGGCATGCCCCGCACACAACCGAATGACGTAGTTAGTTTATTAATTACTCGGTCTGCATGCCATGTAGGCTTGGTAGTTTTTAAGATCAACAATATTATAACTATATATCAAATTATTGTAGAACTTACTTTTATCAGTGGCATGAAATCGCTCACATCCACTGGCTTTCACAAAGTTCTAACATACATCGCATCTTCAAGTAAGAATCAACATGGCTCAGTGATTTGTATTAATAATCTAACATTTAAGCGTCAAATGATTTTGTGTCTATTAGTGTCATTATGCATGCATGTACATGTCAAAAGAAACAGTGTCTAGCTAGCTTAGACTCCAGAGGTAAATGCTTCTACAATTTTCTATATAAAACACAAAAGTGTGTGAATGGTGGGAAGCTTTCCTCAAATTGAGGGAGAACATTTTGTGTTGTTATTGAAATTCATGAAACCAAATCTTGGTTTGCTAAAAGCCTAAGTAGAGGTAAAGGATTCAGGTCCAATTACTTTGCTGAAAGTGCTGCATTCTTTCAACGATCTATTTTATTTTAAATATATAGAATAGTTTTGGTAACCAATTAAATTTTGAAGAGAGGGAAATATAAAACTATAGGCAGTTGTACTAGCTAGGTTATTTATAGACAATATAAGACACTGTGTCAAATGCTAGCAGCTGCATGCTGCCCGAGAACATCGTCATTTTGCTTCCAAAATAAAAGTAGGGCATATCTAGTAAGGTCAATGTGCCTACAAAGGCTATGCTGATCATATCCACATGCTTGATTGGCAAACTTTCTATGACGTGGGCTGCTATGAGTCATGTATAGCAGTGATTCAAGAAACAATAAAAAAAGAATCTCCTTTGCATTCTTTCTCCGCTATTCTGTTTTACTTGTGGGATTGAACTGAATAAATAAAATCAAAAGTTATAACCAAAACTAGGAGATTAGGAATGCACAAAGAAAGTAGGTAGTCGCTTATTTCTTAGGCCATCTCCAACCGAATGGTCCAGATGGTCGAAAATTGCCCGAAAATCGTCTACAACTGAGGGCTAGACCAGATGGCTCGTGGGCCACACAAAATTTGAAAGGGCCAAAGGACCAACCGGCTGGCCCATTCCAGCCAACCAGCCAGGCCCGGGCTGGTCCAAAATTTTGACTAATGCTGTCAGATATAACCGACAAGAATAAAAGCAGGTTATAACCGACACGAATAGTAGGCAAAAATTTGAATACAACGGCTAGCTGAAGTCAACTAGCCATTGTATTCAATTTTTTTTTTTAATGAATTAAAACCTTTTTTTCCCTATAAATACCTAAGTCATTCATACACCATTTCTCACATAATTTTCACCATTCCATACTATCTCACTTCATTCTATTTCAATTCTTCACATTATATTTTCTTACCTCTTCCAATAATATTTCCTTCAATTTTTTCAATAATTTTCAAATGGCTTCATCTGCAATGAAAGGTAGGGCTTGGACCCGAAAAGAAGATGAAGCTCTTTGAAGGACTTATAGATGGGTATCGGAAGATAATGTGAGGGGGATTTCTCAAACAAGTGAAGGTGTTTGGACTCGTGTGTCCAAAAAATACTTCGAGTTTTACGAAGGCACCATTCCACCAAATACCCAAAACCACGAGAGTTGTTCTTCAAGATGGAAGAAACATCTTCATCCAAGTTTGAATAAATGACATCAAGCACTGTTAGCATCCGCAAGTAGACATGAAAGCGGCGCCAATTACTACGATGAAGTTAGTATTTTCACAGTTTATTTTAAATGTTTAATTATATTACATTTAATTTCATAAATTAATTTCCTTTAATTTTTGTAATTATACTTTCTAGGTACGCCAAGCAGAGGAATTGTATATGGAGGGCAGCTCAAAACCCTTTCAGTTTCACTATTGTTGGGAAATTTGTAAAGGGTGGGTGTTATTTGAAGATTCACCTCAACATAGAGTAGGTCATACACTGGTGTTCAGAACTTCATCCCCAGCTATAGATATGGATGAAGATGAATCTCCTACCATTCAACAAACAAGGGTAGAAAATCCATCTCCGGACAAAGGTTCCTTACCTAGGGCTATGGGACGAAACAAGGCCCAAAGGTTGAAGGAAAAGGGCAAGGCAAATGATGATTACGCCGCTCAATAGGAAGTGGCGGCCTCATTGCGATTACTGGTGGAGCAAAATGCCATTGTCGCGGAAGAAAGGAACCGTAGACATGATGAACGGGCCAAACAAATACATGAAGAGATGGATGATAAGAATATGGAAAGGAACACTATAAGTTACACTCCAATGAGTAAGACCTATTTTGATAGGGAAAAAAAAAAAGAAATTATGATCCAGTGGCAGTTGTTTACCTTTGACTATTACAATGGTAGATAATGAAGATGATGTTGATTATGGATATTAAATTTAAGTTTTTGTAGTTTTTAAATTTAAGTTAATGTTGTTTTTAAATTTAATTTTTAGTTTTTAAATATAAGTTGTAGTTTTTAAATTTAAGTTGTTGTTATTTTTAAATTTAAATAATAAATTATGTTTGGCCCTCGCTTGGAGACGGTTTTTTGTGACAGGGCTAAAACGAGCCATACGGCCCTCAATTGGAGATGAAGGCAAATATGACTCTGTACTGTTCATTAAAATATTAATATCTTGGAGGGCCAGAAGGCTAAAACGAGTCATCTGGCCAGCCCTTGGTTAGAAATGACCTTAAAGAATTTAAACTAGCCCATGCCCATTTACAACTTGTAGGACTAGGATGCTAATCTTGGTGAGAGAAAAGACTTAGAGGTTTTGAGAAAAATATAATATATAGATGAAAATGATAAAAAGACTAACCCTGTATAGATAAGAGAGGCATGAAATATTTGGAACCTATGTGATGACTTATTTCTTTTTACACATAAGGGCATGCTTAACCCAAATTAAATGAGAAATTAAAATAATTGAATGTGAGGAAAACAATCCCCAATATTAATGGGATATCTATATGTTTTTATTTTTTCAGATATGTCAATACCCAAAATTTATGAGACCCATTTACTTTTTATTTATTTGGTTGTTAGATGAAAATGAATAATACATATTTCTTCAAATTCCATTCTTTATACAAAAATGCTACATTTACTACCGAGTTGTACCATCTCTCTAATAAATATAGGGCTTTTTTATTCATTTGGTTGTTACGTGAATATGAATGTTACATATTTCTTCAAATTCCATTTCTTATACAAAAATGCTACTCTTACCATCTAGTTGTACCATCATTTATACCATCTCCCTAATAGAGACGACCCTATCTCCATTAAAGAGATGATACAATGATGGTATAATTAGGTGACAAATGTAGCATACTCTTCCTTATAAGTAAACATGACTTAAATTTTGATTTGACACATGTATATAAAAAAGATCATTAGGGTCCGTTTGGTAGGCTGGATGTGAAAGGTTATTAGCCTTTAAAATGGGACTTGAGTCTAAGACTGTTGTTTGATACGTTTAAAGAGCATCATGGATTAGATTCCTACTTTGGATCCAAGTCCAGAATTAGACGGATTCATAACCCGTTGGTATGGGTTACTTAAGAATGCATCGCGCCTCCTCCTTTCCGGTTAGCATCTTCCTCACATCTCTTTGTCGCCAACATATATATATATATATATATATATATCTCTCTCTCTTTCTCTCTCTCGGTCGTACAACTATGAGAATAGGTCGCGAGCGCGGTTTTCGGGTCGTCAGAAGCAGTTCAAAATACCAAATGGCAGACATAAAACCCAACCTATCCTATCTAATCCTAGCCTAACCAATTCAAAATACCAAATTCAACTATGTCCGTTCCACCGTACGTGCCCCTAGTGTTCAATAGTTAAACAATTTGGGCTACTGAGTATGCTAGCGTGTAAGAATAAACTAGGTCGAAGATTTGAAGCACTCAACTATAACAAAAAAAAAAAAAAAAAAAAACCCACAACAGATTTAAGTTCCCATCCACATAAAATGACTAGAGTAGAGTCCAGTAAGCTCGATTGAGAAAGAAACCTCTGAAGGTGTTGGGGCTTAGGACCTTAGGTTAGTAAGAACCCAGTAATAACTTCTCAAAAAGGACTCAGTAATAAGAGATGTGAACAAAAAAAGCCACAGCAAGTGGCTCAGCGGTAAGGGCGCGGACTGTGGCTCTTCAAAAAGACAAAGAAAATGTGGGAGGTTCCGAGTTCGATACTTTGAATTGGTGAGTCTGCTGAATTGTGGCCATCGTAACTTGCAACCTACTTTTATCACCTAGAGTTTGAAAACTCTACAATAACTTTTTTCAATAGTCTGAACCGCCATATTTTAACTCATGTATATATCTTAACCGACTATTAACGGCTAAGACTCTGTTTGAAATTGCTATTTCTCTTAAATATATATACTTTTTTATTTTTTCAAAATTATTTATGCTGTTTTTTCGGCAATGTTTACATTTTCTCTCTCTATTGTCCCCCAACCCAACTGACGACAAGCATGAAGAATTCATCTTTCTCCTTCAAACTTACACACCCATTCACGGATGCCTTGGAAACAAATTTTGAGTAGCTTCCTCAGAGCTTCATATACAATTGTTAGATTAATCCTTTCCGAGTTTTAGAATGTTAAGTGCAGTACATCTTAATACTCCAAAGTGCTGGACTCATCACCATAAAAAATACAGCCTAGAACTCATGGTCTAGCAAAGACTCAAATTTCCAAAACTTAATTTCTGAATTTGAATCATATTCTGGAATCAAAAGATATATATATATATATATATATATATAAAACTGTTTACTTTCCAAAGGAATTTTAACTTCTAACTTTTATACTATTTGCAAGGACATGAAGGTTGATGATTGATTTATTTACTTAAGCGTTGATAAACGTGTTCATTCTTATTAGTGACATATCATTTAGTTTGCAAATTATGTCTACCCAATATGTTTTTTCGTTTTTTTTTTTAAATAAGAGGAATCCCACCATACATTAGGCATTAGCAGAAAAAGCTGCAGTCTTTGTAGCAGGAGAAAGACCTTGACCAGCAGAGTTAGAAGACAATTCAATTGCATTGCCTTCTCATTAGCACAGGATTCCCCAGAAGAATCCTTCGAAGTAGACTTCTCAGAGACATTTTGGGTGACCACTAAATTTTGGCCCCAAGGCAAACGGTACACTAAGACAGAGCTGATAGCTCCAATGAAAACATATGCGAGAGTTCAAACTCGGATTGAGTTCTAAACTTTTGCTCATTTTCCACTAGACCAATTCGTTGAAATTCAGTCCCAAAATTTGTTAATACCAACTTATACAACACATGTTGATCGAACAAAAAACAACGCAGTTGTAACATAGCAGTTGTAACTTGTTTATTAGTTGGATTTTCAAAGTTTGGGTGCCCAATTGGGCCTTCTTACACTAAACTGATTGGGTTCTGTAGTGTGGGCTTTTTACAAACTTAAATCATTTTTAAACCCAAACCGCCCTACGCCGCCTTTCATCGGGCGCTTTCGTAAACTTAAACCAAAAACCCTAACTGTGCCTTACTCGGGAGTTATCACGCAGTCCTAGCCCCATCGCACAGATCTTCTCCCTCGTCGTGTTCGACTAGGTAAGGATCTTTATCCTGTAAAACTGTATAATTTATCCAAATTTTAGTGGATGATTTTGATGATCTATCGTTAATTTTATGAATATCTGTTCGTATTCTCCTTACTTGAAGATTCAATTAGTCTCTCTCGTAATGTTCGATCTTCGTTGGATTATAATATACTTTCACATATTACGTATAATTAGAGCCTTGATGTGGTTAGTTCTATTTAATTTAATTTTTTTTAAATTTAATTTGAACAATTTGATAGCTAGGACTGTAAATAAACTAACTCAGCAACATTGAAATCAGCCCACATAACAGATTTAATGTTTTGAAAACTTGAATTAGTGGATTTTCCAGTTTGTTATCGGGATATTGAAGTTGCGCAAAAGAACTTATCTTGCTTCTGATGGCGTTTCGGATATAACTTTTGTTTTTTCGAGCTTCTTAGTGTTGATAATCTGGATACCTCACTAGAGCATTCTCACAAGATTTTTAATCTTCTTCTGTATTATTTTATTGCTAACAGAAAACGCGACACAAAACTGAGCGCAGTGGCGTTCCAGGATTCATACAGCCGACCCACATAGTGGGAAAAGGCTTTGTTGTTGTTGTTGTTGTTCTGTATCATTTTATTATAATGGTATTGTGTCAATACTAAAATTTTTTGTTCTGTTTTGATTCACGAAAACCTTGTCTTGATTTTAGTTATTTTTTTGATGAAATTTTTGTTCTCCATGGTGTGGCCATTATAAGTATACTATTCTTTGTTGGAACTGAATCAGCAAACACAGAGCACCTTAAGTTTTGCTTTTCTTAATGCTGTATCAAATGGTTGCAAGAATTAGTTTTGAATTTGGCATGATACATCTATTTAACTTACAAGATCTTTAGTAATGCTATTGTAGATTTATAATATTTGATCCGTGCCTACTTAGATTTCTTACCTTCTGTTGCCATTTTGTTTAGAACTATCAGTAGTTTCTGCCATTCAGTTTTTACTTAATACTCGGTTTAATATATCTTGTTCCTTTCCAGGTTCAGCTGTTGGATTAAGTACTTCCCAAAACCCTCTGTTCGAGATGAGGTAATGATTAGTTTGATATGTCAAACCGCAATTCTTCTTAGCTTTTATTTTCTGAAGTACTAACAAATTTTCCTTTTTCTTTTGTTTTGTGTTTATCATCCTCGCTTCACAGCCGACCAATGGAGGAAGATGTAGGTTATAGTGCTCTTGAGCTTATTTAGTGCATCTTTGTTATGTCTCTCTTTGTACCATTAAATGTTGTTAGTTTTCATGAATGTGCGACTTTGTACGTAGTTGGAAATATCTAATGGTTGTGCGTCTGTGATTGTCTAATGATTCTCCATTTGCAACATTTAAACTTTTTTATGTTGCTTTTCTATTTTCGCCACCTTAATGGTATTTCATGGAAACAGTGTGAGTCCATACTCTTGTTGCACATCAAATAGTCATTTTTTGGTTCAATGCATCGACACACCCGTAATTATCAAATGAAATTTTAATTTTTAATTGTGTTATGGTTCAAATGGTCTGTGTATTTCTTTAGGGTCTTCACATAAACTTTCTAGCAACTATTGACTTCTTGTTCCTGCAATGAAATCATCGTGACTAAATGTTTGAGAGTGACCTCTCTTGCTAAATGACATGGTCTCACGTGTCCATTGTCCTGCTCATTTCTGAAAGCCCTAAATCAACATATTTATTCTTAGTGGTATCATCATTTTGTGTAAACATGCTTATCGAACCTGAATGCTGCAGGGTGCCAAGAACGAGGAAGAGGAATTCAACACAGGGCCACTTTCTGTCCTTATGATGAGTGTAAAAAATAATACTCAGGTAATGCTTTCTGAGAATCTTATGGTTCTTTGTCCAGAAAGGCTTTACATATCAAGGGCAAGTATTCTTATTCAATTTGGTTCTTGTCGTGCAAACAGGTGCTCATCAATTGCCGTAACAACCGAAAGCTTCTTGGCCGTGTGAGAGCATTTGACAGGCATTGCAACATGGTTCTGGAAAATGTCAGGGAGATGTGGACTGAGGTATTTTCGGTTGGTTCTTTTGCGTTTTGATTTCATTGGGATACAGCTTGTGGTTGTTGATCATCGATCATCAATGCTATGTTACTTATCGCTAATTTTTTTTAATTGTTTATTTGTCTATGTAGGTGCCGAGGACTGGAAAAGGCAAGAAAAAGGCCCAGCCGGTTAACAAAGACAGGTTCATCAGCAAGATGTTTCTCCGTGGGGACTCTGTTATCATCGTTCTTAGGAATCCGAAGTGAGGTGTGAACTTAGCACACAATTCTAATGACTTGTAGATGTAGTCTGCTGAAAATTGTAGAAGTACTATCGTCAGGAGTTTGAATTGCTCTTCTTAGAGCAACTTTCCAGTGCTGTATAACTTCGTTTCGATCTGTGTGTGAATTTCAATTGACAGGTACTAAATGCACTCTTTAGAGTAACATCCGGTGTCTTACAGTTCGTGATCAAATTCTTAACTCTGTTCGAATCTTTGTTAATTTCAATTGACAGGTGTTTGGACTTCATAATAGTAACATCTTGAATTACTATGTGCAAGCCGAGATCCCTTTGTAGCCTGGCGGCTTTCCCCGGAGGGGTAAAAATGTCCGGCGGCTGTTTTGCGTGTTTCGTTATATGAATTTGCATTGATATTTAATTTTCTCGTAGTATAATTGTGATCCCGTCGATCGAACAGCTACAGCTCCGTCGATCAAACATCTTTTCCGTTGTTGTGAACTCATCCGACTGCATTGGGTTTCCGGACTGGAAATTTCTTCGTTGTGGTATGGGTCCTTGTGTTCGAGTCTTGACCGCGCTGATAGGCAGTTAACTTGTCCAAATGATAAACCTCCCCTAAACAGCTCTATTTATTTATTTATTTAATTAATGATTTTATTTTTCTTTATTTTGACTATTCCCTCTTGTTTCTCTCTATTTCTAATTTTCTATACGTGTAAAATCAAATTTCTCCCCTTGTCTTTTACATTCTTCCTTCAATAAATTGTCAACGTCAATTAAATCGGTGCTAACATACGTTGGAATTTTATGGGGCTGCTCCCTGCGACAAAACGCCCATACGTCACTATTATCTTAATTAATCATGTTTAACGACTTATTATATAGATAGTGGTAGGTAGGTCGTACATGATTTTTGAACGATGACTGGCTAAGGCCAAGCTCCGAAAGATGCTTTTGTGCCTAATTCCAAACTCCCTTGCCTCGTTCCTTCAAATGTTTTCATCATTACAATAAAATAAATAACGATAAAATTCAAGAATAAAGCAGTCATACGATCACATGATATTGTTTTATCTATCTAATTTTGTTATAACACTTTTAGACTTGACATAAATTTTGACATAACTTTAGCATCTGTACATGATTTAGGGGTCGCCTAGCAGTCATTTGGTTTTCAATTTTTGCATTTACATTTTGGTTTTCAGTTTCCATTTTTCTTAAAAACTAAAGTAACTAAAACGAGTATTCATTTTTTAAGTTTTCGAAAAATTAAAAAAGAATGGTTATCAAACGATCGCTAATTCATTTATAAAAATCCAAAACACGGTCAACAATAGCGATTCATCCATATTACAGCGCGTAAATGATACATCATGCGATCGTTGTAATGATAACACCAAAAAAATTCTTCAAAGATGATAAAGATAATTAGTCATATGGTTTGATTAAGCGGTGGGTGGCGGCCCCGCGAGACTCGGTCGACGCCATGTTTGTTTTAAATGGACACGTGTCGTCTGATAAACAGAAAATATTCAGATGCACACGTAGGTACATACATAAGCAGTCATAGGATTGCAGCCAAATATAAGAGTCCTCCCATCCGGCCGGTTTTACTTTCACAGCTCTCGACTCTGCGCTCAACTGCAACTGAACAACACCCGAAAGCTCGAAATTTGAAAACCGGTGTTTGGATTCCGGTGCAACTACCTCTTATCCGCAGTGAGTAATATCGTTATTCTCGATGGGGAAAGGCGGGGGCTGTGTCCCAAGCAAGAAGAAAGTCCTCTCCGATGCCGCACCAATTCCCGACACCGCCAATAATGCCTTGCGAAGCCCGGCGCCGGCTTCCACCGGCGGCACTCCCAGTTCCGCTACCAAGCCAAACAACGTTTCTGTCGTCGCCGAATCGCACCCGAATCCGGGCCCGGTTACGAAATTGAGGATATTCATAGTGTTCTACTCAATGTACGGACACGTGGAGGAGCTGGCCAGGCGGATGAAGAAGGGGGTTGACAGCGTGGAGGGGGCGGAGGGAGTGCTGTACCGGGTGCCCGAGACGCTTCCAGCTGAGGTTTTGGAGACGATGAAGGCGCCGCCCAAGGACCATGAAATTCCGGAGATTTCGGCGGCAGAGCTGGCGGGGGCGGACGGGGTTTTGTTTGGGTTTCCGACGAGGTTCGGGAGCATGGCGGCGCAGATGAAGGCGTTTTTCGACTCGACCGGGCAGCTGTGGAAGGAGCAGACCCTGGCTGGGAAGCCTGGTGGGTTCTTTGTCAGCACCGGGACTCAGGGCGGCGGCCAAGAAACCACTCTGTAAGCTTTTGCCTCATTTCTCAATTCTAAACTTCTTTTATGAAATTAAAAAAGCTAAGAAGTTGAATTGGGAGTTGAATTGTTTGGTTGGTTTTCTCATATGGTTTGCAAAATTGGGTTTTTATGCTTTGTTAATTAATAATTTGTGAAGATTAATGGAGATCATTGTTGCCCAAATGAAGGTTTATCGGTTTTATCTGCGCAATTGACATGAAATTAATAATTTTTATGGATGGTAGTGTTTGAGTTGGTGAAATTGTTGTTTAATTCGAAATCAGATTAGTAAAGGTTGGGTTTTTGGGTAGCATTGTTCTAATATGCATTTGAAGAAATGATTTTTCCATTTTTTTTCGGGATTAAACTTTCAAATTTGTTTTAGAGTAAAATGTTACACTATAGGATGCATAAAGCTTGTTTCTTTGTATGGTTATTTTAGTTTTGGGCTATTTGTCGCAAACAATCTGAAGCAGAAGCACCTTGTTACTAATTACCTCAGTTTTATAGTATCGGATGCATCATTTGGTTGAAGTTAGTGCTCAGCCTTGAAAGGTTGATGTAAATTGATGAGAAATTTTATTAAGACTTGTGTTCTGCTATTTTGTCACAGATGGACGGCAATCACCCAATTAGCACACCACGGAATGCTGTTTGTTCCCGTTGGGTATACTTTTGGAGCTGGCATGTTTAAGATGGACTCTGTAAGAGGGGGTTCTCCGTATGGCGCTGGTGTCTTTGCTGGTGACGGCACAAGAGGCGCAAGTGAAACTGAGTTGGCTCTTGCAGAGCATCAGGGGAAGTATATGGCATCAGTAGTCAAGAAACTTGCCGCTTGATAGTGATTTCCGAATTTTAGCATATTTCCTTGCCATTATTTTCCTGTTCTGTTTGTCGATCTAAATGTATTCCTTCTGCGATCGTTCTTGGCATTCTCTTGTTACCTATGTCGATGTTAGTTCTTTCTTATCGCTTCACTTCGAGTTGTTATATACGTTCAGAAAGATGTAAAGGTTTTTAATTTGTTCTTTCCTTGATTGTTGTCCAATAATTTGTGAATTTGTGGGGTGTGTCATATTGTATACTTTCGGTTCGAAAACATGTAATTCTGTTAGCACTTGACATATCAATAAAATTCGCACATTGGTTACGATTGGTGTTGATGAATACTGGTTGAGAACAATAAGTACTGACTTTGCTGCGAGGAGCAGTTGGCTTTTCTTGTGTGCAAATCTGTAACTACAAGCAATCATCAATGTAGGAATGTTTCTTGGTGTAGAGAAAATCTAACCGTGATTGCCTCGGGTAAGTGTACTTCGTTATTCGATTTTCGGACAAGATGATAGACATCGGCTGTGTTATTAGTGTGTCATTTTCTTAATAAAAAACGAACGTTCTGTTAAAAGAATATAAAAAATACGACAATTCAAAACCTATCTAGTTGAACACCAAAAGCAACACAAGTTGTTCAACCTTTGGCACAATACCAAAATGTTAGCAACGATACAATCCAATACCAAAATGTTAGCGACGATACAATCCAACATAATTTAGTAGTGTAGTTTAGGACAATTCATCAAAACACATTGATCTTGGCTTCATTGGTAAATCCGTTGATACTTATCGTTGCAACATAAAATATAATACGAATAGCCTTCGTCGTAATCAAGTTAACTTGAGCAGAATAATCCTTTATACATGTAAGTTCGGAACTCTTTTCCTGTAAATTTTAATTAAATTAAATATTTCTTGAATAAAGGATCAGAAATCGTTATTTTGTGAGACAACTTTACCCACGCTTTTTCTCCGTAATGACATTTTTAACCCTACCTTAAGCGACAAAACATACCATAATTTACGAGGACCGAAGGAGTAGCGACAGGGACATTTCCGGAAACTCGGAACGCAGACTTCAACGACTTGCAACATCGTTTTAAAGTCGGACCTCGAAAGCAAACTACATTGTTCAGATTCACTCTCGCATTCACTCTCTCTTCGTTTTTTCGACGATTCCAAATTCGTCGCCGAAAAACAGATATGGCGGACACTCTCGCCGCTCTGAGGTCTCTAATGGCGTGCCACTCTCCGCCTCTCGACGCCTTGGTCGTCCCTTCTGAAGATTATCACCAGGTCTGTCTCAATTTGTCAATTTTAAATATGCCCTTGTCACTCGATTTTTAACGTTGTTTCGATGAAATCTTGTATCCAAAAATTTTCGATTTTACTCATGTTATCTGTTCCTTTATCAAGATTGGAACTTTTCAATTGTAATTTCGAAATTTTGCGTTTTTATTTTATTTTTTATTTTTAACATTTACTTTTAAGGATGTTGGGAGTGATGTTTGTGTTGTAATTGCAGAGTGAGTATGTTTCGGCACGAGACAAACGGCGTGAGTTCGTTTCCGGCTTCACCGGGAGTGCTGGTTAGTATTGTGATGTTGTTTAAGGATGCTGCTGTCTAAATTTGATTGCTTTAAGTTGAATTTTGAAGCTTTTAATGTTGTGTTAAATTGTGTGTTGAATTGTGTTCAGGTTTGGCACTTATAACGAAGAATGAAGCGCGGCTATGGACCGATGGTCGGTACTTTTTGCAGGCAACGCAGGAACTCAGTGACCAGTGGCAGCTTATGCGAATGGGAGAAGACCCGACTGTCGATGTCTGGATGGCAAATGTGAGTCACTGCTTCTTTGAGTAACTCCTGTTATTATTTTCAATGTTGTATTTTCAGTATTTTGGACCTTTTTGTATCGACGCTGGCACTAAATTACAAGTTGGTTCTAAATGATGACTCCAGTTAAATTACCTGTGACTTTGTGGATTCTTGTTTGCCGCTGTAATGAATTTTGGGATTTGTTTTTGTAGAATCTTCCTGAAGGTTCAGCCATTGGTATTGATCCTTGGTGCGCGTCAATAAACACCGTGCAACTATGGGAGCGTGCCTTTGCCAAGAAACAACAGAAGTTGGTTCAGACTTCCACAAATTTGGTAGACGAAGTTTGGAAAAATCGGCCCCCTGTGGAAATTAATCCTGTCATTGTACATCCTTTGGAATATGCTGGTCGTTCTGTTGTGGATAAGTTGAAGGATTTAAGACAAAAAATCGTACAAGGGAACGCTCGTGGTATAATTATCTCAGCGCTTGATGAGGTTAGTCTGTTTGGTGTGTTGCTTCATGTGGCATCCTACTTTACTTTTGATTTTGTCATGCGGTATCTCAATTTAATTGCTACTCTACAGGTTGCTTGGTTGTATAATATTCGTGGCACTGATGTTGCCTACAGTCCAGTTGTTCATGCATTTGCTATCGTGACATCCAACTCAGCTTTCTTTTATGTTGACAAAATGAAGGTTTCCGCTGAGGTCAGTTAAACCATACACAGTTGATATACTATCATAAATAATACACACACACACATATCATCTTATTAAGCAACCTTCATAAGGCAGTGAATATTGGCTTGAAGTTATCAAGCCACCGGTAATAATAGATGCATTTACTATTTGCCATCACCAATTTTTGTGTCTTTAACTGATAACAGTAATTGTACCCTTTGGACAAAATTATGCTGTCCCCCATTTCTTTTTCGTATATCCTTTTTTCCATGTTAGAATGCTAGAGTGAGCATGAGCAGTTAATCGGTTTAGTAGACGTATCTGACAAATTCACTCGATATGCAGGTAAACTCTTATTTGGAAGAAAATGGGATTGATGTCCGGGACTATAAAGCAGTGAGCTCGGATGTTGCCTTGCTTGCGTCTAATCAGCTCAAACCTTCATCTACAGTTAAAGGAACTGAAGCTGAAAAGGCTAATGGTGGAAAAAAAGCAGAAGAAACAGATAATGACCTCATATGGGCTGACCCTGGTTCATGCTGTTATGCTTTGTATTCAAGACTGAACCCTGAAAAAGTTATTTTACAGCAGTCGCCTTTGGCCCTAGCAAAAGCTCTAAAGGTAGCATGCTGCACTTCCTATCTTGTGGAGATAGCAATTTGTTTCTGATAGTTGTGCCAGTGATTTTATTCTATTCATTTTTTTTCCTTATCAACTGATTGCTCTAAAATTTTAGAACCCGGTCGAATTGGAAGGGTTAAAGAAAGCTCAT
Organism: Malus domestica; assembly: GCF_042453785.1. NCBI lineage: Eukaryota > Viridiplantae > Streptophyta > Magnoliopsida > Rosales > Rosaceae > Malus > Malus domestica. The sequence goes on from NC_091675.1 coordinate 22,613,757, forward strand.
ATCCGGGATGGTGCAGCTGTTGTGCAATATCTTGTGTGGTTTGATAAGCAGGTACATTGTGATACGTATGTTATCTTAATATCTTTAAATTTCTAAACAATATTTTCTTAGTTTCTATTCTATATGTTTTCCAGATTTTGATGCGTTTAGTTTCCTAGATTTGCAGCAATATGAAAGGCCTGAACTAATGCTTGAGCTTCTGTAATAAAAATGCAGGCGCAGGAGATATATGGGGCTTCTGGTTTCTTTTTGGAGGGGGAGGCAACAGATAAGAAAAACCACTTGTAAGTTTGAGTCTCCTTGTTGAATTTCATACCTCTCATTGTGTGGATGAGATGCATTATGATCTTGATATAGTATGATTTATGATGTCAGCAAGATGTGAAAATCACACATAGAACTGCTTTTGTCCAATCGCAGTTAATGATCATCCATTCTATGGACTTTCAGACAGTTGATGCCTTATACTGTTCTATGCTTAATTTAATATTTTAGTTGCTTAATAAACTCTGAGTTGCACATATTTTTATAATTCTATAATATGTTTGCATGTTGATTGAATTGAATGAACTATGACAGGAAAACTACAAAGCTAACCGAGGTGACTGTAAGTGATAAGCTGGAGGGCTTTCGAGCATCAAAAGAGGTAGTGTGAACTTTTAATACGAAAATCCAACATGATAGTAGCGAAATTCCTTTGATGCAAGTGTGCTTTTCCCTCACATATATTTCTTGGATCATGTGATGTTCTTTCTATTTGGTATATTTGCAATCATGGTTCTGACTGTAAAAACTCTCTTCCACGCTAAAGAAAATTTGCAACAAGTGGTTGCAGAAAATGAAATATGCTGTTCAATTTATTGTTAGATGTTTACTTGTATGCTTATGTACCTCCATGCATGTTTAGTTTGCTTGACATGATAGGAATTTCTTTTTCTGTCATATTTGCAGAACTTTAGAGGTTTAAGTTTCCCTACTATTTCGTCTGTTGGCCCAAATGCGGCAATCATGCATTATTCACCGGAAGCAGAAACTTGTGCTGAGTTTGATCCAGACAGCATATATCTTTTTGACTCTGGGGCACAGGTTTGTCAAATGTCATGGAAGATTCCGCTAATAAAAATTACTGACCAATTTCATTTTAAATGTTCTAGCGTATCATTTACTCACGATGCTTCTGTTTCTTTAATTTTTAATGTTGATGGCATGGTTGCAGTATCTTGATGGAACAACTGATATAACACGGACGGTTCATTTTGGTAAACCTTCAGCGCATGAGAAAGCATGCTATACGGCAGTAAGTTCTTTTTGTTCTTCTCTTTTGTGACATTGTTATTTGGTAGTTGAGCTTATCGTAATTTGAACGTTGTTGTCCCAACTCTGTTTTTCTGTGGCTTGAATTGCAAGAGTCTTGTAATAGTTCATTCATTCTGCTATTAATGACTCATTGTCACCAGACTCACCACCTACAGTTTTTAACAACCGTATCCCACCCTGACCCTCAGCACCTTCCCCAAGCTTATTACTATCTTTGTTAATATTTCAGTTTACCATGTCACAAAATAACCACGCAAATGCAATGAACCAGTACAATCCATATTAGCTTTTTACACTTGAAACTCAAATCCAAATCCCCATTTTATATCCTTCCATCTAAATGAACCCTTAGATTCAGCTGATAACCTACAAGTCATGAATTTAGATTCACAATGGAATTTCAATACTTTCAGATATTATTTTTGATTCTATGTGTTAAGATGAATTTTGAATCTTTGATTCACAACGGCTGAATCCATTCTGTCTACATGTGTAGACTGTTATCCCAAAATTTATTCAAGTCAATACTCATGTTAGGGTTCTATGAACTAGCTTGATATGCTGCATTACTTTTGTAGGTCCTCAAAGGTCATATAGGTCTCGGGAATGCTCGATTTCCTAATGGAACCAATGGTATTTCCTGTTTTTATCTTCTTTTTGTTCTTTCAAATTTTAATCAGATTTTTCAAGTGTAATTTTGTAAGTATATCATTGTTGAATACATTTACATTCACAATCTTTTTACAGGTCATGCCCTTGACATTCTTGCTCGAGTTCCTTTGTGGAAGAGTGGTCTAGATTATCGACATGGTACTGGTCATGGGATTGGGTCTTATCTAAATGTTCATGAAGGTAAATATTAACTACAACTGCTCATCCTTTACTCTCCAGTGCATTGTTTTTGAGCTGATAAATGAATTTTCATTTCTAACTTCCATTTGCACTGGTTGAGCAGGTCCACATTCGATTAGTTTCAGACCACATGCTCGAAATGTCCCGCTGCAAGCTTCCATGACTGTAACAGATGGTTAGTTTCAGTATAAACAATTGTTGTTGTCATTATTATATTATTTGTTTCATTTTACGCTTGTATAAGAACTTTCTCAAACTTAACAAAGAAAGAATTAAATCCCACATACCAGAGGATTGCCATGCATCGTGATTTATAGATATTGCTTAGGTTTTCCTCTTATTCTTTTGTTTATTATCCGTGCTCTCTAGTATTCATGTTTCTTGATTTTTTTGTCGTTCATGCATGGCTCCTCGAGTTGACTGCTAATTAGTCTTACTCTTTGAGGCCATGCTTGGTTTATAAATTGGTTTGAGTATCCATGAATGTGAATAATTATGAGCTTCTTGAATGGGACTGTGTGAATTGTAATTGACTCCACCGAAACTGCACTTTTCAGAACCTGGATACTACGAGGACGGCAATTTCGGTATAAGATTGGAGAACGTGCTTATAGTCAACGAAGCTGATACAAAATTCAACTTCGGTGACAAGGGTTACTTACAATTTGAGCATATAACTTGGGTAAGCTTGCTTTTGTCTCTATTTGTTGATGCACAAAACCGGATGGTCTTGGAACAACGTAAATCCGACCGTGAATCTGCATAAAATGTAAATGACACAAGAGTTATCGTGGTTCACCCCAAGGTTTGGGCTACGTCCACACTGATTATGTATTTATTTGAGGGAATAGAGAGGGAGAGGGTGAGAGCTTCTGAGAGTTTCTGAGGGTGAGAGAGGGGATCTCAGGCCTAGGAATTGGCCTCTGAGGGTGAGAATGAGGCCCCCCCCAATTGTGAGGGTGAGGAGGCCCTTTTATAGAATAAGGGCTCCTCACCTAATTACATATTTGCCCCTTCTTTTATCCCATAATTACATTTAAGTCCCCCAAGTATTTGTACGAGATCTAAATACGAGGCCCTAAATATGGTATAAACAGTAGTCCCCCAAGTCTTCAGTCAAGAGAGTCTTTTGGCTGGAGACTTGAAATTCAGTCCATGTGTGGGCCGAAGTAACTAGATGTCGTCCTGAACTGGTACTTGATATGAGGCGGTGCTCAAAGTGAAATGATGCTCAACTATAAGTAGCACATGCTGCGAGGCCGCTTTGCTTGTAGCTTGAGTTGCCTTGGTTGGCTCGGCTTGTGGTGTTGAAGGTGAGGGAGTCCCTTTTATAGGATAAGGGCTCACTCCTCAATACATAAGTGATGGGCTAGAGTCCCCCAAGTATTTTTCATGAGTGCTCTCTAAAAGTGAAGGAGTCCCTTTTATAGAATAAGGGCTCGCTCCTCAATACATAAGTGATGGGCTAGAGTTGATGCTCGCGGCGAGGCGGTTGCTCAGCTGGCGGCGTTTCTCTCTAATGAAGGTGAGGGAGTCCCTTTTTATAGAATAAGGGCTCACTCCTCAATACATAAGTGATGGGCTAGAGTCCCCCAAGTATTTTTTATGAGGGCTCTCTTGAGGCCCAATATATGGTACATAATGTAGTCCCCCAAGTCTTCGGTCAATAGAGTCTGTTGGCTGAAGACTTCAAATTGAATCCATGTATGGGCCGAAGTGGCGGTTGTTAGGAGGCGATATTTGTATACCTTGCACTGAAGCTTTGTAGGTGAAGCTTTGTAGGTGAAGCTTTGCAAGTGAAGCTTTGAAGCTAGAGCTCTGTAAATGAAGCTTTTAAAGCTAGAGCGTTTGTAAATGAAGCTTTTGAAGCTAGAGCTCTGTAAATGAAGCTTTTGAAGCTAGAGCTCTGTAAATGAAGTTTTTGAAGCTAGAGCTCTTGTAAATGAAGCTTTTGAAGCTGATTGACATGAGTGATGCTCATGAATGTTTATGTTGATTGACATGAGTGATGCTCATGGATGTTGTCATGAGTGATGCTTATGAATGTTTAACATGAGTGATGCTTATGAATGTTGACATGAATGATGGTCATGAATGTTTATGTATGATTATCATGAGTGATGCTCATGAATGTTTATGTATGAATGACATGAGTAGTGCTTATGTATAATTTGGAGTACTAGGCGTACTTTTGATCACCTAGTTGGTGCTATTTTGGGCTTATGGGCCTTCGCTCTCCACAACATGCCAGCCCATTTATTTTGGGCTTTTCCTTTTTTTTTTTTTTTTTTTTTTTTTTTTTTTTTTTTTGACCCTCTGATGGGGTTTATATATATTACCCTCTGATGGGGTTTATACAGATGTTTCCGAAAGATAATAAAAATAAATTACATCATTCGGGTGAGGTGTTTATTCCTTGCTTTTGCAGTGTTTTTCTGCTCTGCCTTAACTTTCTACCGCACTCTCTGTCTTTTGCTTTCTTCTTTGTGAGCACATGACCCCTCCATGACTGCACCACTTTTTTCTTTTTCTTTTGCATTGTCTCCCATGTGCTCTCGAGGAGGGCCTCCATTTTCTTTTTCTTTTTCTTTTGCACCTCTGTCTCCATGTGCTCTCGAGGAGAGCCTCCATTTTCTTTTTCTTTTTCTTTTTCTTTTGCTTTCTTAGTGACATGATGGCTGGATTGCTTCACACTGGTGTGCAATTGGCGCATGCCATCTCCACAAACTTCTTCAGACCCTTTCCTCCTTTTCCTTTTTCTTTTCTACTTTTGTTCCCACTGCTTTTGTTTTTTGCTTTCTCTTTTCTTTTGCTTTCGGCATGCTGGGATCTTCACTGCTTTTCCAGTCAGATGTCACCAGCGGTGGAGCCATGGACGTGGAACAGGAACTGCCGCGGAGAAAAGATCGCACTTTCCATTTGGTGGAGGTATCTGGTCCTGATCTCCATCTCCTGGAACTTGCCTAGGAATTGGCTCCTTTGAATCCACAGTATTTTTGGGAAAAATGGGTTTCTTTTCAGTTTCATACCCATTCTACTGTTCTTTTAAGACCTCACTGTTTTCTTTTCATTTTCATCCACGACGCGAGCGGGCGACAACTCCACACCGTTCTTTAAGACCCCACTGATACTAGGGAAGCAAAACACAACCGTTTAACCGGACCCAGTCTGAGCACATGCTATCAAGTCGCGGCCAGCCATGGCTATCGGAATAGCGTGGCGCTGAATCGGCGTGGGCTTCACGTACTTGCACCGGCCAAATCGATCTCGACAAATGTGTCCACCGGTGGTGGAATGTCCTCGTCGCTCACCTCCACCGGGATGTCTTCGTAGGCGTCGAAATTGATACCGCCATTTCCATCGCCTGCGTCCTCAATGATTTTGAGCTGATCAAATTCCTCAGAGAACCCAAAAGCAGAAAACAGGAACGTGGCGTCTTCGATGAGGTTCTGATCGCTAGAGATTTGGAGGGATCGATGGATGATGAAGGCGTAGAAAGCAGCTGCGTAGAGAATCAGAGATCCCACCTCTCATTTCAACAACTTCATAGCTCTTCCATAGAGAAAGAGAGAAAGACAGTGGCACTGTCGCAGTCCACGGCCGGGTCAGATCCGCCGCCTAATCACCGCAGTTGAGCATCATCTTAAGGACTGGAATATGATCTCCACAATGTTCTTGCTAGTATCTTCAGGACCCAATTCAGAAACTGCATGTCTAACAGCCTGGTAAAGCTCCAAGTTCTCAGCTTTCATGAAAATCTCACCACATTCCGGACAAAGACAGATGCTCCCCCTCAGAGAGAGGTCTCTAGTAAATCCAAGAACATGATTAACCACCATCCCCATTAATTTCATGGAGTGGAGCTTTCATGGATCTGCTTGAAGTCTTATTGCTGTGGCTGATCACCGCGTGCTTGCCAGAACTTCACACCTCCGCCATGCTCCCGTCGCGGGCCAGCTCTCCGTTCGACGCGCTGAGATCAACGGTCGGCGCCAATCCGCGTGTCTCGCTGTCCTCCCCGTTGTCCTCGATCAACATCGCGATGAGCTGAATCTGGCTGGTAGTGAGCGAAACGAACCGGGAACCGAAATGTGGAGCTTGGTGGAGAGTTTGGAGGATTTGCTGCCGGAGTAATGGAGGAAAACCAACTCGCCAAATGGAAAGCCGGGATGCTTCTTGGGGACAAAGAGATCGAGCAAATCCGTTGGAGGTAATCCAGCCTCTTCGATCTGGGTCTCAGTTCGATGAAGACCGTAGAAGTGGGTCCCTCTTCAATGGGACCCCCTTTCCAACGAAACCATTTCAGCTAGCTTCTCATTCCCATGGATTCACACAAAGCTTTTTACGGATTTGGGTTTTGGATCTTCTTTTCTGGAAAAGCCCAGTGAGGTTTTTTGGGTTTCTTGCAGATTTTGTAGATTCACAGTGGAGGTGAAAATTTGAGAGAAAACCGACATAGCTTTTCGTGTCGATTCCCACAGACGGCGCCAAATGTTGATGCACAAAACCGGATGGTCTTGGAACAACGTAAATCCGACCGTGAATCTGCATAAAATGTAAATGACACAAGAGTTATCGTGGTTCACCCCAAGGTTTGGGCTACGTCCACACTGATTATGTATTTATTTGAGGGAATAGAGAGGGAGAGGGTGAGAGCTTCTGAGAGTTTCTGAGGGTGAGAGAGGGGATCTCAGGCCTAGGAATTGGCCTCTGAGGGTGAGAATGAGGCCCCCCCCAATTGTGAGGGTGAGGAGGCCCTTTTATAGAATAAGGGCTCCTCACCTAATTACATATTTGCCCCTTCTTTTATCCCATAATTACATTTAAGTCCCCCAAGTATTTGTACGAGATCTAAATACGAGGCCCTAAATATGGTATAAACACTATTAATTCATAAACTGTTATGCAATGTGGTTGTGCAATTTATTACTTTCCTTACTGTTAAATAGTTCGATTTCCATGCTATGCATGCCTTCTCTTTCCTTTTTCTTTTCGTATGGACGACTTGCTCATAAACATTGGACATGAACTTAATTTGTACACGAGTTAACGTAGTCACCCAATGACCTGGCATTTACGTTATTACGACACTTTCTCACTCAGTTTATAGAGGGGAATAAAGGTTGAGCTGATCTAGAATTGTTCTATTCTCTTTCCAGGCACCATACCAGAGAAAGTTGATCGACTTGAGTCTTTTAGTACCTGAAGAATTGGAATGGCTCAACACCTACCATGCCAAATGCAAGGATATTCTGGCTCCATACTTGGATGAATCTGAGAAGGCGTGGCTGAAAAGAGCCACTGAACCCATAAGCGTGTGAGCCGCATCCCTCCCTCGTCTCTCCAAGAGAATCAGAAACGTGAGCTTTCTGAACGTGCATATTGACTCAATAATCAAGATGAGTAGCATCTCTTGTGCCATGCGTTTTTATGATTATTTATTTGGAAACTTTGCTTCCTTCTTTTACAAGTCTTCGTTGTTTAGACATCGATGATGCATTCCTACTTTCCAATGTTACCGAGAAATCGGACCTATGACACCGATGATTGGATTCTGTGGACTGCTAGCCTTGACGATTGGTTATTTGTGCATGCCTCGAGTCCTATTATCACGCAGTCTCAACTTTCCGGCATGGGGCTTTGATCTCGCATGGTCTTGCCAATTCGGACACTGCATTGGACGAACTGCTTCGCCAATCCAAATAACATTCCAATTACAACTCAACTCGACCAAATCACTCCGCATTCTTAGAATTAACAGCAATCACGTGTTCTAATTTTACGACATGAAAAGCCATGATTAACTTGAAATACCATTAATCATGCATTGTTATGTGTTTCTCCAACTACTTATAAGCACACGCAAGATCTCTGATCTAATCAATGTGAGATTCATTCTCAATACGTCTTCATCACGTATGGCGAATTTTCAAGTCTAACACGTGGACAACACAACTCGGGTGACGTGGAGCACGTGTGATTGTTGGGTTTCACATGTGGGATATTCTGTTCTAATACTACGAAAAAAGTTGATGTTCCACTATAAAATCAATTGACAATATGAAGAATAGTCTAACTACTTATAAGTACATGTAATGTCATTCCTCTCATCAATATGAGATTCAGTTTCAACAATAGCACCCTGCACGTGATTTGCGCATGAGCTCATCACAACGCTCGTTTTTAAGTTGTAAAATGAAATGTCAGGCTTACCTACCTGTTTATCAATCCGCAAAAACCGGTTTTTAATATATATATACATTTTTTTTTGCATAAGTAGTTGTATCAAATTCAAACCAACAAAACAAAAACAAATTAATAGCTTACGTACAAAGATTTTGTTGGAATTTTTGTTTGGTTACATTACCCTTAATACTACCCGTTAGTGGTGTAACTATTAGCTTAGTATACTGTCTTTTTAGCGTGTTATTGATAGGATATTGCGTAATTAAATGAATCAAAATTTTGTGTATCAAATTATGTAGTCAAATTAAATGAACCAAACTATGTAATATGAATATTCATCCATGTATGATAACAAAATACATACTTATCTTAAAATGGGACATAGATATGTGAGTAGATCAATTGATGTGATTGAGAACAAAAGAATAAAATTTATTCTACATGTTTTTTTTAAGCACAATGATAGAAATTTCATTAATTCAAAGGAGGCTGATGACAACTCAACACATAGAGAATGGACATTATATAGGCCCGCCCTTCACAAAGACAATCAACCATTACATTCTAGCACAAAGAGCTCAGACAACAGGTTTGAGGATTCCTCGAACGAAGAATGCAAACCCCACAATGCAGAGCAAATTTAGCAAGACAGTGTGCCATCCTGTTGGCCTGACGACAAACATGGGCTGAAATAAGAGAATACACACCATTCTACCATAAATATTATTGATGTTTATACTTCACCATACAATATTGACAATGCTTTTTAGTCAAAATAGTCTATGAGATTGACCTAACTCTTTAATTTGGTCTTTAACAAGATTTATCAATTTTCATTGTTAGAGATCAAATTAACGAATTAGGTCAATCTCATAGACCATTTTAGTTAAAAAGCCTGTTGAAAACAACAAGCATATTTGAGAGCCTTCCTGTTGAGCAAATCTTCTAGCATTTGCCTTGATTGTCACCCGGTATTTGTGACAATGCATTATATGAAGAACCAGCTACGCTCAATGCTTTGGCAGCACTCAATTTAAGCTCTTTAACTCTATCTCTTATTGCTTGACCATCTCTATCTACCATGATCTTTCTCACCATTCCCTCTATCTCTTCTCTCCCAACCACTTTCTTCAATGGTAGCACTTTTGATCTGACAGCAACACCAAGTTCCTCCGTCAACAGTGTAGCGTTCAATCTCTGCTCCGCATATAGTGGCCAAACTATCATTGGCACTCCATAGGTGATGCTCTCGATGGTTGAGTTCCACCCACAGTGTGACCAAAACCCTCCAATTGAAGGATGACTTAACATGTCCACTTGAGGCACCCAAAGAGGCACAACCAATCCAACGTCACGGGTCCGGGTTAAGAATCCTTTGGGCAAATAGGTTGATGCGTCATTGTCTCCATCTCCTTAAATAAAGGTACTAAATGTAAGTGAAAGTATCAAATATAACACATCGATAATGTATTAAATACTGTAAATAACATAATCTTAAACCCCAAATCAGTACATAACACAAATAAACTTTTTCTTTAAAGATAACAAATAAAATTTGATGATATAAGAGGTAAGTTTGAGAATTACCTGAAGTGAAAAAAGCAGCATCTGGAGAGTTAGATGGTGGGCGGACAACCCAAATGAATCTTTGTTGACTCAATTCCAACCCCCAAGCCATTTCTGTCATCTGCTCAAAAGACACCGTCCCCCCACTCCCTAATGACACAAATATCACGGACTCACTAGGTTGCTTGTCTAGCCAATTAAACAAGCCCTCCTCTTTTGGACCAGCTGAACCACCTGATTGGACCGGCCTCGTCAACGGTCCAATAGGATAAACCGGCACCTTAGCCACCCCACCCAGGAGTCTCTCATCCCGGAATGCATCTAATGTTTCGTGCTGCAAGTCCTCCCATGTATTTATCAAAATCCCATCACTCTTGGGGAAATTAGAACCTATCCTTACGTATTCCAAATATTGTTGGTCAGTCCGGTCCAGCATCGGGTCTACGACGTCTTCGGGCCGAACCGGCTTGCAACCTGGAATTCTCAGCGGTTCAGTCTGGTCCACATACTCTCCTTCCACTTCCTTATCAAGAACTCGCACGTAAACTGTCAACGCTAGGAACCATGCATTGCAAGCAATGAAAACGTACTTGGGAATCCCTAGCTCGTCGCCGATGGACAGAGATTCGGTGCTGAAGAGGTCCACGATAAGCACGGTAGGACGAAGAGGAGGCTTGATGCCAAGTATGGCTGACCGAAACGCAGGTCGTACTTCACGCATCATGACTGCAAGGAGTGTAACGACAGCAGCATCGGGGCCAACACAGCCGGAAATGTCGGGCGGTGGGAGTTCAACAATGTCACAGAATTTGGGGGTGGTGGCTGCCTTGAGGAGCTCAGACTCAGCTTTGGAGGTAGGAGATGGGATGGCAAAGATCGTCACGGTGAAGTTCCGGTGGGTGACAAGTCGTTTTGCGAGCTCGAGGACGGGGATGAGGTGGCCCAGGCCTGGGCTGCAAAGTATGGCAGCATGTGGCTTTGAGCTCATGGTAGGCGGGTAGCAATGGCTTTAGCCTTTAGTGCACAGCTTGAGCTTAAATAGGAGACAAGAGGAATGAGAATTGCACCCCTCCCAGGTTGTTCAAGAGTTTACCGACAGTTGAGGTAATGAAATGTATGTGGAACCCTACTAATATGGGGAATCAGACTCCCAATATACCCGGAATCAGACTTCTAATATACCCGGAATCAGTTTCCAGAACAACAAGCCTCTATCTGTCCGGAATTCCTTTTTTCTACCCAAAATACCCTTATCTCGTCTCCCTTCCACCTCTTTCTCTGCTTCTCTGTGTCTCGGCGGGCAGTGACCAATATCAAAGGAGAAGAAAAGTCAGAAGGGAAGAAGAAGAAGAGGGAGAAAGGAGATGGAGAAGCTGAAAAGAATTGGGGAATGGGGTGCTGAAAAGATTGGGCGATGGGGTGCAGTTTGGGCTTCAGGATAAGGATAAATAATTGAGGGATGGGGATAATTGAGGGATGGGGAAGCAGAGCAAGTTGGGCTCTCAGTTGAGAAGGAAAAATAATTGAGGGATGGGGAAGCAAAGCAAGTTGGGCTCTCAGTTGGTTTTTTTAATATTAACTACACAAATATCTTTTTGACATTTCAAAATGAAACAATTTGATAAACAGTACAAATTCTTTTTAAAGTTTTTTCACAAAGTTTTTATTTTTATTTTTAAAGAATATAAAAAATATAAACATTATATACTTGGAATATGGGCAATTTAATAATTACATTAGTTTGCATTTCGATTCATATATTTAAGTAAACAACTTATATAAATAAATATGATTCTTATCCCGATTTCAAGAAATTTTAGTAAACAATTTCAACATTAATCTGATTCTAACTCCACTCCATTTCAATTCCCTCTCAATCAAATTCCTTCTCAATCCAATTCTTCCTCAATTCAATTCCCTTCATTTTGATTACGGAATAGTAAACCAGCCCTAAGAGTAATGATAGGGAGAACAATTTTTTTAAACAAAATTACAAACCAAAACAAGCACGTTACTTGACACTTAATTAATAATCCAATTATCTACAATCACATCATTTAATTTGTAAATTTAATTTAAAAAATTAATATTCCAAACATTATTCTTCAAGTAATCAAAACAATCTTTGCTCTTCAAGGGAGATTGATATTTTATACCAGTGACATTACTACTTTTCTGCGAATGAGAGTAGGAAAAGAGGACAAGAATTGTTTACCCTCTCATTTTCGGTGCCCTTCTGTGTCATGTTTTGTGCGGTCACCGTTAAATCACGTTAATATTTTATATTATTTTTTATAGAGATAATAAGAAAAAAATAAATAGTAATATAAAATGTTAACGTGACTTAATCGTGATCACACAAACAAAATGATATGAAAGGGCATCAAAAGTAGATGGCAGACATTCCGAATGGAACAGATGGTTTGTATTTTTTTTCAAAAAGTTGATAAACTTTATCTAAATGTGTGACCTAATTATTATTTTATTTTATGTGATTGGAAATTACGAGTGGAAGCATTCGGATTGTTCTACGATTAGGTTTTGAGTCATTATCGTGCTGAACCTAGTCCTTAGTGAGACTAATATATATTTATATATTACATAAATTTTAAGTAAGGATCGATTGATGAACAAGCTAAGTGATATTTATTTATATTTTTAGTAAGGATAATCAGATGATAAGCTAATTAAAAATATGTCAATGAGTTGGCGCCTTTCAGATATGATGAGATTTCTTGTGAATAGTTTGGCACAGAATTAGTTGAACGAAACGTGCTGTCGTCTAATTATTTGGTGGGTGGATTTGTGTTTCTTTTGGACGGATGAGCATTCTCACCAGATTCTTTTTGTAGGAATCCTATGAATCTTTACATTTTAATATTTCATCGTACATTATGTGGTTAGTTTTCGTCAAATACTATTTATTTTTAATTTAAAAAAAAAAAGTCAAACGATTTCTAACCTTACGATATGCGATGAATGTCTATAATGTGAAAATCTCTAGAATCTCCACAATTTGGATCCAGATGAGATCCAAATTCTTTTTTGGACTTTTTGGCCTCAAGTAATTAACAGGTGTTCGGATCGATACGATAACGAATCAGGTCGTTATTGGGTAACCCGATAAGCACCTGTTAAGATAACAGGTTGGTGATAAGCAAAATATTAATTTTATAATTTTATAACCCTAAAAAAATGCTATAATAATTATATATATTATATTAAATTTAAAAATTGATGACCATTGGATCGGCTTAAATATACATATCATTCAATTTCTTAAATGTTATATGTACAAAATAAATAAATTTAAATCTACTATATGTATATACCATTGAACTTGATGAGATACGAATTTTACGAAATTAATTTCAATTATCCAACCGTCAAACTTGTTTGTATATGCTTCGAGATCGCATAAGCAAAAAATCGCAAAAAAACAAACATTCAGAGATCAAGTAACGGGACAAAACTTTTTGACTGTTATCAACGAAAAATCACGATTTAACTGTTATTTTAACTTCGATTGTGATGATTTTTTACAACTATACTCCTTGACCCTATATGAATACAATGAATGAACTCGATCTTCAATTTAAAATATTTACACTAGTGGATACCACAAAATCTTATGTTATACTTAATGAAAGTATGAATAAACTCTCAAGTATTAGTGAATCTATTGTTTTGATGGGATACGCATTGTACGAAACTAGTTTCAATGATCCAACCGTCAAACATGTTTGTACATACTTTGAGATCGCATACACCAAAAATTGCAAAAAACAAACATTCAGAGATTAAGTAACAGGACAAAACTTTTCGACGGTTATAAATGAAAAATCACAATTTAACGGTTATTTTAACTCCGATTTTGATGATTTTTTACAGCTGCACTCCTTGACCCTATAAGAATACAATGAATGAATTCGATCTTCAATTTAAAATACTTACACTAGTGGATACCACAAAATCTTATGTTATACTTAATGAAAGTATAAATAAACTTTAAGTGTTAGTGAATCTATCGTTTTGATGGGATACGCATTCTACGAAACTAATTTTAAAGATCCAACCATTAAATTTGTTTGTATATGCCTCAAGATCGTATACACCAGAAATTGCAAAAAAGAAACATTTAGAAATCAAGTAACAGGACAAAACTTTTTGATGGTTATCAACGAAAAATCACAATTTAACTGTTATTTTAACTCCAATTTTGATGATTTTTTACAGCTACACTCCTTGACTCTATATAAATACAATGAAGGAACTCGATCTTCAATTTAAAATATTTACACTAGTGGATACCACAAAATCTTATGTTATACTTAATAAAAGTATGAATAAATCTTGAATGTTAGTGAATCTACCGTTTTGATGGGATACGTATTCTATGAAACTAATTTCAATGATCCAACTGTCAATGAATACAATGAATGCAATGAATACAATAAATGAACTCGATCTTCAATTTAAAATATTTAAACTAGTGGATACCACAAAATCTTATGTTATACTTAATGAAAGTATGAATAAACTCTTAAAGTGTTAGTGAATCTATTGTTTTGATGAGATACGCATTTTATGAAACTAGTTTAAACAATCCAACTGTCAAACATGTTTGTATATACTTCGAGATCGCATACGCCAAAAATTGCAAAAAACAAACATTCAGAGATCAAGTAATGAGATAAAACTTTTTGACAATTATAAACGAAAAATCATGATTTAACGATTATTTTAACTCCGATTTTGATGATTTTTTACAGCTACACTCCTTGACCCTATATGAATACAATGAATGAATTTGATCTTCAATTTAAAATATTTACACTAGTGGATACCACAAAATCTTATGTTATACTTAATGAAAGTATAAATAAACTTTTAAGTGTTAGTGAATCTATTGTTTTGATGGGATACACATTCTATGAAACTAATTTTAAAGATCCAACTGTCAAACTTGTTTGTATATGCCTCAAGATCGTATATGCCAAAAATTGCAAAAAAGAAACATTCAAAGATCAAGTAACGGGACAAAATTTTTCGACGATTATCAACGAAAAATCACAATTTAATTGTTATTTTAACTTCGATTTTGATGATTTTTTACAGCTACACTCCTTAACCCTTGTTGATGCACAAAACCGGAGGTCTTGGAACAACGTAATTCCGACCGTGAATCTGCAAGAAAGTAAATAACACAAGATGTATCGTGGTTCACCCCAATGTTTAGGCTACGTCCACACTGATTATTGTATTTCTCTGAGAGGATTGTGAGAGAGAGCTATGAATATGAAAGTGAGAGCTTTGAGAGAGCTTAGAGCTTAGGAGATGTGAGGAGGCTCTTCCTAATTGTGAGGGTGAGGGGTTCGTTTATATAATAATGGCTCCTCACTTATTACATATTTGCCAATTCCTTTATTACATAATTACATTTAAGTCCCCCGAGTATTTATACGAGATCTAAATACGGATGCCCTAAGTATGGTATCCGACCGTGAATCTGCAAGAAAGTAAATAACACAAGATGTATCGTGGTTCACCCCAAGATTTGGGCTACGTCCACACTGATATTATATTTCTGAGGGAGAGAGAGCTCTGAATATGAGAGTGAGAGCTTTGAGAGAGCTTAGAGCTTAGGGGATGTGAGGAGGCTCTCCTTAATTGTGAGGGTGAAGGGTCCTGGCCTCATGAAAAATACTTGGGGGACTTTAACCCATTATTCATGTATTAAGGAGCGAGCCCTTATTCTATAAAAGGGACTCCCTCACCATCATTAAAGAGCATCAATTATAGCCCGTTATTCATGTATTGAGGAGTAAGCCATTATTCTATAAAAGGGAATCCCTCACCATCATTAGAGAGCATCGTCGCCTACTGAGCAACTGTCTCGCCGCGAGCATCAACTCTAGCCCATATTTATGTATTGAGGAGCGAGCCCTTACTATATAAAAGGGACTCCCTCGCCTTCAAACGCCACAAGCCGAGCCAACCAAGGCAACATAAGCCACAAGCAGAGCAGCCTCGCAACATATGCTACTTCTAGTTGAGCATTATTTCAGATTGGGCACCGCCTCATATCGAGTATCAGTTCTAGACGACATCTAGTTACTTCGGTCTACACATGGATTGAATTTGAAGTCTCCAGCCAAAACACTCTCTTGACTGAAGACTTGGGGGACTACTGTTTATACCATAATTAGGGCCTCCGTATTATAGACCTTGTATAAATACTCGGGGGACTTAAATGTAATTATGTAATAAAGGAAGGGGCAAATATGTAATAAGTGAGGAGCCCTTATTCTATAAAAGGACCCCTCACCCTCACAATTACGGAGAGCCTCCTCACATCCCCTAAGCTCTAAGCTCTCTCAAAACTCTCACTTTCATATTCAGAGCTCTCTTTCACAATCCTTTCAGAGAAATATAATAATCAGTGTGGACGTAGCCTAAACATTGGGATGAACCATGATACATATTGTGTTATTTACTTTCTTGCAGATTCACGGTCAGATTCACGTTGTTCCAAAACCTCCGGTTTTGTGCATCAACATTTAGCGTCGTCTGTGGGAATTGATACGAAAAATTGTGTTGGTTCTCTTTCATTTTTTCACCTCCGCCGTGAATCTGCAAAACCCACAGAGACACAGACACAATCCAAGAGCTCAAAACCTCCCTCTTTGGGCTTTTCCAGAAAACCTTCGCACTATCACTCGAACTCCGGATTCTCTCTCTCTCTTTATCTCTCC
This sequence comes from Malus domestica, assembly GCF_042453785.1. Classification (NCBI taxonomy): domain Eukaryota; kingdom Viridiplantae; phylum Streptophyta; class Magnoliopsida; order Rosales; family Rosaceae; genus Malus; species Malus domestica. The sequence goes on from NC_091675.1 coordinate 22,630,433, forward strand.
AGTCTGTCTGCACCATTCCCTTTGTATTATATTTTCCTGTAAAACTTCCTCCTCCAAACCATCAGGTCGGGCAGATCCTACTTTCCTCCATCATGACTTCACAGGATAAAGGTCGACCGTTGCCGAAATTCAGGGAATGGGATGTAAACAACCTAGCTTCAGCTCGAAAAATGGGGCCCAAGCTCGAAAAGGCGGAATCTCCCTCCTCGAGCGAAGGAACCCTAAGAAGGAAGACGATGGAGTGATTGCAAGGCTCGCACAGTCCCAAATTATCGTTCGGGGCAAGCAGGCCGCAAACGACGCTGCATCTATCACGAAGAAGCTCATGAAGAGCACCAGAAAGGTTGTCTGGATCGCCGACACCTCTTTCCTCATACTGGTGGTGCCTTTAATCATAGCCATGGACTGCGATCAGCAGCTGAATGAGGCTCTTATCTCCAGCAGGCTAACATCCTCGGCGCAGCGCCGCCCCAGAAACAAGTCAAGCCGGGTCGGGTCGGGTCGAGTCTGAGACATCGATTATGGTGCTATTCTCCATATAAACCCCGACGGGTTTGTGGGTTTTAGAGCTTAACTTGTTACATTTGTGATTTACAGAGACATTGATAAGCAGAAGTTTAATAAAGTCATGGCCTTGATGCGATCTCAAGGCAAACAGAACATGGAAGGTCACAGGCTCAAGGTTTCTATCGAAGACAAAGGACTGCTCGAATACTTTTTTGGCAAAGACGGCAAAAGAAGTCTGAAACTTGAAAGAATTGTTCAGTTTTTCCGTGATTTACACGAAGAAGTATGCGATTTGCATCCTGGGCAGTGCACAGACAGACAGAGACAAAGACGCAGTGGAAAGCAAAAGGAAAAGAGAAAAAGAAAAAGAAAAATGAGGAGTGATGGGCACGACCAGGCTGTACAAGAAAAGCAAGTGGTTTGCAAGCAAAAGATACCTTACAAAGCAATATGGGTGGACAGAGAATGAACGGGGAGAAAAGGAAAATCAGAAAGGAAAAGAAAAAGTAAAAGCAAAAGCTTCTGCAGCCATCTGCCATACCATTACCTAACCTTCAATTGTGCAGATATTATCCCATTATCCAACCATCTGCCTTACCCACCTTCTGCAGCAGTAGTTTTGAATGATGTAATTTATTTTTCTTATTTTTCGGAGACATTTGTATAAACCCCATCAGAGGGTAATAATAACAAAAAAAAAAGGCAAAGCCCAAAATAAATGGGCTGGAATGTTGTGTGGAGGGCAAAGGCCCATAAACCCAAAATAGCACCAACTAGGTGACCAAAAGTACGCCCAGTATTACAAAAAATTATTCGGCACCCCGCTGCTATTATCGCTAACCAAGTGACCAAAAGTACGTCCAGTACTACAAAAAATTATTTGGCACCCCATCGCTATTATCGCCAACCAGGTGATCAAAAGTACGCCCAATACTTCAAATTATTCGGCAGCCTGTCGCTATTATCACCAACCAGATGATCAAAAGTACCTACAGTACTTAAAAATTATACATGAGCATCACTCATGTTAATCATACATAAACATTCATGAGCATCACTCATGACAATCATACATAAACATTCATGACCATCATTCATGTCAACATTTATGAGCCACTCATGTCAACATCCACTAGTGTAACATAAAAAGGACTCCCTGATGAAGAATTAGATCCTCTAAGAGCAATATGAGAAGGTCTTCGAGATGCTCCACGAGGCTAGATATACTAAAACACACGAGCTCATCACCCCTGTGGAAGTCAACCATCAACTGGGTCCCCCCAACACGGAGGATGATTTGCCCTCGACATGGGTATTCCTGTTGAGAAGCGAGTTACTCATCGAAATGGCGATCAACATGAGACTTCTCTCAACCCAGCTGCTTCGACCCGAAGCAGGAGAAGTGGAGGAAGGCACCTCCTTACAGAAGGAGTGGAAGGATTGAAAGTCGCATTTTGCGACTGTCGATACTTTCTAAAGCAACGTCGAGACAATCTCATCCATGTAAGCTCGAAGATCAATGACCCAAGGGTCTCTGAAAGACTTGGTCCCCTCCCATGTTTCAGGCCAGCTAGTAATTTGGGGAAGGAGAAACAAGTCCTAGAGGAACACGAAGATATAGAGGACTCAGAGATGTTCCGACAGACATACCTTGGAAGTCAGTACGGCGAGTCCAGGGAAAAATCACATGCTCTTGATCAAACCTTCCTACTTCCAAGAGGAGATTGAGATTTACGAAAGAAAGCTTCAGTGGTACATGACTCGACTTAGGACCCTCTTGTCCTACAACTTCTTAATGAAGTAAACAAGTTGAAGGCCGAACGATAAGCTGAGATACCTGATTAGAACCAACCTAGGCCTGTCCCTATTACAAGGAGGATCCTCGACACCCCCTTTAAGTGAAGACAAAACAAAAGCTTGGTTTACAACTCTATATTGGAAGGGAGGACCCAATTGAACACCTTAACCTCTTTGAGTCCACCATGGCATATCAGATGCACACCGACGAAGAGCAATGTCTTCTTTTCCCCTCCACCCTCTCTGGCGGAGCTCTAAACTGGTATTGCCGTTTTCCACCTGAGACAGTAAACTCATTTGAGGAACTGAGGAAACTGTTTGTCTCTCAACACATCTTCCAAACCGATCGCTTGCATTCTGCAGATGACTTGTACACTATTGACCAGAAGCCGGACGAGTCACTATGAGAGTATGCAGGTCGTTTCAGCCATGAGTATTCTTGCTGCGCTGAGGCAGATGACAAGACTGTCCTCAAGGCCTTCACGGCAGGCCTACGTGATTGTTTCTTCAAGTACATGATCAATGCCAACACTTGGAAGACTTGCTCTGAGGTGATGGCACATGCTTACAACCATGCTTCTGCCGAGGTAAGGACATATCAAGGGAAACCCCCCACAACTACCCATTATCAGCAAGTAGGGAATGGAAGCCATATCCAACCAAATGAGAAGACCTCGACTTTCCAAACGGCAGTGGTGCCTCCCTCTGCCTTACTTAAGACTTTGCCAAGTCAACAGACATATCAATCTCAGGGCAAAAGGAAAGATTTCCATCATCACCAGTCTCATTTTAGTAAAAGGAGTAAGGGACACTACTGCGATAACCAAGGGTATCGCCATGATAATCCCCAACCCCAGGCAGTCAACACAATGGGTCAAGCACGTGTCAGGACAGCCCCTACCCCAAGGTATGAGGCATACACACCTTTGAACGCCACATGCGTGGCCATTTACCCTATCATAGCACACCTGATACCGAAGCCAAAACCGATGCACACGGATTACAAGCCCACGAAGAACACGGGCACATTTTGCTGCTACCACGAGCATAACGGCCATGACGGCGAGAAGTGTATCACCCTTCGTGATTATATTGAAGTTTTGGCACGTGACGGAAAACTTGATCAATTCCTTCTTACCCTCCAAGGGATAACCGTAACCAACGCCAGGTAAATGTGATATATTCCATAAGTGGTGGCACACCCATATCTAAATCTTCCAACAGGGCCATGAAAAATAGTGAATGAGCTTTAAGGTCTGGCCACCACGTGTTTCACGTGGAAGACATCAGGGGAGGTAAGTATCAAAAGCCTAACTGGGATCCAATATGTTTCTAACCTGAGGAAGAAAGAGGTATCATCTACCCTCACAACGACCCACTGATCGTGGAAACTCACATAGTCAACTTTGAAGTACGACGAATCCTGGTAGACACGGGGGCTTCGGTTAATATCATGTTTGCTGAAGCTTTCAGGGCACTGAATGTAGCTGAACACTTGCTCGATCGCTCGATTTCCCTTTTAATAAGTTTCTCCGTTGATATCGTGTAACCTTTGGGGAGCATACACTTACCTTTCACCATTGGTACATGCCCTTACACAGCTACCATTACCATTAACTTCCTGGTGGTTGATTGCCCAATGACATACAATGTCATATTCGGAGGCACAATCATCAATGATCTCAAGGCAATGGTATCCACACATATGTTGTTGATGAAATTTCCAACCCCCTATGGCAATGGTTACATTAGAGGAGTGCACGATCATGTTACAACACTTCGGTCAAGCAACAACACCTGTCTGTGCCTAAGGAAACCCTTTCTATACATGACCAAGTCATAAAGACCAGCCCAGACGAAGCTAACTTAGATCTTCACGGTGGCAACAGTCAACCCGATGATCATCGAGATGACTCTTTCACTTAGCAAGCACAACCCGTTGAAGAGTTGGAGAAGGTCTCTATCTCAAAAGATTATCCGGATCGCATGGTGAAGATTGGCACCACCTTGTCACCACTTATTCGGTTGGCATTGATCTCTTTTTTGCAAGAGAACACTAAGGTCTTCGCCTGGTCATACGAGGACATGCCAAGCATCTCTCCTGATATCATCTATCATCGCTTAAGTATTGACCCTAAGACCAAGCCAGTGAGATAGAAGCGAAGATCCTATGACGCTGAACAGTACGAGGCAATAAAGGCAGAAGTTGAAAAACTCAAAGGCATAGGCTTCGTCTGCGAAGTCAATTATCCAACGTGGGTAGCAAATGTTGTCCTTGTTAAGAAGAATCCGACCAAGGAAAGTTTCTTGCTCCATCGACCTAAACAAAGGATGCCCGAATGATAGCTTTCCTCGTCCTCTTATAAACAGACTTATAGACTCTACGGCACGATGTGAACTCTTGAGCTTCATGGATGCTTACTCAGGATACAACCAAATCCTTATGAACCCTCCAGACCAAGAACACACAGCCTTCACTACTGACAGGGGACTATATTGCTATAAAGTCATACCCTTTGGCCTAAAGAATGTAGGAGCAACTTATCAGAGACTGGTCAATTCAATGTTCGCCGAACAGATTAGGAAGAACTTGGAAGTTTACGTTGATGATATACTAGTCAAGAGAAAACATGTTGACCAACACATTACCAACCTATCTAAAACTTTCACCATTCTGAAGAGGTATCGAATGAGGTTGAACCTTAACAAATGTGCCTTCGGCGTAGGCTCTGGCAAATTCTTAGGTTTCATGATAAGCCAACAAGGCATTGAGGCTAATCTCGAGAAGATGAAAGCAATCCTCGACATGAAGGAACCGGTAACTTCAAAAGACATCTAAAGCCTTACTGGCAAGGTGGCAGCCTTAACTAGGTTCATCTTTAAGGCCACAGACAGATGTGCTCCTTTCTTCAAAGCACTTAAGGGAAGTAAGAAGTACATTACATGGACTGATGAATGTGCTGAGGCATTCAAGAACCTCAAGGACTACATGAGTAAAGCCCTTATTCTCTCCAAACCTGAGGTTGGTGACACTCTCATTATCTATCTGTCGGTATCGGCTTCTGCAGTAAGTTCCGTTTTCATTTGAAAGGATGGTAATGTCGAACGGCCTGTCTACTACGCTAGCAAGGCCTTACAAGATGCGGAGACACGATACTTCAACATTGAAAAATTGGCTATAGCATTGGTCATGTCTGCTCGAAAACTTCGGCCTTACTTCCAAGCACACTCCATCATCGTGCTTACCAATCATCCTCTTCGACAGATACTCCAAAGTCCTGACACTTTTGGGTGAATGATCAAATAGGCGATAACATTGGGTGAGTTTGACATCTCCTACCAACCAAAGTCAGTCGAGAAGGGCCAAGCAGTGGCAGACTTTATCGCCGACTTCACATATCCTGTTGACATTGTTTCTACGCCTAAAGAAGTGGTTTTATTACCCTCGGAAGCTTAGAAAATAGAACCAACAGCCCCAGCATAGAGTCTATATGTTGATGGCTCGTCCAACCAACAAGGTTATGGAGCAGGACTGGTCCTTACGATCCCTGACAAAGTGGCGATGAAGTATGCTCTACGTTTCAAATTCAAAGCGTCGAACAATGAGGTCGAATATGAAGCTCTCCTAGCAGGCTTACGTTTGGCCAAACACATTGGGGTTAAACGAATTGATATCTTCAGTAACTCCTAATTGGTGGTTAACTAGGTCACCAACAACTTTGAATCTAAGGATAACTCCATGGCAGCATATATGGCACAAACATAATTGTTACTTAAGCACTTCCATTACCAGATCACCCAAATTCCTCGAGCGGCAAACAGTTATGCAGATGCTTTGGCTCGACTCACCTCAGCGGTGGAAGACAAGATTGGGAGAAAAATTCAGGTCGAATTGTTGGCAGCACCAAGCACCATGGCTGCGGAAGTGTGCAACTTACAACGGAGGGATAGTTGGATTACCCCGATTTATAGATTCCTTGCTCATGGCATCCTTCCAAATGACAAAGTCCAAGCAAAGTATATTTGATACAAGGTTACCCGTTACTTGATCATTAATGACCAACTCTACAAGCGGGGTTTTAACCTACCATACCTAAGATGCCTTACGCCAGCAGAGGCGGAAACTGTCATTCGGGAAATACATGAAGGAGTCATTTGGAGATTATGTTGGATCTCAATCCCTAGCACACAAGGCTTTTTGCCAAGGATATTACTGGCCAACACTCCACCAAGATGCCATCAGAATATCCCGTTCATGTGATAAGTGTCAATGCTACGCAACTATTCCTCACTCCCCTCCCGAGCCGCTCACTCCTATGATCAGCCCTTCACCCTTCGCCTAATGAGGACTTGATTTGATCGGCCCAATCCTTGTAGGGAAGGGCAAGGTTCGCTATGCAATCGTTGCAATTGACTACTTCACAAAATGTGGTCGAAGTAGAACCCTTGGCAACCATTACTGAGGCAAAAATAGAAGACTTCGTATGGAAGAACATCCTTTGCAGATTCGGCATTCCCAATGAGATAGTCACTCACAACGGGCGACAGTTTGACAACAATAAGTTCAGAATGTTCTACTCTAAGTTCAACATCAACTTATGTTTTACCTCCCCAACTCATCCCCAATCTAATGGACAAGTTCAAGCCATCAACAAAATAATCAAGTGAACTTTGAAAACCAGATTGGACAAGGCTAAAGGTTGTTGGCCAGAATTTGTTCCCCAAGTTCTTTGGTCATACCGTACTTCGTATCAGACATCAACAGGAGAAACCCCTTTCTCACTTGCCTTTGGTACAAAGGTAGTTGTCCGAGTTAAGCTTGAGTAAGCAACGTTCCGAGTCCAGAACTACGTGCAAAGCGAAAATGACAAACAACTTACCCTCAACTTAGATCTAGTTGAGGAACATAGAAACCAGGCTCACTTGAGGAATGTCGCCTACAAGCAGCGCATCTCCAACTACTATGACTCAAGGGTCAAACCTCGTTCTTTCAAAGTGGGGGACTGGGTATTGAAGAAAAGATTACTTTGCGACAAAGTCCCTAGTGAAGGAACACTTAGTCCAAACTGGGATGGACCGTTTGAAGTTGTTGGCATCAGTCGCTCTGGCTCCTACAAGCTTAGAAGCTATGATGGCAAGACCATTGGCCATCCATGGAACGTGATCACTTGAAGTACTATTACAAGTAAACTCACATTGTACAAGTGTTAAGCTTCAGCCATTCGGCATCCTTTGTAACGAAGACTATTTGGCATGAATTCAATAAAGAGGTGATTTAGACAACTCGGTCTTAATCCTCTTACATTCATAGCAATGAAACACTCGGGTTCAAAGCTTCAACATGAATGCTTCCAACATGAAACAAAGTCTAAGTATATGTCAACAAGACTATACAAATAAACGAAATGCTTCACAGTATATTCGTTCAATCATACATTCCAACACATTCATACATAAGCCAACTGTGCTTTGAAAGGGTTCAACATACTTTGTGTCATTCGACACTTGCTACAATGTGCCTAGACACCTTGCCCTTATTCTCACCAACGAGGTGATGAAATGTAAAGAAGGAACTCATCTTCATGCCACCAACCAGGTGATGAAATGTACAACCCGTACTCTCATTCATGCCACCAACCAGGTGATGAAATGTATAACCCGTACTCTAATATCATTTGGCAACTTGCCACTCATGCCACCAACCAGGTGAAGAAGGAACTCATCTTCATGCCACCAACCAGGTGATGAAATGTAGAACCCGTACTCTCATTCATGCCACCAACTAGGTGATGAAATGTATAACCCGTACTCTAATATCATTTGGCAACTTGCCATTCATGCCACCAACCAGGTGAAGAAGGAACTCATCCTCGTGCCACCAACCAGGTGATGAAATGTGATGAAAGGTGATGAAGAAACTCATATTCGTACAACCAACCAAGTGATGAAAGCAACTCACCATTCATTCCACCTACTAGAAGAGGAGTGGTACAACTTGTACATATGAATTCCTAGCATTCACAAATAATAAAAAACCCTCAAGCTTGACAACTCAACTAGGGGAGCACTTATGCTTAACAAGAGTTATAGTCACCAACAAAGTCTTATTGCAAGCCAACAACAACTTCAGTGCATGGCATACAAAGATCAAGCTATTCAGCCCTCTTGCATCTGCTTCAGACATTTCCCCTCTGTAACAATGCAAACACTACAACTCGTAGAAAGCTTCACACACTCTTGATCAAGACAGTGTGAAGCAAAACCAATCTATGGTGCCAACAAGGGCTTCATCAATGGAGGGCAACCACAAAAGCTTCACACTCTCTTGATCAAGACAATGTGAAGCAAAACCAATTTATGGTGCCAACAAGAGCTTCATCAATGGAGGGCAACCACAATTCTCAAAAGCACACACTCTTGATGAAGATAGTGTGAAGCAAAACCAATTTATGGTGCCAACAAGAGCTTCATCAATGAAGGGCAACCACAATTCTCAAAAACTTCACACACTTTTGATCAAGACACTGTGAAGCAAAACCAATTTATGGTGCCAACAAGAGCTTCATCAAAGGAGGGCAACCATAATTCTTAAAAGCTTCACACACTTTTGATCAAGACAATGTGAAGCAAAACCAATTTATGGTGCCAACAAGAGCTTCATCAATAAAGGACAACCACAATTCTCAAAAGCTTCACACACTCTTGATCAAGACAGTGTGAAACAAAACCAATTTATGGTGCCAACAAAAGCCTCATCAAAGGAGTTCAACCACAATTCTCAAAAACTTCACACTATCTTGATCAAGACAGTGTGAAACAAAACCAATTTATGGTGCCAACAAAAGCTTCATCAATGAAAGGCAATTACAACTCGTAGAAAGCTTCACACACTCTTGATCAAGAATGTTCGAAGCAAATTCAATTTATATGTTTCATCCAAACCTTCGATTATTACAAGGTGTGGCTTGCATCACAATCTCTTGCTCAACAGTGTGGAAGCAAAATTTGTATATGTTGTCTCTCCCACATTTTCAAATTTCTAATTGTCCCCCCCCCCAAAAAAAAAGGAAAGGAAATTGGGAAATTCAACAAAGCTTCACCACAAAAGCACCACAAAAGCTTCACCATAAAAGCTTCACCAACAAAAGCTTCATCAATGGATGACAATTACAAATTCTCAAAAGCTTCACACTATCTTGATCAAGATAGTGTGAAGCAAAATCAATTCATGGTACCCAACAAAAGCTTCAACTTCAAAGCTTCACCTACAAAGCTTCAACTCCAAAGCTTCACCTATAAAGGTTCAACACAAAAGCTTCACCAACAAAAGCTTCATCAATGGAGGACAACTACAAATTCTCAAAAACTTTACATTATCTTGATCAAGATAGTGTGAAGCAAAATCAATTCATGGTATCCAACAAAATCTTCAACTCCAAAGTTGTCACATCTCGGCCCAGGATGGACCACTTCCCAGGCCCGCTCCATCACTGTAGCACAATATTGTCAGCTTTGGACTTACCATTCCCTCACGGTTTTGTTTTTGGGAACTCACGAGCATCTTCCCAGTGGGTCACCCATCTTGGAAGTGCTCTGGTCTCCTTCTCGCTTAACTTCGGAGTTCCTACGGAAACCGAAGCCAGTGAGCTCCCAAAAGGCCTCGTGCTAGGTAGGGATGAGAATATATATTTAAGGATCACTCCCTGGGCGGTGTGGGATGTTACAATCCACCCCCCTTAGGGGCCCGACGTCCTCGTTGGCACACTTCCGGCTAGGGATTGGCTCTGATACCATTTGTCACATCCCGGCCCGCTCTACCACCATAACATGATATTGTCCGCTTTGGGCTTACCATTCCCTCACGGTTTTGTTTTTGGGAACTCAAGAGCAACTTCCTAATGGGTCACCTATCCTGGGAGTGTTCTGGCTTCCTTCTCGCTTAACTTTTGAGTTCCTACGGAACCCTAAGCCAGTGAGCTCCCAAAAAGCCTCGTGCTAGGTAGGGATGGGAATATACATTTAAGGATCACTCCCCTGGGCGGTGTGGAATGTTACAAAAGCTTCACCTATAAAAGCTTCAACACAAAAGCTTTAACATAAAAACTTCACCAACAAAAGCTTCATCAATGGAGGACAACTACAAATTCTTAAAAGCTTCACACTATCTTGATCAAGATAGTGTGAAGCAAAATCAATTCATGGTACCCAACAAAAGCTTCAACTCCAAAGCTTCACCTACAAAGCTTCTACTTCAAAGTTTCACCTACAAAAGCTTCAACACAAAAGCTTCACCCACAAAAGATTCAACACAAAAGCTTTACCCACAAAAGCTTGACCTACAAAAGCTTCACCCACAAAAGCTTGACCTACAAAAACTTGACCCACAAAAGCTTGACCAACAAAAGCTTGACCCACAAAAGCTTCACCTACAAAAGCTTGACCCACAAAAGCTTGACCTACAAAGCTTCAACACAAAAGCTTCACCTACAAAAACTTCACAGTATCTTGATCAAGATAGTGTGAAGCAAAATCAATTCATGGTGCCTAACAAAACTTTAACCTCAAAGCTTCACCTACAAAGCTTCAACACCAAAGCTTCACCTACAAAATTTAAAATATATATATATTTTTTTTTTTCGGAAATTCGAAAAAAAAGATATTCGAAAAAAAAAATTGAAAAAAAATTGAAAAAAAAATTGCCTAGGCCTCCTCTTCTTTGGGCTTAACAACTTTCATAACAAATATATATGAAGGAGGAGTTTTGGGCTACCACTTAGAAAGGAAATGCCTCATTCGCCAACTCCCTTGACCGGAGACTTGGGGGACTCCTACCATATGATACTGTACCTTGATACTCAGAAGTCTCACGACCACTCAGTGACTTGGATTTTTCAAGTCTCCAATCGAGAAGTTTTCCTCACTCAGGAAATTAAGGGAGCACTACCTTAACATACATGTTTCACTCTCAAAGCTTCAACATACAAGCTTCAACAAAAGAAAAAATTCAAAGAACTTAGTGAAGAAGGCCTTGGTGTATTTAACACAATACGTTGAAATGAAGCAAAGTTTGTTTATTGATATCTTCGATAAGTTACAAATATGTACATATACATGAATCAAAATAAACAAACAAAAGGGAGGCTTCATAAAGGTTGCTCATAAGAAGTCTCAGCAGTCGGCAAAACCCCAGAAAGAGGGCACCGGAGGGTAATCATTCGAAGCCTCAGTATTGGGTAGAACCCCAGAAGGAGGAGGCACCGAAGGTTGATCATTTGGAGCTTCATTATGTGGTACATCCCTAAAAGACGAAGGCAATAAATGTCTTTGGAACAAACCCACAAACCTCTGATGATCAAGTAAAATCTGACCATCAAATTCCTGCAGCTGGTCAAGCTTCCTCTTCATGTTTGTAGCATAGTCATGTGCGAGCCTATGCAACTGTTTATTCTCATGCTTGAGCCATCTTATCTCCTGTTTGAGACTTATCACTTCAGCCGCCAATGATTCAACTTGGCGGGTTTGAGCAAATAGACGTTGGGCCATATTAGACACAAAACCTGCACACTGAACATTGAGAGCCAGAGAATCATTAACAGCTAACTCACCAGACCATTTGGAAAGTAGTCTGTTATCTTTGGGAGTGAGAAGGTTCCTGGCCACCATCGCAGCGATCATATCATTCTTCATCACAGAGTCCCCAACGGTAAGAGGACCAGTAGGGGATAAGAAGGATGGGCGCCATATGTTGTCTAGGGAAGGCATGGCTGCCTCTTCACCAAAGTTCAAGTTAAAATGACGGTCGGATGGGCCAAACATTCTCAGAAATGATGAAGGAGAAATGAGGTGCAATAAATCTCTGAAGTAAGGTGAAAATTCCTACAAGCAATAACTCTCTGAATGTACTTCTTGCACACAATTGGTGCCCTTATAAAAGAAAGGGTAACATGGCCGTTGGTTCAAAAATCGAAAAGGCACCACTCTCCGGATTCCGAAGAGGCACCATTTTCCGAATTTTGAAGAGGCACCACTTTCCGGATTTTGAAGAGGCACAACTTTCCACACGCAACATCAGCTTCTCGGGTACCACAGATAACTTTGCCAAAGATCTTTGACAAAGTTTAGACACATAAAGTTTGAAGGTCCAGTTACCCTACTATTACCCACAAGGGTAAAGAAACAGCACCATTGCTTGATAACTAGAAAGTCCTTATGTGTGTCAACCTCCGTGCTCCGTGGCAAGGCAGATTAGAAAAAATGCCCAACCTTTACTCACATTCGAGAAAACACTCCCAACAAGATTGCTTGCTCAAAAATCAAAGAGGCACTGCTTTCCGAATCTCGAGAGCCAGACTCCCAACAGGATTACTTGCTCAAAAATCAAATAGGCACCGCCCTCCGAATCTCGAGAGCCAGACTCCCAACAGGATTACTTACTCAAAAATCGAAAAGGCACATCTCTTCGAATCTCGAGAGCCAGACTCCCAAAAGGATTATTTGCTCAAAAATCGAAGAGGCACTGCTCTCCGAATCTTAAGAGACAGACTCCTAACAGGATTTCTTTTTAAAAAATCGGAGAGGCACAGTTCTCTGAATCTTGAGAGCCAGATCCTCGACAGGATTGCTTGTTCGAAAACCGAAGAGGCACCGCTCTCCGAACTTCGAGAGCTAGATTTCCTTGGATAAAGCTTGTCTGCAATCTTCACACGCAACATCAGCTTTCCAGATACCACTGACCACTTTTTCAAAATGCTCTAACAAAGTTAAAACACGTGAATCTTGTAGCTCCCACTACATTGCTATGATCGAGAATGGTAAAGGAATAGCATTACCACTCGCTGTTGGGATAATTCCTATATATGTCGACCTTCATCTTCCACAGCTAGGCAGACCTGCAAATAAAAAAATGCTCAACTTTTCTTCACATCCGAGAGGGCACTATTAGCAGAGTCTCTCAAAATACTCAGCTTCTTTTCCCCCCGATAATACCTTTGTAAACAAGCCACACCAGAGTAAGAGTATCTCATATCATCAGGGTTAAAAGCAAGAGTATCCCATATCATGCTTTTTCCCTGTCTTTTCCTTTGGCCTTGTTCTTACCTGCAAGACAAAGAGAAAGAGAGTAATCAGTCAGCACTTGGAATCAATCTTCATCTTCAACATCTTGCCTGATTACTTACCTGGCATTGCTCTCGAGCACTCATCTTCAACATCTTATGCTTCCAGATAAGATACCACATCTGCCTGAGGAACAGATAGGGCAAGTGAGAAGGATACAAGAAAACATATGGAGGCAAGCGTAACAGAACACGTGCCGATACATCCACTACTTTGTCAACAGCAAAAGTATTCCATATCATCAGGGTCGAACGTACTCTATATTTGATGGACTTGTTTTGACCCTCAAATTCTTGAGTCGGCCTTATACTCTGAAGGAAACCAGAAAACCCTCAAACCCAGTTCAAGAATAAGCCTATGGAAAGTTACTTATTCAAAAGCAAAAGTATCTCATATCATCTATTCTCCATTTGCTTCTCCTTATCCTTGTTGCTGTTTACGACACAAGTAGAAGGAGAACTATCAACTGGAAGCCGAAGTTGAACCTCCGATCCAGGTTGTTTGCTTGGAAGTCTGATTGCTTACCTTATTTGTTACCTCATTCAGTAAATCTCCTAGCTCGGCGACTTGGGGGACTCCTACTATAAGGTTTGTATCGCACTTGACCAAGCCCGAAACTACAAGTAAGCTTCAAGTGAAATTGATACATTACCTTGTGCATCTTCATCGGTTAAAGATACAACCATTGGATGAAGGAAAAGTACTTCCAGAGAAGATGCAACATCTACATATGAAACAGATAAGGCAAGTGAAAATGATACCACACTTCGGTACTTAGAAGTTTTGTGATTACTCAATAGCTTGGATCTTGCAAGTCCCCAACCGAGGAGCTTCCCTCACTCGGGAACTTAGGGGAGCACTGTTTGTACCATACTTGATCAATCGCGAAACTACTAAGCACCGGTCAACGTTATACCGTCAAGGACCCAGAAGAGTTTCCCTCAAACCAAGAGGCCAATCACAGCGCGACACGTGTCGACATCAGAAACCAATCATAGCGCGACACGTGTCAACATCAGAAGCCAATCACAACACGACATGTGTCAATGTCAGAATGAAATTAGAAACTCTCTTCTGTAAATAGAGATCATTCTCTCACAATATTTCCTAATGTTATTTGTACTAAATCATTCACTAGTACTCACTAAAGGAGAGCTTGAACCTATGTACTTGTGTAAACCCTTCACAATTAATGAGAACTCCTCTACTCCGTGGACGTAGCCAATCTGGGTGAACCATGTACATCTTGTGTTTGCTTCCCTGTCTCTATCCATTTACACACTTATCCACACTAGTGACCGAAACAGTCTAGCGAAGGTCACAAACTTAACATTTTCTGTTGTACCAAAGTCCTCACTGATTTTGTGCATCAACATTACTGTTTATACCATACTTAGGGCCTCTGTATTTAGACCTCGTATAAATACTCGGGGGACTTAAATGTAATTATGTAATAAAAGAAAGGGCAAATATGTAATAAGTAAGGAGCCCTTATTCTATAAAATGACCCTTCACCCTCACAATTAGGGAGAGCCTCCTCACATCTCCTAAGCTCTAAGCTCTCTCAAAGCTCTCACTCTCATATTCAGAGCTCTCTCTCATAATCCTCTTAGAGAAATACAATAATCAGTGTGGACGTAGCCTAAACATTGGGGTGAACCACGATACATCTTGTGTTATTTACTTTCTTGCAGATTCACGGTTGGATTTACGTTGTTCCAAGACCTCCGATTTTGTGCATCAACATTTGGCGTTGTCTGTGAGAATTGATATGAAAAGTTGTGTCGGTTCTCTTTCATTTTTTCACCTCCGCCGTGAATCTGCAATACCCACAGAGACACAGACACAATCCAAGAGCCCAGAACCTCCCTCTTTGGGCTTTTCCAGAAAACCTTCGCACTCTCACTCGAACTCCGGATTCTCTCTCTTTCTATTTCTCCAGTCTGTCTGCACCATTCCCTTTGTATTATATTTTCCTGTAAAATTTCCTTCTCCAAACCATCAGGTCAGGCATATCCTGCTTTCCTCCATCATGACTTCACAGGATAAAGGTCGACCGTTGCCAAAATTCAGGGAATGAGATGTAAACAACCCAGATTCAGCTCGAAAAGGGGGGCACAAGCTCGAAAAGGTGGAATCTCTCTCCCCGAGCGGAGGAACCCTAAGAAGGAAGACAATGACGTGATCGCGAGGCTTGCACAGTCCCAAATTATCGTTTGGGGCAAGCAGGCCGTAAACGACGTCGCATCTATCATGAAGAAGCTCATGAAGAGCACTGGAAAAGCCGTATGGATCGCCGACACCTCTTTCCTTATACTGGTGGTGCCTTTGATCATAGCCATGGACAGTGAGCAGTAGCTGAATGAGGCTCTTATCTTCAGCAGGCCAACATCCTCAGCGTAGCGCTGCCCCAGAAGCAAGTCGAGTCGGGTTGGGTCGAGTCTGAAACATATGATTTTGGCAAACCGAACATGGAAGACCACATCCTCAAGGTTTCTGTCGAAGACAAAGGACTGCTCGAGTACTTTTTTGGCAAAGACGGCAAAAGAAGTTTGAAACTTGAAAGAATTGTTCAGTTTTTTTGTGATTTACACGAAGAAGTATGTGATCTGCATCCTGGGCAGCGCACATACAGATAGAGACAGAGACGCAGTGGAAAGCAAAAGGAAAAGAGAAAAAGAAAAAGAAAAAGGAGAAGTGATGGGCACGACCAGGCTGTCCAAGAAAAGCAAGTGGTTTGCAAGCAAAAGATATCTCACAAAGCAATATGGGTGGACAGAGAAGGAACGGGGAGAAAAGGAAAATCAGGAAGACCACTACCTAACCTTCAATTGTGCAGATATTATCCCATTATCCAACCATTTGCCATACCCACCTTTTGCAGCAGTAGTTTTGAATGATGTAATTTATTTTTCTTATATTTTGGAGACATCTGTATAAACCCCATCAGAGGGTAATAATAACAAAAAAAAAAAGGCAAAGCCCAAAATAAATGGGCTGGAAAGTTGTGTGGAGGGCGAAGGCCCATAAACCCAAAATAGCACCAACCAGGTGACCAAAAGTACGCCCAGTACTACAAAAAATTATTCGGCACCCCACCGCTATTATCGCAAACCAGGTGACCAAAAGTACGTCCAGTACTACAAAAAATTATTCGGCATCCCGCCGCTATTATCGCCAACTAGGTGATCAAAAGTACGCCCAGTACTCCAAATTATTCGGCAGCCTGCCCCTATTATCACCAACTAGGTGATCGAAAGTACGTCTAGTACTCCAAAATTATACATGAGCATGACTCATGTCAATCATACATAAACATTCATGAGCATCACTCATGTCAATCATACATAAACATTCATGAGCATCACTCATGACAATCATACATAAACATTCATTACCATTATTTATGTCAACATTCATGAGCATCACTCATGTGAACATCCATGAGCATCACTCATATCAATCAACATAGACATTCATGAGCATCACTCATGTCAATCAGCTTCAAAAGCTTCATTTACAGAGCTCTAGCTTCAAAAGCTTCATTTACAAAAGCTCTAGCTTTAAAAGCTTCATTTACAAAGCTCCAGCTTCAAAAGCTTCATTTACAAAAGCTCTAGCTTCAAAAGCTTCATTTACAGAGCTCTAGCTTCAAAAGCTTCATTTACAAAAGCTCTAGCTTCGAAAGCTTCATTTACAGAGCTTCAGCTTCAAAGCTTCACTTGCAAAGCTTCAACTACAAAGCTTCAGTGCAGAGTATACAAATACCGCCTCCGAACAACCGCCTCTTCGGCCCATACATGGATTCAATTTGAAGTCTCCAGCCAACATACTCTATTGACCGAAGACTTGAGGGACTACATTATGTACCATATATTGGGTCTCAACTGGGCCTCATGAAAAATACTTGAATGACTCTAGCCCATTATTCATGTATTGAGGAGCGAGCCCTTATTCTATAAAAGGGACTCCCTCACCATCATTAGAGAGTATCAACTCTAGCCCGTTATTCATGTATTGATGAGCGATCCCTTATTCTATAAAAGGGACTCCCTCACCATCATTAGAGAGCATTGCCGCCTACTGAGCAACCATCTTGTCGCGAGCATCAACTCTAGCCCATATTTATGTATTGAGGAGTGAGCCCTTACTCAGTAAAAGGGACTCCCTCACCTTCAAACGCCACAAGCCGAGCCAACTAAGGCAACATAAGCCACAAGCAGAGCAGCCTCGCAACATATGCTACTTCTAGTTGAGCATCATTTCAGATTGGGCACCGCCTCATATCGAGTATCAGTTCTAGACGACATCTAGTTACTTCGGCCCACACATGGACTGAATTTCAAGTCTCCAGCTAAAAGACTCTTGACTGAAGACTTGAGGGACTACTGTTTCTACCATACTTAGGGCCTCCGTATTTAGACCTCGTATAAATACTCGGGGGACTTAAATGTAATTATGTAATAAAGGAATGGGCAAATATGTAATAAGTGAGGAGCCCTTATTCTATAAAAGGACCCCTCACCCTCACAATTAGGGAGAGCCTCCTCACATCCCCTAAGATCTAAGCTCTCTCAAAGCTCTCACTCTCATATTCAAAGCTCTCTTTCACAATCATCTTAGAGAAATACAATAATCAGTGTGGACGTAGCCTAAACATTGGGGTGAACCACATTACATCTTGTGTTATTTACTTTCTTGCAGATTCACGGTCGGATTTACGTTGTTCCAAGACCTCAGGTTTTGTGCATCAACAACCCTATATAAATACAATGAAGGAACTCGATCTTCAATTTAAAATATTTACACTAATGGATACCACAAAATCTTATGTTATACTTAATGAAAGTATGAATAAACTCTTGAGTGTTAGTAAATATATCGTTTTGATGGGATACGCATTCTATGAAACTAATTTCAATGATTCAACCATCAATGAATACAATGAATTAACTCCTTGACTCTATATGAATACAATGAATGAACTCGATCTTCGATTTAAAATATTTACACTAGTAATTACCACAAAATCTTATGTTATAATTAATGAAACTATGAATAAACTCTTAAAGTGTTAGTGAATCTATCGTTTTGATGGGATACGCATTCTTCGAAACTAGTTTCAACGATCCAACCGTCAAACATGTTTGTATATACTTCGAGATCGCATACGCCAAAAATTGCAAAAAATAAACATTCATAGATCAAGCAACGGAACAAAATTTTTCGACGGTTATCAATGAAAAATCACAATGTAACGGTTATTTTAACTTCGATTTTGACGATTTTTTATAGCTATCCTTGACCCTATATGAATACAATGAATGAATTTGATCTTCAATTTAAAATATTTACACTAGTGGATTATGTTATACCTTAATGAAAGTATAAATAAACTCAGTGTTAGTGAATCTATCATTTTGATGGGATATGCATTCTACAAAACTAATTTCAACGATCCAACCGTGAAACTTGTTTGTATATGCTACACTCTTTAACTTCGATTTTGATCATTTTTTACAGCTACACTCTTTGACCCTATATGAATACAATGAATGAATTTGATCTTCAATTTACAATATTTACACTTGTGGATATCTTATGTCATGATGATCGATGAAAATTGAGGATTTTGTAAAATGAATAACATGCAAGCTTTGAGTTCCATTGGCAAGGTTTAAACTTTTGAGAAAGGCTTCACAACCTTAAAAACAAAAACTCTTTCATTTTGCATATCTTTGCACATTTAATATTTTGTAATAGACTAGTAGTGTATGAAAGTTTGTTTGTTAGGCTTTTATTTTTGAGTGTAGATGTAGTACTTAAACGACAATGTGTTTTAATGTTTTGAAGTAATATTTATGTGGCAATGTGTGGTATGTGCAAATTTAAGAAAAAAAATATTTTTCTTAACGGGTCATAACGGGTCAGGTCACTTTACATGTTGGGTAAAGTGACTCGACCTGTTAAGGACTCGTTAAGATAATGGGTGTGACACGATACGACCCGTTAAGATAACAGGTGTTACACGAAAACGACCGACACGTATTAGATATTACAGTATTAATAAAAATCAAAGAGATGTCGAGTATTGAAGTTCTTCTTCTGATGAAGAAATCCATTAATTCTTGATATAAAAGAGACGTCGAGTGTTGAAGTTCTTTCCACTTTTTTTTTTGTATATAAATCTCACTTCTTTTGAATAACGTATAATAATGGTATATGTTTCGTAATTCGAAGTGTTCAAACTTTTAATCTTTATTTGAAGATCATTCTTATGAAAAAAATCATTCCAATCGAAAATCATTTAGTTATTCACAAAAAGTGAGATATGTGCATTATTCCATAGAGGAACGCAAATATTATTCTATAATTATTTGAATCCATAATCTTGTTTCTCTTAAGGGAAATTTCATTTGAACTCATCTAACATCTTTCTACACCCAACTTACTCTCTTCACCCATATTATTTTTTTATTAAAGAATTAATATCTCTTTAAACCCAAATTTATTACCTAAACCACCATCTCAAAACCAATTCAAAATGTAAAGTTATTTTTACACCCATTCCCTTTATAGAATAACATCTCTAATTGAATGTTTTTATTCAAAGAGGCGTCATTTGCCACTCTATAATTGCATATGACGTATAAGACTGGCATTTCCATGGTTGTTTTTTTCTTTTTGCTACCAAACCCATCCATAGATTTGAACTTTCCACATAATGCAATGAAAGCTCCAGTTCAATCCATCACTTAAACATTTGACCTTGATGCTTTGAATTTGGATGGAGGCATGTTTGGTGTGGGGTAATATTCTCATTATCCTTTTCATTCATCTTTATGTTCTACTGTATGATGCAAATAACCTTGTTTCCTCAGGGCTTATGATAATCATCACGTGAGTGAGGAGGACATCACACTACCAGGTTGTAGAAGTTAATTGTTGTTTGGAATTCTCATCTTTATTATTTGTCTTTATCTGCACCAAGAATCAAGTTATATGTCTTTTCAATACTAATCAAAAGTCCTTGCAAGGTGTTTTGGGGAACAGACAGACACATGCATAGAAAAACAAATACAATATAATATAAAAAGTATGAAATTTAATCCAAAGAAGAAGCAAATGAACAAAATATCCATCGATTGAGTCATACCTTAGTTGGCGGATTCAAAACTTCAAAATCACCATCCATCAATAGAAAAGCTTGTTTTTCTCTATCAGAGCTATTAGGGTTTTAGCGGGAAAGAACGTAGGATAGACAAAGGGTGATGCTAGGGTTTAATTATAGTATGTGGGTTTATTGATAAATTTGAGATTTGTTATTAATTTCATTTTGTACTTAATAGTAATTACGCAATAGGATAAAATAGATAATTAACATTTTAAATTTAAATTAAGTGTAAAAAGAGGTTATAAGGATTTAAATAAAATTTCCCTTCTCTTAACTCTCTTTCCTCGCCCAAGTCGGCTGTCCACCTCCCAGAATAGCCAGCATTAATTATAGGCTTAATGATGATATCAATTATTTGAATCAAACAGATCCCCACCAATCGTTTGAACATAACCATAAAGTGTCCGAAACTTTTACGCCAATCAGTCACCACATGCATGATTCCCATATTGATGATAATTTCTTTACCTCTTTAACGCACTCGATCCAATTCTAAGAGTGGGGTCTAGCTATATTTGAGACACCTTATGCTTTTGAAAATTCTTCAATCTATCAGTCTAAAACACATGAGTAGATGATGTATAATTGAGAAAAAGAAGTGACATTATTATATAGGAAAACTAATGAAAATAGTTTGAAAACATTGACTTTTAATATAAAATACATAAAGGTGTTGTAAGTGAATAGTACATGTTGACCCTAAAAACTACCAAGCCTACGTGGCGCGCAGGCCGAGTAACTAATAAGCTAACTACTCCATTCGGTTGTTTGCGGGGCATGTCAACTCGTCGGCCGAGCTTGGCCGAGGAGTAAAGTGTGTTGATGTTGCGTTGAGCGCGCTGCTGACTTCTTGATCTCATGACTATGGTCAAGGAAGGAACACGTCTCGGCCTTCGGGTTCTAGAGCCTGAAGACAACGCTACTAGTTCTGCGAAGTTTATTATCAAAATCGGCTTTCAATGTGCCGAATGTAATAACTTGTAACATCTCACTTCGCCGAAAAGGCTAATGAGATGACCTCTGCCAATAAGGATTCGAAAATCCTTCTTGACCGAGACTTAGATAGATAACCAATCGGTCTCGACGCAGTGATGTTCATCCAAATTGAAGGTGCTCCGCGGTTGGCTGATTCTATAGCAACAGTGATGTTTATCCAAACTGAAGATGTTCCCTGGTTGCCTTCACAGTGCTGTTTATCCAAACTGAAGATGTGTTGGCGAAAAAGAAAATAAAAAATCTCAAGATGTTTGACAGGTTTCGCGTAGAGCGAGGGTTTGCGCAGAGCAGTTTGTGTGTTGAGTTGGAGATCCTTTTTCGTTGCCATTGCATCTATATTTATAGGACTAAAGTACTTGCTTTGCATGGTAAGATAATGTTGCAGAGTTTAATTGCCACTCTAATTCCTGAAGTTGATTTGCATCAGAAACCAAAAACCAGGGCATATCCTTCAACTTGAGCCGTGGGATTTGTTTCAAGACTTTTCAAACCTAATAAAAGTCCATCTAGGCTTATCACATCACATTTCTAGCCCACCTAGGCTTCTCATCTCATCACCAAAACTCCATCAGTAGCCTTTATCCTATGCATGCATAATAAAATGAAATATAATCCCATCATGCATGCCTTATTATCTGATACTTTAAAGACCATCTTCCATCAAACACATGGCATCCAATTCTTGCACGGCATCAGTCAATCACCCATTCAATCTCATATGTATCTCCTCATAGTCTTTATCTGACCAACATTTAATTTGCACGCAAATTGTTGCTTAACCAGATAAGAGTCTCAATGCTTGAGATATAGTTTGCATCCCATTTATCTAATATAAAAACAATTCTTTACTAAAAGATAATTATTATGATAAAACCATAATAATATCTTTTAATAACAAAATTATCTTCACCTTTTCATTCGTCGGTCTGGCACTATGCTCAACCAATAGCCTCGATTGCATGGGTCGATGATGTAAATTTAGGTCCAAACATTACCCCTAGGTCATTCGGTTGTTTACGGGGCGTGCTAACTCGTCGGTCGAGCTCGGCCGAGGAGTAAAATGTGTTGATGTCGGGTTGAGCGCGAGGCTGACTTCTCGATCTTGCGACTGCGGCCGAGGAAGAAACACGTCTTGACTTTCAGGTTTTAGAGCTTGAAGATAAAGCTACTAATTCTACAAGTTCACAAATCGTCGGCGCCAGATTCGGTCACGGTGATTATGTTCGTGAGAGTATAAACACGCCAAATCGACACTAGAGTATAGGGACACAAATACTCAAAACAAATGTACGTCTTGATTGCGAAAGTGGTTCGGCCGTTAGAATGTCAAACTCTAAAATCTACTTGCGAATAACCGATCATAAACAACTCGGCGTTCAATGTGCCGAATGTAACTTGTAACACCTCACTTCATCAAAAAGGTTAATGAGATGACCTTTGCCAATAAGGATTCGAAAATCCTTCTCGACCGAGACTTGGATAGATAACTAGTCGGCCCTGTCGCAGTGTTGTTTATCCAAACTGAAGGTGCTTCACAGTCAACTGATTCTACGACAACAGTGTTGTTTATCCAAATTGAAGATGTTCGCCAGTTGCCTTCATAGTGTTGTTTATCCAAAATGAAGATGTGTTGGTGAAAAAGGAAAACAAAGATCTCAAGGTTGTTGAGAGGTTTCGCGTAGAGCGAGGGTTTGCGTAGGGCAATTTGTGTGTTGAATTGGAGATCATTTTTCGTTGCCATTGCATTTATATTTATAGGACTAAAGTACTTGCTTTGCACGGTAAGATGATGTTGCAGAGTTTAATTGCCACTCTAATTCCTGAAGTTGATTCACATCAGAAACCAGAAACCAGGGCATATCCTTCAACCTGAGCCGTGGGATTTGTTCCAAGACTTTTCAAACCTAATAAAAGTCTATCTAGGCTTATCACATCACATTTTTAGCCCACCTAGGCTTCTCATCTCATCACCAAAACTCCATCAGTAGCCTTTATCCCATGCATGCATAATAAAATGAAATATAATCCCATCATGCATGCCTTATTATCTGATACTTTAAAGACCATCTTCCATCAAATACATGGCATCCAATTCTTGCACGGCATCAGTTAATCACCCATTCAATCTCATATGTATCTCCTCATAGTCTTTATCTGACCAACATTTAATTTACACGCAAATTGTTGCTTAACCAGATAAGAGTCTCAAAGCTTGAGATATAGTTTGCATCCCATTTATCTTATATAAAAACAATTATTTACAAAAAGATAATTATTATGATAAAACCATAATAATATCTTTTAATAACAAAATTATCTTCACCTTTTCATTCGTCGGTCTAGCACTATGCTCAACCAACGACCTCGATTGCACGGGCCGATGGTATAAATTTGGGTCCAAACATTGCCCCCTAGTTTCCTTGAGTTTCGGCTCGTAACCTGAATGTTTAAGGAAATTAACTATTCGTAGCCAACAACATTTCGTCGTATTGCCGAAACAAATTTTGCTTCTTTAAAATCACCTTTGTTCTGCTAATGTTGTGATCTCCTTCTGCTAATTCACCGTTTGTCTATTCCATGCACATGCATGCATTCTTACTTTAACATTCAATGGGTACCAATTATTTTCAGCAGCCCATCTATGATGGCAGAAAAGCTGCAATGGAGAGCAGATGGCAGAAAATGAGGGAGCTACAGCAGCCCTCGACTGCCGAGGTTGAGAAAAAATTTGGAGTCAAGACCGAGAAGAACTGGGGTCGAGGGTAAAGTAAAGCTGAGAAGAACTGGGGTCGAGGTCGATAAAAACCATTCCTGGAGCTCGGCCTGCCTATATATACATATCTATAAAAGTAGCATAATTGTCTGATGTGATCTGCCAGCCATGCAGTTGGCATATATATATATATATATATATATGTGTGTGTGTGTACACGGTATCATTCCTTCTTGGTAGTAGCACCCTGAAGCAAGCTATATATATATATATAACCAAAGCCATAAACTCAAATCTTGGCCTATTGGCTGTAATGATGATGTCTGCCATGCATGTCTCTTCGACTTCGGCCTAATGGTTGGCCGAGCGTAGGCCTGGTACCATTTTTTTTTTCTTTAATTTTTTTTTTTTGATTTTGAGAACTGCCATCTCTCTTTTTATCTCATGTGATGTGATGTTGTTGATGGGCCATCTGACACACCTAAAGTGGACGCTGACTTGCAAATGGGGCCGAGTTAAGCCTTGTGATGCCATCTTTTGGATTGCCGCATATAAAATGTTGCCCCCTTATTTTTTTTATGCCTCGGCTGAACAGCCGAATGGTTAAGAAAATAAATTCTTATTTGTGATAGCTTGGCCTATTGAGAAAACTGGCAGCTCGACCAATCAAAGTTAGCAACGCTAATTATACCATCTTCTTAAGCATCGGCTGCATAGCCGAATGGTGAAGAAAATAAATTCTTATTTTTTTTTTTAAGAAACAAAAATAAGTGGTCGAACCATAATCAGGCGGAGGTTGACGATGCTTTATTCTAAGCCGAGATTTTTTAATATCAAAATTCTCAAATTTATTTCGCTCTAGGCTGAATAAAGAATTTTCTCCAAATATTTTTGCCTTGATGAAATATTTTTTATTTTCGGCCTTCGAATGTGTTGAACAATTATTATGCCCCCCCCCGAGGCATAATTACTTCTCCAATTTCGGCTTTCAACTTGAACAACTTAGCCGAACGAGATTTCTCCATATCGACTATATCACCAATAATCATATCGATTGGCGTGGTTTGTTCAGCTGAAACCATGAATTGGTCTTGTTCGTCATTGGAACACTTTTTTGATGAATCATTTCAGAGTCGATTTGTGGCTTAGAAACTTGAACCTTTTCCTCTAGGCCTACCAAACTTTCAGTCTCTACCGAAAAAACAGATGACCTAGGTTCTTCTTTGGTCGTCTCGACAATGTTCTGAGACTGGATTTTGACTGTGGCCAAAGCAGAAATTTGCCCCTCGGCCTTTTGCCTTTCAGAAATTCTACCCCATCTCTCGAAACGTTGTTTTTGCTCCTTTAATAGGCGATGAAACTCATCCTATGAAGCCTGATCGAGATATATCATGTGTACTTCGTAGTTTTAGCACTGGGTCCTACTGGGTGTGCCAAAATGTTGACCCTAAAAACTAGCAAGCCTACGTGGCGCACAGGCCGAGTAACTAATAAGCTAACTATGTCCTTCAGTTGTTTGTGGGGCGTGCCAACTCGTCGGCCGAGCTCGGCGGATGAGTAAAATGTATTGATGTTGTGTTGAGCGCACTGCTGACTTCTTAATCTTGCGACTACGGCCAAGGAAGGAACACGTCTCGGCCTTCGGGTTATAGAGCCTGAAGACAAGGCTTCTAGTTCTACGAAGTTCAATATCAAAATTGGTTTTCAATGTGCCGAACGTAATAACTTGTAACACCTCACTTTGACGAAAAGGCTAATGAGATGACCTCTGCCAATAAGGATTCGAAAATCCTTCTCGACCGAGACTTGGATAGATAACCAGTCGATCTCGACGTAGTGCTGTTTATCCAAACTGAAGGTGCTCCGCAATCGACTGATTCTACGGCAACAATGCTGTTTATCCAAACTGAAGATGTTCGCCGGTTGCCTTCATAGTGCTATTTATCCAAACTGAAGATGTGTTGGTGAAAAAGAAAATAAAAAATCTTAAGATGTTTGAGAGGTTTCGCGTAGAGTAAGGGTTTGCGCAGGGCAGTTTGTGTGTTGAGTTGGAGATCCTTTTTCGTTGCCATTGCATCTATATTTATAGGACTGAAGTACTTGCTTTGCACGGTAAGATAATGTTGCAGAGTTTAATTGCCACTCTAATTCCTGAAGTTAATTCGCATCAGAAACCAGAAATCAGGGCATATCCTTCAACCTGAGCCGTGGGATTTGTTCCAAGACTTTTCAAACCTAATAAAAGTCCATCTAGGCTTATCACATCACATTTCTAGCCCACCTAGGCGTCTCATCTCATCACCAAAACTCCATCAGTAGCCTTTATCCCATGCATGCATAATAAAATGAAATATAATCCCATCATGCATGCTTTATTATCTTATACTTTAAAGACCATCTTCCATCAAACACATGGCATCCAATTCTTGCACGGCATCAGTCAATCACGCATTCAATCTCATATGTATCTCCCCATAGTCTTTATCTGACCAATATTTAATTTGCATGCAAATTGTTGCTTAACCAGATAAGAGTCTCAAAGCTTGACATATAGTTTGCATCCCATTTATCTTATATAAAAACAATTCTTTACTAAAAGATAATTATTATGATAAAACCATAATAATATCTTTTAAGAACAAAATTATCTTCACCTTTTCATCCGTCGGTCTGGCACTATGCTCAACTAACGGCCTCGATTGCACGGGCCGATGGTGTAAATTTGGGTCCAAACAATACCAGAAGTGACTTTTTAGAGTAAAAGTGTTTGTAATGTTAAAAAGTCAACAATACCAGAAGTGTTTCGTTAAGAATCTCTTATTATATAGGAGAAAATGCCGATTTAATCCTTGAATTATCACTTCAGTGAAATTAGGTCCCTGAATTATTTTTTGGTAAAATAAGTCCCTAAATTCATTAAAAAATGCTAATTCCATCCCTACTATTATATTCAAAGCTATTTTATCGAATTTTTCGTCTACTTAAGTCACTTGACACACTTTAGAGTATAATACCATCACTTTCTCGCCTATAAGCCCTTAACATTTCATATAGGTTGCAAATTTAATGTCTAATTTACCCTCCAAAGTTAACTTACATATTTCTTATGAAAAACTACCAATTACCCTCCAAAGTTAACTTCATACACTATTTCTTTATGAAAAACTATCAATCTACCTTCCAATGTGTATCACATGCAAGTAACGTGACTTAAATTGATGAAAAATTGAATATAGTAGCTTCAAATATAATATTAGTGATCTAATTGACAGATTTTTATAATTCAAGAACTGATTTTTCTGAAAATATAGTTTAGGGACCTAATTTTCACCGAGGTGATAATTCAGGGACTAAATTGGCAGTTAGTACTACGGTCTAGTGATATTTCTCTTCACTTGTAAGTGAGATGTCTTAGGTTCTCGCCAAAGACGAATTTGAACCACATTATTGCTAGCTCATTATGAGGCTTAGCCTAATCTCCTATACCTTAGTGTATATAATATTGTTTGTTAAAAATAAGGATAATCAGATGATAAGCTAATTAAAGTTAGGGGTGGCGCCATTCAGATTATGATGTGATTTCATGTGAATAATTTAAGGGAAGTTGATGATTGGCATTTAGTTAATTGGCCGGCCGCAGATGACAAAATTAGTCTAATGAAATGCGACGTGCTGGAGTCAAATCATTTGGTGGATGGATTTGTTTCCTTCCGGAATTTTGGCCTCAGGTAAATTTCACCCAAAGATGAAATGCCAATCATTGCGAACCATTTGAAGAAGCATTCATATGAAATGCCACAAGTATGAGGCCAAAAGGATGGGCATCAGAATATGTACAATTTTTTTTTATTATTATTTTAAAATTCCTCGTAACACATCTTTATATGATATGTCACGAGGAATTAAAAATGCAAATTTAATTAACGTCTTCTCCCTATTTAATTTAATTCCTTGTTTAAAGGGTGTTTGGCTATGAGTTTTAACACTTGAGTCACATTTTTCTTATTCCTTACGTATTACGGTATTAGTAAACATAAAAGAGATGTTGAGAATTGAAGTTGTTGTTGTTCTTCTTCTTACATAATTAAGGATAATGCTTTTGGTATATAATTAAGGATAATGCTTGAGAAAGTTTGTGTTTCCCTTTAGGGAAATGCATATATCCCACTTCTTTCGAACAACATATATTAATTGTATAAGTTTCATAATCGAAAGTGTTTGAACTTTTGATCTTCATATGAAAATCATTCATACAAAAAATCATTCGAATCGAAGATCATTTAGTTATTCGCAAAAAAAGTGAAATATGTGCAATCTTCCATTGAGGAACGCAAGTATTATTCTATAATTAACTGAATCCATAATCTTGTTTCTCTTAACTCTCTTTCCTCGCCCAAGTCGACTGTTCACCACCCAGAATAGCTAGCATTAACTAGAGGCTTAATGATGATACAAATATTTGCTAATCAAACAGATTCCCCACCAATCTTTTGGTCTAACTGATTAATTATCATTCATAACCATAAAGCGAGTGACCACTACGCAAATGAGAAACCTAGCTTTAGTGCCAATCAATCACAACATGCATGATTCACGTATTGAAGACAAGATCTTTACCTATTTGAGCACTCGATCGCATGAGTGCAAGTTGTATTCGATCGCGTGATTCAATTTGAAGACAAATGTCTCAGTCCTCCTCCCATTAGTTAGAAAAAATAGCAACCGGCTTAGGTGCAAGATACTAGTTTATTGGTACTTTATGAATTAGAATTAATTATTTTATTTTATAATTTCGATTTATATGTTTGATGAAACTTTTTTATTTTATAGTTTCGGTGCTTTATGTATTAGAATTAATTATTTTCTGTACCTCCCTAACATCTCAAGCCAAAAACACATCGTAACAAATTTCCTATAATCTAGCCATTTGATTATACTCTCTCCCTTTCGAGATAATTGCAAAAAAAAGTGGTTAGATTCAATTTATTTTCACCATAATCCCTGCAAGATAGGAATGATTATCTACAATGTAAAATATTATTTTTAAATCCCACGAAATTAAGCGTACCCAAATAAGTTTTTATTAAAAGAAAATAGGATTGAAAATGACACACCTCGACCGAAGTCGAGACGTGTTGGCCGTCACGTGAGCATCTAAGTGAGAGTCTAAGAAAGGATGCTAGTGAGAAATGATGCTAGTGAAAGTCTAAGTGTATAAATACACTTTCAGAGCAATAAGAAAGTCTAGTTGCAATCAAGTAGGACAATTACTAAGATACAACACCCGAAGGTGAATCCTACTATTTCGGATTCTGTCAGAACACCGTTAGATTCCTCGTGGCCACCAAACTCTGCTACCTAAAACTTGGAGGGGCGAAAAACAAAGTTGAGTGGGTCAGTAAAAACACAATTACATGAAAACCTTATTTTCCTTTGAATATGCTAACCCCTCGCCGTAAAACAAGTATATAGATACTTTCCCAGAAATAGAATACATAGCTATGTATATATCTCAAATCATGCTCAAAAATCAAGATTCATATTTGTATGTATATATATGCCATGCGTATGCCATGCCCAATAACATAAAAATACCAAAAGTAAGCCAGGTGATGCAATTCACAATAACCATCTACTAGCCGAAGTCACCTGATGTGATCTACACGGCAGAATCTAGAGCTCATCTCAAGCACATATCTCATCATATAAATCATCATGTATATACGTTACATATCTCATCATATCTCATCATGTATACACATATCTGCACACGAGTCGGAACCACCTCACATGGTCAGACCGACAAGACTGGGTGTAAAATAATAATACGCTCTAGTGCTACGATCACGTGAAGATTGTATGATAAATCGCGGGTCACCTACGAGTTAGACCCACTCAAAGTGGTCTATACGACAGGACTGTGCACCTAACTTGGATCCAATATGAGCGTGTGGTGCGGGAGGTGAACATCACGTGAAGGACTATGCCCCTAATTCTGGGCAGGAGCACTAACACCGAGGTGCAAATTATGAGCTCTAATATACATCTCAACATCATCATCATCATCATATCTCATAACCATTATCAGCATAATGTACTTACCTGTAGCTTACTTGGGCCTCCATAGCACCATGTAACAATATACATAATTATGATAATGCATATACTAAAATATGAGGCATATATGACATGGCATTTAAATCACATTTCCTTTAAATACGTTTTCTGGGAAAAACGTCAAGTGTGTGTGTATATATATATGTATATACTGGAAATAACTGCCCACTCACTGATATGTAGTTGGGTCATAAAATCGTGCCTAGCCTAGCTACGCTCGTCCTCCGAATAGGTCTCGCCTATAGGAGAAATACTGAAATAACATTATTTCAATGTACATATACCAAACTATGTAATAACTTTTCATAAATAGCTCAAATTGGGTATATGAATATACCACAGTGACCTACACAATCTCAGGATCATCCCCATATTTTTAAAATAATTTTTCATCCATCCACGCGCCGGCAAGTGCACGGCAAGACGCGCGGCCACACGCAAGGAACCCTAACGGAAACAGTAATGGCAATTAAGGAATATTCCATTAAATTCTAACAGATTTCGTTAAACTTAACTGACGGCGTCAGAATATTCCGTCAAAATTGACAGAATATTCTGTCGTCTTCAACCTCAGACTCCGGGGACTATCGCCATCGCCGGAAAACTGGGAATTTTTCAAATCACTATATCTCACTCATTTCTTCACCATTTTCTATGAAATTTGCACCAATGGAAAGCTAGAGATGAGTAGAACAACGTTATACCTAATTTAGGACCTGTAACCCACGAATTCTTGCCAGAGAAATTCGAGAAAACCGGCCAACTTCGAAACTAGCTATCCCGACGTCCAATTTCTTCCAACGAACTACTCCGAGCCTCGTGAGGACCTCCTAAAGCTCCCTGTGTCCTTAAAATTCCCTTAAACACAAGATTTTACGTCCACATGAATAGTACCTCAAATCGGAGCTAGGATTTTCACGATTTTTTCGAGGGTTCCCTTACCTAAAAATGGTACCTTTGAACTCATATGGTCCTCACGAACACAATGGTGATCTTAAAACCTTCGATCCACAAGGTTTGAGAGGGTTCTTGGTCCGTATGAAGAAGGGAGAGAGAGAGAGTACGGGAGGGTGAGAGAGAGAGAGAGAAAGTGATACTTTTGTGTGTGTGTGGTTTACAAACAACCAACCAATCACCACCAATTCCTTTAGTTCCAATTGGTCCCAAAAACTTAGGAATTTAACATATTAGTCCACTTGTAATAGCATGTCACACACAACACATCTCAACGCCTACGGGCATTTTAGTCTTTTCACATTAACAATAATTGTTTCTCGGGACGGGCTGTCATAGAAAACAATATAAACGTACCAATAAACAATGTGTATGAAATCGAACATACCTAAATGAAAAATAATGTACCAATATTAACAATATGTACCAAATCAAATGTACCAAAACTGCAAATAAACGTACCAATCAATGATTTTACAAATATAAACATACCCACCAATAATATATGCATAATGTATTGTACCTAATAACAGTTCGTCAACAACTATATGTAATAAACCATCAAAGAAAAATATTTCACAAAAAACAAAAAAAAATTGAAAAAATTACACAGAACTTGTTATGTTGGATCACAACTATTTGAAAAAAAATTAATAAAAAAAAAACCATTTGGGAAAAGAGATAATATTAAATGTTTGTAAAACAAAAAAAAATAAATGTTATCGAAGAAACGTATTTGAAAGAAAGAGAAAATATATTTAAAGGAAAACTAATGAAAATGGCTTGAAAACTTTGAGATTTAATGATAAGGACAAAATAAAGGGTAAAGTGAATAGTACCAAGTTTGACTTTTTAGTGTAAAAATATGGTTTTTCGTTAAAGTGAACAGTACCGTGGCATTTTCGTTAAAACTCCCTATATTTAATAACTAATATTTCCACTGAATAAGGAAAAACGCATCAAACAACTAAATGGATAAATTTGAAAATTATTTTAATTACAAAAATACAATAATGACATGTAATTTTTTTTCTTCGAATAATGACATGTAATTTAATTTAACAAAAAATGTTGAGGATTGGTCAAAGCACTTTAATCAAATTTTAAAAAGGCACAAATATTTAGTCTAGACTCTAGATGATATAGAAAATTTGTAGGGAATTCTAATTAATAAATAGACAAACATCATACATCCAAGACACACAAATTATGAATATCATTTAACAAAATTGTTAAAATTTTCAATTTGGGTGATGTTTTGGCCATGCGAGGCTGATTATCTTTCAGGGAAACCTAAACAATTGATGGTTCAAATTATTAAATTACGTATAATAGCGAGAATCTTTCAAAAAACTTATTTCAGGGACTTCCCAATTGAAACTCTTTAATGCATGTTTTTGGTGCTCTTAATACATTGTTCAACTTTGATTAAGGGGTGTGCTATCCACACATCCTATTTTACTTCTCACACACCTCTTGATAATTTATGTTCGTTGATCTTCTTCAATTCATCCGATCCGATGGCCGAAAATTAAAAAGGTGTGAGAGAAGTAAAATGGGGTGTGTGGATATCACATCCCTTGATTAATTATGACAATAGACTTGTACTCGATTGGTTTAGAGAATTCGCTAGTACACTTGAATTTGATTCCTCCCTCCGCTAACATCACATCAACGATAGAAAAAGAAAGGTGAAAAAAATCCATCTATTCAAGTAAACTAACTGTGAATCTGGAGCAATTATTTCTTGTTTTCTGTACTTTTTCTTTCCGACAAATTCAATTTTGTAAAATAGAAGGATCGAAGATCTAGGGAAGTGATGTATTCATGATAGGAAAAGTTGTTACATTCTAAACATCACTTCTCTAGATCTTCCATCCTTCTAAACATCACTTCCAACAAATTCAATTATTGTTTGAATCAACTCATATATCACTTGCTCGTTAGAGTGGAAAAGTTGTTACATTGTAGCGATTTGCTTTGAGACGACTAACGGCCAAACATTCTCAACAATAATAACAAAATCGCGTTGAGATAAGTACATAATATTTTCAAAATTAAGATTGAATCGATCAATATTTTGTGCATTTAAGTAAAAGTCCACGAAAAGAAATGTAGCAAGTGGACAGTGTCGATACATTCCTAATAATTGCAAGGTTACTATGAAAAATAATTGAATGTAATATGACATGCCACATTGATTTCCCACGTGGTTGGGGGAGGTGATCCAATAAAATAATTAGCCCAATAAGTTAATTAAGCCATATCCCCTTAATTAGCTCAGTTCTCATTCTAATTAGCTCAAGTCTGAATCTGGGCTGTCGACCTCACGAATCCAGGGCCCTACTAATTGTGTTTCTCAGATCACTCTTTTGGGTTGATCATACTTGAAGAGCAAACAGTTTAGGTTTGGTTTTCACTCTTCAAGTTCATAGGTTAGGGTTTTGACTCCTCATCCCGCACGCCGACATTTCAACCTAACACATGAATAACACACGTTGGATGATGCGTGTAAGTCGCTGAGCTCAACACATTGGCAACAACATGAAGAGACCCGGTATCATTTAAACTGTTATGCATGATTCTAATTCCCTGATTGTGGCCCCAAATGCATCGACAAGGAGACCGGAGAAGGGGGTGGTAGGCTTAGTAGGGCTCTCACCCCGGTCGTTATCCATACGACCATACAAATGACTTACTCTCGCTTAAATTCTTTGACGCACATTCAACCGTCAAAGTCTGCTTGTAATTGAGTTTTACTTGAAAAAGGAAGAAGATTAATAAGATTGGTTGTTGATGTTGGGGGAATAGTTTGAACTTGGGGGCAATCAGCAATTGGGGAAGCGGCGAAGTTATTGAATTGGTTGGTACACTGAGACATCAAGCGTAGCTTAGGTCGCATGGGCTTCCACAGTATGCATACTATCACATGCCAAGGGTCCCTCTCGGAGGCTTCCCTTCTGAGAGAGATGCTTTTTGACCCACACTGCTCACAAGAACAAGGCAACAAAACAACACTACACAGAAGAAAGAAACTCTTCACTCCCTCCATGATTTTACTGCTTTGCATATTAATGGATAAGAAACCCTAATCGACACGAAGGACGTGGCCCTACTGAGCACAATCACATTCAAACTTACTGCATCTCTCATGCATCCTGGTCATCCCACCATCCCTACTGTCCTTCCCATATTATGATTGTGTTCATGAAAGAAACAGAGAAGTTTCTAAAAGGATAGATAGATATAATAATACTACCTACCTTCAAGAAATTTGAGCATGGGGTTTCCAATAGAGTCTACAAACGAATACATATGCTCGTGAGAAGATGCGATGCATTCTCTGTGTTTGAAGCTGGTGAAATAATCCCATTGATGACAACTTGACTAGGGGTCTATCAATGAAGAATTGAAGAAGATAATTCAAACGTATTGTGGGAACTAACACCCCCGATTTCGAGTTCTTGCTTGTTTCTTTTTCCCCCACATGGAATATTTCAGACTCAGAATTGCAGGCCTTCTGTGAAGAGCGCCCGGAAATTCTCTCTTTAACCAACAAATTCAATAGGAACTGATTCCTGTAATGGCTCCACGAGAGAGACGGAGCTGTACATTTAAAGAAATACATGATGAACCAAATATGTTTTTTGAAGTTCCCCAATTATAGCAGAATCAAAGTAGACACCGAGCGATGCTCTACTCAGCTGCCAAATAAAACCAATTACCATTGAGAAATGCACAGTGAAATCCACACAACATGCTAAGATCTTTCCTCCTGATTCTATGCATTCTCAGGCTAAAGCTTCAAGTGATGCTTAATGGTTCTTCCCATTGCCAAGTGTGAGCTCCAGATCATCC
The DNA here is from genome assembly GCF_042453785.1 of Malus domestica. NCBI lineage: Eukaryota > Viridiplantae > Streptophyta > Magnoliopsida > Rosales > Rosaceae > Malus > Malus domestica. Next base: position 22,665,664 of record NC_091675.1, read on the forward strand.
GCTCCTACCTCATGTATTCTCTCACCCTCCCAAGCTTTCACTGTGCCACTCTCAAACTCAAAATCCGAGCCTCGTCCCCTCTCTGCAGTGCTTGCCCATCCCATCCCCACATGGGCTTCAACAGCATCCTGAAGAACATTCTGCTCAGCCACTGGTTTCATAAGATTAAATGTGGGTGAAGGCGGAGCAACTAAGGGTGCCCCTGTCTGAAAGCTGACCCAACGACCAGAGTCCACAGTGGAAGCATCAGACTCATCACATTCTGGTATTGTGGCAGGTGTAAGATGGTGTCGACGTGTAGGACTTGAAGGGGCAGAGGCCGCGAAAAGAGGGTGGCGCAGGGAGTTTATGCAGCCATTAGTAAGGGAGTCCCAATCAGGTTTTCGCTTTGAACCTCTTGAGGTTGGAGAAGAAAGAGGTGGAGTTACAGGAGCACTATTGGATATTCTAAGAGGAGGAAGATTCGTGGGAATGGAAGCTATGTTACGCAGGAACGGAAGAAGGTAAGAGGGGTTTCCATCAAAACGAGTAGGACTTGGGAAAGAGGAGGAGGATGGACTGGCATGGTAAGATGGCACAGGACTTGGGAAAGCTGAGGATTGTGGACTTTGTTGAATAGAGGAACATGCACTCATATTTGTTGGGGCGCCTGCAATTTCCATTGGAGATGGCTTGCATCCCTGCATCCAAAACAAGCATTCCGCACACAAACTCAACAAAAAAGGATACAATATGAACGAATAAACCAATTAACAGAAAGCTAAATCAGCAAATATAGCTTTAAAATTCCTGGGTTTTCCCCTAATGTCAATTGAAATCCAACATATTGACACATGGAGCAGAGTAAATTGATGACCTGCTGAACCCTTAGAGCAAAGAAAAACAAATACTTTCGAGAACAAACAACATCGGAGATCTCACAAAAGATTGAAGACAAAATTGCATGCCTAAATCTCAACCATTTCACCCACAACTTTCAACAAATCAAGACAATTTCATAATCCATCTTCTTAATCTAGTGAGAGACCCAATTCATGATAATCCAGATCCTGACTCATATCAGAACCAGAACAGAGAAACAGTAATGCAAAAAACAGAAGGGTTTGGTTATTTTGTGAGAACAAAAAGCTTCCCACTAATTAAGATCAACAAGAAACAAGCTCCTTAAGCTGGAATCACCAAGCTTCAATCCACACCTCCTTATCCAATGATCCTCAAAGATCAAAACCCAGCTGGGATTTCAACAAGAAAGCAAGGATTCACAAAATCAACCAAAACCAAGTCCAATATGATTTTGCATGCAGAGATCTATGAAACCCAAAAGCGAAAAGCAAAAGCAGAAACCCAGTTATAGAAAAAGCGGATTCAGTCAAATCTGCATAACAGTCGGATGAAATCCCACAAACCTTGCGGTAGGTGGTGCCATCCTCTTCCACAACCCAGCCAGCTTCAGCACAGAGAGCTTTCAAGACCTCGTTGTTATCGCAGTGCTTGGGAAGCTTGTAGCTTCCCTGAGCTCTGAGACCAGAATACATCTTAGCAGCAATGGCTCTTCTCCTCCTCTCTCTCCTCTTATTGTTCTCTCTCTCTTTCCATGTTGGTAACCTCCCCGATGAACCACCGCCTGTCATTTAGCTTTTCCGAGACGGCCACCTCCTACCCTTCTGAGCTTTCTCTCTCTAGAATCTGTTTTCTCGTGGGAGAGAGGCAGAGAGAGAGAGGGGTATGGTATGGTATGGTATGGTATGGTATGGTGTGTTGCAGTGGGAAGGGGAGGGACGAGGAAGAGGGAGCACTATTTTTCTGGCTGTCCCACGAGGAAAGTGCTTTCTTTATTCAAAGGGTCTCGATCCTCTTCCCTATTCACACAGATCATGCAAATTGGATTTCCAAAGGCACAATTTTTTATAATAAGTTGGTAATTAGGGTTTAATGTTAATGAGGTGGGAATTTTTTAATGGAATCCAAATCTTGGGTAGTAATTTGATTTAAGCTCGAAAAATTGATATCTACGTTCGCTTGAAAAATAAGCAACGTGATGGATGGAATAAAAAAATTTCAACTCAATTGAAATAAGTCTGTACTTGGAAAGATGTAAACGAAATTAACTATGATTTCTTTTGTATTTTAGTTTGTGTAATGTATACGAGAGAAAAGAGTGAGGAGGTTGTGTTTAGTACGGAGTTGTGATCCAAAACGACTAGAAAAACATTACAAAATATGTCTGTTACGATTAGATTGTAAACTCAGATAAAATCATGGTAATTGACAACGATTTTTTGACGTGACTTTCAAACTTGAAAGTAGGCATGTTAAGATCTAAAGGAGGAAACCCAGACAAACCCAGACCATTCAAAGTAATGTGTTAGATGTAGACCTATTTTATTCACTCGAGTAAACATATTGCAATCTCATCATGTCAAAATAACACTCTACTTCCATTTTCGACCATATTAACAGCTCGAGGCATAGATTTTGTAGTATGTTTCGGAATATCTTATTAATTAGAGCATAATAAAATTTCAGAATTTATAAATTGATAGTTGAAAATATAATAAACTTAATACTAAGGACGATACAATAAGACTGAAGAAGCCCATAGGTTAGGGCAAAGCGGTGAACTTGATGTGCATTGTTGTTCTTTACGAAATGACAGTTCTTTGCCCAAATCAAGATCATGTTTGATTAAGAAGGAAAATCTGTTAAGATTCTTGCGATGAAAATTAATACTATAAATAGTCTCTGATAGTCTCTAGTCAATTATTTGATCATTTCGTAAAAAATTACCGTTAATTTAAAAGTATTTTTATCAAATTAACTTTTTCACGTGAATTGATAGTTTCTTTAACAAAGGTTCTTCGTAAAATTATTAAAATGATTTATAGTAAACAATCAAAAAGCCAAAATAATTCGTCTCTCCGGTATTTGGGGATTGCTCTGACGTGATGTTCAGTTTGAACGGTATAGATATGGACAAACAATGAGCTCAGAAATTGAAAAAAAGTTGTAGGGCCCGCCCGTCCTCCCTCCATCTTAATAGCCCAATCAAGTTAGACCCGCTGTTACTTTTTCTGCCAACAGGATCCTCTCCAGAATTTTTTGGTAAGGATTCCTAAAATTCGTAAGGTTCATTTATCCTACATCTTGCAATTAATTTTTATTAAGTATTATTTATATTTAATTTTAAATAAAAATATTTAAAATAATTTCTAACCGCACCACATACGATAAACAAATATGATTTAAGAATTTCTGGAATCTTCACAAAAAGAATCCGACAAGAATTCGAATTCTTTTTCAAGGATGCAGTGGTCAGTCGACTCCACACTACGAGACACAAGAACCTATATACAAGTATTATACGAAAACACGCCTCTAGGCCCCCCAATCAAAGGCCCCACCCCAACCTCATCTTGAGAAATTTTTCAGTGTGATCGGTGCACGATGTGGTATATCACGTGTCACTATACCAATTGTGAGATATGTGTATTAAAAAGTTAATAACTTAAAAAATAAAATTTTCCACCATTTATATAAAAACACGTAGTGTACCCTCCGTATTCCAATCATAATGAAAATTTTCTCTCCCAACTCAGCCATCTACGACGGGGACCATGACAACCCTTGACGTGTCCACCAGTGGCTTTTCACGTGATTGTGGTTCCCACCTAATCTCTTTTCCTTTTCTTTTTTCTTTTTAATTTTTTGTTAATACAAAGTTATATTTCTAATATAAATTACTCCAAAAAATGGGAAGATTTGCTCAAAAAAATGTTGTGAGTTAAAGATGAATGCTCCGATTTCTAGAACAATTTAGTGCTTGCTTTTCTTTCAAACTTTTGAATACTATGTTGGACTAAAAATCTAAAGCCTAACTTTTAAACAAGCATGGGGTTAAGTCCTTTTAACAAAAACTATTTTGGTGTAACCACGTAACACTGTGACGTGACGTTGACAGTTGTTTTAATAACATCTTTAAAAGACTTGTTAGATAAGTTGGACGTAACTAAGTTTTGCCGTCATGTTGCGTCTCATATCTAATGATACATTGTCAAGTATATTTTCAAGTATAAGTGTTTTCTTTATATGATAATGTATTATTAAATTGAGACGCCACATAGCAATAACCTGTTTTATGTAAGGTTTACTCCCACGATAGTTCAAAAATTGGAAACATAAGATATTCACACACTTAGGGCGCGTTTACTAATCCTTAACTCAAATTGAGAAGAATTGAATTGAGGATGGATTGAAATGAGGTGGAATTAGAATCAGATTCATGTTGAATTTGTTTACTAAAACTGTCTGGAATCGGAGTATGTCACATCCCGACCCGGGCCCCCACCATATCCCGGGCTCGACTCCGTCGTAACACGATATTGTCCGCTTTGGGCTCCGACCACGCCCTCACGATTTTGTTTCTAATAACTCACACGAGAACTTCCCAATGGGTCACCCATCATGGGATTGCTCTCGCACGAACTCGCTTAACTTCGAAGTTCCTACAGAACCCGAAGCCAATGAGCTCCCAAAAAGCCTCGTGCTAGGTAGAGATGAGAATATACATATAAGGCTTACAGGATCCACTCTCCTGGGCGATGTGGGATGTTACAGAATAGGAATGATATTGAGTCCGTATAAGTTGTTTACTAATTCACTTCAATCGGAATTAAAACTAGGTTGATTACTAAATTGCCCTTACATAAATAAATTATTTTTATACTAATTAATTAAGTTAAATTTCTTAATTAAATTTATATAATAAAATTTAGCTATATAAAAATATAAAAATAGGTTTTATTTATTTATTAAAAGATAGTTATTTTCATCCATCCCCCACATCTCTATATTTCCCACACCTCCCTTTCATCCTGAAGGTCCAATTGCACTGCCTTCCACCCACTCCTGCCTTTCCTTGCTCTGTTTCTATCTTTCACCAATTTATGCATGCATAGCCACCGCCCCATAGCTAGGCCATTCTTGGTCCAGTGCAGAGTAGTCTCGTCGTCGTCTCGATCCCGGTCCATTAGTCTCGTCGTCGTCTCGATCTCGGTCCATTACGTTAGTTAAGAGTGCAACGATCGAATTCAGGTAAAAGCCCAGCAATTCGGTGAAACGAATGGAGATTAGGTTAGGTATGTGATGCGGCCCTACGTGGTAGAAGGTGTAGTGTTAACAGAGATGGAGAATGAGCAAAGCTAGATGAGTGTTACATGAAGGGCAATGTTGGGAAACAAGTGAGGGCATAATTGGTAGAAGAAATCCATTCCGGATTCATCAGGTATCCAGGAATTGAAATACCTTTCTCATGTAGGGAGTCCAATTCCTCCAAAATAACGAGTGGGATTCCCAAATTGGTGTGGATCCCACATACAATTTAATTCCCCAAAGTTAAGTAAACGAAGGAGTATTGTCACACCCCGGCCCGAGGTGGATCACTTCCTGGGCCCGCTCCACCACCGTAGCATGATATTATCCGCTTTGGGCCCTGATCACGCCCTCACGATTTTGTTTCTGGGAACTCACACGAGAACTTCCCAGTGGGTCACCCATCATGGGAGTGCTCTCGTGCGCTACTCGTTTAACTTCGGAGTTCCGATGGAACCCGAAGCCAGTGAACTCCCAAAAAGCCTCGTGCTAGGTAGGGATGAGAATATACATTTAAGGATCATTCCCCTGTGCGATGTGGGATGTTACAATCCACCCCCCTTAGGGGCCCGACGACCTCGTCAGCACACCACGGCCAGGGTTAGGCTCTGATACCAATTGTCACACCCTAGTCGGGGGCGGATCACTTCCCGGGCCCGCTCCACCACCGTAGCACGATATTGTCCACTTTGGGCCCTAACCACGCCCTTACGGTTTTGTTTCTGGGAACTCACATGAGAACTTCCCAGTGGGTCACCCATCATGGGAGTGCTTTCATGCGCTACTCACTTAACTTCGGAGTTCTGATGGAACCCGAAACCAGTGAGCTCCCAAAAGGCCTCGTGCTAGGTAGGGATGGGAATATACATTTAAGGATCACTCCCCTGGACGATGTGGGATGTTACAAGTATTCCGTAATCGGAATACAACTCTTTAAATTGATTCCGATTACAAGACATAAACACGCCCTTAGGTTTGAATAAGGCATGCATGTGAAAGAGGATTCTCTCCGGAGCAATTCTATCAGGATTCGAGAATCAATAAATCTTAATCATTAAAAATAGATTTTACGATCAGAAATTCTCTTTATTTTTTCACGTACAATACTCTTTCACATATCTGCCCTTCTTGCCTGCCATGGATTCCAGTAAGAGGTTTCGACGGCCAACGAGTTGGGTAACCTCATCCTCATCCTCACTAAACTCTGTAATGTAACAGATTTTCTCCTTCAGATTCACTTCTTCACCACTCACAAGTCACCCATTACCATGATAGTCGTCATCCCACCCTCATCCCCTCCTCCTCCCTCCCCCATCAACTGCACCCTTTTCCCTCTGGTTTCATGGCCGCATGATTAAATTTAAAAGAACACTAACGAAAAGTCCAAAAAAACTTTAATTGTAATAAAAAATGACAAATAAAGGTGTAGTGAATAGTACTAGAAAAAGGTAAAAAACTGGTTTTTCGTTAAAAGTGAACAGTACCAGGAATGTTTCGTTAAAACTATATAAATTTAATGGCTATAATTAATGAGTCCATTGGCTCTGGAAGCAAAGTTCTAGAGACAATCTTAGTTCCCAATGCATGCATCCATTCAATGCAAGGGCACCAAAAGCCAATTGTCGTTGCTTGACTAATATGGAAATATATGCAATTGGAAGATGTCACAAAATGTATCAGAATAACAATTAACAAAGAAGCTTTAATTAACTTTTAAACCTAAATTTATGAACAATCAGCACGTGTGGATCTAGCTAATTAAGGTTGATGTGTTGTGAGCTGGGTGCTGTGGTCAGTGGCTGAGTCAAGTCGTTGAGGCGTGAAGGCAATAAAACCTGGCACACGTGTGGGGGGACAGATAGCCATGTGTGCCGTTTATGCGGGGACCCAAATTCTGTGACTTATTCTTCTTCTTATAATGTAGAAAGGGTCATCCCCTAATCTTATATTCAGTCCTCACCATTGGTCCAAGAGACCACGTGGGGGCCCATTAGTCCCAAACCATTCCCTTGGAATTAACAAATAAATTTATAAGGATAAATTACATTTTACCACCTCAAGTTTGAGTGTAATTACAACATCATACATCATCTTTAAAACATTTCAATCTCATACATTACTTATTATTTCATTTCAGTTTTATACAATCGTTAGCAAATTTGTTAAATTAACCATTAAGTGATGGCATGGTAATAATGTGTTTTATATTCTTGTTGACGTGGTTGACAACTTCTGACACATGGCCAAACAAATAATATTTTATTTAAAACTTAAAAATGAAAAAAAATCAAGGCCAGATTTTTCAAACCACCCTACCTCTTTGGAGAAGATGCACCAACGGCGGCGGCAGTGAATCCCTGTCTGCCATGATATCCTCTCTACTGAGCCCTCATTCTCTGCCACTATACCTTCTCCACGAATCCCTCCAGCTCCCACCTCCTCCTCAATGTCGGCGACCTCCGCCTGAAATCATGGTCATCTGGTTGCTGGGTTTTAAAGCTTGAAGCTTGCAAATGGTGGGTTTTTTTTATCTGATTTGTGCTCAAATTTTGGGGTTCTGGTTGTTAAATTTGTTCTTTCAAGGGTTTTGTGAACTGAGAAGAAATTGGATTTTGCCCAAAAATTCTGAATTAGGGTTTTCTAACATTTGATTTGGGATTGTATTTTTGTAATGTAATGGTAGCTGTTGTAAAAGTGACTATTTTTGTCTTTGAATTTAGAAAGTTTGGTGATGATGAAATTGATATAATAAGCCAAAAAAGTAGCAAAATTTAGCATTCAATTTCACACAAACATGTCGAACTAAATCCTTTCAATTCCCAATTGCCCTGGAACAATGGCGAATGCATTGAGAGGCGGACAGAGATCCCAGCCGGACCTCCCCCACCAAGTCCTAAGGATCAGGAGGTTCGGACAGTTGAAATTTGATCAAACAACTACAATTATTATCACTTTTAGAAGGACCCCCTGTTTGTAGCTATTAGATCAAATTTCAACGGTCTGGATCTCCGTATCCTTAGGATTTGGTGGGGTGAGATCCGATTGGGATCTCTATCATTGAGGGGTAGGGGACCAGCTGACCCCCCGTACTTTGGTGAACGTCCATAAATACTTTGGGTGTTGACCCTTCGAACTTCAATGAATATCCATAGATACCTTGGGTGCTGCCCTTTTGAAGATTAGAGTTGGCTTCATGCATGCCCTCTAACCGACTTTAAGCCACCAAGACTCGATGAATGTCCATGGATACCTTGGGTGCTGCCCTTTGCATGCATGTTATTTCTTGTAATAAAAAATTTGCGCGTTACACGCGTTATTCTTACTGACCCCCTATTATTATTTCTTAGATCCACCACTACCCTAGAACCTTTGCAACTTAGGTTTCAGATCTTAGCTCTTTTAATCGGGTACCTTCCATTATTAGCCTTTCTTATAATATTCAAAATTCAAAATTTTTGAATCCCGGATCTGCCCAAGGCAGTATCACCCTACCACTGTTGGTCATCGTCCTGCTACTGCTGGTAGGGTGAGAACTCGCTGGAGAGTGAAGCCATTGGCGACAGTGAAGGAAGGTACTGGAGGCCATGACGCACTACCTAGAGAGCCTAGTGCCACGAGTGAGGCACAAAGGAAGTGGATTTCCAGGAACCCACGAGTGAGGCCTAAAGGAAGTGGGTTTCCAAGAATGGGTAGGTTGCGCATCGACGGAATGGAAAAGCTACATGAAGATGTTAGGCATAAGCAGATTGCCCTTCGACAATAAACCCTGAAGAAAGAAAGTGGGTGGGACCCACTTTGTTTTAATTTTGTTTTGTTTTCAAATTAATTTTTTAATATTTAATTGTTTTTATATGCCATGTCATCAAAACATGTTGGTTTTCTATTTGCCACGTCATTACTTAACAGCATATCTAACAGAATATTTAATGGTTGTATGAAGTTGAATTGAAATATAAGTAATTGTATGAAATTGAACTGTTTTAAAGATATTGTATAAGGTTGCAATTGCACCAAAACTTAAGGGTGCGAATTGTAATTTACCCAATTTATAATCGCACCTCATGAATTGTTTTAATGGACTGAGTCTTCCTCTCAATTTTATTGTTCAAACCCTCATCCTTTCAATAGCTATTATAAATGTATGGCACGTTTATATAAAGGTAATCGAAATTAAAAAAAACATAATTTTGATTACAGAAAACTCTTGTTTACCAAATATCGAGAAATCAATAGAGAGGTGAAGCCCACACAAATTAAGGAATCTAACTTTTGCAATTGAATGAATTGAATTCCCTGTATAGATGATGTATTTGAGTTCCGGGAGGGTAAGGGAATTAGAATGCATTTTTCCTTCTTTTATGCCTTCTCGCTTGCTTGCTCATCCTTGTGATTCTCACTTAGGAGACGATGGACGTGTTTCTTGCTCACTGGCTAGTCCTCGTATGATGTCGCTTTCACGACCACAAACATGAGGTCTAGACAGCTACGATGCTTTCGAAATCATGCTATGCGCGATGAATTTGGCTGCCGGGAAGATGAATTTGGCTGCCGGGAAGATGAATTTGGCTATAATTGTGTTTGGTGGGTATAATCATGCTTAGTGGCTTTCTGGGGTGTAGAGTGGAATGGGTGGGTTATAATCTTGTTTGGTCTTCAAGGAGGATGAATTAAAATGAGGCTTGTGGTTGAAGAATAAAGTTTTTTTTTTTTTAAGTAATCTTATTTAGTGTGTTTTTTTTTTAAGTTTATATGGTGAGGTTATGTAATTTTATTTGGTGTTTTTTTTTTAAAGTTTATTTGGTGAGTTTATGTAATCTTATTTGATGTGTTTAAATAAAGTACAATAAATAAGAAATTAAATAAAGTTCTAAAAATAAATAACAAATTAAATAAAGTACTACAAATAAATACGAAATTATACAAAGTCTGTGGAGTTAGGATATGTGGTGCTATGATCTTCGTTGCTATGATTTATGTAGCTAGAACCCCCTCGACTCGTTTCGGCATCTCTTGCACGCCTCCTTCACACGACCTCTTCTTTTTCCGCTGTCCAAAAATATTTTGAATTCGGAAACAGTCCTACTAGAGACTTGTTCATAGTGTCACAATCTGCTTGAGCCATCATTTCTTCTCAATGAAGTGCTTCTCTAATCATCTCGTTCTCTCAATTAACTATTTCTCTTTGTCTCTCAGCCGACGCATCACGGGCCTCAATAGTTGCTATTATTGCTGCCATAACAGTAGTTTTTTCCTCATCTCTAGCCTTTTCCCACGCCATGTTCCGTTCACCTTGGCAAGCAAGTTCCTCCATATATTTAGTGTAGTCATTTTTGGAAGAACTACCTTTTTTCTTTGATGCCTTTTTACCTTGAGGCCTGAGGGACTGACGAGTCGATTGGGTCTCCGGCACTTGTTCAGGCATCCCTTCTGTGTCTTCAAATGCGTCGACTTCTTGTTCAGCCGTGTCTGCTTCTAGCAAACTGTGTAGACCCATGCCGTGCATGACAACTTCTGGATCGGTTGCCACAATTTTGTATCTAGGGCAATCTTGGACAATTTGCCAACATTCCCATTTGTTGAATGATTTGTTCTAGTTCTTTGCATTGTAGAATGTTTGTGCTTGTAGTGTCCATAAAAATGCGGGATAAGATAGTATTAAAAAATGTGGGTGTAACACAAATAAATAAATTAAAATATTAATGCGGGTGGAATGCATAAAAATTACATAAGAAATTAAATAAATTAAAATATTGATGCGGGTGGAATGCATATAAAGAAATAAAAATATTGTCACCTGATCCGCTAAACTTGTCTCACTACGCAGATTACCAGAAGCATGAGAGATGGCGTTTTTCCAACAAGTAAATGATGTGTTGAGTTTTTTCCAACGACCTTGAAGACCTTGACTAGTTCTGGCGTCTTTTCCATGTACATCACAAAACACTTTCATAATTTTACTCCACATTTCTCGCTTATCCATCTCATTACCCGTAATTGGGTCATGAGTAGTGTGAACCCAACATTCACACAACGTAACATCTTTAGTGAGCTTCCAGGAAGTCATTTTTTTCTCTCAAAATGTACAAAATATTGAAATGTAGAAAGTGTAGAAAATATTGAAATGTGGTGTAAGATGGAAGATGAGGGTTAGGTATTTATAGAAAAAAAAAATTAAAAATTTTAAAATTTTTCTGTATTTAAAAAAAAATCATAATTTGTAATTATTTTTAATAAATTTTAATGTTGTTAATTAATCTAGACCGTTGGATTTGAAAAATATTCAAATCCAACAGCCCACGAGCTGCCACGTGGCCAACAATCATAATTCTGACCATTGGGCCTTTTTTTTGGGGGGGGGGGGAATGTGGACCGTTGATCTGTGATCGGACGGTCAAATTTAAAAGTGAAATTCAAATTTTTTTTTTACTGTTGGAAATCCAACGGTCTAGAAAAACTAGACGTTGGAAATCCAACTGCGTAGAGTGGGCCACGTCGCCTAGCTTGAGTGACATTTGAGTGCGTCTGTCAGCAGGCCCCGCCTCTGATTTCTTGTCTCCTACTCGCGCCCACGGGCACGTGAAGGCCACGCGCTAGGCTCAAAAAAGCAAATGGGCCGGTCCCTTGGTCAATTTTAGGCTGGCCTGGAGACTGGCTTGAGCTGGGTGCCAATCTATTCCACGGTCTAGAGTGGATTGGCTGAGTCCCAGCCTATTTTTTCCACTGGGTGCTGGCCTCTTTTGCTTCCGGTGGAAGTGCTCTAAAATGATGAGCGGATGAGCGGAAGAAGCCTAGTTACTATCCGAAGGAACTTGTTCGACAAAGAAAGCAGAAGATAGATATAAAAACAAAATGGTTTTCCTTACGGTCATTTTCAAAGAAGCATTCAATCCACGTACATCGATGCAATGCGACATAACACAATGAAAAATTCACATTTAGACAGCAGTAAATCAAAGAGGTCGCACTTGGTGCGATGGCAAGTGCCTTCGCCCATGAGCGGTAGGTCTCGGGTTCGAGACTTGGGAGCAGCCTCTCCATAAATGGGGGTAAGGCTAGCCGACATTCACCTCTCCCAGACCCTGCGTAAAGCGGGAGCCTTGTGCACTGGGTACGACCTTTAGACAGCAGTAAATCACTTGTTTGTATGACTTTGAACCGCCTCCGAGAATAATCCAACTTATGTAGATCAAACAAAAATGTACAAAGAACCCTAAGTTATCGATTACGACTAGTGGAAATTCTTTGTTGAGCAGGAAAAAACAGAAGAGAGGTGCCTAAGCTAAAAGATGACCTGTTTAGATAGGGATACCGAAGCCTGTGATGTGTGATACTCAACCTTGAACTGGAAAACCCAGTAACATCAAGCACTTTCAATTCAAAATTGTCATTATATACTTAAAAAGGTTGAAAATTTTCAAAAACTTGTAAATTATATGAATAATGAATTATGTTCTGGAAATTCTGAAATTACTTTGATTTGATCCAATCTAAATTTTTATTTAAGGAAACCACCTAATCTGAAAAGTAGAAATCTTATTCATGGTGATCGGATAGCCTGAAAATCACCATTAATCCGGCAGCTCCATTCCAGCACATAACTGCATTTCACTCGGAAAAAGAAACCGCCTCTTGAACAACATATTCCAATATGAACGACCGCGTACAACTTGAAAGCTATCTTTTAGATTATCACACTCACATGGTAATGCTTCCGCACTCGAAATCTCTGCTCCCTTCAAAAGGTTCCCTGATCCGTTCAGTAGGAAAAATATGAGAGAAAATATTGTGAGGAGCATATGAACCAACAAATTAAGCTTAATGTGAAACAACAAAGAAAATCAAGGTTAATTGCATCACAAATAGCTTAGAAATTTAGGCTAACTACCAAAAGATTCATCTTGTCAACTGTCAAGATATAGGTTGTGAGCTTAAATAAAAAATTTGACTGACGCCATGTTTTGCGGTACGCATTGTGTTCGGTATCTTGTAAATTTTAGAAAAAAACCAAAACATACTGTTTGGAAACAACACTGTCTCCAAACTCATCTAAGCAGCAACTAATCCATTATCCATTATTAAAATTATGGGGGAAAAATATAGCAATTCCCCCTGTATTTATCATTTGTTTTCGATTTATCCGCTGAACTTTCTATCAAGTTTCAAGACCTCCTATTCCTAATCTCTTAAAATGTGTGTAATTTCTCTCTTCTTAGGTCCGTCAACTTTTCCTTTAAATTTGGAGTATTTTTTGGTGAATTCAAATGAGATTTTCCCTTATTTATAATAATAATGGAAAAATTGTTTGCATCCCAAATTAATTCATATAAAAACAAACCGATAGTATTAACATGTTCAAGTATCCAAGTATATGGGTTCAATGCTTTCTTAATGACAATGATAATAACCTTAAAAAGTACTAACATCACTGTGCATGTACTTATATAACATATAAGAAATATAAAAGAGAGAAGGAGACAATCTACTTACAATGGAGTAAAGCCGGCAATATTCCTCTCACCCAAACTGTAGTAAGGCATCAAGCAAGGACGTTGGGTAAAGAAGGGAAAGTTATAACCAGGTTTTGAGCCATCTTTACCTTTGACTTGTTGAACAGTTTACATTTCTGGCTTTCAAAGTCCCAGCTAAAGATCAATTCTGAAGTGTCATAGAAGATGACATGAGCATTCAGACTTATTGCATTGGGTTTAAACACTATATCTGCACTGGGTATAAACATTGTATCCGCCCCCCATACCAAACTATTCCTAACAAAACTATATTTGAGAGTCCATTGGTCACCAGATTCACGTTGGTCATTATAAGACCAAAAACGAAAAGTATTTGAACCATCACATGTTACATAACAAACAAGATCCTTTGACATCCCAAGACATCCCATTGCTGCACTGGTCCTATCATCGTCTGCAAGAACATGAGAGCATTCAAAGGCTCGAGCTTTAATGGTATTGGGGTCAATACACAAACCTTCCTGTGAACTAGCACGGCCATATAACACCCCCTGCAAGTATACAAAATGCCTGCAAACCTTGGAACTTTTAAACCCATCAATGAACATGGGGTCAAGTTGACCCACTGTCCAGATTGCGAAATATGTCTGCCATCGGGGTGAGGGTTCGCGTTGGGACTGTGGAACCACTGGATTTGGATTGTGGGGAATGATCAATTCGAATAACTCTAGTGGTTGGATTCAATAGGGTCAAAAGCCAAGGCAGCGCAAAAATGCTCACGCTCATGTGCACACGCTATAGGTATGGAGACATGTGGTTCAGTGATGGGGTTGAACACACAGAATTGACAAGTCTTAGGTTAAAGAACAGAATTAACCCACTACAACGGTCAAGATAATTGTCAGATACGTCGCGCGGCTGACTTAGAACTACTTTACCGGGTTTTAGAATGCCATCATTCCAGAATTTGGTCCAGTAGTTATAATTATGATGCAAACATACGTAATTGAGTTGAAGATACGTATCATCATCAGAAAATGTACACAACTATTATATAAAAAAACAAACAGAGATTATGATATTGTTATATCCTGCAGATATAAGTGAGCAAATGATTTCAGGTAGTTTGCTCGACTTATAACACCAGAAAATGTGCACAGCTATTATATAAAAAAACAAACAGATATCATGATATTGTTATATCCTGCCTCTTTCACAACCTCCCAACATTTAGGGAGAAAGAGAGCCTGGTTAGTCTTACCAATGGATGGCACTGGCACCGGCTCGGCAGAACAATTGGCATGTCTTGCTTGGTGCTGGCTCACTGGGTCCCCAAGGGCATGGATTCACTTGGACTGACCCTTTTCCGGCCTGATTTTATCATCACATCGGTTTATAAGATATTTGGACCCAACTGGATTTGGCTGCTTTCTGATTAAGAAATCAGTAATCAGATGTCTCGCCCCCAAAATCAGTCTGGAATGGTGAAGATTACCCCTGAATACCCTTTATATCATGCCCAATGGGTCAGTGTTGAATTCTGCAACAAATCGCCACAAGTAGAGTGGGGAGTAAAAATGGAGGAAAGGAACTAAATTAGGTTAGACTCTGAAGACCTACAGGGATTGAAAGGGGATTTAAAACTTGAATACAAAACCGATAACTTCGATCCTGGTTGGCAACTCTATATATATACCATTTTGCCCCTACTAATAATGGCTGAGAATAGGGTTATTTAGGGTATTTAGATAACACTCGACTAAACGGCCCGAACGACGCCGTGTCTGATTCTTCAAATAAGCAACCTTCCCTCCATTTCTCGAACCAGAAACAAATCGGAGAAGCAAACAGCTCGGAGCTCCGCTCTCCTCGACGAACAGAACTGCAAGGAACGAATCTAGATCGGAATTTCAGGTTTGATATATAATATCCTTCAAATGTTATGAGTATTTATAACTGTTTCTCAATTTCTTGAATGTAGTTTATAGCTTTTCTTCCATTTCTTGAAATCAGACCAGTAAATCGGAGCTCTGCTCTCCTACGAAGAACAGGAGTGTGAGCGACGAATATAGATCGGAATTTCAGGTTTGATATATAATATCCTCCAAATGTTATGAGTATTTATAACTCTTTCTCAATTTCTTGAATGTAGTTTATAGCTTTTCTTCCATTTCTTGAAATCAGACCAGTAAATCGGAGCTCTGCTCTCCTACGAAGAACAGGAGTGTGAGCGACGAATCTAGATCGGAATTTCAGGTTTGATATATAATATCCTTCAAATGTTATGAGTATTTATAACTGTTTCTCAATTTCTTGAAATGTAGTTAATTGCTTTTCCTCCATTTCTTGAAATCAGACCAGTAAATCGGAGCTCTGCTCTCCTACGAAGAACAGGAGTGCGAGGACGAATCTATATCGGAATTTCAGGTTTGATATGTAATATCCTTCAAATGTTATGAGTATTTATAACTCTTTCTCCATTTCTTGAAATGTAGCTCATAGGTTTTCCTCCATTTCTTGAAATCCGACAGGTAAATGCTGCAGCTTGTAGCTCTGCTCTGCTATGACGAACACTGTGAGGGATGATTTGGATGCATTAGAGCATGCCATGGAGACGGAATCGGTCCTTTGTCCGATTAAGAAAACAGAAATTTTCGTTTGCAGAAAGATTGGCGGGAAGGTAATTGTTTTTATTTTTTTAATTGTTTTTTTTTGTCTTGATTTTATTAAGGTTTTCTTTAATCTTTAATCTAATTTAATCTTGTGTTTTCTTATCAAGGCATCGAAATACGAAAGCGAATACATACACCGCAAACTGCTAGGTTAGTTGAATTACTTGATTTTTGTATTATTTTTCTTTCTATTTGTAAATTTTATTTGATTTTTAATCTATTTATATAGGAAACATTAGTATCCGATCCCTACTGTTTATTAACTAAGACCTTATTAGTTATCAAATTTTGATTCAAGTCCCTAGAATTAATGTGATAATGAATTTACATATTTATTATATAATTTTTTAATATAAAAATTAGTAATTAATTTAGGGTTTAATACTCACATCTCTATTAAACTTCTAATTAATTTTCAATTCAAACATTTCCAAAATAATAAAAAAATTAAATTAAGTTTGTACCTATTAGTTTTTTTTTATATATAAAAAGATTCTTAATTTTTAATCTTAAATGTACCCATTCATATAATTTTTCAATTTTTTAATCTTAAATGTACCCATTCTCAAATATATCAATTTGTTATATGTAAAATGTACCCTTTTTTAATATAAAATCCATTCAAATTTTTTAATCCATGTTTAAACTTATATGGGTACATTCTTTTTCGTTGATTTGAGAATGTATCGATGTTTTGGTACAATAATTTTTTTTGTTAATTTTGGTTAATGTACCCATACATATATGTACACACACACAATATAATAGAGAGTATAATTTATATTTTATTATTTTTAATCCCATAAATTATGGGTTTTATTTAAAATCTCATTAATATAAACAATTACAAATTTCAATTTTTAATTTTTAATTTACAAAATATTGTAACTTACATTATTACATTAATGTCAGAGACCTCAATCAAAAACTAAAAAATAACAAGGTTTCAATCAAAGAATATTGATAGCTAGGGATCGCATCCAAAGTGTTCGAAAAATTAGTATCCGGTCCCTAGTTCTTACTGTTTATTAACTAAGACCTTATTAGTTATCAAATTTTGATTCAAGTCCCTAGCATTAATGTGATAATGAATTTACATGTTTATTATATAATTTTTTAATATAAAAATTAGTAATTAATTTAGGGTTTAATACTCACACCTCTATTAAACTTCTAATTAATTTTCAATTCAAAAATTTCCAAAATAATAAAAAATTAAATTAAATTAAGTTTGTACCTATTAGTTTTTTTTATATATAAAAAGATTCTTAATTTTTAATCTTAAATGTACCCATTCATATAATTTTTCAATTTTTTAAATCTTAAATGTACCCATTCTCAAATATATCAATTTGTTATATGTAAAATGTACCCTTTTTTAATATAAAATCCATTCAAATTTTTTAATCCATGTTTAAACTTATATGGGTACATTCTTTTTCGTTAATTTGAGAATGTATCGATGTTTTGGTACAATAATTTTTTTTGTTAATTTTGGTTAATGTACCCATACATATATGTATACACACACACACACACAATATAATAGAGAGTATAATTTATATTTTATTATTTTTAATCCCATAAATTATGGGTTTTATTTAAAATCTCATTAATATAAACAATTACAAATTTCAATTTTTAATTTTTAATTTAAAAAATATAGTAACTTACATTATTACATTAATGTCAGGGACCTCAATAAAAAACTAAAAACTAACAAGGTTTCAATCAAAGAATATTGACAGCTAGGGATCGCATCCAAAGTGTCGGAAAAATTAGTATCCGGTCCCTAGTTCTTACTGTTTATTAACTAAGACCTTATTAGTTATTAAATTTTGATTCAAGTCCTTAGCATTAATTTGATAATGAATTTACATGTTTATTATATAATTTTTAATATAAAAATTAGTAATTAATTTAGGGTTTAATACGCACCCCTCTATTAAACTTCTAATTAATTTTCAATTCAAACATTTCCAAAATAATAAAAAATTAAATTAAATTAAGTTTGTACCTATTAGTTTTTTTAATATATAAAAAGATTCTTAATTTTTAATCTTAAATGTACCCATTCTCAAATATATCAATTTGTTATATGTAAAATGTACCCTTTTTAATATAAAATCCATTCAAATTTTTTAATCCATGTTTAAACTTATATGAGTACATTCTTTTTCGTTGATTTGAGAATGTATCCATGTTTTGGTACAATAACTTTTTTTTGTTAATTTTGGTTAATGTACCCATACATATATGTATACACACACAATATAATAGAGAGTATAATTTATATTTTATTATTTTTAATCCCATAAATTATGGGTTTTATTTAAAATCTTATTAATATAAACAATTACAAATTTCAATTTTTAATTTTTAATTTAAAAAATCTAGTAACTTACATTATTACATTAATGTCAGAGACCTCAATCAAAAACTAAAAACTAACAAGGTTTCAATCAAAGAATATTGATAGCTAGGGATCGCATCCAAAGTGTCGGAAAAATTAGTATCTGGTCCCTAGTTCTTACTGTTTATTAACTAAGACCTTATTAGTTATCAAATTTTGATTCAAGTCCCTAGCATTAATTTGATAATGAATTTACATGTTTATTATATAATTTTTTAATATAAAAATTAGTAATTAATTTAGGGTTTAATACTCACACCTCTATTAAACTTCTAATTAATTTTCAATTCAAACATTTCCAAAATAATAAAAAATTAAATTAAATTAAGTTTGTATCTATTAGTTTTTTTTATATATAAAAAGATTCTTAATTTTTAATCTTAAATGTACCCATTCATATAATTTTTCAATTTTTTTTAATCTTAAATGTACCCATTCTCAAATATATCAATTTGTTATATGTAAAATGTACCCTTTTTTTAATAAAAAATCCATTCAAATTTTTTAATCCATGTTTAAACTTATATGGGTACATTCTTTTTCGTTGATTTGAGAATGTATCCATGTTTTGGTACAATAACTTTTTTTGTTAATTTTGGTTAATGTACCCATACATATATGTATACACACACAATATAATAGAGAGTATAATTTATATTTTATTATTTTTAATCCCATAAATTATGGGTTTTATTTAAAATCTCATTAATATAAACAATTACAAATTTCAATTTTTAATTTTTAATTTAAAAAATATAGTAACTTACATTATTACATTAATGTCAGGGACCTCAATAAAAAACTAAAAACTAACAAGGTTTCAATCAAAGAATATTGATAACTAGAGATCGCATCCAGAGTGTCCCATTTATATATTCAAGTAGTTTGACATAGTGTTATTTATGAGTTAATAGGAAAAGGAGCATTTGGATTTGTTGTGGCCTGTAGTCACATCTTGGACGGCAACGATTATGCCGTGAAATGGGTACGTTTCGGGCAGGACAATCTTTCATTTGAGAAGGTGCAGAGGTAAAAAAAAAATCATAGTATTTTTTATTTATTTTTATTCATTTATCTAATTTAAAGTGCTGGTATATATTATATACTTTTTTTTGTAATTTTGTTTGCATTTCTCAGTGAGGCAAAGGAGATGTGCAATCTCGTTCATTCCAATGTGGTTCGCTATTTCTCGGTAAGTATGAACACTATCCTAATCTCTTCTTTTCCTATTATCTTCTTTGTTTAAAAACATTTTTTTTCTTTGGACACCCATTTTTTCCATTGTTGTTTGTATATAAAACATGAGAATTGTTATCGGTACTTTAAAAATCTAGTCGGCGCACTTCAAACTTATATTAAGAAGAAAATTAGAGTGCCAATAATCATCGTCTAAAAGATATTTCAATTTAAATTTTTTTTTCAAACGTGTCAATAGTCACATTTTTCTTGGTTTAAACCCAATTTCACCATTTGGTTGCTTTATTTCTCTGTACATCCAAAATATGCAGTCCACTAGTAAAGCAAAATGGACCCAAAACGACCTAGTAAAGCAAAATGGGCCCAAAAACATAGAGGCACAATTCTTGTCCGGTTTTGTCAATTTTATTAACCACGAAAATGCTAGTTCGTCTCTAGACACCCTTTGTTTATCATATACCCAAATTGTAAATTTTTTTCTAGGCACCCCCTTGTTTTTCATAACACCCCAGTTTATTATTATTATTTTTCTCTAGACACCCTTAATAGTTTTAATATACCAAATTAACCTTCTTCACATTTCTCTTTTCATAAATTTTATTTTATTGATTTATGAATACAATTTTATATTGTATTAATTTATTCTTGTAAATTAGACTTGGTACGAGCCACCAGGTGTCCGGACATTTTTTGGTGAGGTCGATCTTAAAGCGGCAGTGCCTTATCATTATATCTGTATACAAATGGAACTATGTGACAGGTAATTGATACTCAATATTTATGTGCAATTTGATTTGTTTATTTATTTTTATTTATTGTTCATAAGTATGTAACTTTTGTTGTTGTTGCTGCGGTGCTGCTGTTGTATGATGTGACACACAGGTCACTGGACGAACTGCTTAAGGACCAAAAAGAAAATGGCAAAAAAGGATTGGAGGGTAAAGCATTGCCTTACTTCATTCAGATCTTGGAGGGGTTGAGATACCTCCATAGCAAAGATGTCATTCACGGAGATTTAAAACTTGACAACATACTTCTTTACGATGATCAGCTTAAAATTTGTGACTTTGGGACAGGTAAGTAGTGATTTAGTTTGTTTTATGTTTCAATTTTTATTTATTTATGTGGTTGTTTTATTTAAATAATTGATTTCTTTTAGTTGGCATTTAATTTGAAGTCTATACTCTAGAATGACCAAACTTAGGGGCAAGTCTTCAATCGTCCGGCTTTATATTCATCCAACTTATATTCATTTTTTCCTTCATTCAATCTTCACCATCCAGACAATTAAAGAAAAATCTTAAATTCGCTGTCAGCCCCAAATTTCAAATTACCAAAACCAATAAGTCAACAAATACAAACTAGAGTGTGAATTGGAATACATTCTAATGCCGAGGGGAAACGAAAAGTAGCATTCCTTTAATGCCAAAAGTGACAATCAAAACTCAAATGAAAAATTGAACTCTTAGCTCCAAAGCAATTCATTGCAGTTCAAATAACTAGTGAAGAAGTTTGATCGACGACGTTCACTCCTATGGAAATAAACAACGCAACAAAAAGCAGCAAAATGTCAATCCCAAATTCCGACCAAAAACTGTCAATCTCAAACCCGAAAGTTGAAAGGAACTGTTAAATCCTAAAACCAGTAACTTCATTTCAGTGGTCTGTCACATCCAAAATTGATCAAACAAGCAGTGGCTCCTCCTAGAATGTACCCAACAAGCAGAACCAGGTACGTCAGCCACACTCACCCCCATCCAACACAACCAAACACATCCTCCTCCACCCCCACCCTTCTTCTTTCCCTCTCTCTCATGTCACTTCGGTAGAGGGCTCAATATCAGATTGCTGAGGGGAGAGACAGCTAGGAAGGGAATGGTGGTCGTTTGGCCTGAGATTTGCTGTAATTTTTTGGAAATGTTCAATCTTTTTCCTCTTTTCAATCGAATTTTCAGTTTTCCTATCTCTCATTTTTGTTGTTGGCTGTGTATTTTTCCTTAATGCATACAGTCTAGTTGGTATCTAATTTGAGTTGCCTCTTTATTGTAGCCAAACACACTAGAGAAGCAAGCTATGTAAAGGATATGAATGATGTGGGGCTTATATTCTTCCAAATGGTCAATGGCATAAACCAAAAGGATCTCCTCGCTTTTAAGTACAAAAACACATTACCTGCCACATGGAAAGAGCAAACAGAAGGAGCAAGAAACTTATTGTCCATTTTGAGGGCTATCACAGCGTTTGAAGCTTTGCATTCAGCTAAACAGCTGAGGGAGGGATGATCTCTCCTTAAATAGATAGATAGTAGTCGGATGATAAAAAAGAAAAATTGTACAGAAAACATAGTCATACTAGTACTAGTTTAAAGCAAAAGAAAAATTGTACAAAAATTTCTTTTTCAACTGCACAACAATTGTGTGCAGACTAGGTATTCAGTGATGTGCCTGACCCTCAGCTGGAACGCTACTGCTGCAAATGGTCCTATGTTTGTTGAGGTTGTCCTTGTCAAACACCAGACCACTAAGCCTTTTCTTGAGCTTTATCAGAGAAGGTGTTTGGTTACGATGCAAAATCTGTGGATCCATGCAAGGCTCAAGGGCTGGGCTTCTTCTGATGATGACGGCAGTTCCAGTTGGTTTGTGTTTCTTGGTTTACACTCTTTTGTATCTGTTTCTCAGAAAGGACCGCGAAAATAAAACTGGATTCTGCTACCATATCCAACCATCAATGATCACAGGTGCACTGGAACTTGCATTTGGGTGTAATTCTCTGCTGGAAGTGCTAATGAATGAAATAAATGTTTTGAGACAATTCAAGGGGAAGGGTTTTCTGCTTTCTTGGGCACATACTGATGCTTTTAGCTGTTCTCCAAAAGAGTGGAGAAGTTCGTGAAGCTGAAATGCATGGGAAGGAAAAGAAGAGTCTGCAGAATGACTTTCTGTTTGCTGGCCCGGGGATATGGTCCCGATGCTATTTGGCACCATGAGATTCTTCATTTTGATCGTGTTCTGCAAAACAACGCCTTTCTCCTGTCAACACGGTGGCTGTAGTGTACGCGATAGCACTGGCAACATGTCATCAGTTGAAATTCCGTGGAATTTGAAAGAGGCATCACCCTATGGGCTTCATCAATCTGAATGCTTGGATAAAAAGCTACACAATGCAAGGGCCACACTAGGTATTCAGGTAACTACATCAGCGTGGAAGTTATGCTGATTAAATCGTATGGCAAAGCATCAATCTTTGATTTCACACGCTTTGGAGTTCTCTTGATGGAACTGCAACTCTGCTGAGCTCCAATTTTCTTTTCTGCTTGTCAATTGTCATGCCACATAAGTTGCTTTTCAATACTGTTCTCTCTGCTGGAAGACTGGAAGTGGTGCCAATAAAGGACTTAAAACTATCTGTGAGGTGAAGGGATGGCCCCAATCTCGTTGCGTTTCTTTAATTTTTTTCTTCCAACTTAATTTTCTCAATTCTCTTCACATTCCGCACCCGCGCCACCAAAAATCATCTCAGTATCAACTGTGGATGCAAATTTTTTCCTCCTTGATTTTGGACAAAATTGCACATACAAAACAATTAATACCTTTGGTTAAGGCCAAAAGCCTCATGCTTCCACGATGAATGGGGAGCTTTGGCCGAAGAACCTTCGATTCCAAAGTTAAAATTTAGAGGGAAAAGTGTTTGGAGAGTTTTGCAAGAGTGTTGGAACTTAGGTTTTTAGAGAAAATGAGGTTGAATATATAGAGCATGGCAAGTCCCCTTGGGAGAGAGGGTGGCCGGCCTCTTGTGTATTTTTTGGGTGCAATTGGTGATTAATTTGGTAATTAATGGATTAATTAGGTAATAAATCCATTAATTAGCCAATTAACATAATTTAAAAGGAATGTTTTGGAGGTTATGGAATAATTACCTTTTGGAGAATATAGGGTGAGGATGGATGAAATAATTTTGAATTTGTTACCTATTTGGGCACCTTTGACTTGATTGAGGGATGATTGTCCACTGCTCGTGCGTAGGAATCCCGATATGCCTTGAGGGTAATTTTGTCATTTTTACCCAAAAATCCACGTGTCGCCTCTTGATTATTTTTGGCTCCACAAATGCCCCCACACCTGTTGGGCTGCTCGCAGGAAAGGGCAGCAGGTGTAGAGATCTTCTTGCTTAAGGAAACATAAGATTGTTTCCTATCTTGATGTTGATTCCCTCTTTAATTGGAAATTAGTTCCTTTTAGGGAAGGGAAATAAATTTCTCTCAAAGCCTATTTAAGTCCACCTTAAGTGAGTTATTAAATCAACTTTGGAGAGCAATTTATTCTACCCTACAAGAGAGAGAGAGCTTAGAGGATATTTGTTCCCTCTCCTCTAGCAATCTTTTACATCTTGCTCGTGTAAAGGACTGTCTTTCATTGCTTTCTTCGTCTTTTCCGTGCCGCACCGAAGTAAGAAAATTTTAATTTTCCTTGTCTTCTTCTTGGATAGTGCTCAACCATGGAGGCAATCTAT
Source organism: Malus domestica (assembly GCF_042453785.1). Taxonomy (NCBI): domain Eukaryota; kingdom Viridiplantae; phylum Streptophyta; class Magnoliopsida; order Rosales; family Rosaceae; genus Malus; species Malus domestica. The sequence goes on from NC_091675.1 coordinate 22,690,071, forward strand.
CTCTTACGAAGATTGATGGAAAGATATAGAGATGGGAAAAAGGATTTACACATGGTCTTTATAGATTTGGAAAAAGCATATGATAGGGTCCCAAGAGACATTCTTTGGAGGATTTTAGAGAAGAAAGGAGTACGAGTAGCATATATCCAAGCTATACAAGATATGTATGAAGGAGCAAAGACTGCCGTAAGAACTCATGAAGGACAAACCGAAAGCTTTCCCATAACTGTAGGATTACATCAAGGCTCATCCTTAAGTTCTTACCTTTTTGCGTTGGTAATGGATGAGTTAACAGGACATATTCAAGATGATATTCCTTGGTGTATGCTTTTCGCAGACGATATAGTGTTGATAGATGAAACTCAAGAAGGGGTAAATGCAAAGCTTAACCTTTGGAGAGAAGTGTTGGAATCTAAAGGTCTTCGCCTAAGCCGATCAAAGACAGAATATATGGAGTGCAAGTTCAGTGCAAATGGAGGCCAAAACGAGTTAGGGGTGAGGATCGGAGATCAAGAAATACCAAAGAGCGACCGTTTTCGTTACCTAGGATCTATCTTGCAAAAGAACGGAGAATTAGATGGAGATCTCAACCATAGAATACAAGCTGGATGGATGAAGTGGAAGAGTGCATCCGGCGTGTTGTGTGACCGCCGTATGCCACTGAAGCTCAAGGGAAAATTTTATAGGACGGCAATAAGGCCGGCGATGCTGTATGGCACAGAATGTTGGGCGGTGAAGCATCAACACGTACACAAAATGGGTGTAGCGGAGATGAGGATGCTTCATTGGATGTGTGGGCACACGAGAAAGGATAAGATTAGGAGTAGCCGAAATTGAAGGAAAGATGAGAGAAAATCGGTTACGGTGGTTTGGACATGTGCAAAGAAGGCCTACTGACGCTCCGATTAGAAGATGCGACTATGGGACAGAGGTTCAGGGTCGAAGGGGTAGAGGAAGACCCAGGAAAACTTTGAGAGAGACCCTAAGAAAAGACTTAGAGTACTTGGATCTAACGGAGGACATGACACAGGACAGAACACAATGGTGTTCTAAGATTCATATAGCCGAGCCCACTCAGTGACTTGGATTTTCCAAGTCTCCAACCGAGAAGTTGTCCTCGCTCGGGAAATTAAGGGAACACTACCTCAACCTACATGCTCCACTCACAAAGCTCCAACATACAAGCTTCAACAAAAGAAAATTCAAAGAACTTAGCAAAGAAGGCTTTGGTGATTTAACACAATACGAAGGGAAGCTTATTTATTGATATCCCCGATAAATTACAAATATGTACATATACTTGAGTCAAAATAAACAAACAAGAGGGAGCCTTCACAAAGGTTGCTTAGGAGAAGTCTCGGCAGTCGGTAGAGCCCCAGAAAGAGAAGGCACCGGAGGGGGATCATTCGGAGCCTCAGTACTGGACAGAACCCTAGAAGGAGGAGGCATCAGAGGTTGATCATTTGGAGCTTCATTACGCGGTACAGCCCCAGAAGACGAAGGCAATAAATGCCTTTGGAACAAACCCACAAATCTCTGATGATCAAGTAAAACCTGACCATCAGATTCCTTCATCTGGTCAAGCTTCCTCTTCATGTTTGTAGCATAGTCATGTGCGAGCCGGTGCAACTGTTTATTCTCATGCTTGAGCCCTCTAATCTCCTGCTTGAGACTCATCACTTCAGCCGCCAATGATTCAACTTGGCGGGTTCGAGCAAATAGGCGTTGGGCCATATTAGACACAGAACCTGCACACTGAACACTAAGAGCCAGAGAATCCTTAACAGCCAACTCATCAGACCGTTTGGAAAATAGTCTGTTATCTTTGGGAGTGAGAAGGTTCCTGGCCACTACCGCAGCGGTCATATCATTCTTCATCACGGAATCCCCAACGGTAAGAGGACCAGTAGGGGAGACGAAGGATGGGCGCCATATGTTGTCTGGAGAAGGCGGGGCTGCCTCTTCAACAAGGTTCAAGTCAAAACGACGGTCGGAGGGGCCAGACATTTTCAAAGGTGTAGAAAAGAGAAGAGGTCGGACAAATCAAGATCTTAGAAGTGCAAGAATGGAGCTTCTACTGGTGGATATTCAAGTGTGCTTTGGAACTTAATGTCAGCCTCTATAAAAATCTGCACTCGACGAAGCTTCAGAAATCGAAGAGGCGTTTGCTTTCTCAAAAGCTGGGCTGCTCAGAGACCACGAGGGTCGATCTCAGAAATCGAAGAGGCGTTTGCTTTCTCAAAAGCTGGGCTGCTCAAAGACCACGAAGGCCGATCTCAGAAATCGAAGAGGTTTGCTTTCTCAAAAGCTGGGCTGCTCAGAGACCACGAGGGCCGATCTCAGAAATCGAAGAGGTTTGCTTTCTCAAAAGCTGGGCTGCTCAGAGACCACGAGGGCCGATCTCAGAAATCGAAGAGGTTTGCTTTCTCAAAAGCTGGGCTGCTCAGAGACCACGAGGGTCGATCTCAGAAATCGAAGAGGCATCTACTTTTCCAGCCTTGTCAGCACATGTCACACGCACACTCAGCTTTGCGGAAATTATGGGCATTCTGTCGAAGATTTCTGGCGAAGTAGAAAGCACATGAATCGTACTGTTCAATCACCCACTTCCCACACGCAACAGTAGCTCATGGGTACCACATATAACTTTGCCAAAGTCCTCTGACAAAGTTGAGACTACTTTTCCAGCCTTGTCAGCACCTGTCACACGCACACTCAGCTTTGCGGAAATTATGGGCATTCTGTCGAAGATTTCTGGCGAAGTAGAAAGCACTTGAATCGTACTGTTCAATCACTAACTTCCCACACGCAACAGTAGCTCATGGGTACCACATATAACTTTGCCAAAGTTCTCTGACAAAGTCGAGACACGTGAAGCTTGCAACTCTCACTACATCGCTCTGACCAAGAAGGGTAAAAGAATAGCAAAGAAACAACACTAACAAAGTTTAGACACATAAATTTTGACGGCCTAGCTACCATATTATTACCCACAAGGGTAAAGGAACAGTACCACTGCTGGATAATTGGAAAGTCCCGGTGTGTCAACCTCTGTGCTTCATGGCAAGGTAGACTAGCAAACATGCCCAACCTTTACTCACATTCGAGAAAACACTCCCAACAAGATTGCTTGCCCCAAAATCAAAGAGGCATCGCCCTCCGAATCTCGAGAGCCAGACTCCCAACATGATTACTTTCTCAAAAATCGAAGAGAGGGTAAAGGAACAGTACCACTGCTGGATAATTTGAAAGTCCCTGTGTGTCATCCTCTGTGCTTCATGGCAAGGTAGACTAGCAAACATGCCCAACCTTTACTCACATTCGAGAAAACACCCCCAACAAGATTGCTTGCTCCAAAATCGAAGAGGCACCGCCCTCCGAATCTCGAGAGCCAGACTCCTAACATGATTACTTTCTCAAAAATCGAAGAGAGGGTAAAGGAACAGTACCACTGCTGGATAATTGGAAAGTCCCTGTGTGTCAACCTCTGTGCTTCGTGGCAAGGTAGACTAGCAAACATGCCCAACCTTTACTCATATTCGAGAAAACACTCCCAACTCCCAACATGATTACTTTCTTAAAAATCGAAGACACCGCTCTCCGAATCTCGAGAGCCAGACCCCCAGCATGATTGCTTTCTCAAAAATCGAAGAGGCATCATTCTCCGAATCTCGAGAGCCAGATCCCCGACAGGATTGCTTGTTCGAAAACCGAAGAGGCACCACTTTCCCAACTTCAAGAGCCGGATCTCCTTGGATAAAGCTTGTCTGTAATCTTCACACGCAACATCAGCTTTCCATATACCACAGACCACTTTTTCAAAGTGCTCTGACAGAGTTAAAACTTGTGAAGCTGGCAGCTCCCACTACCGTGCTATGACCAAGCAGGGTAAAGGAATAGCATTATTACTTGATGTTAGGGAGACTCCTATATATGTCGACCTCCATTCCCAACGGACAGGCAGACCTACAAAAATGCTCAACCCTTCCTCTTATCTGAGAGGGCACTCCCAACGAAGCCTTTCGAAATATTCAGCTTTCTTTCCCCCCGATAATACCTCTGTAAACAAGCTATACTAGAGCAAGAATATCTCATATCATCAGGGTTAAAAGCAAGAGTATCCCATATCATGCTTTTTCCCTGTCTTTTCCTTTGGCCTTGTTCTTACCTGCAAGACAAGGAGAAAGAGAGCAATCAGTCAGCACTTGGAATCAAGCTTCCAACCAGGAACTGACTGCCTGGAACCCCTTACCCTGGCATTGCTCTCGAGTACTCATCTTCAACATCTTATGCTTCCAAGGAAGATACCGCATCTGCCTGAGGAACAGATAGGGCAAGTGAAAAGGATACAAGGAAGCATGTGGAGACAAGCGTAACAGCACATGTGCCGATACATCCACTACTCTGTCAAAAGCAAAAGTATCCCATATCAGCAGGGTCGAACGTACTCTAGATTTGATGGACTTGTTTTGACCCTCAAATTCTTCAGTCGGCCTTATACTTTGGAGGAAACCAGAAAACCCTCAAGCCCAGTTCAAGAATAAGCCTGTGGAAAGTTACTTCTTCAAAAGCAAAAGTATCCCATATCATCTCTTCTCATTTTTCTTCTCTTTATCCTTCATGCTGCCTGCAAGATAGGGAGAATGTGAACAATCAGCCGGAGCTCTGATTGCTTACCTTGTCTGTTACCTCTTTCAGCAGATCCCCTAGCTCGGCGACTTGGGGGACTCCTACTACATGGTTTGTATCGCGCTTGACCAAGCCTGAAACTACAAGTAAGCTTCAAGTGACATTGATACATTACCTTGTGCATCTCCACCAGTTACAGATACCACCCCTGGATGGAGGAAGAGTACTTCCAGAGAAGATTCCACATCTACCTATGAGACAGATAAGGAAAGTCAAGCCGATACCACACTCCGGGACTTAGAAGTTTCGTGGTTACGAGATCATTCTCCCACAATATTTCCTAATGTCATTTGTACTAAATCATTCACTTGTACTCCCTAAAGGAGAGCTTGAACCTATGTACTTGTGTAAACCCTTCACAATTAATGAGAACTCCTCTATTCCGTGGACGTAGCCAATCTGGGTGAATCACGTACATCTTGTGTTTGCTTTCCTATCTCTATCCATTTATATACTTATCCACACTAATGACCGGAGCAATCTAGCGAAGATCACAAAAAGTGACCGTTTTCGCTACCTAGGATCTATCTTGCAAGAGAACGGAGAATTAGATGGAGATCTCAACCATAGAATACAAGTTGGATGGATGAAGTGTAAGAGTGTATCCGGCGTGTTGTGTGATCGTCGTAGGCCACTGAAGCTCAAGGGAAAATTTTATAGGACGGCAATAAGGCCAACGATGTTGTATGGCACAGAATGTTGGGCGGTGAAGCATCAACACGTACACAAAATGGGTGTAGCGGAGATGAGGATGCTTCGTGGGATGTATGGGCACACGAGAAAGGATAAGATTGGGAATGAGGATATCCAAGGTAAAGTAGGAGTAGCCAAAATTGAAGGAAATATGAAAGAAAATCGGTTCCGGTGGTTTGGACATGTGCAAAGAAGGCCTACTGACGCTCCGGTTCGAAAATGTGACTACGGGACAGAAGTTCAGGGCCGAAGGGGTAGAGGAAGACCTAGGAAAACTTTGGAAGAGACCCTAAGAAAAGACTTGATTACTTGGATCTAACGGAGGACATGACACAAAATCGAGCGCAATGGCGTTCTAGGATTCATATAGCCGACCCCACTTAGTGGGAAAAGGCTTTGTTGTTGTTGTTGTTGTTGTGTTGTTGTTGTTCTTCTTGGATAGTGCTGTTACGGGGCAGCCGTCTGGGTGGTGCGGCACGTCGGTTGGCAGGGGCTAGGAGTCAGCTCGGCATGGGCCAATGAGGTGTTGTGGCAGGGACCACTGCTTGGGCCGCTTAGCTTGGCTAATGCCAAGGGCAGCTTGCTCGATTGGGACCGCGGATTGAGGCGCTAGGGTGCAGTGTTAGGCGAGTCGCATGGTTCTTGTCCTTTGGGCTCTTGGTCCTGACGCGGGCCAGGCCGGCGATTGAAAAAAATGAAAAGGTTGCGGGCCTCATGGGCTGCTAGAATGCTGGGCATGCAGGCCTCCTACTTCCTGCCTGCCGGTTGAGAAAACTGAAGACTTCATCCGCTGCTTGTGAGGGTCTGCCTGCTGCCAATAATCTTGTGATTAACATGACTTCTTCCAATAGGAAGAAAAATGAGGCCGCTAGATCTGAGTATGTGGCACCTGCCATGTCGAGAATGGCTTGTACAATTGCTGACAGTATTACTCAATGTAGAGGTTTTGTCATGTCCCTAGTGTCGAAGTCTGTGCCAAGACGTTCGTTGGAAGCAAAGTCCGGTTCTCCTTTGGAAAGGTTTGCTATTATGAATAGCGATAAGGTGGACTCTGCTGCTAAAGTGGAGCTAAGGCCCACTCCTTCTGTTGCTGAGACTGATTCGCCTGCTGGGAAGGAGTAGACTGCTCGCGTGGGCAATTGTGAGAAATCCACTGAGCCTGCTTCTGGGGAGGCGGCTAAAATCTGTGTGCTCTTAAAACCAGATCTGCTTGAAGACATGGACACTTGTGCCAAGTTTGTTGATAGCGTTTAGAAAGGTTTGTTTGCCCAAGTTCCTTTGCGAAGCATACGACCCAATATAGAATGACTGCTCTGCTTGCTATGATGCAGATATAGCAAGGTTGCCAAGGAGGTAGCGAAGACTATGGCAGTTGAAGCTTATTCCTCGGTCGAGGAGATCAAGATGTTGGATTCTGAGCTCGTTGCTTGAAGGGGTCTAATATTTCTATCCCCACTTCTCTGCAGCTTGAGACCGCTCGCCAATATATTGTTGACTTGAAGACTAAGCTTGATGCGATCCAAGTTAAGTATGAAAGTGCAGAGAAGGAGATTGAATGTTACATACCTCAGATTCAAGATCTTGAGTTTACAGCTTCTGAGCTTTGTTTCGCTGTTTATGCAAAGGATGAAAAGTTGATTGCTTCTTATAATCAAATTATCCATTTCAAGAGAATCGTCGATAGGCTTGAAGCCCAACTGTGGGAACTTCAAAGTGTAGTGAAGATCAATGAAAATCTGAAGAAGGAAGTGGATGAGTTGTAGCGCGTCCGTGTTGGTCTGCTTGAGGAGGATGAGTAACTGAATGGTAAGAATGATAAACTCGAGGTTTTGAGACATTCTCTATTTCTCCGGAAGACTTGCTCACTTTTACTTTTGAGGCTTCCATTGGTGAAGTAGTTTGAGAAGTTAGTGCCCAGGCTGGGGCAGCTGGGGGTGAAGCGCTGGATGATGCCACTGCTAAGAGCATCGCGACTGCTGAAGGTGTGGCGACCGAGTAGTCGTGGGATGTCCAAGCTGCTGAAGTGTAGTATTCTAGGTAGCCGTTAGGATTTTCTTTGTTTTTCCTTGTAGCTCTTGTTTTGCTTGAACTCCTTCAGCCTTTGCTAGTTGTTTATAAACATGCTTCCTTCAATTTTCTTCATCTTCACTTCTTTTGTTCATGCCCTAACCTTTAGACTTTATAGACCAGTTGCATGCGTGCTACTTTTTTATAAGCAGACAGGCCCGCGTAGCCTATGCAGCCGTAAGTGTTGGTGTAGAACTTTACAAAGTTGTTTTCCATAGGGTTGGCAGCCGGATGTCTTACTTACAGAAGTAGACAAGTCCGCGTAACCACTAGGCTGTTAACCTTGGCTTTCTCCAATTTCGTAGGTTACGTAGCAAGTATCACAACACTTTAGGACTTGGTGTAGGTTGTTCTGCGCTTGACAGAGGTGAGGTTTATCGACTACGTAGCATGTCAACAGTGGATAAAGCTTTGTTTATGCACGCTAGCTTATTTAACCTTTCACAAGAATGTGCGGTTTGTATAAGTCTAGCGTGGTTTTACTGCTCGAAGGGTAAGCCGTAGGCAGTCTTTCGGAAACCATAGGCTACCTTAGTGCACTCGGTAGCAGCTTTAGGGTTCCAGGGCAGCCGTCTGTAGGGTGTACTGCGTAATGTGCCCCCTCCGTCTCTAGGGCCCGGTTCCCCGTGGATTAGGCCAAGAGACCTAAAATCCTTAAGTTAGCTAAGCCTTGAAAAAAACCATTGTGGATACTTCTAGGAATACCGACGCAAGCCATCATGCATCTAGTTATACTAGGGCAGCCATGCTCATCCACGTCTGGATATTCGGAGTGTAGAGTTTATCCTTCCATCTTGGAGAGCTGATCCATGTGGGTGTCGGGGAATTGGTTTACCCTTTCGCACTGAAGAGCAATTAGTTTGCCCTTTCATACTGGAGAGCAATTAGTTTGCCCTTTCGTACTGGAGAGCATGGTTCGTCCCTTGGGGGGTGCAATTCCTACGATGAGTCCCTAAGAAGGGCACAGTCTTCTTTGGAGTGATCATTTGTTGTAAGCATGCAGCCAAACTAAGTTATGATTACTTTTGAATTCCTTATTGAACAATGAGTGAAACGAACGAGAACTTAGTTGTAAGGTAGGAACTGCATAACAACTGGATAGTCCTCGGCTTGTGAGGTGGTGCCCGTCGAGTTGCTTGAGTCTTCGGGCTTTGATGTAGCGGAAGGTTACACATGGTACTTCCTCAGATTGTAGACGCTCCACTGCTTTTCGATCTTTTATCGTTTCATGGTGGCGAGGGTGTAATTACTCTTGTCGCCTACTCTGCTGATCTTGTACGGACCTTCCCAGATGGGATCCATCGTTTTGGAGCCTTCTCTGTGGGCAGTGATGAAGGCTTTTCTTAGGACTAGATCTTCAGGCTGGAATTGCCTGATCTTGGCCATTTTGTTGTAGCTGGAAATGAGCTGTTGCTGGTAGGCTGTGATGCATGTGATGGTCTGCTCGCGCTTCTCCTCTGCCAGATCTAAGCTTGTGGCCATCTTTTTACTGTTCTGCTCAATGCTTGGTAGTACAGCGGTGATACTTGGCTTGATGACATTGGGATAAATGATTGCTTCTGAGCCAAATGCCAAAGAGAAATGAGTCTCATCGATTGCTTTTCTTTTGGTGGTGCGATATGCCCATAGACATCTGGGGAGTTCATCTGGCCATTTTCCCTTCTTGTTGGTGAGGGATTTTTTGAGGCAATCGAGGATCATCTTGTTGAATGTTTCAGCCCGCCTACTGCCTTGAGGATATCTTGGCATGAACATGTGCTGCTTGATGCCATACTTTTGGAAGAACTTTGCCACATTTTAGCCCACGAATTGCGGGCCGTTGTCGATGACGATGGATTGAGGGATGCTAAATAGGCAAATGATGTTCCTCCATATGAAATGCTCTATATCCGTATGAGTTGTGGTCGTCTTGGGCTTTGCTTCTACCCATTTGGTTAAGTAATCGGTTGCCACGATCATCATGCCTCTGCCTCCAGTAGTAGGTGGCATAGGTCTTACCAGATCGATTGCCCACTGCATGAACGACCAAGGATTCGTTTGCAGGTGTAGCTCGCTGGTAGACAGTGATCGTACCGACTTGTAACGTTGGCAATGGTCGCACTTTTGTACTAACTTCTTAGCATTTCGGTGCATAGTAGGCCAACAGTAGCCTGCGTTAAGAGCCTTCTGTGCTAAGGATCGACCTCCGAAGTCAAACGCCTTCGTGGGTTGAGTTTAGAACCTTCAAGTCATCGAGAGGCGCTAGGCAGCAGAGATGTGGTATGTGACACCTCGGCTGCTGGCTTCGCCTCTATACTTGGCTCGTCTAGATACTCCATCGGAATAAAGCGTTTAAATTGGTGGTCGAGGGCGGAACCTAGGCTGGCTAGTGCGTCCACGTAAACGTTGTCTGCCTGTGGAACTTGAGTGAGGGTGTAAGTATGAAACGCCTTAAGCAGTCAGGCTATTGATTAGCTGGGAATCAGAATGAATTGCCAGCTTTTTCACTGCCAAGCTTTTGCCATTCGGAGGCCTGCTAGTAGGGTCTCGTATTCTACTTCGTTGTTGGATGCTTTGAAGCCTAGAGTGATCACCTGGTCAGACATCGAACCATTTGGGTGACAAGGACTATGCCTGCTCTTGAACCTTTGTAGTTGGATGTGCCGTGGACATGCAAATGCCATAAGTCTCCGTCGGGTGAAGCAGGCGTGGCTAGGGCGTGCTCGGCTACCTTTGGGGTGTCATTGGGCCGCCCTGTTACGTCGTCAATGCGTGGTAGAGAGTTATGGAGCTGGGGCCATGTTACACACAGCAGGAGATGCTCAACCGCCAATATTGGGCCACTCTAGAATTGAATTATAGAGCAAGGGTCGACTGGGGCTATGCGACACGGAGCAGGAAATGGTGCTCAACTGCCGATACATGTTGTTTCTATGTAGAATCTTTTGGGGTGATGAGGGAAAAACCTGCTTCCGAGTTTGTCCTTCCAGTGTTCATCTGCCATTGGCGTGTTTTTTGGGCTGAGTTGTTGCGTTTGTCAGAAACTTTGCATCCGCCAAGGTTTACGCCTTTATCGTCGCGCATCTGGATTGGGCAGAATAGTGCGTCATGAGGATGATTGCGTGCGTTTGAAGGTAAAACTTGAGCTTCTGGGTTGCAACAACTATCGCCAAAGTTAGCTTTTGAATTTCTGATAGCATCGATGAAAGCTTTTGAACTGTGGAATACATGTAGTCGGGCCCCCAGCTCTTCTCGTATGATGGTAGAGCTTATTATTGTTTTAGATACCGTTAAAGATGCGAATAAGTCATTCGCTGCTTCCGATTGGATAATAGGGAGGTGATGTCGGGTACTTCTTCAAGTCATTGAATGTGCATCGGCGAGCCTCGTCCCAAAGTGCAGGCTTATCTGCCAGAGTGAAAGAGTCTGCTAGAGTTAAATCTTCTTTCATGATCAATTTTTTGAATAGTGGGTGGTCTGCTGAAAGTCTTTTTTTGAAGGCTGCTTTAGCTATCGAGTCATTGCATCCGATTATCCTTGCCTTCTTTGCTTTGAACTTCTTCACATAGTCATGAAGTGACTTTTTTGGGTTCTTCTTGACGTTGAACAAATGGTCGGACTTCTTTTTTATCAAGCGATATGATGAATATTCTTTGGTGAAAACTAAAGAAAGTTCGTCGAAACTTCAAATAAATTGTGGCGGCAGGATGTAGAACCAATCTTGCGTCTCGCCTTGTAGAGTGGTGGCGAATATCTTGCAATGAGATCGTGGTTGTTTTGATAGAGGATCATTGCGCTTCAGTAGTGCTTTAAGTGTCTCTCCGGGTCTTCATCCCCTTTGAAAGATGTGAAATGTGGCATGCTGAATTCAAGTGGAGGCTCTGTCTGCTTGATCTCGTTCGTGAAGGGAGACCTGCTTATGTTGGTCATGTTCGGTCGTAGTGCCTTGTCGGTGACCTCGTTGCGTTGGATATTATGCAATCGCTTGGTTAAGAATCTATTTACTTCTTCCTGAATTTGCCTTTGTTGGGGGTAGCAGAGCTTTTGGATGCCCTCAACCACTACTTGCTGGTCTAGGCTGCTCTTCTATGAGTTTGGCTCGTCTATGCTGCAGATGCGGTGCGTGTGGTGAGTTCCTAGCAGCGAGCGAGTTCTTCGTAGATTGTCGATTGAACTTGAGCTGGATTGAGTGATTGCTTCTCTCCATCTGTCGTGCTACCTACTCCGATGTAGGGTGGAGGATGCTCATTGCAGGCTTAGCAGCGAATGAACACTTTGCCTGGAAGGTTGCTCATGTTGACTATTGGAGTGTGACCTCAACCATGAATGTATGCTCGTCCGTTGGCTTAGTCGAGAGTGCACGCTCCTCCGCGGGCTAAGACGGGAGTATACATTGCTTGAATGCTCGGTTCATGGCTGGTCGAGTGGTTGCTTACCGGGACGCTGTAAGAGAGGTTCTTTGTTTGCCCTTATCCTACTTCGAGACACCTCGTCTGGGGCACGTTGCATCTCAATGCGCTGCAAGAGCTGGTTCACCAAGGTCATCTGTTGTGCGAGGGCGCTCGTCAACTTTATGATTTGTCCAGACAAGTGTTGTTCTTCATTTGGGTTGGAATAACTTGGAAGTAATGCGTCTCCTTGAGCAATGGAAGTGTGGTAGACTACGGGCGCTAGATTTGAGTTGGGAAATGTCAAATCCGTAGAAAAATATGGTGAAAATGCTTCTAGTTCGATCGTTGGTCTGAAAATTTAGAGCCGGGATGGTTGAACTAATCTTAGATCGATTTGGGCTGCTTGGAAGGCCACAGAAGCAGGTTGGGCCACAAGAGCAGGTTGGGCCGCAAGAGCATGCTGGGCTATGAGAGTGGGCTACCCAGCGGGAGCAGGCTGGGCCACGGGAGCAGGTTAGGCCACGAGAGTGTGTTGCTCAATAGGAGTAGGCTGGGCCACGAGAGCAGGCTTGGCCACAAGAATGAGCTGCTTGGCAGGAGTAGGCTGGGCCACAAGAGTGGGCTGCTTGGCGGGAGTAGGCTAGGCCACAGGAGTGGGCTGCTCGGTATGTGGCACATATGGGTGCGAGGCTAGGGCTCGGCTTGGCAACACGCTGGGCTTGGAGTGACATGGCTTGGGCTGTGGCTTTGGTGCCATGGGCCTTGGATGGCACGGTGAGCCATGGTGGTGACACCATAGACCTTATCGCAGGTGGCCACCGTGGTGGAAACTCGTGGTGGTGGTGCCGTTCTACTTATTGTCACATTTAGCCTTATGGATCGCCGCGATCCTATCTCTTAAATATTGGAATTTTCAATTGTAGAATTTTCTAAATTTCTACCCATTGTATTTCTCTTTTATGTTTTATCAAAGAATCTTTGCAAATAAAAAATTCTAATAATAAGAACGTACGAAAAATCTACAAATGGACAAGAAAATAGAAAAACCTTTTGATGCGAGAGTCTTCTATGAGTGTGTGACTATTCTCTCAATGAAAGCACCAATTTGTGGATGCAAACTTCTTCCTCCTTGATCTTGGACAAAATTGCACCTACAAAACAATTAACACATTTGGTTAAGGCCAAAAGCCTCACGTGCCCACGATGAATAGGGGTGGGGGGAGTTTTGGCCGAAGAACCTCCGATGCCAAAGTTAGAATTTAGAGAGAAAAGTGTTTGGAGAGTTTTTGGGAGTTTTGCTAGAGTGTTGGAACTTAGGTTTTTAGAGAAAATGAGGTTGAATATATAGAGCATGGTCGGTCCCCTTGGGAGAGAGGGTGGCTGGCCTCTTGTTTATTTTTTGGGTGCAATTGGTGATTTAATTGGCAATTAATTGATTAATTAGGTAATAAATCCATTAATTAGCCAATTAACATAATTTAAAAGGAATGTTTTGGAGGTTGTGGAATAATTACCTTGTGGAGAATATAGGGTGATGATGGATGAAATAATTTTGAATTTGTTACCTATTTGGGCACCTTTGACTTGATTGAGGGATGATTGTCCATTGCTCGCGCATAGGAATCTTGATGTACCTTGAGGGTAATTTTGTTATTTTCACCCAAAAATCCACGTGTCGCCTCTTGATTATTTTTGGCTCCACATCAACTTTAATTCTTTATCAACCTACTGATGAAACGCTTGGAGTGTACGATTATATTTCTAGTACCTCATGTTGGAGTTTTGAGCCTCCTGTAGTCCCACATCGGGGTACTCAAATTCCCTAGAGGTCTTTATATTAGGTTAGTAACCTTTATTAATGAATAGGTATTGGACCATTTGGAATGAGAATCAAGGTTTATGCCATTAATTGTGTAGATTAGGTTTGATGATTATATCATAATATTAATATTAATTTTAATATCGAATTAAGTTTTTAATTAAATTAATTAAAAACCGTTTTGATTAATAGACACAACTGTTTAGAAAGAGTTGTGTGGTTTCAGATATATCCAAAAGGTATTTGAAGAGATATGAAATAGCCTATATAACTGAAGACTCAGTTCCATCGTAAATCATCTTTTTCCTTTCTCATCTCTCCCATACAAAACCTTACAGAGAGTAAACACACAAAGCAATTCGCTAGAATTTTATAATCCGGTGTGGATTATAGGATTAGATAGTTGTATCATGGTCGGGCAGACGTCATCAAACCAAGAGCACAAGAATGCGGCAGAAATACTATTCAAATGGCATAGCTTTTGTGCTAGCCTTTATCTGTGATTTAATCAAGTTAGTATCATTTAAGTCCTGTAATTATTTCTATTATTTCATTCTGTATTGCAAGTATTTTTCATTAATAAAGAATTAGTATTTCAATTTCTGTTATTTTATTTATTTTCTGAATTGTTCTCCAACATTGGTTCCTTTATTGGATGTTTGACACTTCGTCAGATTAGAAGATTAGTTGTTGTGGTTAGTATTGTGTTTATTGTTGTTAATTGGTTAGAAACTTAACTTGCACGTGCAAAGCAAGTAATCATTGAAAAATATATTGTTGTTGATTATTTCAGTCATAGAATTATAACATACGCCGCGCAGCTTACTTATAACTACTATTCCGGGTTTTAGAATGCCATCATTCCAGAATTTGGTCCAGTAGTTATGATTATGATGCAAACATACGTAATTGAGTTGAAGATACGTATCATCATCAGTTAGCCAAAAATCACATTTGGCACTCCGAACTTTCTATAATTAGAAAGAAAAATACACTTGTGAGGAGTGTAGAACATAACATATATGAAGGGAAAAATACCTCTGTCAGATCTAAGCTTGTGGCCATCTCTTTACTGATCTGCTTAATGCTTAGTAGTAGAGCAGGGATACTTAGCTTGATGACATTGGGATAAATGATTGCTTTTGAGCCAAATGCTAAAGAGAAATGAGTCTCATCGATTGCTTTTCTTTTGGTGGTGCGATATGCTTATAGACATCCAGGGAGTTCGTTTGGCCATTTTCCCTTCTTGTTGGTGAGGGATTTTTTGAGGCAGTCGAGGATCATCTTGTTGAATGTTTCGGCCTGCCTACTACCTTGAGGATATCTTGGCATGAACATGTGCTGCTTGATGCCATACTTTTGGAAGAACTTCTCCATATTTTAGCCCACGAATTGCGGGTCGTTATCAATGACGATGGATTGAGGGATGCCAAATCGGCAAATGATGTTCCTCCATATGAAGTGCTCTATATCTACATGAGTTGTGGTCATCTTGGGCTTTGCTTTTACCCATTTGGTTAAGTAATCGGTTGCCACGATCATCATGCCTCTACCTCTAGTAGCAGGTGGCATAGGTCTTATCAAGTCGATTGCCCACTGCATGAACGACCAAGGATTCATTTGCAGGTGTAGCTCGCTAGCAAACAGTGATGATATTGGCTTGTAACGTTGGCAGTGGTCGCACTTTTGTATTAACTTCTTAGCATTTCGGTGCATGATAGGTCATCAGTAGCCTGCGTTAAGAGCCTTATGTGACACCTCGGCTGTTGGCTTCGCCTCTATGCTTGGCTCGTCTAGATACTCCATCGGAATAAAGTGTTTAAATTAGTGGTCGATGGCAGAGCCTAGGCTGGCTAATGTGTCCACGTGAATGTTGTCTGCCTGTGGAACTTGATTGAGGGTGTAAGTATGAAACGCCTTAAGTAGTCATGCTACTGATTAGCAGGGAATCATAATGAATTGCCAGCTTTTTCACTGCCAAGCTTTTGCTATTCGGAGGCCTGTTAGTAGGGTTTCGTATTCTGCTTCGTTGTTGGATGCTTTGAAGCCTAGAGTGATCGCCTGCTCAGACATCGAACAGTTTAAGGACTATGCCTGCTCTCGAACCTTTGTAGTTGGATGTGCCGTGGACATGCAAATGCCATAAGTCTCCATCGGATGAAGCAAGCGCGGCTAGGGCGTGCTCGGCTACCTTTGGGGTGTCGTTGGGCCGCCCTGTTACGTCGTTAATGCGTGGTAGGGAGTTGTGGAGTTGGGGCCATGTTACACACAACAGGAGATGCTCAACCGCCAGTATTGGGCCACTGTAGAATTGAATTATAGAGCAAGGGTCGGCTGGGGCTATGCGACACGTAGCAGGAAATGGTGCTCAACTGCCGATACATGTTGTTTCTATGTAGAATCTTTTGGGGTGACGAGGACAAAACTTGCTTCCGAGTTTGTCCTTCCAGTGTTCGTCTGCCATTGGCGTGTCTTTTCGGCTGAGTTGTTGCGTTCGTCAGAAACTTTGCATCCTCCAAGGTTTATGCCTTTATCGACTTGCTGGTCTAGGCTGCTCTTCTATGAGTTTGGCTCGTCTATGCTGTAGATGTGATGCGTGTGGTGAGTTCCTAGCAGGCGTGCAAGTTCTTTGCAGACTGTTGATTGAACTTGAGCTGGATTGAGTGATTGCTTCTCTCTGTCTGTCGTGTTACCTACTCCAATGTAGGGTGGATGATGCTCATTGCAGGCTTAGCCGTGAATGAACACTCCGCCTGGAAGGTTGCTCATGTTGACTATTGGAGTATGACCTCAACCATGAATGTATGCTCGTCCGTTGGCCTAGTTAAGAGTGCACGCTTATTCGCTGGCTAAGACGGGAGTATACGTTATCTCAATGGCTCAATCGGGAGTGTCCACTGCCCGAATGCTCGGTTCGTGGCTGGTCGAGTGGTTGCTTACCGAGACGCTGTTAGAGAGGTTCATTGTCTGCCCTTATCCTACTTCGAGACACCTCGTCTGGGGCACGTTGCATCTCGATGCGCTGTAAGAGCTGGTTCACCAAGGTCATCTACTGTGCGAGTGCGCTAGTCAACTTTATGATTTGTCGAGACAAGTGTTGTTCTCCATTTGGGTTGGAATAACTTGGAAGTAATGCGTCTCCTTGAGCAATGGAAATGTGGTAAACTTCGGGCGCTAGATTTGAGTTGGGAAATGTCAAATCCGTAGAAAAATATGGTGAAAATGATCCCAGTTCGATCATTGGTCTGAAAATTTAGAGCCGGGATGGTTGAACTAATCTTGGTTTGATTTGGGCTGCTTGGAAGGCCATAGGAGCAAGTTGGGCCACAAGAGCAGGTTGGGCCACATGAGCATGCTGGCCTATGAGAATGGGCTGCTCGCGGGAGCAGGCTGGGCCACGGGAGTAGGCTAGGCCACGATAGTGTGTTGCTCAGCAGGAATAGGCTGGGCCATGAAAGCAGGCTTGGCCACGAGAGTGGGTTGCTTGGCGGGAGTAGGCTGGGTCACAAGAGTGGGCTGCTTGGCGTGAGTAGGCTGGGCCACAAGAATGGGCTGCTCAGTATGTGGCACATGTGGGTGCGAGGTTAAGGCTCGGCTTGGCAACACGTTGGGCTTGGAGTGACATGGCTTGGGCCGTGGCTTTGGTGCCGTGGGCCTTGGATGGCACGGCGTGGGCTTGCTTAGATGGCACAGCTCGAGCAATGGTGGTGACACCATGGACCTCATTGCGGGTGGCCACCGTGGTGGAAACTCGTGGTGGTAGTGCCGTTCTACTTATTGTCACATTTAGCCTCATGGATCGCCGTGATCCTATCTCTTGAATATTGGAATTTTCACTTGTAGAATTTTCTAAATTTCTACCCGCTGTAATTCTCTTTTACGTTTTATCAAAGAATCTTTGCAAATAAAAAATTCTAATAATAAGAACGTACGCAAAATCTACAAATGGACAAGAAAATAGAAAAACCTTTTGATACGAGAGTCTTCTATACGTGTGTGACTATTCTCTCAATGAAAGCACCAATTTGTGGATGCAAACTTCTTCCTCCTTGATCTTGGACAAAATTGCACCTACAAAACAATTAACATCTTTGGTTAAGGCTAAAAGCCTCGCGTGCCCACGATGAATAGGGGTGGGGGGAGTTTTGGCCGAAGAACCTCCAATGCCAAAGTTAGAATTTAGAGAGAAAAGTGTTTGGAGAGTTTTTGGGAGTTTTGCTAGAGTGTTGAAACTTAGGTTTTTAGAGAAAATGAGGTTGAATATATAGAGCATGGTCGGTCCCCTTGGGAGAGAGGGTGGCTGGCCTCTTGTGTATTTTTTTGGTGCAATTGGTGATTTAATTGGCAATTAATTGATTAATTAGGTAATAAATCCATCAATTAGCCAATTAACATAATTTAAAAGGAATGTTTTGGAGGTTATGGAATAATTATCTTGTGGAGAATATAGGGTGATGATGGATGAAATAATTTTGAATTTGTTACCTATTTGGGCACCTTTGACTTGATTGAGGGATAATTGTCCATTGCTCGCACATAGGAATCCTGATGTGCCTCGATGGTTATTTTGTCATTTTCACCAAAAAATCCACGTGTCGCCTCTTGATTATTTTTTGGCTCCACATCAACTTTAATTCTTTATCAACCTACTGATGAAACACTTGGAGTGTACGATTATATTTCTAGTACCTCATGTTGGAGTTTTGAGCCTCCTTTAGTCCGGGGTACTCAAATTCCCTAGAGGTCTTTATATTAGTTTAGTAACCTTTATTAATGAATAGGTATTGGACCATTTGGAATGAGAATCAAGGTTTAGGCCATTAATTGTGTAGATTAGGCTTGATGATTATATCATAATATTAATATTAATTTTAATATCGAATTAAGTTTTTAATTAAATTAATTAAAAACCGTTTTGATTAATAGACACAGCTGTTTAGAAAGAGTTGTGTGGTTTCAGATACATTCAAAAGGTATTTGAAGAGAAATGAAATAGCCTATATAATTGAAGACTCAGTTCCATCGTAAATCATCTTTTTCCTTTCTTATCTCTCCCATACAAAACCTTATAGAGAGTAAACACACCAAGCAATTCGCCAGAATTTTATAATCCGGTGCGGATTATAGGATTAGATAGTTGTATCATGGTTGGGCATATGTCATTGAACCAAGAGCAGAAGAGTGGGGCAGAAATACTGTTCGAAGGACATAACTTTTGTGCTAGCCTCTATTTGTGATTTAATCAAGTTAGTATCATTTAAGTCCTGTAATTATTTCTGTTATTTCATTCTGTATTGCAAGTATTTTTCATTAATAAAGAATTAGTATTTCAATTTATGTTATTTTATTTATTTTCTGAATTGTTCTCCAACATTGGTTCCTTTATTGGATGTTTGACACTTCGTCAGATTAGAAGATTAGTTGTTATGGTTAGTATTGTGTTTATTGTTGTTAATTGGTTAGAAACTTAACTTGCACGTGCAAAGCAAGTAATCATTGAAAAATATATTGTTGTTGATTATTTCAGTCATAGAATTATAACATATGCCGCGCGGCTTACTTAGAACTACTATTCCGGGTTTTAGAATGCCATCATTCCAGAATTTGGTCCAGTAGTTATGATTATGATGCAAACATACGTAATTGAGTTGAAGATACGTATCATCATCAGCCGGCCACAAAGTGCGGTAGTACAGACCTATAACAGGAGACTGCAACCAAAATCTCCGCAACCAAATATCAGAGATTATTCGTACCATGACTTGGCAACTATCTTGCATTTCATCAAATCCAACTGTGATAATTTGCTCAAAATATTAAACCTCAAATCATCAGACACATATAAATTCCTAATACCCGAATCATTTAAGTCCACAACAGCAGCCGGAGAGCCAACCATGTTTATCTCATCTATAGTTATTCTGGTGAACTTGAAAGAAACAGTATCAGAAACCGTAAAATTTTGAAACTAAAGGCCAGTGTCTGAAACCCGAGATTTCGGAAACTCAATCGGGACCTTAATGTTGGATATAAGTTAACAATCCGTGATATAATTATCTATGCTAATAAATAATAAATGCGAATAGAAAAATTAACAGAGTATGAACAAAACAAAAATATAAAACAAACAACTTGAAGATCGAGACTTGCGTACTGCAATCATGGACAGAGCTACATAAGGCCTAGGGAGGGCATCCGCCCCCATTCAGATTTTTGGGTTAGGAAAGCAAAAATGTCATGACAATTAAAATTTTGATTTTGGTTCCAATGATTCCACGTTTTCTAACCTAAATCAAACTCAATTGAACTGGGGGTTTTGATAAATACATTGGATTCAACTAATGAAGTATCATAATTTAATACAAAATTTTACTCCAAAGTATTTTATATGAATTTACTTCATTCATTTGTTTGTGGCATTACAATTTAGAATTTAACTTTCTAATTTAGAGATTTTTTACTGTATCTAGTCCTCAATAACCTAAAACCCATTATTTTACTTGGTTGTTTTAACACGCCCCCAATCAAAAAAAATTCTAGCTCCGTCCTTGACTGCAATGTCCTTGAAACAGAAAATTTGTCCCTACGCAATGCTTGTAGTTCTACTTTTTCTTTCGGCAAAACCATTTTGTTGTGGTGTGTATGGAGCCGTTGTTTGATGTACAATTCCATGTTGTGCACACAAATCAGAGAAGGCAGTTGTTTTCGGAGCCTTATTCTTCTTCGGCTTGGCCTTGAAGTTTCCTCCCTCGACATAATTTGCATTGGCTTCAATGGCAGTAAACCCACCAGAACGGTCTGCCTTTCCGTGGTCTTCTTCCACTCGTAGCTTTAGAATCAAATCCTCCATATTCATTTCACGACACTTTTGCTTGAGATAAATTTTGAAGTCATTCCAAGAAGTTGGCAACTTTTCGATTATCGCCCTAACTTGGAAATGCTCATTGATCTCGCATCCCTCGGAGTGCAATTCATAGATCAGTTTTTGGATTTCTTCGACCTGAGATACAACAAATTTCGAAACCATCAAAATATATTTGAGAAACTTACCGATAACAAATTTATTTGAACCGGCATCATCAATCTTACACCTTTTCTCCAAGGATTCCCACAACTCCCTTGTTGTCTTGCACAGAGAATAAATGTCGTAGAGATTGCCATCCAAACTATTCAGAATATAATTTCTGCTACAAAACTCGGAATGATTCCAAGCTTCAATTGCCATGACAATCTCTTTCGTCATTGGATTCTCATTAGACTTCGGAGCTTCTTCCTTGACAACATGAGCGAGATTCATTGTTGTCAGGAAAAACAACATCTTCTGTTTCCATCTGTTGAAGTCCAGCCCTTTGAACTTCTTAGGCTTTTCAAAGTATTTTGGCACAGCGCCATTCACATTCACAGATTGTTGATCCATAATTTTCTGTTTCAAGATTGTTGGATATAAGTCAACAATCCGTGATATAATTATATATGCTAATAAATAATAAATGTGAATAGAAAAATTAACAGAATATGAACAATACAAAAATATAAACCAGACAACTTGAAAATCGAGGTTTGCGTACCGCAATGTCCTTGAAATAGAAATTTCGTCCCTACTCAATGCTTGTAGTTCTACGAACGTCTACTTCATCAGGATTCAACGATCTAAGTTAGAATTCTAGCACCGGAAAACTAGACTTCTAGCGAATTTGTTTGTGGTGCTCTCAGTATGCTTGGTATATGAGGATTGATGATTTTTAGTGTTTTGAATGATATGCAGATGCATGTATTTATAGTGAGCATATGTATTTTCGCAACAGACATGTTTTTGGGAGGTGACTGTTCAATGTAAAGGGTGTGTTGCTCCATCTGTTTCTCAGATACACTCTCAGACTTCATCTGAAAAGATGAGTCTTTTCATTAAAAAGTAATTTAATTAAATTCGAAATTAATCATAAATAATTAATTAAAGAATTTAATATTCAGAACCCAAGGCCCATCTTTTGATAATTAATTATATATCTTGATTATTAATTAATTATCAATTAATTATTACACCCCAAAGCCTAACCCCAAGGGTGAGCCCAATTTTATTCTCCAAGGTTCGTCACTCCAATCACTTTCTATAAGAGACAAAGCCTTATAAAGTGAGGAAACCTTGTGGTGGTGAGTAATGTGGGACAATGAAATTCTACTCAAAATTTCCAACACTTAAGTCTCGAAAGAAACCATCGACTAACAATAAACTGTACGCAGATCAATTTTTAAAGTCTTTGTATTACATCATATTCCTATTCTGATTGGGATTTTGGATTTGGATTTGATTACTTTCTGCCAGTTAAGAGAAACTGCTTAGAACTTTTATCTTTTCATTATTTAGGGAGGAAAACCAAATATCACATACCCCTAGGCACGGGCCGGGTCGGGCCAAATTTTGAAGGAACCAGACCTTACCCGTTTTAAATAGTAACGGGGCGGACTTGATCGGGCATAGAGATTTTGAGTTTTGGAACCGAACCTAACCTGGCCCGTTTGAAACGGGCCGATTTGGGGCGGGTCCACAGGTCCAACTCTTTTTTTTTTTAATTTATAAACTGCAGTGCTGCTGTGCACTATAGCAACACTGGAATGAAATTAGCAGACTAAACCGGCCAACGTCCCCAGCCATTGGACTGGCGGTTCTTCGCCTGAGCAGTTCGACCAACACCGCGACAAAAGCAGCGGAAGGGAATGGCTTGCTTGTGGCTTAAAACATCTTCCAAGTACCTTTTAGCCTTTGCCAAATGCATCTTCCTGATGGCATGGGCAGTCTAAAACAGATAAACAAATCCAAATTTTAACAATCGAATCGAACCAGTCCAAGCATAACACAAACAATCCAAGATAAACAGATTTGAAAATTAATTGAGCTGGTTTTTTAAAACTAAGGTTGCACTGCACATCAATTCTTGAATATATATACCACACACACACACACACACACATACTCACACACATAATCGATTCAAATTCAATTCAATAAAGGATTTGAAATTGGAGCATAATAGAGGTTAAGGTTCAAGAACCCAGCAAAATTCCTAAATCTAGAAAACCCTAATTTAATTTTCAATCCTTAATCCTTAAAACATAATACCTTAAAACTGAAGAGGAGTAGAGTCGTGCGCTGCAAATATGGGTTTGAGTGAGACGGAGGAGATGACTGGTTCGAAATCTGGTTGTTCATGCTTCGCCATGATCAGGTCGATAAGGACCCGGGTTCCTGCATCAGACTCGGAATCGTTCATGCTTCGCCATGATCAGATCGATAAGGAGTTGTCGAAGGTGATGTACGTCAACATCGATAACGTGAGGGTCACCGATGGGGTTGAATTTGAGGTGTACGAGAACAATGATATGGTTCTATGTGGGTCTCTAGAGCGGTGGAAGGTGTTTGGATCAATGGAAATGTGCGGGGATTGGATAACGCTTCAAGAACAGGTGGAGTTAAGAGGAGAGATCGAAGTTTGAGAATCTGAGTGAAATGAGAGAAGTTGGGATGAGATATGAGAAGACAGGCCTTAGACTTCGGCTCAATTATATTCCATGCTAGAAATGGGCCGGGCCGGGAGCTCGTTCCCTCTTATTTTAAGATCCGGCCCGCCTTTCTAATTTCATATAACTGAACCACCCCGCCTCGTTTTGCGTTTAGAAATTTTGGACCTGCCCTGTACCCGTCCCGAACCTGAATTACCCGCCCCTACCCGCGGTTCCTGTACCCGTTTGCCCATCTCTATCACATACTACTGCATTTTCCCCCTTAGGCTTCAGTTACGAAATAGTGTGTACTTTTGATATTAAATGAGAACCATACCCTCATTCTAAGCACCCTCAATTCCCAACTAGGGTTACTCCATAGCCCGTTACTCTCTAAAACGTTTTCATGCCTCTATGTAAATGTAATCAATTCATTATCATAGCAAATAATCAAAGATATGACATTAGTATGGACAACCTATAACCTTGATACTCTTATCAAATAATAACTTCCTCATAGTTATAATTTTTTTTTATAATCATAGGAACATGCACAATTTTGCCCCATTGTACATGACCCACAAGCCACCAGCACTAGCTAATAATTGTCATCGATCACTGGTGCCAGAAAAAGGTTTCCAATCGCCTAAAAATTTTGAAGTCACTTTTCAACATTAACATTTATTTGTATCATACTTAGGGCCTCCGTATTTAGACCTCGTATAAATACTCGGGGGACTCAAGTATAATTATGTAATAAATGAATGGGCAAATATGTAATAAGTGAGGAGTCCTTATTCTATAAAATGACTCCTTACTCTCCTCATTAGGGGAGGCCAATTCTTAGGCCTGACTACCACCCTCAGAAGCCTCACTCTCCTATTCAGAGGCTCTCTATCCCTCACAGAGAAATACAATATCAGTGTGGACGTAGCCCAAACATTGGGGTGAACCACGATACATCTTGTGTTATTTACATTTCTTGCAGATTCACGGTCGAACTTACGTTGTTCCAAGACCTCCGGTTTTGTGTATCAACATTTGGCGCTGTCTGTGGGAATCGATACGAAAAGTTGTGTCGGTTCTTTTTCATTTTTTTCACCTCCACCGTGAATCTGTAAAATCACAAAGCTATCGACACTCCAAGCACTGTGCTTGCTCTCCCACTTCCGTTCAAACCCCATTCTCATCCTCCGTTACACCTCCCTTAAACCCCTTTCTTCCTTATCCTCACAGCCCGTCACCCACTTCACCATCACAGACCAATCCCTCTGAGTCTGTCTTATCAATTTCAATCCCCATGCTTGCTTATAGCTTTCGAGACCATAATCTCAACTGGGTGTCCATTGTTTTCAAATTTTTGATTGGAGTAGAAGAAAATTAAGAGAACCCATGAGTCTTCTTCCTTTTGAGCTTGGTTTGCTGCCATTTCCAGAACTGGGTTCTTCATTCCATTGAAGATTTTCAACTGGGTTAGTGGGTTTTGGTGCAAAGCTTCAAGCTTTGGAAGTTTCTGCTACCATGGATACTCCGCCGGCAGATGAGGTCTGAAGAAGATCCAAGTGCTGGAAGCGGGTCAGGCTGACTTCAAGAAAGAGATGACCAAGCTCAGGCACTCCGAGGATGTCAAATCAGAGCACCAGAGGGCCCACTCCGTCTTGCCGCAACACTCAAGTTTCTCGTCTGTACCCAGAAGGAGAATCGCTGAGGACGACGATACTGCTGGTAATGGAGGTTACGATGCGGCGTCTTGGAAGATAGGGTTTTCTTCATTTCGGCATTCCTTGCCACTTCAGAGGGAGAGCTGCAGCCATGATCTTCCCATTTGAGGCAGTGGCGGTGGCGACGACGTCAATGGAGGAAGCAGTAGCACCGGACCTTTAACTGTGAACTTTACGGATAGGCAGTATCTGAACATATTGCAGTCAATTGGGCAATCTGTGCATATATTTGATATCAATGGGCTTATAATTTACTGATAGAAATGCAAGAGCAGGCAACAAGTTCTCTCGCTGCGAGCTCTCTGCCTTCCAGCAACAGAATAATGAAAGCAGACAACAAAAGCAAAAGAGAGGTGAAATGGAAAAGAGAACGACAAAAGCAAAAGAGAGAGGTGCAAGCTGTGGAAAACAAAAGCGAAAGCAAAGCAGAAAAAAACCGAGAAAAAACATAAAGCAAAAGAGAGTTTTTCCTCTGCGAGAGCACATGGGGACACTGCAAAAGCAAGGAATAAACACCCACACTGCAAAAGCAAGGAATAAACACCCCACCAAAATGATGTGATTTACTTTTCTTGTTTTTTGAATGATGTGATTTATTTTTCTTATCTTTCGGAGATAACTGTATAAACCCATTAGAGGGTAAAAAACAAAAAAAAAACAAAAAACAAAAAGGCAAAGCCCAAAATAATGGGCTGGAATGTTATGTGGAGGGCGAAGGCCCATATGCCCAAAAGAGCCAAGCCCTCTATTATCACCAACCAAGTGATCAAAAGTACGTCAAGTGCTACAAAAAATTATTCAGCAGTCTGCCGCTATTACCACCAACTTAGTGATCAAAAGTAAGCCCAGTACTCCAAAATTATTCGGCAGCCTACCGCTATTATCACCAACCAGGTGATCAAAAGTACGCCCAGTACTCCAACATTATTCGGCAGTCTGCCGCTAAACCCTGATCAAAAGTATGTCTAGTACACCAAAATTATACATGAGCATCACTGATGTCAATCATACATAAACATTCATGAGCATCATTCATGACAATCATACATAAACATTCATGACCATCATTCATGTCAACATTTATGAGCATCACTCATGCCAACATCCATGAGCATCACTCATGTCAATCAACATAAACATTCATGAGCATCACTCATGTCAATCTAGCTTCAAAAGTTTCATTTACAGAGCTCTAGCTTCAAAAGTTTCATTTACATAGCTCTAGCTTCAAAAGCTTCATTTACAGAGCTCTAGCTTCAAAGCTTCACTTGCAAAGCTTTACCTACAAAGTTTTAGTGCAGGGTATACAAATACCGCATCCGAACAACCGCCACTTCGGCCCATACATGGATTCAATTTGAAGTCTCCAGCCAACAGACTCTATTGACCGAAGACTTGCGGAACTACATTATGTACCATATATTGTACCATATATTGGGCCTCATGAAAAATACTTGGCTGACTTAGCCCATTATTTATGTATTGAGGAGTGAGCCCTTATTCTATAAAAGGGACTCCTTCACTTTCATTAAAGAGCATCCATTATTCATGTACTGATGAGCGAACCCTTATTTTATAAAAGGGACTTCCTCACCTTCATTAGAGAGCATCGCCGCCAGCTGAGCAACCGGCTCGCAGTGAGCATCACTCATAACCCATTATTCATGTACTGAAGAGCGAGCCCTTATTTTATAAAAGGACTCCCTCACCTTCATTAGAGAGCATCGCCGCCAGCTGAGCAATCACCTCGTCGCGAGCATCACTCATAACCCATTATTCATGTACTGAGGAGCGAGACCTTATTTTATAAAAGGGACTCATTCACCTTCATTAGAATAGCATCGCCACCAGCTGAGCAACCGCCTCATCGCGAGCATCACTCTTAACCCATCACTTATGTATTGAGGAACGAGCCCTTATTCTATAAAAGGGACTCTCTCACCTTCAACACCACAAGCCGAGCCAACCAAGGCAACATAAGCCACAAGCAGAGCAGCCTCGCAACATGTGCTACTTCTAGTTGAACATCATTTCAGATCGGGTATCGCCTCATATCGAGTATCAATCCTATTCGACATCTAGTTACTTCGGCTCACACATGGACTGAGTTTCAAGTCTCCAGCCAAAAGACTCTCTTGACTGAAGACTTAGGGGACTACTGTTTGTACCATACTTAAGGCCTCCATATTTAGACCTCGTATAAATACTCGGGGGACTCAAATGTAATTATGTAATAAATGAAGGGGTAAATATGTAATAAGTTAGGAGCCTTTATTCTATAAATAGACTCCTCACTCTCCTCATTAGGGGAGGCCAATTCTTAGGCCTGACTACCACCCTCAGAAGCCTCACTCTCCTATTCAGAGGCTTTCTCTCCCTCATAGAGAAATACAATATTAGTGTGGACGTAGCCTAAACATTGGGGTGAACCACGATACATCTTGTGTTATTTACATTTCTTGCAGATTCACGGTAGGACTTACGCTGTTCCAAGACCTCCGGTTTTGTGCATCAACAACATTAATAAAATAACATATGTGCAACTTTTTTTACTAAGTTTAGTTATTTTTTTTTTCAATGAGAACTTTATTAATTAGTCATGAGATGATAATGGTGTTCCACTCACGGAGGAACTTACTTGTTCTCCCACTTATTATTAATGTACCATTACTCTACGAACTTAATAAAACGACCCATTCATACTCTTTATCATCATCTAAAAATCAGGTATACCAAAAATCCTTCAATTTGGAGGTCTTTTAGCAATCTATAGGTGTCACATTAATTAAGCGGTTTTCGTAACAAATAACATACTCATGATGAAGCATCCATTTGCTTGATGCATATAAATGACTACGGGATCTCCAAATTGAATGATTTTTTTGCAAATGATTTTTAGGTAATGACAAATAGTATAAACGGGTTTGATTATAAAGTTCATACGGTAAATATACGTTAAATATAAGTGGTGGAACAAGTAAGTTACCCCATATGTGAAATATAAGCATTATCCTTAATTAGGTTTAGGTAAATGAGGAATGTCACATGGATTCCTCCTATGTAGATAGTTAGAAAATAATTTTTCGGTCCATTAGTGATTAGAAAAGTAATTTACGTCTATCACTTATGCAATGTTACTTAATGAGGCCGTTTATTTCCCTTTTTTCTACATGTATTGCATTACAGTGTACGTTGTGTAATTCTGCAAATTCAAATTAAAGTCGTATTAAAGTATCTATTTTATTATGGTCAAACTAGTCGCACCCAACTTTCGAACAGTATATTTGACTAATTTGGCTACAATAATATCATAACATCTTATTGATTTAAAAATGAATTTCCCACGTATATATGAAAAAGTTCGAGAAAGTTCAAACTTGTAAAATATATGAATAATGAACTATATTTTCGAAATTTCGAGATTACTTTGATTTGATCCAATCTAAAAAAAATTAAAAATAAATTAACACCTAATCTGAAAAGTAGAAATCTTATTTACTATCAGATATGTCTGAAAATCACCCTTAACCCGGCAGTTCCATTCCTGCACATAACTGCATTTCACTAGGAAAAGTAAACCGCCGCTTGATCAACATATTGCAATATGAACGACCACTTACAACTTGTACGCTGTCTAGTTTATCACACTCACATGGTAATGCTTCCGCACTCAAAATCTGTGCTCCCTTTAAAAGGCTCCCTGATCTGTTGGTAGGAAAAATATGAGAGAAACTATTGTGAGGTGCATATATACCAACAAATAAAGCTTCATGTGAAACAACAAAGAAAAATCAATGTTAATTGCATCACAAATAGCTTAGATATTTATGCTAACTACGACAAGATTCATTGTGTCAAGATAGGTTGTGAGCTTCAACAAAAAGTTACCCATTAATTATGCAACTATTGGGTTCGGTGTCTTGTAAGTTTTAGAAAAGAATCAAAATATGGACTCTTTGGAAACAACATTGTGACTCCAAAGTCATCTAAGCAGTAACTAATTAATCCATTCTTCATTGGTAAAATTAAAGGAGAAAATATAGCAATTCCCCTTGTACTTATCATTTGTTTAATTTTCGATTGGTCAGTAGAACTTTCTATCAAGTTTCAAGCCCTCTAATCTCTGAAAATGTCGAAATTCCTCTCTTCTTGGGTCCGTCAACTTTTCCTTTAAATTTGAAGTCATTTTTGTTGAATTCAAACGGGATTTCCCCACATTTATAAGAATAAACGATAAAGTGTTTGCTCTCCAATTTAAATCAAGCATCCAAGTATGTGGGTTTAGTTACGAAAAAGCTCTTCTTAATGACAATGATAATAACCTTAAAAAGTACTAACATTCTGATCGGATCATATTTATATATATTTTTACTTCGAATTCACTCGTCTTTTCTTAGTTAGTTCCTTATATTTTTGAGCTATTTACGTTATTTTTGTGTTTATAGGATTTGTTATGCAAAGAAAATAAAAATAGAACAAATGAAATTTTATGTAATAAATTCGTCAAAACTGTCTGTGTAGATCAGCTTTTAAATTAAATTAAAGATTATATTTAATAATGATAAGTCGTGATGATGTTTGAAACATCATCATGATGGTTTTGTTTTGTAGAAAAAAAAGAAAGAAAACGGTGGAAAGAAAGAGTTGGACAAAGAAAGGAAAGAATCCAAGGCAAAAGAGGAGTAGATGCGGGGAGTGTGAAGCAAGACAGGAAAAAGAATAGAATAAGAGTCCAGGTGGCGCAAAGAATAGAGAAGGGGGTGGGGAGAGGCAGACAGCTGCCTTTGGCAGCGAGGTCAAAGAGAGCAGCAAGAAGCTGCGGGGGAGAGCCAAAGAGAGCTGCCATTTGGCAGCTGGGGGGAAGAGAAGTCAGTACGTGCAGGACCACGGGTTGCTGCCTTTGGCAGTTTGGAGCAGTGAAAGGACAGGCGCAAAGAAGGGAAGGCACTGAGCACGTGGAGCGGGAGAAAGGACGGAAAGGGCGGTCTTGAGGTGAGCACGGGAAAATCAGGAACCAAAGTCAGCACGCTGCCCTTGCAGCTGGAGCAAAACCGTGAGACTAGAGGACTGACGCAAGGGATGGGCGCTGCCTTGGGCAGCATGTGTCAGAGGTGCGCAGAAAGATGAGGATGCTGCTTGGCAGCGTGTGTGAGCTGGATGCAGGGCAAGAACGCAGCAAATTATTCTCTCTCGGTTAATCCTCTCCATACTTATATTTTACTGTTGGTTTTATTTTAATAATGTGTAACTAATTTTATTTTAGCTAGAGGTTAATTCAAAGCCATGAATATATATTTGTAATATGAATTGATTACCTTCGGTTGTGATTTCATAAGTTGTGATTTCAATTTACTTATCCGTTCGTATAAAAACTGATTTGTGTATGTTGGTTGAGAGTGCACGCTTAATTTACATGCATGAATTTGATGCTAGAATATAAGTGAATTTCACCTAATCGTTATGAACTTATTTTCACAAGTAGTAAAGGTTGCTAGTCACAATCACGTTAAGTAAATTCTTGGCAAGAGTATCATGCTTTTCATAGTTACGAATGCCTCGTCAATGCTTATAGTTTTCACAAAGTTTAATGATCTTTGATTGTATCTCTATTGTGCTTTTCACGTAGGGGACTTTTGAAGAATGTTTTGAATTGTTGTATGCGTTTTCCCGTCCAATTCAATAACTTAAGGAAAACTTGAAGATTAAAAAAGTGCTGTTCACGGTTAATCTGGAGTTTTGAGATTCACAATTTATTGAAAGAACAACTGAAAATCAATTTAGGTTGCATATGTGTCATGTGTGGAGAAGAACCCTCTAGCTAGTCCGTCATTTATCCTTTCACCTTAATTTCATGTTTTTGTCAATTCTGTAATTTAATTAAGTTTAATTTACTTTTCATCAAAACCAAACACCCATCCATTATTAAATTATATTATTTATTTAGTTTTCTTTATTGTTAGTCTTTTAATTTAATTTCCGTCCATTTCAGTTCCTAGTGTTTAATTTAATTGTTTTCATTATTTTGAGTCATCCTAAGTGTGTTTCGAGTTATTAGAGTTTTTAGCCTAGTTTTGTGTCCTTGAGTCTTATTTAATATTTTTAAATTAATTTAGAATAGATTAGCAATCCCTCCTAATCCCCGGCCTAGAACGATACCCTACTTACGTACTTTACTACAATTGTCAAAAAGAGGGTTTAATTTGTGTGTCAAGTAATTCTCGCATCAAATTTTGGCGCCGTTGCCGGGGATTAGTAACTTTGCTAATCCTTTTATTTTTGTTTTTGTTTATGTTTATATTGGTGTTTGTGTATTTTACTTTTGATATTTGATTTATTTTTCTTTCTTTGATTTTAGGCACAAATGGAGCTGAGGGAAATTTAAAGGAAAGATGCGTCCGGCTAAAGACGTTAAATCAAGCGCTTCTTGGGAGGCAACCCAAGCATTCAACGAAGGGAGACTTTGGAATCGCTAACCCAATCAGCTTTGCATTCTTCCACCCTTATCTTTGCTGCTTTCATTTTGTTTTGTTTAGTTAGTTGTGTTATTTGGTTGATTTCTGTGAGTTTGTGTTATTTAGTTTAAGTGTGGGGGAAGGTTAACCAAAGTCTTTCTACTTTAATTTACATATATAAAAAAAAAAAAAAAAGATAAAATTTAAAATTAATGATAAAAAAAAAAAAAAAAAAAAAAAAAATTCAAAAAAAAAAAAATAAATAAATAAAAAAAAAAAAAAAAAAAGTACAAATATTTTACAATGATGTAAACTAATAGTATTCATTGGTCGGGTGGTGCTTCGGTAGTAGGCGGGGCTTCAGCAGTCGGCGGGGCCACAGAAGGAGGAGGCAGCAGAGGTTGATCAGTTGGAGCTTCACTACGCGGTGCCGCCCCAGAAGACGAAGGCAGATGCGGTTGGAACAAACCCACAAACCTCCGATGATCAAGTAAAATTTGACCATCGGTGTCCTGCATCTGGTCAATCTTCCTCTTCATGCTGGTGGCATAGCTGTGTGCGAGCTTGTGCAATTCCTTATTCTCATGCTTGAGCCCTTTAATCTCTTGCTTGAGACTCTGTATTTCAGCCACCAAGGATTCAACGTGACGGGTTCGGGCATATAGGCGTTGGGCCATGTTGGATACGGAACCCGCACACTGCACACTAAGAGCCAGAGACTCCTTGACCGCCAATTCATCAGACCGCCTTGCGAGCAGTCTGTTATCTCTGGGAGTGACAAGGTTTCGGGCCACCACCGCAGCTGTCATATCATTTTTTATCACCGAATCCCCCACGGTAAGGGGACCGGTAGGGGATATGAAGGATGGCCGCCATATGTTGTCTGGTGAAGGCGGAGCTGCCTCTTCACCAATGTTCAAGTCAAAACGACGATCAGAAGGGCCAGACATTTTTCAGAGGTGGTAAAGAAAGAAGAGAGTCGGAATGATCAAGATTAAACAAGTGCAAGAAGGGAGTGTTTACAGGAGGGTACTCAAGTGTGTTGTGGAACAAAATTAACGCCTCTATAAAAAGAAGAAATCAAAGAGGCGCTCCTCAGAGAGGCGTCCTCTCGCAAATCGAAGAGTCGGGGCTCCTTTCTCAAAAGCCGGAGTTTTTTTTTCTCAAAAGAGGGGCTCCTTTCTCAAAAGTCGGATTCTTTTCTCAAAAGAGGCGTTTCATTTCTTAAAAATTGGGCTTGCTCAGAAACCACGAGCCGAACCCCGGATTTCGCAAGATCAATTCGTCCAGACGTGTTGTCACCCGTCACACGCAAACTCAGCTCTGCGAAAATCACGGGCAGTCTGTCGAAGTGCCGATTCCAACCATCTGTCTCTCTCAGCCTAGTCAGCACGTGTCACATGCTACCTCTACAATCGACGATGCTCAGAGCTCGAAGCGCCGATTACAGATATCAATGAGGAATCAGCTTTGCGGAAATTACGGGCAGCTTTGTCAGAAAGCGCGTAATTTGTATTCTTCACCCATCCACCGGCTGCCGACACTAAGTGAGAGAACAGTTCCGGTTGTGAAGACAAGTCCTATAAGTTTCTACCTTCGCCTTCCACAGCAAAAGCACACTCTCTCAGCACACCCTCTCAACACCTCTTCATCTCCGAAAATGCATTCCCAAAGAATCCTCTCGAGTCACTCTGTGTTCCTCATTCCTTGGGATACTCCTGCGAATAACCCATTCAAAGCAAAAGTATTTCATATCATAAAGGTTGAAAGCAAGAGTATCTCATATCATGCTTTCTCCATGTCCTTCTCCTTGTCTTTGTTTTCCGACAAGGAGAAAAAGAGCAATCAGCCAGCATTTGGTATCAATCTTCCAATCTGGAGCCAACTGCCTGGAACCCCTTCCTGATTGCTTACCTAGCCTTGCTCTCGAGTACTCATCTTCATCATTTTATGCTTTCTCTTCGTCTACCACATCTGCCTGGGGGACAGTAAGGGAAGTGAAAATGATACCTCGAAGCATGTGGAGACAATTCAGCTAGGGACAAGGAGAAAGAAAGCAAGAGGTGGGCACTTGGAAAGATTGAAGAAAGAAATAAGGACCAACACCTTTCCCTCGTGCCTGCCCGTTGTGCAGAAGAAACAAGCAGAGAAGAATGCAGCTTGCACAATCATCCCAGCGGAAGGAGTCCGAACTGAGGAACTAGAGAAGCTGCCACATCTGCTTGGAGAACAAATAAGGAACTGCAACATAACCAAAGAGCAAAGCTTCGCCGTACAATATCATAAAATCATCACTTGCAAGTGAAAAGCTAAGTGTCACCCTGTTCAAGAGGAAAGCTGTGGAAAGTCAACAAGCACGACCAATGATTACTTATTAGTTTTATTCATTATCTTTTATCGTAATTTTCAATTTTTCGTTTGCAAATTTTTTTTTTTTTTTTTTTAATTAATTTTCTTGCGTTACTTAACTGAATTATTTCTTTTCTTTGCAGGAACTTTTGGTTCTTTCCACCCTTGAAGTTGATTGCAGAATTTTAGCTTGGGGGTCATCGCTTGATTTTACTGCAAATTAGGGAAGTTTTCAGTCCAATTGCTTTATTTTGTTTTTTTTATTATTTTGTTTATTTTATTTATTTTTGCATTATAGTGTTTTCTGACATTGGGGACAATGTCAAGTTTAAGTGTGGGGGTAGAAATCTCCAGAATTTCATTTGTCTCTGTGTTGTTGTTTTTTTTTTTTTGTGTTCTTAATTAGTTTTGTTTTCTTTAAAAAAAAAAATAAAAAATAAAAAATAAAAAAAAATCGGAAAATTTAAAAATCCAAAAAATATTGTCTTGTTTCCCTTATTGTTCTGAATCAGATTTTTGTTAGTTTCCCGACCCAATGATATAATTGGATCAAAAATTTGAACCATGATCATCAAGAACTTAGTTAACATGTGTTTGGTGAAATTCCTAATTCTCTTGTTAGTTTTGTACATGTTTGATCATCTTTGAAAAACCAAATGCACATAGCCTTGTTGATGCGAAACTAAAGTATGACTTAAAGCTTCATATGTGAATTTAGTGACCATATACATCCTATGTGAGTTTTTGAGCCGATTGAAAGTGTGTGCATTTTTCATACACTCCTATTCTTTCATGTGTGATGAACTTATGTGAGATACATCTCTAGAACTTGCGTAACGATCTTTCGAAATGTTTGTCATTGATTGCATGAACTTGGAAATGATAGAGGCATTAGGTTTACCACCATGGCCCAAATAACCATGTTTCCCAAAGAAAAATGATATCATTAGATTGCCAATTTGAGCCGTGTATGTTGAGCCTTTTATTTCTTATCACCAGATATGTCTACCCTTATACCTGAAACATTTTTCCTTACCCTTTCCAAGCGAGCAATGCGAAATTGTCTTATGAGAAACGTTTGTGAAGTACTTTGAAGGTGTTTGGCAAAAAAAAAAAAAATAAGTGTGGGGGTATTTCATGTTTGTATAAAAAAAAGAAAAAAAAAAAAAAATTTTTGTTTTTCAAGTTTCAGTTTAAGGGTGTGATTGGAGGTTTCTGAAGAATCGTTGGAGAGCTTGAGTTCTTATAAATCTAGACAAAAGAATTGCTTGCAATGTAGCTTGGAACTTGTGTTTTCCTATTCTTTCGTTTCAATAACTCTATCCCTAAGCCTCATTACATCCAATAAAAGTCCTCTTGATTTAAGTTTTGCAATTATGACTGTGGAGAAGTGATCTTTATGCAAGCTTATGGTAGAAATTTTACATTTGTTTCTTTGAGCGAAACACACTAAAACTAAACACATATATGATTGAGTGTATATCCCGTGAGAAGGTTACTAGTTTGCATATGATGATTTTAAAAATAAAAACTTGAAATTGCATTAGCATGGCTATCTCACACACTACACTTCAAGGATGATTTAAAGATTACTGCTAATATTTGAATAAGGAAGATGAACTTGGATTATTTCCTTGATGCTAGCTATGGTTCTTGATGATTTGTTTTCTCGAATGAAATTCTATGAGGGTCACATAGAGGGAAGCTAATGTTTTTCTTGTTACTTCTTGTTCTAGTTTTCTTTGTTTTGCTCGAGGACTAGCAAAAGTTAAGTGTGGGGGTATTTGATCGGATCATATTTATATATATTTTTACTTCGAATTCACTCGTCTTTTCTTAGTTAGTTCCTTATATTTTTGAGCTATTTACGTTATTTTTGTGTTTATAGGATTTGTTATGCAAAGAAAATAAAAATAGAACAAATGAAATTTTATGTAATAAATTCGTCAAAACTGTCTGTGTAGATCAGCTTTTAAATTAAATTAAAAATTATATTTAATAATGATAAGTCGTGATGATGTTTGAAACATCATCATGATGGTTTTGTTTTGTAGAAAAAAAAGAAAGAAAACGGTGAAAAGAAAGAGTTGGACAAAGAAAGGAAAGAATCCAAGGCAAAAGAGGAGTAGATGCGGGGAGTGTGAAGCAAGACAGGAAAAAGAATAGAATAAGAGTCCAGGTGGCGCAAAGAATAGAGAAGGGGGTGGGGAGAGGCAGACAGCTGCCTTTGGCAGCGAGGTCAAAGAGAGCAGCAAGAAGCTGCGGGGGAGAGCCAAAGAGAGCTGCCATTTGGCAGCTGGGGGGAAGAGAAGTCAGTACGTGCAGGACCACGGGTTGCTGCCTTTGGCAGTTTGGAGCAGTGAAAGGACAGGCGCAAAGAAGGGAAGGCACTGAGCACGTGGAGCGGGAGAAAGGACGGAAAGGGCGGTCTTGAGGTGAGCACGGGAAAATCAGGAACCAAAGTCAGCACGCTGCCCTTGCAGCTGGAGCAAAACCGTGAGACTAGAGGACTGACGCAAGGGATGGGCGCTGCCTTGGGCAGCATGTGTCAGAGGTGCGCAGAAAGATGAGGATGCTGCTTGGCAGCGTGTGTGAGCTGGATGCAGGGCAAGAACGCAGCAAATTATTCTCTCTCGGTTAATCCTCTCCATACTTATATTTTACTGTTGGTTTTATTTTAATAATGTGTAACTAATTTTATTTTAGCTAGAGGTTAATTCAAAGCCATGAATATATATTTGTAATATGAATTGATTACCTTCGGTTGTGATTTCATAAGTTGTGATTTCAATTTACTTATCCGTTCGTATAAAAACTGATTTGTGTATGTTGGTTGAGAGTGCACGCTTAATTTACATGCATGAATTTGATGCTAGAATATAAGTGAATTTCACCTAATCGTTATGAACTTATTTTCACAAGTAGTAAAGGTTGCTAGTCACAATCACGTTAAGTAAATTCTTGGCAAGAGTATCATGCTTTTCATAGTTACGAATGCCTCGTCAATGCTTATAGTTTTCACAAAGTTTAATGATCTTTGATTGTATCTCTATTGTGCTTTTCACGTAGGGGACTTTTGAAGAATGTTTTGAATTGTTGTATGCGTTTTCCCGTCCAATTCAATAACTTAAGGAAAACTTGAAGATTAAAAAAGTGCTGTTCACGGTTAATCTGGAGTTTTGAGATTCACAATTTATTGAAAGAACAACTGAAAATCAATTTAGGTTGCATATGTGTCATGTGTGGAGAAGAACCCTCTAGCTAGTCCGTCATTTATCCTTTCACCTTAATTTCATGTTTTTGTCAATTCTGTAATTTAATTAAGTTTAATTTACTTTTCATCAAAACCAAACACCCATCCATTATTAAATTATATTATTTATTTAGTTTTCTTTATTGTTAGTCTTTTAATTTAATTTCCGTCCATTTCAGTTCCTAGTGTTTAATTTAATTGTTTTCATTATTTTGAGTCATCCTAAGTGTGTTTCGAGTTATTAGAGTTTTTAGCCTAGTTTTGTGTCCTTGAGTCTTATTTAATATTTTTAAATTAATTTAGAATAGATTAGCAATCCCTCCTAATCCCCGGCCTAGAACGATACCCTACTTACGTACTTTACTACAATTGTCAAAAAGAGGGTTTAATTTGTGTGTCAAGTAATTCTCGCATCACATTCCTGTGTATATGCTTATATAGTATATATTATATAAGAACATAACATATATATAAGGAATTGTTATTAGCATTCCAAAAATCACATTTGGCACTCCAAACTTTCTATAATTAGAAAGAAAAATACACTTGTGAGGAGTGTAGAATGAGATTTTTGGAGTGCTAATAACAATTTCCTATATATATATATATATATATATCTATGTATGTATGGAGACAATTTACTTACAATGGAGTCGAGCCGGCAATATTCCTCTCACCCAAACTGTAGAAAGGTATCAAGCAAGCACGTTGGATAAAGAAAGGAAGGTCATAACCAGGTGGAGCTATCTTCCCTATCATTGGCTCGTCGAACAGTTCACCTTTCTGGCTTTCAAAGTCCCAGCTAAAGATCAATTCTGAAGTGCCATAGAAAATGACATGAGCATTCGGACTTATTGCATAGGGTTTAAACACTATATCTGCACTGGGTATAAGCTTTGTATCCGCCCCCCATACCCAACCATTCCTAACAGCACTATATTTGAGAGTCCATTGGTCACCAGATTCACGTCGATCATTATAAGACCAAAAACGAAAAGTATTTGAACTATCACATGTTACATAACAAACAAGATCCTTTGACACCCCAAGACATCCCATTGTTGCACCTGTCTTATCATCGTCCCCAAGAACACGAGGGAGTTCAAAGGCTCGAGCTTTAACGGTATTGAGGTCAATACATAAAACTTTCTGTGAACTAGCAAGGCCATATAACACCCCGCGCAAGTATACAAAATGCCTGCAAACCTTGGAAGTTTTAAATCCATCAACAAAATTGGGGTCGAGTTGCAATCCACGACGAGCCCACTGTCCAGATTGCGAAGAAAATATGTCCATCATCAGAGTTAGGGTTGGGGTTGGGACTGGGGAACCACTGGATTTGGATTGTGGGCAATAATCAATTCGAACAATTCTATAGTGGTTGGATTCAATAGGGTCAAAAGCCAAGGCAGCGCAAAAATGATCACGCTCATGTGCACATGCTATAGGTACGGAGACATGTTGTTTGGTGATGGGGTTGAACACACAGAATTGACAAGTGCGCAGGTTGAAGAACAGAATTAACCCATTACAACAGTCAAGATAACTGTCAGATACGTCGCGCACCTGAGTGACAACTAGTTTATCGGGTTCTAGAATGTCATTATTCCAGAATGTGGTCCAGTAGTTATAATTATGATGCAAACATACGTAATTGAGTTGAAGATACGTATCATCATCAGCTGGCCACAGAGTACGGTAGTAAAGACCTATAATAGGAGACTGCGACCAAAATCTCCGCAACCAAACATCAGAGATTATTCGATGCCATGACTTGGCAACTATCTTGCATTTCATCAAATCTAACTGTGATAATCTGCTCAAAATATGAAACCACAAATCATCACACATACATAAATCCCTCGTACCCGAATCATTCAATTCGACAGCAGCAGCCGGAGAGCCAACCATGATGATCTCTAGTTATTCTGGTAAAGTTGAAAGAAACAGAAGTATCGGAAACCCTAAAATTTTGAAACTTAAGGGCAGCGTCCGAAACCCGAGAATTCAGAAATTCAATCAGGACCTGAATTAAGCCTCGAAAGAAACCATCGACTAACAATAAACTGTACGCAGATCAATTTGTAAAGTCTTCGTACTACATCTTATGTTGACGTGTGAGTCATAAATCAATTAGTATTGGAATGTAATTTGGTTTCCTACATTAAAGGGATTCCTACCTAGTTTAGGATAAACTCTTTTATTATTATTCATTGTACCGCAAGGTGTGGATGTATATATATTGCCTCCATATTGGAGATATGAGAATAAGAATCAATCAAAGTTATTTTCCTATTCCTATTTGGATTGGGATTTTTTATTTGGATTTGATGACTTTAAACCAAGCATCATACTACTGCCTTTTCCCCCCTTTAGCTAGAGTTACGAAATATCGTGTAGTTTTGATATGAAATGACAACCTTACCCTCACTCTAAGCACCCTTATGGCGCGTTTACGTAATGGTAATGGAAATAGGAGGAATCGAATTGAGGAGGAATTGAATTGAGAAGGAGTTGGAATGAGGAAAAGTCAGAATCAGACTCTTGTTGCAGCTGTTTATTTAAATGTTCTGGAATCGGAATAGAATTCCATAAAACTGTTTACTAATTCAGCAGAATCGAAATATAAACCAGTATGATTACTAAAATGCCCTTGTCCCAAATCAAATATTTTATATACTTTAATGGGTTTATAAAGGATAGTCTTGGAAATAAAAAAAAGTAAGAGGGCATAAAGGGAACAAAACTATCATTCCGATTGCCCAAACAAGCAGGAATTGGATTACCACCTATATCTAGGGAATCCAATTCCACCAATACAAGGAATTGAATTCCAAAATTTGTCCCACTACTTTTTTGATTCCTTTATATTTAGTAAACACCGAAGTACTCCGTAATCGGAATTCAATTCCACATTCTCATTCCGATTACGGATACGTAAACACACCCTTAATTCCTAGCTAGGGTTTCTCCACAACCGCGTTACTCTCTAAAAGCCTCTCATGCCTCCGTGTAGATGTTATCAATTGATTATCATAGCGAATAATCAAAGATATGACATTAGTATGGACATAACCTAGAACCTCAGTACTCTTATAAAATAATAACTTCCTCGTACTCATTAAAAAAAATTAATTCTAAATTGGGCCAGTTATATATAAGAGTACAACTCGAGTGGGTTGCAAGGTCAACCCAACTCTAACCCAACCCTCACAAAAGTGGTTAAATTTTAGATTGGATTTCATTCGAGTTTATTTGAGGTCAGACCTATTAAATAGTAAATAAGAAAAAATACTTAGTCGTATATATTTTATAT
This sequence comes from Malus domestica, assembly GCF_042453785.1. Taxonomy (NCBI): domain Eukaryota; kingdom Viridiplantae; phylum Streptophyta; class Magnoliopsida; order Rosales; family Rosaceae; genus Malus; species Malus domestica. Next base: position 22,730,298 of record NC_091675.1, read on the forward strand.
GTGAAACAATTATTATTAAAGCAAAATACATAAAGGACATAATAATTACCAAATGGAATCAAGTATCTTTAGTGCTACATGAAACCCGATGCCAAAAACTTAAACAATATCAACTACACCTATAAATGGAATTTAAAATAGACACCTACTTTAAAAATCATATATATTAACACCAAGCTCAGTATCTTAGAAGGAAGAAGAAAGCAATGAAAACCTTCATAGAAAAATGTAGAGAGATAGAAGAGAGAAAAGAATGAACTGCTATGAATGTATCGATTGATTGAGAATTACAGAGAATTGCTATATATACTACAACCTTCGATTCATAGCTAAGTAATCGAAAACTAATTAACTTCTCTTATCCTTTTAGTTGTCTAACCACAATCCTAACAACCTTGGCTAACGTGCAAGCCATCTGTCAAATCCCTATCTTGCCGATGTGTACATATATATCTATCAACATCGCCCCTCAATCTCAGCTGGGTTTCCAAGCTTGAGATTGAATGAATGCTTGAGGAATGAAGGACTATGTAGATCCTTAGTTAGTATGTCTGCAGTTTGACCTTCAGTAGGTAGATATTGAACTTGCAAATCCCCCTTTTGAACTTTCTCCAGTACGAAATGATATTTGTGTCTAAATGTTTGATCCTCAAGTGAAAAACTGGTTTGGCACTTAATGCAATTGCATATTTGTTATCACAGTATATCACTGGAGGAAAAGGTAAGACAACAGCCATATCTCGAAGAACATTTATAATCCAAGCAACATCAGCTGCAGTATGTGCCAATGCGTTATACTCAGCTTCTGTAGAACTCATTGATACATAATCTTTCTTCTTTGACTGCCATGAAACTGGATTATTACCAATGTATACAACATAGCCTGTCACAGATCGCCTTGTGTTCAAATCTGTAGCCCAAACAGAATCACTAAAGGTTGTGATCCCTACTGCAGTGTCAACTAAAAATGTGATACCAGTTTGTATAGTTCCTTTTAAGAATCACATGACCTTTTTTACTGCCCCAAAATGTATCTCTGTGGGAGAAGTCATGAATTTACACACAGAATTCACAACATATGCAATATCTGGCCTTGTAAAGGTTAAATACTGCAATGAGCCAACAATACTACAATACAAACTTGGATCAGGCAATATGGTACCTTCAGTGACTAGCAATGGATCATGAGGCTTGCATGGTGTAGATGCTGGTTTGCAGGACTCCATACCAGTTTTATGCAATAAGTCTTTTATATACTTAGATTGGTTGACACAGATATCACCATTCTTCTTGTAGTTAACTTGCAAACCAAGAAAATAAGTAAACTTTTCCATATCTTTAAGCTTATACACCTTATATAACTCTGTGATTACACTTTGTACCTTGCACGAGTTTGATCCAGTTAAGATAATGTCATTTACATACAACAGTAGAATGACTACATCACCATTATCTTGCTTAACAAATAAACTGGAATCTGAAGTAGAAGTTTTGAACCCCATTGCAGGTAAGTAACTTGTGAACTTGGAGTTCCAGGCCCTCGGAGCTTGCTTAAGACCATATAACAACTTGATTAACTTGCAAACATATGAAGGATTGGCCATATCCACAAATCCCTGAGGCTGTTTCTTGTAAATTTCCTCTTGAAGATCACCATGCAAAAATGCATTCTTAATATCTAACTGCCTTAACTCCTATTAATTAATTGTGGCCAATGTTAATAATACTCTCACTATGGTATGTTGAACCACATGACTAAATGTTTCTGAGTAATCAACTCCTTGTTCTTGTGAAAAATCTTGTGCGACCAACCGAGCTTTATACCTGGAGATTGAGCCATCATGATTCCTTTTGAGTTTATAAACTCATTTGCTGCCAACAATTGACCTGTCATCAGGTAGTGGAACAATTTCCCAAGTTCCTTGAGCTATAAGGGAATTATATTCTTCTTGCATTGTATTCTGCTTTATGGCATAAATACAGCTTTTCAAAACGTTGTTGGTTCTGCAGCATCAACAGAACTGGCTACAAATGAAAAACCTCCACCAAAAAGCTTATCTTGAGTTAATTGCAAAGATTGCAGCTCAGGTAAGGCAACAAGATATCCCTTATAACTCATTTGTGGTAACACACCACTCTTCGATCGAGTAATCATTGGATGCATTGAATCAGCTTTGGAGTTACCAACATCAGATAAAATGGGAGTTGAAATATGAAGTATTACCTCAAGTTGTGTGTCATGATGGACATGCAACATTTGTGACATACTAGAAGGAGTGGAAGTGAGGGGAGAAAACTCCAGTTGTGAAGAAGTACCATGTGACAGTGAACTAGAACTGAAGCTTGTATCTGGAGAAAAATCTGATGTCTATGAGTATAAGCCATGTGAAATTGGTACTTGTTGTAATGAAGTATCATGTGTAGAAGAACTAGTAGCAGCACTACTTTTAGATATTGAAACATACATATTATCTTGATATTCACTATTATCTTTCGTTTGATTTCTGTGAAACATACATTTTGTTGTAGCTGGAAATGAGCTGTTACTGGTAGGTTGTGATGTAGGTGATGGTCTGTTCGCTATTCTCCTCTGTCAGATCTAAGCTTGTGGCCATCTCTTTACTGATCTGCTTAATGCTTAGTAGTAGAGCAGGGATACTTAGCTTGATGACATTGGGATAAATGATTGCTTTTTAGCCAAATGCTAAAGAGAAATGAGTCTCATCGATTGCTTTTCTTTTGGTGGTGCGATATGCTCATAGACTTCCAGGGAGTTCATTTGGCCATTTTCCCTTCTTGTTGGTGAGGGATTTTTTGAGGCAGTCGAGGATCATCTTGTTGAATGTTTCGGCCTGCCTACTGCCTTGAGGATATCTTGGCATGAACATGTGCTGCTTGATGCCATACTTTTGGAAGAACTTCGCCATATTTTAGCCCACAAATTGCGGGTCGTTATCGATGACGATGGATTGAGGGATGCCAAATCGGCAAATGATGTTCCTCCATATGAAGTGCTCTATATCTACATGAGTTGTGGTCGTCTTAGGCTTTGCTTCTACCCATTTGGTTAAGTAATCGGTTGCCACGATCATCATGCCTCTACCTCTAGTAGCAGGTGGCATAGGTCTTATCAAGTCGATTGCCCACTGCATGAACGACCAAGGATTCATTTGCAGGTGTAGCTCGCTAGCAAACAGTGATGGTATCGGCTTGTAACGTTGGCAGTGGTCGCACTTTTGTATTAACTTCTTAGCATTTTGGTGCATGGTAGGTCATCAGTAGCCTGCGTTAAGAGCCTTATGTGACACCTCGGCTGTTGGCTTCGCCTCTATGCTTGGCTCGTCTAGATACTCCATCGGAATAAAGCGTTTAAATTAGTGGTCGAGGGCGGAGCCTAGGCTGGCTAATGTGTCCACGTGAACGTTGTCTGCCTGTGGAACTTGAGTGAGGGTGTAAGTATGAAACGCCTTAAGTAGTCAGGCTACTGATTAGCAGGGAATCATAATGAATTGCCAGCTTTTTCACTACCAAGCTTTTGCTATTCGGAGGCCTGTTAGTAGGGTTTTGTATTCTGCTTCGTTGTTGGATGCTTTGAAGCCTAAAGTGATCGCCTGCTCAGACATCGAACAGTTTAAGGACTATGCTTGCTCTCGAACCCTTGTAGTTGGATGTGTCGTGGACATGCAAATGCCATAAGTCTCCATCGGGTGAAGCAAGCGCGGCTAGGGCGTGCTCGACTACCTTTGGGGTGTCGTTGGGCCGCCCTGTTACGTCGTTTATGCGTGGTAGGGAGTTGTGGAGTTGGGGCCATGTTACACACAACAGGAGATGCTCAACCGCCAGTATTGGGCCACTGTAGAATTGAATTATAGAGCAAGGGTCGGCTGGGGCTATGCGACACGTAGCAGGAAATGGTGCTCAACTGCCGATACATGTTGTTTCTATTTAGAATCTTTTGGGGTGACGAGGACAAAACTTGCTTCCAAGTTTGTCCTTCGAGTGTTCGTCTGCCATTGGCGTGTCTTTTCGGCTGAGTTGTTGCGTTCGTCAGAAACTTTGCATCCTCCAAGGTTTATGCCTTTATCGTCGCGCATCTGGATTGGGCTGAATAGTGCGTCATGAGGATATTGCGTGCGTTTAAAGGTAAAACTTGAGTTTTCGGGTTGCAACAACTATCGCCAAAGTTAGCTTTTGAATTTTTGATAGCATCAATGATAGCTTTTGAACTGTGGAATACATGTAGTCGGGCCCTTAGCTCTTCTCGTATGATGGTAGAGCTTATTACTGTTTTAGATACCATTAAACATGTGAATAAGTCCTCCGCTGATTCCGTTTGGATAATAGGGAGGTGATGTCGGGTACTTCTTCAAGTTATTGAATGTGCATCGGCGAGCCTCATCCCAAAGTGCATGCTTATCTGCCAGAGTGAAAAAGTCTGCTAGAGTTAAATCTTCTTTCATGATCAATTTTTTGAATAGTGGGTGGTCTGCTGGAAGTCATTTTTTGAAGGCTGTTTAAGCTATTGAGTCATTGCATCCGATTATCCTTGCCTTCTTTGCTTTGAACTTCTTCACGTAGTCACGAAGCGACTCTTTTGGGTTCTTCTTGACACGTTGAACAAATGGTCGGACTTCTTTTTGATCAAGCGATAGGATGAATATTCTTTGGTGAAAACCAAAGAAAGTTCGTCGAAACTCCAGATAAATTATGGCGGCAGGATGTAGAAGCAATCTTGCGTCTCGCCTTATAGAGTGGTGGCGAATATCTTGCAAATGAGATTGTGGTTGTTTCGATAGAGGATGATTGCGCTTCAGTAGTGCTTTAAGTGTCTCTCTGGGTTTTCATCCCATTTGAAAGATGTGAAATGTGGCATGCTGAATTCAAATGGAGGCTCTATCTACTCGATCTCGTTCGTGAAGGGATACCTGTTTATGTTGGTTATGTTCCGTCGTAGTGCCTCGTCGGTGATCTCGTTGCGTTGGATATTACGCAATCACTTGGTCAAGAGTCTATTTACTTCTTTCGGAATTTGCCTTTGTTGGGGGTAGCGGAGCTTTCGGCTGCCCTCAGCCTCGACTTGCTGGTCTAGGCTGCTCTTCTATGAGTTTGGCTCATCTATGCTGCAGATGTGATGCGTGTGGTGAGTTCTTAGCAAGCGAGCAAGTTCTTTGCAGACTGTTGATTGAACTTGAGCTGGATTGAGTGATTGCTTCTCTCTGTCTGTCGTGTTACCTACTCCAATGTAGGGTGGATGATGCTCATTGCAGGCTTAGCCGTGAATGAACACTCCGCCTGGAAGGTTGCTCATGTTGACTATTGGAGTATGACCTCAACCATGAATGTATGCTCGTCCGTTGGCCTAGTTGAGAGTGCACGCTCATTCGCGGGCTAAGACGGGAGTATACGTTATCTCAATGGCTCAATCGGGAGTGTACACTGCTCGAATGCTCGGTTCGTGGCTGGTCGAGTGGTTGCTTACCGAGACGCTGTTAGAGAGGTTCATTGTCTGCCCTTATCCTACTTCGAGACACCTCGTCTGGGGCACGTTGCATCTCGATGCGCTGTAAGAGCTGGTTCACCAAGGTCATCTATTGTGCGAGTGCGCTAGTCAACTTTATGATTTGTCGAGACAAGTGTTGTTCTCCATTTGGGTTGGAATAACTTGGAAGTAATGCGTCTCCTTGAGCAATGGAAATGTGGTAGACTTCGGGCGCTAGATTTGAGTTGGGAAATGTCAAATCCGTAGAAAAATATGGTGAAAATGATCCCAGTTCGATCATTGGTCTGAAAATTTAGAGCCGGGATGGTTGAACTAATCTTGGATTGATTTGGGCTGCTTGGAAGGCCACAGGAGCAAGTTGGGCCGTAAGAGCAGGTTAGGCCACATGAGCATGCTGGCCTATGAGAATGGGCTGCTCGCGGGAGCAGGCTGGGCCACGGGAGTAGGCTAGGCCACGATAGTGTGTTGCTCAGCAGGAATAGGCTGGGCCATGAGAGCAGGTTTAGCCACGAGAGTGGGTTGCTTGGCGGGAGTAGGCTGGGTCACAAAAGTGGGCTGCTTGGCGTGAGTAGGCTGGGCCACAAGAATGAGCTGCTCAGTATGTGGCACATGTGGGTGCGAGGTTAAGGCTCGGCTTGGCAACACGTTGGGCTTGGAGTGACATGGCTTGGGCCGTGGCTTTGGTACCGTGGGCCTTGGATGGCACGGCGTGGGCTTGCTTAGATGGCACAGCTCGAGCAATGGTGGTGACACCATGGACCTCATTGCGGGTGGCCACCGTGGTGGAAACTCGTGGTGGTAGTGCCGTTCTACTTATTGTCACATTTAGCCTCATGGATCGCCGTGATCCTATCTCTTGAATATTGGAATTTTCACTTGTAGAATTTTCTAAATTTCTACCCACTGTATTTCTCTTTTACGTTTTATCAAAGAATCTTTGCAAATAAAAAATTCTAATAATAAGAACGTACGAAAAATCTACAAATGGACAAGAAAATAGAAAAACCTTTTGATACGAGAGTCTTCTATGAGTGTGTGACTATTCTCTCAATGAAAGCACCAATTTGTGGATGCAAACTTCTTCCTCCTTGATCTTGGACAAAATTGCACCTACAAAACAATTAACATCTTTGGTTAAGGCTAAAAGCCTCGCGTGCTCACGATGAATAGGGGTGGGGGGAGTTTTGGCCGAAGAACCTCCAATGCCAAAGTTAGAATTTAGAGAGAAAAGTGTTTGGAGAGTTTTTGAGAGTTTTGCTAGAGTGTTGAAACTTAGGTTTTTAGAGAAAATGAGGTTGAATATATAGAGCATGGTCGGTCCCCTTGGGAGAGAGGGTGGCTGGCCTCTTGTGTATTTTTTTGGTGCAATTGGTGATTTAATTGGCAATTAATTGATTAATTAGGTAAGAAATCCATTAATTAGCCAATTAACATAATTTAAAAGGAATGTTTTGGAGGTTATGGAATAATTATCTTGTGGAGAATATAGGGTGATGATGGATGAAATAATTTTGAATTTGTTACCTATTTGGGCACCTTTGACTTGATTGAGGGATAATTGTCCATTGCTCGCACATAGGAATCCTGATGTGCCTCGATGGTTATTTTGTCATTTTCACCAAAAAATCCACGTGTCGCCTCTTGATTATTTTTTGGCTCCACATCAACTTTAATTCTTTATCAACCTACTGATGAAACACTTGGAGTGTACGATTATATTTCTAGTACCTCATGTTGGAGTTTTGAGCCTCCTTTAGTCCGGGGTACTCAAATTCCCTAGAGGTTTTTATATTAGTTTAGTAACCTTTATTAATGAATAGGTATTGGACCATTTGGAATGAGAATCAAGGTTTAGGCCATTAATTGTGTAGATTAGGCTTGATGATTATATCATAATATTAATATTAATTTTAATATCGAATTAAGTTTTTAATTAAATTAATTAAAAAACCGTTTTGATTAATAGACACAGCTGTTTAGAAAGAGTTGTGTGGTTTCAGATACATTCAAAAGGTATTTGAAGAGATATGAAATAGCCTATATAACTGAAGACTCAGTTCCATCGTAAATCATCTTTTTCCTTTCTTATCTCTCCCATACAAAACCTTATAGAGAGTAAACACACCAAGCAATTCGCCAGAATTTTATAATCCGGTGCGGATTATAGGATTAGATAGTTGTATCATGGTTGGGCATACGTCATTGAACCAAGAGCAGAAGAGTGGGGCAGAAATACTGTTCGAAGGACATAACTTTTGGGCTAGCCTCTATTTGTGATTTAATCAAGTTAGTATCATTTAAGTCCTGTAATTATTTCTGTTATTTCATTCTGTATTGCAAGTATTTTTCATTAATAAAGAATTAGTATTTCAATTTATGTTATTTTATTTATTTTCTGAATTGTTCTCCAACATTGGTTCCTTTATTGGATGTTTGACACTTCGTCAGATTAGAAGATTAGTTGTTATGGTTAGTATTGTGTTTATTGTTGTTAATTGGTTAGAAACTTAACTTGCACGTGCAAAGCAAGTAATCATTGAAAAATATATTGTTGTTGATTATTTCAGTCATAGAATTATAACATATGCCGCGCGGCTTACTTAGAACTACTATTCCGGGTTTTAGAATGCCTTCATTCCAGAATTTGGTCCAGTAGTTATGATTATGATGCAAACATACGTAATTGAGTTGAAGATACGTATCATCATCAGCCGGCCACAAAGTGCGGTAGTACAGACCTATAACAGGAGACTGCAACCAAAATCTCCGCAACCAAATATCAGAGATTATTCGTACCATGACTTGGCAACTATCTTGCATTTCATCAAATCCAACTGTGATAATTTGCTCAAAATATTAAACCTCAAATCATCAGACACATATAAATTCCTAATACCCGAATCATTTAAGTCCACAACAGCAGCCGGAGAGCCAACCATGTTCATCTCATCTATAGTTATTCTGGTGAACTTGAAAGAAACAGTATCAGAAACCGTAAAATTTTGAAACTAAAGGCCAGTGTCTGAAACCCGAGATTTCGGAAACTCAATCGGGACCTTAATGTTGGATATAAGTTAACAATCCGTGATATAATTATCTATGCTAATAAATAATAAATGCGAATAGAAAAATTAACAGAGTATGAACAAAACAAAAATATAAAACAGATAACTTGAAGATCGAGACTTGCGTACTGCAATCATGGACATAGCTACATAAGGCCCAGGGAAGGCATCCGCCCCCATTCAGATTTTTGGGTTAGGAAAGCAAAAATGTCATGACAATTAAAATAACAATTAAAATTTTGATTTTGGTTCCAAATATTCCACGTTTTCTAACCTAAATCAAACTCAATTGAACTGGGGGTTTTGATAAATACATTGGATTCAACTAATGAAGTATCATAATTTAATACAAAAATTTTACTCCAAAGTATTTTATATGAATTTACTTCATTCATTTGTTTGTGGCGTTACAATTTAGAATTTAACTTTCTAATTTAGAGATTTTTTACTGTATCTAGTCCTCAATAACCTAAAACCCATTATTTTACTTGGTTGTTTTAACCCGCCCCCAATCAAAAAAAATTCTAGCTCCGTCCTTGACTGCAATGTCCTTGAAACAGAAAATTTGTCCCTACGCAATGCTTGTAGTTCTACTTTTTCTTTCGGCAAAACCATTTTGTTGTGGTGTGTATGGAGCCATTGTTTGATGTACAATTCCATGTTGTGCAAACAAATCATAGAAGGCAGTTGTTTTCGGAGCCTTATTCTTCTTCGGCTTGGCCTTGGAGTTTCCTCCCTCGACATAATTTGCATTGGCTTCAATGGCAGTAAACCCACCAGAACGGTCTGCCTTTCCGTGGTCTTCTTCCACTCGTAGCCTTAGAATCAAATCCTTCATATTCATTTCACGACACTTGTGCTTGAGATAAATTTTGAAGTCATTCCAAGAAGTTGGCAACTTTTCGATTATCGCCCTAACTTGGAAATGCTCGTTGATCTCGCATCCCTCGGAGTGCAATTCATAGATCAATTTTTGGATTTCTTCGACCTGAGATACAACAAATTTCGAAACCATCAAAATATATTTGAGAAACTTAACGATAACAAATTTATTTGAACCGGCATCATCAATCTTACACTTTTTCTCCAAGGATTCCCACAACTCCCTTGTTGTCTTGCACAGAGAATAAATGTCGTAGAGATTGCCATCCAAACTATTCAGAATATAATTTCTGCTACAAAACTCGGAATGATTCCAAGCTTCAATTGCCATGACAATCTCTTTCGTCATTGGATTCTCATTAGACTTCGAAGCTTCTTCCTTGACAACATGAGCGAGATTCATTGTTGTCAGGAAAAACAACATCTTCTGTTTCCATCTGTTGAAGTCCAGCCCTTTGAACTTCTTAGGCTTTTCAGAGTATTTTAGCACAGCGCCATTCACATTCACAGATTGTTGATCCATAATTTTCTGTTTCAAGATTGTTGGATATAAGTCAACAATCCGTGATATAATTATATATGCTAATAAATAATAAATGTGAATAGAAAAATTAACAGAATATGAACAATACAAAAATATAAACCAGACAACTTGAAGATCGAGGTTTGCGTACCGCAATGTCCTTGAAATAGAAATTTCATCCCTACTCAATGCTTGTAGTTCTACAAACGTCTACTTCATCAGGATTCAACGATCTAAGTTAGAATTCTAGCACCGGAAAACTAGACTTCTAGCGAATTTGTTTGTGGTGCTCTCAGTATGCTTGGTATATGAGGATTGATGATTTTTAGTGTTTTGAATGATATGCAGATGCATGTATTTATAGTGAGCATATGTATTTTCGCAACATACATGTTTTTGGGAGGCGACTGTTCAATGTAAAGGGTGTGTTGCTCCATCTGTTTCTCAGATACACTCTCAGACTTCATCTGAAAATATGAGTCTTTTCATTAAAAAGTAATTTAATTAAATTCGAAATTAATCATAAATAATTAATTAAAGAATTTAATTTTCAGAGCCCAAGGCCCATCTTTTGATAATTAATTATATATCTTGATTATTAATTAATTATCAATTAATTATTACACCCCAAAGCCTAACCCCAAGGGTGAGCCCAATTTTATTCTCCAAGGTTCATCACTCCAATCACTTTCTATAAGAGACAAAGCCTTATAAAGTGAGGAAACCTTGTGGTGGTGAGTAATGTGGGACAATGAAATTCTACTCAAAATTTCCAACACTTAAGTCTCGAAAGAAACCATCGACTAACAATAAACTGTACGCAGATCAATTTTTAAAGTCTTTGTATTACATCATATTCCTATTCTGATTGGGATTTTGGATTTGGATTTGATTACTTTCTGCCAGTTAAGAGAAACTGCTTAGAACTTTTATCTTTTCATTATTTAGGGAGGAAAACCAAATATCACATACCCCTAGGCACGGGCCGGGTCGGGCCCAATTTTGAAGGAACCAGACCTTACCCGTTTTAAATAGTAACGGGGCGGACTTGATCGGGTATAGAGATTTTGAGTTTTGGAACCGAACCTAACCTGGCCCGTTTGAAACGGGCCGATTTGGGGCGGGTCCACGGGTCCAACTCTTTTTTTTTCTTTTTTTTTTTAATTTATAAACTGCAGTGCTGCTGTGCACTACAGCAACACTGGAATGAAATTAGCAGACTAAACCGGCCAACGTCCCCAGCCATTGGACTGGCGGTTCTTCGCCTGAGCAGTTCGACCAACACCGCGACAAAAGCACCGGAAGGGAATGGCTTGCTTGTGGCCTAAAACATCTTCCAAGTACCTTTTAGCCTTTGCCAAATGCATCTTCCTGATGGCATGGGCAGTCTAAAACAGATAAACAAATCCAAATTTTAACAATCGAATTGAACCAGTCCAAGCATAACACAAACAATCCAAGATAAACAAATTTGAAAATTAATTGAGTTGGTTTTTTAAAACTAAGGTTGCACTGCACATCAATTCTTGAATATATATACCACACACACACACACACACACATACTCACACACATAATCGATTCAAATTCAATTTAATTCAACAAAGTTTCAAACTCAGTCGATTCAAATTCAATTCAATAAAAGATTTGAAATTGGAGCATAATAGAGGTTAAGGTTCAAGAACCCAGCTGTTGACCCTAGAAACTACAAAGCCTACGTGGCGCGCAGGCCGAGTATATTCTAAGCTAACTACGTCCTTCGGTGATTGCGGGGCGTGCCAACTCGTCGGCCGAGGCTCGGCCGAGGAGTAAATTTGATGATGTTGCGTTGAGCGCGCTGCTGACTTCTGTGTCTTGCGATTGCGGCCGAGGAAGGAACAATTCTCGGCCTCTTGGGTTCTAGAGCCTGAAGACAAGGCTGCTAATTTGCGAAGTTCAATCTCAAATTCGGCTGTCAATGTGCCGAATACAGTAACCTGGTAACACCTCACTTCGCCGAGAAGGCTGATGAGATGACCTCGACCAATGAGGATTCGGAAATCCTTCTCGACCGAGACTTGGATAGGTAACCAGTCGTCCTCGCCGTAGTGCTGTTGATGCCAACGGAAGATGCTGCGAGATCGGCTGATTCTACGGTGACAGAGCTATCTATGCCGACTTAAGATATCACCGGTTGCCTTCACAGTGCTGTTGATGCCAACGGAAGATGTGTCGGCGAAAAAAGAAAATAAAAAAAATCTCAAGGTGTTGAGAAAGTTTGCGCAGGGCAGTTTTGTGTGTGTGTTGGAGATCCTTTGAATGATGCACAGCCTCCTCTATTTATAGCACTAGATACCTTTGAAGTCGAGTCAAAACCCTACTCGAACTAGGTCTTCTTCTCCGGATCAAACACCCACTCGACCAGTCCTATGTTTACTAGGATTGTGAGCCTAGTCCTCTATTGAGCCGGATTCACTTCCGGGTTATTACCCTTGCCGAGACTCCTTATCGCGTTAGGACTCGACTAGTAAATGTAATATGACCTAGCCGACCTAGGTTTAGGAGCCCACGTACTAAATGATCCAAGGCTCCCCTGTCGCCAGGCCTCCCGGGCCGAGAGTGGTTCTATACTCGGCCCAACATGTTAATTTGAGCCCAAACACTCTTACTTGAGGATATAATTTGCATCATATCCATCCCGTTTAAGAATATGTCAAGTTATGATAAAAACCATAATATTATCTTTTAACAAAAATATTTTCACTTTTCCATCCGACGGCTGAGAACTATGTTTACTCTACGGTCTCGATTACACGGGCCGATGATGTAAATTTGGGTCCAAACACCAGCAAAATTCCTAAATCTAGAAAACCCTGATTTAATTTTCAATCCTTAATCCTTAAAACATAATACCTTAAAACTGAAGAGGAGTAGAGTCGTGCACTGCAAATATGGGTTTGAGTCAGACGGGGGAGATGACTGGTTCGAAATCCGGTTGTTTTACGTCTGGGTTGCCCCCTGCGTGACTGGGAGCGTTCCCAACCACCTCAAGCTCTTCCATCTCCGACTCGAGATTAGGGTATTGCTTGAAATCAACAGGACCCGGGTTTCGGCGTCAGACTCGGAATCGTTCATGCTTCGCCATGATCAGGTCGATAAGGAGTTGTCGAAGGTGATGTACGTCAGCATCGATAGCGTGAGGGTCACCGATGGGGTTGAATTTGAGGTGTACGAGAACTATGATATGGTTCTATGTGGGTCTCTAGAGCGGTGGAAGGTGTTTGGATCAATGGAAATGTGCGGGGATTGGATAACGCTTCAAGAACATGTGGAGTTAAGAGGAGAGATCGAAGTCTGAGAATCTGAGTGAAATGAGAGAAGTTGGGATGAGATATGAGAAGACAGGCCTTAGACTTCGGCTCAATTATATTCCATGCTAGAAATGGGCCGGGCCGGGGGCTCGTTCCCTCTTATTTTAAGATTCGACCCGCCTCTCTAATTTCATATACCTGAACCACCCCACCTCGTTTTGCGTTTAGAAATTTTGGACCTGCCCCGTACCCGCCCCGAACCTGAATTACCCGCCCCTAACCGCGGTTCCTGTACCCGTTTGCCCATCCCTATCACATACTACTGCATTTTCCCCCTTAGGCTTCAGTTATGAAATAGTGTGTACTTTTGATATTAAATGAGAACCATACCCTCATTCTAAGCACCCTCAATTCCCAACTAGGGTTACTCCATAGCCCGTTACTCTCTAAAACGTTTTCATGCCTCTATGTAAATGTAATCAATTCATTATCATAGCAAATGATGCGTAAAATAAGTTAACACACAAAATTAAACCCTCTTTTTATCAAATGTAGTAAAGTATGTAAGTAGGGATCGTTCTAGGCCGGGGATTAGGAGGGATTGCTAAACACTTGAAAACTGACTTAAAAACATAAAAACAAAATTTAAAACACTAAACTAGACTCAAAGAATGCAAAACTATACTTTAAAATACTTAAACAAACATAAAACTCAAAACAGCAACCTAATGACTCAAAACTGCCTAAAAACCACTTTCTGGGCAGTTTTGAGAACCTAACAAGAACTTGGACGAAGTTGGATGAAAACTTGAATCAAAACACTTAGAAACACAAATCAAAACACTGTCTAACTAATCTAAGACTTCAAAATAAAGGGGGATTTGTTTTGGACGAAAATTGAAAACAAAACAGAAACTTTAAAACAAAACAGATTGTAAAACGTTTTTGGATGAAAAGGATGGATAAAAGGCTAGTTAGGAGGTTCTTCTCCACACATGACACACTTGCAAACAAAATGATTTTCAGTTGTTCTTTCAATAAATTATGAAACTCAACACCCCAAGTTAATTAGATACGCTTAAATTAACCTTCAAGTTCTCCTTAAGTTAATGAATTGGATGGAAAAACGCATACAACAATTCAAAGCATTCCTCAAAGGTTCCTTACGTGATGAGCACAATAAAGATACAATCAAGAATCATGAAGCACAATGAGAACTATAAGTGTTGACGAGGCATTCGTTACTATGATGAGCATGAAACTAGTGCCAAGAATTCATTCAACGCGATCGTTTTCAAGCGACCTTCACTACTTGTGATTATAAGATTGTAACTATTAGGTGAAACTCCCTCATAATCTAGCATTATATTCATGCATGAAAACTAAGCGTGCACTCTCAATCAACATACACAAATAAGTTATCAATCAAGTAGATGAACGAATTGAATCCGCAACTTATGAAATAACAACTGAATGTAATCAAATCATATTGCAAGCATGTACATGGTTTCGAATCACCCCCCAACTAAGGGGGTTTAGTTCCTCATTCTTGCAATACAAAGATACATAAAATTAGACATTAAAATCAAAGGAAAGAAAACACCTAAAATGCTCCAACTTGGAAAGCAAGTGCATCAATGGATCTCCCTTCCTCCTTGTTGCGGCATGAAGCTTGTGGACAGATTTTTGGGTGGATTTATGGTGTAGAATGGATGAGGAATGATATGGAGGGGTTTAGGGTGAGTGTGGAAGAGTGTTTGATGGTTGGAAGGTGGTGGAGAACTAGGCAAAGAGGGTGGAAGAAGGTGGAGTGGCTGTTATGTTTTCTAGGCACTAGAATGGTGTTTTTGGGGTGGTTTGCTTCCTAGGGTGTGTATGGACGAATTTCTGTGATAAAATGATGAATATGGGGGATTATCCTTTGGCCAAGGGGTGTAAACATGTATTTATAGGCCCCAAAAACCTTAGAAAATCAGGTTAGGTTAAGGATGAAATGCATGGCAATTTGTGTGTGTGGTGTGCAATGGTCCAAGGGTGAAAATGAAGTGATGATGCAAAGTGTGAAGGGTAAAATGGAGTGGTCTTGTAGCTAGGGGGCATGAATGATTGTGTACATTGCATAGAGATGGAAAGGGAGGTGAAAATGTGTCAATAAATGGGTCAAAGGTGCAGCAACATGTGGTACACAAGGCATGGGATTCCAAATGTGAATGATGGAGCATCAATTGGTGCATGTAATGGATGTAAATGTTGTCTAAAATCTAATGAGTGAAGGGAACAAGAGGTATCAAGCAATTGAGTGTAATAATTAAATGAATTGAAGCATGAAATTAGAAATTATGTAGGGGACAAGAGTGATCAAGCATGGCATGGAATCCAAAGGGAATTCTATGTGGTTTGCATGGCAAGGAATGCAAGTTGGGGTGACAGATTTTTGGGCTGTTTTCTTCATCTTTTGGACCATAATTCTTCATATTCTTGGCCTCTTTAGTTCTCAAATTCGTCCATCCACTTGGCCCATGCATTTGCTATCCATTCCAAGCCCGAAACATGCTCCAAAGGCCTCCAAAATGCATCCTCTTGCATACTTTGTACTTAGAGTCTGAAAACACACGAAAATGACTTTAAACATTAAAATAACTAAGGAAACACGACATAAATGCACAAGAACAAGCCAACTAAGTCGCATAAATATGCTCATATCAGCAAATAATCAAAGATATGACATTAGTATGGACAACCTATAACCTTGATACTCTTATCAAATAATAACTTCCTCATAGTTATAATTTTTTTTTAGAATCATAGGAACATGCACAATTTTGCCCCATTGTACATGACCCACAAGCCACCAGCACTAGCTAATAATTGTCACCGATCACTGATGCCAGAAAAAGTTTCCAATCGCCTAAAAATTTGGAAGTCACTTTTCAACATTAACATTTGTTTGTATCATACTTAGGGCCTCCGTATTTAGACCTCGTATAAATACTCGGGGGACTCAAATATAATTATGTAATAAATGAATGGGCAAATATGTAATAAGTGAGGAGTCCTTATTCTATAAAATGACTCCTTACTCTCCTCATTAGGGGAGGCCAATTCTTAGGCCTGACTACCACCCTCAGAAGCCTCACTCTCCTATTCAGAGGCTCTCTATCCCTCACAGAGAAATACAATATCAGTGTGGACGTAGCCCAAACATTGGGGTGAACCACGATACATCTTGTGTTATTTACATTTCTTGCAGATTCACGGTCGAACTTACGTTGTTCCAAGACCTCCGGTTTTGTGCATCAACATTTGGCGCTGTCTGTGGGAATCGATACGAAAAGTTGTGTCGGTTCTTTTTCATTTTTTTCACCTCCGCCGTGAATCTGTAAAATCACAAAGCTATCGACACTCCAAGCACCGTGCTCGCTTTCCCACTTCCGCTCAAACCCCTCTCATCCTCCGTTACACCTCCCTTAAACCCCTTTCTTCCTTATCCTCACAGCCCGTCACCCACTTCACCATCACAGACCAATCCCTCTAAGTCTGTCTTATCAATTTCAATCCCCATGCTTGCTTATAGCTTTCAAGACCATAATCTCAACTGGGTGTCCATTGTTTTCAAATTTTTTATTGGAGTAGAAGAAAATTAAGAGAACCCATGAGTCTTCTTCCTTTTGAGCTTGGTTTGCTACCATTTCCAGAACTGGGTTCTTTATTCCATTGAAGATTTTCAACTGGGTTAGTGGGTTTTGGTGCAAAGCTTCAAGCTTTGGAAGTTTCTGCTGCCATGGATACTTCCCCGGCAGAGGAGGTCTGAAGAAGATCCAAGTGCTGGAAGCGGGTCAGGCTGACTTCAAGAAAGAGATGACCAAGCTCAGGCACTCCGAGGATGTCAAATCAGAGCACCAGAGGGCCCATTCCGTCTTGCCGCAACACTCAAGTTTCTCGTCTGTACCCAGAAGGAGAATCGCTGAGGACGACGATGCTGCTGGTAATGGAGGTCACGATGCGGCGGCTTGGAAGATAGGGTTTTCTTCATTTCGGCATTCCTTGCCACTTCAGAGGGAGAGCCGCAGCCATGATCTTCCCATTGGAGGCAGTGGCGGTGGCGACGACGTCAATGGAGGAAGTAGTAGCACCGGACCTTTAACTGTGAACTTTACGGATAGGCAGTATCTGAACATATTGCAGTCAATTGGGCAATCTGTGCATATATTTGATATCAATGGGCTTATAATTTACTGATAGAAATGCAAGAGCAGGCAACAAGTTATCTCGCTGCGAGCTCTCTGCCTTCCAGCAACAGAATAATGAAAGCAGAAAACAAAAGCAAAAAAGAGGTGCGGTGGAAAAGAGAACGACAAAAGCAAAAGAGAGAGGTGCAAGTTGTGGGAAACAAAAGCGAAAGCAAAGCAAAAAAAAAAACCGAGAAAAAACATAAAGCAAAAGAGAGTTTTTCCTCTACGAGAGCACATGGGGACACTGCAAAAGCAAGGAATAAACACCCCACCAAAATGATGTGATTTACTTTTCTTGTTTTTTGAATGATTTGATTTAATTTTCTTATCTTTCGGAGACAACTGTATAAACCCATTAGAGGGTAAAAAACAAAAAAATAAAAAACAAAAAGGCAAAGCCCAAAATAATGGGCTAGAATGTTATGTGGAGGGCGAAGGCCCATATGCCCAAAAGAGCCAAGCCCTCTATTATCACCAACCAGGTGATCAAAAGTATGTCAAGTGCTACAAAAAATTATTCAGCAGTCTGCCGCTATTACCACCAACTTGGTGATCAAAAGTAAGCCTAGTACTCCAAAATTATTCGGCAGCCTGCCGCTATTATCACCAACCAGGTGATCAAAAGTACGCCCAGTACTCCAAAATTATTCGGCAACTTGCCGCTATTATCACCCACTAGGTGATCAAAAGTACGTCCAGTACTCCAAAATTATACATGAGCATCACTGATGTCAATCATACATAAACATTCATGAGCATCACTCATGACAATCATACATAAACATTCATGACCATCATTCATGTCAAATTTTATGAGCATCACTCATGCCAACATCCATAAGCATCACTCATGTCAATCAATATAAACATTCATGAGCATCACTCATGTCAATCTAGCTTCAAACGTTTCATTTACAGAGTTCTAGCTTCAAAAGCTTCATTTACAGAGCTCTAGCTTCAAAGCTTCACTTGCAAAGTTTTACCTACAAAGCTTCAGTGCAGGGTATACAAATACCGCATCCGAACAACCGCCACTTCGGCCCATACATGGATTCAATTTGAAGTTTCCAGCCAACAGACTCTATTGACCGAAGACTTGCGGAACTACATTATGTACCATATATTGTACCATATATTGGGCCTCATGAAAAATACTTGGGGGACTTAGCCCATTATTTATGTATTGAGGAGTGAGCCCTTATTCTATAAAAGGGACTCCCTAACTTTCATTAAAGAGCATCCATTATTCATGTACTGATGAGCGAACCCTTATTTTATAAAAGGGACTTCCTCACTTTCATTAGAGAGCATCGCTGCCAGCTAAGCAACCGCCTCGCAGTGAGCATCACTCCTAACCCATTATTCATGTACTGAGTAGCGAGCCCTTATTTTATAAAAGGACTCCCTCACCTTCATTAGAGAGCATCGCCGCCAGCTGAGCAATCACCTCGCCGCGAGCATCACTCATAACCCATTATTCATGTACTGAGAAGCGAGACCTTATTTTATAAAAGGGACTCATTCACCTTCATTAGAATAGCATCACCACCAGCTGAGCAACCGCCTCACCGCGAGCATCACTCTTAACCCATCACTTATGTATTGAGGAACGAGCCCTTATTCTATAAAAGGGACTCTCTCACCTTCAACGCCACAAGCCGAGCCAACCAAGGCAACATAAGCCACAAGCAGAGCAGCCTCGCAACATGTGCTACTTCTAGTTGAACATCATTTCAGATCGGGTATCGCCTCATATCGAGTATCAATCCTATACGACATCTAATTACTTCGGCTCACACATGGACTGAGTTTCAAGTCTCCAGCCAAAAGACTCTCTTGACTGAAGACTTAGGGGACTACTGTTTGTACCATACTTAAGGCCTCCATATTTAGACCTCGGATAAATACTCGGGGGACTCAAATGTAATTATGTAATAAATGAAGGGGTAAATATGTAATAAGTTAGGAGCCTTTATTCTATAAAATGACTCCTCACTCTCCTCATTAGGGGAGGCCAATTCTTAGGCCTGACTACCACCCTCAGAAGCCTCACTCTCCTATTCAGAGGCTTTCTCTCCCTCATAGAGAAATACAATATTAGTGTGGACGTAGCCCAAACATTGGGGTGAACCACGATACATCTTGTGTTATTTACATTTCTTGCAGATTCACGGTAGGACTTACGCTGTTCCAAGACCTCCGGTTTTGTGCATCAACAACATTAATAAAAATAACATATGTGCAACTTTTAGCGGTTTTCGTAACAAATAACATACTCATGATGAAGCATCCATTTGCTTGATGCATATAAATGACTAAGGAATCTCCAAATTGAATGATTTTTTTGCAAATGATCTTTAGGTAATGACAAAGAGTATAAACGGGTTTGATTATAAAGTTCATACGGTAAATATACGTTAAATATAAGTGGTGGAACAAGTAAGTTACCCCATATGTAAAATATAAGCATTATCCTTAATTAGGTTTAGGTAAATGAGGAATGTCACATCGATTCCTCCTATGTAGATAGTTAGAAAATAATTTTTCGGTCCATTAGTGATTAGAAAAGTAATTTACGTCTATCACTTATGCAATGTTACTTAATGAGGCCGTTTATTTCCCTTTTTTCTACATGTATTGCATTACAGTGTACGTTGTGTAATTCTGCAAATTCAAATTAAAGTCGTATTAAAGTATCTATTTTATTATGGTCAAACTAGTCGCACCCAACTTTCGAACAGTATATTTGACTAATTTGGCTACAATAATATCATAACATCTTATTGATTTAAAAATGAATTTCCCACGTATATATGAAAAAGTTCGAGAAAGTTCAAACTTGTAAAATATATGAATAATGAACTATATTTTCGAAATTTCGAGATTACTTTGATTTGATCCAATCTAAAAAAAATTAAAAATAAATTAACCACCTAATCTGAAAAGTAGAAATCTTATTTACTATCAGATATGTCTGAAAATCACCCTTAACCCGGCAGTTCCATTCCTGCACATAACTGCATTTCACTAGGAAAAGTAAACCGCCGCTTGATCAACATATTGCAATATGAACGACCACTTACAACTTGTACGCTGTCTAGTTTATCACACTCACATGGTAATGCTTCCGCACTCAAAATCTGTGCTCCCTTTAAAAGGCTCCCTGATCTGTTGGTAGGAAAAATATGAGAGAAACTATTGTGAGGTGCATATATACCAACAAATAAAGCTTCATGTGAAACAACAAAGAAAAATCAATGTTAATTGCATCACAAATAGCTTAGATATTTATGCTAACTACGACAAGATTCATTGTGTCAAGATAGGTTGTGAGCTTCAACAAAAAGTTACCCATTAATTATGCAACTATTGGGTTCGGTGTCTTGTAAGTTTTAGAAAAGAATCAAAATATGGACTCTTTGGAAACAACATTGTGACTCCAAAGTCATCTAAGCAGTAACTAATTAATCCATTCTTCATTGGTAAAATTAAAGGAGAAAATATAGCAATTCCCCTTGTACTTATCATTTGTTTAATTTTCGATTGGTCAGTAGAACTTTCTATCAAGTTTCAAGCCCTCTAATCTCTGAAAATGTCGAAATTCCTCTCTTCTTGGGTCCGTCAACTTTTCCTTTAAATTTGAAGTCATTTTTGTTGAATTCAAACGGGATTTCCCCACATTTATAAGAATAAACGATAAAGTGTTTGCTCTCCAATTTAAATCAAGCATCCAAGTATGTGGGTTTAGTTACGAAAAAGCTCTTCTTAATGACAATGATAATAACCTTAAAAAGTACTAACATTCCTGTGTATATGCTTATATAGTATATATTATATAAGAACATAACATATATATAAGGAATTGTTATTAGCATTCCAAAAATCACATTTGGCACTCCAAACTTTCTATAATTAGAAAGAAAAATACACTTGTGAGGAGTGTAGAATGAGATTTTTGGAGTGCTAATAACAATTTCCTATATATATATATATATATATATATATATATATATGTATGTATGGAGACAATCTACTTACAATGGAGTCGAGCCGGCAATATTCCTCTCACCCAAACTGTAGAAAGGTATCAAGAAAGCACGTTGGGTAAAGAAAGGAAGGTCATAACCAGGTGGAGCTATCTTCCCTATCATTGGCTCATCGAACAGTTGACCTTTATGGCTTTCAAGGTCCCAGCTAAAGATCAATTCTGAAGTGCCATAGAAAATGACATGAGCATTCGGACTTATTGCATAGGGTTTCAACACTATATCTGCACTGGGTATAAGCATTGTATCCGACCCCCATACCCAACCTTTCCAAACAGCACTATATTTGAGAGTCCATTGGTCACCAGATTCACGTCGATCATTATAAGACCAAAAACGAAAAGTTTTTGAACTATCACATGTTACATAACAAACAAGATCCTTTGACACCCCAAGACATCCCATTGTTGCACCTGTCTTATCATCGTCCCCAAGAACACGAGGGAGTTCAAAGGCTCGAGCTTTAACGGTATTGAGGTCAATACATAAAACTTTCTGTGAACTAGCAAGGCCATATAACACCCCGCGCAAGTATACAAAATGCCTGCAAACCTTGGAAGTTTTAAATCCATCAACAAAATTGGGGTCGAGTTGCAATCCACGACGAGCCCACTGTCCAGATTGCGAAGAAAATATGTCCATCATCAGAGTTAGGGTTGGGGTTGGGGTTGGGACTGGGCAACCACTGGATTTGGATTGTGGGGAATAATCAATTCGAACAATTCTATAGTGGTTGGATTCAAGAGGGTCAAAAGCCAAGGCAGCGCAAAAATGCTCACGCTCATGTGCACATGCTATAGGTACGGAGACATGTTGTTTGGTGATGGGGTTGAACACACAGAATTGACAAGTGCGCAGGTTGAAGAACAGAATTAACCCATTACAACAGTCAAGATAACTGTCAGATACGTCGCGCACCTGAGTGACAACTAGTTTATCGGGTTCTAGAATGTCATTATTCCAGAATGTGGTCCAGTAGTTATAATTATGATGCAAACATACGTAATTGAGTTGAAGATACGTATCATCATCAGCTGGCCACAGAGTACGGTAGTAAAGACCTATAATAGGAGACTGCGACCAAAATCTCCGCAACCAAACATCAGAGATTATTCGATGCCATGACTTGGCAACTATCTTGCATTTCATCAAATCTAACTGTGATAATCTGCTCAAAATATTAAACCACAAATCATCACACATACATAAATCCCTCGTACCCGAATCATTCAATTCGACAGCAGCAGCCGGAGAGCCAACCATGATGATCTCTAGTTATTCTGGTAAAGTTGAAAGAAACAGAAGTATCGGAAACCCTAAAATTTTGAAACTTAAGGGCAGCGTCCGAAACCCGAGAATTCAGAAATTCAATCAGGACCTGAATTAAGCCTCGAAAGAAACCATCGACTAACAATAAACTGCACGCAGATCAATTTGTAAAGTCTTCGTACTACATCTTATGTTGGCGTGTGCATCATAAATCAATTAGTATTGGAATGTAATTTGGTTTCCTACATTAAAGGGATTCCTACCTAGTTTAGGATAAACTCTTTTATTATTATTCATTGTACCGCAAGGTGTGGACTTATATATATTGCCTCCATATTGGAGATATGAGAATAAGAATCAATCAAAGTTATTTTCCTATTCCTATTCGGATTGGGATTTTTTATTTGGATTTGATGACTTTAAACCAAGCATCATACTACTGCCTTTTTCCCCCTTTAGCTTCAGTTACGAAATATCGTGTAGTTTTGATATGAAATGACAACCTTACCCTCACTCTAAGCACCCTTAATTCCTAGCTAGGGTTTCTCCACAACCGCGTTACTCTCTAAAAGCCTCTCATGCCTCCGTGTAGATGTAATCAATTGATTATCATAGCGAATAACCAAAGATATGACATTAGCATGGACATAACCTAGAACCTCAGTACTCTTATAAAATAATAACTTCCTCGTACTTATTAAAAAAATTTAATTCTAAATTGGGCCAGTTATATATAAGAGTACAACTTGAGTGGGTTGCAAGTTCAACCCAACTCTAACCCAACCCTCACAAAAGTGGTTAAATTTTAGATTGGATTTCATTCGGGTTTATTTGAGGTCAGACCTATTAAATAGTAAATAAGAAAAAATAGTTAGTCGTATATATTTTATATGTGAAACAATTATTATTAAAGCAAAATACATAAAGGACATAATAATTACCAAATGGAATCAAGTATCTTTAGTGCTACATGAAACCCGATGCCAAGAACTTAAACAATATCAACTACACCTATAAATGGAATTTAAAATAGACACCTGCTTTAAAAATCATATATATTAACACTAAGCTCAGTATCTTAGAAGGAAGAAAAAAGCAATGAAAACCTTCATAGAAAAATGTAGAGAGATAGAAGAGAGAGAAGAATGAACTGCTATGAATGTATTGATTGATTGAGAATTACAGAGAATTGCTATATATACTACAACCTTCGATTCATAGCTAAGTAATCGAAAACTAATTAACTTCTCTTATCCTTTTAGTTGTCTAACCACAATCCTAACAACCTTGGCTAACGTGTAAGCCATATGTCAAAACCCTATCTTGCCGATGTGTACATATATCTATCAACATCGCCCCTCAATCTCAGCTGGGTTTCCAAGCTTGAGATTGAATGAATGCTTGAGGAATGAAGGACTCTGTAGACCCTTAGTTAGTATGTCTGCAGTTTGACCTTCAGTAGGTAGATATTGAACTTGCAAATCCCCCTTTTGAACTCTCTCCAGTACGAAATGATATTTGTGTCTAAATGTTTGATCCTCAAGTGAAAAACTGGTTTGGCACTTAATGCAATTGCATATTTGTTATCACAGTATATCACTGGAGGAAAAGGTAAGACAATAGCCATATCTCGAAGAACATTTATAATCCAAGCAACATCAGCTGCAGTATGTGCCAATGCGTTATACTCAGCTTCTGTAGAACTCCTTGATACAGAATCTTGCTTCTTTGACTACCATGAAACTGGATTATTACCAATGTATACAACATAGCCTGTCACAGATCGCCTTGTGTTCAAATCTGTAGCCCAAACAGAATCACTAAAGGCTGTGATCCCTACTGCAGTGTCAACTGAAAATGTGATACCAGTTTGTATAGTTCCTTTTAAGAATCGCAGGATCTTTTTTACTACCCCAAAATGTATCTCTGTGGGAGAAGTCATGAATTTACACACAGAATTCACAACATATGCAATATCTGGCCTTGTAAAGGTCAAATACTGCAATGAGCCAACAATACTACAATACAAACTTGGATAAGGCAATATGGTACCTTCAGTGACTAGCAATGGATTATGAGGCTTGCATGGTGTAGATGCTGGTTTGCAGGACTCCATACCAGTTTTATGCAATAAGTCTTTTATATACTTAGATTGGTTGACACAAATATCACCATTCTTCTTGTAGTTAACTTGCAAACCAAGAAAATAAGTCAACTTTTCCATATCTTTAAGCTCAAACACCTCAGATAACTCTGTGATTACACTTTGTACCTTGCACGAGTTTGATCCAGTTAAGATAATGTCATCTACATACAACAGTAGAATGACTACATCACTATTATCTTGCTTAACAAATAAACTGGAATCTGAAGCAGAAGCTGTGAACCCCATTGCAGGTAAGTAACTTGTGAACTTGGAGTTCCAGGCCCTCGGAGCTTGCTTAAGACCATACAACAACTTGATTAACTTGCAAATATACGAATGATTGGCCATATCCACAAATCCCTAAGGCTGTTTCATGTAAATTTCCTCTTGAAGATCACCATGCAGAAATGCATTCTTAATATCTAATTGCCTTAACTCCTATTAATTAATTGTGGCCAATGCTAATAATACTCTCACTATGGTATGTTGAACCACATGACTAAATGTTTCTGAGTAATCAACTCCTTGTTCCTGTGAAAAATCTTGTGCGACCAACCGAGCTTTATACTTAGAGATTGAGCCATCAGGATTCCTTTTGAGATTGGCCAATGCTAATAATACTTAGAGATTGTGGTTCCCACCTAATCTCTTTTCCTTTTCTTTTTTCTTTTTAATTTTTTGTTAATACAAAGTTATATTTCTAATATAAATTACTCCAAAAAATGGGAAGATTTGCTCAAAAAATGTTGTGAGTTAAAGATGAATGCTCCGATTTCTAGAACAATTTAGTGCTTGCTTTTCTTTCAAACTTTTGAATACTATGTTGGACTAAAAATCTAAAGCCTAACTTTTAAACAAGCATGGGGTTAAGTCCTTTTAACAAAAACTATTTTGGTGTAACCACGTAACACTGTGACGTGACGTTGACAGTTGTTTTAATAACATCTTTAAAAGACTTGTTAGATAAGTTGGACGTAACTAAGTTTTGCCGTCATGTTGCGTCTCATATCTAATGATACATTGTCAAGTATATTTTCAAGTATAAGTGTTTTCTTTATATGATAATGTATTATTAAATTGAGACGCCACATAGCAATAACCTGTTTTATGTAAGGTTTACTCCCACGATAGTTCAAAAATTGGAAACATAAGATATTCACACACTTAGGGTGCGTTTACTAATCCTTAACTCAGATTGAGAAGAATTGAATTGAGGAAATTGGATTGAGGATGGATTGAAATGAGATGGAATTAGAATCAGATTCATGTTGAATTTGTTTACTAAAACTGTCTGGAATCGGAGTATGTCACATCCCGACCCGGGCCCCCACCATATCCTGGGCTCGACTCCGTCGTAACACGATATTGTCCGCTTTGGGCCCCGACCACGCCCTCATGATTTTGTTTCTGATAACTCACACGAGAACTTCCCAATGGGTCACCCATCATGGGATTGCTCTCGCGCGAACTTGCTTAACTTCGAAGTTCCTACGGAACCCGAAGCCAATGAGCTCCCAAAAAGCCTCGTGCTAGGTAGAGATGAGAATATACATATAAGGCTTACAGAATCCACTCTCCTGGGCGATGTGGGATGTTACAGAATAGGAATGATATTGAGTCCGTATAAGTTGTTTACTAATTCACTTCAATCGGAATTAAAACTAGGTTGATTACTAAATTGCCCTTACATAAATAAATTATTTTTATACTAATTAATTAAGTTAAATTTCTTAATTAAATTTATATAATAAAATTTAGCTATATAAAAATATAAAAATAGGTTTTATTTATTTATTAAAAGATGGTTATTTTCATCCATCCCCCACATCTCTATATTTCCCACACCTCCCTTTCATCCTGAAGGTCTAATTGCACTGCCTTCCACCCACTCCTGCCTTTCCTTGCCCTGTCTCTATCTTTCACCAATTTACGCATGCATAGCCACCGCCCCATAGCTAGGCCATTCTTGGTCCAGTGAGAGCAGTCTCGTCGTCGTCTCGATCCCGGTCCATTACGTTAGTTAAGAGTGCAACAATCGAATTCAGGTAAAAGCCCAGCAATTTGCTGAAACGAATGGAGATTAGGTTAGGTATGTGATGCGGCCCTACGTGGTAGAAGGTGTAGTGTTAACAGAGATGGAGAATGAGCAGTGCTGGATGAGTGTTACATGAAGGGCAATGTTGGGAAACAAGTGAGGGCATAATTGGTGATGTGAGAATTACTTGACACACAAATTAAACCCTATTGATGACAATTGTAGTAAGGATGTAAGTAGGGATCGTTCTAGACCGGGGATTAACTAGGGATGCTAATCAACAAATATAAGACTCAAAAACACTAAACTAGACTCTATAAACTCAAAACTAACTTAAAACACTTAAAACAGCAAATAACAATAAAAAAAATTCAATTCTAGACCTAACAAGTGATTTGGACGAAAATATAACTTTAAAAGACTCAAAAGATTTAAAGGAAACAAGTTTTGACTTTAAAAGCAAGACTTAAAAGCAAGGGGTTTCATTTTGACGAAAATTTAACTTTAAAACTTTAAACTTTGAAAATAAACTTAAAACAGATTGTGATGAAATAGAATGATGAGAAACTAGTTAGAGGGTTCCTTATCCACACATGAACATATGCATATAATTTGATTCCCAGTTATGACTTCAACAAACGATGAATGACAATGTTCCAAGTTAATTAGATCCGCTTAAATTAACTCTTAGATTTCCCTAGATTCATTTGATTGAATGGAATACGCATTACAACCAAATTATTCCTCATCAAAGTCCCTAACTATGGAATACGCATGATAGAGACATTCAACAAAGATCATTAAGTTCAACGGAAATCATAAACATTGACTAGGCATTCATAACTATGGAATACGCATGTTAATCCAACCTAGGGTTTACTTAACATAATCGTGACTAGCGATCTTTACTACTCATGAATATAAGTTTATAACGATTAGGTGAAATTCCCTTATATCCTAGCATCAAGTTTAGGCATGCAAATTAAGTGTCGACCCTCAACCCACATATATAAACAAGTTCTTAATCAAAACAGAAAAGTAAACCACATCTAAAGTTCATGAATTCATAACTGGAGTAAATCAAATCATAACCAACATATGTCCATGGCTTCAAATTCACCTCTAACTAAAAAGAAATTAGTTCCACATGTTTAACATAATTGGAAAGCAAGTTAAATTAAACATGAAAACAGAAACAAGAAAAGAAAGAACTCCAAACACTCCACTAATGGCAGATTGCATGTGCAAGGTGTCTTCCTCCTTTGGACTGTATGGCACTACTTCTTTCTCCTCCAATGGTGGCTGCATAAGGTGGTGATGGTGGTGGGAAGGCACGGCTGTGGTGGAGGAATGGATGGGAAGGAGTTTGTGGTGGAGGAATGGATGGGAAAGAGTTTGTGGTGGAGGAATGGATGGGAAAGAGTTTGGATATGTAGGGAGAGGCAAGGCAAGGCTTGGAGAATGGTTAATTTCTGGATGCCTCCAATAAGGTTGCTGCCATGGGTATTTATAGGGAGAGGATGGACTTGTTTAATTCAATTTTCTGGTGGGAAAACAATCAAAAAGGCACGGCAAGAAGTGGATGTTAGGTGTTGAATCATCCACTCAATTTTCATGGTGAGTTAGGCATTGAACAATCACTCAATTTTTTGGTGGAATTGGGTCAAAACTCACGGCAAAGGATGTGTTTTTAGGGATGAATCATCTACTCAATTTCCTAGTGGGTTAGGTATTGAACAATCACTTAATTTTCTGGTGGAAGTGAGTCAAATCTCACGGCAAGAATGTGTTTTTTTAGGGATAGGCATGGTTTGAATGAAACTTTGGTCAATCCTTCTAGAAACCTATCCCTTCTTGCAACTTGTATTTGTTTTCACCAGATTTTTAGCATGTTCCTAGCCTCTAGACAATCCAAATTCGTCCAAACTCCTTGCTCCATGCATATGCACTTCATTCCAAGCCCAATTTTGCTCCTAAAAGCTCCAAAATGCTCCTTTTTGCATACTTTGACAATAAAACCTGAAATTGCACGAAAATGACTTTAAACACTAAACTAACTAAGGAAAAACAATCATAAATGCATGAGAACAAGCCAATTAAGTCACATAAAAATGCTCCTATCAAATTCCCCCACACTTAGCTTTTGCTAGTCCTCGAGCAAAACAAAGAAATAAAACAACACCAACAAACATAACCTAAACCTTCCAACATTTGCCTCAGGGATTTCCAAAGCACATGACATGTTAAAGATTATCATTCCCACAGATTTGAGTCAATTAAGCACATACTTAATCATAGTCACAACTTACTAGTTCACAATTAACCAATTAAAACAATGTTTTGAATGTAGTAACATGCCTTAGAGAATTCCCTCAATCCTTACAAGATATGCACTCTATTTTCACTCAGATTTTCTAACTACTCACCCTATACTAGTTATATGTGAGAGAATTGATGTAGATATAAAAACGAATGCTCACATATATGTATCACAAAAAACGCAATTTCCGGAGTTAACAAGCATGTTTAGATAAGATCTCCTGAATGGAATGCTACTACTTAGATGCGAGAACCAGTGACACCATATGCTCATACCAAATTCAAACTCCACAAATTGAAACACATAACACTCAAGATAGAAGTTAAGGGTTGCAACGGGGCTTGGGGTATTGGCTAACAAAGAAAGGTGAAGGATAAACAAACGTTCTTAAAACAATAGTAAGCAAAGCATTGAAATTGACACTTAGAATTCACTTTTGGGTGCAAGAATCAACTTTTAAACTCAAAGGGGACATTTATGCAACACTTAGGGTCAAATTCAATGTTTTGGACCCCTTCTTCAACAATCCACACCTTAGAGCTCATTTTCATGCTTTTTCAACTCTTTTTCTCACTTTTCACAACATTTTTCTTTTCTTCTTACCCGTGCCTATGGCACTCAATTCTTCATGAAAAACACTTCCCCCACACTTGTTTTCTGCACACCCTCAATCAAAAGGAATTCATTTTACGTCATGCTTACTATGCTTTAAGAACAAGGGTATGGATGGTCCTAATCTAGGCTAGGTAAGGATAACGTGGGTTGACAGACAATAAAGGCTAAATAAGGCTCAATGGGGTTAAACCTACAAAAACAAATGACATAAGGATTCACGGCTTTTTGGCTAGGGTGGTGGTCACTACACAACTTTATCTTGAATATGTGTTATGTTAATCAATAACATGCTTTGAATGAAATGGGCATGAGTTCTAGTGTTTGGAACTAAATGATGAAACGCCTTTTAAGTAGCAACCAAGCAAAGAATAATGAGATCATGCAACGACTTTTTAGAAAACAAAGAATGCACAGATTTTGACTCTCCAAATAAACGTTTAGGCTCAAGTCTCACAAGGTTGTAGCGTTAATTTGAGTTCCTTCCTTCAAGCATGTTACAAAAACTGATTTTTCCTTTATGATTACATGTGAATTCATAAGTTATAACCACAACCAAGCATAAACCAAAGAGTAAATCAAACTTTTATCCATGTTTATAACTTTCTTTAACCGTCATGCAATTACAAACCGAATCCTCATCATTGTGTTGGAAGGTACCCTAAGACACAAACAAACACACAAAAACAACTCTTTTTAGGTTTTTAAAACAAATTTTCAAATTTTTATGGGATTTTCGAATTTTTGACTTAAAACACACTAAAACACACCAAAACAGCTTAAAAAGGCTTACAAACAGTGAAAAACAACATTAGAAATTATGAGTGAGAAAACCCTACGAATTTGTATCAAAACACTTTGGTTACCCCCCCACACTTAAATCAAACATTGTCCTCAATGTTTCAAGCAAAGACTAACACAAAAAACAATCAACTAACACAACTAGCAAACATAACACACATGGCAAAGTAATAGCAATAAAGAGATAGGTTAGGGACGCAAATCTGGGTTTGGAGTGAAAGTTCCTTCTTCTCGTGTTTCAACACATGGGTTGCCTCCCAAGAAGCGCTTGCTTTAACGTCTTCCAGCCGGACGGTACCTCCGTTTAAGCTTGACTAGGTTCCACGGCATGGAGGGGTACCTCCTCCACGACATGCTCCTCAAACGTCTCGTAATAGGGCTTCAATCGATGCCCATTCACTTTGAATTCTTGCTGCGTCCTTGAACTTTTGATTTGCACTGCACCATGAGGGAAAACATTAGTGACAATAAAAGGACCAACCCATTTGGAACGCAACTTACCCGGAAACAACCGAAGGCGAGAATTGAACAACAACACTTTCTGCCCAATAGAGAACGTCTTGGCACGAATCATCTTGTCATGGAATGCCTTCGTTTTCTCCTTGTAAATCCGGGCATTCTCATATGCTTCATTTCGGATTTCATCAAGCTCACACAATTGAAGCTTTCTATGTAAACCTGCGGCATCAAGGTCCATATTGAACGTTTTGACGACCCAATGTGCACGATGCTCTAACTCGACAGGAAGATGGCATGGCTTCCCATAGATGAGCCGAAAAGGTGACATCCCAATGGGGGTTTTGTAGGCAGTGCGATACGCCCACAATGCATCGTTTAAGCGCAAACTCCAATCCTTCCTTGTAGGCCCCACGGTCTTCTCAAGAATCTGCTTGATTTCCCTATTCGAAACCTCGGCTTGCCCGCTCGTTTGAGGATGATAAGGTGTGGCCACCTTATGCGTGACATTGTATTTCTTGAGCAACGCCTCGATGGTTCGATTACAAAAATGGGAACCTCCATCACTGATTAGCACTCGTGGCATTCCAAACCTTGCAAAAATGTTAGTTTTCACAAAATCTGCAACCACTCGAGAATCATTAGTTCAGGTGGCTTTTGCTTCCACCCATTTCGACACGTAGTCCACAGCAAGCAATATATAAAGAAACCCATGTGACGAAGGAAAGGGACCCATAAAATCAATACCCCAAACATCAAAGATTTCAACACTAAAAATGGGGGTTTGCGGCATTTGTTGTTTAGGACCAATATTGCCCGTTCTTTGGCATCTATCACAAGACATGCAAAATGTTCTAGCATCCCTAAAGATGGTAGGCCAATAGAAACCACATTCTAACACCTTAAGTGCTGTTCTTTGAGTGCCAAAGTGTCCCCCACAAGCATAAGTGTGACAAAAGGTTAGAATAGCATTAAACTCAGAATCGTGCACACACCTACGTATAACTTGGTCAGGGCAATATTTCCATAAATACGGGTCATCCCACACATAAAACCGTGCCTCTTTCTTCAGTTTATCACATTGGTGTTTAAGTAATTCACTAGGAACATGTTTAGACACCAAATAATTCACCAAATCAGCATACCACGGTTCACTTACCTTGACGGACATCAGTTGCTCATCTGGGAATGTCTCTATGATAGGTACGGCATCCTCCTCATGCACCATACGGCTCAAGTGGTCAGCCACCACGTTTTCACTTCCCTTCTTATCCCAGATTTCGATATCGAACTCTTGGAGAAGAAGCATCCAACGAATGAGTCTTGGTTTGGCTTCCTTCTTGGTGAACAAATACTTCAATGCTGCATGGTCAGTATAAATAATAACTTTAGTACCAAGCAAATAAGAACGGAATTTATCTAAAGCAAATACAACAGCAAGAAGTTCTTTTTCAGTGGTAGAATAATTCAATTGTGCATCATTTAAAGTCCGAGAGGCATAATAGATAACATGCGGCCTCTTTTCCTTCCTTTGCCCCAAAACAGCTCCTAATGCATAATCGGAAGCATCACACATAAGCTCAAAAGGAAAGCTCCAATCCGGTGGAACTATGATAGGGGCCGAAGTTAACATTTCTTTGAGGTGATTGAACGCCTTCTCACACTCCTCGTTGAAGTCAAACGCCACATCTTTCTGGAAGAGACGGCAAAGAGGGTTTGAGATCTTGGAGAAGTCCTTGATAAATCGCCTATAAAATCCTGCATGACCAAGAAACGAACGAATCTCTCGAACCGAAGTAGGAGAGGGTAAGTAGCGTATAAGATCTATTTTCGATTTATCCACTTCAATTCCTCTTTCTGAAACAATATGCCCTAGAACTATGCCTTGTCTAACCATAAAATGACATTTTTCCCAATTAAGCACAAGGTTAGTTTCTACACATCGTTTCAAAATTATTGTGAGATTTTCCAAACAAGCATCAAATGAATCACCAAACACACTGAAATCATCCATAAATACCTCAATAATCTTTTCCACAAATTCTGAAAAGATATTTACCATACACCTTTGAAATGTGGCCGGAGCATTGCATAAACCAAACGGCATGCGACGATAGGCAAAAGTACCAAAAGGGCATGTGAAAGTTGTCTTTTCTTGGTCATCTGGTGCTATGACAATCTGATTATATCCAGAATAACCATCAAGGAAACAATAAAAAGAATGACCGGCTAACCTTTCAAGCATTTGATCAATGAACGGTAAAGGGAAGTGGTCCTTCCTTGTGGTGGCGTTGAGCTTCCTATAATCAATGCACACTCGCCAACCTGTTTGGATGCGTGTTGGCACAAGCTCATTCTCGGAATTCTTCACCACGGTCACTCCAGACTTCTTTGGAACACATTGCACCGGTGACACCCAACGACTATCAGAGATCGGATAAATCACTCCACAATCAAGAAGTTTGATAATCTCATTTTTCATAACTTCCATCATTGGAGGGTTGAGACGGCGCTGAGCCTCTCGAGTTGGTTTAGCCCCCTCCTCTAGAAGTATGCGATGCATGCACGTAGTCGGGCTAATTCCCCTAATATCGGCCAAAGTCCACCCAATGGCCGTCTTGTGCTCTTTCAACACTCGGATCAACTTCTCTTCCTCCAATGGTGTGAGTGATGAGGAGACAATGACGGGCAATGTCTCGTTGTCTCCCAGAAAGACGTACTTTAAATGGTCGGGCAACGGTTTAAGCTCAAGTACGGGTGCCTGAATCACTGAGGGTAACATCTTATTAGTGGAAACTGGATTTGAAATTGGGTTAGAAGGCTTACCATGGTGTTGAGGTAGTGACTCAAGGGCAGCCACTATCTCGGCCTCCTCCTCACTTCTAGGTACGGCAACACCATATTTGTGCCCAATTCCTTGTGCAATTGTTGTTTCCAGTGCATCCCTCTCCAAACAATCAAGAAAATCCTGCGCCAAATCATCAAGTACATCAATAGAAAAGCAAGAATGATCGTCCTTAGGAAATTTAATACTTTCAGAAAGATTAAAATCAATGACTTCCCCATCAAATTCCATCGTTAAAGTTCCTTTAAACACATCTATCTTGGTGCGGGCTGTTTTCATGAAGGGCCTTCCTAATAGAATCGGCAATGGGGTGGAATGGGGTGAATCCTCCATGTCAAGCACGTAGAAATCCGCTGGAAAAATCAAGTTACCAACCTGCACCAACACATCTTCCAAAACACCCTTTGGGTATGCATTAGAACGATCGGCTAATTGAATTATCACACCATCATTTTTAAGCTCACCCAAGTTCATAGATGCATAAATAGAGTATGGCATAACATTAATTGAAGCCCCTAAGTCTAACATGCAGTGTTCAAACTTAGTATTACCAATAACGCACGGAATTGTAAAACTACCCGGGTCTTTGCATTTAGGGGGTAACTTCCTTTGTAACACAGCAGAGACATTTTCACTTACCTGGACCACCTCTTTGTTCGAAATCCTTCTCCTTGTTGTACAGAGTTCTTTTAAGAACTTAGCATACCTCGGGACTTGCTTAATCGCATCAAGGAGCGGAATATTGACTTGAACTTTTCGAAAGGTCTCTAGAATGTCCTTCTCGGCTTCTTCCTTCTTTGATTGCCTAAACCTGCCAGGAAAGGGCACATTTAGTGGAATAGAACTAGAAAAAGTCGAATTTGGACTTACCTTGGTGTTTGGGGACGGTTTAGGAGGACTTTATGGTGGCGGCAAGGTTTGGTCCTCCTTGGCCGTGGGCTTTGTTCCTTGTGCTTCCTCTTGCAGCAACTTGTCCTCCTCGTCTTGACTTGATTTGGATGTATTTGAGCCCGCTACAACCTGTTTACCACTTCTCAACATGATAGCCTTAGCGGTTTCAAATCCTCCCTTCGGGTTCACAACGGTTGAACTAGGCAATCTGCCTTGTTCTCTAATTTGCCCCATAAACTCGGCAATTTGACCCATTTGCTTCTCCAAATTATCCACCCGTTTGTCTTGGATTTGTCTCTCCTTATTTTGAGTTTGTATTTCCTGTGTCAAAGTAGTAAGTAACTTAACAACTTGATCATTATCCAAAGACGTACCTGAGGTTGGTGGGGCAGATTGCACTTGGTTTTGATTCGGGACGAATGGCTTTGTATAAAAGCCTGGTGGTTGCTGCCTAAATCCTCCTTGTTGTTGGGGTTGTTGAGGATCCCGCCATTTGAAATTTAGATGGTCCCTCCACCCTGGATTGTAGGTATTAGAGTATGGATCATGGCATGGTTGATTTTGGTTCCCAAATCCCACAGCATTGGCAGATTCCCAACCCCCATTCTCAATCAATTGAGGGCATTGATCGTTGGCATGTCCTTGCATAGAGCACACGCCACGCACACGCCACACACACTTGGTCCATGAATCTTCATTCCCTCGGCCAACTGAGAAACAATAGAAGTAAGGTTAGCTAATTGGGATTGAATTTCGGGCATAGAGCTTACCTCATTCACTTGTGGCCGAGGGGGATCCCTTTGTCCAACACCTTCGTATTGTTGTGCATTATGTGCTCGGTTGGCAATTAGAACTTTTGCAGCCCCCGGAGTCTTATCCACCAACGCACCTCCCGCCGAGGCATCAAGCATTTGGCGTTCCATGGGAAGGAGTCCTTCGTAGAAGTATTGAAAATTACTTGACACACAAATTAAACCCTATTGATGACAATTGTAGTAAGGATGTAAGTAGGGATCGTTCTAGACCGGGGATTAACTAGGGATGCTAATCAACAAATATAAGACTCAAAAACACTAAACTAGACTCTATAAACTCAAAACTAACTTAAAACACTTAAAACAGCAAATAACAATAAAAAAAATTCAATTCTAGACCTAACAAGTGATTTGGACGAAAATATAACTTTAAAAGACTCAAAAGATTTAAAGGAAACAAGTTTTGACTTTAAAAGCAAGACTTAAAAGCAAGGGGTTTCGTTTTGACGACAATTTAACTTTAAAACTTTAAACTTTGAAAATAAACTTAAAACAGATTGTGATGAAATAGAATGATGAGAAACTAGTTAGAGGGTTCCTTATCCACACATGAACATATGCATATAATTTGATTCCCAGTTATGACTTCAACAAACGATGAATGACAATGTTCCAAGTTAATTAGATCCGCTTAAATTAACTCTTAGATTTCCCTAGATTCATTTGATTGAATGGAATACGCATTACAACCAAATTATTCCTCATCAAAGTCCCTAACTATGGAATACGCATGATAGAGACATTCAACAAAGATCATTAAGTTCAACGGAAATCATAAACATTGACTAGGCATTCATAACTATGGAATACGCATGTTAATCCAACCTAGGGTTTACTTAACATAATCGTGACTAGCGATCTTTACTACTCATGAATATAAGTTTATAACGATTAGGTGAAATTCCCTTATATCCTAGCATCAAGTTTAGGCATGCAAATTAAGTGTCGACCCTCAACCCACATATATAAACAAGTTCTTAATCAAAACAGAGAAGTAAACCACATCTAAAGTTCATGAATTCATAACTGGAGTAAATCAAATCATAACCAACATATGTCCATGGCTTCAAATTCACCTCTAACTAAAAAGAAATTAGTTCCACATGTTTAACATAATTGGAAAGCAAGTTAAATTAAACATGAAAACAGAAACAAGAAAAGAAAGAACTCCAAACACTCCACTAATGGCAGATTGCATGTGCAAGGTGTCTTCCTCCTTTGGACTGTATGGCACTACTTCTTTCTCCTCCAATGGTGGCTGCATAAGGTGGTGATGGTGGTGGGAAGGCACGGCTGTGGTGGAGGAATGGATGGGAAGGAGTTTGTGGTGGAGGAATGGATGGGAAAGAGTTTGTGGTGGAGGAATGGATGGGAAAGAGTTTGGATATGTAGGGAGAGGCAAGGCAAGGCTTGGAGAATGGTTAATTTCTGGATGCCTCCAATAAGGTTGCTGCCATGGGTATTTATAGGGAGAGGATGGACTTGTTTAATTCAATTTTCTGGTGGGAAAACAATCAAAAAGGCACGGCAAGAAGTGGATGTTAGGTGTTGAATCATCCACTCAATTTTCATGGTGAGTTAGGCATTGAACAATCACTCAATTTTCTGGTGGAATTGGGTCAAAACTCACGGCAAAGGATGTGTTTTTAGGGATGAATCATCTACTCAATTTCCTAGTGGGTTAGGTATTGAACAATCACTTAATTTTCTGGTGGAAGTGAGTCAAATCTCACGGCAAGAATGTGTTTTTTAGGGATAGGCATGGTTTGAATGAAACTTTGGTCAATCCTTCTAGAAACCTATCCCTTCTTGCAACTTGTATTTGTTTTCACCAGATTTTTAGCATGTTCCTAGCCTCTAGACAATCCAAATTCGTCCAAACTCCTTGCTCCATGCATATGCACTTCATTCCAAGCCCAATTTTGCTCCTAAAAGCTCCAAAATGCTCCTTTTTGCATACTTTGACAATAAAACCTGAAATTGCACGAAAATGACTTTAAACACTAAACTAACTAAGGAAAAACAATCATAAATGCATGAGAACAAGCCAATTAAGTCACATAAAAATGCTCCTATCAATTGGTAGAAGAAATCCATTCCGTTTTCATCAGGTATCTAGGAATTGAAATACCTTTCTCATGTAGGGAGTCCAATTCCTCCAAAATAACAAGTGGGATTCCCAAATTGGTGTGGATCCCACATACAATTTAATTCCCCAAAGTTAAGTAAACGAATGAGTATTGTCACACCCCGGCCCGAGGTGGATCACTTCCCGGGCCCGCTCCACCACCGTAGCATGATATTGTCCGTTTTGGGCCCTGATCATGCCCTCACGATTTTGTTTTTGGGAACTCACACGAGAACTTCCCAGTGGGTCACCCATCATGGGAGTGCTCTCGCGCGCTACTCGTTTAACTTCGGAGTTCCGATGGTACCCGAAGCCAGTGAGCTCCCAAAAGGCCTCGTGCTAGGTAGGGATGAGAATATACATTTAAGGATCATTCCCCTAGGCGATGTGGGATGTTACAATCCACCCCCCTTAGGGGCCCGACGACCTCGTCAGCACACCACGGCCAAGGTTAGGCTCTGATACCAATTGTCACACCCTGGCCAGGGGCGGATCACTTCCCGGGCCCGCTCCACCATCGTAGCACGATATTGTCAGCTTTGGGCCCTGACCACGCCCTCACGGTTTTGTTTCTGGGAACTCACACGAGAACTTCCCAGTGGGTCACCCATCATGGGAGTGCTCTCATGCGCTACTCGCTTAACTTCAGAGTTCTGATGGAACCCGAAAGCAGTGAGCTCCCAAAATGCCTCGTGCTAGGTAGGGATGGGAATATACATTTAAGGATCACTCTCCTGGGCGATGTGGGATGTTACAAGTATTCCGTAATCGGAATACAACTCTTTAAATTGATTCCGATTACAAGACATAAACACGCCCTTAGGTTTGAATAAGGCATGCATGTGAAAGAGGATTCTCTTCGGAGCAATTCTATCAGGATTCGAGAATCAATAAATCTTAATCATTAAAAATAGATTTTACGATCAGAAATTCTCTTTATTTTTTCACGGACAATACTCTTTCACATCTCTGCCCTTCTTGCCTGCCATGGATTCTAGTAAGAGGTTTCGACGGCCAACGAGTTGGGCAGGCTCATCCTCATCCTCATCTTCACTAAACTCTGTAATGTAACAGATTTTCTCCTTCAGATTCACTTCTTCACCACTCACAAGTCACCCATTACCATGATAGTCGTCATCCCACCCTCATCCCCTCCTCTTCCCTCCCCCATCAACTGCACCCTTTTCCCTCTGGTTTCATGGCCGCACGATTAAATTTAAAAGAACACTAACGAAAAGTCCAAAAAAACTTTAATTGTAATAAAAAATGACAAATAAAGGTGTAGTGAATAGTACTAGAAAAAGGTAAAAAACTGGTTTTTCGTTAAAAGTGAACAGTACCAGGAATGTTTCGTTAAAACTCCATAAATTTAATGGCTATAATTAATGAGTCCATTGGCTCCGAAAGCAAAGTTCTAGAGACAATCTTAGTTCCCAATGCATGCATCCATTCAATGCAAGGGCACCAAAAGCCAATTGTCGTTGCTTGACTAATATGGAAATACATGCAATTGGAAGATGTCACAAAATGTATCAGAATAACAATTAACAAAGAAGCTTTAATTAACCTTTAAACCTAAATTTATGAACAATCAGCACGTGTGGATCTAGCTAATTAAGGTTGATGTTTGTGAGCTGGGTGCTGTGGCCAGTGGCTGAGTCAAGTCATTGAGGCGTGAAGGCAATAAAACCTGGCACACGTGTGGGGGGACAGATAGCCATGTGTGCCGTTTATGCGGGGACCCAAATTCTGTGACTTATTCTTCTTCTTATAATGTAGAAAGGGTCATCCCCTAATCTTATATTCAGTCCTCACCATTGGTCCAAGAGACCACGTGGGGGCCCATTAGTCCCAAACCATTCCCTTGGAATTAACAAATAAATTTATAAGGATAAATTACATTTTACCACCTCAAGTTTGAGTGTAATTACAACATCATACATCATCTTTAAAACATTTCAATCTCATACATTACTTATTATTTCATTTCAGTTTTATACAATCGTTAGCAAATTTGTTAAATTAACCATTAAGTGATGACATGGTAATAATGTGTTTTATATTCTTGTTGACGTGGTTGACAACTTCTGACACATGGCCAAACAAATAATATTTTATTTAAAACTTAAAAATGAAAAAAAATCAAGGGCAGATTTTTCAAACCACCCTACCTCTTCGGAGAAGATGCACCAACGGCGGCGGCAGTGAATCCCTCTCTGCCATGATATCCTCTCTACTGAGCCCTCCCTCTCTGCCACTATATCTTCTCCACGAATCCCTCCAGCTCCCACCTCCTCCTCAATGTCGGCGACCTCCGCCTGAAATCATGGTCATCTGGTTGCTGGGTTTTAAAGCTTGAAGCTTGCAAATGGTGGGTTTTTTTTATCTGATTTGTGCTCAAATTTTGGGGTTCTAGTTGTTAAATTTGTTCTTTCAAGGGTTTTGTGAACTGAGAAGAAGACATTGGATTTTGCCCAAAAATTCTGAATTAGGGTTTTCTAACATTTGATTTGGGATTGTATTTTTGTAATGTAATGGTAGCTGTTGTAAAAGTGACTATTTTTGTCTTTGAATTTAGAAAGTTTGGTGATGATGAAATTGATATAATAAGCCAAAAAAGTAGCAAAATTTAGCATTCAATTTCACACAAACATGTCGAACTAAATCCTTTCAATTCCAAATTGCCCTGGAACAATGGCGAATGCATTGAGAGGCGGACAGAGATCCCAGCCGGATCTCCCCCACCAAGTCCTAAGGATCAGGAGGTTCGGACAGTTGAAATTTGATCAAACAACTACAATTATTATCACTTTTAGAAGGACCCCCTGTTTGTAGCTATTAGATCAAATTTCAACGGTCCGGATCTCCGTATCCTTAGGATTTGGTGGGGTGAGATCCGATTGGGATCTCTATCATTGAGGGGCAGGGGGCCAACTGACCCCCCCGAACTTCGGTGAACGTCCATAAATACTTTGGGTGTTGACCCTCCGAACTTCAATGAATATCCATGGATACCTTGGGTGCTGCCCTTTTGAAGATTAGAGTTGGCTTCATACATGCCCTCTAACCGACTTTAAGCCACCAAGACTTGATGAATGTCCATGGATACCTTGGGTGCTGCCCTTTGCATGCATGTTATTTCTTGTAATAAAAAATTTGCGCGTTACATGCGTTATTCTTACTGACCCCCTATTATTATTTCTTAGATCCACCACTACCTTAGAACCTTTGCAACTTAGGTTTCGGATCTTGGCTCTTTTAATCGGGTACCTTCCATTATTAGCCTTTCTTATAATATTCAAAATTCAAAATTTTTGAATCCCGGATCTGCCCAAGGCAGTATCACCCTACCACTGTTGGTCATCGTCCTGCTACTGCTGGTAGGGTGAGAACTCGCTGGAGAGTGAAGCCATTGGCGACAGTGAAGGAAGGTACTGGAGGCCATGACGCACTACCTAGAGAGCCTAGTGCCACGAGTGAGGCACAAAGGAAGTGGATTTCCAGGAACCCACGAGTGAGGCCTAAAGGAAGTGGGTTTCCAGGAATGGGTAGGTTGCGCATCGACGGAATGGAAAAGCTACATGAAGATGTTGGGCATAAGCAGATTGCCCTTCGACAATAAACCCTGAAGAAAGAAAGTGGGTGGGACCCACTTTGTTTTAATTTTGTTTTGTTTTCAAATTAATTTTTTAATATTTAATTGTTTTTATATGCCATGTCATCAAAACATGTTGGTTTTCTATTTACCACGTCATTACTTAACAGCATATCTAACGGAATATTTAACGGTTGTATGAAGTTGAATTGAAATATAAGTAATTGTATGAAATTGAACTGTTTTAAAGATATTGTATAAGGTTGCAATTGCACCAAAACTTAAGGGTGCGAATTGTAATTTACCCAATTTATAATCGCACCTCATGAATTGTTTTAATGGACTGAGTCTTCCTCTCAATTTTATTGTTCAAACCCTCATCCTTTCAATAGCTATTATAAATGTATGGAACGTTTATATAAAGGTAATCGAAATTAAAAAAAACATAATTTTGATTACAGAAAACTCTTGTTTACCAAATATCGAGAAATCAATAGAGAGGTGAAGCCCACACAAATTAAGGAATCTAACTCTTGCAATTGAATGAATTGAATTCCCTGTATAGATGATGTATTTGAGCTCCGGGAGGGTAAGGGAATCAGAATGCATTTTTCCTTCTTTTATGCCTTCTTGCTTGCTTGCTCATCCTTGTGATTCTCGCTTAGGAGACGATGGACGTGTTTCTTGCTCACTAGCTAGTCCTCGTATGATGTCGCTTTCACAACCCCAAAAATGAGGTCTAGACAGCTACGATGCTTTCGAAATCGTGCTATGCGCGATGAATTTGGCTATAATTGTGTTTGGTGGGTATAATCATGCTTAGTGGCTTTCTGGGGTGTAGAGTGGAATGGGTGGGTTATAATCTTGTTTGGTCTTCAAGGAGGATGAATTAAAATGAGGCTTGTGGTTGAAGAATAAAGTTTTTTTTTTAAGTAATCTTATTTAGTGTGTTTTTTTTTTTAAGTTTATATGGTGAGGTTATGTAATTTTATTTGGTGTTTTTTTTTTTAAAGTTTATTTGGTGAGTTTATGTAATCTTATTTGATGTGTTTAAATAAAGTACAATAAATAAGAAATTAAATAAAGTTCTAAAAATAAATAACAAATTAAATAAAGTACTACAAATAAGTACGAAATTATACAAAGTCTGTGGAGCTAGGATATGTGGTGCTATGATCTTCGTTGCTATGATTTATGTAGCTAGAACCCCCTCGACTCGTTTCGGCATCTCTTGCACGCCTCCTTCACACGACCTCTTTTTTTTCCGCTGTCCAAAAATATTTTGAATTCGGAAACAGTCCTACTAGAGACTTGTTCATAGTGTCACGATCTGCTTGAGCCATCATTTCTTCTCAATGAAGTGCTTCTCTAATCATCTCGTTCTCTCGATTAACTATTTCTCTTTGTCTCTCAGCCGACGCATCACGGGCCTCAGTAGTTGCTATTATTGCTGCCATAGCAGTAGTTTTTTCCTGATCTCTAGCCTTTTCCCACGCCATGTTCAGTTCACCTTGGCAAGTAAGTTCCTCCATATATTTAGTGTAGTCATTTTTGGAAGAACTACCTTTTTTCTTTGATGCCTTTTTACCTTGAGGCCTGAGGGACTGACGAGTCGATTGGGTCTCCGGCACTTGTTCAGGCATCCCTTCTGTGTCTTCAAATGCGTCGACTTCTTATTCAGCCGTGTCTACTTCTAGCAAACTGTGTAGACCCATGCCGTGCATGACAACTTCTGGACCGGTTGCCACAATTTTGTATCTAGGGCAATCTTTGACAATTTGCCAACATTCCCATTTGTTGAATGATTTGTTCTAGTTCTTTGCATTGTAGAATGTTTGTGCTTGTAGTGTCCATAAAAATGCGGGATAAGATAGTATTAAAAAATGCGGGTGTAACACAAATAAATAAATTAAAATATTAATGCGGGTGAAA
Source organism: Malus domestica (assembly GCF_042453785.1). NCBI lineage: Eukaryota > Viridiplantae > Streptophyta > Magnoliopsida > Rosales > Rosaceae > Malus > Malus domestica. The sequence continues at coordinate 22,773,681 of NC_091675.1, forward strand.
TGCATAAAAATTACATAAGAAATTAAATAAATTAAAATATTGATGCGGGTGGAATGCATATAAAGAAATAAAAATATTGTCACCTGATCCGCTAAACTTGTCTCACTACGCAGATTACCAGAAGCATGAGAGATGGCGTTTTTCCAACAAGTAAAGGATGCGTTGAGTTTTTTCCAACGACCTTGAAGACCTTGACTAGTTCTGGCGTCTTTTCCATGTACATCACAAAACACTTTCATAATTTTACTCCACATTTCTCGCTTATCCATCTCATTACCCGTAATTGGGTCATGAGTAGTGTGAACCCAACATTCACACAACGTAACATCTTCAGTGAGCTTCCAGGAAGTCATTTTTTTCTCTCAAAATGTACAAAATATTGAAATGTAGAAAGTGTAGAAAATATTGAAATGTGGTGTAAGATGGAAGATGAGGGTTAGGTATTTATAGAAAAAAAAATTAAAATTTTTCTATATTTAAAAAAAATCATAATTTGTAATTATTTTTTAATAAATTTTAATGTTGTTAATTAATCTGGACCGTTGGATTTGAAAAATATTCAAATCCAACAGCCCACGAGTTGCCACGTGGCCAACAATCATAATTCTGACCATTGGGCCTTTTTTTTGGGGGGGGAACGTGGACCGTTGATCTGTGATCAGACGGTCCAGTTTAAAAGTGAAATTCAAATTTTTTTTACTGTTGGAAATCCAACAGTCTAGAAAAACTAGACGTTGGAAATCCAACGGCATAGAGTGGGCCACGTCGCCTAGCTTGAGTGACATTTGAGTGCGTCTGTCAGCAGGCCCCGCCTCTGATTTCTTGTCCCCTACTCGCACCCACGGGCACGTGAAGGCCACGCGCTAGGCGCAAAAAAGCAAATGGGCCGGTCCCTTGGTCAATTTTAGGCTGGCCTGGAGACTGGCTTGAGCTGGGTGCCAATCTATTCCACGGTCTGGAGTGGATTGGCTGAGTCCCAGCCTATTTTTTCCACTGGGTGCTGGCCTCTTTTGCTTCCGGTGGAAGTGCTCTAAAATGATGAGCGGATGAGCGGAAGAAGCCTAGTTACTATCCGAAGGAACTTGTTCGACAAAGAAAGCAGAAGATAGATATAAAAACAAAATGGTTTTCCTTACGGTCATTTTCAAAGAAGCATTCAATCCACGTACATCGATGCAATGCGACATAACACAATGAAAAATTCACATTTAGACAGCAGTAAATCACTTGTTTGTATGACTTTGAACCGCCTCCGAGAATAATCCAACTTATGTAGATCAAACAAAAATGTACAAAGAACCCTAAGTTATCGATTACGACTAGTGGAAATTCTTTGTTGAGCAGGAAAAAACAGAAGAGAGGTGCCTAAGCTAAAAGCTGACCTGTTTAGATAGGGATACCGAAGCCTGTGATGTGTGATACTCAACCTTGAACTGGAAAACCCAGTAACATCAAGCACTTTCAATTCAAAATTGTCATTATATACTTAAAAAGGTTGAAAATTTTCAAAAACTTGTAAATTATATGAATAATGAATTATGTTCTGGAAATTCTGAAATTACTTTGATTTGATCCAATCTAAATTTTTATTTAAAGAAACCACCTAATCTGAAAAGTAGAAATCTTATTCATGGTGATCGGATAGCCTGAAAATCACCATTAATCCAGCCGCTCCATTCCAGGACATAACTGCATTTCACTCGGAAAAAGAAACCGCCTCTTGAACAACATATTCCAATATGAATGACCGCGTACAACTTGAAAGCTATCTTTTAGATTATCACACTCACATGGTAATGCTTCCGCACTCGAAATCTCTGCTCCCTTCAAAAGGTTCCCTGATATGTTCAGTAGGAAAAATATGAGATGAAATATTGTGAGGAGCACATGTACCAACAAATTAAGCTTCATGTGAAACAACAAAGAATATCAAGGTTACTTGCATCACAAATAGCTTAGATATTTAGGCTAACTACGAAAAGATTCATCATGTCAACTGTCAAGATATAGGTTGTGAGCTTAAATAAAAAGTTTGACTGACTCCATGTTTCACATTGCAAATTAGGGTGTTTTGCAGTACGCATTGGGTTCGGTATCTTGTAAGTTCTAGAAAAGAACCAAAACATACACTCTTTGGAAACAACAGTGTCTCCAAACTCATCTAAGCAGCAACTTATCCATTATCCATTATTAAAATTATGGGGGGAAAATATAGCTATACCCCCTGTATTTATCATTTGTTTTCGATTTGTCCGCTGAACTTTCTATTAAGTTTCAAGCCCTTAAAATGTGTGTAATTTCTCTCTTCTTAGGTCCGTCAACTTTTCCTTTAAATTTGGACTATTTTTTGGTGAATTCAGATGAGATTTTCCCATATTTATAATAATAACGGAAAAAGTGTTTGCATCCCAAATTAATTCATATGAAAACAAACCGATAGTATTAACATGTTCAAGTATCCAAGTATATGGGTTCAGTTGTGAAAAAGCTTTCTTAACGACAATGATAATAACCTTAAAAAGTACTAACATCACTGTACACGTACTTATATAACATGTAAGAAATATAAAAGAGAAGGAAACAATCTACTTACAATGGAGTAGAGCCGGCAATATTCCTCTCACCCAAACTGTAAAAAGATATCAAGCAAGCACGTTGGGTAAAGAAAGGAAAGTCGTAACCAGGTTTTGAGCCATCTTCACCTTTGACTTGTTGAACAGTTTACATTTCTGGCTTTCAAAGTCCCAGATAAAGATCAATTCTAAAGTGCCATAGAAGATGACATGAGCATTCAGACTTATTGCATAGAGTTTAAACACTATATCTGCACCGGGTATAAACATTGTATCCGCCCCCCATACCAAACTATTCCTAACAACACTATATTTGAGAGTCCATTGGTCACCAGATTCACGCCGATCATTATAGGACCAAAAACAAAAAGTATTTGAACCATCACATGTTACATAACAAACAAGATCATTTGACACCCCAAGACATCCCATTGTTGCACCCGTCTTATCATCGTCCCCAAGAACACGAGGGCGTTCAATGGCTCGAGCTTTAATGGTATTGAGGTCAATACACAAAACTTTCTGTGAACTAGCAAGGCCATACAACACCCCCCACAAGTATACAAAATGCCTGCAAACCTTGGAACTTTTAAACCCATCAATGAACATGGGGTCGAGTTGCAACCCACGACAAACACACTGTCCAGAATGCAAAATATGTCCGTCATCACGGTTAGGGTTGGCGTTGGGACTCTGGAACCACTGGATTTGGATTGTGGGGAGTAATCAATTCGAACAATTCTGTAGTGGTTGGATTCAATAGGGTCAAAAGCCAAGGCAGCGTAAAAATGCTCACGCTCATAGGTATGGAGATATGTTGTTTGGTGATGGGGTTGAACACACAAAATTGACTAGTGCGTACGTTGAAGAACAGAATTAACCCATTACAACAGTCAAGATAATAGTCAGATACGTTGCGCGGCTGACCTAGAACTATACTGGGTTTTAGAATGCCATCATTCCAGAATTTGGTCCAGTAGTTACAATTATGGTGCAAGTGTACGTAATTGAGTTGAACACACGTATCATCATTAGCCGGCCACAGAGTGCTGTAGTAAAGACCTATACAAGAGATTGCGACCGAAATCTCTGCAACCAAACATCAGAGATTAATCGATGCCATGACTTGGCAACTATCTTGCATTTCATAGTGTCTATATACGGATATGGTTCCCAGCTGTCTAAGCAAAAAGCTAACCTGTCTGTATACGGATAAGATAGTGTTTTCAGGCCATAATGGCTCATTATGAAGAACTGCACTTGAACATTATTTGCGATCAGAACAAATATGATTCCCAGCTCTTTCCAGACCACTTATGTATCTCAAAATTATATCCTGCAAATATAAGGGAGCAAATGATTTCAAATAATTCGCTCCACTTATAACACTAGAAAATGTACACAACTATTATATATAAACACAAATAGATATCATGATAGTGTAATGCTTTGAGGTAGCTTTCCATGAGCAAAACAATGAAGAACTAATTAATAAAATCCTCTTTCACAACCTCCCAACATTTAGGGAGAAAGAGAGCCTGGTTATTCTTACCAATGGATGGCATTGGCACCGGCTCAATAGAAAAATTGGCATGTCTTGCTTGATGCTGGCTCATTGGGTCCCCAAGGGCATGGATTCACTTGGACTGACCCTTTTCCGGCCTGATTTTATCATCACATTGGTTTATAAGATATCTGGACCCAACTGGATTTGGCTGCCTTCTGATTAAGAAATCAATAATCAGATGCCTCGCCTCCAAAATCAGTCGGGGTCAACCCTGAATACCCTTTATATCATCCCTTTATATCATCCCCAATGGGTCAGTGTTGAATTTTACAACAAATGGGCTTTTTGTCACAAAAATTCAACTTCCACGTCTCAGCATCAGAACCTAGAAAATGGATTAACCGCTGAAAGTTGCACATAGATTACAGGTTGCGCCATAAGAAGAGAAACTGAATGTGATTTAGGATGTTAGGGAGAAGGGAAGGGAGTAAAAATGGAGGAAATGAACTAAATTAGGTTAGATCATTTGTGTAAGAATACCTACAGTGATTGAAAGAGGATTAAAAACTTGAATACAAACCGATAACTTTTGTCCCTGATTGGAAACTGAAGGATGTGTTGATTGTAAAATGATATCAAACCATTAAAGGAAAGAATGGAGACACTATTAAACAACCATCCATAATAGGGAGAAGCGGTACTGATAAATGAATCTCCGTAATGGATGGCTCATCATAAAGAAGTGCACATGAAAATCATTTGCAATCGCGACCACTCTTATATCTCAAAATAATAATCCTGCAGATATAACTGAGTAAATAATTTCAGGTAATTTGCTCCACTTATAATTCCAAAAAATTTACACACACTGCACACTGCACACACACATATGAAAACAAAAGTGATCATAATGTCAATCTCCAAAACATCAAGACTGGCACTGGAAAACAAAAAGGCTTGAACTTAGAAGAGGGTATCAAACTAATTAGCAAAAGGCTGTAATCTGAATTTCTTTTCCTATCCAAACTCTTCATAACAAAACCCATATAGTAAATAGCACCCCAAAATTCTCAGATTTATTAGAAAAAAAAAACATCAATCTCATATACAAGTTTCCAACAACCATGATAAACCAATTGATTACGCTAATAAAAAAATATGAGAGATATTACCAATTAATATAGGACTTACCGCACCATGAGAACTAAGTCGTTCTCAAATCTATCGGTACAGTCAGCTCGGCTTACATGTGAAATGGGGATGGGAACCCAGGGAAGGGAGCTTGTTAAAGTATCATTTTGCCCCTACTCCATAATAGCACAGGATAGGGTCATTTAGATAATTATCAAACTATAACCGTCTGAACAATGCCGTATCTCATACTTCAAAGTTCAAATAGAAGAGCCAACTTTCCTTCCATTTCTCAAACCCAGAAAGAAATCGGTAAGTAAACACAATAGCTAAGAGCTCTCTGCTTTCCTCTAACAAACAGAATGCGAGGGATGATTCTAGATCGGACTTTCAGGTTTGACTATTATCGCCTTCAAATTTTATGAGTATTTCAATAATAGTTTATAACTTTTACTCCACCAATTCTCTAAATCAGAGAAGTAAACGTTGCAGCTCGGAGCTCTTTGCTCTCCTCTGACAAACAGAACTGTAAGCGACGATTTGGATGCAGTAGAGTGTGACATGGAGACGGAAGCGGTGTTTTGTCCGATTGACAAAATAGAAATTTTTGTTTGCAAAAAGATTGGCTGAAAGATAAATGTTTTAATTTATTTTTTGTCTTAATTTTATTAAGGTTTTACTTTATATTTTAAACTTTTAATGTTTTTAATAATTTAATTTTTTGTTTTCTTATCAAGCCATCAAAATACAAAGTGAATACATACACGGCAAACTCCTAGGTTAGTTAAATTACTTGATTTTTTTGTATTTTTTTTCTCTCTATTTTGTAAATTTTATTTGGTTTGCTTATCTATTTATATATTTTAGTAGTTTAACTTATTGTTATTTATGAGTTAATATGAAAATGAGCTTTTGGATTTGTTGTGGCTTGTACTCATATCTTGGGCGGCAACAATTATGCTGAGAAATAGGTACGATTCGGACATGACAATCTTTCATTTCAGAAGGTGCAGAGGTAAAAAAACTTATAATATTTTAATATGGGTTTTCCTTATAAATGGTTTCTGAAATTTGCCTATCTCATCACGATGATCTCTGAAATTGAAAATCAATTAATGTAGTCCTTGAAAATGAGTGTCGCAAATCAATGTAGTCCTTACATTGTAATTGCATCAAAAATTTTCTTATGTACTGATGTGACACATAAATGGATTCCACACATTTAATTAAATATTATTATGTGAATTAAATATATTTAAACAATAAAAAACAATTTTTATATTTTTATAATTAAAAACTTTGAAAAGAAAAAGGAGATGATTGAACATTGTTCATCATCTTCTTACCGTGAATTTGGAGTCACTGGATTCGAAGTCGGAGTTCGATCTTATGAAGCTTGGGCATCCGGTTTTGATAATGTGATCAGTCTGGTACGCAATTCGAAATTGGAATCCAGTCTTGATGAAGCCTTGGGTGAAGAAGAAGACGAGGGTGGTGAGCCTAGGAATTGGATCTCCAAAGGCAAGAAAGCGGCAGCAAAATTCAGCATTTTCGTGAGGTTCAATTTGAAGAGAAACTGCCACGCTTTTTTGGCACCTGAGTTTTGACGAGAGGTTCAATTTGAAGAGTGAAGAAGTAGAGAGTTTGTGGCTGTTGAACAAAAATAAGGAAGGAGGGACGCTGAGGGAGAAAGAACGGGAAAGCAGTCAGCAGTGTGTAATATCTTGGACTCCATTGCCCCAAATTCATGGGAAGAACATGATGAATAGTGTTCACTCATCTTCTGTTTTTTCCTTTTTTTTTTTTTTTTAAGTTCATAACTATAAAAATAGAATATGTTTTTTTACTATTTAAATATTTTTAATTTACATAATAATATTTAATTAACTATGTGGAATCCGTTTATATGTCACGTCAACACATAACAGAATTTTTTACAGAATTGTAACATTAATCGATTTTCAATTTTAAGAACCATCTTAATGGGATAAGTAAATTTCAAGGACCATTGAAGATAAAAATCCATAATAAAATATTATAATTTTTTTACCTCTGCACCTTCTGAAATGGAAGATTGTCCTACCGGATAGTACCCATTTCACAATATAATTGTTGTCGTTCAAGATGTGAGTACAAGCCACGACAAATCCAAAAGCTCATTTTCCTATTAACTCATTAATAACAATAAGTTAAACTACTAAAATATATAAATAGATAAACAAACTAAATAAAATTTACAAAACAAAACGAAAAAAATACAAAAAAAAAAAGAAAGTAATTTAACTAACCTAGGAGTTTGTATTCCCTTTGGTATTTTGATGGCTTGATAAGAAAACAAAAATTAGATTATTAAAAACGTTTAAAAAATAAAGTAAAATTTTAATAAAATCAAGACAAAACCACGAGTTAGTGGCCGAGTGGTAAATGTCGGATTGCGAGGCTTCCTTCAAATTAAAAACTTAAGGTTTTGAGTTCGAAACCTACTGCTGATGCAAAAGCCATTAAAAACTGGAGGTCTTGGGTTCGAAACCCGCTGCTGGTATAGAAGCCAGACTTGTGGTCAGAGGGAGGCTGAAATGGCTCTGTGAGTCTTCCTAACCACTGAAAAGGTGGATAACCGTGACTTGCCATAAGTTGTCCCCTTTTAAAAAAAAAAATCAAGAATTTTTTTTTTTTAACATTTACCTTCATGTCAATCTTCTGCAAACGAAAATTTATGTTTTGTCAATTGGACAAAACACCGCTTCCGTCTTCATGTCACGCTCTACTGGATCCAAATCGTCCTTCACAATTCTATTTGTCGGAGGAGAGCAGAGAGTTCCGAGTTGTAGCGTTTACTTCTCTGATTTTGATAATTGGTGGAGGAAAAGCTATAAACTACTATTGAAATACTCATAAAATTTGAAGGTGATTATAGTCAAATTTGAAAGTTCGATCTAGAATCGTACCACGCACTTCTGTTCATTAGAGGAGAGCAAAGAGCTCCGAGCTGCAGCGTTTACTTCTCCAATTTCTTTTTGGGTTTGAGAAATGGAGGGAAGGTTGCCTTTTATATTTGAACTTTGAAGTATGAGATACAACGTCGTTCAAGCGGTTACAGTCTAATAGTTATCCAAATGCCCTAAATAACCCTATCTCGTGCCATTATTGAGTAAGGGCAAAATGGTATTTTAACAAGCTCCCTTCTTTTTTTAACTTCTTCCTTCCCTAGGTTCCTATCCCCATTTCGCATGGAAGTCGAGCCAACTGTACCGATGCATTTGGGATCAACTTAATTCTCATGGTAATTCCTATAATAATTGGTAATCTCTCATATTTCTTTTATTAGCATAATTAATTGGTTTATCATGGTTATTGGTTGTTGGAAACTTGTATATGAGATTGGGTATTTTTTTTCTTCTAATAATTAGAATTTTGGGGCGTTATTTATTATATGGGTTTTGTTATGAAGTGTTTGGATAGGGAAAGAAATTCAGATTACAACCTTTTGCTAATTAGTTTGATTACCCTCTTCTAAGTTCAAGCCTTTTCATTTTCTAGTCTTGATGTTTTGGAGATTGACATTATCATCACTTTGTCTTCATATATATATATGTGTGTGTGTAAATTTTCTGAAGTTGTAAGTGGAGCGAATTATCTAAAATGATATACTCACTTGCAACTGTAGGATTATTATGTTGAGATATAAGAGTGGTTGTGACCGCGAATGATGTTCAAGTGCACTTCTGTATGATGAGCCATCTATTATGGAGGTTCATTTATCAGTACCGCTTTTCCCTATCTTGGATGGTTGTTTACTTTGACTAGTGTCACCGTTCTTTCTTTTAATGGTTTGATCATTTTACAATCAACACATGCTTTCAATCACTATAGGTCTTCTTACACAAATTATCTAACCTAATTTACATTTCCTCCATTTTTACTCCTCTCCCTTCTCCCTAACGACCTAAATCACCTTCAATTTCTCTTCTTATGGCGCAACCTATAATCTCTGTGCAATTTTTTATATACTTCAATTTCTTGTTTGCCAATTTAGGATTATCTCTGGCATATTTTGCCAACATCCAAAAGAACACAAAGAGAAGCGTAAAAGAAGAGGAGAGTATACTTATAGAGCCATTTAACATAATTCCCATATAAGGAGCTCTGCAATTTTTCGAAAGGAAAAATTCAATGGTAGAATGAAAAAAAAATAAATAAAAGAACCTTGTTATGTGACATATATGATAATAGGGAGAAGCGGTACTGATAAATGAATCTCCGTAATGGATGGCTCATCAAAAAGAAGTGCACATGAAAATCATTTGCAATCGCGACCACTCTTATATCTCAAAATAATAATCCTGCAGATATAACTGAATAAATCATTTCAGGTAATTTGCTCCACTTATAATTCCAAAAAATTTACACACACTGCACACTGCACACACACACACATGAAAACAAAAGTGATCATAATGTCAATCTCCAAAACATCAAGACTGGCACTGGAAAACAAAAAGGCTTGAACTTAGAAGAGGGTATCAAACTAATTAGCAAAAGGCTGTAATCTGAATTTCTTTTCCTATCCAAACTCTTCATACCAAAACCCATATAATAAATAGCACCCCAAAATTCTCAGAATTATTAGAAAAAAAACACCAATCTCATATACAAGTTTCCAACAACCATGATAAACCAATTGATTACGCTAATAAAAAAATATGAGAGACGTTACCAATTAATATAGGAATTACCACTCCATGAGAACTAAGTCGTTCTCAAATCTATCGGTACAGTCAGCTTGGCTTACATGCAAAATGGGGATGGGAACCCAGGGAAGGGAGAAGTTAAGAAGAGATGGGAGCTTGTTAAAGTATCATTTTGCCCCTACTCCATAATAGCACAGGATAGGGTCATTTAGATAATTATCAAACTATAACCGCCTGAACGACGCCGTATCTCATACTTTAAAGTTCAAATAGAAGAGGCAACTTTCCTTCCATTTCTCAAACCCAGAAAGAAATCTGTAAGTAAACACAATAGCTAAGAGCTCTCGGCTTTCCTCTAACAAACAGAATGCGAGGGATGATTCTAGATCGGACTTTCAGGTTTGACTATTATCGCCTTCAAATTTTATGAGTATTTCAATAATAGTTTATAACTTTTACTCCACCAATTCTCTAAATCAGAGAAGTAAACGTTGCAGCTCGGAGCTCTTTGCTCTCCTCTGACAAACAGAACTGTGAGCGACGATTTGGATGCAGTAGAGTGTGACATGGAGACGGAAGCGGTGTTTTGTCCGATTGACAAAATAGAAATTTTTGTTTGCAAAAAGATTGGCTGAAAGATAAATGTTTTAATTTATTTTTTGTCTTAATTTTATTAAGGTTTTACTTTATATTTTAAACTTTTAATGTTTTTAATAATTTAATTTTTTGTTTTCTTATCAAGCCATCAAAATACAAAGTGAATACATACACGGCAAACTCCTAGGTTAGTTAAATTACTTGATTTTTTTGTATTTTTTCTCTCTATTTTGTAAATTTTATTTGGTTTGCTTATCTATTTATATATTTTAGTAGTTTAACTTATTGTTATTTATGAGTTAATATGAAAATGAGCTTTTGGATTTGTTGTGGCTTGTACTCATATCTTGGGCGGCAACAATTATGCTGAGAAATGGGTTTTTCTTACAAATGGTTTCTGAAATTTGCCTATCTCATCACGATCTTTGAAATTGAAAATCAATCAATGTAGTCCTTGAAAATGAGTGTCGCAAATCAATGTAGTCCTTACATTGTAATTGCATCAAAAATTCTGTTATGTACTGATGTGACACATAAATGGATTCCACACATTTAATTAAATATTATTATGTGAATTAAATATATTTAAACAATCAAAAACATTTTTTATATTCTTATAATTAAAAACTTTGAAAAGAAAAAGGAGATGATTGAACATTGTTCATCATCTTCTTACCGTGAATTTGGAGTCACTGGATTTGAAGTCGGAGTTCGATCTTATGAAGCCTTGGGCATCCGGTTTTGATAATGTGATCAGCCTGGTACGCAATTCGAAATTGGAATCCAGTCTTGATGAAGCCTTGGGTGAAGAAGAAGACGAGGGTGGTGAGCCTAGGAATTGGATCTCCAAAGGCAAGAAAGCGGCAGCAAAATTCAGCATTTTCGTGAGGTTCAATTTGAAGAGAAACTGCCACGCTTTTTTGGCACCTGAGTTTTGACGAGAGGTTCAATTTGAAGAGTGAAGAAGTAGAGAGTTTGTGGCTGTTGAACAAAAATAAGGAAGGAGGGACGCTGAGGGAGAAAGAACGGGAAAGCAGTCAGCAGTGTGTAATATCTTGGACTCCATTGCCCCAAATTCATGGGAAGAACATGATGAATAGTGTTCACTCATCTTCTGTTTTTTCCTTTTTTTTTTTTTTTTTAAGTTCATAACTATAAAAATAGAATATGTTTTTTTACTATTTAAATATTTTTAATTTACATAATAATATTTAATTAACTATGTGGAATCTGTTTATATGTCACGTCAACACATAACAGAATTTTTTACACAATTGTAACATTAATCGATTTTCAATTTTAAGAACCATCTTAATGAGATAAGTAAATTTCAAGGACCATTGAAGATAAAAATCCATAATAAAATATTATAATTTTTTTTACCTCTGCACCTTCTGAAATGGAAGATTGTCCTACCCGGATAGTACCCATTTCACAACATAATTGTTGTCGTTCAAGATGTGAGTACAAGCCACGACAAATCCAAAAGCTCATTTTCCTATTAACTCATTAATAACAATAAGTTAAACTACTAAAATATATAAATAGATAAACAAACTAAATAAAATTTACAAAACAAAAAGAAAAAAATACAAAAAAAAAGAAAGTAATTTAACTAACCTAGGAGTTTGTATTCCCTTTGGTATTTTGATGGCTTGATAAGAAAACAAAAATTAGATTATTAAAAACGTTTAAAAAATAAAGTAAAATTTTAATAAAATCAAGACAAAACCACGAGTTAGTGGCCGAGTGGTAAATGTCGGATTGCAAGGCTTCCTTCAAATTAAAAACTTGAGGTTTTGAGTTCGAAACCCGCTGCTGATACAAAAGCCATTAAAAACTGGAGGTCTTGGGTTCGAAACCCGCTGCTGGTATAGAAACCAGACTTGTGGTCAGAGGGAGGCTGAAATGACTCTGTGAGTCTTCCCGACCACCGAAAAGGTGGATAACCGTGACTTGCCATAAGTTGTCCCCTTTCAAAAAAAAAATGAAGAATTTTTTTTTTTTAACATTTACCTTCACGTCAATCTTTCTGCAAACGAAAATTTATGTTTTGTCAATTGGACAAAACACCGCTTTCGTCTTCATGTTTGTGGTCAGAGGGAGGCTGAAATGACTCTGTGAGTCTTCCCGACCACCGAAAAGGTGGATAACCGTGACTTGCCATAAGTTGTCCCCTTTCAAAAAAAAAATCAAGAATTTTTTTTTTTAACATTTACCTTCACGTCAATCTTTCTGCAAACGAAAATTTATGTTTTGTCAATTGGACAAAACACCGCTTTCGTCTTCATGTCACGCTCTACTGGATCCAAATCGTCCTTCACAATTCTATTTGTCGGAGGAGAGCAGAGAGTTCCGAGCTGTAGCGTTTACTTCTCTGATTTTGATAATTGGTGGAGGAAAAGCTATAAACTACTATTGAAATACTCATAAAATTTGAAGGTGATTATAGTCAAATTTGAAAGTTCGATCTAGAATCGTCCCACGCACTTCTATTCATCGGAGGAGAGCAAAGAGCTCCGAGCTGCAGCGTTTACTTCTCCAATTTCTTTTTGGGTTTGAGAAATGGAGGAAAGGTTGCCTTTTATATTTGAACTTTGAAGTATGAGATACAGCGTCGTTCAAGCGGTTACAGTCTAATAGTTATCCAAATGCCCTAAATAACCCTATCTCGTGCCATTATTGAGTAAGGGCAAAATGGTATTTTAACAAGCTCCCTTTTCTTTTTAACTTCTTCCTTCCCTAGGTTGCTATCCCCATTTCGCATGGAAGTCGAGCCAACTATACCGATGCATTTGGGATCAACTTAATTCTCATGGTAATTCCTATAATAATTGGTAATCTCTCATATTTCTTTTATTAGCATAATTAATTGGTTTATCATGGTTATTGGTTGTTGGAAACTTGTATATGAGATTGGGTTTTTTTTTTCTTCTAATAATTAGAATTTTGGGGGACTATTTATTATATGGGTTTTGTTATGAAGTGTTTGGATAGGGAAAGAAATTCAGATTACAACCTTTTGCTAATTAGTTTGATTACCCTCTTCTAAGTTAAGCCTTTTCATTTTCTAGTCTTGATGTTTTGGAGATTGACATTATCATCACTTTGCCTTCATATATATATATATATATATATATGTATATATGTGTGTGTGTAAATTTTCTGAAGTTATAAGTGGAGCGAATTATCTAAAATGATATACTCACTTGCAACTGTAGGATTATTATTTTGAGATATAAGAGTGGTTGTGACCGCGAATGATGTTCAAGTGCACTTCTGTATGATAAGTCATCTATTATGGAGGTTCATTTATCAGTACCGCTTTTCCCTATCTTGGATGCTTGTTTACTTTGACTAGTGTCACCGTTCTTTCTTTTAATGGTTTGATCATTTTACAATCAACACATGCTTTCAATCACTGTAGGTCTTCTTACACAAATTATCTAACCTAATTTACATTTCCTCCATTTTTACTCCTCTCCCTTCTCCCTAACGACCTAAATCACCTTCAGTTTCTCTTCTTATGGCGCAACCTATAATCTCTGTGCAATTTTTTATATACTTCAATTTCTTGTTTGCCAATTTAGGATTATGTCTGGCATATTTTGCCAACATCCAAAAGAACACAAAGAGAAGCGTAAAAGAAGAGGAGAGTATACTTATAGAGCCATTTAACATAATTCCCATATAAGGAGCTCTGTAATTTTTCGAAAGGAAAAATTCAATGGTAGAATGAAAAAAAAAAAAAAAAGAAGAACCATGTTATGTGACATATATGATAAGGCAGTGTGAGAAATCCAACTAGTGACAGAGTTCTATTATGTGCCAAACAAAAGAAATATAGCAAAATCTGAAGGCTTTGAATTTTCCACTGAATGCATATCTTTGCATAGCTAAAGGGGCTGCCTTGAATCAAATCAGATACTCACAGAAGGAACCAATGAATTAACTGAGAAAGGGAAATGAGTAAAAGCTTAAACTGAAGTTACTCTGATTTTTAAGTAAAGTTCTTAGTTAATTCATTGGTTTATTACGATTCGAAACTACGATTACAAATAACAATTCCTAACAATCTTGCTAATGATCTCGAACCCTAAGTTAAATAGAATCTTATCTTCAAGATCAAATGAGAGTTTGATAGAGAGAAAAGATCAAATAACAGGTTGAAAGATTAATAACATTTGGAGGGAGATTATAGATCAAACCTGAAAATTCGAGCTCGAATATTCCCTCACAGTTTGGTTTGCCGCAGAATCGTCGCTCGGAGAAGAGCGGAGTCCAAGCTCGAATCTTACTTATCTGGTTTCTCTCTGTTTCTCGGTAGAGTTGAAACAAACACAAGTATCGGAAATTCAATCAGGACCTCCAGCCCCCAAGGAAACCATCACATCCAATTCCTATTCAGATTGGGGATTTTGGATTTGGATTTTAACTTATCCAACCCTAATTCTCAAGAAAAATATTTAAAAAACTCATTATTTTTTAAAAAAATTCTTAAGAACATCTTTTAAGAATAATTTTTTTTTTTAAATTTACAAACTTGTTTAATATGAAATTCACAATTATTTTTGAAGGAAAAAAAAACTCATTCTATAGTGGGACTTCTAAACTTTTAAATTCAACAGATAGAAAGAGGAGAGAGGTAGAGAGGAAGTGGAGAGACAAAAGGAGAGAGGAGAAAGAAATAAGAAAGTGAATCTGAGGAGAGAAAGAGAAGAAGAGAGAAAAATATATAGAAAATGGATCGAAGGAGAGAGAAAAGTGTAGAAGAGAGAGAAATGATTGAGATAAATGAAAACAGATTAGGTGTGAGTGAGAGGAAAAGGAAGAGAGAAAGTGTGAGTGAGAGGAAAAGGAAGAGAGAAAGTGTGAGCTTTAAATTTAAAAATTATAGTAGAGTTTGTTCAAAATAAAAAAATAAATAAACTTATTCTTAAATTAATTTTGAGTCCAATTTTTTTAAAACAATCCTATCAAACAATATTTTAAATACCTAAAAATAGCTATACAGACTCTAACATAACAAAATTGCTTCACACAGAAAAGCTCAATCTATATTCCTTTTGACTAGAAGATAACCTAACAACACCACAAAATTTAAGAGTCAATTGAAAGAGATTAAAGAGAAACTCAAAACCCAAAGCCAAAATCCAATAAAGATATTGAGCGGAAGCGAATCTGGCATGAATGAGCTTGGGAGAGGGAGAGAGAGTAGAGCTTAGAGATAGATAGTCGGTCAAAGCTCAGAGAGAGAAACAAAAGGCACAACCAATCATAGAGAAAGTGAATCGATTTGGGGTGTGAGCGACTGAATAGATTTGAAATTGAAATTGAATCGATTTGGGCGTTAGGAATTAGGTTTGGGTTAGGAACTTGAGAACAAAAATTGAATCGATGTGGGATGTGAGCGACTGAACATCACGGGAATGCTACGATGCCTTTGAGAGAGAGAGAGAGAGAGAAGCAACGGCAATAAAAATAAAAATAACATATTTAATATCAACCGTTGGATCTGAGATCGACGGTTGATATTATTCTGCTTTATAAATAAATAAAGAAAAAATAGTTTTAAAATTTAAAATAATCGTCCTAGAGATACTCACCTCGTCGTTGCCTGTCTCTATCAATGTTTACAGCACGGCTGGGCCTGCAGATCTGAGCCACAGCTTGGATGACTCGACGGGAATGTGAGGCTCTTGCCATTCTTGATTCGTCGTCTCTTCATCTACGCTCCTCATCCTCTTCCTTCTCATTTTGGGCCGCCTGGCGTTTGAACATTCCTTCTAATTGGTTAAACAATTCCTCCTCTTGCTCATTGATTTCCCACATCATCCTTGAGGAAGAAGAAGATATTATAAGAAAGAAGCAAAAACTATGAATAATTTAAGTGAATAAGGAAGCAGAAACTATGAATAATGATAGAGATCTTAAGAAAATTGGTGTGAGATTTGTGAGGATGGATGGTGGATTATATGGAGGATTTTGAAAGGATTATGTTGTAGATAATGCCACGTGGCATGCCGTCATTCGTTAAAAATCTGATAGAAATCTATCATCAAAGATTGTAAACAGATTATGACACGTGGCGCGACGTGATTGGTTAATAATCTTATCGGAAATCCATCACCAATAATTGTATTTTCAAATAATGACACGTGACGCAACGAGAACAATTAAAAATCTTATCGGAAAGCTATCACAAATAATTGTCTTTTTCGGATTATGACACGTGGCGCAACGAGAACGATTAAAAATCTTATCCGAAATTACAAATAAAACTATTTTGTATTATTTTATAACTTTTCGGATTATGACACGTGGCGACACGAGAACGATTAAAAATCTTATCCGAAATTACAAATAAAATTATTTTGTATTATTTTATAAATAAAAAAATACTAATATTTTATTGCCTATTGCCAAGGGAAGGGCTTCCACACTGGAAATACAAAAGGCAGTTATTGTTCATTAAGGGCAGTTAATGTTCACTGGGTGGATTGAATAGTGAATTGCCTGAGGGAAGAGCTCCCACACTGGAACTGCTCTTAGAGAGGTTATTCAGTGTGACCGAAACATGAGATGATATATCACGTGTCACTATACAAATGGTAGGATATGTGTGTTAAAAAGTTAATAACTTTAAAAAAAAAATTTCCATAACTTATATAAAAACACATGGTGTACCACGTCACAATATAAATTTTCTCCTTATTTTAGAAGCTCTAAAGACAAAAATAATTTGCCTACAAATTGTAGGGTAACACGAGAATTTTCGTCAGCTAAAACTGACCTCATTAATTGGTTCAGAGTATTCAGCTGATAAATTAAAAATTTTGTTGGAAGAGGAGCTTTGTGCCGACAAAATTTGGCTTTGTTAGCTTAGAATTTGTCGGCAAAATAAAATTTTCTAGTAGCGTGGGGTTTAATTCTGTGCTGGAAGTGCTAATAAATGTGCTAAATGTTTCGAGACAATTCAAGGGGAAGGGTTTTTGGTGTTTTCTAGGGCACATACTGTTGCTCCAATAGTGTGGAAGGAGTTCGTGAAGCTGAAATGCACAGGAAGGAAAAGAAGAGTCTGCAGAAGGACTTTCTGTTTGCTGGCCTGGGGATACGGTCTCGATGCTATTTGGCACCGTGAGATTCTTCATTTTGATCGTGTGCTGCAAAACAATGCCCTTCTCCCGTCAACACGATGGCTGTAGTGTATGTGATAGCACTGGCAACATGTCATCAGTTGAAATTCGGTGGAACTTAAAAGAGGCATCAACATATGGGCTTCATCAGTCTGAATGCTCGGATAAAAAGCTACACAGTGCAAGGGCCAGACTAGGTATTCCGATGCGCTTGTAAACCAAGTTAACTGCATCAGCGTGGACGTTATGCTGATTAAATCGGATGGCAAAGCAGCAATCTTTGATTTCACACGCTTTGGAGTTCCCTTGATGGAACTGCAACTCTGCCGAGTTTCATTTTTCTTTTCTGCTTGTCAATTGTCATGCTACATAGGTTGCTTTTCAATATTGTTCTCTCTGCTGGAAGACTGCAAGTGCTGCTAATGAAGGACTTAAAACCAAGGAAGAAAATATCGGTAATATCGGAAATATCGGTAGTCCGAAAACACGGAAATATCGATGGAAATATCGGGATAATATCGATATCGATAAAAATTACATGGAAACCACGGAAATTGTAAGAAAAACTTGGAAATTTTTATTGAAACTTTGCAGGATGTTTATTTAGTCAATTATCTATTAGTTTATCACAAAAAATTGGAAGAAAATGCATTACATGATGGATTTAACTGATTTAAGTTGATTATACAGAGAGCTGGCAAACACTGTGAGTGAATAAAATATATAGTAATTAATGAAAAAAAAATTAAACACACCATAATCATTTATATATAATGATTTACTACAACTTTCAAGTAAAACTCATATTTTAGTTTTTAAATCTACCCTAATTCTGACATACTGCCGCACCCATCAAATCTCTACTACCTTTCTTCCTTCTTCACATGGGATGTACTACCTCCCTCATTTTCTATTATTTCTTTCCTTTCCACACACACACACGCGCACAAACACACCCCACTCCCTCATTTTCTATTATTTCTTTCCTTTCCACACACACACACGCGCACAAACACACACTTCTACACACACACACGCACAGACACACTTCAAAGTGCAAATCCACACCAGGGACCAAGCCATTTCCTTCTCTCTCACTTCGACTCTCTCTCTCTCTTCTCTGCACTGTCTCTCTCTCTTTCTCTCAAAATCCTCTTACCTCTCTCCCTCTCTTGCCGTGACCACACACACACAGCAGCAGCACCATCTGCTCGACTCGAGCAGCTCGAGGACGACACCACCATCATCACACATCATCAGCCTTCTCTCTCCAGCCTCTGCGAGAATGGCGGATGACACCGTGACCTCCACCGTGGCGCACACTCCGGCGAGCACCATCACCACCTGTGAGAGGCGCAGATCTTGGCAGCTGCGACGACGGAGCTCGGCTGCCGTTCCGACGACGGAGAGAGAGAGCGATATTATCGATATTATCGATAATATTGCGATATTATCACGATAATCAATTGGAATACTCTGAAAATATCGTTGTTGGAAAAAAACGATATTATCGGCGATATTTCGCCGATAATATCGATATTTAATTCCTTGCTTAAAACTACATGTGAGGTGAGGGGATGGTCCCAATCTCGTTGCCTTTCTTTAATTTTTTTTTTCTTCAAACTTGATTCTCTCAATTGTCTTCTGCACCCGCGCCACCAAAAATCTTCTCAGCATCAACTTTAATTTCTGTATCAACGTACTGATGAAACGCTTGGAGTGTATGAATACATTTCTAGTAGCTCAAGACTCCCTTATTAGATGTTTGACACTGTCTGAATGCTCTGTTTTAGTTTATCTCACTCACATGGCAATGCTTCCGCACTCAAAAACTCTGCTCCCTTGAAAAGGTTCCCTGATCTGTTTAGTAGGAAAAATATGTAGATAAAAACTTGTGAGGAGCATATATACCAACAAATTAAGCTTCATGCGAAACAAAAAAGAAAATCAAGGTTACTTGCATCACAAATAGCTTAGATATTTAGGCTTACTATAAAATGATTCCTCGTGTCAAGATAGGTTGTGAGTTTAAACTATTACCTACTAATGATGCAACTGTTTGACTGACTCCATATTTTACATTGGAAATTTGGGTGTTTTGAGTACCCATTGGGTTCACTGTGGATATTTTCGAGCCTAGGCATTGTGTGTCTTGATCTCCGGCGAATTCAAGGGGTGCGGGTTCATGCTGGGTGGCTGGTGCTCTGGCGGCGGAACAGGATGCCGGTGGTTGCCAGGGCTTTGGGCTCCAATCCTGGTGATGTACTGGCCTTTTTCCTTCGACTGTTTTGAAGGTACATATTTTGCTTTGTACTTAGAATTAAAGAGAGAGTTCATCCCTAGATGGATAAAGGTACATGTCAACCCAAAGTTAAAGATGACACGTGACAAATCTTTTTTCATGTCATAAATTTATCATATGCTAATTGTTTATTATATGAGTTGTGCATTCTTTAAATACATGACAAACATGTATTGAAAATTAACGCAATTAAACTAAAACTTGGTTGTATGAGGAATCTCTTGCCAACTGAAATAAGACAAAGTTGAAAAACGAAACTTGAAAACTCCCAAAAAATTAAGAGACAAATTTGTAATTTACTCACTAAGGCCTTCTACAGTAGACCAGAAAATTGAGTATAATGTCAATAATATAACAATCAAACTCCATTTAGGCCTGAAAATCTTAGTGCAATGAGAGTGATTCTTATTTTTAGTACAAAATATTGAACTAATGAAGGTGATGCCAATATAATAAATGACAAGAGAAAAAAAGAGATCTAATTAATCATAAAATAGAGAGAAAATGGATGAATTCCGCATTTAATATATAAAACGCAGTCATATCAAATTCACACTAATATAACAATGACAATAGTATAATATATGTTTTTTTTTTGTACATCGATATATTTTTACACTAAGAGGATAGAGAGTTCGGCTAAGCCATACAATGAACAACCTAATTTGGTATTAAATTCGTCATGTATAAAATTCAAGTTTTACACCTCTCATGTTAAAATTTTAATGCATGATTATTATATATAGAGGTTACCCTCACCTAAACATGTGGAAGGCCTAATAATCAAAATATGAGACGCAGCCGATTTGGACAGATTCTTCCACCTCATAGTATTCAACGAATTTTTTTTAATTTTTTTTATCAACAGTATTCAACGATTTCACCAACGAACATTTAGAAAGGCGCGCGTTTTGAAAAGGACCTTAAAGAAATGTAATCATATCAATAAATCTGATCGTAAATATTGCAAAAACGTAAATGGCTAGATTCCCATGTTAGACATAATCTGTGAATATTCGTTTGGAAATTTGGTGTTGAGTCCGTCGGAGGTCAGATTGTCAAAGGCAAGTTGGGGTGCGTCTCAGATCCGCCATAGACGCAGGGCTTGTCCTTTCGGTTTCCTTGGAGTTTGGGCTCGTGGGTTCTTAATTAATCATGTTTAAGGGACTTAAACGGGCATTAATCAGATTCCCATCATCTTATACTTGGTCTCGGTCGAAATCTGGTTTTTTCAGAAGTTTGCAAGCCATGAGGTGAGTTTGGTTCTTCCCACGTTGGTGCTGTTCCTTGAATTATTCGAAAGTTGTTTCCTCTTTTCTGGGATTCATGGGTTATAAAGCGTGTGTGTGTGTGTGTGTGTGTGTTTTCAGTCAATAGTTGCCTGGTTTTAGTTCGATGTTTCAGATCTGGCAAGCCACTCTAACTGTATTTACAACTATGAAGTGGATAACATTTATTGAAGTACATGACTTGGCATTGTTCTACTCGCCAATTGTAAATCCTTGATGTGGTTTTCAACACAATATATGTCCTAGTATGCTTGTATGCGTTCTTGATGGAAATGTACTCAAGAATTATGCTCTTGATGCAGCTGATTTCTGGGGCTTAGTTTCGCATTGCATTGAGTCGTTGATTGTATACACTATATCGCGTTAATACGTTTTCTTTTCACAGGGCGAGAAAGATTTTTGGGATTTCTCTGTCTCTCATTCTGATCAATTTGGCTGCTATAATGGAGCGTGCTGACGAAAATCTTCTCCCATCTGTTTACAAAGAAGTCAGTGAGGCTTTCATTGCCGGGCCATCTGACCTCGGCTATCTG
The DNA here is from genome assembly GCF_042453785.1 of Malus domestica. Taxonomy (NCBI): domain Eukaryota; kingdom Viridiplantae; phylum Streptophyta; class Magnoliopsida; order Rosales; family Rosaceae; genus Malus; species Malus domestica. Next base: position 22,795,440 of record NC_091675.1, read on the forward strand.
ACATTCATTAGGAACTTTATACAGGGATTGGCATCTCCCCTTGCAGGTGTACTTGTTATTAACTATGACCGCCCTTCAGTTCTTGCAATGGGCACTTTTTGCTGGGCCTTGTCAACAGCTGCAGTGGGTGCAAGCCGGATTTTCTCACAAGTTGCATTCTGGAGGGCAGTGAATGGCTTCGGATTGGCAATTGTTATACCAGCACTTCAGTCTTTTATTGCTGATAGTTACAAGGATGGAGTGAGGGGGGCTGGGTTTGGGATGGTAAGCCTCGTTGGTTCCTTGGGCGGCATTGGAGGTGGTGTTCTGGCCACACTTATGGCTGGCGATCAATACTGGAATATACCGGGATGGCGATGTGCTTTCATTCTCATGGCATCACTAAGTTCTCTAATCGGGTTCCTTGTTTTTGCTTTTGTGATTGACCCGCGGAAGATAGTTTCTGACTTGAGTTCTGATAGGTATGAGATGATCATTTTATCACTTCTGCATGTAATTTCATTGATTATATCAGTTTCAAATCCCTGAACAAATTGTGAAAGAGTTCACTGTTGCGTTCTCCGTATCCATCTTATGTGATGATTTGGTTCCTTTATGTTGCAGGGAAGATTTGATAATTAAGGGACCTGCAAGTGCAGCATCAGTTTGGCTGGAGTCTTGGACAGCCATGAAGGCAGTTGTTAAAGTGCGAACGTTTCAAATAATTGTTTTGCAGGGCATTGTTGGCTCACTACCCTGGACTGCCATGGTGTTCTTCACAATGTGGTTCGAATTAATCGGTATGAGCTACTGAAAATTCTTTTCTTGCTTAGATTATGCACACCATACTTCAAAAGTGGAATTGTAATGCTACTGTTAGCTTGTTATATATTGTTTTGTTTCTCATTCCTAACAACTCGAGCATTTCGGGAGCAACAGTTTTCTGGCATGGAAATCAAAGGCCTAGATCCATGAGGTTTTTAGTTTGAAATTTCTCTTTCCTATTTCTCACTTATTGTAAATTTCTACGCATATATTTTTTTTATTTTGTAGCGTAATATATACTCTATACATCGGTGGAACTGCTTTTGGTTCACCTTCTACCTCTCATTTGTTTGCTGAACTACGAACTTTTAGCTTCTACTTTCATGACATATGACGTTTTCTAATTCGTTTTGTTAGGTTTTGATCACAACAGTACAGCAGTACTCCTTAGTCTTTTTGCTGTTGGTTGTGCTATGGGGTCTCTTCTCGGTGGACTAATGGCAGACCGATTGTCACGAATCTACCCTCACTCAGGCCGTATCATGTGTGCGCAGTTCAGCGCCTTCATGGGCATCCCCTTTTCGTGGTTCTTACTCAAAGTCATCCCACAGTCAGTAGACAGCTATTACACCTTTGCAGTCACCCTCTTGCTGATGGGCCTGACTATCAGCTGGTGCGCTACCGCTGCAAATGGCCCTATGTTTGCCGAGGTTGTCCCTGTCAAACACCGAACCATGATCTACGCCTTTGATCGAGCTTTCGAAGGATCATTCTCTTCTTTTGCAGCACCCTTGGTCGGAATCCTTTCAGAGAAGATGTTTGGTTACGACGCAAAATCAGTGGATCCAATTAAAGGGTCTACGCGGGAGGCCCTTGCCTTATCGCAAGGGCTTCTTTCGATGATGGCGGTTCCGTTTGGTTTGTGTTGCTTGTTTTACACGCCTTTGCATCTGTTTTTCAGAAAGGACCGCGAAAATGCCAGGAACGCTAGTGTCAAAGAGGAAGAGATGAGGTGAGAATTCATTCCATAGTTTGAAGGAGCAACCAAGCGCATGAGATGAGACAACCATTTAGCCTCCCCAAGCCGCGGCAGTCCTGACCAGCTCGAGAAACTGCTTTGTGAAGCGATACTCCCTTACTTCGACACAGATTTTCGATAGCCAAGTAAATTTTTTTGAGATTGACACATTTGTAATGCTGATTAGGAAATAATGAAACCTGTTGGGTATATGCCTAGCCTTGTAATACATCATCGCATCGAAACTTGTCGAGATTATCCCATGTCATTATCTTAAACAGGCTCATTAACAAGTAATGAAACTCGTTATGCTCCAAAACTGCTATCTGAAATAGCATATCGCCATTGAAATCCTGTCATCCAGGCGTTTTCCCAAATGCGGTATTGTATGCTCAACTCACTGCTACCACACTAGCATGTATACGGCAAACCACAACCGTATATACATGTGCGTATAATGTACGGTCACGTGACGTGATCAATTACTGTGAAAGTATTTTGTGTGTGAGTGAGAGATGCATTCAAGACAACAAGGTAATATTTAGACAAGACAAGATACTACAAAGCATTCCGAAAAGTTACTATGACGTACAATTTTAAGCCTCCAACTCAATTGATTGAAAAAGAAAATGCAATCTGCAACGAATATTACAACCACATTTGCATTTCGGGCGTTGATAGTATGTCAATTGGCGCTCTTTGGTGCTACCAAACGAAATCTATGTGCACCGGGGGAACAAGGTTTGCCCCACATACCCACCAGCCATGGCCCTTCTTACATTAGATTCAAACATCTTTGGGTTGTCTCTCAACACTGCAGCTGCATCATGATTTAGTGGATCTTCATAATTTGGCTCCTGCAAATGATATTAAAGAGACAATAAGCGACATTCAGATACCAGATGGAAACAAATCACATAGGAATGGAGGACTACGATGAGAGTAATTAGTACCGTGAAGAGATGATATAGTCCATAAATGATAGTGTTTATATTGAGGACAGGTTTCCAATCTTCTCGTAGGATGTTGAGGCAAACATTTCCTTCCAAGTCAATATTCGGATGGTAGACCTGTGAGTGGTTTGTAGTACCAAGTACACAAAAATGTTTCATTTAAGCTATCAAATAGAAGAAAGGGGACGAATAAAGTTAAACAAAACTAGGTGAAATTTTTATTGGCAGCTTTACCTTGGTCTTACACTTGACTTTTGGTGCTTCATGTGGGTAGATAGGGGCAACTTGGAACGTAAACAAAAACACACCACCTCTGCAATAACAAATGGAAAGATAATGTAAAAAATGATTGCTATGCTAATTTTACAAGACATCAGAAACAATACATATATAATATGAATCCTTCCAACACCATTGCTTGTTGTGTCCATATTGACTTCGTCGCATAGTTAACTAAAACAATGGTTTGCAGGCACTCACAATGTCCAGTGTCTCACAATTGTAAATTCATGCACACGTATATTAACAGACATATTTGCGTGAGAAAGTGTTGTGTATGTGGAAACGAAAGAAGAAACCAGCTTCTCTTACAATTAAAAGGTGTCTAAAAAAAATACGTTTGTCAAACTTTTGCACACAATATGTAGAATTCCTTACTTGTAATATCCTTCATCAGGACGAATTGTAACCTCAAAGTTCATCAGCTCATCCTTGCCATCAGGATAATGAATGCTACAAGATTTTGGTAAATTCAGCTCAGACATATCTGCATCAGAAGCCACAAGAAGTAAGTTTTGTTTTTATTAAACAGATGGGTAAATTTAGAGAAACAATACAACTCCATACATAGTCCAAAAAAACCCAGTAAAAGTAATTCAGCATGAAAATAAGTTTAAAACGAGCATCCTTAACCAAATTATAACAAATTTAGAATTACATGTTAAATTCAATCAAGAATGCTAGAAAAGATTCAGTTGCCATTCCATTTGCTGATGCTTTATAATCAGAAAGAAAAAAAAATTATCTCAACTTCGTATATCAACCGAATGTGAGAAAAGATGAGACGTTAATCCATTTGCTAAAAACTGTTATGTTCTAAATTGGCTTAAAACTCCACCAACCTGAACACCCCTAAATAATTTTAATTATAGCGGAACCAAGGACCAAGGACCACTCATAAGCACCGTGGCTTAAAATTTTAAGTTCCAGTCCAGTCCAGGATACACTCAAACTCCTCATTAACCCAAAATATTGAACAAGTGAACCATCAACAGTACAGAAACCATCTAACGGAATTGATACATACTGCTTAACAATCAACAAACGCTTTTTCGAAAAGAATAATGAAAATGAGAAAGTTTCAATTACAATAACAAACATATCAACCGATGCAATCATTAAATAGAAGGAAAACCTTTATTAAGACGCAATTTCCCAGCAGACTGCTTCGTAAATGGCGAGGCTCCAATGGCATTTTGTGCTCTCAGCTTTTCCTTTTCTTTGAACAGCCTAATCATGTCTCCTGAAAATGAATATAGAAAAACACAATTACCCCCAAAGGGCCTAAATCTGTGACAGGGGAAAACAATGGCACAGAATATACAAGATAAATGTCAAGCGGATCGATACACTGCATAATGTCGAAAATAACCAAACGAACATCAAATTGAGTACACAGCAAGCAAGAAAAACATAATCAATAAACTATAAGAATTGTTATTCACTGGCGACTGGTCCGTTAATTCCTCCTTGTTGCCTTTGTTTTTGTTGTATTATTTTTTTTTTCTGGACCCTTCAGGGTTAAAGGGCAATACTCAAAACCCTGTATCAAAGATGATAATATTCTCCAAAAAATTACAATCTCCTCCAAAATAATATCCCAAAAGTGATCAAACACTAACAAATTACTCCTTTTTATAATACCTTTTTCGAATTAAGTCCAGTTCTCTAGAAAATTCATATAAACAAGTATCATATATTTCTAAAGGGAAACAAAAATCAGATCTTTCTGGAAAACTAAAACCCAATAAGCCCCAAAAGTTTACAAACATAAACAAGCAATCAGATGCCAAAACCCAAGTGGCACAAATAATAAAATATCAAAAATTGGGGGGAAAAGGTGAATACTTAAGCATCTGATGGGGTTGCCTGCAAAATTTAACGAAGCGAAAGAAAAGAGACTTGCAGACATATAAATATTGCGATGGGTATATGCTGACCTGGTTGAGAAGAGAAGCTCTGCAAAAGAAGAGTTGAGGATGAGTGAGAAGTGAGGAGAGGGAGAGGGAAAGGGCAGATTTGGTAGGGAACGACCCGTCGTTTAGGGGTTTGGGGAACTATGGATGATTGATCGTCTCCTCTCCCTGGGGTTTATGCCTGACTTATTTATGGATTCAGATACGTTGGCTTTGGTGTTGCTTTATTTATACGCCGTCTCTTTACAGAAATCCGGATAAGGAAATGTTTGACATGCGCTTGCTTTTTGGATGTAAAGAGTTTAATAATTAAATAACTGTTTTGGATATGGGTTATTATTCATGTCATATACAACTTGAATAAATTTCCGAAAATCCCGAAACAAACCAAACAAATCCCGATTTCAATAAAAAAAAAATCTCAAACCGAAATTCTCAAAATTTTTGGAATGTCATACTAAACCAATTCTAAACCATTCGGTACAGGATTTGGTATTACATATTTAATAGTTTGGGAATTTTGAATGGAACCAAAACTATGTATATATTGCCTTGGCAGATTGGCCAAAAAACTAGCAGAATAACACTGTAAGATCAATTTGCCAAAGGGCTTCGAATGGTAAAGTCACAAGTGTTGAAGAGAAACTGAATATGGTGGTAAGGAGCTGAGTTAAAATTTTCCAAGAGTATCCTGCAATTTGTGAAACTTGTCAATACGAAGCTTCATCTATTGTCGTCAATATGTAAAAAGTGTATTTCGCCAAAGTCTGATGGGACTTTGGGGGAGGGTTGTCACTCGTTTGATTCCATTGACCCTAATTACTTAACTATGTCAACATACAAAGTATCCCAACAGTTACAATGACATACATTTAACTGCCCCCGGGCTACAGCTCCGTCGATAAATTTTCTTTCCTTTTAAAGGTTGAACAAAGAAAGCGCAATCTGCAAACAAATATTACAACCCCACTTGCATTTCGAGCACTGATACTGCGTCAATTGGCACTTTGGTGGTACCAAACAAAAGCTATATGCACCGGGGGAAGAACGTTTGCCCCACATAACCACCAGCCATCACACGTCTTACATTAGACTCAAACATCTTCGGGTTGTCTCTCAACACTGCCGCTGCGTCATGATTTAGTGGATCTTCATAGTTTGGTTCCTGGAAACAAAACCAAACAGAAATATAAGCATTCATATAGCAGATGGCAACAGATCACAGAGGACTATCAAGACAATCATTAGTACAGTGCAAAGATGGTACAATCCATAAATCAGTGTTTATGTTGAGGACAGGTTTCCAATCTTCTCGTAGGATGTTGAGGCAGACATTTCCTTCCAAGTCAATATTAGGATGGTAGACCTGTGAGTGGTTTGTATCATGTACGAGACAATGTAGCAGATAAGCAATCAACTAGAAGAGATGAAACGAATATGGTTAAACAAGACTCAGTGAAATATATATGATGTGCAAGTCTACCTTCGTCTGACACTTGACTTTCCGTGCCTCATGTGGATATATAGGCGCAACTTGGAAAGTAAACGAAAATGTACCTCCTCTGTAACAACATATGGAAGAGAAGGTAGTTAATTGATCATTATGCTTATTCTAAAACTATGTATGTACTTATTTTCCTGAACAACAACAACAACAACAACAACAACAAAGCCTTTTCCCACTAAGTGGGGTAGGCTATATGAATCCTAGAACGCCATTGCGCTCGGTTTTGAACATGTCCAAACCCATTTTGTGTACGTGTTGATGCTTCACCGTCCAACATTCTGTGCCATACATCATCGCCGGCCTTATTACCGTCCTATAAAATTTTCCCTTGAGCTTCAGTGGCCTACGACGGTCACACAAAACGCCGGATGCACTCTTCCACTTCATCCATCCAGCTTGTATTCTATGGTTGAGATCTCCATCTAATTCTCCGTTCTTTTGCAAGATAGATCCTAGGTAGCGAAAACGGTCGCTCTTTGGTATTACCTGATCTCCGATCCTCGCCCCTAACTCATTTTGGCCTCCATTTGCACTGAGCTTGCACTCCATATATTCTGTCTTTGATCGGCTTAGGCGAAGACCTTTAGATTCTAACACTTCTCTCCAAAGGTTAAGCTTCGCATTTACCCCTCCTGAGTTTCATCTATCAACACTATATCATTTGCAATAATCATACACCAAGGAATATCATCTTGAATATGTCCTGTTAACTCATCCATTACCAACGCAAAAGGGTAAGGACTTAAGGATTGTTGATGCACAAAATCAGTGAGGACTTTGGTACAACAGAAAGTATTAAGTTATTGCTCTGGTCATTAGTGTGGATAAGTATGTAAAAGGATAAAGACAGGAAAGCAAACATAAGATGTACGTGGTTCACCCAGATTGGCTACGTCCACGGAGTAGATGAGTTCTCATTAATTGTGAAGGGTTTACACAAGTACATAGGTTCAAGCTCTCCTTTAGTGAGTACAAATGAATGATTTAGTACAAATGACATTAGGAAATATTGTGGGAGAATGATCTCGTAATCACGAAACTTCTAAGTACCGAAGTGTGGTATCGTCTTCACTTGCCTTATCTGTCTCATAGGTAGATGTGGCATCTTCTCTGGAAGTACTCTTCCTCCATCCAGGGGTGGTATCTTTAACTAGTGGAGATGCACAAAGTAATGTATCAATTTCACTTGAAGCTTACTTGTAGTTTCAGGCTTGGTCAAGCGCGATACAAACCATGTAGTAGGAGTCCCCCAAGTCGCCGAGCTAGGGGATCTGCTGAAAGAGGTGACAGACAAGGTAAGCAATCAGAGCTCCAAGCAATCAGTCCCAAATCAGAAGTTTGATTTCGAGTTCCGGCTGATTGTTCTCATTCTCCCTATCTTGCAGGCAGCATGAAGGATAAAGAGAAGAAAAGGAGAATAGATGATATGAGATACTTTTGCTTTTGAAGAAGTAACTTTCCACAGGTTTATTCTTGAACTGGACGGGAGGGTTTTCTGGTTTCCTCCAGAGTATAAGGACGACTGAAGAATTTGAGGGTCAAAACAAGTCCATCAAATCTAGAGTACGTTCGACCCTGCTGATATGGGATACTTTTGCTGTTGACAAAGTAGTGGATGTATCGGCACGCGTTTTGTTACGCTTGTCTCCACATGCTTCCTTGTATCCTTCTCACTTTCCCTATCGGTTCCTCAGGCAGATGTGGTATCTTCTCTGGAAGCATAAGATGTTGAAGATGAGTACTCGAGAACAATGACAGGTAAGTAATCAGGTAAGGGGTTCCAGGCAGTCAGTTCCTGACTGGAAGCTTGATTCCAAGTGCTGACTGATTGCTCTCTTTCTCTTTGTCTTGCAGGTAAGAACAAGGCCAAAGGAAAAGACAGGGAAAAAGCATGATATGGGATACTCTTACTTTTAACCCTGATGATATGAGATATTCTTGCTCTGGTGTAGCTTGTTTGCAGAGGTATTATCGGGGGGAAAGAAAGCTGAGTATTTCGAGAGGCTTCGTTGGGAGTGCCATCTCAGATATGAGGAAGGGTTGAGCATTTTTGCAGGTCTGCCTGTCCGTTGAGGATGGAGGTCGACATATATAGGAGTCTCCCTAACAACAAGTAGTAATGCTATTCCTTTACCCTGCTTGGTCATAGCACGGTACTGGGAGCTGCCAGCTTCACGTGTGTCAGAGCACTTTGAAAAAGTGGTCTGTGGTATCTGGAAAGCTGATGTTGCGTGTGAAGATTATAGACAAGCTTTATCCAAGAAGATCTGGCTCTCGAAGTTGAGAAAGCGGTGCCTCTTCGGTTTTCGAACAAGCAATCCTGTCGGGGATCTACCTCTCGAGATTCGGAGAACGGTGCCTCTTCGATTTTTGAGAGAGCAATCCTACTGGGAGTCTGGCTCTTGAGATTCGGAGAGCAGTGTCTCTTCGTTTTTTGAGAAATTAATCATGTTGGGAGTCTGGCTCTCGAGATTCGGAGAACGGTGCCTCTTCGATTTTGGAGCAAGCAATCTTGTTGGGAGTGTTTTCTCGAAAGTGAGTAAAGGTAGGGCATGTTTGCTAGTCTACCTTGCCACGGAGCATAGAGGTTGACACACAGGGACTTTCCAATTATCCAGCAGTGGTGCTGTTCCTTTACCCTTGTGGGTAATAATATGATAGCTAGACCTTCAAAATTTATGTGTCTAAACTTTGTTAGTGCTGTTTCTTTGCTATTCTTTTACCCTTCTTGGTCATAGCGATGTAGTGGGAGCTGCAAGCTTCACGTGTCTAAACTTTGTCAGAGATCTTTGGCAAAGTTATCTGTGGTACCCCTGAGCTAATGGTGCGTGTGAAAAGTGGATGATTGAACAGTAAGATTCACATGCTTTCTACTTTACCAGAAATCTTCAACAGAATGCCCGTAATTTCAGCAAAGCTGAGTGTGCATGTGACAAGTGCTGACAAGGCTGAAAAGTGCCTCTTCGATTTCTGAGATCGGCCCTCGTGGTCTTTGAGCATCCCAACTTTTGAGAAAGCAAGCCTCTTCGATTTCTGAGATCGATCTTCGTGGTCTTTGAGCAGCTCAGCTTTTGAGAAAGCAAACGCCTCTTCGATTTCTGAGATCGGCCCTCGTGGTCTCTGAGCAGCCCAGCTTTTGAGAAAGCAAACTCCTCTTCGATTTCTGAGCAGACGCCTCTTCGATTTCTGAAGCTCCGTCGAGTGCAGATTTTTATAGAGGCTGGCATTAAGTTTCAAAGCACACTTGAATCTTCACCAGTAGAAGCTCCCTTCTTGCACTTCTAAGATCTTGATTTGTCTGACCTCTTCTCTCTTCAACACCTTTGAAAATGTCTGGCCCCTCCGACCGTCGTTTTGACTTGAACCTTGTTGAAGAGGCAGCCACGCCTTCTCCAGACAACATATGGCGCCCATCCTTCTTATCCCTTACTGGTCCTCTTACCGTTGGGGATTCCGTGATGAAGAATGATATGACCGCTGCGGTGGTGGCCAGGAACCTTCTCACTCCCAAAGATAACAGACTACTTTCCAAACGGTCTGATGAATTGGCTGTTAAGGATTCTCTGGCTCTGAGTATTCAGTGTGCAGGTTCTGTGTCTAATATGGCCCAACGCCTATTTGCTCGAACCCGCCAAGTTGAATCATTGGCGGCTGAAGTGATGAGTCTCAAACAGGAGATTAGAGGGCTTAAGCATGAGAATAAACAGTTGCACCGGCTCGCACATAACTATGCTACAAACATGAAGAGGAAGCTTGACCAGATGAAGGAATCTGATGGTCAGGTTTTACTTGATCATCAGCGGTTTGTGGGTTTGTTCCAAAGGCATTTATTGCCTTCGTCTTCTGGGGCTGTAGCGCATAATGAAGCTCCAAATGATCAACCTCCGATGCCTCTTCCTTCTAGGGTTCTGTCCAATACTAAGGCTTCGAATGATCCCCCTCCGATGCCTTCTCTTTCTGGGGCTCTACCGACTGCTGAGACTTCTCCTAAGCAACCTTTGTGAAGGCTCCCTCTTGTTTGTTTATTTTGACTCATGTATATGTACATATTTGTAACTTATCGGAGATATCAATAAATAAGCTTTGCTTCATTTCCAACGTATTGTGTTAAATACACCAAAGTTTTCTTCACTGAGTGGGGTCGGCTATATGAATCTTAGAACGTCATTGTGCTCGGTCCTGTGTCATGTCTTTCGTTAGATCCAAATACTCTAAGTCTTTTCTTAGAGTCTCTTCCAAAGTTTTCCTAGGTCTTCCTCTACCCCTTCGGCCCTGAACCTCTGTCCCGTAGTCGCATCTTCTAACCGGAGCGTCAGTAGGCCTTCTTTGCACATGTCCAAACCACCGTAACCGATATATATATCTTAAAGTAAAAAAAAATATTGAAACCTTCAACACCACTGCTTGTATTCGTGTTGACTTCACTGCATAGTCAATGCAAACAATGGCTGCAGGACGTTCACAATGTTGAAACAATATATAACTGTTCTCCTGAGCAACAACAATATTGAATGTTTTCGTGTTGACTTCACTGCATAGTCAATGCAGTGCCTCACAGTTGAAAATTCACAAATACATCTATATTTAGAAAACAATTTTGTGCGAGCAAGTATGTACATGTGTTTGTGAGTGGAAAACGAAAGAACCCAGCTTCTCTGACAAAGTAGAGGTGCCTAAAATTAGCATGTGGAGTCGTGGCAAAAGCTTTTATGTGAAAAAACTTCTGCACACAAAAAGCTGAAGAATTTCTTACGAGTCATATCCTTCATCCAGACGAATTGTAACCTCAAAGTTCATCAGCTGATCCTTGCCATTAGGAAATGAAATGCTACAAGTTTTTGCAAGATTCAGCTCAGATATATCTGCATCAGATCCCACAAAAAGTGGTTCTTTTTTAATAAATGGTGGCCACATTTAGGAAAACAACACAACTCCAAAAAGCCAGTAAACACAACATCGAACTAGTTTAAAACCCTTTCTCCTTTAACAAAATTACAGATTTAAATAATGACTGATTCTAGCACCAATTTATAAAATGGCAATCAAGAATGCTCGAAAATTCAATTGCCACTCATTTTTTGAAACTTTTGTAGTCAAAATGAAATTATCTCAACTACGTATATCTACCTGACATGAAAAAAGATACAAACCTAAGCATTCCAGGGGTTATTCATTTGCTAAAAACTGTTACGTTTTAGAATTGACTTAAGGCTCCGCCGACCTGAGAACCCTTTAATCAAATTTTACAGCGTCACTAAGGACCAAGAACAATGTCCTATCTCACTGTTCAATACTACTCATAAGCACCCTCGATTAGAAATTTAATTCCAGTCAACACAACCATCTGACTGCTTTGATCCATACTGTCTAAAAACCAACAAATTGTTTCTGGAATCCGAAATCAAGGGCAAGCGAAAACTAGACGATTAATTAAAATGTAAAAGTTATAATCATAAATCAAACATCTCAAAGGATGTGATCATTAGAGAGAATGCAAACCTCCATGAAGATGTAATTCCCCAGCAGATTGCTTCTTCACAGGTGACGCACCATTCGCATTTTCAGCAAGTTCTCTTTGCTTTTCCTTTACTTTGAATAGCCTAATCATATCTCCTGAAAAAGTGAAAAATAACACAATTATCCTAAAAGTCCTAAAGCGATTATATATTTGTGCTGCATAACAACAATCATGCTGGTCGACCAAAGCAAGCAGATCGATACACTGAAATTTCATGTGGAAACCTCGAAAATAACCAAACGAACATTAAATTTACTCCTTTCTATAAGACCCTTTTCAAATTAACACCACTTCTCTACAAAAATCAAATAAACAAGCATCATAAATTGCTAAAAGGGAAACAAAAATTCAAAATCTTGCTCAAAAGGAACAAGAACAACCAAGAACTAAAACCCAATAAACCCCAAATATTTACAGACATAATCATCAACCAATCAGATTCCAAAAACGAAGAAATCTCAATACTTTAAGCATCTGCTGATTGGATTTCCTGGAAAAGATAGCAAAGCAACAGAAAGAAAGAAACTTGCAGACATATACATACATCTATATAATATACGTAAAGTATATTGTTGAGATGAGTAGATGCTGACCTGCTAGAGAAGAACCTGCAGAGAATTGCAGATGATTAGTGGTGAAACAGAATTGGTGCTGAGCAGAATCGGTAGACTTGATGAATATGACGCAAAAATGTCAAGAACTGAAAAGACTACATCTTGCCAAGATTTTGATTCCTACAGAATTATAAGAGATGTTTTTAATATTTATAAAGATCTAATCTTAATCAATCTTTTGATTACAAGCGATCTTCTTCTCTAATATACACGAGGAGAAGGCGAAAGATTTGCATCCGAAACATAATGAATTGAAGAAGAATGCCCAAACAAACAAGACAATTCACTACTTGTTAACTTTAATCATATCATCTTAAACCTTAATTATAAATAAATAAAGTAATCAAAGTCCTTATCCTACTCTAAAAACCCTAACACAAATGTCAAGAACGCTATATCATGAAAAAGACTACATCTTGCCAAAATTTTAATTCCTCCAAATTATAAGAGATGTTTTTAATATTTATAAAGATCTAATTCACACGGCTTGATCTCGATGTCCTCGGGACATCGGGTTGGTCACATGCTGGCCAACACCCGAAGGGTGACGAAAGCCATTTAATCAATGTCAATGCTAAGAACATGTAAAACATGCATACAAATTGGGACTATTAGTGCACTAGAAAGTAAAACACAAAACTAAAGTTCAACTGCCAACAATGAATTAACAAGATAATGTAGGACACGTTCAGAACATACATCTAATACAGAGTACAAGTGGAAATTTAAGATAGAGAAGTACTATTATAGTAGATGCCGAAGCAAAGAGAATATAGCACGATATCATTGGTAGGGGAATGCCTCGTAACTCGGATCGTATTCCTCGTTCCTATGTCCTAAAGGGGGCGCAAAACAAAAATGACTGGACCAAGTTGATATAGATATAATAAAAAAGTTATCAACATACTAACCCCTAGGTTTTATTAAAACTCAAATAACATGATCAAAAAATAGGGTTTCTAAAACCTAGCATGTCATGCAATGTCTCAAAACATATCTCATATATAGTAATCGCTAGTGAATGTCTAATCTCACTCCAGGCCCCATGCCAGCTCCCCGTCCTTATGTCAATTGCCAGAGGAAAATCACATTCAGGTCCCATGCCAGCTTCCTATGTCTCTCAGCCCGTAGCTAGAGATTATTTCTTCAGGCCCTATGCCAACACCATAACCTCGCCTGTGACGGAATCTATCCCTCGCCCCATAACGGAATAGGGACCACTAGGTAAGTACAAAACCATTGAACATACATATATTTGAAAAACAACTTCATAGTATAAAGTCATCCATTATCTATACAATAAAGAGGTGTTCGAAAAATGTTCTAAATATTATATCGTCATCCATCAGATATTCTATAAAGAACACGAGTTATAGAAAAAATAGTAATAATTCAAACTATCCTCAATAAGCATGTTATCTTATAAAACATAATCATTAAATCTTTCTTTTCTTGTATGCATTACTACTGTTAAAACATGTATTTTTAGAAGGGGTCCACTCACTGTACACCAATAGTGCTAAGTCGTGCCTAAAGGAATAATGGAACTGTCGCTATTAATTGCACCTAAGCACATAAAGAGTACAATTAATAAAACTATACTCAAACGATTGAATTTGGGAAAACAAACTTAAAAAAGGGATCCAGGACATCGAAATTAGCCTAAGAAGGGTCGAAACCTGAAAAAGTCAACGTTAACCGAGTTAACGGTCATACTGAGTTCGGGTCAAGGGGTCAAATCAGGTCAACCTGGTCAGACCGGTTTAGGGTCAGATTCAGGTTGGGATTAGGTTTCAGGGTTTTGGGTCTTGGGCCCAATAGGTTAAGCTAGTCCTCTATGGGTTAGGGTTTTAAAGGGTAACGGGCCGGAGGCCCAATTTGGATGGCTCTAAGGCCTGCCTTTCTCTGGATTCTAAAGGGCTGAAAGCCCTGGGTTGCACACACACACGGGCCTGGGCTTGAAAGCTTGGCCCAACAAAGGTTTTGGGTTTTTAGAAAATAAATAAATAAATAAAAAGAAAAGGGTTTTGGGTTTATGGCTCACGGGCCGAAACCCAAGTTCCACACATGGCCCGAAGGCCTGAAAGGCAAGGGTTTGGGCTTAGGTGTAGGCCCCAAAGGCCTTGGGTTCTTGTTCCTTGCTAGAGAAGGAGGCCATAGCTTCCTAGCTCCGGTCGACGCCACAATTAACAACCTAGAGGTGCGATCTAGGTATGAAAACAAAGTACAAGACGGAAGGAAGGGGTTTATACCTATGATTCGCCGTGAAGAGGATCGGGGGTGACCAGAAACTGGGCTCGAGCATCACGACTCGCCAAGGGTTCTTTATGCTCCAGTGCTTCACCGAGTTTCACTGAGAGGTGAGGGAGAGTGAGAGGGAGACAACGAGAGTGGTGGTGATGTTGCGCCGTCGTCGGGGGGTTCGATTGGGTCTCGGGTGTGCATGGGTGGGTGGCGTGGGTTCAATCGGGAAAGGAGAGTCCGAGAGAGAGAGTTAAAGAGAGAGAAGAGTGAACTGAGAGACTGAGAGAAAGGGAGAGAGAGAGAAAACTAATCATGGTGGTGTTGCCGTCGTTATTGTCGTGTGGGTGATTGCATGGGTGTGTGGATGTGTAAGCTACCCTCGCTAGGGGAGGGTTGGGTGCAGCTAGAGGAAGAAGGAGAGAACTGTGAGGGAGAGAGAGATGCGTCTACAAAAAAAAGGGAATAGGGAGCACAAATCAGAGGGTGGGCTCCTTGGGCTCACCAATTAAGATCCATAAACAATTTTTTTTTTTAAATAAAAACCCAAAATTTGGTAAAATTACAAGCCAAAATTGGAGTTTTACACTAATTCTAATTAGTCTTTTGATTATAAGCGATCTTCTACACTAATATACATGAAGGAAAGGAAGATTTGCATTCGTAGTGCAATGAATTGAAAAAAAATCCTAAATACCAGAATGATCCACTACTTGTTACCCAAATAATCTTAAACCTTAATAATAAATAAGGGTAAAAGACTGTTTACTACCCTTATATTTCGTGGTTTTCAACATTTAGTACATCAAATTTTTTTTCGTCCCAGAGTCATACCTAAAGTGTAAATTTTGGGACAGTCTCATACATCCGTTAGTCAAACTGTTAAATCTGTCGTTAATTGTGACGTGGCGCCCATGTGGACAATGACTGGGCGCCATGTGTCAGCCACGTTTTTTTTTTCCTTCTTTCTTCTTTCTTCTTTCTTCTTCTTCCTCTAACTGCAACTTTTTTTTTTCTTCCTCCTTCTCCTTCTTCCTTCCTCCTTCTTCCTTCCCCTTTTTCTCCGTCTTCTCCTTCTTCCTTCTTCTTCCTTCTCCCTTCTCCTTCTCCTTCTTCTTCCTCCGAATCTGGGGAAGTTTTTTTTTTCCTTCTTCCTCCTCCTTCCTCCTTCTTCCTTCTCCTTCCTCTTTCTTCCTTCCTCTTCTTCTTCTTCTTCATCCGAATCTGCCCAGATTCGGTTTTTTTTCTTTTCTTCCTTCTTCTTCTCCTTCTTCCTTCTTCCTTCTTCCCTCCCCTTCTTCTCTTTCTTCCTTCTTCTTCCTCCGAATCTAGGGAAGATGAAGGTTTTTTTTTCTTTTTTTTGAGGAAGATGAAGAAGAAGGAAGAAGGAAGAAGGAGAAGAAGGGGAAGGAAGAAGGAGGAAGGAAGAAGAAAAAAAAAGTTGTAGTTGGAGGAGGAGGAAGAAGAAGAAGGAGAAGAAGAAGAAGAAAAAGCACCACGTCACAATTAACGGCACGTCACAATTAATGGCAGATTTAACAGTTTGACTAACGAATGTATGAGATTGTCCCAAAATTTACACTTTAGGTATGACTCTGAGACAAAAAAAACTTGATGTACTAAATGTTGAAAACCATGAAACATAAAATTTACACTTTAGGTATGACTCTGAGACAAAAAAAACTTGATGTACTAAATGTTGAAAACCATGAAACATGAGGGTAGTAAACAGTCTTTTACCCAATAAATAAATAAAGTAATCATAATCCTTCTTTATCCTACCAAACAAACCCTAACACACAAAATATCACAAATAGCCTAACACAATAATATAACAGTCAACTAATCTCGTCTAATCTGTCTCTACAAAAAAAAAATAATAATAATAATAATTTGGTCAAACTTTCATTGTCCCCTCAAGCTTTCAGGCGATGCTTGTTTGTGCTATTTCCTATTTACATACAATATTTGACATTGTTTTCACGTAGGAAGGTGTTACGCAGTTTTCAGTCGTTTGATTTGATTTATACATTGGACTTGGGTTGGACTAAAGATTGAATAACGACGCAGTCTTAAGTCATCTTATGATTAAAAAGAATATTTTTTATTACTCGACGTCAATTATGTGAAGAAAAAGAAAATGACG
The DNA here is from genome assembly GCF_042453785.1 of Malus domestica. Classification (NCBI taxonomy): domain Eukaryota; kingdom Viridiplantae; phylum Streptophyta; class Magnoliopsida; order Rosales; family Rosaceae; genus Malus; species Malus domestica. The sequence continues at coordinate 22,812,376 of NC_091675.1, forward strand.
TATGATTTTATTATGTATGATTAAGAAATGCTATATCTTTTATTAGAAACTTGACTAGGTTTTCATTTAATATTTCAGAAATTTGGATTCCCCCCCTAAATGAAGTAACGAACCTCGTAAGCATTGTATAGGTAGTTTCATTTGTGACTCGTTAGTCATTACCTACCATTACCCAGTACCAGGAAACAACAATGTTTTATTTTTCTAATCTTCCCGTCTTTTCAAACAATGTCACTATATCCTACGGCCGTCCTGGTGAATTGAGTTTGACATACTTTTGCCTTCTTCATTAGTGTAAACTTTTTAGACATGGTACTTTATTAGCACTAGGCAAATTTGAGTGCAAAAGATTTAGACTCGTAACTACGTACATGCCCTAGCTATTTGATACTAGATATTTCTCTTTTTCCAATGTCTGCATCTTAAAAATTGATATGCTCTATTATTAATGCTATTTTGTATCCTACGCTTCTTTTATTAATAACTAATTCAAAAATTATTTTTGTAACAGTGAGTAATAACCTCCTTATAATAATAAAATTGATTTGGTCCAAAATTACCATAAAAAGGTTTTATTGTACCTTGTCAGATGTCACCAACATTGACACACCCAACTCCTATTTCTTTCACCTAAATCAGGTCATTTTCTAGTTACTGTACTGATGTACTTGTGGTCATCCATGGCAGCTACACTCAATATTCTTGATCATTTTTGCATGCTCGTGTAGTTGTCATGATGCAAGGGACACACTGAAGCCAGGGGACACTCTCAATTCCTCAAGTTTGTTAGTGTCTGCATCTGGGAAGTTCAGTTTGGGTTTCTATGTGTATAACAACGGGTCGACAAACACCAGCTATCTAGCAGTCCAGGGCAGCAATCAAGGTCTAAACAGAGCGTGGATTGGCAACAGAGACACACCTATTCCATATGCTTCATCCCCAGTTCCCACCGTAGACACCAATAACACTTTGAAAATTACTTACCAAGGTGGAGACCCTATTGTTCTTTACTCCCCTACCAGTAGTACTAGTTCTGTTGAGGCTACCATTTTGGATTCTGGCAATTTTGTACTACAAGAAGTGAGTTCAGTCAATGGATCAACCAACGGGGTTTTGTGGCAGAGTTTTGATCATCCTACGGACACGTTTATACCAGGCATGAAATTGGGTGTTGATCTTACAAATGGGAAAAATTGGTCTCTTTTATCTTGGGCTACAAGCTACAATCCTGCACCAGGGCTTTTCAGCCTCGATTGGGACCCAAAGGAACACGAATTGAGAATCAAGCAAGGTGGAGTGGTTTATTGGACTAGTGGGGTGTTTGAAGATGGGAAATTTAAATTTATTTTGCCTGATGTGTCCAAGCAGAAGTACAATTTTAGCATAGTTTCAAACGCAAATGAAGACTACCTCACTTACACTGCTGCAGGTGATCCAAGTGATCTAGCACCAGAATGGGTCCTATATGGTAGGGGAACACTTAATGAGTATGGTGCAAAGGTTGATATTGCAGAAGCACAAAACTGCGATGGCTATAACATGGTTGGAGGGTGCGTGAGAAGACCAATGAATTGTACGGCAAAACTTGGTGATGGGTTTGTTGACAGAAGCGGTCACTTCAACATCAGCCATTCGAGTAATACTTCAGAACCCCCCAACTGGTTTGGTACTGGTACTGAGGATTGTAAGGCCACTTGTTGGCAAAATTGTGTGTGCATTGGTTTCGACCTTCCATAAGGTAACCAGACTACTGCTGCAGGATGTCGATTTTGGCGTGTAGGCACTCAGTTCATTGATGACCCTATCGGATTCACTCCTGCAAGAAGTGGTTTTGTTTTGTCAGGATCTACACCAGGAAAAACCCAAAAAAATGGCAAGTCTAGTTATATACTAATATCTTAGCTTACAAAGAAATTCACTAGAAATTTCTTTCGCCTTATATAAAACTAAATATGTACTTAATTAATTGTTACATTGTACATGCAGGAAACTCCGCCTATGTAAGTTTATCTTACATTGCCGGTCCCAAACCCGGATAAAGGAGGAGGGGGAGGGCGTCAGGTAGTCGACAGCCGGCACTCCACAGTTACGTCGAATCCTTATGACAATGAATCCAGAACGAAATCGCGCTAAAGCTAGGACGTCACCCGTAAGTGGCGCGCTGTGTGGCCCGATCACAGTGATAAGTGAGCAAGGGTCGCTGTATCTCCATCGGCACCCGGATGCAGTGTTAAATGAGCAAGGGGGCCATAGAAACTTCTTTTCGAACGACTCCACTCAAAGTTGTTTGGGAGCATATGCTCCTATCAACTTTACACAGGACACACAAAAGAAGTACTTTGATCCTATTAGACGGGGATGGTGAAGAAGCTAGGACAGAAGGGTAGATTTCAAGAAAGTAGAATGTGTTTAGGAACGTGGAATATAGGAACCTTAACGGGAAAATCTATGAAAGTAGTGGAAGTTATGGAGAGGAGAAGGATAAATATTATGTGCCTACAAGAAACTAAGTGGGTTGGTCTTAAGGCAAAGGATATAGAAAACTCAGGGTTTAAGCTTTGGTATTCGGGCACAAATAGAACGAGAAACGGTGTTGGCATCATTGTGGACAAAACCTTGACACAAGATGTTGTAGATGTCAAGAGGGTAGGAGATAGAATCATAACAATCAAGATTGTAATAGGACAAGAACTCATCAATGTGATTAGTGCGTACGCACCTCAAGTAGGGTTGGATACGAGTTCGAAGGAGAAATTTTGGGAAGACCTTGGAGACTTGGTGCAAGGAATTGCTCAGACGGAGAAGTTATTTATAGGAGGAGATTTAAATGGACACGTGGGCAGGGAGACAGGCAACTATGAAGGTTTTCATGGTGGCCATGGTTTTGGGGAGAGAAATGAGGATGGGGAAGCTAGCTTGGATTTTGCAATGGCATATGATCTCTTCTTAGCCAACACCTTCTTTAAGAAGAGAGAAGAACATGTGATCACCTACAAGAGTGGGTCGTCAAAAACACAAATAGATTTTCTTCTAATGAGGAAAGGGGGTCGTATAACTTGTAAGGATTGCAAATTTATACCGGGGGAGAGCTTGGCTAATCAACATCGCTTGTTGGTGATGGATGTACATATCAAAAGAGTGAGAAAAAAGAACAAGACTTGGAAGTGCCCAAAGACTAGATGGTGGAATCTAAAAGGAGAAAAACAAGTCATTTTCAAAGAGCAAGTAATCACCCAGTGTGTGTGGGATAGAGAGGGGGAAGCTAGCCAAATATGGGATTCCATGGCTAGCTGTATCCGAAAAGTAGCAAAAGAGGTATTAGGAGAGTCCAAGGGCTTTGCTCCACACTAAAAGGAATCTTGGTGGTGGAATGAGGAGGTACAAACAAAGGTGAAGGCTAAGAATGAATGTTGTAAAGCCTTATACAAGGATAGGACCGATGAAAATGGTGAAAGGTATAGAAGAGCGAAGCAAGAGGCGAAGAAAGCTGTGAGAGAAGCTAAGTTAGTGGCTTATGACGATATGTATAAGCGACTAGATACCAAAGAAGGAGAGTTGGATATCTATAAACTAGCTAGAGTAAGGGAAAAGAAGACAAGGGACCTAAACCAAGTGAGGTGCATCAAGGATGAGGATGGAAAGGTTCTTGCTACAGAGAACGCGGTCAAAGACAGATGGAGAGGTTATTTTCATAATCTTTTCAATGAAGGACATGAAAGGAGTACTCCTTTAGGGGAGTTGAGTAACTCAGAAGAGTGTAGAAACTACTCATTTTATCGTCGAATCAGGAAGGAAGAAGTGGTTGTAGCTTTGAAGAAGATGAAGCATAGAAAAGCAGTGGGCCCAGACGATATACCGATTGAAGTGTGGAAAGCCTTGGGAGAAACATGTATAGCATGACTCACTGACCTTTTCAATAGGATTTTGAAAATGAAGAAGATGCCAAACGAGTGGCGAAAGAGCACCTTGGTGCCTATTTACAAGAATAAGGGCGACGTACAAAATTGCATGAACTATAGGGGTATTAAGCTAATGAGTCATACAATGAAGCTCTGGGAGAGAGTCATTGAGCATAGATTGAGGCAAGAGACACGGGTTTCGGACAACCAATTCGGGTTCATGCCAGGGTACTTAACCATGGAGGCAATCTATCTCTTACGAAGATTGATGGAAAGATATAGAGATGGGAAAAAGGATTTACACATGATCTTTATAGATTTGGAAAAAGTGTATGATAGGGTCCCAAGAGACATTCTTTGGAGGATTTTAGAGAAGAAATGAGTACGAGTAGCATATATCCAAGCTATAAAGGATATGTATGAAGGAGCAAAGACTGCCGTAAGAACTCATGAAGGACAAACCGAAAGCTTCCCCATAACTGTAGGATTACATCAAGGCTCATCCTTAAGTCCTTACCTTTTTGCGTTGGTAATGGATGAGTTAACAGGACATATTCAAGATATATTCCTTGGTGTATGCTTTTCGCAGACGATATAGTGTTGATAGATGAAACTCAGGAAGGGGTAAATGCGAAGCTTAACCTTTGGAGAGAAGTGTTAGAATCTAAAGGTCTTCGCCTAAGCCGATCAAAGACAGAATATATGGAGTGCAAGTTCAGTGCAAATGGAGGCCAAAATGAGTTAGGGGTGAGGATCGGAGATCAGGAAATACCAAAGAGCGACCGTTTTCGCTACCTAGGATCTATCTTGCAAAAGAACGAAGAATTAGATGGAGATCTCAACCATAGAATACAAGCTGGATGGATGAAGTGGAAGAGTGCATCCGGCGTGTTGTGTGATCGTCGTATGCCACTGAAGCTTAAGGGAAAATTTTATAGGACTGCAATAAGGCCAGCGATGCTGTATGGCACAGAATGTTGGGCGGTGAAGCACCAACACGTACACAAAATGGGTGTAGCGGAGATGAGGATGCTTCGTTGGATGTGTGGGCACACGAGAAAGGATAAGATTAGGAATGAGGATATCCGAGGTAAAGTAGGAGTAGCCGAAATTGAAGGAAAACTGAGAGAAAATCGGTTACGGTGGTTTGGACATGTGCAAAGAAAGCCTACTGACGCTCCGGTTATACGATGCGACTACGGGACAGAGGTTCAGGGCCGAAGGGGTAGAGGAAGACCTAGGAAAACTTTGGAAGAGACTTTAAGAAAAGACTTAGAGTACTTGGATCTAACGGAGGACATGACACAGGATCGAGCACAATGGCGTTCTAAGATTCATATAGCCGACCTGACTCAGTGACTTGGATTTTTCAAGTCTCCAATCGAGAAGTTTTCTCCACTCGGGAAATTAAGGGAACACTACCTCAACCTACATGCTCCACTCACAAAGCTTCAACATACAAGCTTCAACATACAAGCTTCAACAAAAGAAAAATTCAAAGAACTTAGTGAAGAAGGCTTTGGTGTATTTAACACAATACGTTGAAATGAAATAAAGCTTATTTATTGATATCTTTAAAAAGTTACAAATATGTACATATACACGAGTCAAAATAAACAAACAAAAGGGAGCCTTCACAAAGGTTGCTTAGGAGAAGTCTCAGCAGTCGGCAGAGCCTCAGAAAGAGAAGGCACCGGAGGGGGATCATTCGGAGCCTTAGTACTGGACAGCACCCTAGAAGGAGGAGGTATCAGAGGTTGATCATTAGGAGCTTCATTATGCGGTACAGCCCCAGAAGACGAAGGCAATAAATGCCTTTGGAACAAACCCACAAACTTTTGATGATCATGTAAAATCTGACCATCAGATTCCTTCATCTGGTCAAGCTTCCTCTTCATGTTTGTAGCATAGTCATGAGCGAGTCGGTGCAACTGTTTATTCTCATGCTTAAGCCCTCTAATCTCCTGTTTGAGACTCATCACTTCAGCCGCCAATGATTCAACTTGGCGGGTTCGAGCAAATAGGCGTTGGGCCATATTAGACACAGAACCTGCACACTGAACACTGAGAGCCAGAGAATCCTTAACAGCCAACTCATCAGACCGTTTGGAAAGTAGTCTGTTATCTTTGGGAGTGAGAAGGTTCCTGGCCACCACCGCAGCGGTCATATCATTCTTCATCACGGAATCCCCAACGATAAGAGGACCAGTAGGGGATAAGAAGGATGGGCGCCATATGTTGTCTGGAGAAGGCGTGGCTGCCTCTTCAACAAGGTTCAAGTCAAAACGACGGTCGGAGGGGCCAGACATTTTCAAAGGTGTTGAAGAGAAAAGAGGTCGGACAAATCAAGATCTTAGAAATGCAAGAAAGGAGCTTCTACTGGTGGAGATTCAAGTGTGCTTTGGAACTTAATACCAGCCTCTATAAAAATCCACACTCGATGGAGCTTCAGAAATCGAAGAGGCGCTTGCTCAAAAATCGAAAAGGTGTTTGCTTTCTCAAAAACTGGGCTGCTCAGAGACCACGAGGGCCGATCTCAGGAATCGAAGAGGCGTTTGCTTTCTCAAAAGCTGGGCTGCTCAAAGACCACGAAGGTCGATCGTAGAAATCGAAGAGGCGCTTGCTTTCTCAAAAGCTGGGCTGCTCAGAGACCACGATGGCCGATCTCAAAAATCGAAAAGGCACCTGCTTTTTCAGCCTTGTCAGCACCTGTCACATGCACACTCAACTTTGTGGAAATTACGGGCATTTTGTCGAAGAATTCTAGTGAAGTAGAAAGCACGTGAATGTTACTGTTCAATCATTCACTTTCCACACGCAACATCAGCTCACGGGTACCACATATAACTTTGCTAAAAATCTCTGACAAAGTTTAAACACGTGAAGCTTGCAGCTCCCATTACATCGCTATGACCAAGAAGGGTAAAAGAATAGCAAAGAAACAGCACTAACAAAGTTTATACACATAAATTTTGAAGGTCTAGCTACCATATTATTACCCACAAGGGTAAAGGAACAGGACCATTGCTGGATAATTGGAAAGTCCCTGTGGGTCAACCTCTGTGCTCCGTGGCAAGGTAGACTAGCAAACAGGCCTAACCTTTACTCACATTCGAGAAAACACTCCAAACAAGATTGCTTGCTTCAAGATCAAAGGGGCACCGTCCTCCGAATCTCGAGAGCCAGACTCCCAACATGATTACTTTCTCAAAAAGCGACGAGACACCGTTCTCTGAATCTCGAGAGCCAGACTCCTAGCAGGATTACTTTCTCAAAAATCGAAGAGGCACCGTTCTCCGAATCTCGAGAGACAGATCCCCGACAGGATTGCTTGTTCGAAAACCGAAGAGGCACTGCTTTCTCAACTTCGAGAGCCCCTTAGATAAAGCTTGTCTGTAATCCTCACATCGCTTTTCAACTTCGAGAGCCAGATCTCCTTGGATAAAGCTTGTCTGTAATCTTCACACGTAACATCAGCTTTCCAGATACCACAGACCACTTTTTCAAAGTGCTCTGACAGAGTTAAAACACGTGAAGCTGGCAGCTCCCACTACCGTGCTATGACCAAGCAGGGTAAAAGAATAGTATTACTCCTTATTAGGGAGACTCCTATATATGTCGACCTCCATCCTCAACGGACAGGCAGACCTGCAAAAATGCTCAACCCTTCTTCATATGTGAGAGGGCACTCCCAACGAAGCCTCTCGAAATACTCAGCTTTCTTTCCCCCCGAGAATACCTCTGCAAACAAGCTACACTAGAGCAAGAATATCTCATATCATCAGGGTTAAAAGCAAGAGTATCCCATATCATGCTTTTTCCCTGTCTTTTCTTTTGGCCTTGTTCTTACCTGCAAGACAAGGAGAAAGAGAGCAATCAGTCAGCACTTGGAATCAAGCTTCCAGTTCGGAACTGATTGCCTGGAACCCCATTGCTCTCGAGTACTCATCTTCAACATCTTATGCTTCCCGAGAAGATACCACATCTGCCTGAGGAAAAAATAGGGCAAGTGAGAAGGATACAAGGAAGCATGTGGAGACAAGCGCAACAGAACACGTGCCGATACATCCACTACTTTGTCAACAGCAAAAGTATCCCATATCAGCAGGGTCGAACGTACTCTAGATTTGATGGACTTGTTTTGACCCTCAAATTCTTCAGTCCGCCTTATACTCTGGCGGACAAGAAAACCCTCCAGCCTAGTTCAAGAATAAGCCTGTGGAAAGTTACTTCTTCAAAAGCAAAAGTATCTCATATCACCTTTTCTCCTTTTCTTCTCTTTATCCTTTATGCTACCTGCACGATAAGGAGAAGGATAACAATCAGCCGGAACTCGAAATCAAACTTCTGATCTGGGACTGATTGCTTGGAGCTTTGATTGCTTACCTTGTCTGTCACCTCTTTCAGCAGATCCCCTAGCTCGGCGACTTGGGGGACTCCTACTACATGGTTTGTATCGCGCTTGAGCCTGAAACTACAAGTAAGCGTCAAGTGAAATTGATACATTACCTTGTGCATCTCCACCAGTTAAAGATACCACCCCTGGAGGGAGGAAGAGTACTTCCAAAGAAGATGCCACATCTACCTATGAGACAGATAAGGCAAGTGAAGACGATACCACACTTCGGTACTTAAAAGTTTCGTGATTACGAGATCATTCTTCCACAATATTTCCTAATATCATTTGTACTAAATCATTCACTTGTACTCACTAAAGGAGAGCTTGAACCTATATACTGTGTAAACCCTTCACAATTAATGAGAACTCCTTTACTCCGTGGACGTAGCCAATCTGGGTGAACCACGTACATCTTGTGTTTGCTTCATGTCTCTATCCATTTACATACTTATCCACACTAATGACCGGAGCAATCTAGCGAAGATCACAAACTTAATATTTAAGATGATATTCTTTGGTGTATGCTTTTCGCAAACGATATAGTGTTGATAGATGAAACGCATGAAGGGGTAAACGCGAAGCTTAACCTTTGGAGAGAAGTGTTGGAATCTAAAGGTCCTCGCCTAAGCCGATCAAAGACAGAATATATGGAGTGCAAGTTCAGTGCAAACGGAGGCCAAAATGAGTTAGGGGTGAGGATCGGAGATCAGGAAATACCAAAGAGCGACCGTTTTCGCTACCTAGGATCTATCTTGCAAAAAAACGGAGAATTTGATGGAGATCTCACCCATAGAATACAAGCTGGATGGATGAAGTGGAAGAGTGCATCCGGCGTGTTGTGTGACTGTCGTAGGCCACTGAAGCTCATGGGAAAATTTTATAGGACGGCAAGAAGGCCGGCAATGCTGTATGGCATAGAATGTTGGCCGGTGAAGCATCAACACGTAGGTGTAGTGGATATGAGGATGCTTCGTTGGATGTGTGGGCACACGAGAAAGGATAAGATTAGGAATGAGGATATCCGAGGTAAAGTAGGAGTAGCCGAAATCGAAGGAAAGAGGAGAGAAAATCGGTTACGGTGGTTTGGACATGTGCAAACAAGGCCTACTGACGCTCCTGTTCGAAGATGTGACCACGGGACCGAGGTTCAGGGCCGAAGGGGTATAGGAAGACCTAGGAAAAATTTGGAAGAGACCCTAAGAAAAGACTTAGAGTACTTGGATCTAACGGAGGACATGACACAAAACCGAGCGCAATGGCGTTCTAGGATTCATATAGCCGACCCCACTTAGTGGGAAAAGGCTTTGTTGTTGTTGTTGTTGTATTGTACATGCAGGACGTAAGTGGTTATGGATTAGCATTGCTATTGCTGCTGCTCTACTGGTAATGGTGTTTTGCATCTTTACCTATCTAAGAACAAGAAAAATATTTTCGGGTATGTTCTTTAATCCTAAAGTGCACTTGTTAGACAGAATTTCAGATGCTTGACAACTTCCAGATTGAAATTTGACATCCAACACTAAACTAAATAGGTGGGATACAGAACCAATCGTTTAGTATCATGGGAAAACATGATTTAAGCGTATTTACTTATGACACCGTCTTGGCTGCCACTTCCAACTTCTCAGAAGAAAACAAGCTCGGACAAGGGGGATTTGGACCTGTTTATAAGGTAAGGCCTTGTAATAATAAATTCTTTATGAAACATTTGAGAATATTATGGAAAATCAATTCAGGGAAAATTGGAAACGGAAGAAGACATAGCTGTGAAGAAACTTTCAAAGTGTTCCGGACAAGGAACTTCAGAGTTTAAGAATGAATTGATACTCATACATGAACTCCGACATACAAACCTTGTTAAGCTCTTCGGATTTTGCATTCATGAAGAAGAGAGGATGTTGATATATGAGTACATGCCAAACAAAAGCTTGGACCACTTTTTATATTGTTGGGAATCAACATTACTTTACGTACTTTATTTTATTTGTTCAGTTTGTTATCTGTGTGTCAAAATATTCTTACTTAACTTTCTCTGTACTGCACAGATCCAATCAGAGGTGCGCTCCTAGATTGGAAGAAGCGTCTCAATATAATTGAAGGAATCACTCAAGGATTGCTTTCTTGCACAAATACGCGGGAACGAAAGTGATCCATAGAGATTTGAAAGCTAGTAACATACTGCTTGACAAAAATATGAACCCCAAAATTGCGGATTTTGGTATGGCAAGGATTTTCACGCAGGAACTGGAAGCAAATACTAGTAAGATTGTCGGAACATTGTAAGAAAAATTTCATATAAACATAAAAATACTCTTATCACATGTTTCTTTCGGTTAAGGAACACACATTTACATAAATGAAATGTGCTAAAGAATTTTCTTTCCTCTTTTGGTACAATGGTTATATGCCCCCTGAGTATGTCATGGCAGGAATCTTTTCTGTAAAATCGGATGTATACGGTTATGGAGTGTTAATGCTTGAAATTATAAGCGGAAGGAAAAACAACAGCTTACACAATGAAGATCGCGTGCTAAACTTAGTAGGACATGTATGTCAAACAAATCACTGCAGTTACCAATAAGTTTCTCTCATCTTTCGACGTATGATATTCAATGACTTTAATCAATGTTTTCTTCAGGCATGGGAGCTATGGAAAGAAGGTAGAGGGATAGAGCTAATGGATCCAACCCTAGCCGAAACATGTATTAGTGATCAATTGTTAAGATGCGTCCAAATCGGTCTACTATGCGTAGAGGAAAATGCAGGCCATCGGCCAACCATGTCAGAGGTGATATCTATGTTGACAAATGAAAGCATGAAGTTACCTGTACCTACAAAGCCAGCATTTTATTACAGAGTGAAATGCGGCCTCTACTGATATAGCAGTAAAAGGGGACGTTGAATGTATTGATCATTTTTAGTTGTGTCTGACCATCAAATTGGATTTAAACAATTGCTAAGCTTGTTGTTATTAATAAATACAAAAATAGTTCAGATATAACCAAAGGAAGAACAAAAAAAATATTTTCCTTACAGGTTTATTCCTTTCATCGCATATGATCCCTTAAACATGATGTTTGCATTAGACGGAATTTCACAACGACTATGTCAAGGTTACACTATAATCATCAAATTTAGAGTCCAAAAGGTTAGTTAATAACACAAGTGACATTGTATTACTGTCACAAAGTTAATGTTTACGTTGTGGACGTGATTACTTTACAAAATCCCTACTATTATTAAGCAAAGGGGTTGAGTTTGGTGAAACAGGACTTCGACAATTTGAATTGTCCACTAAATCCAAAATCATACACGGAAACTACAAGAAGAAATAGAGTTCCCACTCTTTCAGCTGAGCGAATGGAACAAAGTCCCAACTACCGAACTCTTCCCGCTGAGCCTCCACCTTGGTTAAGGGCACGGTGGAGAGGTTTAAGAATATATTGCAATCAACGATTTATTATACGTCTTTTTTTATACAAGCTTGACAACCCTCCTCGCAACAATGAATTGGATTGAGAGACATGGTCAACTGGTACTCCTTCAAACATTGCCATCAATCTCATTGCCTTCAACCAATAGGCTTTCAGATGATTCTCTTTAACTTTGAAACTTTCTTCAATCTAAGACTGCACTAGAAGTGAATCACCCAACCACTTACAACATGGGGAGCTTTCGTATCCCTTATTGCGAATTTGAGACCTATCAATAGTGCTGAATACTAGGCCATAGTTCCTGCTGTTGTGTCAGGTGCTGGTTTGCTTGCGCACCTGAACCAACCCTACAAACAAGGAAGAATACCTCTCATCTGTTTTGGGTAGAGAGGGCCATAGGTTCAATTCTTGTCACCTTGTGTGGTGATAGAAAAAAATGTCCGACAAATTACATGGTTAAGGTATTGGGCCGAATGTCCTTTTTCAGATTAATAAGGTGTTTTATGACACGCTCCGATCCCGATGTCCTCGGGACTTTGGGATGGTCACGTGCTGGCCGACACCCGAAGGGTGACGAAAGCCATTTAATTTAAGTAAAAGCTCATAAATAAGCTAAAACAGGTAGCAGGAACTAGCAACACAATACTAAAGTTCACTCCTAATTTATAAAATTATGGTCAAACACATAATGTCAGAGCATACGTCTATTACAGAGTACAAACAAAATTTAAGATAGAGATGTGCTATATTACAATAGATGTCGAAGAAGAGGAAATATAACACTGAATCACTGGTAGGGAAATGCCTCGTAGCTTAAATCGTAATCCTCGTTCGTAGGTCCTAAAGGGGGCGCAAAACAAACATGAGTGGACCAAGTTGATATAGATATAATAAAACAGTTATCAACATACTAACCCCCAGGTTTATGAAAACACATATATAATGAAAAACATAGGTTTTCCGAAACCTAGCATGATGTGCAGTATCTCAAATTCATAACTTGTATAAGTAATAAACACTAGTGAATTGTCCGATAACCCCCAGGCCCTATGCCAGCTCCCCATCTCTGAGCAGACAGTCAGAGGAAAATACACTTTAGGCCCCATGCCAGCTCCCCGTCCCTGTGCTAAATAGCAAGAGGAAACACACTCCAGGCCCTATGCTAACACCAAAGCGTCGCCCGGGACGGACCGAAATCTATCCCTACGTCCCGTAGCAGAAAGGACCACTAGGTAAGTACAAAACCATTAAACATATATATATTGAAAAGCAACTTCATAGTATAAAGTCATCCATCATCTATACTATAAAGAGGTGTTCGAAACATGTTCTAAATATCATATTGTCATCCATCGGATATTCTATAAGAACACGGGTTATAGGAAAAATAGTAATAATTCAAACTAGCCTCAGTAAGCATATTATCTCATAAGGTACTTCATAAAACATAAGTATTAAATCATGCTTTTCATATATGCATTTCTATTATTAAAACATGCTTTTGAAGGGGTCCACTCACCGTACACCGATGGTGCAAAGTTGTACCAAAAAGGTATAACGTAATCACCGTTAATAATTGCACATATTCACATAAAGGAGTACCTTTAGTCAAACTCTATTCAAACGATTGAATTTGGAAAAACGGACTTCAAAAACGGGTCCAGGACGTCGAAATTAGCCTAGCAGAGGTCCTAGACGAAACCCCAAAAAGTCAACTCAAAAAGTCAACGTTGACCGTTGACTGGTCAAAGTCAAAGTCACTCTGACAGTTGACAGAGTCACCGTTGACCGTTGACCGAGTCAACAGTCAGAGTCAACTGGTCAAAGGTCAAAGTCAGACTTGGGCTTGAATTGGGTTTGTAACAACTCGTCCCGGGATTTACTATACAGAAAAAGGTATTTTTGTATTTTCACCAAGTTTGGGAATTTATTTTCCTTTTAAAATTTGTTTTTGGGTCTTAAATGGTGAGCCAAGGGGACCCACCCCTGATTTCTATCCCCAGCCTCCCATCTCTCCCTTCTCTCTTTGTTCTCTCTTTCCTGTATCTCTTTTTATTTCTCTACAACTCTCTCCCTCTCACCCGTGTTCTCCCTCCTTGCACACCCTCATCTCCCTCATCATCAACACCATCAGCTTTCCCTTTCTCTCCTGCCGCTGCAAGTCACGACATAAACCCGAGGAAGAGCTCCGGCGAGTCTCTGTCACACTCGACATGGGTAGGTCTCGAAAAACACTCCAAATACTTCTCTTTTCATCCCTATAGTCCTTTTCTAACCCGTGGTTGTGTTTTTGGATGTCAAACCATGAAGAAACACGTCGGGGAGACTTCTCTGGATTTCTGACGAGAAACCGACAGCTTTCGAGGCCATTTCCGACCAAAACACGACGAGTTGGCCGGCATGTAAGGTATCAATCTCTTCGTCTCCTTGAGTACTACAACTTTCCTTTTTTTTTCACTCAATTTCATTGAGTATTGAAGAAGTTATGCTCATTTTAATCTTACCTAGTTTTCGGCGACCTCTGAGGCTTTCGAGGAATTTTCCGGCCAAACCACGGTGAGTTAGACATGGTATGAAGTACCATTCTCTTCATCTCTTCGAGGGCTACAACGTTTGTTCTTATTTCACTTGATTTCGTTAAGTAGTGACAAAGTTATGGCCATTTAAAGTTGGGTGGTTTTCCGGCCGAATTTCCGGCCTTCTTCTTCCTTTGAATCCGGTAGCCCAAAAACCCCAAGGCCTTTGGGCCTTTCCTGCCGAGCCCAACCCAAAACCCATTTCTGTTTTATTATTTATTTTATTTGTTGTTTTTAAAATAAGGGCCTTGGGCCGGTTTTTGTTAAGGGCTTTAAGCCTAAAACCCTTTTAACCCTCTAACTCATTTAACCTAAAACTCAAATCCTTTTATTTTGTTTTAAACCAAAACCTAATAGATCCTAACCTTATTTCAACCTAAACCTAAACCCTAATAGATCCTAACCTTATTTCAACCTAAACCTAAACCCTAATCCGGATTTCAAGCCTAAAACCTGTTAGACCTAATTTGACCGTTGACCCCTGGTCAACGTTGACTTTAGGGTTGACTTTTTGGGTTTTCGTCCGGGACCCTTCTTAGGGTAATTCGACGTTCTGAATCCGTTTACAATGTCCGTTTTCTCAAATTCAATTGCTATAATAGAGTTTTATTTATTGGACTCTTTATGTGCTTAGGGGCAATTATTGTGACGCTTCCGTCTTCGCTAGTGGCGTAGTTTTTGGCGGATAAGTACTGTGAGTGGACCCCCTTATAAAATTCCATGATTTTATAATTTAATTGCATAAATGATTAGCATGCCTACGAATTTATGATTCGATTTATGTTAAGTCTGTTTACTGAATTTATTGATTTTCGTCTTGTGTTTTTTGTAAGGAATTCATTGTTAGCCTATATTGAGCTATATTTTAATATATCGTATTTTCTATAAAAACCATGATCTGGTAGACAATCTGATGGATGACGATAGGATACTAGAACATGTTTTAGAAACCCCTTTTTATAGTATAGACGATGGATGACTTTATACTATGAAGTGATTATTTATGAGAGGCGTAACTATTTGTGCGTACCTAGAGGACAATATGCCGCCTGGGGCGAGGATCTGGTGTTGGCATTTAGGCCGGGAGTTGGTAATCCCTAGCTACGGGCTGAGGGACATGGAGCAGGCATTGGGCCGGGAGTTGGTAATCTCTGGCTACGGGCGCAGAGACCACGGAGCAGGTATTGGGTCGGGAGTTATATTATTCGATGATCTTTCTAGCAACACACCACGCTTACGAGACGATCTACGATGTGTTTATTGTTTTGATTTCCGCGATGTTTTTCTGCGATATGATTTTGGATATATTTTTTTGGCATGCTAGGATTTTTCTTAAATCCATCACTTATTATGCTAGTAGTTTTCATTATATAAACTGTGGGGGTTAGTACATTGATAACTGTTTTATTATTATTGTATATATGAACTTGGTCCACTCACCTTTGTTTTGCTCCCCCATTCAGGACTTAGGATCAAGGCACCTAATCCCTGCGTCAAGACACTTCCGCAGCAGCATCTTTGAATCCTCTCGATGTATGACCCACTTCTTTATTCATTCAATTTTATCTTAATTCTTTTTAGTGATTAGGTTTAGTTGTATGCTCTGAACACGTTCCTAAATTATTAATTCATTGAATTTTAAATTCATAACCCTTATTTATTTCTTATTCTTAGCTTTTGTATCAATTAAGGGCTTTCGTCACCCTCGGGTGTCGGCCAACACGTGTCTATCATGGTATTCGTGGAATATCAGGGTCGGGGCGTGTCAGGGTTGGCCAAAAACGCCTTAAGGGTTTTAGGTTTAGACTAAGGCTAATGGGATTTGGGAAAGGGCTGAAAGCCCATTTCTAATTGGCCCTAAGGCCTTACTTTCTAAAATAGAAAATAATAAAACCTAAAAAGGTTTTGGGTTGGGTCAATGGGCCTCAAGCCCTAAACTTAATGGCCCGAAGGCCTTTGGTCCTAAAACAATTAAAACTAACAACAAAAGAAAATCAATTGGGTTAGGGGGATTGGGCTAGGCTCACCACACGAGCCTAAGGCCCGCTTGCCTTGGAACTGGCCTGCACGGCCTAGCCTCGTCGGGAATGAACACCGGAGCTTCTACAGCTTCGGCCAACTGCAAACAGGGGTTTTAGACCCCGATCTAGGTACCAAATGAAAGCACAAGACGAGGGGAGTGTTTTTATACCTTCATTTCGCCTTGAAACGGCCGGAGATGGCCGGAACTTCCCTCGACACTCCTGAGGTCACCGGAGATGGGTGTGCTTACACCCGCGTTGATTTCGTCCTAAAACCTCCACAATCATGCATAAAACTCAATTAAAACTCAATCTCACAAGATTCAAGGACGAAAAAGGGAAGATTTGAGGCTTACCTAACCGGGAAATAGAAAAATTCACCAGAGTTCATTTCCGGGTTTCGTCGAGTTCGCGGAAACGAAAGGGAGAGAGAACAGGACGAGATTGATGATGGTGATAAGTGTGTTCCTCGAGCAGGTGCGATGATGCGCGTGTGTGTGTGTGGGTTCACAGTGCAGAGAAGAGAGAGAGAGAGTGAGGGTTTCGGGAGAGAAGGGAGAGACGGGAAAGACAGAAAAGAAGAAGAAGAAGATGGGTTCACAGGGGAACAGAGAGAGAAGAATGAGAAATTGCTTGGGGTGAAGCCACATGGCAGCATGAGGAAGAAAAGAATCCAATGCTTAGATCCTGATAGGGTAGTCAAAATAGGACTAAAATGATATATTCATAACATTTTTGGGTAATTACATAAATATATTTTATAAATGGGGATGGGTGTTACAATCTACCCCCTTATAAACATTTCGTCCCTGAAATTACAACCTTAAGCAAATAAAAACGGATACTGACTTCTCATTAGGCCTTCTGTTTCCCAGTCGCTTCTTCAACAGCGTGGTTCCTTCACAGCACTTTCACCAATGAGATAACTTTGTTCATCAACACTTTATCCTGTCGATCAAGAATAGCCACTGGTTCTTCAACATAGCTAACATCCTGACTTACTTTTAGCGGCTTTAGCTGAATGATATGAGAGGAATCTGAAACATATTTCCGAAGCATAGAAACATGGAAAACATTGTGAATCAGAGACAACTCCGGTGGCAACTCCAATCTATAGGCAACTGCACCAATTCTCTCCGTAATCTGATAAGGACCAACGTATCGAGGACTCAACTTTCCTCGCTTACCAAAACGAACAACACCCTTCCAGGGAGACAACTTCAAGAATACATAGTCACCAACCTTATACTTACAATCCTTGGAATGTTTGTCCGCGATGTTTTTATGTCGGTCTTGAGCTGCCTTGAGGTTTCTCTTTATCAGTTGGATGTTCTCATTGGTAGTGTCCACAATCTCTGGTCTCAACAATACTCGCTCACCGGCCTCTGCCCAACACAACGGCGTCCGACACACTCTCCCATACAGAGCTTCATAAGGTGCCACACCAATACTCGAATGGTAGTTGTTGTATGCAAACTCAACCAACGACAGATAGCTATCCCAACTACCCTTCCATTGGAGAACAGACACTCTCAACATGTCCTCCAATGTTTGAATTGTCTTCTCAGACTGACCATCAGTCTGTGGATGATAAGCAGTACTGAACAGCAACTGAGTACCCATGGCAGTATTAAAAGCTTTCCAAAATCTGGAAGTAAATCTGGGATCTCTGTCCGAAACAATGGAGACAGGTACACCATGAAGTCTAACAATATTATCGATGAACAACTTTGATAATTTCTCCAGTGAATAGGTCTGTCGAACAGGCAAAAAGTGAACGGTCTTAGTCAGTCGATCGACAATTACCCAAATGTCGTCCAATCTCGACTGCGTCCTTGGCAAACCATACACGAAATCCATGGTGATGTCTTCCCATTTCCACTCTGGTATCGGAAGATTCTGCATCAATCTTCCAGGTTTTTACCTCTCAGCCTTTACCTGTTGACAAATGATGCATCTACTTACATAATCCGCCACATCCCGTTTCATTCCTAACGAGTAATAGAACGGATGGATAATGCGATATAGTTTAGTGCTTCCCGGATGCATGGCATATGCTGACAGGTGTGCTTCATCTAAAATTGCCCTTTTCACTGCTTCGTTATCATGAGCCACATACAATATGTTTTCCCACATCAAGGCTCCATAATTTAGGATAATAAAATGCTTCTCTTTTCCTTTTGCCACCGAAATCTTTATGTCGGTACTTTCCTGATCAAACTCATGGGCTTCTATGACCATATCCACCAAAACAGGTATAACCTAGAAATGTGCCAACCAACCTCCTTGTTCACCCCGCCTCACCGACAAGCCTGTTTCTTGAAGAGAAAATAGTAGTGGAACATGAATAGCTTGAAGAGATGCAAGTTGTCCGTGATATTTCTGACTAAGAGCATCCGCCACTACAATGGCAGGTCCGGGATGATACTCGATCGTGCATTTATAATCAGTGATAAGTTCCATCCATCTTCTCTGCCTCAAATTCAAGTCTCTCTGCGTAAAGATATACTTGAGGCTCTTATGATCAGTAAAGATGCGACACTTCTCACCGTATAAATAACGTCTCCAAATCTTCAGAGCAAACACCACTGCACCAAGTTCCAAATCATGAGTGGGATAGTTTCTCTCGTGAATCTTGAGTTGTCTGGAAGCATAAGCAATGACTTTATCATGCTGCATCAGTACACAACCCAAACCTGATAGAGATGCATCCGTGTAGATCTCAAACTCACCGTTATCGTCTGGAAGAGTAAGAACGGGAGCTTGAGTAAGACATCGCTTCAGTTCCTGAAAACTCCGCTCACAATCTTCATCCCACTTAAACTTAACTTCCTTCCGAGTCAACTTATTCAAAAGTAAGGCAATGGCTGAGAAACCTTTAACAAATCTTCGGTAATAGCTAGCCAGACCTAGAAAACTCCTAACTTCTGTAACATTCATCGGTTGCTCCCACGTAGTTATTGCCGACACCTTCTGAGATTCCACACTAATCCCCTCAGTAGATTCTACATGACCGAGAAAGCTGATTTGGTTTAGCCAAAACTGACACTTACTAAACTTAGCATACAACTGCTCACTTCTCAACCTTTCCAGCACCAACCTTAAATGCTTCTTGTGCTCGCTAACATTCTTGGAAAAGATCAGAATATCATCGATGAACACAATCATAAACCGGTTCAGATACGATCTGAAAACTCTATTCATCAAATCCATAAAAGCTACAGGTGTATTCGTCAATCCGAAAGGCATAACATGAAATTCAAAGTGTCCGTACCTAGTGCGGAAGGCAGTCTTCGGTACATCTTCCTCTTGAATTAGCAGCTGATTATAATCTGAGCGAAGATCGATCTTAGAGAACACCTCAGCACCCTTCAGCTGGTCAAATAGGTCATCGATCCGAGGCAGAGGATAACGATTCTTCACCGTCACCCGGTTTAGCTGCCGGTAGTGAATGCAAAGTCTCATCGATCCATCATTCTTTAAAAAAAAAAAACAGGAGCACCCTAGGGAGATATGCTGGGTTGGATGTAACCCTTATCCACTAACTCCTGAAGTTGAATCTTCAATTCCCTCAACTCCTCCGGTGCCATTCAATAAGGTGCTAAAGAGATAGGTCCGTTCCTGGAAGTAAATCGATGGTAAATTCAATTTCCCTCGCAGGCGGTAACCCTGGTAAATCCTCCAGAAAAACATCGGTGAATTGCTTCACCACTGGCACATCTTTAGGACGCAACGAAGGTTTATCCCTCGTCACTACATTGGCTAAGAATCCCACACATCCCTTACTCAACAATTTAGTCGCCTGAATAGCGGAAATAATACTACTAGGAAGGATTCGTCGCTCACCCTGAAATATGATCGACGGTCGTCCAGGCCGATTGAACGTCACAGATTTCTCCCAACATGCGACATAAGCACGGTGCCTGGATAGTCAATCAGACACGCCCCGATCTCGATGTCCTCGGGACATCGGGATGGTCACGTGCTGGCCGACATCCGAAGGGTGACGAAAGCCATTTAATTAAGTAAAAGCTCAGAAATAAGCTAAAAGAGGCAGAAGAAACTAGTAACACAATACTAAAGTTCAACTGCCAATTAATAAAATTAGGATCATAACATCAATTCAGAGCATATGTCTATTACAGAGTACAAACAGAATTCAAGATAAAGGAGTGCTATATTACAATAGGTGTCGAAGCAGAGGAAATATAACACTGAATCACTGGTAGGGAAATGCCTCGTAGCTTAAATCGTAATCCTCGTTCGTAGGTCTTGAAGGGGGCGCAAAACAAACATGAGTGGACCATTTGATATAAATATAGTAAAACAGTTATCAACATACTAACCCTCAGGTTTATGAAAACATATATATAATGTAAAACATAGGTTTTCCGAAAACTAGCATGATGTGCAGTATTTCAAATCATAACTTGTATACGTAATAAACACTAGTGATATGTCCGATAACCCCCAGGCCTCATGCCGGCTCCCCATCTCTGAGCAGACAGTCAGAGGAAAATACACTACAGGCCCCTTGCCGGCTCCCCGTCCCTGGTCTTAAATGCAAGAGGAAACACACTCCAGGCCCTATGCCAACACCAAACCATCGCCCGGGACGGATCATAATCTATTCCTACGTCCCGTAGCGGAAATGACCACTAGGTAAGTACAAAACCATTGAACATATCAATATTGAAAAACAACTTCATAGTATAAAGTCATCCATCATCTACACTATAAAGAGGTTTTCTAAACATGTTCTAAATATCATATCGTCATCCATCATATATTCTATAAGAACATGGGTTATAGGAAAAATAGTAATAATTCAATCTAGCCTCAGTAAGCATATTATCTCATAAAGTACTTCATAAAACTTAAGTATTAAATCATGATTTTCATGTATGCATTTCTATTATTAAAACATGCTTTTGAAATGGTCCACTCGCCTTACACCGATGGTGCAAAGCTATACCAAAAAGGTATAACGGAATCACTGTTAATAATTGCACCTATTCACATAAAGGAGTACCTTTAGTCAAACTCTATTCAAACGATTGAATTTGGGAAAACATACTTCAAAAACAGGTCCAAGAGGTCAAAATTAGCCTAGGAGAGGTCCTTAACAAAACCCCGAAAAGTCAACTAAAAAGTCAACGTTGACCGTTGACCGGTCAAAGTCAAAGTCAATGTAAAGTCAACTCTGACAGTTGACCGAGTCAACGTTGATCGTTGACCGAGTCAATAGTCAAAGTCAACTGGTCAGAGGTCAAAGTCAACTGGGCTTTGAATTGGGTTGGGCCGAATGGGCCTTAAGGGTTTTAGGTTTTAAACTAAGGCTAATGGGTTTGGGAATGGGCTGAAAGCCCACCTTCTAAATGGCCTAAGGCCTTAATTTCTAAAACAGAAATTAATTAAAACCTTAAAAGGTTTTAGGTTGGGTCACGGGCTACAGGCCCTAAACATAAACAGCCCGAGGGCCTTTAAGTCTTAAAACAATTAACAAATAACTAAAAACAAAAGAAAAACAATTGGGTTTTGGGCTTGACTCCCCACGGGCCTAAGGCCCGCTTGCCTTGGAACTGGCCTGCACGGCCTGGCGTCGACGAAGAACACCGGAGCTTCAACAGCTCCAGCCGGCCACCACACACAACCCTGGACTCCGATCTAGGTATCAAAATGAAGACCAAGACGAGGGGAGTGTTTTTATACCTTCATTTCGTCATGGAACGGCCGAAGATGGTCGGAATCTCCCTCGACACTCCCGAGGTCGCCGGAGATGGGTGTGCCTACACCCGTGGTGATTTCGTCCTAAAAACCTCCTAAAATCACGAAATAAAACCAATTAGAACCCATTATCACAAGATTCTAGGACGAAAGAGAGGAATTTGAGGCTTACCTAACCAGAAAATATAAAAATCTCGCCGGAGATCCTTTCCGATTTTCTGGGTTCACAAACACGATAGGGAGAGAGAGTAGGACGAGATTAATGATGGCGATGGGTCTTCCTCATGTACGCATGCGCGATGGTGTGTGTGTGTGTGTGTGTTTGCGATGCAGAGAAGAGAGATATGAGAGAGAGCCGAGAGGGATAGACATTAAGAACAAAAAAGAAGAAGGAGAAAGAAAGGGTTCACAGGGGGGATAGAGAGAGAAGAATGAGAAATTGCTTGGGGTGCTGCCACGTGGCAGCTTGAAAAATAAAAAGAATCCAAAGCTTAGATCCTGGTAGGGTAGTCAAAGAGGACCAAATTGATATATTGAAAACGTTGAGGGGTTAAATACATTAATATATTTTATAAATAGGGGGTGGGTGTTACAATCTACCCCCCTTATAAAAATTTCGTCCCAGAAATTACAACCTTAAGCAAATAAATACGGATACTGACTCCTCATCAGGTCTTCCGTTTCCCACGTCGCTTCTTCAACAGCGTGGTTCCTCCACAACACTTTCACCAACGGGATAACCATATTCCTCAACACTTTATCCTGCTGATAAAAAATAGCCACTGGTTCTTCGACATAGCTAACATCCTGACTTACTTCCAGCCGCTCTAGCTGAATGATATGAAAGGGATCTGATACATATTTCAGAAGCATAGAAACATGGAAAACATTGTGAATCAGAGACAACTCTGGTGGCAACTCCAATCTATAGGCAATTGCACCAATTCTCTCTGTAACATGATAAGGACCAACGTAACGAGGACTAAACTTTCCTCGTTTACCAAAACGAACCACACCCTTCCAGGGAGATAACTTCAAGAATACAAAGTCACCAACCTTATACTCACGATCCTAGGAATGTTTGTCTGCGATGCTTTTCTGTCGGTCTTGAGCTGCCTTGAGATTTCTCTTTATCAGCTAGATGTTCTCATTGGTAGTGTCTACAATCTCTAGTCTCAACAATACTCGTTCGCCGGCCTCTGCCCAACATAACGGCGTTCGACACACTCTGCCATACAAAGCTTCATAAGGTGCCACACCAATACTCGAATGGTAGCTGTTGTTGTATGCAAACTCAACCAATGACATATAGCTATCCCAACTACCCTTCCACTGGAGAACAGACACTCAACATGTCCTCCAATGTTTGAATTGTCCTCTCAGACTGACCGTCAGTCTATGGATGATAAGCAGTACTTGTTGAGCAAAAATTGTACATAATACGTAAACAAATAATTCACCCAAAAGTTATGTTGAGCAAAAATTGTACATAATATGTAAACAAATAATTCACTCGACACAATTTCACCCTCATTCATTTTTCCGAAGAGGGTTTTATTAATTTGAGTTCGACCCATTCTAGGCTACGTGCCTATTAATTACAACCTTTCTTTTGGGAAAGAAATACCCTTTGATTCCAATTCGAATAAAATGTAACTTGAGGATTTTGGTGTTTGTTTGATTTTGTGACTGCATCTAGGTCGAATCCTAGATTGCCTACGTACCCTCTTGAGGGATCAAGTCACTCGTAGTTCATGGATTTGGTACTTATTTGGATTTGATGCCTTGTGCAGTTTTAGCTCATGTGGACGAGGAGCAACTGATGCCTTGTGCAGTTTTAGCTCATGCAGGCGAGGACTTTAAGCCGTTGGAGCTATTGGTGCCTTATGCAGTTTTAGCTCATGCGGGCGATGAGCAACTGATGCCTTGTGCAGTTTTAACTCATGCAGGCGAGGACTTTAAGCCGTTGGAGCTATTGGTGCCTTATGCAGTTTTAGCTCATGCGGGCGAGGAGCAACTGATGCCTTGTGCAGTTTTAGCTCATGCAGGCGAGGACTTTAAGCTGTTGGAGCTATTGGTGCCTTATGCAGTTTTAGCTCATGCGGGCGAGGAGCAACTGATGCCTTGTGCAGTTTTAGCTCATGCAGGCGAGGACTTTAAGCCGTTGGAGCTATTGGTGCCTTATGCAATTTTAGCTCATGCGGGCGAGGAGCATCTGATGCCTTGTGCAGTTTTAGCTCATGCAGGCGAGGACTTTAAGCCGTTGGAGCTATTGGTGTCTTATGCAGTTTTAGCTCATGCGGGCGAGGAGCATTTGAAAATTTGATGTGGCTTCCTGCCATTTGAGATTTTTCTTCGGCTTCGTGCCACTTGGGATTTGATATGGCTTTGTGCCCTTTGAAACTTTTCTTCGGCTTCGTGCCATTTTGGTATTTGATAGTAAGAGTGAATTTAGTTTATATAAACCAGGGATTCGTTTCGGTTTCACGGTTGAGTCTATAACTTGATATCAGACTGCCTACGTATCCTTAACGGAATCAAACCGGCGTAGTTCGTTAGTTTGAGACTTTTTTCTTCGGCTTCGTGCCATTTGGAATTTAATACTTGATATGGCTTCGTGCCATTTGAAGTTTGACGGGGCTTTGTGGCATTTGTGTCTTGTAAATATTTGTGATGAATCCACTTTTACTTTGGTTTTTGACTTTGTCTCGGTGCCGTACATCTCAGACTTCTTGAATAAATTCAACTTTGACGGATGCCATGTTCATAAAGCCCATATGAGTAATATGGAAGAGCTACTTTCTTTTTTTTTAGTTCGTGGATAGCCTTCTCATTTAATTTGAGAGAATTGTATTGCAACAAGTACTAGGAAAATGACTAGTCATCCTCATGACTAATGTTTGAAAGCCACGTGATTGACTAAGATTCTGGTAGTAGGCATTGGATACCTCTTCTTGTCGCCCACTTGCTCAAATATAAATTCATATGCCTAGAAAAAACCAATTTGCTTTCAGTGCCTGGCATAAGCAAAGAAAATAAAGAAAACTTTGCTTTAAAAAAATTGTCATTCTTGCCAGTAGAAATGATATGTGGATGGTGGACCACAAAGTGCCAACCATGATGGTTCTCTATCACTATGTGGACCTTGGTTTAGTCAGAGCTTTAAAGTCATCTTCCCATTGTAACTTTTCCCTTCTTTATTATATATATTTGTGGTGTTTGGATCGGAACAAAAAGGCTCAAAAGATGGAAAAAGATATATGGCAGCCCTCTCCTTTTTATTATATATATATTCTTTTTTTTGGATTTTTTCGACCTCATGCAGTATGGGTCCTTGAACTCATTTAAACCCACCAAACTCCTGACAACAAACTTTTACTTTCTCTTTTTTTTTTATGTGACTTTTCCAAGTCCAAAAAAATTTTTATCTTCCTTTCTACATGACCAAGCTCCCACGTGAGGTGCAACTTTAGCTTTCCCCTCTCTTGGTGAGGTTTGAACTCTTTTGAATTGCTCCAATTTTATCCTATTTTCCTCCTAAATCGCGGAGGCTTCTTATGTAGGTCACCAATTTCTTTTCTTTCTGCTGCGCTCTTCACCACTTGCTTGTCCTCTTTTTGTGGCTCGAATTCAAAGCAAAAGAGGAAGAAGACAACCAGCAGGTGACCCCCGTTTTTTTTTTTTTTTTTTTTTTTGTGTTTCTGAATTTCATTCGCAGTGGGTTGAAGCCCTGAACTGTGACTGATTGGTTTAATTAATTTGTGCAGAAGTAACAACATCTCTTCAATTGGTTGTTTGGACAAACAAGTGTTAATTCATGGCTTCAAAGGTGGGAATCTGCACTCTTAAATTGCACTCTTAAATTCGTAGTAACGTACTCTTCATGTATGCTATACTTGATTGGGGTTTTTTTAGTGCGTTAACGTGAAAGTTGCCATATGAGTGAGCTTCCCCAATTAATTTAGAGATTTTGACAGCAAGTTTTCCCTTGTCTGTAAACTAGGGACAGTTTGAACTCTTTTAAACCCAACTTCACGTGGCACATCAAGCTTTTCCTTTCTTTGTAAACTAGGGATAGCTTGAACTCTTTTAAATCCAACTTCACGTGGCAGGGAAGCAAATATCTTTTATCTATTTAGATTGGCAAATTTTTCTTTCTTTGTCTTGTAGCATCTGTCAGTCTTATTTTAATGCCTTTGGTCAAAATTTGATAGCCACACTTTAAGCCCTTTGAAAGACACCTTCATCCTTTCTTTTGTCTTTATCAAAAGTCGAATTGATGAACTTTTTTTTTTTTTGTGGAATTGGACCAAGCATGAGTCGGTCAAGGGAGATTTTGGCTTCTTTTCCTTTGCAAACCATCTTTTCCATTTTTTCCTTATCTTTCGAACTCTTGACATAAAAGACTTTGGATGGAATTCTTGAACAATACGTCCTTTTCTTTTCCCTTTCTCTAGAGTAACCTTTGAAGTCTAGAACATCAGGAATTAATCACTTTCTTGGAGCATATTGTTCCACTTTTGCTAACAAGCTCATGCACCGCCATGACAACAACGGTTCCTTGGCATGGACTTCGAACATGGATTTCTTTAGATTTGATTGGAATTTCACGGGGTGATTTAGGCCACCCCGAAGAAATTCATGGGATTCTGGGGATTATTTCTGCTGCAGTTAGTGGGGAGTCGGGCTGCTCAAAGTCTTCACCTCCATCTATTTGGTGCAGGAAGATACCAAACAACAAAAAAAAACAAGACGGCTAAAAGAAAGATTAGGAAAAACAAATCCGTTGTTGTGGACCTCTGCATGTTCTTCCCCTTCCTTTTATTTTTTCCTTCTATTTGTTTCTCTATGGTGGTCTATGCTGCAACGGTTTTTATGTTGCTTTGCTTTTTTTTTTGTTCTTCCTGCAACGAAACAAGAGAAAAAAAACAATAATTTAAATAGAACTTGTTTCATACCTGGTGATGAATATTCTTCTTTGGTTCTTGACTCGAAAGCACGAACGATTGAATTCCTTCTCTTTTTGGCAGCACTTCGTTGCTCTGAGTAATTTCTCTCAATGTTTCTCTATTTTTCTGCAGGGTATCCCCTCTCTTTGTTCTGTCCCCTTTTTGTTGCAGCTAATGCCTATTTATAGGCATTATAGGAGAGTTCTAGAGCTTGTTACGTGGGGGGAAAGATGGAGGGCATGACTTCCTGCCACTCTCTCTTAACCTCTCTTAACTGACCCCACGTTTTTTCTTTGTTGCAGGAAAGGGGGAAACCTGTTTATTACTTCCCCCTTTTGTAGGAAATTTTCTTTATTTTACTTATTTATATTTTTTATTTGTTTATTGATATTTAGTTTGTATGTAAAGCCCATTTTTAACTTTTTGGGCTGGTTTACATCTTTATTTTGCCTTGTAGTCTGACCCAATTTGTATGGACTCTATTTTTTTTTTATGTTGTATATTTTTGTTGTTCAACAGTACTAAACAACAACTGAGTACCCATGGCAGTATTAAAAGCTTTCCAAAATCTGGAAGTAAACCTGGGATCTCTATCTGAAACAATAGAGACAGGTACACCATGAAGTCTAACAATATTATCGATGAACAACTTCGATAATTTCTCCAGTGAATAGGTCTGTCGAACAGGCAAAAAGTGAGCGGTCTTAGTCAGTCGATCAACAATTACCCAAATGCCGTCCAACCTTGACCGCGTCCTCGGTAGACCATACACGAAATCCATGGTGATGTCTTCCCATTTCCATGCTGGTATCAGAAGATTATGCATCAATCCTCCAGGTCTTTGCCTTTCGGCCTTCACCTGTTGACAAATGATGCATCTACTCACATAATCCGCCACATCCCGCTTCATTCCCAACCAATAATAGAATGGACGAATAGTGCGATATAGTTTAATGCTTCCCGGATGCATGGCATATGCTGACATATGTGCTTCATCCAGAATTGCCCTTTTTACTGCTTCGTTATCATGAGGAACATACAATTTGTTTTCCCACATCAAGGCTTCATCCTTTTAAATAATAAAATGCTTATCTTCTTATTTTTCCACTTAAATCTTAATGTTGGCACTCTCCTGATCAAGCTCCTGGGCTTCTATGACCATATCCACCAAAACAGGTCTAACCTGGAAATTTACCAACCAAGCTCCTTGTTCACTCGGTCTCACCGACAAGCCTGTTTCTCAAAGAGAAAATAGTAGCGGAACATGAATAGCTTGAAGAGATGCAAGCTGTCCGTGATATTTTCGACTAAGTGCATCCGCCACTACATTGGCATGTCCGGGATGATACTCGATCGTGCATTTATAATCAGTGATAAGTTCCATCCATCTTCTCTGCCTCAAATTCAAGTCTCTATGCGTAAAGATATACTTAAGGCTTTTATGATCAGTAAAGATGCGACACTTCTCACCGTATAAATAATGTCTCCAAATCTTCAGGGCAAACACTACTACACCAAGTTCCAAATCATGAGTGGGATAGTTTCTCTCATGAATGTTGAGTTGTCTGGAAGCATAAGCAATGACTTTATCATGCTGCATCAGTACATAACCCAAACCTGATAGAGATGCATCCGTGTAGATATCAAACTCACCGCTATCGTCTGGAAGAGTAAGAACGGGAGCTTGAGTAAGACATCGCTTCAGCTCCTGAAAACTCTGCTCATAATCTTCATCCCACTTAAACTCAACTTCTTTCTGAGTCAACTTATTCAAAGGTAAGGCAATGGCTAAGAAACCTTTAACAAATCTTCAGTAATAGCCAGCCAGACCTAGAAAACTCCTCACTTCTGTAACATTCCTTGGTTGCTCCCACGTAGTTATTGCCGACACCTTCTGAGGATCCACACTAATCCCCTTAGCAAATACTACATGACCGAGAAAGCAGATTTGGTTTAGCCAGAACTGACATTTGTTAAACTTAGCATACAGCTGCTCACTTCGCAACCTTTCCAGCACCAACCTTAAATGCTTCTTATGCTCGCTAACACTCTTGGAAAAGATCAGAATATCATCGATGAACACAATCACAGACTGGTCCAGATACGGTCTGAAAACTCTATTCATCAAATCCATAAAAGTTGCAGGTGCATTCGTCAACCCGAAAGGCATGACACGAAATTCAAAGTGTCTGTACCTAGTGCGGAAGGCAGTCTTCGGTACATCTTCCTTCCGAATTAACAGCTGATGATAACCTGAGCAAAGATCGATCTTAGAGAACACCTGAGCACCCTTCAGCTGGTCAAACAGGTCATCGATCCGAGGTAGAGGATAACGATTCTTCACCGTCACCCGGTTTAGCTGGCGGTAGTGGATGCAAAGTCTCATCGATCCATCCTTCTTTTTATCAAATAAAACAGGAGCACCCAGGGAGACATACTAGGTTGGATGTAACCTTTATCCACTAACTCCTGAAGTTGAACCTTCAATTCTCTCAACTCCGCCGGTGCCATTCGATAAGGTGCTAAAGAGATAGGGTCTGTTCCTGGAAGTAAATCGATGGTAAATTCAATTTCCCTCACAGGCGGTAACCCTGGTAAATCCTCCGGAAAAACATCGGTGAATTGCTTCACCACTGGCACATCCTTAGGACGTAACGAAAATTTATCCCTCGTTACTACATGGGCTAAGAATCCTACACATCCCCTACTCAACAATTTAGTCGCCTGCATAGCGGAAATAATACTACTAGGAAGGATTCGTCGCTCACCCTGAAATGTGATCGACGGTCGTCCAGGTCGATTGAACGTCACAGATTTCTCCCAACATGCGATATAAGCTCTGTGCCTGGATAGCCAATCCATCCCCAAAATAACATCGAACTCCGCCAAATGAAAAGGGACCGGATCAGCCTCCATCATTTCCCCTTCCACTATTACTGGGCAACTTTTATACTCCCACTGAGCACATGACAGATCTCCTTGCGGCATTTGCACAAGCATATCATACCCAAGAGGTGTAGGTGGTGCATTTAAATTCGGTGCAAAAGATGAAGACACGAATGAAAAAGTAGCACCCAGATCAATTAGAACCCTCGCCCAATTACCACAAATAAGTAACATACCGATAATAACTTGAGGATCCTGATCAGCATCCTGTTATGTCATGGCGTTGATACGTCCATGAAACTGACGTCATGCCTCACCGTTACGGTTACCACAAGCCCTGAAACCTTGATTCTTACGGCCTGCTCGATTCTCCTGAGAGCGGCTACTCGAAGCTGCACTAACCTGTTGCGGCTGTCTCTGAGTGAAAAATTGGGAATTCTGACTTCCACTTCCACTTCCACTCCCATTCCCACCGTAGCTTTGAGTGTAATTGCCGCCATAACTAGAATTCGGATTACTCCCCCCACCATAACTCGGTACAAATGCATAACTCTCAGCAGGCTATCCTGAAGGGCAAAATCTGGCAATATGCCCCGTGCCTCCACATCTGTGACACGTAACCTGCGACCTGAAGTGACTGAAAGATCGCCTCCCAGATTCATTGCCCGAACCCTTGCTGGAAGAACCTGAACCCTGACCCTGGCGTTTGAAGGAATGTGAGTGTCTAGGGCCAACAAAATTAGAGGAGCTACCAGATTCCATCACACTCCGAGATCTAAAACCACGACCTCTCTGGTTCTAGTTCCAAGGTTGTTCCTGATATCTAGGTAGTTCCTGATACTGTGCCTGCTCCTGGTTATGAGTCTCCCACCTAGATTGCTCAATCCTTAAACAAGTCTCAATCATCTCCTCATAACTTATGTGCCTTATGGCTTCCACTAGTTCACGATAATCAGGCTTTAAACAAATCAATAACTGAACCATCTTTTCACTCGGGTTATCATAAGTCCCTGCATGATGTCTCGACATGCGTCGAAAAGTATTATCCACCTCTGTGATACTCAGATCGCCTTGACGAAACTCTAGGAATTGCTGTCTCATCCTCAACTGATAACTGGGACTCAGAAAATGTGCACCGAAAGCTTTCCGGAATGCACTCCAAGTCATCGAAGTACCTAGTGGACGAGCACGCTTCACTCCTTTCCACCAAATCTTTGTAGGACCTTTAAGAAAATAACCAGCAGTCTCCACCCACTCACCTAGTGGACATCTTATACCCTCCAGAGTATCTTCCACATGCTCCAACCATTCCTCAGCCTCCGGACAGGCTTCCACTACCTAAAGCTCCGGAATACCTTGACTGGCAGCAATCTCAATATAGGTGCGATTTGATGATCTATTAGTAAAGGCATTTCGTAAAAAATTAGCCAATTGCTCCATTCCTCCCCCTATACCAGAACGAGCTCGACGAGGTACATTCCCACCAGTGGGATCCATAATTCTGATAAGAAACAAGAAAGATTTAGAACAACAGGAAATTAAGGATATAAAGAGAATTATAATTACCAAATGGTGGAAAAGAATCCTAAGTATGCTCTGAATGAATCATGGTCTGATACCAATCTGACACGCCCCGATCCTGATGTCCTCGGGACATCGGGATGGTCACGTGCTGGCCGACACCCGAAGGGTGACGAAAGCCATTTAATTAAGTAAAAGCTCAGAAATAAGCTAAAACAAGCAGAAGAAACTAGTAACACAATACTAAAGTTCAACTGCCAATTAATAAAATTAGGATCATAACATCAATTCAGAGCATACGTCTATTACAGAGTACAAACAAAATTCAAGATAAAGGAGTGCTATATTACAATAGATGTCGAAGCAAAGGAAATATAACACTGAATCACTGGTAGGGAAAGACCTCGTAGCTTAAATCGTAATCCTCGTTCGTAGGTCCTGAAGGGGGCGCAAAACAAACATAAGTGGACCATTTGATATAAATATAATAAAACAATTATCAACATACTAACCCCCAGGTTTATGAAAACATATATATAATGTAAAACATAGGTTTTCCAAAACCTAGCATGATGTGCAGTATCTCAAATCATAACTTGTATAAGTAATAAACACTAGTGATTTGTCCGATAACCCCCAGGCCCCATGCCGGCTCCCCGTCTCTGAGCAGACAGTCAGAGGAAAATAAACTACAAGCCCCTTGACGGCTCCCTGTCCCTGGTCTTAAATGCTAGAGGAAACACCCTCCAGGCCCTATGCCAACACCAAACCGTTGCCCGGGATGGATCGGAATCTATCACTACGTCCCGTAGCGGAAAGGACCACTAGGTAAGTACAAAACCATTGAACATATCAATATTGAAAAACAACTTCATAGTATAAAGTCATCCATCATCTATACTATAAAGAGGTGTTCTAAACATGTTCTAAATATCATATCGTCATCCATCAGATATTCTATAAGAACATGGGTTATAGGAAAATTAGAAATAATTCAATCTAGCCTCAGTAAGCATATTATCTCATAAAGTACTTCATAAAACATAAGTATTAAATCATGCTTTTCATGTATGAATTTCTATTATTAAAACATGCTTTTGAAGGGGTCCACTCACCTTACACCGATGGTGGAAAGCTATACCAAAAAGGTATAACGGAATCACGGTTAATAATTGCACCTATTCACATAAAGGAGTACCTTTAGTCAAACTCTATTCAAACGATTGAATTTGGGAAAATGGACTTAAAAAACGGGTCCAGGACGTCGAAATTAGCCTAGGAGAGGTCCTGAACGAAACCCTGAAAAGTCAACTCAAAAAGTCAATGTTGATCGTTGACTGGTCAAAGTTAAAGTCAAAATCAACTCTGACAGTTGACCGAGTCAACAGTCAAAGTCAATTGGTCAGAGGTCAAAGTCAACTGGGCTTTGAATTGGGTTGGGCCGAATGGGTCTTGAGGGTTTTGGGTTTTAAACTAAGGCTAATGGGTTTGGGAATGGGCTGAAAGCCCACCTTCTAAATGGCCTAAGGCCTTAATTTCTAAAACATAAATTAATTAAAACCTTAAAAGGTTTTGGGTTGGGTCACGGGCTACAGGCCCTAAACATAAACGGCCCAAGGGCCTTTAAGTCCTAAAACAATTAACAAATAACTAAAAACAAAAGAAAAACAATTGGGTTTTGGGCTTGACTCCCAACGGGCCTAAGGCCCGCTTGCCTTGGAACTGGCCTGCACGGCCTGGCGTCGACGGAGAACACCGGAGCTTCAATAGCTCCGGCCGGCCACCACACACAACCCTAGACTCCGATCTAGGTATCAAAACGAAGAACAAGACGAGGGGAGTTTTTTTATACCTTCCTTTCGTCATGGAACGGCTGGAGATGGCCGGAATCTCCCTCGACACTCCCGAGGTCGCCGGAGATGGGTGTGCCTACACCCGTGGTGATTTCGTCCTAAAAACCTCACAAAATCACGTAATAAAACCAATTAGAACCCATTCTCACAAGATTCTAGGACGAAAGAGAGGAATTTGAGGCTTACCTAACCGGAAAATATAAAAATCTTGCCGGAGATCCTTTCCGGTTTTCTGGGTTCACAGACACGAGAGGGAAAGAGAGCAGGACGAGATTGATGATGGCGATGGGTCTTCCTCGCGTACGCGTGCGTGATAGTGTGTGTGTGTGTGTGTGTGTTTGCGGTGCAGAGGAGAGGGAGAGACAGGAAGAACAGAAAATAAGAAGGAGAAAGAAGGGGTTCACCGGGGGGGGGACAGAGAGAGAAGAATGAGAAATTGCTTGGGGTGCTGCCACGTGGCAGCTTGAAAAATAAAAAGAATCCACAGGTTAGATCCTGATAGGGTAGTCAAAGAGGACCCAATTGATATATTGAAAATGTTGAGGGGTTAAATACATCAATATATTTTATAAATAGGGGGTGGGTGTTACACAATCCATTCCCAAAATAACATCGAACCCCACCAAATGAAAAGGGACCAGATTAACCTTCATCATTTCCCCTTCCACTATTACTGGGCAACTTTTATACTCCCACTGAGCACAGAACAGATCTCCTTGCAGCATTTGCACAAGCATATCATAACCAAGAGGTGTAGGTGGTGCATTTAAATTTGGTGCAAAAGATGAAGACACAAATGAAAAAGTAGCACCCAGATCAATTAGAACCCTCGTATAATTACCACAAATAAGTAACATACCAGTAATAACTTGAGGATCCTGATCAGCCTTCTGTTGTGTCATGGCGTTGATACGTCCATGAAACTGACGTCCTGCCCCACCGTTACCGTTACCACGAGCCCTAAAACCTTGATTATTACGGCCTGCTCGATTCCCCTGAGAGCGGCTACTTGAAGCTGCATCAAACTGTTGCGGCTGTCTCTGAGTGGAAAATTGGGTATTCTGACTTCCACTTCCACTCCCACTCCCACCATAGCTCTGAGTGTAATTGCCGCCATAACTAGAACTCGAATTACTCCTTCCACCATAACTCGGCACAAATGCATAACTCTCAGCAGGCTGTCCAGAAGGGCAAAATCTGGTAATATGCCCCGTGCCTCCACACCTGTGACACGTAATCTGCGATCTGAAGTGACTGAAAGATCGCCTCCCAGATTCATTGCCTAAACCCTTGCTGGAAGAACCTGAACCTAACCCTGACGTTTGAATGAATGAGAATGTCTAGGGCTAACAAAATTAGAGGAGCTACCAGATTCCCTCACACTCCGAGATCGAAAACCACGACCCCTCTGGTTCTAGTTCCGAGGTTGTTCATGATATATGGGTGGTTCCTGATACTGTGCCTGCTCCTGATTATGAGTCTCCCACCTAGATTGCTCGATCCTCAAACAGGTCTCGATCATCTCCTCATAACTTCTGTGCCTTATGGCTGCCACTTGTTCACGATAATCTAGGTTCAAGCAAATCAGTAACTGAACCATCTTCTCACTCGGGTTATCATAAGTCCCTACATGATGTCTCGATAGGCGTCGAAAGTATTATCCACATCTGTGATACTCAGATCGCCTTGATGAAACTCTAGGAATTGCTGTCTCATCCTCAACTGATAACTGGGACTCGGAAAATGTGCACTGAAAGCTTTCCAGAATGCCGCCCAAGTCATCGAAGTACCTGGTCGACGAGCTTTCTTCACTAATTTCCGCCAAATCTTAGCACCTCCTTTAAGAAAATAACCAACAGTCTCCGCCCACTCACCTGGTGGACATCTCATACCCTCTAGAGTGTCTTCCACCTGCTCCAACCATTCCTCAGCCTCCGGACAAGCTCCCACTACCCGAAGCTCCGGAATACCATGACTGGTAGCAATCTCAATATAGGTGCGATTTGATTTATTAGTAAAGGCATTTCGTAAAACATTAGCCAATTGCTTAATTCCTCCCCTATACCAGAACGAGCTCGACGAAGTACATTCCCACTAGCGGGATCCATAATTCTGATAAGAAACAAGAAAGATTTAAAACAACAGGAAATTAAGGATATAATGAGAATTATAATTACCAAATGGTGGAAAGGAATCCTAAGTATGCTCTGACTGAACCTAGCTCTGATACCAATTTGACACGCCCCGATCCCGATGTCCTCGGGACATCGGCATGGTCACGTGCTGGCCGACACCCGAAGGGTGACGAAAGCCATTTAATTTAAGTAAAAGCTTATAAATAAGCTAAAACAGGCAGCAGGAACTAGCAACACAATACTAAAGTTCACTCCTAATTTATAAAATTATGGTCAAACACATAATGTCAGAGCATACGTCTATTAGAGAGTACAAACAGAATTTAAGATAAAGAAGTTCTATATTACAATAGATGTCGAAACAGAGGAAATATAACACTGAATCACTGGTAGGGAAATGCCTCGTAGCTTAAATCGTAATCCTCGTTCGTAGGTCCTGAAGGGGGCGCAAAACGAACATGAGTGGACTAAGTTGATATAGATATAATAAAACAGTTATCAACATACTAACTCCCAGGTTTATGAAAACACATATCTAATGAAAAACATAGGTTTTCCGAAACTAGCATGATGTGTAGTGTCTCAAATTCATAACTTGTATAAGTAATAAACACTAGTGAATTGTTTGATAACCTCCAGGCTGCATGCCGGCTCCCCGTCCCTGTGCTAAATAGCCAGAGGAAACACACTCCAGGCTCTATGCCAACACCAAACCGTCGCCCGGGACGGACCGGAATCTATCTCTACGTCCCGTAGCGGAAATGACCACTAGGTAAGTACAAAACCATTGAACATATATATATATTGAAAAGCAACTTCATAGTATAAAGTCATCAATCATCTATACTATAAAGAGGTGTTCGAAACATGTTCTAAATATCATATCGTCATCCATCGAATATTCTATAAGAACACGGGTTGTTGATGCACAAAACCGGAGGTTTTGGAACAATGTAAATCAGACCGTGAATCTGCAAGAAAGTAAATAACACAAGATGTATCGTGGTTCACCCCAATGTTTGGGCTACGTCCACATTGATTGTATTTCTCTGACTGTATGTATAGATTACAAGGGTGAGGGGGAGTCCCCAAAATGTTAATGCACAAAACTGGAGGTCTTGGAATAACGTAAATCCGACCGTGAATCTGCAAGAAAGTAAACAACACAAGATGTATCGTGGTTCACCCCAATGTTTGGGCTACGTCCACACTGATTGTATTTCTC
The DNA here is from genome assembly GCF_042453785.1 of Malus domestica. NCBI lineage: Eukaryota > Viridiplantae > Streptophyta > Magnoliopsida > Rosales > Rosaceae > Malus > Malus domestica. The sequence goes on from NC_091675.1 coordinate 22,849,001, forward strand.
TGACTGTATGTATGGATTACAGGGGTGAAAGGGAGTCCCCTAGAGAAAGGGATAGTTTGAAAGGGCTCTCTGTTTTGTGAGCATGAGAGCTTGAGAAAGATGAGCTTTGTGAGGGTGAGAGGGTTTGTCCCATGGCCTAAGGATTGCCATCCCTTAATGAGGAGAGTGAGGGGTCCTTTTATAGAATAAAGGCTTCTCACTTATTACATATTTGCCCATTTCTTTATTACATAATTACATTTGAGTCCCTTGAGAATTTATACGAGGTCTAAATACGGAGGCCCTAAGTATGGTATAAACAGCAGTCTCCCAAGTCTTCAGTTAGGATAGTCTTTTGACTGGAGACTTGAAATTCAGTCCATGTGTGGGTCGAAGTAACTGGATGTCTTCTAGAACTGATACTAGATATGACGCGGTGCTCAATGTGAAATGATGCTCAACTAGAAGTAGCACATGTTACGAGGCTGCTCGGCTTGTGGCTTATGTTGCCTTGGTTGGCTTGGCTTGTGGCGTTGGAGGTGAAGGAGTCCCTTTTATAGAATAAGGGCTCGCTCCTCAATACATAAATGATGGGCTAGAGTTGATGCTCGCAGCGAGGTGGTTGCTCAGCTGGCGGTGATGCTCTCTAATGAAGGTGAGGGAGTCCCTTTTATAAAATAAGGGCTCGCTCCTCAGTACATGAATAATTGGTTAGGAGTAATGCTCGCGGCGAGGCGGTTGTTCAGCTAGCGACGATGCTCTCTAATGAAGGTGATGGAGTCCCTTTTATAAAATAAGGGCTCACTCCTCAGTACATGAATAATGGGTGCTCTCTTAATGAAAGTGAGGAGTCTATTTTATAGAATAAGGGTTCGCTCCTCAATACATAAATATGGGCTAGAGTTGATGCTCGCGGCGAGGCGATTGCTCAGTAGACGGCAATGCTCTCTAATAATGGTGAGGGAGTCCATTTTATAGAATAAGGGCTTGCTCCTCAATACATAAATGACAGGCTAGAGTTGGTGCTCGCGGCGATGTGGTTGCTCAGCAGACGACGATGCTCTCTAATGAAAGTGAGGGAATCTCTTTTATAAAATAAGGGCTCGCTTCTCAATACATAAGTGATGGGCTAAGTCCCCCAAGTGTTTTTCATGAGGCCCAGTTGAGGCCCAATATATGGTACATAATGTAGTCCCCCAAGTTTTCAGTCAATAAAGTTTGTTGACTGGAGACTTCAAATTGAATCCATGTATGGGCTGAAGTGGCGGTTGTTCAGAGGCGGTATTTGTATACCCTGTACTAAAGCTTTGTAGGTGAAGCTTTGCAAGTTGAAGCTTTGAAGCTAGAGCTCTGTAAATGAGGCTTTTGAAGCTAGAGCTCTGTAAATGAAGCTTTCGAAGCTGGAGCTTTTGTAAATGAAGCTTTTGAAGCTAGAACTCTGTAAATGAAGATTTTGAAGCTAGAGCTCTGTAAAAGAAGCTTTTGAAGCTATAGCTCTGTAAATGAAGCTTTTGAAGCTGATTGACATGAGTGATGTTCATGAATGTTTATGTTGATTGACATGAGTGATGCTCATGGATGTTGACATGAATATTGACATGAATGATGGTTATGAATGTTTATGTATGATTGACATGAGTGATGCTCAAGTATAATTTTGGAGTACTGGACGTACTTTTGGTCACCTGGTTAGTGATAATAGCGGTAGTCTACCGAATAATTTTTTTTAGAGTACTGGGCGTACTTTTGATCACCTGGTTGGTGATAATAGTGGCAGGATACGGAATAATTTTGGAGTACTGGGCATACTTTTGATCACTTGGTTGGTGATAATAGCGGCAGGTTGCTGAATAATTTTGGAGTACTAAGCGTACTTTTGATTACCTAGTTGGTGATAATAGTAGCACGTTGCCGAATAATTTCTTGTAGCACTGGACGTACTTTTGATCACCTGGTTGGTGATAATAGAGGGCCTGGCTCTTTTAGGCATATGGGCCTTCGCCCTCCACATAACATTCCATCCTATTATTTTGGGCCTTTAGTTTTTTTTTTTTTATTACCCTCTGATGGGGTTTATACAGATGTCTCCGAAAGATAAGAAAAATAAATTACATCATTCAAAAAAAAAAAAACTGTTGCAGATATGGTTGGATAGTGGGATAACATGTGCAGCTGTTGAAGGAAACCTTCACGTGGAGGCAGGTTTGGTCAGCAGGCATGGTCTGTTCCCCTTATTCCTTGCTTTTGCAGATTTACGTGCCTGTTTTACAGCAAACACATCCATAGTTTTTTTTTTGTGTGGGTGGTCGACAAAAACAAAAGTAGCTTCTGCTTTACAGCAAACACATCCGTAGCTTAGCAAAAGTAGCTTCTGCTTTACAGCAAACACACCCATGTGCTACTCATCATCGAAAACAAGCTTTAAGTCTTGAGACTTCCCTTTACTCCTTGCTTTTGCAGTGGAATCTGAGATGTGCAGGATGTACATGATCAAGTTGGAAAAAACTTAGACTCAAGATCAGGAAGCCGAGTTCCATGCTCGTATTGAGGTAAATGCCTGAATAACTCAACCATGTTCCTGGCCTTAGTTTGTTTGACCACTGAACGCCTTTTCGCCTTCTCCACATGACTTGTATCATATTGTAGTTACGGATGAGGAACTTCTTTCTTCCTCTCTTTCTCCGGCAGATGTTCACTACCACCACCTCCGCCACCACCCTTATTCTCAGATACAGCCACAGATGATTGCGACACGAGTTTCATGGCTTTAAGCGGTTTCACATTTGATGCTGCCAAAGCATAAGCAGCAACAGAAAGTGTTTTACCTCATTCAGTTTTTTAGGTAGCCTTAGCTGCTCGTTGAGCTTCCTGAACAGCCCGTCTTTCGACTTTTGTGGTTTTCTCTTTCAGTGGCTTCAAATTTGCAGCTCGCTCGCTTTGCATTTCCACTGACACATCAACATCTTTCTCATAAATCCTAGAAGGCATCTTGACCACGGAGACTGTGGTTCAACCCATTGGCGGGGACGCTACTCGCCTTCACGGCATCTTGACCACGGAGACCGCTATCAACCCACAAACTGTTCCCTTCTGCGCTTGTCACGGTCCTTCGCCTCACAGTCGGTCACCGTAGACTCGCAATCATCGTCCTATTTGCTGCGCGGGGGTGCGCCGGACAAAGAAGACGGGGGTGCGCAAGACAAGGAGACGGATGAAGAATGTTTCAAAGGTTAAAACCCGGAACCCAAAATCTTTGCTTGGAGTTGAGGCTTAAAGAAACTTCAGAGATAGCACAAAAAAGACTGAAAATGTAAGCAAAACTCACAAATCCCAGTTCTCAAAGTGCTCCAGCTGGGATAGAGTTCTTGGAATGAGAGAGAGATAGTGGACTTTAACAAAAGTTGAAATGGAACACGAAAATTGAGGGAGAGAAAAAGATATGTGTTTAATGAAGGTGTTTAGACAAAAAACTAGAAGAAACTGGGGTTGAATTGTATTTGATAGTATTGGAAGTTGTTTTTGGGTTGTGCAGATTCACGGTGGTGAGATGAAAAAAATGAAAGAGAATCGACATGATTTTTTGTGTCGATTCCCACAGACAGCGCCAAATGTTGATGCACAAAACCGGAGGTCTTGGGAGCTACTTAAGGCACTTTAGGGCACACCAGATTGAGGTTGTTAGATGTTGTTCAGTGCTGTTATAACCTAAAAACTAAAAAGCTTTGCCTCGAACTTTAGCCCATTTGAGTTGGCCATGAAGTAATAGCCTCTGACACCCTACACCATTGTGGTAGGAGGGGCTTGCCCATTAATGTATTATGCCAAGAGGTGGCAGGAGATCAACGATCTAGCTCAAACCTACTTCGATGAAGCAGCAAAGCGTATGAAGGGAGCGATGGCCCTTGTTGGAGATAACTCCAAATGCCAAATCATGTTTCAACAGTAGTTAGTATATTGTTCGTGTTGGAAAATATTAGTATTTTGGTTTATTTGAATGTTTGGTTTTATGGGCTTAGCCCGTTAGAATTAGGTTTTGTTAGAGATTAGGGTTAGTTTATTATAAATAGGGTGCTTTGTTATTCATTAGAGAAGTAAAGCTATTCACAATGTAGCCTTTAGGGTTTTGTAGCCGTTTCGGCATTTTCAGTTTGTTTAATAATATTTCCATTATTTTGTTAGTCTCGTTCGTTGCGCACTCTGATATTCAACTTGGTCTCAGAGCAGGTTCGATTCTTCGGAATTTAATATGTTCTAGATGGTATCAATTTGTTCATCCGTTTGTCATCTGCGTATCAGTTTGTTCAAGTTTGTTCGGAAGTTCGCAATTGGCATCGGCATCGGAATTTGAAGGCTTGTATCCACATCTGCTTGTTGGCAAACTCATGTCGTGTACCACCATGAGTTTGACGGGGGGTGTTGGAAAATATTAGTATTTTGGTTTATTTGAATGTTTGGTTTTATGGGCTTAGCCCGTTAGAATTAGGTTTTGTTAGAGATTAGGGTTAGTTTATTATAAATATGGTGCTTTGTTATTCATTAGAGAAGTAAAGCTATTCACAATGTAGCCTTTAGGGTTTTGTAGCCGTTTCGGCATTATCGTTCTTTTAATAATATTCTTATTATTTGTTAGTCTTGTTCGTTGTGCACTCTGATATTCAACTGTTCCACGGAGCTAAGGTAAAAAATATGGAAGAAACATGTGTTTTCATGTTTCACGACTATCGCCTAGTCAATTCTATTCCACTTAATCCCTGTTTCATGGCCACATATCTTTCCGGCTAAGAAATGGGAAACCTTTCTCTGTTCTCTTATTACATGAATTCAATTTTCATTTCATCCGGGAAAGGCTTTCATCTTTTTCTCAACAATATCTTTGTCATTTGATCCAATAACGTTATGTTAGATAGGAACAACTTTGATAAATACAAATAATCTCGAGCAGATTTTACTTTAGTAGAGACTTGGTTTGGTATCTTTAATGGCGGGGGATAGATTCTGTTTCAAAAGAAAGGGGATTCTCACATAATGACGGTCAAGTACCAGTCGAGGAATATAGACATAAGAAAAAATTTGGCCAATCCGCAGGTAAGTTGGAGAAAGGGCTTGATGAGCCCCTCCAAAAGTATAGTTCCGGTGCAACCACATATATCCTACAGAAAAGTTTTATTGTTTCAATAAGTCGGTACCCGTTGTTTGGACCAAGGAACAAACAACCTTTCCTTTCCCTGGTTTGTTAAACAGATTAGGGGGATCTAGCTTTATCTCGAAGAGGAAATGAGTCCTCCTTTTGATCTGTGCGGGGGGTTGCTTCGATCAGTTATAGGGGTGGTCAGTGACAGTAGGTAATTCCGGTTCTAGCTCCTAGCTCTGGAAAAGCAAACTTCAATGTTCTGGGTATCCTCTTGTAAGTCCTCAAACACCCAAAATGACCACCAGCAGGCACTGAAAGTGTGCAACTCGTCCAATAATTTCTTTCTCCAATCGTTTTATTTTTCCTTCAGAAATTTGGGCTATAAGAGCACAATGCAAAGCTTCCTGTAAAGTTGTAAGAATCTGGAGAAATCGTGAGTGATCTATCAATTAACAGAATTTTTTCTACTTCTTATTTTGCTTTCAGTTTTTTTTTTTCTTTTAATGAAGTTTCTTGTCTTCCTTTAACCATGAGTACCCTATCGATTTCCCTTTCTGTTTTTTATCTGCCATTTTCTCTAATTTTGTTGATCAAGATGTGCTCTATAGTTTCTCTATTTTCCGGTGTATTTAAGATTCACTAAATCCAACATCAAATGTTTGTCGTATTCATTTCAAAAATAGATGCCAAGTGCAGAGCTTCGACTGAAGAGTTTGACAACCAATGCCGTACATGATGAATAAGTAGGTCCAAGTCGTGGAATTTCTTCTACTTTTGGTTCCTTTTTTTTTTTTACCGCGTTTCATAAGTGGAATTTGTTCTCTTCATTTTCTAGTTCTGTTGAATTTATATTCTATTCATGTATTTCTTTTCTTTCGCAAGTTGATGTGCCAAACAATTAGAGGGCTCCCATTTTTGTTGTCAGTAATTGGCAGATTGGATCATTTGGTTTCTATTTCTGTTGGGTTCTTAATGTGGATGACTTGGTTTTGCTTATAACATATTCGTCATGTCAATGGTATATGACCATATGGAGTTACAGTGGTTTTTGTAAACCAATCTACACATATATCAGATAAGAAGAAGATTGATAGGAAGAGAGAGATGAGATAGAAATAATACTTGGAGAGCAAGATATATCTGAATTGTATTGTATATTTCTTATTCATTTTTGAACTGTTTCATTACAAAGGATATTTATACTATCTTAGACAGCTTCCTAACTAAGCTATCTTATAACAACCTTATAACTGCAATACTAATCTCTTGACATTTGGCAACATCTTAGCTATTCATATAATACTCCTAACATCCCCCCTCAAGCTCTGGAGCAGAGAAACTGAGCCGGAGATTGTTGCAATGGCGCTGAAACAAAGGTGCAGACAACCCTTTTGTGAAAATATCTGCAAACTGCTCACCAGAGGATACAAAATGCACTTGCAGAAGTAATGCAATGGTCCTAAGTCCTTAATATCAAACTCATGTGCCAAGGCATGAATAACATCAATAACACATTGACTTGCACTACCTGTGATGATTATATCATCAACATATAATAAAAGAATCACAATATAATCACTAGCATGCTTGACAAATAGTGAAGAATCAGAATAAGTGGACTGAAATCCCAATGAAGGTAGAAACTTGGTAAATCTGTCATTCCATGCCCTAAGGGCCTGTTTCAAACCATATAAGGACTTATGGAGCTTGCAAACATAATCCTCATGTTTAGAATCATGGAAACCAGGAGGTTGAGACATATATACCTCTTCTTGAAGAATGCCATGTAAAAAGACATTTTTCACATCTAATTGTCTTAAACACCAGCCATAGTGTGTAGCCAAAGCAATAACTACTCTCACAGTGGTTGGTTTAACCACAGGGCTGAAAGTCTCCCCATAATCGATACCTTCTTCTTGATTAAACCCCTTGTCAACTAATTTGGCCTTATATCTCCCTATAGAACCATCAGCATTCTTCTTTATTTTGAACACCCATTTACAGCCCACTAAATTTTTGTGAGGAGGAAGAGGTACCAAGGACCAAGTACCTTGATTATGTAGGGCTGAGAGTTCTTCTTTCATTGCTTCACACCACACAGAAGATGTCAAAGAAGATTTATAGGTAGCAGGTTCTATTTTAGTAAGATCAGCCCCTCCATGTTCATGTATCACAGACATGAATGCAACCTTCTTGGAAATACCACTCTTTGATCTAGTTTGCATTGGATGCAAATTGAATGATGAAACATATATGACTACTTGGAGTTGGTCAAGCTGGAATTCAGGTACCACAAGGACAGAAGAGGATAATGACTGATCTGCAGTGCTAGTAATGGGTGCAGCTTCATTGAGAGCACCAGTGAGAGTATGGTGACTTGATGTTGCAGATGGCATAGACAGACTAGATCCATTTGACAAACTATTGGTAGTGATAGGGTGACTCCTAGTGTCTAATGAATTATTTGGAGCAGACTGTGAGGAACTAGACTGCATCAGACTAGAAGAAGAAGCAGAAGGCACAACCATCACATTATCATTGTTTGGTACCAAAACAGGATGAGAACCATGTGAGGTAAGTACTGAAGAAAGGACTGGTTTATCAAAAGACACTAGGTTGGAATAAGGAAATTCAAATTCATCAAAAATTACATGTCTGGATATATAAACCCGTCTCTTAGCCACCTCAAAACATATGTACCCTTTAAACTTAGAAGCATACCCCAAGAAAACACACTTTGTAGTTCTAGGTTGAAGTTTGGTACTGTTATAAGGTCTCAGTAGTGGATAACAAGAGCAACCAAAAACCCTAAGATGTTGAATTTCTGGAATGTCATGAAAGAGGAGCTCAAATGGGGATTTGTTATCCAATGTAGAAGATGGCATCCTATTGATAAGATAAACAGAAGTTTGAACTGCATAGGACCAAAAAAGAGGTGGTAGGGAAGCTGTTTGTAATAGTGTGATGGAAGTCTCAATTATATGTCTATGTTTTCGCTCGGCTAAGCCGTTTTGCTCAGGGGTATGGGGACATGACATATGGTGAAGAATCCCTTTATTCAAAAGAAAAGCTTGAAAAGATTTCCCTATATACTCCCATCCCCCATCGGTTTGTAATGTTTTAACAGAGACAGCAAATTGATTTGTAAAGTACTGATAAAAAGAAACAAAAGTAGGGTAAACATCACTTTTATTGCTTATTGGAAAAATCCAAGTATAATGTGTACACTCATCAATGAAGGTTACATAATACTTGAACCCTTCAATTGACAAACAAGGAGCGGGACCCCACATATCACTATGAACTATCTCAAAAGGTTTTACAGACTTGAACTGAGACACAGGAAAAGGAAGTTTTGTAAATTTTCCTTCCAAACAGGTAGAACACAACATAGGCAAGGAATCAGGATTACAAGACAATCTGGACTTTCTTAAAATTTGAGATACTATAGGATTAGAAGGATGACCTAGTCTGTTATGCCATAATCTTGAATTGATTTGTTGTCCAAGGTAAGCAGCAGCATAGGCAAGTTTTGAAGAAGCACTGGATGTTGGTGAGATAATCGGATACACCCCATTACTGCACAGTCCTTTGTAGAGTATCCTCCCTGTGGTTTTGTCCTGAATCCAGAAACACAATGCATCAAATATTAACCAACAATTATTGTCCAAGCAGATTCTATGAACTGATAGCAGATTCTGTGTTAATTTCGAAACATATAAAACAGAATTTAATTTCAGAGAATGTAATGGAGTTTGAAGAGTGGTGGAGCCAATATGAGATATGGCTAAACCTTCACCATTAGCAGCTTATATAGTCTCATTGGATGGATAATGAGTTGCAAGAGACAGATTCTGCAACTCAGTTGTCATGTGGTTTGTCGCTCCCGAGTCAGTGAGCCAAACTTGCTGAGATGGAACAGATGTCTGGGAAGAAATAAACTGAGGACCAGAGTTGGTGTGAGCATACATGGCAGTCATTGAAACATTAGAATTCTTCTGGAAGCAAAAATCAGCACTATGGTTAGAATTCCCACATATTTGATAGCCTGAATTAACCCTAGTATTTCGAAACCGACAAGTATCAGCAAAATGATTATGTTTCCCACGGATTTGGCAACTTGGAGAAGCAGGAGTATTTCTAAATCGACAAGTGTCTGCAAGATGATTATGCTTGCCATAGATTTGACATGTCATCAATGGAGAAGAACCAAGCTATTGTGGAGAGTTTCCCAAGATTCCAGGACCATAATTGGAGAAGAATTGCTTGTTGGTTCCAAACCTGTTATTAGAATTAAACCAATCCCTGCCTTTATTCTTGTTATTGAAAACTCGAGAACCATTATACTGATAGTTGGAGTTAGGATGTTGAGATGAAAAACCACCAGAATTCTTTGAAGGAAAACCAGACTGTTGAGCAACCAAAGCAGTAAGCATAGGGGCAGCATTCATATTTTCAAGCATTGCTTCTTTGGCAAGTAGTTGAGAACGAAGATCTTTTAATGAAATAACAGTATCTTGACCCCTAATGACTGACCGAATGGTATTGAACTCAGAAGGTAAACCAGTCAACGTAAGAATTACAATATCATCATCCTCAAAATAGACACCAGCAGCAGACAAATAATCTCGAGCTTCCTTAATCATTTGAAGATACAAAGTGATGGAATCATTACCTTTCTTGATAGTTTGGAGCTCAGATTTCATTTGGAAAATGCTGGTTCGAGAAACTGTGGAAAATTGTTCTTTCAGACGAGTCCATAAATCCAAAGAACTGCTACTCCCTATTGCACAAGAAATTGCGGGAGCCGAAAGAGTTGCAGAAATGAGCTGCATCAACGCTCTATCATGCATTTTCCAAATCTTGTATGCATCATATTCAACTTGTGCAGTAGAACAACCAAAAACAACTTCAGAATCCCCATAAATCACATTAGAAAATCGAAGAGGACAAGGAGTAGACCCATCAACAAACCCCATAATGCCATAGCCTTCCAACAAAAGCTGCATCTAAAAATGTCAAGTCAAGTAATTGGTATCATCCAACTTCATGGTTACGGACGTAGAAACAGAGGAAATAAAAGATGTAATAGGCGATTGCAAGATTTGCAACTAAGACACGGTCACCATTTTGATGGAATTGCTTCACCGAGATTGACAGAGAACAAACGTCGAACACTTGGTGTGCAGAAAACCAAACACAAATTGAAGAGCCCTAATTCGATTAGAAAAGCCCCAAATCAAGAAGTAATAGACAGAAGAGAGAAGCACATATATGTGCGATCAGAAGCGGAAGCAGATACAGAAATCCCAGATCGATACACCGTAAGGCTTTATACTTTTTCCAGCAAAGATACCATGTAAACCAATCTACACATATATCAGATAAAAAGAAGATTGATAGGAAGAGAGAGATGAGATAGAAAGAATACTTGGAGAGCAAGATATATCTGAATTGTATTGTATATTTCTTATTCATTTTTCAACTGTTTCATTACAAAGGATATTTATACTATCTTAGACAGCTTCCTAACTAAGTTATCTTATAACAACCTTATAACTGCAATACTAATCTCTTAACATTTGGCAACATCTTAGCTATTCATATAATACTCCTAACAGTTTTGCCACTCTTTAATTCCCTCCACTTCCTTACCTAACAGTTAAATTGTTTGGGGTTAATTTTAATTACACTGCACAAGGTTTTTTCTTAGACAACGTTTGCTTGATTTTGATTGGGTTTTCTAATGATTTCTTAAAAAAAATTGGCTTTTCTGTTTGTACGTCGCATTAGGGTTTATCAAGTGCAACAATGTTTTCTTAGACAACCTCGTTGCTTATTTGATTTTTTTTATGGACAGATGATTCAAATAAACAAGGAGGTTGATAGCTTTATATTGTAAAATACTACTCTTTATCATTTGGATTAAGGTGTAAATTTATGTTGTACTATGATCAAAGTATAGAATACTGTTTGTTAAATGTTGGTAAGTGTGCTATGACTTCTTACAGCTTGTGTGCTATGACTTCTTACATTTTTCTATATACTTTGACATATAGGGACTTACCCACAAAAGAATTAGGTTATACTGTTTACAATTTACAACATTGTTATTGAAATATTGTGTGCTCTGACTATTGATGTTGTACTTTTTGTGGTGGGACGTGAATATTGTAAGTTGCGGTAAAATACAACATTACAAAATCACAGAGGAGATATTCTAGTAAAACGTTTTTTAAAATCATCAAAGAAGAACAACAACTCCGCCGTGTAAGTTTATCTTACATTGCCGGTCCCAAGCCCGGATAAAGGAGGAGGGGGAGGGCGTCAGGTAGTCGACAGCCGGCACTCCATGATTACGTCGAATCCTTATGAAAATGAATCTAGAACGAAATCGCGCTAAAGCTAGGGCGTCACCCGTAAGTGGCGCGCTGTGTGGCCCGAGCACAGTGATAAGTGAGCAAGGGTCGCTGTATCTCCATCGGCACCCGGATGCAGTGTTAAATGAGCAAGGGGGCTATAGAAACTTCTTTTCGAACGACTCCACTCAAAGTTGTTTGGGAGCATATGCTCCTATCAACTTTACCCGGGACAAACAAAAGAAGTACTTTGATCCTATTAGACGGGGAAGGGTGAAGAAGCTAGGACAGAAAGGTAGAGTTCAAGAGATAGCCAACGCCACTTAGTGGGAAAAGGCTTTGTTGTTGTTGTTGTATCAAAGAAGAACAACGAATGAAGTATGGTCTTCTACCGTTTAATTAGAAATTAAGTTATCGATTACAACTGGGAATGACTGGATGTTTACTAGTAAATTTGAAATGATTGGATAATTAGTCAACATGAATTGAAAATAAAAAATGGACGCGTGGTGCGATTATATACAATCAAGAGCTAATTTTTTTATCAGAAAGTTGACCTTGCATTTCATTAGGTATTAAAAAAAAAAAAAAAAAAAAGCAGCACAGTATTGTCTCAGACTTACAGGTGGCAAGTCTGTGAGAAATGTAATCCCGTAAATGTTTAATTAATTGAATGAATCTTACATTTGAGTTATATATAAATTTGCCAATAAATGATTAATAACAAACCAAGCCTATCTAATCACACATGGGACAACAATTAGTTACAAACAGATAACGATAGAATAGTAACTAGACTATGACAAGGCTGACTGTGTTGCTGAGTTGGACTGATAAGTATTAGTTGTCTTTAAAATCAATCTATTAGATTGTTAATGAGTACCTATTAAAATCTATTTAATTTGATTTCATTCTACACTATCATCATCATTACCAATCTCACATATTATAATGATATCAAATTAAACGTGTTTTAACGAAAAACTCATTAACAACTCAATGGGTTGATTTGTCACCTCTCTCAGATTCATCACCTACAAGTATGATTTTGCCCTTCTAGTGTCTCCTTTCCCTTATAACAATACCCTATCATATTAGCCGTCCAGGCGTTTTACTCATTCATTTTAGTACTACAGTCTAGTGATATTCATTTTCACTTGTAAATAAGAGGTTTTAGGTTCGATTATTGGCAAAGACGAATTTGAACCACATTATTGTTAGCTCATTGTGAGGCTAAGCACACATTCACTTGCTTAATGTAGATAATATCGTTTGTTAAAAAAAAATATACATTAATTTCACAATTCATTTTGATAAAAGTCATGCTTGTAATTAGAGATTGTGTTTGTTCTTAACGTTGATATGAGAAAACTCCCCCAAAATAAAAATAAAATAAGAAATTTAAAAAATTGTCTCAAATCTTAAAACGCATATTTGACCCATAAAACATCGTTATCTGGCTAAAAATACCCCATATGCAAGCTCAAATCTATGTGTCTTGTTCATCTTGCCAGTTTCAGTGAACCGGCAAATTATGTCCATTATGGACTCCTATTCCAAGTCCGCAACTTCGGAATTCACAAAACCTATTTCTTGAGCGTACGTATATCAAGCTGTTCCATAATTTAGTATGTTATCTATTCAACGTCCGAATATTGTTAAGAGATTATATTCACACATTTCAAATTACTTCATTCACAACTTTTTATTTTTCTAATATTTTTTGACATTCTACATACCACTAACATTTGATAGAAAAATATTAAAAAATTAAAAAAGTGGAGGAAGTAATTTTTTTGTTTGTTTTCAAAGTGAAGAAAGTAACTTAAGATATGTGAATATAATATTTTTTATTTTTAGGTCCAGCAACAATTTTATTGGGCATGGTGCTCCTTTATCTTGGGAAAATAAATAGTTTGATTTGGTGACTCGAGCTAGGATCAAGCAAATTGGAAAATAGAGAGTGAACTTTGTAAGCTATAAAAGTAGTTGACTTCAGCGAGAAAATTATTGCAAGACTAAAGAGCAATGAGAGCCCATGCACACATTTTAAATCCTTGGAATAATCCTACCTTCAAGAAGTGGCGTTGCACCTCTTCACCAGAAAATTCTTATTCTCCAACATTACTAAGTACAAATTAATTGTTTATTTCTTTATATTTAAATAACCCTTAATCATGGTACGAGGAAATTGAATTTATTAGACTTTCGAATCAGAGTTTTCCCACAGTTACGCCTCAAATCAGGTGCTAAAAACATATATTATGAAGAAAGAAAAGCAACCGAGAGATGAAGGAAAGAGACCGAGTCAGATTCTTCCATGTGCAAACAAATAAACTTTCTCCCCAAGAAACACAGATGGAAGAGATATATGGTGTGTCCAGACATAAAAACAGTTGGTCGAACTCTATCTCTAATTTTTAAATAAAATAAATGAAAAAAAAGTCTTCCTGTGTAGTTGTCACAACTTTGTTTAACTTGTAATTAATCTACCCCCTACCCTTGATCAAGTATAATGTATTAATATCAGCCAAGTTTTTGTGTTCATCAGCAAAAAGTTTGAGCAAGTTCTGCCTTGTGATCACTCATGGCTACAAGTTTGATGATCAGAAACTCAATTTTCTTCATCATTTTTGCATGCTTGTGGAGTCTTCATGATGCAAAGGACACACTGAAGCCTGGGGACACTCTCAACTCCTCGAGCACCTTAGTGTCTGCGTCCGGGAAGTTTGTTTTGAAATTCGTGGTACAAACCATCGATGGTTCGAACACCAGCTATATAGCAATCCTGCGCGACAAGCAAGGTGCAAACAAAGCATGGATTGGGAACAGAAACTCTCCTATTCCGTACCCTTCTTCTCCACTTCTCACCTTTGACTTGAGCAACACGTTGAGAATTACAAACCAAGTTGGAAACCCTATTGTGATTTACTCTCCTCCGAAAAATATTAGTAGTACTAATGCTTTTGAGGCTATCCTTCTAGATTCCGGCAATTTTGTGATACGGGAAGCGAGCTCAGTCAACGGATCAACCAACGGGGTTTTGTGGCAGAGTTTTGATTATCCCACAGACACATTTTTACCAGGCATGAAATTGGGGGTTGACCGCAGAAGTGGCAAAAATTGGTCACTTTTGTCTTGGGCAACAAGCTACAATCCTGCACCAGGGCTTTTGAGCCTCGATTGGGACCCAAATGGGAAACAGTTGAGAATCAAGCAGGGTGGGGTGGTTAATTGGACTAGCGGGGTCTTTGATGATGGAAAATTTCCATTTATCTTTCCTGAAGTGTCCAAGCAGAGGTACAATTTTAGCATCATTTCGAACAAAGACGAAGACTACCTCACTTACAGTGCTGTAGGTGACCCAAGTGATCCAGAGCCGGAATGGGTGCTATACAGCAGGGGGACACTTTTTGAATATGGTGCACAAGTTGCGATCACAAACGCACAGGACTGTGACGGATATAACACAATTGGAGGGTGTGTTAGAACAGACCGGCCAAGCAATTGTACGGGGAAATTTGGTGATGAATTTGTGCAAAAGAATGGATACTTCAAGATCAAAGACTCTAGTAATACTTCAAGAGCCACCAGCTGGTACGTTGTCAGTAGTGTTGATTGTAAGGTTCTTTGTTGGCAAAATTGTGTCTGCCTTGGTTTCGACACTCCAGCAGATAATCAGTCTAGTGGACCTGGATGCCGATTTTGGAGTGTAGATTGTGAGTTCATTGAAAATAGCACTGGATCAGGTAAAACAAGTAGTGTTTTTGTTTTGTCAAGCCTAACAACGCCTGCAAATTCACCACCTGCTAAGAAAAATGGTACGTCCAATTTGATATCTAAACTTCACACAAGGCAATTAGCTAACTAATCGTATTATATATAACTGAATTCGTAGCTAATTAATTGCAGTTAATTCAGGACGTAAGTGGTTATGGGTTGTCATTGCACTCCCTACTGCACTACTATTAACGATGTTTTGCATATTCGGTTATCTACTAAGAAGACGAATGCTTTCAGGTATGTTCTTTAAGCCTAATCTACACTTGTTAGACAGAATTTCAGATGTTTGATTGTTGTACTAAATTGAAAGTTTGACTTTCTACACTAATTTAAATAGGTGGGGACAGAGCAAGGAAACAGAACACATGGCTTTGCTTCTTGAAATTTGATAAACTTACTGATGAACCTAATCAAGAAAACATGGGAAAACATGATTTAAGCGTGTTTACGTATGAATCTGTTCTGACTGCCACTTCCAGCTTCTCGGAGGAAAACAAGCTCGGAGAAGGGGGATTTGGACCTGTTTATAAAGTAAGGCCTTCAATTACTAGATTGTAGTGTCTTCTATATTCTTTTGGAAACAACTGAGAAAATTATGGATAATCAATTCAGGGAAAATTGGTGACGGGACAAGAAATAGCTGTGAAGAGGCTTTCAAAAAGTTCTGGACAAGGAAATTCGGAGTTTAAGAATGAATTGATACTCATACATGAACTCCAACACACAAACCTTGTTCAGCTCTTTGGATTTTGCATTCATGAAGACGAAAGGATGTTGATATACGAATACATGCCAAACAAAAGCTTAGACTACTTTATTTTTGGTTTGGAATCAATGCTACTTTAGACTTAGTACTTGATTTTATTTGTTTACTTTGTGAGTGTAAAAACGTATTGAGTATTGTTACTTAACTCTCCTTACATTGTGACAGATTCAATCAGAGGTATGCTACTCGATTGGAAGAAGCGTTTCAGTATAATAGAAGGAATCACTCAAGGATTGCTTTACTTGCACAGATACTCGAGAACGAGAGTAATTCATAGAGATTTGAAAGCTAGTAATATACTACTCGACGAAAACATGAACCCTAAAATTGCAGATTTTGGCTTGGCAAGGATATTTACGCACACTGAATTGGAAGCAAATACTAGTAGGATTGTCGGGACACTGTAAGTAAATGTGTATAAATTCTTAGTTGTCATGGCTTCTGCTTTTGGTTGTTAAGCATGTATTTTTGTAGATGTGTAGTTGTGTACTAATTGATGACTTTTTTCTTTTCCATTTTTTCCAGTGGTTATATGCCTCCTGAGACCATTGAAGGAATAGTTTCTGTAAAAACCGATGTCTACAGTTTCGGGGTGCTAATACTTGAAATCATAAGCGGCAGGAAAAACAACCGCTTCTGCAATGATGATGGCTTACTCAATTTAGTAGGATATGTATGTAACCTTTTCTATATTCTTGTTTTTAAGGTTGAGCTGTGCTAGGGATGGCCACCCAAGCGCGTCGTTGATGGTTCGTGGGACCTCACTTCCATCAACGGTGGTAGTGAATGACTGTCAGTAGCATTTCATTATTGTGATATCCTAGCTAAATGATCATGTTAACATTTTTTCAGGCCTGGGAGTTATGGAAAGAAAATAAAGAGCTAGAACTAATGGATCCAACTCTAGGCGACTCCTGTAACGGGAATCAACTGTTAAGATGCATCCATGTCGGTCTACTGTGCGTGGATGAAAACGCAGCCGATCGACCCACCATGTCGGATGTGATATCGATGTTGACAAACGAAAGCATGGAGTTGCCTAAACCAAAAAAGCCGGCATATTACGCACAAGGAAATGTGGACTTTACTGGTATACGTGAAGCGGGAGAGCAAACTGGATCGATAAATGTTTTGTCTCATTCCGACATTGGTGGGCGTTGAGAAATTAATCAACAATCCTGTAATAAAACTTTGTTCCCATTGATAAAGTAGATCGGGTAACGAAAAAAAAAATCATCGATTAAGTGGAATATTGTATAATATATTTTGCTGATTTCCAGTTGAAATGTTATGCCCATAAATTTTGCTGATTTTTTTAACTCGCATAATTTTCATGCATGTTAGCTATGTTGAAGATCAACACCAGCCCAATTGGTGTTTGGATGCTAGACAACTCTAGCAAGGAGATTCAAATATGCATGGGAGGTAGATGGTGCATGCACTTAAAATGCTAGACAATTCCAGCACCAAAGTCGGTTTCCTATCTAGAATTATCTAAACAAATATCTTGAGCTTGTTGTAATGGAATGTTAGTGAAAATTCTAGAAAGTAATATAAGTTAGTGGCTGGAAATGCACAAGCCAAGTCCACCGACTTTGGCTAGGTCGGTTATGCCATGTATAAATATAAGTTAGTGCTATGTGTGGTGTTGTAAGCTTGTAAAGAAACCAAGTAATCAAGCAAGTAGGCAACCAAGTGAGAGTGAGAAGCAAGTGTAGTCTTGTGAGGAGTGTGAGTGGTTTAGAGTCTGTTTTTAGAAGTGAGAGAGTGTCATAGCTTCTAAAGTATGTCATTGAGAGTGTGTTGTAATATTTCGTGAGTGTAATACAAGTAATTTGTTTACTTGTTTTGTCTCTTCAATACTTGTGTTAGAGTTGTGTACTCTAATTTTTCTCAACAAGCTATCCCACATCGGGGGAAGAAAAAATAATGAGATTAAATGTGATTATCCCATTATAACTAACACCAAAGTTGAAACACCCCAACCCCATTTTATTTAAAAATTGTTTTAAAGCCTTAATTGTTGAGCCCGTGGGGCCCACCTTGTAATGTATCAATCTCTTCCTCTCGTCGAGTACTATAACTTTCCTTTTTGTTTCACTCAATTTCGTTGAGTATTGAAGAAGTTATATCCATTTGAATCTTACCCAGTTTCTGGCGAGTCCGACAGCTTTCGAGGCATTTTCTGGCCAAACAACGGCGAGTTAGACGTTGTGTGAGGTACCATTCTCTTCGTCTCTTCGAGGGCTACAACTTTCATTTTTGTCTCGCTTGATTTCGTTGAGTTTTGAAAAAGTTATGGTCGTTTAAAGTTGGGTAGTTTTCCGGCCGAATTTCCGGCCCTCTCCTTCGACAAACCCAGGCCATCCGGCCTTTCCCTTCCCCTTGGGCCTTAAGCCCGTTAGACCCCAGCCCGTTTCTTTTTATTTTAGTTATTTATTTTAAAGACCCCATAAGGCCTCGGGCCTTATATATATTGGCCTTGGGCCGGTTCCTTTTAAAGCCCTGTTCTTTAATGAGGCCTTAAGGCCTTTGTGGTTTGTGTGTGTGTGTATTCGTGTGTGTGTGTGTGTTTAAGTGCATGTGTACGTGTGTGTATGTGCATGCCGTGCATGTGTGTGTGTGTGTTTGTTGTGTGTGTGCTTGTGTGGTGCGTGTGTGTGTTTGGGCTTAGGCCCAAACCACATTTCTTCACCTTAAATCTTTTTAACCCAAAAAAACTTAAGACCCTAAACCCAAAACCCAATAGATCCTAATCCTATTTAACCTAAACCCTAATCCGGATTTTAAGCCTAAAGCCCGTTAGACCTAATTTGACAGTTGACCCCGGTCAACGTTGACTTTAGGGTTGACTTTTCGGGTTTTCGTCCGGGACCCTTCTTAGGGTAATTCGACGTTCTGAATCCGATTCCAATATCTGTTTTCCCAAATTCAATTGCTATTATATAGTTTTATTAATTGGACAATTTATGTGCTTAGGGCAATTACTGTGACGTTTCCGTCTTCGCTAGTGGCGCAGCTTTTGGCAACTAAGTACTGTGAGTGGACCCCTTCTAAAATTACATGATTTTATGGTTTAATTGCATAAATGATTAGCATGCCTACGAATTTATGATCTGATTTATGTGAAGCCTGTTGATTTAATATATTGATTTTCGTCTCGTGTTTTTTGTGAGGAATTAATTGTTGGCCTATATTGAGCTATATTTTAATATATCGTATTTTCTATAAAAACCATGAACTGGTAGACTATCTGATAGATGACGATAGGATGCTAGAGCATGTTTTTGAAACCCTCTTTATAGTATAAACGATGATCGGTTATACTATGAAGTGGTAATTTATGAGAGGCGTAACATTTTGTGCGTAACTAGTGGACACTATGCCGCTTGGGGCGAGGATCTGTTGTTGCCATTTAGGCTGGGAGAAATAATCCCTAGCGAAAGGCTGAAGGACACGGTGACAGGCATTGGGCCGGGAGGGAGTTATCTTTGGCTACGGGCATAGAGACTTAGGTGCAGGCATTGGGCCGGGAGTTATATTTATTCGGTGATCTTTCTAGCAGCACACCGCGCTTACGAGACGATTTATGAGACGTTGACTGTTTTGATTTCTGCGATGATATTCCGCGATATGGCTTTTGAGATATTTTTGGCATGCTAGGATTTTTATTAAATCCATCACTTATTATGCTAGTAGTTTTCATTATATAAACTTTGGGGGTTAGTACATTGATAACTGTTTTATTATTATTATATATATAAACTTGGTCCACTCACCTTTGTTTTGCACCCCCATTCAGGACTTAGAATCAAGGCACATAATCCCGGCGTCAAGGCACTTCTACAGCAGCATCTTCGGATCCTCTCGATGTAGGACTCACTCCTTATTCATTAAATTTTATCTTAATTCTTTTTAGTAACTAGGCTTAGTTGTATTTTCTGAACACATTCCTAAATTATTAATTCATGGTATTTTAAATTCATAACCCTTATTTATTTATTATTCTTAGCTTTTGTATCAATTAATGGCTTTCGTCACTCTCGAGTGTCGGCCAGCACGTGTCTATCCTGGTATTCGGGGAATATCAGGGTCGGGACGTGTCAGAAGTCTTTGTGATAAAATTTCACACTTGATGGATTAGGCAAGTGGTAATTATTAATTTGGGGATAATATTAGTGTCGTTAGAGAAGGGCCACCACCCCGGGCCCTCGACCTGAAAAATTTAACAATGTACACCATCATTGTCTGATTCATTCTCAACATTAGTAACAAAACCTTTTGCTTTGCACGTACGCATACTTTCTCTTTTACTTTGTAATGTCTCACGTTATTGATAGCTCCAACCGTATCTTGCACGGCTCCTTTCCGTGGTGGAGATTAGTCTTCTCCATATATATATATTTTTTTAATATGGAAAACGATTAGTCTTCTCTTTTAGTCGGTGAATATTAAGTCTTCTCACCGCTAAAGACTTGCACAGCCATGCTTTGACAAATGTGGCTTTATCATAAAACATTAAAACCCCAACAACATTAGTTATTCATTAATATATTTTAACACCAGCCTCGTGCTCGTTGATAATGGCTATCATCAACTTAGTTTTCTTGATCATTTTTGCAGGCCTGTGGAGTTCCTATGATGGAAGAGACACGCTGAAACAAGGTGATACTCTCAATTCCTCAAGTTCCTTGGTCTCTGCATCGGGCAATTTCACTTTGTCTTTCGTTGTAAATACCATAGATGGTTCCAACTGTAGCTTTCTAGCTATCATGCGCAACGGAGAATCTGCAACTGCAAATAGAGCATGGATCGGCAACCGAGACTCGCCTGTTTTATACCCTTCATCCCCACTACTTACCTTGGACTTCAACAATACATTGAAGATTTCCCAAAAAAATGAAGATCAAGATCCTATTGTGATTTGTTCGGCTCCACATACTAGTAATAATAATACTAGTGTTGTGGCTACCCTTTTGGATTCTGGCAATCTTGTACTACAACAGGTGAATTCTGTGGACGGATCGATGAACCGGGTATTTCTGTGGCAAAGTTTTGATTATCCCATCGATACCTTTCTTCCTGGTATGAAATTAGGTGTGAACCATAGGAATGGCCACATTTGGTCTCTTTCATCATGGTCAGGTATCTTCAACCCAGCTCCAGGGACTTTCACCCTTGATTGGGACCCCAACCAACGGCAACTGAAACTGAGGCGAAAAGGGGTTATTTTTTGGACTAGCGGAGTCTTAAAATCAGATGGGAGATTTGAATATATATTATCCGATGAATCCATGATGAAATATAAATTTAGCGTTGTTTCAAATGAAAATGAAGACTACGTTACTTACACTGCTGCAGAAGGTGGCTCTCCACAAGAGTTGGTGTTGTACACCACTGGGTCACTGTATGAGTATAGTGTACAACGTGATGTTGCACAAGCAGAAAAATGTGATGGCTATAACACTGAGGGAGGGTGCGTGAAAAAGGACCGCCCGAGTGAATGTACGAGCGAATTTGGTGGTGAATTTGAGCTCAAAAATGGTTCTTTTGAACCAAGCAATGTCACTAATACTTCACGAGACCCCTACTGGTTTGGTAGTAGTAATACTGATTGTAAGGCTACTTGTTGGCAAAACTGTGACTGCCTTGGATTCGACTTCCCAATATCTAATAATCACACTACTGGATGCCGATTTTGGAGTGTAGACAGTCAGTTCGTTGAAAACATCACCGGCTCGGGTACTACAAATGGTAGTTTTGTTTTGCCAAGAAAATCAAGCACGCCAACAAAATCTTCATCTCAAAATTTTATCGGTAACTCTAGACTCTCGCTACGCACATATATTCATTCTTCTCAAGATACATGTCATGTAGAAACAATTGAAAAACTTCAACTACAAATTTAACGACTCCTTCGGTTTAGGATGCCGGCTGGTCTGTAATCATATTCGTTTGTATGCTAGTCATTTTTTTGTTTAATTCAATTAGCTAGACTTGTTTAACTGACAAATCAACAAGCTGATGTATATGTATATTTCATTATTATATATATATATATATATTTTTTTTTTTATTTTAGCTCATACTAGATTCAGGAATATGTATATATGGAGAAACTTGGCTAATTAATATTCTGCATGCAGCACGTAAGCTATGGATTGTCATTGCTATTCCCACTGCTCTACTTGTAGCGTTGAGTTGCATCTTATATCAGCTAAAACGAAGAAAATTTTCACTTTCAGGTAATCAAATTCTGTAAGGGTAATAACACGTTCTTTTTTGACAGAGTTTCACATATCTGCAAGAAACATTAGTTGCACAGAATTTGGTTGGTAAAAGTCCTATCAGTTTCTAATGGGGTTGGTAAAAGGCCTATGACTGGCTGATGAGATTGTTAATCACTGATATGTCATTTACCCCCTTGTTCTGTACTAGAGTCGATGACTATTGTTTTCTTGTAGTGCCTTTAACCAGCATTTTCCTCAATTGAAATGTTAACTTAATTTCTACCCTAAAACTAAACATGTAGACGACAACGGGAGAAAGATTCAGAATGAATTGCTTAACTTCATGAGATCTAATAGACGTAATGATCATGGTCGTGGGTTTCAAAATTATGGAAAGATGGGGCATTCTGAATTAAGTGCATTTAGCTATCCATCTGTCTTGGCTGCCACTTGCAACTTCTCTGAAGAAAACAAGCTCGGGCAAGGGGGCTTTGGACCTGTTTATAAGGTAACGCTTTAAATAGTACAAAGTGTATTTTCGGTTTATATTAACTGATAAATATATTGTTTCAGGGAAAATTGGTAACGGGACGAGAGATAGCAGTAAAGAGGCTTTCAAAATGTTCAGGACAAGGAACATTGGAGTTCAAGAATGAATTAATACTCATATCTGAACTCCAACATACGAACCTTGTTCAGCTCTTCGGATTTTGCATTCATGGTGAAGAGAGGATGCTGATGTATGAGTACATGCCAAACAAAAGTTTGGACAACTTTTTATTTGGTAACTGGGAACTAATTAGAACTACATTAATTTAGCATTTGATTTCCTTTGTTCGAACTTTTTATTCATTGATATATTCTTAGTTAGCTTCCTCTATATTACAGATTCTACCAGAGCTCTACTAGATTGGAAGAGGCGTTTCGGTATAATTGAAGGAATAGCTCAAGGATTGCTTTACTTGCACAAATACTCGAGAATGAGAGTAATTCATAGAGATTTGAAACCTAGTAACATATTACTTGATGAAAATATGAACCCCAAAATATCAGATTTTGGTATGGCAAGGATTTTCAGCTATAATGAATTGGAAGCAAATACTGGTAGGATTGTTGGGACACGGTAAGGACGCAATGCTTGCTTTCATTCTTATCACGTGTTTGCTTTTGGATACATGAAATGCAATTTTATAGAATTTTATAGATGCGTACACAAAAACATATATATTTACCTTTCCTTCTTCACTTGGTGTAGTGGTTACATGTCTCCCGAATATGCCATGGAGGGGATATTTTCAATAAAATCTGATGTCTTCAGTTTTGGGGTGTTAATGCTCGAAATCATAAGTGGCAGGAAAAACAACAGCTTCTACAATGATGAGCGTGTGCTAAATTTAGTAGGATATGTACGTAACACAAACCTCTGCATTTAGTTCTTTATTCTTCTCCTTTGAGGTGTCCGGGTTGATAAGAACTTCAGTGCGGACTTTCCTGACATATGGCTGGTTGAGTAGCATGTATCGTCCCATTAGGATTTGTCAGGTGTTGAAGAATTTTAACGATAACAAAATAGGTCACTCAACCTGTCACATGACGGAAGTTCCCACTGCAGTTTTTCTCATGAGATTCGATCATGATTGTATCCTAATTAAGTCATCATAATATTGTTTCAGACATGGGAGCTATGGAAAGAAGGCGCAGGGATAGAACTAATGGATCCAACACTAACGGATTCATGTATTCAGGATCAATTTCTTAGATGCGTCCATGTCGGTCTACTATGCGTGGAGGAAAATGCAGGTGATCGGCCGACCATCTCCAGTGTGATATCTATGTTGACAAATGAAAGTGTGGCATTACCTATGCCAACAAAGCCAGCATTTTTCACGGAAAGAAATCATGTGGCCGGTGGGAAGGAGCCAGAAGATATGTCGACAAATTGTTTGTCCAATTCCGAAATTGTTGCTCGTTGAAGGTTCTGGCTTGGTTTTATATACTTGCAAGAGCTGTCTCAGTTCATTTTTATCACCAATCTTGAGTGGTAGTAAGCTCACCATCCTATTAATTACTATTAAATGAGTTTTATTTATCTATTACACAAATCATACGAAAGGGATTCTATGCAATTTATGCAGTCAAAGGTAGTTGTGTGACAATAACAGTCCAAGTTCTCCAAGAATTTTAACATATGTTGGTTTTCTCCTTTCTCTAAATAAAAAGTAATTTAGTTGTTTTTGAAAGTCTTTGATTTGACCTTCGTGGATAGCGAGTTCGTACTAAATTATTATGGTGAGACTATTATTTGGCTTAATCCAAATCTCCTACACTGTTAATTTTTTTTTGGTATTTAAATAAAAAAATCGTGTGACATTATCTGGCATAAAGATGGGTCAAATGGTCACCCTCACGTTCTTAGACCTGCCAAAACTTATTAGAAAAGAAAAGAAACTTCTCAACAATGGGGATTACATGGAAAAAATGTTAGGGAGATCATGTTCTTAATGATTTAAAGAAGGAATCCAAGCAACAACGGTGACATCATGTAATCTACAAAATATAGTTTAAGTATATAGTCTCTCTAATATCACCCTTACATGTAGCCAAAACCTCGAAGAAATAATACAATAAAGTTTAACAACTTAATTGAAATTATTTCAGTAGATGCCTTGTCGAATTCGGATTTTGGTGCGCGTTAAGCGTATCAATCATGCTTGGTGTGACTCAGCTAAATATACTTGTCAAGTACAGTTCTCTGGCTTATTTATTACCACCTGATATTATTGTTCATTCATTCATCCACAAATGCGTTAATTCCATCTCTTTGAAAGAAGAGATCAACCCGTGTACTGATGAAGAAAGAAACCAACGAGAAAGTACAGAGGCCGGAGTAGGTGGGTATTGTGACTTGCGCAGAAAGAAAGGAGAAGGTCATTGTTCTAAATGCAAGTTATATTCTAACCAAAATTAATAGAAAATCATTGCTGTCAAAAAACCTAAATCAGTAAGTCAAAAGTCTTTCTTTGAATTTTGAATGAAAACAGAAGTCTTCCGGTAATTGTAAAAAAAATTATGTAGTTCCAAAGTGTTTACTAAACTCACACGCCTCTTAATCGTTTTTTTTTAAGCCAAGTTTTTCATTGTCTTGTGGTCATTCATGGCTACATGTGTGATGATGAAGAACTCAATTTTCTTGATCATTTTTGCATGCTTGTGGACTTGTCATGATGCAAGGGACACATTGGCACCGGGGGACACTCTTGATTCCTCGAGTTCCTTAGAATCTGCATCGGCAAAGTTCACCTTGTCTTTCGTTGAACAGCTGTATTCCAACTTCACCTATTTAGCCATCCGTCGCAATAAATACAACCCAAACAAAGCTTGGATTGGCAACAGGAACAGACCTATTTCATCATATTCATCTCCACTTCTTACCTTGGATTGGAATTACACATTGAAGATTACTCAAACGGGTGAAGATCCAATTGTCATTTGCTCTGCTCCAGAAACTAGTAATGGTACTAGTAGCGGTGTTGTGGCTACCCTTTTGGATTCCGGCAATCTTGTACTACAAGAAATGAATGGATCGAGGGTTTTTTGGCAAAGTTTTGATTATCCAACAGACACATTTTTACCGGGTATGAAGTTAGGTGTCAACCGCAGTGATGGCCACATCTGGTCACTTGTATCATATGCAGATACCTACAACCCGGCTTCGGGGCCTTTCAGTCTTGTTTGGGACCCGAATGAACATGAATTGAAAATCAATAAAAGCGGGGTGGTTTATTGGACTAGTGGAGTCTTGAGATCAGATGGAACATTTGAATTTTTTTTGCCTAATGTGTCCAAGCAGAGGTACAATTTTAGCATTGTATCTAACGAACATTATGGCTACCTCACTTACACTGCTGTAGGTGATCAGAGTCTTCAACCAGAATGGGTGCTATACAGCAGTGGGATACTTCAGGAATATGATGGACAGATGAATATTGTACAAGCACAGAACTGTGATGGCTATGACACCGATGGTGGGTGCGTCCGAAGGTTCCAATCAACGAAATCCTCTGGCACAAAAATTGGTAACCATACAAGTCCAATTTCATACCACCTGATATATATTCATCCAAAAATTGAAGACAATTAATGCATACATGCATACATGTGCGTGTGTGTTATACTGATTGCATATGTTGGTAGCTAATTGTTTATGATGCAGCAGATAAATGGGTTTGGATTGGCACTTCTATAGCTGCTGCTCTAGTGCTTTGCACCGCGTACTATCTACTCCGACGAAGAAGATCAGCCCTTGCATCAGCTGGTATATTTCTTTAAATCATGTGCACCAGTAAGACAGGATTATTATTCACATCTTTGACTATTGTTGTCTCCATTGAAACTTTAATTTCTTATAATTTATCTGTATAGGT
This sequence comes from Malus domestica, assembly GCF_042453785.1. Classification (NCBI taxonomy): domain Eukaryota; kingdom Viridiplantae; phylum Streptophyta; class Magnoliopsida; order Rosales; family Rosaceae; genus Malus; species Malus domestica. Next base: position 22,875,673 of record NC_091675.1, read on the forward strand.
GAGAACCGGACAGAGATTGAGAACGAAATGCTTATCTTCATGAAATCTAATCGACCTACTAATGATGTTAATGGTCTCCGAAATGATGGAAAGATAGGACATCATGATTTAAGCGTTTTTAGCTATTCATCCATCTTGGCTGCCACAAGCAACTTTGCTGAAGAAAACAAGCTAGGACAAGGAGGGTTTGGACCGGTTTATAAGGTAACATTTTGAGAAAACAAAAATTTCTGTTTCTAATTCAAATGCTGTAGGAAAAAAAAAAGAAGGAATTAGCTTCATTTGCCTAAAGATGACAGCAAAAACATGATATGGATTATCAATTCAGGGGAAATTGGCGATGGGACAAGAAATAGCTGTGAAGAGGCTTTCGAAATGTTCAGGGCAAGGAACATCAGAATTCAAGAATGAACTGATACTTATATATGAACTCCAACATACAAACCTGGTTCAGCTTTTCGGATTTTGCATTCATGGTGGAGAGATGATGTTGATATATGAGTATCTGCAGAACAAAAGTTTGGACCACTTTTTATTTGGTGAGGAACCAAGATACTTGATTTCATTTGTTAAATTTGATATCTGTCTTTTATGTTACTGTCAAAGTTCATAGATTACTACTATTAATTAATATTAGTCCTACTTAACTCTACATATTGGACAGATCCAACCAGAGGTCTAATACTAGATTGGAAGAAGCGTTTTAGCATTCTCGAAGGAATTGCTCAAGGGTTGCTTTACCTGCACAAATACTCAAGAAAGAAAGTAATTCATAGAGATTTAAAAGCTAGTAACATACTACTTGATGAAAACATGAACCCAAAAATTTCAGATTTTGGTATGGCAAGGATTTTCACCCAAAATGAATTGGAAGCAAACACAAGCAAGATTGTCGGGACACGGTAAGTATTTCTGCATCACATTGACATGGTCTTCCCCTTTTCATTGCTAAACACGCATTTTTGCAGATAAGTATACTGACTATTTTTTCTTTTTCATTTGGTGCAGTGGTTACATGCCTCCAGAGTCCATGGAGGGAATTATTTCTGTAAAGTCTGATGTCTACAGTGTTGAATTGTGGCCAAGTGGCCATCACCTTTCCTAATAAACAAACCAAAAGAAAAAAAAGTGAAAGGCATCATGATTATGTTTGTTGAAAAGAAAAAAGAAAAGTCATGATGATGTTTGTAAAGTAATCATTATGTCTTTACTTTGGTTTTGTTTATTAGTTGTTTTAGGATGGATGAATGTTAGCATACGGAAGTGAGAAAGAGAGAGGAAGGAGTGTGCACCATTTTCTGTTTTAGTAGTCCATCTTTGAGAGAGCAAAGAGAGCTGCAGAGAGCAGAAAATTGAGAGCAGAAAAGAAGAAGAAGGTGCTCTTCTTTTTGGTTAGCAATCATCCATCATAGTTATTGTTGTAATAGCTTTGAGCTACATGTATAGAGAAGAAATTATTCATTATATTTCTTTCTCTATTTGTTTCTGTGGTGTGTGAGAGCTATTGGGTGTATTGGGTTAGCTTGAGTTGGTTCCAACAGGTTTGGTGCTATCCTAGCACAACAATTGGTATCAGAGCACTGGTTGCTCTTGGGTACTGTCTAGTTGCCAAAGATGTCAGACGGGCAAGATGAGAATCCTTTTGGAATCAGCTCCGGGTTTGCAAGAACTACGGTGCAAAATGCAAAGTTCGAAGTGGAAAAGTTTGATGGCACAAACAACTTTGGGATGTGGCAATGTGAGGTCAAAGATGTGTTGGCTCAACAAGATCTACTTGCCGCTTTGGGAGAGAAGCCGGAAGCTATGTCGAAGCCGGAATGGGAGAAATTAAATTTGTGGGCTTGCTCTTCAATTCGGTTGTGCCTTGCAAAAACTCAGAAGTATTTTGTGATGCGTGAGACATTAGCAAGTGTGTTGTGGCAAAAATTGGAAGACAAGTATATGACAAAGAGTGCAGAGAACCGGCTACACTTGAAGAAAAAGCTCTACCGCTTCCAATACAAAGAAGGTACAAAAATGATTAGACACCTTGATGCTTTTAATAAGTAGATTGCCGACTTGTTAAATTTAGATGAGGATATTAAAGATGAAGACAAGGCCTTAATATTGTTGAATTCCTTGCCGGACTCTTATGAGCATTTTGTTACCACTATTATGCATGGTAAAGAAGCTGTGAAATTTGAAGATGTGTCAAATGCCTTGATGAATTATGAAATGAGGCATAGAGATAAAAATCATGATAGTACCTCTGAAGCTTTATTTGTTAGAGGTAGATCATCGGAGAGAAAATCATCTTCTAGTAGGAAAAAATCACAGTCTCGACCTAGAGGAAACTCTAAAGGTAGAAAACCTTTGGAAAGGGATGAATGTGCCTTTTGTCATAATAAGGGCCATTGGAAGAAAGATTGTCGTAAATTGAAGACCAAAGGCAAAGAAAGTTCTGAAGCTAATGTTGCTGAGGTTGAAACAGATTTTTCTGATTTTGCTTTAACCACTTCCTCATCATTTGATTGTGCTACTAAGTGGGTGTTGGATACGGGTTGTACTCATCATATGACCCCTCACAAGGATTGGTTCTCAAGCTTGAAAGAGTTTGATGGTGGAGTTGTGTTCATGGGAGATGACAATCCTTGCACAACAAAAGGGATTGGTACAGTTCGTTTGAAGTTGCATGATGGCATGGTTAAAGAGTTGACAGGTGTTCAGTATGTACCGAATTTGAAGAAAAATCTTATTTCTTTGGGTACTTTGGAATCCAAGGGCTTCAGGTTTCATTCAGATGGACAGACATTGAAAGTTACTTATAGTGCACTTGTTGTGATGAAAGCTCCTCGATGTGGCCATTTGTATTTATTGCAGGGAAGCACTGTGACAGGTGAAGCATCTGTAGTCTCTGAAAATATGGGCACATCTGATTCAGATACTACTAGACTGTGGCATATGAGATTAGGCCATGTCGGTGAGAAAGCTCTATAAGGGCTTGTGAAACAAGGCCTTCTAAAAGGTGCCACGACTTGTAAGCTTGATTTCTGCGAGCATTGTGTCTTGGGGAAGCAAACTAGAGTGAAGTTTGGTACTGTTGTACATCAGACGAAGGGCATTCTTGATTATGTGCATTCAGATGTTTGGGGTCCTACAAAGACTCCCTCTTTGAGTGGTAGACATTGGTTTGTGACCTTTGTTGATGATTATTCAAGAAGGTCTTGGGTCTACACTATGAAGCACAAGAGTGAGGTGTTAAACATTTTCTTGGGTTGGAAGAAAATGGTTGAGAACCAGACTGGGAGAAAGATTAAGATTTTGAGATCGGATAATGGTGGTGAATACACATCCGATCCTTTCTTTAAAGTTTGCAAAGAGGAAGGAATTGTGAGACATTTCAGTGTTCGGGGAACTCCACAACAAAATGGAGTTGCAGAAAGATTGAATCGAACCTTGCTTGAGAAGGTTAGATGTATGTTGTCTCAGTCGGGTTTAAGCAAGTCATTTTGGGCAGAGGCAGTTAATTATGCATGTCACATCATCAACCGATTACCCTCAGCTGCTGTTCAGGGTAAGACACCAATGGAGGTATGGACTGGAAAACCTTCTTTTGATTATGACTATATCCGTGTTTTTGGTTCACCTGCTTATTTTCATGTGACTGAAAATAAACTTGATCCTAGAGCCAAAAAGACTATCTTTCTTGGTTTTAGTAGTGGTGTCAAAGGTTACAGGTTGTGGTGCCCAGAGATGAAAAAACTTGTAATCAGTAGAGATGTGACATTTGATGAAGAAAGTATGTACAAAGTCTCTGAGAAGAATGTGAAAGATGTCCAACAGGTGGAGCTTGAGAAAGTTGCCTCTGGTACTTCAAATCCTATTTCCGCTGATGTCGAAGCCACCACAAGTGAAGAAGTTGGAGACCATGAGGATGTTGAAGAAGCTGAACTTGAAGATTCTATTCAAGTTGAAGAGGAAGTTTCACCTCAAGAGTCTATTGCCAAGAACAGAGGAAAGAGACAAATTACCAAGCCAGCTCGGTATAGTGACTATGTTTCTTTTGCTCTTCCTATTATCACTGATGAGATTCCATCCAATTTTGAGGAAGCTATTGAGAGTGAAGAAAAGGAGAGGTGGTGCAATGCCATGGGTGATGAGATGAATTCTCTCTTGAAGAACAAGACTTGGGAGTTAGCTAAATTGCCTAAGGGCAAGAAAGCTATCGGTTGCAAATGGGTGTATGCCAAGAAGGAAGATGCTGATGAGAAAAGTAATGTGAGATTCAAAGCAAGATTAGTTGCTAAAGGGTATGCACAAAATGAGGGCATTGACTACAATGAAATCTTTTCTCCGGTTGTGAAGCACTCCTCAATTCGCATTATGTTAACTCTTGTTGCACAGTATAATCTTGAGCTTGTGCAACTCGATGTGAAGACGGCTTTCCTACATGGTGATTTGAATGAAGAGATCTATATGTGTCAACCGGATGGGTATATAGTGAAAGGGAAGGAGAATTTGTTTTGCAAATTGAAGAAATCACTTTATGGCTTGAAGCAATCTCCAAGACAATGGTATTTGAGGTTTGATAAATTTATGAGAGGCCAAAATTATTCTAGAAGTCAATATGATCATTGTGTGTACTTCAAGAAGTTGCAAGATGGGTCTTTCATTTATTTGTTGATATATGTTGATGATATGTTGATTGCCTCAAAGAATGTTGAAGAGATTGAAAAATTGAAGAAGCAAATGAAGAATGAGTTTGAGATGAAGGATCTTGGTGAAGCGAAGAAGATCATTGGCATGGAGATCACTAGAGATAGAGAGAAGGGTTTGGTCAGTTTGAATCAAAGACAATATCTTGAAAAGTTGATTCGGAAATTTGGAGTTCATGATTCAACCAAACCGGTTAGTACCCCTTTGGCTCATCATTTTAAATTGAGTTCTTTACAGTGTCCTAAAACTGATAAAGAGAAGCTGCAAATGAAAAATATACCATATGCAAATTTGGTTGGTAGTTTGATGTATGCAATGGTATGCTCTAGACCGGATATTGCTCATGCAGTTGGCATGGTGAGTCGATATATGCATAATCCAGGTAAAGAGCATTGGCAAGCAGCTAAGTGGATATTGAGGTATCTCCATGGTACTCGAGACATTGGTTTATGCTTTGAGAGAGATGACTCTGGTATTGGTCATTTTGCAGTTGGTTATGTTGATTCAGATTATGCAGGTGATCTGGATGGAAGAAAGTCTACTACAGGCTATGTGTTTACTATGGCTAAAGGGCCAGTTTGTTGGAGGTCCATTTTGCAGTCGTCTGTTGCCTTGTCTACTACAGAGGCTGAATATATGACAGTTGCTGAAGCTATAAAGGAGGCCATTTGGATACATGGGCTGATTAGAGATTTGGGGGTTGATCAGAAGCAAGTGGAGGTACATTGTGATAGTCAGAGTGCCATTTATTTGGCTAAGTATCAGGTTCATCATGCGAGGACCAAGCACATAGATGTGCATTATCACTTTGTTCGTGAAATTGTTGGTGAAGGGGAAATCATTCTCCAGAAGATTTCAACTAAAGACAACCCCGCTGATATGTTGACTAAGGTTGTTGGTGTAGCCAAGTTTGTTCATTGCTTGAACTTGGCTCATATTTTGCCTATATAAAGAAGGCGTTGAGCAGTAGGAGTTTTTGGAGCATTTGGCTTGGCATGAATTGTTCTCTTGCTAGTGTTTGGGAGTGATTTTTTGGGTCAATTGTGTTGGTTGGCTTATCATGACGTTTTCGGAACTTGGCCAAGGTGGAGATTGTTGAATTGTGGCCAAGTGGCCATCACCTTTCCTAATAAACAAACCAAAAGAAAAAAAAGTGAAAGGCATCATGATTATGTTTGTTGAAAAGAAAAAAGAAAAGTCATGATGATGTTTGTAAAGTAATCATTATGTCTTTACTTTGGTTTTGTTTATTAGTTGTTTTAGGATGGATGAATGTTAGCATACGGAAGTGAGAAAGAGAGAGGAAGGAGTGTGCACCATTTTCTGTTTTAGTAGTCCATCTTTGAGAGAGCAAAGAGAGCTGCAGAGAGCAAAAAATTGAGAGCAGAAAAGAAGAAGAAGGTGCTCTTCTTTTTGGTTAGCAATCATCCATCATAGTTATTGTTGTAATAGCTTTGAGCTACATGTATAGAGAAGAAATTATTCATTATATTTCTTTCTCTATTTGTTTCTGTGGTGTGTGAGAGCTATTGGGTGTATTGGGTTAGCTTGAGTTGGTTCCAACAGGTTTGGTGCTATCCTAGCACAACATACAGTTTCGGGGTATTGATGCTTGAAATCATAAATGGAAGGAAAAACAACAGCTTTTATAATGATGATCGCGTACTCAATTTAGTAGGATATGTATGACAAACAAATCTCTCTCTTAAAATTTATAATCATATTTTTCTTCTTTAGAATGAAATGCAATCCTTCTTCTTCAGGCATGGGAGTTATGGAAAGAAGGTGCAGGGCTAGAAATAATGGATCCAACATTAGGAAATTCGTTTATTAAAGAGCAACTGTTAAGATGCATCCATGTCGGTCTGCTTTGCGTAGAAGAAAATGCAGCAGATCGGCCTACCATGTCAGATGTCATATCTATGTTGACAAATGAAAGCTTACCATTAGCATCACCAACAAAGCCAGCATTTTTTGTAAGAAGGAGAACGGTGGAGGCTGGTATAAGTGGGAATCAGCAACTTGAAATTGTTGCTTCAGCAAACTACATGTCCAGTTCTGATTTTGAAGCACGTTAATTAAGGGTAAAAATCATATTGGTAGTGCCTCAACTAAGTGTTTTGCTTCTGCTTAATTAAAAGACTGTACTTTACTCGACTAATTAGCATCAGTCAAACCACTTTCGCAAATTGGTATGTGTCCTGGGAAGAAGATCAATAAATTAACGGCGACGCTGTTTTTGTAACTGTAGGAGGGTATGCATCAACTGGAGTTGGCTGATGGCTTTTGGCACCTTTCAAGATACTTGAGAAGTTTTAGAGTTTAATTTACAGAGGGGGCTTGCTTCTGTAGTCCCTATATAAAATAAAATAAAAATAAAACTAGATGCTCATTTATTACCTTTGAATTAAGGATATGTGATGATGATCCATGAAGTACTGTGATATATAAAATAGTATGTCTTTCATTCAATTGAAATTTTTTGTGTTGTTTGATAGAACGAGAAAGCTTTTGACAAGCATATGTTGGAAACACTCAAAACGTTTATGAGTTAAACAACAATCCATGGAACGTATATTATAAATAGCTTCAACATACGGCCTCTAAAGTTTTAAGTAATACATCCTTGCATCATTGTTTAACTCATAAAACCTCACCTCTCCATCCAAGTCTCTCGCCCCTCCCCATCCCATGCTCAATCTTGAAACTTCTCCATCCAAAACTAGTGTATATTAATTGCATTACCATAGTCGAAGTTGTCCCTAGCTATAAAAAAAATTACTATGTAAATTAGGATTTGTTTTTATTTTATGTTTTATATAAAATTGGGGAGTAAAATTACTTGAGCTACAACCACTTTGCGAGTTATAGATCAACCGTTTGATTTCTCTAATATTATAAAGAATTTTTCTTAAACGCTTATCATTTGTCAAAAATACTGAAGGCCTAGAATTTTGTTTGAGTCATAGTTTCCAAGAATTTGTTCGAGTGAATCTTCCTAGTATTGAAACTAGATTGTTTTTACCTTTCTTATTAAAATGATGTCGTGTCACATGACCTTATTGATTTTTTATATATTTTTTTAGGGTGTGTTTGATTCAGGAAGTCTGTCATGAAACCAAACTCAATATTAGATCAAAAATCTAGGATGCTTCCGTTGCAATTTCACTCTCCATATTCCAAAAAAGTCTTCTTTCTCATGTTAAACAAAAAAAAATGTCTTGCATATGACAGATACGTGATTTGTTGTAAGAAAAATAAAGTTGGATGATGTGATTTACGTGGGAAAGAGGTTGTGAATCTAGTCACCGTTGTCAGCATACAAATGGGTGATCAAAGTCTTCCGGTAAATTTTTAGTAAAACTTGTAATTATATTTTTTTTTTGTCCAAAAATAGATTTTATTAGATTAGAAGTTAGATTAACTAACGACAGGGTTCGAACTCACACCGTCATGTAAAAGCTTAACACCTTTCCACCATTGTGATAAATGGTTACTTGTGTAAAACTTGTAATTATTACTTTATTCCCTTTTTTTTAAATTTATAAATGCCTTGTACAGAGATTGTAATGGTTTAACTAAGACACGTTGCTTGATTAAATTCTTAATCATGTTCTGGTGATGGATTTCATGTCTTTCTTCCTCATCATACGGAGAAATTAAACTTCATGTTATGGTAATTAATTAATCATGGCAATAATCAACTTAATCATTTTTGCATGCTGACTATGGACTTGTCACAATGCTGCAAGTGCAAGGGACACACTGAAACCAGCAGGAGACACTCTCAACTCCTCAAGTTCTTTGGTCTCTGCATCGGAGAAGTTCAGTTTCAGTTCCTGTGTACACGACGACAGTTCCAAAAGCACCAGCTACGTATCTATCCAGAGCAACAAGGCCGATAGCAACATTTCTTGGATTTGCAACCGTAAAGCCCCTATTTTGTACGCACTCTTGCCTTGGACAGGAATAAAACCTTGAAAATTATGCGGCGGGGATCCTAATCCAATTGTGATTTTCTCAGCTCCACAAACTACTAGGTCTACCAACATAAGTAACAGTATTGCTACTGTTGTGGCTATCCTTTTGGATTCGGGAAATTTTGTACTAGAAGAAGTGAACGTAAAGCTTTGATTACCAGTTGACACCTTTTTACCGGGCATGAAATTGGGTGTCAACCGTACAAACGGCCATGTTTCGTCGATTTCATCATGGGAAACTAAAGCCAACCGTGCGTCGGGGCCTTTCACGCTTGATTGGGACCCTCACCAATTGAAGATTAAGAAAGGAGAGGTGACACGCCTGATCCCGATATTCCATGAACACCAGGATAAGCACGTGCTGGCTGACACCCGAGGGTGACGAAAGCCATTTATTGAATGTAAATGCTGAGAATAACGAATAAATAAGACTTATAAATATAAAAGAATAGTGAATATACATTTAAGGAACGTGTTCAGAGCATACGACTAACCAGAACACTGAAATAAATAATATAAAATTGAATGAAACAAATGATGGATCCTACACCGAGAGGACTCGAAGATACCGATGCGGAAGTGCCTGGATGCCGGGATTGTATGCCTCGATTCTAAGTCCTGAAGGGGGCGCAAAACAAACATGAGTGGACCAATTTGACATATAAATAGTAAAACAGTTATCAACGTACTAATCCCTAGGTTTTATGAAAACACATATATAATGATAAACATAGGTTTTCCGAAACCTAGCATGTCGTGCAATGTCTCAAATCATAACTTGTATATATAATAATCACTAGTGAATTGTCCGATAACCCTCAGGCCCCATGCCGGCTCCCCGTCTCTGAGCAAACAGTAAGAGGAAAATACACTTTAGGCCCCATGCCGGCTCCCCGTCCCTGTGCTAAATAGCTAGAGGAAACACACTCTAGGCCCTGTGCCAACACCAAACCGTCGCCCGGGACAGACCAGAATCTATCCCTACGTCCTGTAGCGGAAAAGACCACTAGGTAAGTACAAAACCATTGAACATATATATATATTGAAAAGCAACTTCATAGTATAAAGTCATCCATCATCTATACTATAAAGGGGTGTTCGAAACATGTTCTAAATATCATATCGTCATCCATCGGATATTTTATAAGAACATGGGTTATAGGAAAAATAGTAATAATTCAAACTAACCTCAATAAGCATGTTATCTCAAAGCGTCTCATAGAACATAATTGTTAAATCATGCTTTTCCATGTATGCATTTATATTATTAAAACATGCATTTTAGAAGGGGTCCACTCACAGTACTTAGCTGCCAAAGAGCCACGCAACTAACGAAGACAGAAACGCCACAATAATTACCCCTAATCACATAAATGGTCCAATTAATAAAACTATACTCAAACGATTTAATTTGGGAAAATAGACATCGAAAACGGATTCAAAACGTCAAATTACCCTAAGGGTCTCGGATAATTTCATAAAAGTCTATAGAATATTCTCTGATGAAATATTCTCTAATGGAATATTCCACAAAAAAGGCTTGAGTCGGCTAGGGTTTAGGGTTGGAATGGTTAAATGGTTTAGGCTTAGGGTGCACGGGCCTAAGGCCCTAAAGGCCTTTAGTTTAGTAAATAAAAAAAAAAACAACTTAAAGTAAAGGGTTTTTGGGTTTTAAGGAGGACGGGCCTAAGGCCCTGATTTAAAATGGCCCAAGGGCCTTTTACATTAAAATAATAAAAACTGAAATGGGTTTTGGGTTGGGCTTGGCAGGAAAGGCCCAAAAGGCCTATTCTTGATGAGTTGCCGGATCCAAGGAAGAAGAAGGCCAGAATTCGGCCGGAAATCTACACCAACTTTAAACAGCCATAACTTTGTCAAAATTCAACGAAATCGAGTGATTCAAAAACGAAAGTTGTAGTTCTCTAAGAGACAAATAGAATGGTACCTCGAAAGATGTCTAAATGGCCATTTTTTGACCGTAAAATGCCTCGAAAGCCTCGGAGGTCACCGGAAACTGGGTAAGATTCAAATGAGTACAACTTCTTCAATACTCAACGAAATTGGGTGAAAGAAAAAGGAAAGTTGTATTAATCAGCGAGACGAAGAGATTGATACCTTGCACGCCGGCCAACTTGCTGTGGTTTGGTCGAAAAATTCCTCGAAAGTGGCGGTGCTCGCCGGAAAATTTGGAAAAACTACTCCGAGCTATTTTATGTGATTCAAACGCATATACAACTTAAAACAAGCTTCGATATAACCCTAAAACACAACCCAAGGGCTTCTAGAAGCTTACCAACGTTGGAACGGTATGAAACTTGACGGAGAAGATGATGAACAGTACCGGCCGAAAGGAAGAGAAGGGTTTGGGTATACTATATTTAGACTAAAAGCATTGGATGTGTATATTTTTTTTATTTTATTTAAGCGATATACTATATTTAGATGCAAAATAGCACACCGTTTTAGTCAAACTGACCGAACCCAGATTAGCGGTTGTGTATTTGTTTAGAAAAGAAATGTTTTTGTTAGCATCCCAACTCCCAAATCTTTTGTGAATCTTTTTGTTCTATTTTGTTGTGAGTTTGTGAATGATTTTTTATGTCGTTTTAGTATATAATATGATTTGGTTAGTTCACCCAAGAAAAAAGAATGTGGATGTTGTCTCTGGAATCCTGTCGTCATCTTCCTCGCATGCAAGGCTCTGGCCCTTTCAATTGAAACCAAAACGTGTTTCAGGTGCCTAACACAACCTCTCACTACTCACTCACATCATTTGGTTTTTGTAATTTGAACTTTTCTTTCTGATAAATTTGTATGCTTTCTGGATTATTTTTATGGCAGTTTTGGACCTTTTCTTTTTTGAATTTGTGTGCCTCTCTGGGGTTTTTATGGCAGTTCTGAGGCAGAGCAAGAAAAAGGAAGAACCATTATTAGACGATCTTCCCAAAGAGTAATACGATGATGTGAGTGCCTTTATCCTTTAACTTGGCCAAATCGGTGCTCAAGTTTCATGTTTTTCCGTGATTATATGAGTAAATTTTTTCAATTTTGTTTTTGTGTTTTGCCAAATTCAATGTGGTATTTATGGGTTTGGTATTGATTTTCAGTTAACAATGACTTTGGGGAAATTGATCGAGTCTGCATTCAAAGTAACTTTTCATGCAGTTACATACTGATGAAATAGAATTCAAATTTTTCATTCCCTTCTTTTTTTAAATGCAGTTAGATTTATATGATTATTTACGGCATATATTCATCTTGTAGTTTCTAATTCTTGATGCAGTCTAAGCCATGAAGGATTTGATCAACTCACAATTGATAACAATGTGCGGCGGCACCAACGGTTTTGGACAAGGAACAAGTAAGTACCATTTTACTTCATTGTTCCAAAGTATTATGTAGAGATTGCTTCAATATCTTGGCTTCTTGGCTGTATGTGGGGTGTCCGAGATAGGATTTAGGAGATTTGGTTTAGGGTTTGTAGAGAGAAAGAGGGGGGTGTCCAAGAGAAATGTGGGAGGATTTAGGCGAGGGATTTCAGGGATTTGTTTAGGGTTTCTTTTCTGCAATTTGCAGGCAGAGAGATGAGACAGAGGTGAGAGAGAGAGATGGGAGAAAAGCATTTCGTTTTCCATTTGCTTCCTGAAACCTGAGGGATTTCTGCGATTGCAGAGAGAGAATTTCTTATTATGAATGTTGTCTGTTCTTTTACAAGAAACTCTAGAAGCTGACATTAGGATGTTCAGGAAGAAACTGACTTTTAAAACGACTCCAATGCCAATCTTCTATCAAGAGCCTCCACCTCCTAAAGTGGACCTGAAGAAGGTATTCTTTTTTTCTTTCAAAATCACAAATGGCATGATGTATATTATTTTTTTCATGTGCAATTTCCAATTCTCTGGTGAATCTAATTTCATGCTTTAGTTTGGAGAACTCTTAATTTTTGTCATATATAGAAAAGTGGTGTGGCTATTACATGATTGGCTGACAAATAGTGCCTTTAGCACTACCTTCTCTCTCACTGAGCCTAAGCTCAACCCCTCCTCTGTCGCTGCTAACCTGCACCCTCCATTGCCCTCACTTCGAATCGTAACTCTCAGCTCAAATCCCTTTTAGTTTATTTTCTCATAATTATTGTTCGACTTGATTTAAATTTTGTTTTCTATTTGGTGTATAATCAGGTGCTCCGGGTGTACGCACCAGTTCAATCTCCACCGTCCTGTCATCGTCGATGAGGCCATGGAGTTCTTCTAGACAGTTGGAGTCTCAGATTTCACTTTTGACAATTGCAAATTGGTGCTTTACTTAACTTTTGTTCCCCCTTAATTTCGTAAAGTTTAGGCCTTTTCTTAAAATTTAAATAAAAATATCTTTCTGGTATTGGTTAGTTTTGATCTTGATATTATCTGGGTTTGGTGTTAGTGGGGATGGCAGTGTCGCGCAAAGTTAGCCGTTCATGGCTCACCGGAAAACCCCCTGATTGGGCTTTATCAGGAGGGAACTCATAATGTAGTAGATATTCCTCAATGCAAAGGTCCCAATCCTAATGACTTTATATTTGATATTTAATCCTTGGATTAGTGTTAAATTTTATATTTTTTTAGTTTAATTTGTGTTTTCTTTTCTGTTTTTGCAGCTCATTGTCCAAGTATAGTTGCTGCTGTGGAGCTGCTTAAACAGTGTCCCTTTTTGGTTATTAAAACTCAATGTTACCTGCTTTCATTTCCAGTTTTTGAGTCTTCTATTCTACATTTTTAATAAGAAGCCGACGGTGCTGGTGGTGGGCGAATGGCTAACATGGTTAGTCCGACCTAGAACTGGATTGTGTAATCTAGCTAGCCTTTCTATTTGTTTACTTGCTGCAATTATTCAACTTATGCTGCTATAATATTTGCTTCCTTCTGTTTTGTCCTCTACCATTTGGATCATGTGAATGACAACTTTCATGTATATTTCGAATAATGAGCAGTTTATTGCTGTTAATCTTTTGATCACTGTATATGTTGCTAATTTACCTTCTCAAACAACGTTCATGTAAACATTGATATATAAAACTTATTTATATGTTAATTGTATGGTTTCTTTACTTTTGAGTTTGGTTGAACAACAACATTTTCTACTTTCTAGAGTTCATCCTCTTTATTTTAGCCCTGGCCAACCCACTCCACTATGTTCGAAGCTCTTCAACTTTTTCACACAAATTACTTAAAAATTCCTGCTCTCAAACATCTTAGATCCCTCACTCACCCTTCTAGCATTGACGCCCCAAAGGTATATTTCTCTCATTGCTTTCAAAATTCAGTATATATATAGGGGCCAAGATTATGATGAGAAAGGACAGTAAATAGCTATCACTATGTGAATGTCTTATTTTCTTTCACTATGTAATAGCTATCACTAACTTTTGTTTTTACTGTCTTATTGTATTTCCCATGTTGAGAGATAGAACTAAAAGGACAGTAAAATGCTCGAATAATGGAACAGAGTCGGTATCTGGTAATCTTTCTACTTTACCAAAGCCAATTGCAATTTGTTTTGGAACAAAGAAAGATGCTCTGTTAATCTAGGGATATGGCACCCCTTTGGTTTTTGGATAGGATTTGGTGCATTATCGAATAAGAACTTTTTTTCTTTAGAATTATCGAATCAGTGCTTATGTATGCTGTCTGCAGATGTTACAGTAACAACTGCAAATACAAGTTGAGAGGAAGATCATATTCCTTTTGTGGTGCAGCTGGGGTTTGTTATCATATGCGGTGCTTTTTGTTGTATGGCCATATGAAGCTACAGATGCAAATATTTCTTAAGGTAGCCTTCTACACTATGAATAGATTCATACACTCATACTTATTCACGCTTGCATACAGGCTCTGGGGTTGCTAAAATTTTCCTTTGGGTTTCATAGGTACATGATGATCCTTCTAACACTCCAGTTTGATGGTCCAACTCAATGGGTGAGTAATGCCGTTTATTTTCATGTGCATGTTTTCTGGAAGTGCATTCCTGTTCTGGGATGTTTGAATATATAGGCATTGTTTAAATTACAATATTTTATTAAGTTAAATTGTTTAAATTACTTTTTATTTATAATTTTAGCCCTTGCACCACTTTGAGAGACTGCTGGTAGAGCTCATAGCAATTGATGTAAGTCCCTTACTTCCGTAATAGGGTACTTGGAGTGACTGCTGTTAGAGCTCATAGCAATTGCTGTAAGTCCCTTCCGTAATACAGACACTTACATTTATGATCATTTTTGTGTTAAGACGATACAGTTATAACTTATAACCATCTTACATAGATCAACGCATATGTATATCGAATTTACCTGCATTACTCGAACAATTTGCTTTTCAATTCGCGGAGGGAATTAATAAAATCCAATATCTGTGTAAAAGTTTAGTTTCCAACTTTCTAGCAGTGAAAATGTTGCCCTTTCTGCAGACTACACCCTTTCATACACTCACTTTGATATGGTTAAACATATATATTCAAGATTTTGATCTCTGTGTGATTTGGCAATACTTTTCACCTAGTATTCCTCTTTCTCTCTCTCTCATGAAGGCACTCATTGGATTAAAAAAAGGTTAATCAAATATAGCCGGAAAGGGAAGCCAAAACTTGGTCCATTCAGAATTTCATCTGTGAGTAATTTCCTTAAGAGAAGAACAAGTTTGAATCACTTTTTTTGTAATTGTGTTTGTTATAGTTCTCTGAATGAAAATCCTAATTTGTACAAATTACAAGGTATGTTACCACCGTCCTTAATCTACATATATGCAATGTGCAAAATTACATCTATTCTCAAGAATGAACCTGTTTTGTTCCATCCTTCTGTTAAGGATTATAATTTATGTAAAATTTATAAGTTTTCTCTCTTTCGGGTTACTTTATGTTTCGAATTAGTTGGGTTTATCTTTCTTCACAAGCTTTGATAATTGTTTAATTTCTAAGTTTTGTTCCATGCATGGTTGATTTATAGTTTGACATTCTCGACGATAATGATAATTAAGTTCAGGATTATGATTCACAAGGACGGATATGCTGTCTATGCCAACAAGGGGGTAAGGTGAGATATAGTTTTCGTTATGTCATTATAGTAGCTTGGCATTTTTCATCTCTTCCATACTCAAACCCTAGCCGCTCCACCTCTCTCTCCCACACACATAAGCAAACTCCATCTGAAAGCTGAAGAATCCAAAGGTAAATCCCTTCAAACTCTTCAATTATCAACCAGATTTCAGACTTTTTTTGGGATATACACTGCTATTTCATATGGTGTTATTTCAGTAGTTTAATCCTAAGACCTAGATCATGAGACATCAGAATTTCGATTGATTTAGCTTTTGTCCTATGCCTTTTTTGTAGGCACAACAAGGATTGTAGACTACACAAACTTAGAAGATATGAAGTACACGGTACGTCCTTTTACTTTCTCACTCCAGAGTCCCTACAGTCATATTTTCTGTAACCTTCTATGGAGCATGGGTACTAGGTTGTTGAATATTGCTTTTTCAATATGTCGATGTGTCTAAAGCGTCTATAAGAATCTCAAACTTCATAAATAATTTCCATGCAGATCAAAAAGCTTGATGGCTCTGAGTTCCGAAATGCTTTTGACCGCCAATCTGTTCGCGTATGAATCTTACAAGTTGAAAATTTATTTTCTTTCCTCCTGTATTTTTGTTTATCTTTTGCTCTGTTGGGTTTTTTTTCCAATAACTCAAAGGTCCGAAAGGTATTCCATTTTCATATTCTTCTCTCCCAATTTCTTTAGGGTTACTTTTAATTTTCTTATGCTATTTGCAGTGGTGCTGTTTAGGGTTTAACTATTTTATTTCACAGATTCCTTTCAGACACAGTAAATTGTTACATTTTAAATTTGTATTTCATAGCGTGGTTGCTTGATTCTAATGTCGATTTGTTACATCAGAAGTGAACCTTTTTCTTTCAATAATTTAATCTGATGTAACTCTGTTTTTGTTCTCTCATGTCTAGGTTGGTCAAGGACATGGGGAGAAGAGCACTTTGGAAATGGGTATGAAGGGAAATAAACTTTCTGAACTGCATTGGCATCTATTGTTCTGGTTTTTCTTTGACAAGTTAACTTGCTCTCTCTTTGCAGTAAGGTGCACAAATATGGGAAAACCACGACAAGCGAAAGCTGGGATATTGTTGTGGATGAGGAGACCTATTACGAGTGAGTCTGGACTTGGTTCTGGTTCTGTCTGCATATGGTATGTTGAAGCAGTCAAAAGGATTTCAAGGGAACCAAATATAAATAATTTAGATTACATCTTCTGGTATTGCTCTTGCTGTAAAAGTAATTTTGATCTTTTACTTTTTGATGAAGGGCTGAGCCGCATTACGGGTGAGCAGATAAACCTTGCTTCATTCATATATATCCTTCTAAAAAGAACAGATGAATTGCCCTTATCTCAACACTGCTTCTATAAATTGCCCTTTGTACCAGTTTTTGGAAGACGGCCCAGCGGCCCACTACTAATTGTCATCAATACTGACCTTAACTTAAGCACGTGTGCAATTCGATAGGTATGGTTTTATACAAAATTAAGGCCTCAAGACAATTAGTAGTTGAACTTTCGATATAAGAGGATTTAAACTTCAACAAGTTTCCGATATGGCCATGTGGGACATGCTTCAACACACTTAATTGGTATAAACGGAAAATACACTTCTTTTTGTGTTTTGGACAGAATGCTGGTTTCTCCATAATCTAGACATCTTGGAGTCCAAGTACGAATCGTGCCGTCAGCTGCTTTGAAGTGGAAAAGCAGATGAACATGCACTGAGGATGAAGTCAAGTTTTGTTGTTATTATTAGGTTCTGTTTTGTCAAATGCTGTTTCTCATGGGATTCCTGTATCTATTAACATGGAAAAGCAGATGAACATGCACTGAGGAGCAAGAAAATGGACCCGAATGAAGTCACCAGCAGAAGGATTCGCAGGTGAATAGACAGCAGGGATGTCAATATGGGAAGATCAAACTGCGCGCGTAATGAGATAACTCAGGTCGGACCTGCACGCGTACGCGCCTAGGGTGTGGCAAGGACTAGGGGCATTTACAGCATTGTGCACAACCTAATGCCTGCTCGTCCCAAATTTGAAGAGGAGCTCATTAAGAACGTTTCTGGTGAAGCAAAGAAGGCGCAAAGGAAAAGGTTCAGGCTATGGTGTTTAGAAAAGCTTGAGGCATTGATGAACCTCATTTGGATTAGAGCAATGGTTTTCTGAGTTGCATGTTTTTCCGTTTCCTAGTGTCGTCGTTTTTGTCTTAGTTTTTTAAGGAAGTTTGGGTTGTTGGACTGAAACAAGGCTTTTCAGAGTTGCATGCTTTTCTGTTTCGTAGTGTTAAAATTTGGACTTGAATTTGATACTATGATTCTATGAACATGTGTTCAATCTCGACTGACCTCCACATGACTTGGAGCTTACTCTACCTTTACCTCATATCCACCTTCTATGTAGTATCGATTGAATATGGATCGAGCTGAGGTGGGCTTTACACACACCGGGGTCCAGATTCATCATCTAATGAGCCCATGGGTCCATTTGGTCGTGGTAGGCAATATCCAAGCGCCTCGTCTGTCAGGTCCATCTTAGGCTAATGAAATGGCTGGCCTGACCTAGGATCAACCTGGTACGAAATGGCTGACCCGACCTGATGAGATGGGCCAAACCTCAACGGGCTTCAAATGGTCGTCAAACCACACCTCAAACCCGAAATCAGATTCTCTTTGAATCTCGCAATCCAAAATCGACAAGCTGAGATATCCAAACCGTTCAAGAGAGGGGAGAGAGAGATTCGGGCCCCTTGTGTGATGTGGGCCAATATGATAGGCTAATGAAGGCCGTATGATTTAAAATGAGTGGTTCGGGTCTCTGCGTCCGTTTGCGCTAGACTGTGACATTCGGAGAGGATCTCGATTCCCCAACCCTGTGATTATCTCAACTCGGCCTCGGGTGTTTTACCCCAACGACGTAATCATACATTAAAAACTTCAGTTAGTACTTTGTTTTTTGTGAATACAGAAATGGAGACTTAGTCGTCTTTGTTTGGTTCTGGAGGTCTGTTTTCAGAGTTTTTTGTGAATACAGAAATGGAGACTTAGTCGTCTTTGTTTGGTTCTGGAGGTCTGTTTTCAGATTTTCTTTGTATGCGTTCTCAATCTGCATGTACTTTTTCAAATTTTCTTTGTGGGCGCCATTGTTGAATTTTGACTGGTGGACTTTAATGACCGACACATGCAGCGTGAGTCATGCTCGTGTTTACTTGTCCTTCTGGTTTGGAACTTTCATATATATTATATATTATATTTTGGAACCTAGAATCTCAAGTGTAGTGATAAATATTCTTAATTATTTAAGTTACAAGTCTTTTGATGATTTGGAACATTTATAAGTGCTTAATTAAGTAGAATCATAAAACGGACAAGGGACGAGAGTAGGATGAAAAGAGATTTGAGAGACAAGTTAGCGGGCCATTACTAATTACATCAATATTGCTCCAACTTGCAACATTTCAAAGAGTTGAGAGAGACAATAAATTCTATCACAAAAAATCTCGGTGTTATTATATATAGAACTGTTCATTATATTATTTTTTTCAAAGTGAAATTCTTGTGATATGTGTAGGTTTGGAGAAATTATTCTGTAGGCTCGGAGATATTGTTGTGTGTGACGTAGCGAGGTCTGAGGTCATGTCGTGGCTGATAGGTAAGACAGACTTCAAAAAATGTAGACGCCTTTAATTCCAGGCCAAAACTTAGAAAATGACAGGCACATGCACACACATTTACTTGAAGATATAAACAAGGACCAATGCTTTACTAAGAAATATAGCTAATCAATCAAGCCAAGTTGAAAAATTGGTTCTTTTGCAATGGCAGTGGCTCTTTCTGTAGAGATGCTTTTGTTCTCTTTGTTTTTGCTACCAATTTCTGTGATTTCCCAAAATAATGGAAGAGTAGCAGTTGGGAGTTCTCTAACTGCAACTATAGGCGACTCCTCATCATGGCTTTCTCCATCCGGTGATTTCGCGTTTGGATTTTCGCCCCTCGGAAACAATGATCTTTTCTTGCTTTCGATATGGTATGTGAAAATCCCAGACAAAACCGTAGTTTGGTATGCATATGACGGTAAGAACCCCATGGTTGCACCTAGGGGATCAGTTCTGAACTTGACTGCCAACAGTGGACTAGTTCTTAACAATCCTCAGGGTGGAGAGATATGGAAATCCTAAATAACCTTGGCGACTGTTGCGAACGGGGTCATGAATGACACCGGAAACTTTGTCCTTCAACACCAAAACTCAGGGAGCTTGTGGGAGACCTTCAGCAATCCTACAGACACCGTTTTGCCTGGACAGACAATTGAGAGAAATGGGACGCTTTCGTGTAGACAATCGGAGACTAACTACACAAAAGGGCGGTTCCAGCTGCGCTTGCAAGATGATGGAAACCTCGTGCTCATTTCCGTCAACTTGACAACAGATAATGCCAACATCCCTTACTTCTCCACGAAGACCACCGCAGGGAACGTGTCAGGTAGTAAAGGCAAACAATTGGTGTTCAGCAGCTCAGGGGACATGTTTGTTCTGAGAGAAAATGATGGAAGAGTCCCTCTTAAGGGGACAGAGGGAGTGTCGGTGAGGGACAACTACATAAGGGCAACTCTTGATTTTGATGGGATTTTCGCTTTATATTCTCACCCGAAAAACTTCACTGGAAATCCAAGCTGGATTAGTCCTCTGGTGTATATGCCGGATGATATTTGCCTACGACTGGGCGTTGGTGTTTGCGGTTACAACAGTACCTGTAAGCTCAAACCAGATAAAAGGCCAACCTGCGAATGCCCAAAAGGGTTTTCTTTTCTTGATCCGAAGGATATATACCGAGGCTGCAAACCCGATTTGAGCCGGAAATCTGTGACACGCGTGGAATCAGTATTATTAGGTACCTCTATCTTTGTTATTGTTGTCTTAAGTTCTGCTCTCTGTCTCGGTTTTTTCTTCATTTTCCGGAAGAAACCTGCAAGACCTCTAGTTCATCCAAAAATTGAAGACAATTAATGCATACATGCGTACTTGTGCATGTGTGTTACACTGATTGCATATGTTGCTAGCTAATTGTTTATGATGCAGCAGATAAATGGGTTTGGATTGGCATTTCTATAGCTGCTGCTCTAGTGCTTTGCACTGCGTACTATCTACTCCGACGAAGAAGATCAGCCCTTGCACCAGCTGGTATATTTCTTTAAATCATGTGCACCAGTAAGACAGGATTATTAATCACATCTTTGACAATTGTTGCCTCCATTGAAACTTTAATTTCTTATAATTGATCTGTATAGGTGAGAACGAAATGCTTATCTTCATGAAATCTAAGCGACATCATGATTTTAGCGTTTTTAGCTATTCATCCATCTTGGCTGCCACAAGCAACTTTGCTGAAGAAAACAAGCTAGGACAAGGAGGGTTTGGACCGGTTTATAAGGTACATTTTGAAGAAAAAAAAAATTCTGCTTCTAATTCAAAAGCTGTAAGAAAAAAAAAAATGGAATTAGCTTCATTTGCCTAAAGATGACAGCAAAAACATGATATGGATTATCAATTCAGGGGAAATTGGCGACGGGACAAGAAATAGCTGTGAAGAGGCTTTCGAAATGTTCAGGGCAAGGAACATCAGAATTCAAGAATGAACTGATACTTATATATGAACTCCAACATACAAACCTGGTTCACCTTTTCGGATTTTGCATTCATGGTGAAGAAATGATGTTGATATATGAGTATCTGCAGAACAAAAGTTTGGACCACTTTTTATTTGGTGAGGAACCAAGATACTTGATTTCATTTGTTAAATTTACTATCTGATTTTTATTTTACTGTCAACGTTCATAGAGTACTACTATTAATTAATATTAGTCCTACTTAACTCTACATATTGGACAGATCCAATCAGAGGTCTACTACTAGATTGGAAGAAGCGTTTTAGCATTCTCGAAGGAATTGCTCAAGGGTTGCTTTATCTGCACAAATACTCAAGAAAGAAAGTAATTCATAGAGATGTAAAAGCTAGTAACATACTACTTGATGAAAACATGAACCCAAAAATTTCAGATTTTGGTATGGCAAGGTTTTCACCCAAAATGAATTGGAAGCAAACACTAGAAAGGTTGTGGGGACACTGTAAGTATTTCTGCATCACATTGACGTGGTCCTCCCCCTTTGACTGCTAAACACGCATTTTTGCAGATAAGTATACTGACTATTTTTTCTTTTTCATTTGGTGCAGTGGTTACATGCCTCCAGAGTCCATGGGGGGAATTGTTTCTGTAAAGTCTGATGTCTACAGTTTCGGGGTATTGATGCTTGAAATCATAAGTGGAAGGAAAAACAACAGCTTTTACAATGACGATCGCGCACTCAATTTAGTAGGATATGTATGACAAACAAATCTCTCTCTTAAAATTTATAATCATATTTTTCTTCTTTAGAATGAAATGCAATCCTTGTTCTTCAGGCATGGGAGTTATGGAAAGAAGGTGCAGGGCTAGAATTAACGGATCCAACATTAGGAAATTCGTTTATTAAAGAGCAACTGTTAAGATGCATCCATGTCGGTCTGCTTTGCGTAGAAGAAAATGCAGCAGATCGGCCTACCATGTCAGATGTCATATCTATGTTGACAAATGAAAGCTTACCATTAGCATCACCAACAAAGCCAGCATTTTTTGTTGGAAGGAGAACGGTGGAGGCTGGTATAAGTGGGAATCAGCAACTTGAAACTGTTGCTTCAGCAAACTACATGTCCAGTTCTGATTTTGAAGCGCGTTAATTAAAGGTAAAAATCATATTTGTAGTGCCTCAACTAAGTGTTTTGCTTCTGCTTAATTAAAAAGACTGTACTTTACTCGACTAATTAGCATCAGTCAAACCACTTTCGCAAATTGATATGTGTCCTGGGAAGAAGTCAATAAATTAACGGCGACGCTGTTTTTGTAAATGTAGGAGGGTATGCATCAACTGGAGTTGGCTGATGGCTTTTGGCACCTTTCAAGATACTTGAGAAGTTTTAGAGTTTAATTTACCGAGGGTGCTTGCTTCTGTAGTCCCTATATAAAATAAAATTAAAATAAAACTAGATGCTCATTTATTAACTTTGAATTAAGGATATGTGATGATGATCCATGAAGTACTGTGATATATAAAATAGTATGTCTTTCATTCAATTGAAAATTTTCGTATTGTTTGATAGAACGAGAAGGCTTTTGACAAGCATATGTTGGAAACACTCAAAACGTTTATGAGTTAAACAACAATCCATGGAACGTATATTATAAATAGCTTCAACATACGGTCTCTAAAGTTTTAAGTAATACATCTTTGCATCACTGTTTAACTCATAAAACCTCACCTCTCCATCCAAGTCTCTCGCCCCTCCCCATCCCATGCTTAATCTTGAAACCTCTCCATCCAAAACTAGTGTATATTAATTGCATTACTATAGTCAAAGTCGTCCCTAGCTATAAAAAAATTACTACGTAAATTAGGATTTGTTTTTATTTTATGTTTTATATAAAATTGGGGAGTAAAATTACTTGTGCTACAACCACTTTGTGAGTTATAGATCAACCGTTTGATTCCTCCAATATTATAAAGAATATATCTTAAATGCTTATCATTTGTCAAAAATACGGATGACCTAGAATTTTATTTGAGTCATAGTTTCCAAGAATTTGTTCGAGCGAATCTTCCTAGTATTGAAACTAGATTGTTTTTACCTTTCCTATTAAAATGACGTCGTGTCACTTGACTTATTGATTTTTTTTATATATTTTTAGGGTGTGTTTGATCCAGGAAGTCTTGTAAGAATATTTTAATATTCTAAAGTGGTCCATATGACACGGTTCATATGATATGTAGGGTTTAACGGATATTATCATTTGTAAATAATCCTATTGGTCAAATTATGAGAAATGTTTCCTATCAAATTACTTTAACTAATTCCAACTAAAAGAATCGCCCAAATTGCATCACAATTTCCATACCCAAATATGCAATTCGGCAAAAATTGTAATAAAACCAGCGATTAGGTTATTTCAAAATAGCACAGCGGATCATAATTTATTTCGAAACAAAACCCTAATCAAGTCAATTCAGTTAAAGTTCATAATCGTAAATGGAAAATCATGAGAGCTCTCAACCAGGCTCTGATACCACATGTGAGTCTTAAAACAATTAAGCCAAGATCATCGAACTTCATGATTTTCACATACAAATAATTTACGGAAATACATTAAACAACCAAGCGTACCTTGATCCATGACAACGAACGCGATGAGATCCCAAAGAAAGACTCTTTTAGAATCATTATGGCATTAGTAGCTCATTATGATTTAGAGTTACATCAAATGGATGTGAAAACAGCATTCTTGAATGGGAGTTTGGAAGAAGAAGTCCACATGGATCAACCTGAAGGCTTCGCATTAAAGGGAAAGGAACACATGATCTGTAAACTAAAGAAGTCAATATACGGACTTAAACAAGCTTCACGACAATGGTATCTTAAGTTTGATAATATCATTGTATCCTTCGGTTTTAAAGCAAACATCGCTGATCGATGTACATATCTGAAGGTCAGTGGGAGCAAGTTTATCTTTCTAATTCTGTATGTTGATGACATTTTGCTTGCTAGTAGTGATCTTGGTCTATTACATGAGACCAAACAGTTTCTCTCGGAGAACTTTGAAATGAAAGATATGGGTGAGGCGGCCTATGTGATAGGAATTGAAATATTCCGAGATAGATCACGTGGAGTGTTAGGCTTGTCTCAGAAAGCATATATTGAGAGAGTTCTAGACAGATTCGGTATGGAAAAATGTTCATCTAGTGTTGCTCCAATTCAGAAAGGGGATAAGTTTAGCCTTATGCAATGCCCACAAAATGAATTGGAGCGTGCACAAATGGAAAGTATTCCTTATGCATCTGTTGTAGGAAGTCTGATGTATGCACAAACTTGTACCAGACCAGACATCAGTTTTGCAGTTGGGATGTTAGGCAGATACCAAAGCAACCCAGGACTGGATCACTGGAAAGCTGCAAAGAAACTGATGCGGTATTTGCAAGGAACGAAAGACTATATGCTCACGTATAGAAAATCTAATAACCTAGAAGTTATTGGTTATTCAGATTCAGATTTTGCTGGATGTATTGATAGCAGAAGATCAACTCTTGGTTACTTGTTTCTCTTAGCTGGAGGAGCAATTTCCTGGAAGAGTACAAAGCAAGATGCTATTACTATATCCACCATGGAAGCTGAATTTATAGCATGCTTTGAGGCTACAAATCATGGACTATGGTTACGAAATTTTATCTCAAGGCTTGGCGTTATTGATTCCATTGCTAAGCCGTTGAGAATTTTTTGTGACAATACTGCCATTGTCTTCTTCTCCAAGAATGACAAGTACTCTAATGGTGCCAAACACATGGATATAAAATACTTGACTCTTAAGGAGGAGGTTCAGAAACAAAGAGTGTCTATTGAGCACATAAGCACAATGCTTATGATCGCAGATCCCTTGACAAAGGGACTGGGGCCGAAGGCATTTAATGATCATGTTGAAAGAATGGGTCTTGGTCGTAGTCCATGATGATTGTCATTTATTTATTTATTTTGTTTATGAGAATTTGTTTAATGACAGTATTGTGCTTGACACTCTGAGCTTGATAATTGAACATGTTTCTGGTATTTCCTGTTTTCCATTATATGTATACATTTATGAGATCGGATGAATGATAACAGGAATGTCTTTGACAAAGACATTATCGGACCTATATATGTATTTCTCACTAACAGCCTGTTTTAGGTAATTGCTAGTGTTGTGGTGCATGGAAGGGACTATGTCGCTCGTTGATGTACAACCGCCATGACTCACACTAGTGAATTGCTTAAGATCAGTAATTATGTTAACCAATTGATAGTAAGGATTATTTCGAACTTTACTGCACGCTTAATGTTTATTTGTTAAACCTAAAAAGGAACATGTGTCACTATGGACCAAGTGGGAGAATGTAAGAATATTTTAATATTCTAAAGTGGTCCATATGACACGGTCCATATGATATGTAGGGTTTAACGGATATTATCATTTGTAAATAATCCTATTGGTCAAATTATGAGAAATGTTTCCTATCAAATTACTGTGATGGGTGGTAATTGATTATGGGCTTTAAATGAATCGACTTGATTAGGGTTTTGTTTCGAAATAAATTATGATCCGCTGTGCTATTTTGAAATAACCTAATCGCTGGTTTTATTACAATTTTTGCCGAATTGCATATTTGGGTATGGAAATTATGATGCAATTTGGGCGATTCTTTTAGTTGGAATTAGTTAAAGTAATTTGAATACCTATGACTGATCATTACGATTATAAACGTCATTCATTTAATTTGTAATTCGTCTTACGAAATTATTTGTTAGTCACCAAAGTGGCCAAACTAGAAAGATCACATGGATTCAAATTAAATGATGATTAATCAATTACTCATGGTAGGATGATGCATATGAACGAACAAAACCTTATTATGTTTTAAAGGTTTGTACATGAGTAATATGTTTTTCATTTGTCATAAGTTCTTAAGGGTCACCCAAAGGTAGACTAATTGCTCATATGATTGATGATATGAATGTGTTGAGAATTGTATATTTTTTTATTTTTATTTGTTCGGATATCCAAAGATAACGAAACCTGTCTTGTTAGAGATGTACAATTATCAATAAGGTATTATGCATCGATTATTGTTTGTATTGTTGTAGTATCTACCTAAAGGAGAATATGATAATACACTTATTGTTATTACATGTGTTTTTATTACTCAAAGCATTAATGTTGTGAGCACTTTTGAATTGCAGTGTCAGTGCCTGTTTCTCTTCATTCACTTGCTCCATCTATTCCCTCACTTAATGGAACAAATTTCTCAGATTGGAGTGAGCAAGTTCAGTTTCGCCTTGGTGTCCTGGATCTTGATTTAGCACTCCGAACTGACAAACCTGCTGCTCTTACGAATACAAGCAGCACTGAGGAAAAATCTCTCTATAATGCCTGGGAGAGATCGAATAGATTGAGCATGATGTTTATGCGAATGACTATAGCGAGCAACATAAAGACTGGCCTTCCTCAAGCTGAAACTGCTAAGGAATACTTGAAAAAATATTGAGACTCGTTTCAAGACTGCTGACAAGTCTCTTGCTGGGACATTAATGGCTGAGCTTACCACCAAGAAATTTGATGGTATGCGAAGCATGCATGAGCATGTCCTTGAAATGACTAATATAGCAGCAAAGCTAAAGACTCTTGGAATGAATGTGGATGACTCCTTTCTTGTTCAATTTATTTTGAACTCCTTGCCTCCTCAGTATGGGCCATTTCAAATCAACTATAATGCTATTAAGGACAAATGGAATGTTGATGAACTGGCCACTAAACTCGTTCAACAGGAGGGAAGGCTTAAGCAGCAAGGAGAACATTCCGTTCATTTAGGGTGCGTTTGGTACGCAGACGGGACGGAACGGGACGGGACGGGACGGAACGAAGGTGTAATTTTTGAAAAATACATGGGGTATATTTGTCTTAAAATGGTAAAACAGTGTGTTCCACAGACGTGGAACAAACCCGTTCCAGGGGGGGAGGTGGGACGCAAAAACACCCAAAATCTGTCCCGTGGAACAGCCCGTTCCACCCATTTTTGGCGTACCAAACGCGGGACGGAACGCCTCGTCCCATTCCGTCCCGTCCCGTCCCACGTACCAAACGCACCCTTAATGACCATAACATGAAGTTTAATTTCTCCATATGATGAGGAAGAAGGACATGAAATCCATCACCAGAACATGATTAAGAATTTAATCAAGCGACGCGTCTTAGTTAAACCATTACAATCTCTGTACAAGGGATATATAAATTTACAAAAGGAAACAAAGTAATAATTACAAGTTTTACACAAGTGATCATTTATCACAGTGGTGGAAATGTGTTGAGCCTCTGCATAACGGTGTGAGTTTGAACCCCGTCAGTAGTTAATCTAACTTCTAATCTAATAAAATCTTTTTTTTTTTTGACAAAAAAAAATAATAATTACAAGTTTTACTAAAAATTTACCGGAAGACTTTGATCACCCATTTGTATGCTGACAACAGTGACTGGATTCACAACCTCTTTCCCACGCAATTCACATCATCCAATTTTATTTTTCTTACAACAAATCACATATCTGTCATATGCAAGTTTTTTTTTTTTTGTTTAACATGAGAAAGAAGACTTTTTTTTTGGAATATGGAGAGTGAATTTGCAACGGAAACATCCTAGATTTTTGACCTAATATTGAGTTTGGTTTTCATGACAGACTTGTGAGTCTTAAAACAATTAAGCCAAGATCATCGAACTTCATGATTTTCACATACAAATAATTTAAGGAAATACATTAAACAACCAAGCGTACCTTGATTCATGACAACGAACGCGATGAGATCCCAAACGGATCTGTCAGCGGCGGAGGAAAAAGGTGTTCTCTCTCTTGCCTCTATTTGCACGTGAAAACCCTAATCGTGTTTTTCTATCAAGTGCATATTAGATGGGTATATGCAATATATATAAGTGAGGCAGAGAGAGGACCCGTTTCCATTTAAAGCTTTCTAAGACAAGCCTAACACTCCACGTGATCTATCTCGGAATATTTCAATTCCTATCACATAGGCCGCCTCACCCATATCTTTCATTTCAAAGTTCTCCGAGAGAAACTGTTTGGTCTCATGTAATAGACCAAGATCACTACTAGCAAGCAAAATGTCATCAACATACAGAATTAGAAAGATAAACTTGCTCACACTGACCTTCAGATATGTACATCGATTAGCGATGTTTGCTTTAAAACCGAAGGATACAATGATATTATCAAACTTAAGATACCATTGTCGTGAAGCTTGTTTAAGTCCGTGTATTGACTTCTTTAGTTTACAGACCATGTGTTCCTTTCCCTTTAATGCGAAGCCTTCAGGTTGATCCATGTGGACTTCTTCTTCCAAACTCCCATTCAAGAATGCTGTTTTCACATCCATTTGATGTAACTCTAAATCATAATGAGCTACTAATGCCATAATGATTCTAAAAGAGTCTTTCTTTGAAACTGGTGAGAAAGTCTCTTTGTAATCAACGCCTTCTTTCTGAGTAAAACCTTTGGCCACCAATCTGGCTTTATATCGTTCTATATTGCCATTAGAGTCGCATTTGGTCTTAAAAACCCACTTACACCCAACTCTCTTACAACCTTTAGGCAATTCAACGAGATCCCAGACTTCATTTTTGTCCATTGATTTTAACTCATCATTCATGGCATCAATCCATTTACTAGAATCAATACAGTTAACGGCTTGTGAAAACGAAACCGGATCTTTATTTATTCCTATATCAACGTCAGACTCTTGTAGATATACCACATAATCATCTGAAATAGCACTTTTCCGTTCTCTTTGAGATCTAATTAATGCTATTTCTTGTGGTTCTTCCACTACATTTTCATTTGTGATAATCTCATTCTGGAGCGGATGGTCATTAATTTGTTGTTCAACATTGTCTAACGGTTCAACATGTGTAGGAACAACAACTTGCTTAGAAATTATAGGTGTAGGAATCTGCACCCTAACTTCATTAATGACCAATTCTTTAGGTTTTTCGCTCCCACTGATTTCACCACTTTCAATGAATCTGGCATTGCCGGTTTCAACAATTCTTGTATTATGATTAGGACAGTAAAACCTATATCCTTTGGATTTTTCTGGGTAACCAATAAAGTAACCACTAATCGTTCTAAAATCAAACTTCTTTTCATGCGGATTATAAATTCTTATTTCTGCTGGGCAACCCCAAACATGCAGGTGCCTTAAACTAGGTTTCCTTCCTGTCCACAGTTCAAATGGTGTTTTCGGAACTGCCTTACTAGGAACCCGGTTTAATAAGTATACAGCAGTCCTAAGAGCATACATCCATAATGATATAAGCAAAGATGCATTACTTAACATACTCCTAACCATGTCCATAAGAGTACGATTACGCCTTTCAGCAACACCATTCTGCTGTGGCATACCTGGCATAGTGTATTGGGCACATATGCCATGCTTTTCAAGGAGTTTTGCAAAAGGACCAGGACATTGTCTTGATTCATCATATTTTCCATAAAATTCACCACCTTTATCCGACCTGACAATCTTCACCTTTTTATCTAATTGTCTTTCAACTTCAGTAATGAACACCTGAAAGCCATTCACTGATTCAGACTTTTCTTTTAATAGATAAATATAGCCATAACGTGAAAAATCATCTATAAAGGTGATAAAATATTTTTCTCTGCCAAAAGATGGAGCATCAAAAGGTCCACATATGTCTGTATGAATTATTTCAAGAAGCTCTGAACTTCTTATAACTCATTTCTTGGTGTGTTTGGTTTGTTTACCCTTAATACAATCCACGCACACACCGAGATTAGTAAAATCTAGGTTCGGAAGAATCTCATTCTTTACTAACCTTTCTCTGGATATATGACCCAATCGTTTATGCCACAAGAATGA
The DNA here is from genome assembly GCF_042453785.1 of Malus domestica. Lineage (NCBI taxonomy): Eukaryota > Viridiplantae > Streptophyta > Magnoliopsida > Rosales > Rosaceae > Malus > Malus domestica. The sequence goes on from NC_091675.1 coordinate 22,905,993, forward strand.
AGAATTTTCATTGTTTAGGCTACGCTTAGTTCCAACATTATGATGCAAGGTCAAAAGTGTTTCAGCAAAACAATTATTGAGCTTTAAATTATAAAGCTCACCTATTAGAATACCAAAACCAACAAAAGAGGTATTCTTATATAAACTGAAACATTCATTACCAAACTTTATAAAAAATCCATTACGGTCAAGCTTCGAGACTGAAACCAAATTTCTGGAACAACTAGGAATATAAAGTGTCTGAAATAAATCCAAACAATATCTAGTATCCAAAATTAAACGAAAAGTTCCAACAGCTTCAACTGGAGCTTTGACTCGATTCCCCATGAAAATGAAATTTTCATTTGGATTTAAAGTGTGGGTCGTAAGGAATCCCTGCATCGAATTAGAAATATGAGTTGTAGCACCAGAGTCAACCCACCAAGTATTATAAGGAACTTCAGTTAAATATGATTCGAAACTTACTTAAGCCAAAGGCTCACCTTTCTTTTCGAACCATTCCTTGAATTTCTGGCAATTCTTTTGATAATGCCCAGGCTTCCTACAGAAGCAACATAAATCACTTTTCTATTCCTTATCATGAGCCTGAGTAGCATTAGCAGGTCCATTCACCTTGGGTGATCCTCTTTTCTTGCCATTTCCAGGCTTTCTTCCAAATTTTCTTTCAGCTCCTTGACTTACTAAATTAATCATGGCAATAATCAACTTAATCATTTTTGCATGCTGACTGTGGACTTGTCACAATGCTGCAAGTGCAAGGGACACACTGAAACCAGCAGGAGACACTCTCAACTCCTCAATTTCTTTGGTCTCTGCGTCGGAGAAGTTCAATTTCAGTTCCTGTGTACACAACGACGGTTCCAAAAGCACCAGCTACGTATCTATCCAGAGCAACAAGGCCGATGGCAACATTGCTTGGATTGGCAACCGTAAAGCCCCTATTTTGTACCCTCCGTCATCACTCTTGCCTTGAAAATTATGCCCTAAGGCGGGGATCCTAATCCAATTGTGATTTTCTCAGCTCCACAGACTACTAGGTCTACCAACATAAGTAACAGTAATGCTACTGTTATGGCTATCCTTTTGGATACTAGAAGAAGTGAACGTGAAGCTTTGATTACCAGTTGACACCATTTTACCGGGCATGAAATTGGGTGTCAACCGTACAAACAGCCATGTTTCGTCGATTTCATCATGGGAAACTAAAGCCAACCGTGCGCCGGGGCCTTTCACGCTTGATTGGGACCCTCACCAATTGAAGATTAAGAAAGGAGAGGTGATTTTTTTGGACTAGTGTGTTAGCCTTATAAGGTTATACAATTAAAACACAAACGAAGAGTGACTGACCTGATTCCAATGGTAGTTACCGAAGATGCAGTAGCCATGCAAGCAAGACGTCATCGATAAAACTCCAATCTTTATGTTTGCCATGACAAACAGAAACACCAACTCTTCTGTAAACTCCTAGCTTTATGACAATGCTCTATGGGAAGCCTTAGTTGTCGTCTCTAGGGTTAGCAGGGACCGGTGTTTATATATAGGCTAAAAGCTAGGGTTTCCTTCCATAAAGGAAACCTAAACTTACTTTATTAGCCTCCAAGTCAAGTATCATAATCATATTCAATTAAGGATTCCATCAATCCTATTTCCAATATAAGACACCTTATATAGGATTGATATCTTTAAGAGATCAAATCACAATTAACATTATTCTCCAATATTACATTCCTATTACATGTAGTAGACCACTTAAAGGTTGATTTATATTGGATAAATCCAACATTCTCCCACTTGGTCTACAAAATGTAATATTCATGTTTATACTTGAGATTGGAGACTAATGTCACTTTAGTGGCCATGTAACAGTGATTACATCTCGTCCTTAATGCAACTTCTGTCAAATGCATTTCTTAACATGGAACTAACAAGGTTGTAGAGTTGACACAACCCAGAACCTTCATAATCACACATGCTAAGATCCTCATTCACATGAAACATAGATTATGATCAAGAGATGAAACTTTAAAATTAAACTTTAAATTAACCAAAATGTCTTACTTTATATCATCTCAGGTCCACCTTATTGTAACTCACAAGTTACACTTTATGCTTCTTCGAAGCCTTAAATCTGCCAATGCAGATATCCTTCATCTAATGAAACCACCATAACCTGCAGGTGTGAATACATCTCCAAAACAATCATGCATCAGTTTCATTAGACCGATAACAATACAAACAATGTTTGTAACCAACGGACACAACTGAAAATACCAAATAGGCACATGTCCAAGTAAAATATCCCAAAACTTCATAAAACAAATTAATTCAACACTTGTGAGCAAGATGAATTAATATGTTTTTGACACTAATCTATGCACCATACCAGTTACTTTCATAGTGATTTCCAACACCTGCGGGCAAGATGGAAATCCTCACAACTGAGCCAGTGCACAAACCATGCCATGCCATTTAATATGCAATTTGATAACAACTTGATAACTGATATTTTATCAGATGATTGACTAGCACACGAAAAATGTGACTTAATGAATCCAACTGGAGATTAAAATGAATACATGGATTCTATACATACCTTATAGGTCATCTGCAACTGTAAGGCATTACTAACACGAAACTCAAACTCCCACTGATCTGCAACATCGTTACTTAATTTGCAAATCAATACTTAAATCATACTTTTGAAAATATGCCTTTGGGAGTAGCCTTACTTAGTCAATGAATGCATATTACCTCAATGAAAGGTACAACTAAGCTTGAAAGCATTCACTGCTGTTACACAAAACATGTATCCAACAACCATCTTATATGTATTAATAAGTCCACATTTATGCTAAGTCCTTATGAGCCCCAAAATAAATGATCAACCAAGAAATCCAAATGATTGCAAATAATAGAAAATGTACGCATATACCAAGTATCCATTCGTGCAACTTAAACATTATTATAGACATTCAAGTAACACAAATTCATGGAAGATAGAATAATGCTTTAATAGATTCATGCAAGTCCACTTAGTGCTCAAAATTTTAGAACAACTCCCACTAAGTTTTCAGAGTTTATACTTGCAAATAAGTTAATGAGTGTGAAGCCCAATTTTCGTTCACTAATTCTCCCACTTGGGCAAACACTCGTTAATATATTCTTTCAAAGATGTTCCTAAAGAAAATTGCTCTATATTTTAGACATAATAAAATAGACATCTCAACCAACATAAAGTTGTCAAACAGAATTTCAGCAACGAGTTACACTTACTTTAGAATTTATCATAATTAATTTACAAGCTTGATTGCTACCAAATTTATATTGATCAAAATAGACATACTAATCTTCATAAAATAGAAATACAGAGCCATTTTGGGTCAAAATAGTAGTCTAAAGTCACGTCTCAAAAAGACCAACACAATCTGCCAGTAAAACTGTCTATACGATCATGGGTTACTAGTAACTTCACCATAATTAACATACATGGCAGAAAATTACGAAAATTCGCAGACACATAGTAGACATCTATATGTTGAACATATCCAAAATTCAGGTCATTTGGTGACCATTAGACATGTCATTCACCGGATTTAAATCAAGACACGCAATCTGCCAGAAACAATTATGTGCATCTATCATGAATTTATATATCCATCACAAATTCAATTTCATATCATTTCAATTTCGATGTCCAAAAGAAACTTTAGTAGTCAAATTTCATCCTCTAAACCGACATCATAGTTCAAATTGAAAAGATTTTCAAGCATAAGACTTAAACAATGCGTACCTTAGCAATCCTTGATTAACCTTCATGGGTCCAATACTTTGCATCAACAAGTCTCATAAAGAGATACAAAATACATCATGATGCAACCGATTTCCATGCCTTCAAACCACAACCTTTTATGGGGCTCATTGTGGAAATATTTGTCACTAATGGCATGGAACTTTATCCCAATAAACTTCATGAAACTAAATTAATTTACACCTGTAGGCAAGAAAATTAACTAGTTTCTAGTACTAGATTTTATGTCACAAAAGTTCCTTCATGAAAAACTTCAACACCTGTAGGCAAGATGAAGGTTTTCACAACTTCTATGAAATAAAACCCATACTATGCCATCTTAATTAAACTAAAAGAAGTAATCCACACCTGTAGGCAAGAAGATTATCCATTTTATTCTAATTAAGATGCAAAGTTGACCGAAGTAACTCAAAAACAGTCTCATCGTCAACTAAAGCCGTTGCGGCTTGCTTAGTTGAAAGGGCATTAATCAACTCCGCCCTGAAACGATACAAGAAGTCACATGAATTAATTAACTGTAAGTGACAAAATTATGATAACCTGATTCGAGCTTCGAGTCTTGCCAACAAATGGCACTAATTCCTTCATGACTCCCTTTGACATCAAATTAATCTCAAAAATACCTGACAGCATACTTGAAAGAGATTAATCACATATAGAACAAGTTTTATTCCACCACAAGAATGTCAAAACTTATCATTATGGAGTCAATTACTCAATAGAAATACTTTATGTAATGGGAAAGAACAATACATTCCTTTAATTTAAAAGCTAAATCGCTCAAATGTTTTCTTAAGTCAAACGAGTTCCTTTTCTTTTGTACATTTCTTTCCGTAGTACAAGGCTCCTTAAATCATTAGCATCAAAATCGTGCATTAGCCTTGTAAATACCAAATTAAACAAAGGAACTACCAAAATTATTTTCTTCCATAGAAAACATCTCCAATATGTGCCCTACATTAGCCTTGAAAACTTGTTTTTCTTCTCCCCTTATGACACATAAAATTTACTAATCAAAGCACTGTTTAAATTCTTTAGGCATAGGAAAAACCACAAACAATAATACATGTTTGAAAATTCATGCTTATCAATTAAGCTACATACTTTGAATGGATTACATACCTCATGCCTTCATATGTTCACCACTTCTTTGTAAACATATATATAATCACATGACCACCATAATTCTCATATAAGAATAAATATAATACAAATGAGAAGTGTCACATAATTACTGCAAACCTTATTCATTTGTATAATACCCTTGTTCTTGTCACTGGATGCTTTCTGTCATTCTCAGTCAATTTACAAATTATACATCAATTTTTCACAAGTAACTAGTCATGTATAATTTAAATGACTTTTGAGATAAGAAAGCAAATTGTAGACAAACTTTATTGATTAATCATGCATATTTCTTGTGCTATTAATGGCATAAAAGTTCATTCACATCTCGTGAAAATTAGTGAAAACAACACTACAATTCACTATAGTCCAAAACCCATGGCAATATTAAAAATATGTTATCTCATGCTTGAACCAAATTAGCCATACAAGCAACACTATACACGCCATTTGCTTAACAATATTAAAATTTGGTTCAAGCAAATTAGTTACAATTTATCATATGCTACGGTCATGGAAGAAATTGTGTCACCTTACACATCTTTGAAACATATCCGTGATGTTATAGATGCAATAACAAAAATTGCCAAAATTTATATTGACCTGCTTTTAAATATAGACATATATAAACTTAGCATATGCATTCCTACAACACAACTTTAACATATGTTATCACAATCATAGGCACAACATATCCCAATAGTATTGATAAATTATAGAATATGACTAATTCCGTCTCCTACAATCAGTAAGACGTCACGACATGGTTGGATTGTGGGAATAATATAACACTTTATGAATCCAACATAACCATTCCTTATATAATTTATCATGAAGACCAAAAGGAAAGATCATACCAGAATTTCATATACCGATGTATATACGAACCTCTTCATTGGGCTTGCTCGACGAAGAAATCTCAAGAAATTCTCCAATGCAAAGTTAGAACATACATGTTTACAAAACTTGAGATTATAATTGTATATAACCTACACTTTTGCCGAGCTCATTAACGCTAGTTTGTGACCCAAATATGAAGACACAAAAATGCCGCAGAATAAATTCATGAGTCGTACTTCACAAAAGGAAATAGATCTCCAGTGCTTACTATTTGAGGTATACTCATCACCCCCAAAGGCTTGTTAGCATTTGTCTTCTCTCGGGAAGTGTTTTCTTGAGTATGGTTGGTTTTAACTTTAAGAGAGACAACCATATGGGCCTCTTTACTAAGACGGCACTGATGGTTGAAGTATCTACAATATTAGCACATCACTCATGCAAGTATATTTTAACCTTATAACCAATTTAAGCTTCAGGGATCCAACCAAATACATATCAACCAAAATACAATACCATAAATCATCATGAAAATTGAAGTCAATGAAACAAACCATTATGCTATGGTAGATGACTTTATTCAGCCTGAACGAAAACATGGTGATATGAATATGATTTTAATTAGCATAATCCAATAAAAAATGGCAGAGATTAAAACCATGCTCTGTGATTTGTGACCCTATGTTGTTGAAAGAGAAAAGGAATACAGCGGTCAAATTTGATGATTTCACTCACGGCAATTGATGTTATGGGTTGCACAAATTTTTCAAGACATGTGAATTGTATTTCTCCACACTTAATAGTACAATGAATTATATATATATATATATATATATCAAAAAGTCTGCGCAATGCTATTGCCTAATCATGATTTCCCTTCTTAATCAGCTCTGAGTCATTGCCGAAGAAACCTGATTCTGATTCAATTTTGTCAATTTTTTCTCGACAACTTTAATCAAACTTTAATCTTAATAGGTTTTAATTATATAACCAATGGCTCTGATACCAATTGTTAGCCTTATAAGGTTATACAATTAAAACACAAACGAAGAGTGACTGACCTGATTCCAATGGTAGTTACCGAAGATGCAGTAGCCATGCAAGCAAGACGTCATCGATAAAACTCCAATCTTTATGTTTGCCATGACAAACAGAAACACCAACTCTTCTGTAAACTCCTAGCTTTATGACAATGCTCTATGGGAAGCCTTAGTTGTCGTCTCTAGGGTTAGCAGGGACCGGTGTTTATATATAGGCTAAAAGCTAGGGTTTCCTTCCATAAAGGAAACCTAAACTTACTTTATTAGCCTCCAAGTCAAGTATCATAATCATATTCAATTAAGGATTCCATCAATCCTATTTCCAATATAAGACACCTTATATAGGATTGATATCTTTAAGAGATCAAATCACAATTAACATTATTCTCCAATATTACATTCCTATTACATGTAGTAGACCACTTAAAGGTTGATTTATATTGGATAAATCCAACATAGTGGTGTATCCACAAGTAGTACTAATACATTTGAGTATATTTTGCCTGAGGAGTCGAAGCTGAGGTATAATTTTGGAATTGTTTCAAATGAGAATGAAGACTCCTTGACTTACACTGCTCTAGATCTCGACCAAGATTCAGAATGGGTGCTGAACAGCCTGGGGAGACTTGGCAACCGAGACTTTGAAATTGCACATGCTAAGAATTCAATAGCGGAGCCATGAATTATTTGGTGGGTGTTCTAAGCTAAAATTATTACTACAAAATTAAATGGTTAATTTTTTGAGAGTTTTAACGAAACACTCATAGTACTGTTACTTTTAACGAAAAACCATATTTTTACTTTTTACTGATATTATTCACTACATTTTTATTTGTCATTTTTCATTAAAACTAAAGTTTTTTTTGGACTTTTCGTTAATTTTCCTTAAATTGTTTTTATTACTTACATAAAGTTACACAGTAATAAGCCTAAAAGCAATAATTTGAAGTAAGAAATTTAACTCTGAATGAATCAAGTTTCAACTAGATTTAACAAAGAAAACCTTTAAAGTTGCAACTTACAATATAGAGAAACATACATCATCAATCTTGTCATAACAACCTAACAAATAAAAAGAAAAAATATCTATTCAAGTTGTGCCCTTCAATCCTTAATGGAATTGAAATCCTTTGTTATTTCATCCGAATCAATCTTTTTGGCAAGCTCTTTTTAAAATGTAGACAACCATTGAGTCTGCTAGAAATTCACTCTCTATCTTGTTATGAAGTCTTGTTTTAATAAGATTCATTGCTTAAAAAGCTTGTGATCAGTAGTTGCTGTAAAAACGGGAAGAGTCAATACAAGTTGAATGAACCTATCAATCAAATAGTACCTTTCAAACCTCTAAGTTTCAACTAATCACCGACATAATTCAGAAGTAGTAGACATTTTTTGAAACACAGGATGATGTGGTACGTCTGATTCATAGATTTTCAACTTACACCTCAATGTATGTAACTCTTTTTCAACGAAATCCAGGGGGTAAAATTTCTTTGCAAGCTTTCAAATGTGGTCAATGTTAAACGCCTTAAAAGCATTTCTTAGTTCTAAAGCTGAACTGAGAATAAGAAATTCCATTGCCTCCTCACTAAACATGCTATTTAGCTCAGCCAACTGAAAATCTATTACATTATTGAAGATACTAATGCCATAATGATGCTCAAATGTAATATGATTTGTTTGCTAACAAGAATGACCAGTTTCTATCACGCCCCGATCCCAATATAAGTCCAGGATCGACACGTGACGTCTTCCAAAAACCGTATCTAACATACCTTGCCTGCGAGATATGGGCAAAGCACAACTCAAGAATCGAATCTCGTAGTAATTTTTCGTATGCTTTATGGTTGCATCTAACATCCTCGTTAGACTACCTATGTACCCTAAACAGGGATCAAGCTATTCGTATGAAGTTCGTCATTTATTAACTCTAAACTTTCCATAAAAACTTCTGGTAGAAAATATAAAGTACCACACTACACATCAACCATAAGCCAAACAATAATTGTGATCTTGCAATGCACATAGGTATGCCATTCACACACATATGGAAACATTATTCCACAATCATATCAATCAATAACATTTACAATGCACCAAAATGCAGGGTTAGAGCAACACAATTCAGTTGAAGCCTACATCTCTGATGAATGGGATTTTGGACCACTCAACGAAATCCAACAACATCGGGTTCCGGACCACTCAACGGAACCAAAATACCAAACAAGATTCCTAACCACTAAATAGAATCCAAATCGGGATATGATTCCGGACCACTCAACGAAATCGCGGAGTAAAAGGAATCTAAACCTCTCAACGGAATCCAGACGGAGCAGGGAACCGAACCACTCGACAGAACCCCAGCAGATACGTAATTCCGGATCACTCAACGGAACTAAGCGGAAGGCCAAGGAACATATCAACAGCTCGAAGAAACAAAACATGAACCAAGTGCTCAATTTGCAAAGGCCTAACGAAATGAAGCAAAGCACAAGTACTAAATTTAGAACGGGTCAACGAAGCGAGGAATGAAACAATAAAATGGGTTATGAAACAGCTTCGAAGCAACAATCCCCATGACAATGGGTTAACGGTCCACTACTAGCCCTCACATTCCATCACATCATACCAATCATGCAAATCAAATCTCATTTCAAATATGCACGTCAAATTACTTTTCATCGAACAATTCAACAAGCACTTCAAATCACATTTCACAAATATCATCAATACACAAGTCAAATCATGACTAATAAACATAGATCAACGACTAATGACATTTCAATAGATTCACATTATATAATCAAATCATATCTAGCTAAAATATCATCGCCTATTGAAATGTACCAAGTACAACTAATCCTCATCACCTCTAGAATGTGTATGGTCCCTCATCGAGGATATACCAAGCAGAACCATATGTATAATCTTATCGTTCAGGTAGTGATCACCCATCACGGATATACCAAGCATGATCACCCTTGAATACGTATGGTCCCCCATTGCGAATATACTACGCAGGACCACATCCTAACTCTAGGTAGTTATCACCCATCGCGGATATACCAAGCATGATCACTCCTAGAATGCGTATGGTCCCCCATTACGGATAAACCAAGCAAAACCATAAGCATAGTCTAATCGTGCAGGCAGTGATCACCTATCACAAATATACCAAGCACGATCACCCCTGAAATACATGTGATCCCCTATCTCAAATTTACCAAGCAGGATCATCCATGTACCACTACTACATGGTGCAGTTAGACAAACACACAACCTACCCCTACTTCAACCCTTATGGTTTACAACATAAGCACATGCATTTCGGTTCCACGTATCAACTAGTTTTGTTAACTCACACCCTCCAAAGTTTCTAGGAACACCCGAACCCAATCCAATTTATAAAAGCACGAACGAATAGTAACACACAACAATCATGGATATTACCAAGCAATGAAGTGACTAATTACAAATTATAAACATGTCTAGCATAGACATTATTTTAGTACAACTTATAATTCAAATAACAAAACTGATATAAGGCAATGGTAATTTAAAAGAAATTGGCGGAAAAGTTGAGTAAGGTAGAAACAATACTCACCTCTCCACAAAAGCTGTAGAAACAACAGTTTTGATCACCAAGTTAACACTCACTTTTAAACACTCAAAACTAGACCAAATGGTACAAACTTAAAAGAGTTTTGAAGCTCGCTTTATGTTAAAAACCATATAAGATTTGTAGGAAATAGAGCTCTAAATTGTAACTTATGCCAGTTATAAAGTGGGGTCCCAAAACTGGAAATGCAAAACTTGCTGCTGTCTGGCAGCTTTGCAACTTAACTTTGGACTTGGTTTTGATCAGTCAAAACTCAATGAAATTTAGTGAAATCAGATGAGTTTAATCATGGACACCTAGTTTTAAAATACGTAAAATTGGACCAAACAGAATCACAAAGCTCGGGAAATCAAGAGCTAAAGTAAGCTACTTGAAAACATAGTTAAGTTTTATGCAATTTTAGAACCCATACTCATTTAATTCAAATTACAACTTCAGAACACTTCTAAACAATCCATAAATCATGTTTCTAACCTCTATTTATATTCTACTAAACAATTAGCAAGAATTGACCTTTTAACCCAAACCCAAGGACGTGATATTTGATCAACACACCCATAAAAGAATTGAAAGTAATGAGAATGTCAATTACTGCTTTAGCCTTGTAATGTTCAAAAACCTTGTATATATACACATAACTAAACTCCAGGAAATAGCCAAAGTCTTACATATATTTTTCATCCAAGTAAATAGTACAAATTAAAGCGTATGAATACAGATATATCCACACATGCCAATTCATCAAAAGCACATATGAGCATTCATCCTTTCCAATATATAAATGAGAAATTATAATATTGAATTAGTTTCAACAACAACAGCAGTCAAACATATCATTACAAGAAAGAATATTAATTGGCTAGCCACACATCCTATTATAATTCCACGAAAACTGATTTATTTATAATGAAAACTAAATATTTTGCAACAGGTGAAGATTGAAGGCTTACCATGAAGATCGACATGAGTGGACACTAATCCAGATGAATTCACAAGACTGGGTGTTTATAAGAAGGGAATTTTCATGAAAAGGGCTTGAACTAAGTTTATTTTAATAAAAAACCATGCGATAACTTTATTTAATTAAAAAGACTTAAATTTTAATGAAAATGACAAAAGAACTTAAATTTTAATGAAAATGACATAATTATAATATTAAAAAAAATCTGACGTACGGACTCATGCAAATCCTCACACAAACTGTTTATGAAACTTAAGACATTGTTTATGAACTTATTACACTGTTTATGAAACTTACGACACTGTTTATAAAACTTTCTACATTATTTATGAAATTTAACGACAATGTTTATAAAAATATACACATATATTTATCCTTTTGTCGCAAACATAAGCGTGATGATGTATTCGTACTGTGTACACAAATTTCTCCTCTTCACATGTCCATATCCAATGCATAAAAAATCATAGCCAAGAATTGAAGCACTGAAATTAAAAACAAACAAAAATTTGTTTGCCATATAAGAAAAAACAGAGGCAATTTGTTGATAGTTGGTTAGGAGTAGTTGGGTCCACCACCAATCCAAAATGTCAAATTTTCACCATTAATAATATCAAATCTGCCACCAAAAGATGAAGAAGACGGAGGAGAAATAAAGGGGACTTATGGTGTAGCAGCCATGCCAGAGACAAACGCCCAACAAAGGGAGCAAAATTGCAATCAGAATCTCACAACAGATCTTAAAGCGACTCAGCATCTTTGTTTCTCAGAATTCTTTTTTCTAAAGAGAGAGAGAGAGAAGGAGTTGAGCTGTTGAAATAGAATGAGAGAGATGAGGTTGGGGGGTGGTTTGGGGGACTTGAAGTTGTCTGATGGGAGTTTTGGGGGATTTTGGTTGGGGGGGGGGTGAGGGACGCACGCTCAGCGCGATTTGGATTTTTTTTATGTTTTTTTTATTTTTTTTATATTTTTTTTATCCTTATCATTAAATAAAGTTAGTGTATGATTTTTCATTAAAATGTAAAGATTTGAAGTCTTTTTCATTAGTTTTTCTTTATAAGAATCGATAATTGGGATACCGATATGATCAATGATTCGAAGAATTTTAGGCGTAATCCCTACTGAGACCAAATGAGTTAAACAGACTTGTGGATTGATACACTAGCAGTTGAAGTACTCTATGCTAGAGAGCAGAGTGGTCAATCCAATAGAGAACACCCATTAGAAGGCCTTCTCCCCATTCCCCTACTCGAGGAGATTAAAAGAGAAAAAAAATCAGAAGCTTCTAGGCCGAATTGGAAGCATTTCCTTCCTCTCTCCTTTCTCTTCTTTTCTTTTCATCTCAGCCGTCCACGTGTCACTTCCTCACTGCTCCAGATTTTGCTAGAGCCTTCTAGAAATGAAGGTTAAATTTACTAAAATGCCCCTGACTTTAAACGTTAATAACTCCTTCATTATAGCTCCAAATTGCAATCTGTTTATGGTCACGCGTTCGTATCGACACGTACTATCCAAATATGTAAAAAAAATCTGAAAAATTATGAAAGGATCAAATACGTCTGCGAAAATTTCATTTAATTCATTAAGGGCGTTTTCGTCATTTTAATTATACAAAAATTTATACGCCGCAAATATATAAACGTTGAAACTACGAATATGAATACAAAATACATAATTTTAAATAGTGAAATTCGGGGACAGGATTTTGCAGTTTCTACTTTGTATTGAGCATTCATATCGGGCATATCAATGTCATGTTTCTTGCAAAATGAACTTACTTTATCAATAAAGATAGCCCAACCATCTAATCGCAACTTCTGAAGGACATCTTTTGTAGTAGTGACTAGGCTCATAGCGTTCATAATGTCTTGTGACTTATTTTGCGGTTCATGACAAATGATATCAGTGATTCTCATGATCTCTTGCAATAGATGCAAGATGAGAGTAATTCAAAAGATCTGATTGCATTATAATTACCAGTAACTTCCCCACGCAAAGAGTTTGTAGCAGATCTATCATTCTTTATATTCTAACCATGGAAATTGTGAAAACTAAGAATACTGAAATTGACGATATTGTGATCCAAAACCGAGACCTAGGATACTTAAGAAGTTTCGGTCAGTAAGGCCCAACCTCCTTGATATAAGCACGTCGAACTTCATCTTGTTGATTAGTAAGGTATTCATGTATTTGAATCCGTTTCCCTGAATCATCATCAAAAACTTTTTCTTGAGCTAGGTTCAATTATATTAGATGTCTGGTGAAGATCATGAGGCCGCTCAGTTGATACTGGTGTGTTATCGTTAGATGCAGAAGGTATATCACTTTCTAATTTATCACCATCAATTATTTTTCTAAAAATTGAATCGATAGTTCTTAACTTCTTCATTGAAGAGACGTTGACCTAACAAATTGAACAACAATAATACAAGTTTATATAATAAATTATATTTCTAAGAAATCTACCAGAAAAAATATATTAAATTTGAAATTGAAATTTTCAAAAAGTACGAACTTTTAAAATTCAAACAGTAAACAAATAAACTCATCAAGAATTAAGAATAAAATAATCAAAAACTTACCCATGGATGAGAAAAATCAATAAACTTTGACAATTGTAGGCTCGATCTCTGTGAATTGTATACGAAAGCTTTCTGAAATTTGAAAAAAAGGTCTACTGTTATAGCCTTCAATAGCCGAAAATACAATCTTAAGAAACGTGTAAGTACTCATTAAAATGAATAAAATAATAAAAGTTAATAAATACACCTATAAACCTAAAACCGTGTGTGACTACTCCTTATGAAACCTAAAATAATAAAATATTAAAACCTAGTTTTAAAAACAGTGTGACAACTCCCTAACAAACCTAAAGTAATAAAATATTGAAACCTATAGCCTGCTTCCTAGGAAACCTAGGAAACGTGTTCAGAACTTTTACTAAAGTAAACAATTTATTTAATATTTAGTAACTCTTGTTTTTTCTAAAAGTAATCTTAGTATTTAGAATTTTTACTTATTGGATGGGCTATAATAATTGAAAATAATAAAATAGTTCAAAAACAACTAAAATTGATCAAACGAATGAATTTTAGAGTAATTTCAATTGTAGTGGATTAATGAGAGATAATTGTATTAAAATTTCAAATTTTCTTTTTAAGCCGTTTGATCATGGTGAATAAAAGAAGGTTGATTGCACAGTGCTGACAGTTTGATGCTTTGGGCTTAATTGGGCTAAGTTGGTCAAGATGGTGATCTTTAATCTGAATATTCCAGACGAATTACATATGATTGTTAATTCATAAGTAATGGGTAAAACCACATATGATTGTTAATATGCGGCTAAGATCTAGTGCCCTTTACATTTGATTTTCCGGAACTTGTTTGTTTACTTGTTGCCAATTTCAATCTTTTTTAATTTAGTTGTTTTAATTTTATTTTATGTTCTTGTTATTTTGATTCACAATTTCAATCTTTTCTAAATCTTGTGTTGAATAGTTAATTAAGATTTGATTTTAAATACAAGTTATTTATATCAATTCTTATGAACAACGACTTTACTTGAGCTATCTATACTGCAATTATCTTGTTTTCTTGCAAGTATTTTTTAGATGTTTTTTATCTTATTTTTGCACGTGGTAAAAATCCTATTAGTTATTATCGAAAGACTTATGTACGGATTATCTGAGCTGCATGTAATATCTTTTAATACTAATACAAGGTTTGTGCGTGCGACTTGCTGTGTGGATTCTTCTCTGGAGACTGTTGTACGAAGAATTGCAGGTAAGGCATACAGATCTATATATATGTGCATTTTATAACCATACAAGTCTAAAACATGTAAGTAAATATTTGATATCCAGTGTGTTGTCTAGTGTCCTGTATCTGTGTGTGTATTTGTTTACACTGCAATCACCTCTTAGCAAAGTCTAAAATATCGATATCATCTTAATATTTTCATTGAAATTTTCATGTTTTTGGACTACCGATATTTCCGATATCATCGATATTTTAGACCTTGATAGGAACTCTATGTGGTACTAAGTCACTCATGTAGATACATGCAATGTATAAAGTGTAAAATATTGTACTAATTCATTATATATAAATGATTATGATGTGTTTAAACTTCTTTCATTAATTACTACATATTTTCTACACTCACAATGTTTGCCAGCTCGCTATATAATCAACTTAAATAAGTTAAATCCATTATGCAATGCATTTCCTTCCAATATTTTGTGATAAATTGACAGATAATTGACTAAATAAACATCCTGCAAAGTTTCAATAAAAATTTCCAAGTTTTTCTTACAATTTCCGTGGTTTTTATTCAATTTTTATCGATATCGATAATATCCCGATATTTCCATCGAAATTTCCGTGTTTTTGAACTACCGATATTTCCGATATCATCGATATTTTATATCTTGCCTCTTAGAGGGCAATGCATGGTTCCTGAAGCATGCAATGGGACGCTTGGGCGTTTCGAGGTAGTTTGTGTAAACTAAGAAGAAGTAAATCACAGACAAAAATCTTAGAGAGACAAGTCGAGAAAGAACATTAGAGAGAGAAAGATATTTCTTATTTTCTTAATACCCAAGATATTACAGTAGTAGAGTATTTATACTTCATCCTTCTTACAATTGCCTATTCTCAACAACCATAACTAACTCTCTTAATCTGTTTACAAGTGTCACAATCCTATTTGTACATTATCTCTATCATCCCCCCTCAAACTCATGCATGGGAGAAAAACCAAGCATGAGATTGCTCAATGAGTACGAAAGAGTGGTGCACTAAGACCTTTGGTAAGGATATCGGCAAACTGCTCTCTAGAAGATACAAACTGCACAAGTAACTTCTTTTGAGCAACCCGTTCACGAACAAAATGAACATCAATTTCAATATGCTTGGTCTTTTGATGTTGAACCGGATTGAACGAAAGAGCAATTGCGGACAAGTTATCACAAAAAAGCACAGGAGCACAAGGCATTGGAATGTTGAGGAATGTAAGAAGCTGCTGAATCCAATCAAGTTCAACAGCATTGGAAGACATGGCTCGATATTCAGCTTCGGTGGACGATCGAGAAACCGTTTGTTGTTTCTTAGAAGACCATGAGATTGGATTGGATCCCAAGAAAACAACGAACCCGGTTGTAGATCGTCTGTCATTAGGATCACCGGCCCAGTCGGCATCACTAAAGGCTTTTAAACCAACTTCACCAGCAGCATAAGTAAGTCCAGAAGACAAGGTGCCTTTCAAATAACGCAGAATGCGTTTAACAGCAGTGTAGTGAGAGACTATAGGGTGTTGCATAAATTGAGACACTTGATGGACTGAGAATGCAATGTATGGTCGAGTGAAAGTGAGGTACTGCAGAGCACCAACGATACTTCTGTATGTACCAGGTTCTGAAAATGGAACCCCATCATCCTTCAGTAAACGATTATAAGGCAAACATGGAGTGTCACAAGGCTTGCAATCACTCATTTCAGTCTTGTGTAACAAGTCTTGAATGTACTTGGTCTGTGATAAAAACATCCCAGTGGCTGTGCTAGATATTTGAATGCCCAAAAAATAATGAAGTGTACCCAAATCCTTGATGTCAAACTCAGTAGTAAGGGAATGGATGACCTGTTGGATAGCAGCTGTAGCATTCCCTGTTAAGATTATGTCATCTACATAAAGCAGTAAAATCACTATCTCGGAACCAACATGCTTCACAAATAGAGATGAATCTGAATATGTGGTGTGGAACCCGAGAGAAGGAAGGAATGCTGTGAATCTCTCATTCCAAGCCCTTGGGGCTTGCTTCAAGCCATACAAAGATTTGTGTAACTTGCAAACAAAATGAGGATGCATAGGATCGGCAAATCCAGGTGGTTGGGCCATGTAAACTTCTTCCTGTAGAATGCCATGCAAAAATGCATTTTTCACATCAAGTTGCCTTAAAGACCAATGAAACTGAGTAGCTAAGGCCAGGACAAGTCTCACTGTGGTAGGCTTAACCACTGGACTGAATGTCTCTCCATAATCTAATCCTTCCTCTTGACTGAAGCCCTTTGCAACTAAGCGAGCTTTATGTCTTACAATGGAACCATCAGAATTCTTCTTTATTTTAAAGATCCATTTACAGCCGATTATGTTTTTCTGAGATTGAAGAGATACAAGAGACCAAGTACCTTGAGAATGAAGGGCAACAATCTCTTCCTTCATAGCAGTCAGCCACACAGATGATTTCATAGCAGACTTATATGTAACCGGCTCAATGAGAGACATATCAACATCTTCAGAAGTCTCCAAAGCACTTAAGAAAGCCTTGGGTTTGAATATACCATTTTTACTCCTGGTCTGCATAAGATGCATATTCAATGGTGCAATAGGTAACACCACTTGTAAACGGTCTGGACTAAACTCAGGGTCCACAGGGAGTTGAGGAGTATCACATGTTGTAGCAGTAATGGATGGAGAAGAAGGTAAGGAGGAAAAAGAGGGTGATGCAACCATGTTTGGAGAATGAACAACTAGACTCGAGACAGCAACACTAGATTCAGGGGTTAGAATAACAGGTGGAGAGGTTGAGGAAGAAACCGGAGGAAGAGGCACCACCAAAATATTCTGATGATTAGGAACTGGTGTAAAAGATGAAGGTTGAAAAGGTACATGTGAAACACTGGTTTGTTTGGACAATTGGAGGAGGCTGAGATAAGGAAATTCAGTCTCATTAAAGATAACATGTCTGGAGATAAAAAAAACTTTTCTTTGGACACCTCATAGCATATATAACCCTTATATTGAGAAGTATACCCCAGAAAAACACACTTGGTGGTCTTAGCTTGAAGTTTGGATGTGTTGTAGGGTCTAAGTAAAGGATAGCAAGAACAACCAAATACTCGGAGATGAGTAATAACAGGATTATGTCCATACAAAACTTGAAAAGGAGATTGATTTTGTAAGACTGGTGTTGGCATCCTATTGATTAAGTAAATTGCTGTTTGACAAGCAAATGACCAGAATTGGGAAGGCAGGTTGGCATGTTGTAACAATGTGACAGTAGTTTCAATGATATGCCTATGTTTCCTCTCAGCTAGCCCATTCTGTTCAGGTGTATAGGGACAAGATTTATGATGTACAATACCTTTAGATTGCAGAAAGGTTTGCAGCTTATTACTAATGTATTCACCCCCCCCATCAGTTTGTAGTATTTTCACAGAAATAGAGAACTGAGTGGATACAAATGCACAAAATGTAACAAAGACATCATTGAAATCAGATTTATGCGTAAAGGGTAGGAAAAATATGGCACACAAAATATTCAAATGCATCCGACCTCGATTGTGGAATAACATTAATGCTTAAACCACAAACCCAACCCTTAAATTTCTAAGAAGAACCGAAATGAGGTTAGGATTTCAAGGTTCTTTCTTCCCTATATGCATCATCTCAAATATGCATACAGAATATCGAATTAAAATTCAAAATCATGAATTGATCCCAAAACTAAAAGTTAAAACCTTGGGAAAATACTTGCGCTAGAGGAGAGCCCACGAGGGGAGAATCATTGAGGCCAGATTCCAGCGGGACTGACCGAAATCAGAGAAAAGTCGCCGGAAAACGTCAATATGTTTGGACCTCATTTTCTTTATACAATGGTTTTCAAAGGGTGGGTATGGTATGGGATTGAAGATGGCTTCGCTACAAAACTATAGCTTCCGACCTCGTGTGATTTCGTTATCGTATGAGGAAATTACGATGAAAATAGTTTGAAGGGGGTGAAGTGAGTAAAGGAGGAAGAAAGAAGAAGAAAAGGCTTACTTCCCCCCTTTTTTCCCCCGGCCAAATCACGATCCTTCTCCACCCCTCCTCTCCTTCTTTTTATTTTATTTTATTCTATCATTAATATTTTATATCTAGTGCTATTATCTTTTCCTCTACTTTAAATAAAATGATTGATATGTGTTTTGTAAAATCTTTCTTTTAGTTTTAACTTTCGCTATGCTTGTGCTCAGTCGTTTATAATAACAAGTACTGTCAGAATATACTAATTAATATGTCATACGTGTCCTGACCAATAAGTCAACTAAAGTTGACACATACCCTTTAAGGACATTTTGAACATTTCACATTAAAAAAAAATACTAAAACTATGAACTGGTTGTACGTAATAGTTGTTGTGTCTTCATTCACAAGTATGGGCAATAAGTGAAGAATAAAGGCTTGTAACAGATTGTGTGCTAAAGATTATGTGTCTTGCGTGCTTTTATTGATTTGTAATTATCATTTGCATTTATGTTTCATTCTTAATTAAGTGATAGATTATTTTAGTAGATTAAGTCTTTTTCTTCTATCCGGGTTCAAACTCTACCCTCCCCTCTTCGCGTAAATTAAAATAATGATATCGCTTGTAATAAAATTAAGAAATAAAAAATAAATCTTAGTTAAGCATAATCAAGTTGATTAGACTAATATGCTTCTCTTATACACTTAACACTCGCATCCTCCTCAGTGATAATTAAGAGATTATACCTGGCCTTAAGGCTGCCTCATAGGCATTGGCGGAGGTCAATGCTTTTGTGAAGTTGGTCTGACCATCCATCCAGCATGGCGACTTCACAATATTTATCTCAGCTAAAAAGGAGAAAAATATTTGTAATAATGAGTGCGTTTTTGCTCACCCTATAAGATGGGGGTGATGCTTTATTGATTACTGTTAGATTAATTTGGTTTAATTGATTTAAGATACAATTCTTAAATATAAATTAATCTAATAATAATCAATGAGGGTATAAGATTTGAACTCAGAGAGAGGTGAGTAAAAAGAGAAGAAAGGTGACGCGTGGCCTGGGATAGGTCTGTTGGGCGGCGTAGAATCCGCGGGCAACTATTACAGGAATTGTGCCCGTTGTGGATGAGATACTTGAGCAGAATCCTCAAGTTGTCAAGCACGTTAACTATAACGAACGCACCATTTTTCTTTTCGAAATTAAGCACCGTCAGAAACCGACTCTTAAGCTTATCAAAAGCAAACCAGTAAGTTGAGAAAAATTAAAATACACAACTTTAACACAAGTGTTGAAGAGACAAAACAAGTAAACAAACTACTTGTATTACACTGACAAAATATTATAACACAACTCTCATCAATAACACAATTTAAAAGCTATATATGACACTCATTTTCTAGAGATAAATTCTAGACCACTCACACTCCTCACTAAAACTACTCACTTACAAGACGACTCCTGCTTCTACTTGCCTACTTTTGGTTCTACTCTCTTACTTTCTTAATTTCTTCTTAGTTTCTTACTTTTTGCTTGATTACTTACATAGCACTGCACCTTATATTTATACATGGCATAACCGATCTAGCCTAAGTCGGTGCACTTGGCTTTGTGCATTTCCAGCCACTAATTTATATTAGTTATTAGAATTTTCACTAACATTCCATTACAACAATCGTAAGATATTTTATTTAGATAATTCACTAGAATTAACTACCATTTTCAATGTGCATGCACTACCATTTTCATTGTTGCTTGCTAGAATCTTCTAGACAAATCTTATGCATGTTTGATCAATTCATCTCTCCATTATCTGTGAAAGGAGGCAAAGAGTAGGAACTAGAACAACGTAGTTCTTTTGTACCGAGTTTAATGGGTTGGTGTTAATCTTTAACACTGTATTTGTCAAGGCTGAATGAGAGGATCGACTGCGATGGAAACACCATATTGCACCAGGATGCAGATAGGAGTTTCTACTGTATAGCATTGTTTTAGAATTTAATTGGTCATGTTGTGCAGTTGCAAGCAAAGCTACGCTGGTTTATGGTATTGTTCTATTGCTAGATTTATGTTGTTAGACAAATACTTACGTAAATATCAAGTTTGTTGACTTGATAAAAGTGAAAAAAATTGAAATTCCACCAAAAAAACCAATTGGCAATATGAAGAATAGCCCAACTTATTTATAAGCCCATGCAATGTCCATCCTCACATCAATGTGGAATCCCTTCTCAACACGCCCCTTCACGTGTGGTGAATTTTGGACATAGGGTGACACAGAGCGCGTGTGACCACTTGGCTTCACATGTGGGACAACCTATGCTCTGATACCATGAAGAAAGTTGAGGTTCCATCAAAAAACCAATTGGCAGTATGAGGAGTAGCCCAACTTACTTATAAGCCCATACAAAGTCTTTCCCCTCATCAATGTGAGATTCATTCTCAATAAAAAGACCTATGTGGTCAGACGAATGCTTATGTTACCAATTAAGTCTAAAGACATGATCAATGACTATGTTGTAGATGAATACTTATGTTACCAAGTATATGTTGGTCGACTTGATAAATGTATACCGTGTTGTGTCATCCTGTTGCAGAGATATTACCACCACATTACAACATGCACCACAACAACGAGGATTAGGCAGCGGAGGAGCTGTTGCTAGTGGCCAACGTGGTATTTGCAGCCGCTTACGCCATTCCTGGGGGTAATGAACAAAGTGGCCGTCTTGTTTTTTCAGGACTATTGAGGGTATAAATGTAAATGTAGATATAAAAGATCCTACTTAGATATTGGATAGATATTGGATAGTTAATTATGTTAGTTAGTGGTGCTAATGTAGTGGTGCTACTTTCATTAGTTGATATACTTGTATGTATATAGGTTGTAACTTTATTCAAAGATTTAATGAAAAGATTATTTCCCAATATGTTATCAACCGCCTTCTGTCTCACGATCTGATCCAAACACGCTTCACCGCCTTGCGACCTTGCTTCTTCCCTCTTTCTGATTGGTATCGCCATCTCGATCTCCCAAACCCTAACCTTGTGCATCAATGGCGGCTCCTGCTTCTTCTTCTGACTCTACTGCTTATGTTCATCCACCTCTGTTGCACTCCTCTGTCACGGTATCTCCTCTGGTGACCTCCTCCATCATAATTCAAAATATTGGATCTATGGTGCCAATTAAGCTCACCACTACCAATTACCTCACCTGGAGTGCTTTGTTTGCTCCTATTTTTCACCGCTACAATTTCACCGGCATTGTTGATGGCTTAACACCTCCGCCACCTCAAATGCTACTGGACGATTTTAGCAATCGCACTTCTCTCATCAATCCTGAGTATGTTTCTTGGTATGAGAACAATCAAAACATTCTCATCTGGCTCAATTCTACATTGTCTGAAACCCTAATTCCTTACATTGTTGGAGTTAATTCTTCTTGCGAACTTTGGTCGAAATTGGAGTCACGATTGGCTTCTGCTTCTCAATCTCACATTCATGAAGTTCGATCGCGTCTGCATAACATTACAAAAGGTGAATCTACATCAGCTCAATTTCTCCAACAAATTGAGGAAATTGCATATGTTCTTGCTAGTGCTGGAGCTCCGGTGGCTGATTCCGAGCTCATTTCTGTCACACTTCATGGACTACCCTTAGAGTATGATTCTTTTGTTGATGCTATTCAATTTCGTATCGGATCGACTACCATTGATGAATTGCATGGCCTTCTTCTAAGCAAAGAAATTTAGTTGAATAATCGCAAGAAATCGCCTCTCACTGCTCTTTTCCAGGCGTTTAATTTTTCTACGAGTCTTCTTCCTACACCATCTATGGCTCTTCAGGCTTACATTGCTCCGGCTCACTCTTCATAGAATTTCTCTCAAGGTCGTTATTCTAATTACTCTTAAAATCGTGGCAGTTCTTCAAACCCTAGAAATTTTCAAGGCAGGGGCAATTTCAGAGGCAATTTTCAACGCAACATTACCGGCCGAATAATCAACGTTCTTCTCGTGGTGGTGGTTCTTTCTCTGGCAAAAGCACTCCTTGCCAAATCTGCCGTCATTATGATCATGAAGCATTTGATTGTCCACATCGCATGAATCCCAGCTACACTGGATCTTCATCTCACTCTGCTATGGTTGCTCACACTAGTTCTACTTAATTTGCTCTAACTTGGCTTGTTGATTCTGGCGCCAGTTCCCACATGACCAATTATTACACCAATCTGCAAAATCCTGAGACTTATCATGGTCATGAACAGGTCTACATTGGTGATGGCAAAGGTTTGCCCATTCATCACTCTGGTTCTTCTTCTTTAAATACTCGTCACCATTGTTTTCAGTTGAAAAATGTTCTTTATGTGCCTGATTTAAAGCAAAATTTGTTATCTGCAAAATTCTCTTCCATCTCACATTTAATTCCTTTCATTCTTCTAACCCATCATCACCCCATACATCTCCTTCACCACATACATCTCTTCCCCCATATCCATCTACATCCCAACAACTACATACATCTTCTTCACCAAATTCATCTCCTTCCCAAAATACATCTCTTGCACCACTTTCATCTATTTCCCAACAACTAAATATCTCTTCTCCATCATTGCCATCTCCTCCTCTCAATATTCATCCCATGCAGACTCGTTCCAAGTTTGGCATCTTTAAACCTAAAGCTTTGCTTGCCACTAAACATACATTTCCATCTCATCTCAGTGTTGACTTTGTTCCTTCCACCTATCATCAGGCATCCAAATATTCTCATTGGAGGAAGGCAATGCAAGAAGAGTTCAATGCTCTTCTGAACAATGGTACCTGGTCCTTGGTTCCCTATTCTCTTTCTCAGAATCTGATAGGTTGCAAGTGGGTATTTCAAATCAAACGCAAGCCTAATGGTTCTATAGATCGATATAAGGCACAACTGGTTGCAAATGAGTTTCATCAACAGGAAGGGTTAGACTACACTAAGACTTTCAACCCTGTTGCCAAACCTGTCACCATTCGACTTTCACTCACTTTGGCTATTCAATATGATTGGTTTCTCAACCAACTTGATGTCAGCAATGCTTTCCTGCATGGTACTCTTACAGAAACTGTGTTCATGCAACAACCTCCAGGATTTTAGGATTCTACACAGCCTAATTCTATTTGCAGACTCTATAAATCTTTGTATGGTCTCAAACAAGCTCCTAGAGTTTGGTATGATAAACTACATGGTGCTTTACTCTCCTTGGGCTTCGTTGGCTCAAAATCTGATCATTCCTTGTTTGTTAAGAAAGATCCTCACTTGGTGTTTATTCTTGTCTACGTTGATGACATTCTTATCACATGCCCTTCTCTTCAAACCTGCAAGCATGTTATTGATCAACTCAGTGCTCTCTTTCCTATCAAGGAACTTGGTCTTTTGCATTACTTTCTTAGCATTGAAGTTAAGCGATCCTCCAAGGGTATTTTCATTTCTTAACCTAAATACATCTTGGATTTGTTGCACAAGGCCAAAATGGATGATGCCAAACCCTGTGTTACTCCCCTTAGTACATCAAAACTTGATCACTCTTCTCCTCTCTTGGATGATCCTACTGAATATAGATCCCTTGTTGGAGCCTTTCAATATCTCACATGGACTAGGCCCGATCTCTCTTTTGCAGTGAACCTTGTTTGTCAATATATGTATTGTCCTCGACTTTCTCATCTTCAAGCTGTCAAACGCATTTTGAGGTATCTCAAAGGTTCCATTGAGTGTGGTCTCTGGTTTTCTAAAAGTTCCTCATCACCGTGCATCACTGCTTATTCCGATGCTGATTGGGCAGGCTGTTCTATGGATCGCAGATCAACTGGTGGTTTTTGTATTTTTTTGGGCAATTCTATCATCACTTGGAGTGCTAAGAAGCAATCCACCATGGCACGGTCCTCTATAGAAGCTGAATATCGATCTTTGGCTAACACTGCTGCAGAA
Organism: Malus domestica; assembly: GCF_042453785.1. Lineage (NCBI taxonomy): Eukaryota > Viridiplantae > Streptophyta > Magnoliopsida > Rosales > Rosaceae > Malus > Malus domestica. Next base: position 22,931,126 of record NC_091675.1, read on the forward strand.
TTAACTTGGATTTGCAAGCTTCTTGGTGATATTGGTTTTCAATTACCCTGTCTACCAAAGTTGTGGTGTGACAATATATCAGCTATCTCTCTTGCCAAGAATCCTATTTTCCATGCTCGTACTAAGCATGTTGAATTGGACTACCACTACATCCGGGAAAAAGTTTTGGCTCGCAATTTCTCTGCATTTTGTTTGTTCACGGGATCAAGTAGCTGATATTTGTACAAAGGCTCTGTCCAAATCACGTTTTCTGTTTCTCCGGTGCAAACTTACTCTTCGGCAACCTCAGATCAGTTTGAAGGGGGATATTGAGGGTATAAATGTAAATGCAGATATAAAAGAACCTACTTAGATATTGGATAGATATTGGATAGTTAATTCTGTTGGTTAGTGGTGCTAATGTAGTGGTGCTACTTTCATTAGTTGATATACTTGTATATTTACAGGTTGTAACTTTATTCAAAGATTTAATGAAAAGATTATTTCCCAATAAGGACGATCCTCCTTTTTGCTTCACCTGCATGGACGTTGTGGTCATTGCATGCTCATTGTCTTCTGTGGCTTTCGTTCTTTCTGTCCTCTCATCTCCACTGGAGTACCTGCTTTTCATAAACAACCTTCAATTATGGTGAGTATGAAATGTATATTCTATTGTGTTGAATGATTTACAAGAGAGTGCTCTTTATAGGAGCCAATGAACAGACAACCACCTTAAGCTCAGGGAAAGGAATTAATAAACAATGTACAGACAGTAGTGGAACAAATAAACAATCATGAATGGCTAATGGAAGCAATCATGAATGGCTAATGGACGGCTAGTGGACAAGCAATCCATGTGTTGAGAAGAAGATTCCCTTTTACCTTCCTCCAAGGTCAGGACTGGATTCTTCTTGCTCTTATTCTCCATGGTACCCACCATGCTTGCCTTTGCAGCCACCATTTTGCTCTTGATCCCTGTCGTGAAGAAATGGACCAAGTCTCTAGTTCACCCTATTGCCTTTTTTCCAGTCCCCCTATTAGGCCTGCTTCAGTTTCCTATGTATAAATCTTTCAAAGTCATGTTTCAGACAGTTAATGCCTGGTTTTTCAAACCATTACTCCGCTTTCTTGGCTTTTCCTATGTAAAAATCTGTCAAAGTCATGTTTCACATTAACTTTATGTCGTGGCAGAATGTGTGGTGCAGATTCACAATCTTGCAACATAAGTTATTGTTAGATTTGCAGGTACCATTTGAATATTTCAGTTGGGTTCTTCTTCTTTCTCCCCAATATAATGTCACAATTTATTGTGTTTTCATTTTAATTATGGGCAAATTAGAAAGAGCAGCGTGTTTCCCTCTCCGCACTCAAGTTTGAATCTGCTTTCCAAAGTTTGGATTGGATTAGATATTTAGATTTTTCTCCAATAATTTGAGTTTATACAAAAGACCAAAACAGAAAAGTCTGAAATTGAGAATAATCTCATCAGTTAATGGAATTTACATAAGAAAAGGTCAGAGCAAACTTCATGAAATACCTCGAGTATAAGCCCACGATACTCATCCGAATTCATTGAAACATAATAATTCAAGAGGCTATGAAGATCCTTAGGCTCTTCTATCCGGTTTGCCACTATCATCACCGCCATGGACTCCCTGATCCTCCCTCAGATCATAAGAACACTTCTCCACTGCAACCATTACAACAAATTTAGTCCCTCCTCCTGCTTAAGTTTGATCATGATCATAACCAGCTCTCTGCTCTCTTCTCTGATGATCAACGTGCCTCGAGCCCTCCTGCCTTTCCCTGATCATCTGGTCGAGTCTCTCTTGAACCATGGCATGCGATAGGCTTGATATCAAACGGTACCTATCAGAACTAGAGCTCGCTACTTCCTCTGAGCAAGACGAAGACATGCTAAGCCAGCAGCTGCTGCAAGCCTGCAACACAATGCCCTGCATACTCTCTGTTGCTGCTTGGAGGAGGCTTTCATTTTAGACATGGTTTGAGTTGGAGCTTTGATGGAAGTTTTGTGCCAAATTTATCATTTATTCACACTTGGCAACTGTGGGGTTTGTTGATCATGATTGTGTCTTGTGTCTTACAACATTTTAATAGATGAGTTGGTGAATGCAAGAAGGCAAATGGGGAACGTTCTTTTAGTTAATCGAGCCAGTAATCATGATGCTTAGTAGTTTAACTTTATAGGTCTAGTTACTATCAGTTGGCACATCCTTTTGAAGGGTTTGGTTAACATGAAAAAGTAGTGGTTCCATTTCCATGAGAGCTTGTTTGGAAGGCTCCGTTTGGTTAACAGATACAATATTTTTTTTTCGAAAGTCACTTTGAAGTGTTTCTTCTTGAAGAAAAAGAAACACAGCGTGTCATTCTCTAGAAAGTGCTCTATGATCCATTAGCAGTTTTGACATTTTCTATCAAATGTAGTCGTAAGCTCTTGATTGTCAAGAAGATTTGAAGAGCACTTGGAAGAGTTTTCTAAGTAAAGTTTCGACGTGCTTAACCTTACAAATGGCCGTGTTTGGTCGATTTCATCATGGGAAACTAAAGACAACAGTGCGCCCGGGCCTTTCAGGTTTGATTGGGATCACGTTTGATTGGGACCCTGATGAACACCAATTGAAGATCAAGAAAGGAGAGGTGATTTTTTGGACTAGTGGTGTATTCACAAGTAGTACTAGCTAATACATATGAGTATATTTTGCCCGAGGAGACCAAGCTGAGGTATAATTTTAGCATTGTTTCAAATGAGAATGAAGACTACTTGACCTACACTGCTCTAGATCTCGATCAAGGTTCAGAATGGGTGCTGAACAGCCTGGGGAGACTTGGCAACCGAGACTTGAAATCGCACAAGCTAAGAATTGTGACGGCTACAACACCGGTGGAGGGTGCGTGAGAAGGGACCGGCCACCGAATTGTTGGAAAATTTGGTGATGAATTGGAGCTCAAAAATGTTTCCTTATACACCTCAAGATCCCCCTAATGATTTGGTAGTAGTACTAGAAGCAGCAGTGGTTGTAAGTGTGAGACTTTGTCTCTTCAAGCTATTAGTGACGATATATAAGCATCAGAGTTTGATATTCAGGTGTGCTTTGTGTGTTGTACTCTATAAAAAAGGTTCTAGTATGCTATTGAGACATGTCTTGTGGTGTGGATTGATATTTTGCAATGAAATTAACTTGGCTACACAAAGGATGAGGAGGTGTTTTCCTCCTCAAAATATTTCTTGAGAAGTTCGTGGAATTTCGTGCTTATATCAGAGCCGTTAATATTAAAAAAAAAATTGTAAGGATCATTTATGCAATGCATCAATTAAAAATAAGGCCGTTTAGTGATTCACCTATAACAAATAGATAAACGGTTCGTAATGCATCCACAAGTTTTTTTTTTATACAATCTGATGACTTTAGATATCATATTTTATTGATTTTTTAACAGAGATTATTATAGAATAATTTATAATATTAACAATTTCGATCATAAAAACGAAATTTTGTGAATTGACTGCGCATCATTTTGATGAGGAATTCCTCATTTTTGAATAGCCAAGCTATTTTCTCCCTTACATTTTCATAAATAAAGAGTACATGACGATATTTTTGAATTACACCACACATTTTGTCAAATTCAAAGACCGTAATTAACGGACTCTTAGTTCAAGGACCAAATCAAAATTATAGTATAAAATTAAGGGACGAGTTCTGTTTTATACTCATGTTGGGCCTTTCTTAGAAACAAATTGGGCCTTTATAGCTATTTAATTTGACCCATTACCAAACTATAAAACAAAGCCCAAATCAGATTTTTTTTTTAATTGTCGGAAAGCCCAAAGCAGAATCCAACACCGTAAACAAAACCGAAACCCAAAACGCAGCGCCGTATCACAGAACTTCATCAGAGGTTGGTGGGCGTCCTCAGTCACAGCGAACAAAGAAGCTCCCCACAGACAAACAAAACACAAAAAGAAAAGAGAAAAGAGCAAGAGAGAGAGAGATACAGGAAGGAAGAGAAGAGAGCACACTGGCGTTGATCGTACTGTCCAGATCCACTGGTTTTCTGGATCAGACGACCCGAAGCCATGGCTTCCAAAGGTCCAAGGTCCAAGCTTGATCATGAACCCAGAGCTAAGCGCCAAAAGGTTAGCTTTCCTCTATTTTATTCTGCATTTTTCCGAAAGTTTAGTTTTTGTTGAGCTAGGAATTAATAAATAAATAATAGTGGTTTTTTTTTTAATATATGAAAAATATTGTTGTTTTATAATCCTACTGTGTTTTAGCGTTGTTGAAACATTCAACCTGTGATTATATTGGTTAGAAGTGGTTTTTGATGTTTATTTTACCTTTTTTTTTTCTTCTGGGTTTTTTGAAGCTTGTATAGCAGTGTAGTGGCTTGAAATTGTAGTTTTGAGTAATTTTAATTCATGAATCGTTAAAGTCCCACATTGTGGGTGCAAGAAAAGGTTTAAATAGAATTACCCACTTTAACTAATACCGATATCTTTTATGGTAAAACCTCACAACGGATTAGATATGTGGTTAAGTTGAGGATAATATCGGTGTCGTTAGAGTGGGGTGGGCCCGGCGATTCAAAAATTCCAACATGGTATGGTGCAAGAAAACCAAAGGGGTTTAAATAGAATTACCCCACTCTAACTAATAACCCAAAGGAGTTTAAATAGGATTACCCCACTCTAACTAACATCGAGGTTTTTTGTGGTGGTAATTTAAGGCTCTACTGGTTTTTGTTATGTGGAGGGAAATTTTAAGTGGGTTTTAATCCCAACTCTCGGTCACTCGCATCTCCTTCCCTCGTTGTACACCGAGACACACTCTCTCTTGAGTTCTTAACACTCGAGCTCTCTCTGTCTCTGCCTTCTCTCTAAACCACCAAGAAAAGTCACCACCATTTTTACTTCGACCAAATCATAGCCACAAACCACTAGATTCGTCATCTAGGTGGGCTGTGGAGTCAAACCGTGGCTCTGCATGTTCAATCCAATGACGGGGAGGAACTGAACTGAGAGCTTCGTACTTCCCTGCAGACTCGGGGTGGAGCTTCGTAATATTTCTTCTGACAAATTGCCTACTCTTGTATTAGACAGAATTCAATGTAAAATTTTGATTCACAGTCGCGCGACAAGCCACATGAAGGCGGCGGACCAGAATGTAATTGACAGTGAAGCGAAAGCATAAGTCCACAGCATGATAACTGAACATTCATTCTCTCCAGCTTCAAATAATAGCGTCATTATTCCTGCCATATTTTAAAGGATCAATAAACAATACTTGAGAATAAACTTACATTAGTTATGAAAAAGAGCGAGCGAGCGAGCGAGCAACTTCTGATTGCACTTTTTGTCGCTAAACAACAGAAGAGCAAGCGTACCTATGTTCATCGCAGGTGGGAGTGAAAACTGAAGCAGAAGAACAAACAGATATAATGGATCAGAGTGCACCAACCCAAATATCAGTGCCCCTTTAACAACCAAGACGCCTATAAGAGGCAGGGCAACATAACGATCATTCCCTAGCATATTGTTCATTCGGATATGTACAAGTATAGGACCAAGCATGGTTAATATCTTCCCTAGCATGTAACTGTATTAAGAACGGGAAGCTATATTAGTTGCCAATAATTGCGTCGATCATGGATAAAACATTAAGGTTCGATACAGTTCGGGCATAAGTTTTATACCCCAACAAATTAGCAGTATCTTGAATCACCCGTAGAGGAGCACCATCTCCTAAAAGTAATTTTCGAATCTGAGGGATAACTCCGATTGCAAAACCAATGAGCTACACCAGGAAAAGATCAAGTTTGCTTAACTTTTCAATAAAATAGCACCGAATCTGGATCACAATGATATAAAAGTGCAGAAAGGGCATACCGCTCCAATGGTTGAAGGGGCAAATATTGATTTCAGATTCATCTTTTGAAAGACCATCACTATACGTTGCTCTAGTTTACCTGAAGTCGTTGCCTGCCATGGAAAACAACAAAGATATGCAGTGTAAGAAATTGAAAAGAAACAATTTCTCGCTAGAGACATCGATGTCCGGCATGTTACATGTGAGCTTGTGAATCTGGACCATATATTCAAATGACATTCATTTGATTAGTAGTTTGGATCGAGAGTCTGACAATAAAACATTTCTAAGTCTTTCTGAGAAAATGACATTTCTCTATAAACAAATCTTAATATAGTTGTAAATACGTAAACAAATCATCAAATTGGATGAACATGATTGTAGTGTAATGGAGTTAGCAACCTTTTGTTAGAGAACAATTCAGAAAATAAATAAAATAACATAAATTGAAATACTAATTCTTTATTAACGAAAAATACTTGCAATACAGAATGAAATAACAGAAATAATTACAGGAATCAAATGATACTAACTTGATTAAATCACAGATAGAGGCTAGCGCAAAAGCTATGTCATTTGAACAGTATTTACGTCCCACTCTTGTGCTTGTGGTCCAATGACATCTGCCCTATCCTACAATCTGCACTGGAAACTATCTATTCCTACAATCTTCACCGGATTAGAATTCTGGTGAATTGTTTTGTGTGTTTACTCTCTGTAAGGTTTTGTATGTTAAAGATCAACACCAACCCATTAAGATTAGTCGGTGCAAAGGAACTAGATTGTTCTAGTTCAAACTTGTATGGAATTGTTTTAGAAGATTCTAGCATATAATATTCAAGATTGCTGGTGCATGCTTGAATATGCTAGAATATTCTAGCAAGCTAATGTCGGTGGGCAGCTGCAAATGAACTAGAGTTTTCTAGTTCAAGTCTGCATGTTAAGACGGCATGCATGCATATTAAGCTAGAAGGTTCTAGCAACTTTTGTGGCTATTATGCAAAGCCATATGTCGGTAGAAAATTCTAGTGATGGCATAAGTTGGCAAACATGCCTATAAATATGTATGCATGTGTGTTGTTAACCAATCAAGTAAGAAACCAAGTATTCAAGTAAGTAAGCAACCAAGTGAGAGTGAGAAGTAAGAGTAGTCTTGTAGGAGTGTGAGTGATCTAGAGTGTGTCTCTAAAAAGAGTGAGTGTCATAACTTCTAAAGAGTGTCCTTGAGAGTTTGTGTTGTAATATTTTGTGTGTGTAATACAAGTAATTTGTTTACTTGTGTTGTCTCTTTAACCAACATTTGTGTTAGAGTTGTTTACTCTAGTTTTTTTCTCAATATTGTACGGGAGAGATAGGAAATGAAATATGATTTACAATGGAACTGAGTTTTTAGTTATATAGGTTATTTCATAGCTCTTCAAATACCTTTTGGATGTATCTGAAACCGCACAACTCTTCAAACAGTTATATAGACTATTTCATAGCTCTTCAAATACCAAGGGCCTTGTCTTGATCAATTAATACTAATATTATATTAATATTATGGTATAATTATCAAGTTCACATAATTAGTGGCCCAAACCTCAATTTTCATTCCAAATGGTCCAATACTATTAGTGACTAACCTAAAATAAAGACCTCTAGGGAACTTGAGTTCCCCGATGTAGGACTAAAGGAGGCTCAAAACTCCCAACACCTTTGATTTTTCTTCAGGTACAGCAGTGTATGACAGTGCATAGTGATCCGGATTTTCCTCAACTATGACATTCCTTTGAAGAAAGCAGAGGCTCAGTGCAACTTACTTGGTCGGATGTAGAGGACCTCTCGGCGGACTGATTATTAACTTGGTTGGCCCTTCTTGAAGATATCCGCACAATATTATACACATAGGACCACAAATAAAAGTCTCATACCTGAAAGCATGGGACACAATTACATTACAAAAGGCAAAGATAGGAATCCCTGACAGCTGAACAAGGTAGCTACATTGTATTGAAGAGAAACAGTCACCAGAATTCAAGAGGAAAAGAAGGACAAAAGAAAATGTGTTCAGAAAAACGTATTCTACACAGCAAGCAGGCGCACACAAACACCGTTTAAGAACTGGCCCTGGCCATCTGGGGGTAGTACAATTTGTATGTATATGTTCTAGACATGAGATGAAGCTTATGATGATGATGATAATAATAATTAAAATCGTGAGTTCAAATTGCAGTAACTGCGCATTTTCAACTTGAATGAGAGAATTGGATTGTAACTTATTTGAAGCAGTTTCCCAATCCTTTCTTAATTCGAGTCATAGAAAGCTAGATAAAGGAATTTCAAGAAAACCAAAATATTGGAACACGACGGAGAAGGAAATGTACTGCCATTGAAAGCGAAGCATAACCCATGGCATACATGTGACAGACATCAGGAGCTCCAAATGGGCTCCTTTTTTCTTTACAGACTACAACAACAACAACAACAAAGCTTTTTCCCACTAAGTGGGGTCGGCTATATGAATCCTAGAACGCCATTGCGCTCGGTTTTGTGTCATGTCCTCCGTTAGATCTAAGTACTCTAAGTCTTTTCTTAGGGTCTCTTCCAAAGTTTTCCTAGGTCTTCCTCTACCCCTTCGGCCCCGAACCTCTGTTCCGTAGTCACATCTTCGAACCGGAGCGTCAGTAGGCCTTCTTTGCACATGTCCAAACCACCGTAACTGATTTTCTCTCATCTTTCCTTTAACTTCGGCTACTCCTACTTTACCTCGGATATCCTCATTCACAATCTTCTCCTTTCTCGTGTGCCCACACATCCCACGAAGCATCCCACGAAGCATCCTTATCTCCGCTACACCCATTTTGTGTACGTGTTGATGCTTCACCGCCCAACATTCTGTGCCATACAACATCGCTGGCCTTATTGCCGTCCTATAAAATTTTCCCTTGAGCTTCAGTGACCTACGACGATCACACAACACGCCGGATGCACTCTTACACTTCATCCATCCAGCTTGTATTCTATGGTTGAGATCTCCATCTAATTCTTCGTTCTTTTGCAAGATAGATCCTAGGTAGCGAAAACGGTCGCTTTTTGTGATCGTCGCTAGATTGCTCCGGTCATTAGTGTGGATAAGTATATAAATGGATAGAGATAGGGAAGCAAACACCAGATGTACGTGGTTCACCCATATTGGCTACGTCCATGAAATAGAGGAGTTCTCATTAATTGTGAAGGGTTTACACAAGTACATAGGTTCAAGCTCTCTTTTAGTGAGTACAAGTGAATGATTTAGTACAAATGACATTAGGAAATATTGTGGGAGAATGATCTCGTAATCACGAAACTTCTAAGTTCCGGAGTGTGGTATCGTCTTGACTTGCCTTATCTGTCTCGTAGGTAGATGTGACATCTTCTCTGGAAGTACTCTTCCTCCATCCAGGGGTGGTATCTTTAACTGGTGGAGATGCACAAGGTAATGTATCAATTTCACTTGAAGCTTACTTGTAGTTTCAGGCTTGGTCAAGCGCGATACAAACCATGTAGTAGGAGTCATCCAAGTCGCCGAGCTAGGGGATCTGCTGAAAGAGGTGACAGACAAGGTAAGCAATCAGAGCTCCAAGCAATCAGTCCCAGATCAGAACTTTGATTTCGAGTTCCGGCTGATTGTTCACATTCTCCCTATCTTGCAGGCAGCATGAAGGATAAAGAGAAGAAAAATGAGAAGAGATGATATGGGATACTTTTGCTTTTGAAGAAGTAACTTTCCACAGGCTTATTCTTGAACTGGGCTGGTGGGTTTTCTGGTTTCCTCCAGAGTATAAGGCCGACTGAAGAATTTGAGGGTCAAAACAAGTCCATCAAATCTATAGTACGTTCGACCCTGTTGATATGTGATACTTTTACTTTGGACAGAGTAGTGGATGTATCGGCACGTGTGCTATTACGCTTGTCTCCACATGCTTCCTTGTATCCTTCTCACTTGCCCTATATGTTCCTCAGGCAGATGCGGTATCTTCCCTGGAAGCATAAGATGTTGAAGATGAGTATTCGAGAGCAATGCCAGGTAAGTAATCAAGTAAGGGGTTCCAGGCAGTCAGTTCCTGACTGGAAGCTTGATTCCAAGTGCTGACTGATTGCTCTCTTTCTCCTTGTCTTGTAGGTAAGAACAAGGCCAAAGGAAAAGACAGGGAAAAAACATGATATGGGATACTCTTGCTTTTAACCCTGATGATATGAGATATTCTTGCTCTAGTATAGCTTGTTTGCAGAGGTATTATCGGGGGGAAAGAAAGCTGAATATTTCGAAAGGCTTCTTTGGGAGTGCCCTCTCAGATATGAGGAAGGGTTGAGCATTTTTGCAGGTCTGCCTGTCTGTTGGGGATGGAGGTCAACATATATAGAAGTCTCCCTAACAACAAGTAGTAATGCTATTCCCTTACCATGCTTGGTCATAACACGGTAGTGGGAGCTGCCAGCTTCACATGTTTTAACTTTTCAGAGCACTTTGAAAAAGTGATCTGTGGTATCTGGAAAGCTGATGTTGCGTGTAAAGATTACAGACAAACTTTATCCAAGAAGATCCGGCTCTTGAAGTTGGGAAAGTGGTGCCTCTTCGGTTTTCGAACAAGCAATCCTGTCGGAGATCTGGCTCTCGAGATTCGGAGAACAATGCCTTTTCGATTTTTGAGAAAGCCATCCTGTTAGGGGTCTGGCTCTTGAGATTCAGAGAGCGGTGTCTCTTCGATTTTTGAGAAAGTAATCATGTTGGGAGTCTGGCTCTCGAGATTCGGAGGGCGGTGCCTCTTCGATTTTGGAGCAAGCAGTCTTGTTGGGAGTGTTTTCTCGAATGTGAGAAAAGGTTGGGCATGTTTGCTAGTCTATCTTGCCACGAAGCACAGAGGTTGACACACAGGGACTTTCCAATTATCCAGCAGTGGTACTGTTCCTTTACCCTTGTGGGTAATAATATGGTAGCTAGACCTTCAAAATGTATGTGTCTAAACTTTGTTAGTGCTGTTTTTTTGCTATTCTTTTACCCTTCTTGGTCAGAGCGGTGTAGTGGGAGCTGCAAGCTTCACGTGTCTCAACTTTGTCAGAGAACTTTGGCAAAGTTATCTGTGGTACCCATGAGCTAATGTTGCGTGTGGGAAGTGGGTGATTGAACAGTAAGATTCATGTGCTTTCTACTTCACCAGAAATCTTCGACATAATGCCCATAATTTCCGCAAAGCTGACAGCTGCTGACAAGGCTGGAAAAGTAGGTGCCTCTTCGATTTCTGAGATCGGCCATCGTGGTTTCTGAGCCGCCCAGCTTTTGAGAAAGCAAGCGCCTCTTCGATTTCTGAGATCGGCCTTCGTGGTATTTGAGCAGCCCAACTTTTGAGAAAGCAAACGTCTCGTGGTCTCTGAGCAGCCCAGCTTTTGAGAAAGCAAACGCCTCTTCGATTTCTGAAGCTCCGTCGAGTGCAGATTTTTATAGAGGCTAGCATTAAGTTCCAAAGCACACTTGAATCTCCACCAGTAGAAGCTCCATTCTTGCACTTCTAAGATCTTGATTTGTCCGACCTCTTCTCTCTTCAACACCTTTGAAAATGTTTGGCCCCTCCGACCGTCGTTTTGACTTGAACCTTGTTGAAGAGGCAGCCACGCCTTCTCCAGACAACATATGGCGCCCATCCTTCGTCTCACATACTGGTCCTCTTACTGTTGGGGATTCCGTGATGAAGAATGATATGACCGCTGCGGTAGTGGCCAGGAACCTTCTCACTCCCAAAGATAACAAACTACTTTCCAAACGGTCTGATGAGTTGGCTGTTAAGGATTCTCTGGCTCTCAGTGTTCAGTGTGCAGGTTCTGTGTCTAACATGGCCCAACGCCTATTTGCTCGAACCCGCCAAGTTGAATCATTGGCGGCTGAAGTGATGAGTCTCAAACAGGAGATTAGAGGGCTCAAGCATGAGAATAAACAGTTGCACCGGCTCGCACATGACTATGCTACAAACATGAAGAGGAAGCTTGACCAGATGAAGGAATCTGATGGTCAGGTTTTACTTGATCATCAGAGATTTGTGGGTTTGTTCCAAAGGCATTTATTGCCTTCGTCTTCTGGGGCTGTACCGCGTAATGAAGCTCCAAATGATCAACCTCTGCTGCCTCCTCCTTCTAGGGTTCTGTCCAGTACTGAGGCTCCAAATGATCCCCCTCCAGTGCCTGCTCTTTCTGGGGCTCTACCGACTACTGAGACTTCTCCTAAGCAACCTTTGTGAAGGCTCCCTCTTGTTTGTTTATTTTGACTCATGTATATGTACATATTTGTGACTTATCGGGGGTATCAATAAATAGCTTTCTTTCATTTCAACGTATTGTGTTGAATATACCAAAGCCTTCTTCGCTAAGTTCTCTGAATTTTCTTTTGTTGAAGCTTGTATGTTGAAGCTTTGTGAGTGGAGCATGTAGGTTGAGGTAGTATTCCCTTAATTTCCCGAGTGAGGAAAACTTCTCGGTTAGAGACTTGGAAAATCCAAGTCACTGAGTGGGATCGGCTATATGAATCTTTGAACGCCATTGTGCTCGGTCCTGTGTCATGTCCTCCGTTAGATCCAAGTACTCTAAGTCTTTTCTTAGAGTCTCTTCCAAAGTTTTCCTAGGTCTTCCTCTATCCCTTCGGCCCTGAACCTCTGTCCCATAGTCGCATCTTCTAATCGGAGCGTTAATAGGCCTTCTTTGCACATGTCCAAACTACCGTAACCGATTTTCTCTCATCTTTCCTTCAATTTCGGCTACTCCTACTTTACCCCGGATATCCTCATTCCTAATCTTATCCTTTCTTGTGTGCCCACACATCCAACGAAGCATCCTCATCTCCGCTACACCCATTTTATGTACATGTTGATGCTTCACCGCCCAACATTCTGTGCCATACAGCATCGCCGGCCTTATTGTCGTCCTATAAAATTTTCCCTTGAGCTTCAGTGGCATACGACGGTCACACAATACGCCGGATGCACTCTTCCACTTCATCCATCCAGCTTGTATTCTATGGTTGAGATCTCCATTTAATTCTCCGTTCTTTTGCAAGATAGATCCTAGGTAACGAAAACGATCGCTCTTTGGTATTTCTTGATCTCCGATCCTCACCCCTAACTCGTTTTGGCTTCCATTTGCACTGAACTTGCACTTCATATATTCTGTCTTTGATCGGCTTAGGCGAAGACCTTTAGATTCCAACACTTCTCTCCAAAGGTTAAGCTTTGCATTTACCCCTTCCTGAGTTTCATCTATCAACACTATATCGTCTGCGAAAAGCATACACCAAGGAATATCATCTTGAATATGTCCTGTTAACTCATCCATTACCAACGCAAAAAGGTAAGGACTTAAGGATGAGCCTTGATGTAATCCTACAGTTATGGGAAAACTTTCGGTTTGTCCTTCATGAGTTCTTACGGCAGTCTTTGCTCCTTCATACATATCCTTTATAGCTTGGATATATGCTACTCGTACTCCTTTCTTCTCTAAAATCCTCCAAAGAATGTCTCTTGGGACCCTATCATACGCTTTTTCCAAATCTATAAAGACCATGTGTAAGTCCTTTTTCCCATCTCTATATCTTTCCATCAATCTTCGTAAGAGATAGATTGCCTCCATGGTTGAGCGCCCTGGCATGAACCCGAATTGGTTGTCCGAAACCCGTGTCTCTTGCCTCAATCTATGCTCAATGACTCTCTCCCAGAGCTTCATTGTATGACTCATTAGCTTAATACCCCTATAGTTCATGCAATTTTGTACGTCGCCCTTATTCTTGTAGATAGGCACCAAAGTGCTCGTTCGCCACTCATTTGGCATCTTCTTCGTTTTCAAAATCCTATTGAAAAGGTCAGTGAGCCATGTTATACATGTCTCTCCCAAAACTTTCCACACTTCGATTGGTATATCATCTGGACCTACTGCTTTTCTATGCTTCATCTTCTTCAAAGCTACAACCACTTCTTCCTTCCGGATTCGACGATAAAAAGAGTAGTTTCTACACTCTTCTGAGTTACTCAACTCCCCTAAATGAGGAGCATCATACCCAAATTACCTGTTAAGTGTTAACATCAGCATATCTGGAGATTGGTAAAATAACGCAAAACCGAATATTTATCAGCTGTGTTTTAGAATTAGAGTGTTGGATTACCTGCAGCACAGCAACCCAAGACAAGGCCTCGCAGATGGGCAGGTGGCCTTGTTAATTGGATGAGAAGACATCCGAGTATGGAACCAATTATAATTGTGATAAGGATATTCAGTGGCATGAACCACCTATACACATAATAATTATTACGACGTTAACATGATTACACACGCGCGCGCGCACACATATATATATATATTAAACAAATTAATTAGAACTTACATTTTAACCATGCTTTGATATGTAATTGTCTGCGCAACGTTGGAACCCACCAGAGCAGGACCGAATACATAAAATACAACCTGTTCGTTCATTGGTTCACAAAACACAAATATTAGTAAGAAAACAGTCCAACACGAGAAATTAAATTAAATGGAGAGGGTTTAGAGCACAAGAGACTGAATGAAGAAGCAGTGTATTGTTTTTACAGTGTTTAAGTTCTTTCTAGTAACTTCCCCAAAAATATTGACACGATCAAGAGCAAGATATGAGCCAAGTGCTGTTATCGAAAGCACTTTCAACACCGGAATTAAGGCCGTCACGAACAGCTGCTTAAGCTCCATCCTTTTCTTTTATCAATTATTCCAAATTATTATTAGCTCGTGTTCACCTCCTCCTCTGCCACCTCTGCCTGTCTGCCTCTATAAATGTAATGCCAAACAGAAAACAAAAATACAAAAATGCAATCAAAATGTCAGTTTTGGGATAGGAATTCAGCAATAATATATATATACACACACGATGCTAACAAAAGAGAATTAGAGAAAAATGGGGAGGTTTTTAAGATGTGGGATCAAACCTCCGGATTCGAATTAAATAGCACAATTACGCATGCCAAACGAGGCCTAAGCTGCTATCACAATGAATTGCTTCTGTTTTGCTTTCATGAAAACAAAGGAAAAACAATAGAAAACAATCAAGCAAGCACATATATATGGTAGATTTAAGAATGTATTAGAAGGAAAAACAATAAGGGCATATGCATTTATATGCATTTATGCAGCTGTTAAACGTGTAGTCGCTTGTCTGAGCTGGGCCGGTCCGTTGTTGATGGGATCATGGGATGGTGCTCAAATAAGTCTCTTGTTGACCTATATTGACTTAGAAATGCCACATAATCTGCCATGTAATGTGCCATGTCATCAATAATGCAGTTGAGAGTTAGTTAGGATGGTTATATGTGGCTTACAAGAGAAGGAAGTTAGTTAGGTTATAAGATGTATAAAAAGGTAGTTCTCGGCCTATCTTGTGTACTGAAAATTCTTTCAATCAATACAATTCCTCTATCTTCTTCTACTTCTTCTCTTGAGTTCTTCCTTTCTCTTTATTTTCTGCAATTCTAATGCTTCTGTTAAGATGGTATCAAGAGCCATGACGGTATTTGGTGCTACGTTTTCCGCTGACGGGTTCATTGAAGTTTTTGGTGGGTTGTTGCTGTTCGTACAGGCTTGTTGATTGGATTTTTCTTCGAGTCTTGGGTAGTTACGCAAAGTATCAAGTTGGCTACTTTTCTCTCTTATCTTCTGCACACCAAGTGTTTGTGTTTTTGCATCAGTGAAGAATTATGGCGATTTTGGGTGTTTGCTTGGTTGTTTGTATCTGGGTTCTTTCTGTACATGATTAAGGCCGATGCCAAGAATTGTTCAGAGTATTGTCAATTGTTGAAGTTTATCAGTTTGCTGAAGTAAAATTGTTAAGGCCGATGCCAAGTGTGGTTGATAATATTGAAGTTTGCAAATTGTATGTTGAGAAAAAGATTGATGTCAAGACTGTTTTGGTATAGAGTTGTCATTAAAGTTGAAATTTGCAGAAGATTGAAACTAGAAGGTTGGTAAATTTGTCAAGCATATTAAGTTGAAGTTGTGGCTTTATTGAGGTTGTTGCTTTATAGTGTGTTGTAGACTTTCTTGAAACTGTTCAGCCATCAACATGTCTGATAAGTCCGTAAGAATTGAGAATTTACTGGGAATGTTAACTGTTAAGTTGCAAGATGATAACTTTGTGAAGTGGGATTATCAGTTTCGGTCAGTTTTACGAGGGTATGAGTTCTTGGATTTCTTTATTGGTGAGTCACCTTGTCCACCAAAATTTGTGATTGATACTGAAGCTGGAGTAACTAAAGAAATTACTGAGGCGTATAAATCTTGGGTTAAAAAAGATATGGTGCTGTTGAGTTTGCTAATTGCCACTCTTTCTAATGATGCAATGGAATATGTGATTCGGTGTAAAACTTCTCATGAAGCTTGGACAAACTTACAAGACAAATATGCTTCAGTGTCTCGGGCTAGGATAAATCAACTTAAGATTGAATTTCATAAGATTCAAAAGGGTGGTGATTCTATAGACAAATATTTGCTCAAATTGAAGGCGATTCGAGATCAGCTTATTGTTGTAGGAGAGAGAGTGACAGATAATGATTTGGTGATTGCTGCACTGTCTGGTTTGCCATCTGAGTTTGATGTAGTTAAGACAATGATTCTAGCAAGGGAAACTTCGATTCCTTTGAAAGATTTCAGGGCACAATTGATTGGTGCTGAGTTGACTATAGAAGCAAGAATCAACACATTGACAAGTGGCATGGCTGCGATGTATGTTCAAGGGAGTCAGTCTAAGAATGGGAGTCAAACTGATGGTTATTCACAAGGAGAGAGTTCAAGTACTGGTTCAAGGGCTGTTGATGGTCAAGCATATCAAGGAAATAACAGGTCTTACAATAACAGAAATGGTTATAGTTCTTCACAGAATTATAACAGGAATAGTTATGGGGGATATGGTTCATTCAATAACTCAAGGCCTTATTAAGGATATCGACAGAGAGGGGGAAACAATTATAATGGTTCACTGAACTCTTGGAATGGAAATTCTTGGAATGGTAATACTAATTTCAGATCTGGTGCTGTGGTTGAATGTCAAATCTGCTCTCGAAGAGGGCATACTGCGCAAAATTGTCTGAATAGAAGTGATACAGGTTCTTATTCAAATGGATTTTAGATTACTACATGTCAAATTTGTGGGAAGAAAGGGCATAATGCTCTTGAGTGTAGGCACAGAAACAATTATGCATATCAAGGTGCACCTCAACCTCCTTCTCTCACTACATTTTCTGCTCAAGCTCCATCTCATATGTCTGCAGCAGAATTTGGTCAGAATGCTTAAGGATTTAATGCTGCTGATACGTGGGTGTTGGATACAGGGGCATCACACCATATGACACCTAATCTTGGAAATTTGAATCAACTGGTACAATACAATGGTGATGAGAAAATCACCATTGGTAATGGGGAAGGTTTGATTATTAAACACATTGGTTCTACAATCCTTACAACTCCATACCATTCATTGTCTCTCAAAAATATATTACATGTTCCGACAATTACTGTTAATCTTTTGTCTGTCAAGATAATCTTTTGTCTGTCAAGAAACTTTGTAAAGATAATAGTTGTTGGTTCACATGTGATGAGAATGTGTTTGTTATACAGGACAAGGCAACAGGACGAATATTGTACCAAGGCAAGAGTAGAGGAGAGCTATATGAGATTCCTGTGAGTGTATTTTCAAGAAGAATTGGTGTTGTTTTCAATAAAGCTGTGGCGTTGCTTGGGAAGGCTGTGAAGAGTTCAACTTGGCATAAGAGACTTGGACACCCATCTGAAGAAGTCCTTGCTATTATGCTTCAAAATGCAGGACAATCACCTAGTGAGGATTCATCACCTTCAGTTTGTTCTTCCTGCTTTTCTGGAAAAATGTGTAGGCAACCTTTCTTTGTAAAAGACACTAGGGTTAGTTCTATTTTTTGAAAAAATACACTTGGATATATGGGGACCTGCTCCAACTAAGTCTTTAGAAGGCTTTAGGTACTATGTGAGTTTTATTGATGAGTTTAGTAGATTTGTATGGATCTTCCCACTTATCAATAAATCAGATATTTTGCCAAATCTTCATCAATTTCTCTGCATTTGTTACAAATCAGTTTCATACTACAATCAAGTGTTTACAAACAGATGGTGGTTCTGAATATAAGAGTCATAAGTTTCAGTTTTTTTTTTTTTTGCAGCTAAAGGGATTGTACATTCTATTTCATGTCCATATACCCCTTAGCAAAATGGTCTTGCTGAGAGGAAGCATAGACACCTAGTAGAGACTGCAATTACACTTCTTAGTGAAGCTGGGATCCCATTACAGTTTTGGAATTATGCTTGTAATCATGCTGCATTTCTTATAAATAGAATGCCATGTAAGATTTTGGGAATGAAGTCTCCATATCAGTTACTGTTTCATCAAGAACCAATGCTGCATACTTTGAAAATATTTGGTTCTGCAGTATATCCATTTCTAAGGCCATACAATCAGAACAAACTGCAACCTAGATCTAAACAGTGTGTTTTTCTTGGTTTTGCTGCTGGATACAAGGGAGTGGTATGTTATGATATATCTAGTAATAAGCTTGTGTTGTCCAGACATGTCATTCATGATGAGAATACATTCCCTTTCAAAAGTCCAAAACAGTTGTCTTCGGTTAAGTCAAACAATTCACAAGGTGCACAACTGCCTCTAATCATTGTTGTTCAATTGTCCTCTTTTGGTACAAGGGCAGATCATACAGCTTCTCTGATTCATGAAGATTCATATGCAAATCCTGTAATTGTTGACGACAGATCACGAGACAGTTTGCAGGATCTAAGTTCATCTACTCAAGACTCACAGGATCTCGGTCATCATAGTCACAACTCTTCTCCCTCTACTCTATCACCTTCAAATCAAAGTACAATGTCACTGTTGCCTATCCATAATCCGTCATAATTAGAGGTACTACCACCCATCTCTTCTCCTTTGGTTCATTCTACTGACCAAGCGGTTCATTCTATGGTCACAAGATTGAAGTCAGGTACAATTTCACGGAGATCATACACAGGATTCATTGCTTCATCTCCAGAGTTACAAACATTACAGATCGTTGATGAGAGTGACTTTAATGGTGGTTTCTCCTTTGTTGCTGCAATTAAGGATATGGATGAGCCCTCTACATTCCGAAAAGCTTCTCCAATTCCTCAATGGCAAAATGCCATGCAATAAGAGTTCAACGCACTAAAAGCTCAAGGTACATGGGAATTGGTTCATCCTCCACAAAACAGAATGGTTATTGGAAGCAAGTGGGTTTACAAGATTAAGAAAAACTCTGATGGGAGTGTAGCTCGATATAAAGCAAGACTTGTGGCTCAGGGATTCTCACAAGAACAAGGTTTGGACTATTTAGAAACTTTTAGTCCAGTAGTAAGACACACTACTGTGCGGATGATTTTGTCCTTAGCAGCAATACACAAATGGGAATTGAGACAGTTAGACATCAAAAATGCATTTCTACATGGTGAGTTACAAGAAGAGGTGTACATGAAACAGCCTCAGGGGTTTGTTGATCAAACCAACCCCAATTATGTTTGTAAATTGGTCAAATCGTTGTATGGGTTGAAACAAGCTCATCGAGCTTGGAATTCAAAGTTCACAAGCTATTTACCAGCCTTGGGGTTTGTTGCTTCTGCATCTGACACTAGTCTTTTTGTGAAAAATGATGATAAGGATGTGATCGTTCTATTACTATACATGGATGACATTATTCTAACAGGATCAAATGTTACTAAAGTCCAACAAGTTATTGTAGAATTGGCTGGTGTGTTTGACTTGAAGGATATGGGCAGACTTACATATTTCTTGGGTCTCCAAATTCAATTCAAAGAGAATGGGGATATCTTTGTGAATCAATCGAAGTATGTTAAAGATTTGATTCACAAAGCTGGAATGGAGTCGTGCAAACCTGCCAATACTCCATGCAAACCACATAGTCAGATGTTCTTGAATGAAGGCACACCATTACCAGACTCTACATTGTATCGACGCTTGGTTGGCTCACTGCAGTATCTTACCTTCACACGTCCAGACATAGCTTATGCTGTGAATTCAGTTTGTCAATTCATGACTGCTCCAACAGATGTCCATCTAATCTCTATCAAACGGATCATTAGGTATCTTCAAGGTACTGTAGACTGTGGAATTACATATTTAGCTGATTCTGTCATGCATTTAACAGCATTTTCAGATGCTGATTGGGCTGCTGATTTAAATATGAGAAGGTCCGTGACAGGATATGTAGTTTATCTTGGAGGCAATCCGATCTCTTGGCAATCAAAGAAGCAACCATCCATTTCTAGAAGCTCTACAGAAGCAGAATACAAGGCCCTAGCTCATACTGTAGCTGATGTCGCATGGATTCGGCTCATTTTAAAAGATTTGGGAATTGTTCCCCCTGTTCAACCTACAATCTATTATGATAATATGTCAGCAATTGCACTTAGTGCGAATCCTGTCTATCATTCCCGGATAAAACATCTTGATACGGATTACCATTTTGTCCGAGAGAGGGTGCATCAAGGTGATCTCAAAGTTGAATATCTCCCTACTGCTAAACAGACAGCTGATATTCTGACAAAGGGCCTCCATAGTCCAATTTTCACTCAACATTGTTTCAATCTCAAACTTGGTTACCCTAGTTGAGATTGCGGGGGATGTTGACCTATATTGACTTAGAAATGCCACATAAATCTGCCATGTAATGTGCCATGTCATCAATAATGTCGTTGAGAGTTAGTTAGGATGGTTATATGTGGCTTACAAGAGAAGGAAGTTAGTTAGGTTATAAGATGTATAAAAAGGTAGTTCTCGGCCTATCTTGTGTACTGAGAATTCTTTCAATCAATACAATTCCTCTATCTTCTTCTACTTCTTCTCTTGAGTTCTTCCTTTCTCTTTATTTTCTGCAATTCTAATGCTTCTGTTAAGAGTCTGGCGTCTACGTTTATGTATTCTTCTGCTTCCCATTTCGTTTGCCATTGGTGACTTGGTTACTCCAATAGGCCCATCGCAATCGCTGCTCTTGTTTTATGCCATGTCCCTCCCAAAGGAAGAGAGTGCAACCACATGTTCGCAGATATTTCTTACAAAAAATATTCATTTATTCTTCATTGTCAATATCACGTTTAACAGCGAGTGACCATATAATTTATGAATAGCCAAGATAATGGTCTGTTTGATCCTCATGAAAACAGATGATTAGGTGGTACTTGTTTTCATATTGATAATTGTGTTACTTGTTTTCATATTGGATATAGACAAGATTATTATTAGTCCTTACAAAAGGGATATTGGTCCCTTTGTATCTCCTATTTGAAAATCTTGCAATCTAGTAAGATTTATGAAATGGGTTTTTGTTAGAATACCTTCCCATGAATTACCAAAAAGATCGAGGGAAACTAGCTGAGAGAGTTGCCCAATACTTTGTGGAATAGAGCCCTTCATATTATTAGAATGGAGCCCTTCATATTATTAGAAGAGAGGTCTAGTGTTATCAAGGATGACAAGTTTCCGATGGAATCTGGAATTGAGCTCCACAAATTATTGTACGTAAGGTTGAGATTATGCAAAACATTCCTAATCCTAAGAAGGCTAGTATTTGGCTTTGCATACCACAATCAGATAAATCTAGCGTCTCTAATGAATTATTTGGACATTTTGAGAAACTCCTTCAAAACTTTTCAAATGTAAAATCAATATTGAAATTATTAGCCGCCAGATTTTCTACTTGCAAGTTCACTGATTTGACTACATTAGCAAATAGGCACGAAAGGGTGGGTTGGTGGGTTTCTGAAAGAGAAAGGACTTAATATGGCTTATAAACCATGTTTCATTAGCACTAATCAGGACTTATTGACTTTAAATCTTGGTAAATTGTCACATCCCGACCCGGGCTCTACTACATCTTGGGAGCTCACGGTTTTGTTTCTAGGAACTCACACGAGAACTTCCCAGTGGGTCACCCATCCTAGGATTGCTCTCGTGTGAACTCACTTAACTTTGGAGTTTCGATGAATCCTGAAGCCAGTGAGCTCCCAAAAGACCCCTGGCTATATGGATGTGGGCATGTACATTTAAGGCATAGAGGATCCATTCCCCTGGGCAATGTGGGATCTAACAATCCACTCTCCTTAGGGGCCCGACGTCCTCATCGGCACACTTCCAGCCAAGGATTGGCTCTGATACCAAATTGTCACATCCCAGTCTCGACTCCGCCGTAGCATAATATTGTCCGCTTTGGGCCCCAGCCACGCCCTCATAGTTTTGTTTCTGGGAATTCAGACGATAACTTCCCAGTGGGTCACCCATCATAGGATTGCTCTCGCCCAAACTCGCTTAACTTCAGAGTTCCGATTAACTCCGAAGCTAGTGAGCTCCCAAAAGGCTTTGTACTATATGGAGGTGGGCATGTACATTTAAGGCATAGAGGATCCACTCCCCTAGGCGATGTGGGATCTAACAATCCACCCCTCTTAAGGGCCCGACGTCTTTGTCGGCACACTTCTGGCCAAGGATTGTGGGATCTAACATAAATGGCATACACTAATAGTTAAGCATAACATAAGCTTTTTCACAAACGATATTATCTATACTAAAGGGGAGGGGTGGCCTTGGAGGAGGGGGTGGGCTTAGCCTCACAATGAGCTAGTAATAATGCGGTTCAAATTTGCATTTGGCGAGAATCGAACCTAAGACCTCTCATTTACAAGTGAAGAAGTCTACCACTAGACTGTAGTACTATTAGTAGCATAACATAAGCTTTGTAATAGAAAAAAATAATTGTTATGTTTGGAAATTAAATAATAAAGTCTAAGGATGTATAGTCAAGATATAAAGTCTTTTAAAATCCTCTCAAATCTGAGTTTGATTATGCGTCGTTAAGATTTTAAAATCAGGGTGTAGTTAATTAAAATTTTAAAAAAAAATTTAAAACCCTTTGAAATTTTTTGTTTTTTAAAATCTTACCGACGATGAGATTGAATAGATGGTCATAGAAAATGAGCTGCATGCTCAGAGGGATCAGGAAAGGAAAGCATTGAATGACTCAGAAAGAGTGCAGATACAACCATCTATTGAGAAGAGATTGAACGAGTATCGTGACAAGGTTCCAACTGAACAAGGGTGTTTAAGTATTTTTACATCAAATTTTGGTTAGAATTATATGAAATTATGATGGTTGGTTAAAATTCTATTCATGGTCTACCTTTTGGTTATGTTTCCAAATTGCTCAATCATGGTGTAGTTAAAGTAGTATTTAACAAGATTCAAAGAATGCATTCAAATCTAGGTGTAGTCTCCACTTAGTACTACGGTATAGTGGTATTCCTTTTCACTTTTAAGTGAGAGGTCTTAGGTTTTTTTTCTCAGCAAAAGCGAATTTGAACCACATTATTGCTAGCCTGTTGTGAGGCTAAACCCATCCCTTCTCCCTTATTGTAGATAATATCATTCATGTTGTAGGCCTATTTGACTGAACTGTATTTATGACAAAAAGGGAGAGGGCTGGCATCAATAGGGAGATGAGAGATATATAATTTTGAGGTGTGTGTTGTATCGCCCCCTTATGCCTTTATTTATAGTAGTAGGATAGGTAGAATCCTTATCCTAAAAAGATTACATCTCTCGGAATTAAACTACTAAAGGGAATATACAAAGATACTCCCCCTTGAGTGTGTAAATACTCAAACTAAACTTTGCATCAGATCTTTAGCAGATGAGGTAGAACAGTTGACGAAGTCGTTGGCACAAAGAGTAAATGCGAGTCTCAAATATAAGAAAGTAAGTATGCATCGGTAGTAAAACTCACAAAACCTCTCTATGGTAACGCTTGAGGTAAGCAAAAACCCATAGACTAAAGGTGAGAAGTATGCATAATGTCTAAAGCAAACGTCAAAGAGGAAGAAAGTAGTGAACTTAACGGAGTATGATCATCCCAGGATAGCTGCCTCATCAAAACCTCGTTAGGTAGCAAAACCCAATGGGAAAAATGCTCATAATTGTAGGAAAAAGAGTACATTACGATCAAGTGAGTATGCTTCTGGATACTCCCCCTGAGTTAGACATACTTCCAAATAAGAGAACTACAAGCAATTCAACTTAGACAATTTACGCATACTGATTTCTTGGACGAGCTTTTGAAAAGTAGACTTAGGGGCAATGACTTGGTGAAGAGATCGGCCAAGTTGTCTTGGGAATGGAT
The DNA here is from genome assembly GCF_042453785.1 of Malus domestica. Classification (NCBI taxonomy): domain Eukaryota; kingdom Viridiplantae; phylum Streptophyta; class Magnoliopsida; order Rosales; family Rosaceae; genus Malus; species Malus domestica. Next base: position 22,955,253 of record NC_091675.1, read on the forward strand.
TTGCTTGACTTTAATGTTCTGATGCTGTTGTTGCTAGTGAGAGTAATACTGTAAAAGAACTTCGGCGTTATGTGCTTGGTGTTGTCTCCCTTGATGTATTCCTTCTTTAACTGCTCGATACATGTTGCATTGTCTTCAAAGATCGTCATAGGAAGGTCAATGACGGAAGTAAGACCACAAGTGCTTCGAATATGTTCCATAACTGATTGCAACCAAAAGCACTCTCGCGAGGCTTCATACAAGGTAAGAATCTCAACATGGTTCGAAGAAGTCCTTGCTTGGTAGACCTCCAAGATATAGTGGTGTCTCCAATGGTAAAGACATAACTTGTTTGAGAACGTACTTTATGTGGGTTAGACAGATAACCAGTATCTGCGTAACCAACGAGGTGAGAATCAACCCGAGGACTAAGGGGGGCGACAACTCATTTCGAGGATTCATAGGTGTAGAACAAGCCCAAATCCGTCGTACCCTTAAGGTACGTCTTTAACACCATTTCCAGTGTCTGCGTGTAGGCGCGTTGCTGTATCTAGCCAAAAGATTAATAACGAAGGAAATGTCGAGTCTGGTGCATTGACCCAAGTACAATAAAGCACTAATTGCACTTAGGTATGGACCTCTAGGCTCCAAAATCTCATCCTCATCCTCATTGGGACGGAAGGGATCTCGTTTAGCATCTAATGTCCGAACAACCATAGGAGTACTTGAAGGCTTCGCTTTATTCTCATTAAAACGTCGCAACACCTTATGGGTGTAATTCAATTGATGTACTAAGATTCTATCCGAACAATGCTTGATCTGCAAGCCGATACAATATCGAGTTTTTCCAAGATCTTTCATCTTAAATTCTAATTTCAAGTGCATGGCAATTTTCCCAAGCTATGTGAGAGTTCTGATGAGGTTCATGTTGTCGACATAAACTCCAATGATCGTAAATCCAGAATGTGACTTCTTAATGAACACGCATGGGCATAGTTCGTTGTTCACATAACCTTAACTTGTCAAATATTCACTTAGACAGTTATACCACATCCACTCGGATTGTTTCAATCCGTATAGTAATCTCCTCAATCTAATCAAGAAAGTTCTGTGGTCTAGAACTCTACATATTCAGTTTTTCAGAAACTACCAAACTGATAAGGTAGCAGAAAGTTTTGACGTCCATTACAGGGGAATATGTCTCCTCGTAATCAATCCTAGGGCATTGAGAGAAGCCTTATGCCATGAGGCATGCCTTGTATCTCACTATTTCATTCTTCTCATTACGCTTCCTTACAAAAACCCACTTGTAGCCCACGAGCTTCACATGTGGTGGAGTATGAGCTAAAATCCCAAACACCTTACATTTCGCAAGTGAATCGAGTTCGAACTGGATTACTTGTTTCGAGTTTGACCAATCCATTCTACGTCAACATTCATTAAAGGAACATAGTTCAATATCATTGCTAAGCATGATGTCTGAAGCAACTGTATACGTCAATGCATCATCGACAATCATCTCATTCCAATTTCAAACCTCATCTAAAACTATGTAATAGACCAAAATCTCATGATTCTCGGGAGGCTGGTAGGTTTCATTTAGGACATCACAGTAATCTAGAATAACTTCATACATTGGAATAAATGAGTAAGCAATGGTCGGATTCAAACTAGGTTCACTAGTTTGTGTCGTTTTCTTTTTTCGGAGTTCTAAATCCTTTGAAAATGAGGTTTGCCATGCCTCAGGGTTAGAGCAGATGATTGGCTAGTCGCTAGTGTACCATGCCGTGTGGGAGGTGCAGTTGGCTTACCCTCGGGGTCAGTTCGGCTTTCCATGATGGTCATACGACGTATATTAAGTACATCCATCTTTGCACGTGTGTTTACAGCGGGTATATGTGATCTCGTCACCTTTGTTAGATTAGTAAAAGCATCCGGCATTCTTTGAGCAATGCTCTGAAGATCTAAAATGCGTGGTACTTCAGTTTCAGACTGAGGGGTGCAAGGATCTACTTGAGACATAATGAAAGTAATCCACGACAATTCATGGTGTTCTATATGAACGTTAGTGATATTGTCTCCCCCTAACGACAGGAAGACTATCTCATCAAAGTGACAATCCGTAAAACGTGAGGTAAATAGATATTTTGTCAAAGGCTCTAAGTAATGAATAATTGCTGGCAAATCATAACCAACATAGATTTCCATTTTTGTCTGAGGACTCATTTTGGTATGTAGTGGTGATGCTATTAGCACATAGACTGTGCACCCAAACATACGTAAATACGAGACGTTAGGCTCGTATCCAGTAACCAACTGTAATGGTGAATGAGGTTGGGTAGCAGTGGGCCCCAGGCGGACCAACATAGCTACGTGCAATATGGCCCCAGACAGATACTGAAAAGTTGGTTCTCATAACCAAAGTCCGACCTATCATTTGAAAGCGCTTTATGAAAGCTTCTGCCAGGTCGTTTTGGGTATGAACATGAGGTACAAGATGTTTAACTTCAATCCCAACAGACATACAATAATTATCAAAAGTCTGTGACGTAAACTCTCCAGCATTATCTAGTCGAATCGATTTGATCGAATAATTAGGGTGGTGAGCCCTAAGCTTGATAATTTGTGTTAAGAGTTTCGCAAATGCAGTATTGTGTATGGACAATAAGCAGACATGTGACCATCGTGTAGATGCATCAACCAACACCATGAAATATCTAAATGGTCCGCATGTTGGTTGGATAGATCTACAAATATCCCCTTAAATCATCTGAAGAAATTTAGGAGGGGTAGTGAATAATCTTTGTAATTAAGGGTTGAATGTTCAACTTCCCCATGGAGCATGCTTTGCAAAGCAAATGGTCTGGATAAGATTTTAAATGATGCCCATGTGATCCTTTTAGGATACGGTGCATCATATCTCATTCGAGATGCCCCATTCATTCATGCCAAAGTAGGATAGTGTCCTAGAACCCAGCCATAAGGTCGGCCATATGGTATGTCTCGAGGGCTCAAATGGTTGTTATATACAACCCACTCGAGAGAAGTTCCAGCTTCTCATGAATACGCTTCCGACCATATTCGCAAGAAGTGATACAAAGAAATTAAGAACAATTCTCTTCAGTGGTTTCAATATGATATTGATTATCTTGAATATCTCTAAATCTCAACAACGTTTTTTCAGAATGTGGAGAATAGAGTGCCTCTTTAATGATTAATTCAGTACCATTGGATAACATTATATAGGTCTTTCCGTATCTTTCTATCAGGTTGGATGTGCCTGAGAGGGTTGTCAGAAATACATTCTTAGGTACGAAGTTAGTAAAATAGTGTTTCACGCAATATGGTGTGCGTGGTTGCACTATCAGCTAGACAACTAACTTCCCCACTAGTTATACTTAGAAATAAATTAATTGAATCAATCACATGCATAAATATAATTCCATTCATTCAATTAATCAAATCGAGAAATAATATCCATAGTTCAAAACAAAGTTAACAGTACCTTTAAGATATTGAAGAATTCTTTTGGCAGTCTTCAAGCTTGTAGTTGTGGGATTCTCTATGTAGCGACTGACTAATCCGACAGCATAAAGAATATCTGGTCTTGTGCAAGTTAAGTAGCGCAAGCTTCCAACTAAACTCTTGAAAAATGTTGGATCTACACTTTCTCCTTTGTCATGCTTGGTTAGTTTGACTCCACACTCCACTGGCGTGCCTATGGGCTTGCAGTCATCCATTTTGAACTTTTTTAGTATCTCCTTTGTGTAGCTTTCTTGGGAGATAAAAATACCTTCTTTGTTCTGCTTGACTTCAATGCCTAGGTAGTATGCCATCAGCCCGATGTCGGTTATCTCGAATTCTTTGGTCATCACTCTTTTGAACTCTTCATACATGCTTGGATTACTTTCGATGAAGATTAGATCATCCACATATAAGCACACAATTAGAATATCTCTATCTTTGACTTTGACGTAGAGAGCATGTTCATGAGGGCACTTGGTGAAGTTGTTTTCTTGGAAGTACTTGTCAATGCGACTATTCCATGCTCGTGGCACTTGTTTTAACCCATAGAGGGCTTTCTTTAGCTTCAGAATTTTATCTTCATGCCCTTTGATTTCATAGCCTGATGGTTGCTGAATGTATACTTCTGCTTCAATGACTCATTTAGGAAAGCTGACTTCACATCCATTTGTTGAATCTTCCATTTATTTTGAGCTGCCAAAGAAATTAGTGATCGTATAGTTTCCAATCGAGCAACAGGTGCAAATACCTCATCATAGTCGATTCCGGCTCTTTGACTATAGCCATTCGCCACTAATCTCACCTTGTATCTTTCGACCTCTCTGTTGGCATTCTTCTTTGTCTTATACACCCACTTGACTCCGATGGCTTTGTGTCCTTTCGGAAGAATAACGAGTTCCCATGTATCGTTCTTCTAGATTGCTTCAATTTCTTCATCCATTGCTTTCCTCCACATAGTATCTTGCATTGCTTCTTGGAAGTCAACTGGTTTACAATCAGCAAAGAGACAGAAAAGTGTAGGATTATCGAGTCTTTCAGCTACCTCATAGAGATCTCGTAGACTTCTTGTGCATGGTACTACTCTTTCATTTAGACTCCCACTTGATGATGTTGATGCTGGTGAATTACCATGATTGGTTGATGTTGGTGAAGCAGGTGGAGTAATGGATTCTTGTTGAACCTCTCTTGCTTGCTCCATCATCCCTTGTTCATTCTCTTCTTCAAATTGAGGAAAGAAGTGAAAATCACCTACATGAGAGCAAAAATCCCATTCTCCTTCTTCATCGAACGTCATGTCTCGACGGATCACCATTTTCCCATTGTTTGGATTATATAGCTTATAGCCTTTTGAATTTGAGTTATAGCCAATGAAGATGAACTTCTCACTCTTGTCGTCAAGTTTGGTTCTCCTCTCGTCTGGTACATGGACATGGGCTATGCTTCCAAAAACTCATAGATGAGAGATACCTGGCTTTCTTCCACTCCATGCTTCTTGCGGAGTCTTTCCCCACACACTTCTTGTTGGAGACCGATTGGATAGGTAGACAGCACATGCTACAGCTTCTGCCCATAACTCCTTAGGCAATCTCTTACTTTTGAGCATGCTTCGAGCCATGTTGAGGATGGTTCGATTTTTTCTTTCCGCCACACCATTTTGTTGAGGGGATCTTGGAACTGTCAAAGGTCGACGAAATCCATTGGCTTCACAGGGGATCTTGGAATTGTTAAAGGTCGACGATTCCATTGGCTTCACAGAATTCTTGACTTTCCTTCGAAGTGAATTCTCCTCCTCGATCAGATCTCATGGCTTTGATCTTGCAACCACTTTCTTTTTCTATGGTGGCTTTGAACTTCTTGAATGCTCCAAATACCTCTGATTTCTGCTTCAAGAAATACACCCAGGTTTTCCTTGAAAAATCATCAATGAAGAGAAGGAAATAATTATTTTTACCCAAAGAGCTTGGTTTTATTGGACCGCACACATTGGTGTGAATGAGCTCGAGTGGCTTCTGGGCTCTTGTGGTCGACTCCTTTGGAAAGCTTTTCCTGAACTGTTTTGTGAAATCCCGTTTCTGGATTTCACTGTTATAATCTACGTATTTGTATTATTGAGATTTTATATTATTTTTCGAGAATTTATTTTAATTTGTTTGAATTAAGATTTTAATTAAATTAGTTACGAAGTTTGAAGTTTGGAGATTAATTATTTAAAATTCGTGGACCTTTCGAGGTCACAATTTATATCGTTGAATAGATTTCGAGATCACGAACGTATAGGTGAAAGCCGCTTGCGAGTCCGAGTTTTAACGGTATAATTACGGATATTTGAAGTTGTGTTACTAATCTATATATTTTAATTTATTTTAAAACTCCCACATAGTGGGAGAGGGACCTGGGAGAAATGGGAAATAAAAGGGAACGGACAGAAAAAAAAAAAAAAGGGGGGGGGGGGATGGAGGGTCTGATTTTGACCCCTTTTTGGGCATTTTCGACCCTTTTGACCCATAAACTTGACCCTCTCATATCTTCTTCCTCCGAGCTCCGTTTTGGGTGATCTTGGTGTCCATGGAAAGCTCTTGAAGAGAAGTACGACCCTGTGGTGTTAGATTTCCCATTTTCTGATCCACTTTTCCAGTTCGAGGCAGCAAAGTCCCGTGGGTTTTTCGGCGATTGTGTCATTCTTCCGGTGATTCCGGCAACCATTTCCTTCGAGTGAGGTATGAAACTTCATCTACTCTTCATAATCTCCAAGTTGGTATGCTTGGTTTGTGCTTTCGTATTCGTTTTAGAGTTGGGTGTTTAAAACCCTAGAAACCCGGTTTTTCCCCGATGAATTTGGATGGTTTCCGGTTAGAATTTGTTGTTGGCCTAGTTGTGAATAATGTTTCCCTTGTTGAGATCTTCATTCTTGTAAAATATGAGAATTTTTGGAAAAAGTCGAATTTTCCGATGTGTGGCATTCGATTTATGAAATGCTGTTGGTTGAGTATATTTAGATAGGTCCACAACTTGGATATTCTAACAGTTGACGATACTTTAAATTCTTATATTTATATCATTTGTGAATATGGCTTGGTGTTATAAATGTGATTTCTATTGAAATGTGATTTTATATATTTAGCCGTAGACATATGCTTATTAGCATGATTTGGCTTGTGTACTGATGATGGTTGTGATATATGTGAGTTTAATTATCCTTTTAGTAATGTGAATGATGAGTATGATTATTTTCATGACAATGTGATCCTAGAATCCTATTAGAGGTATGTTGTAGCACTTATATGCTTGGGTGACATATTAGTGGTGACCTTGAGAAGTTGATGGTGTAGGCGACTACGTTGTAACTCATAGGGGTTGAGATGTGGATAAGTTGAGGTGTTGAGTTTACTGCACCATGTAGTAGTTGTACATTGATGGTCCTGCTTGGTATATCTGCATTGGGGGACTATACGCATTCTAGGAGTGATCATGCTTGGTATATCCGCATTGGGTGATCACTACCTACCTGATTATTTTGACCCTGCTTGGTTAATCCGCATTGGGGGGTCATTAGTGGTCCTACTTGGTTAATCCGCATTGGGGGACCATATTATATATGGATCGCGATTGGTTAACCCGCGTTGGGTAATCCTTATGGCCATGTATGCTTAGGAGTGATCATGCTTGGTTAATCCGCATTGGGTGATCACTTCCTAATAGTTGTAGGGGTGACTCTGCTTGGTTAATCCACATTGGGGGGTCACTGCCTACTTGGTTACTTTTTTAAGGGTGGCTCTGCTTGGTTAATCTGCTTGGGGGGGGGGGGGCGGCCACTTCTTGTTTGGTTACTTATGTGGGCTTCAGTTGAATTGCGTCCCTCTAGCCCTAGTTTTAATGTACATATGAATGATGGTTTTTGAGAATCTTGATGGTTTGAATGGGATAAGTCATTGGATGTCTGGGTGACTTCTTCGGAGTTGTTAGAGACTTGATTATGTTTTCATATTTACGAACTTATATTTGAGGTTGTAAACTATGATCAATGGTCTTTCTTGTTATAGATTATCTCATACTTGTAATTTGGTTCCGTTGAGTGGTCCGGAACCCAGTGTTGTTGGATTCCGTTGAGTGGTTCGTAATCCTTGCTTTTGCTCATTTCCATAAGGTTATCTTAGAATCCTAGATTCGAGTGAATGAGAATTACGCACAATGGATCTTGTGCATACAAATTAGAATTATCATGTTATTATTCATAACTCAAGTAGGGAATTATGTAGAGTTCTTTAATTAAACTCATGAAATGATGTGCTATCTCACTGATTGATTAACGTAATTAAATATTAATATTGTACTTCGTGATTCCCTAATATGTTACAAGCTATGGATAGAGATATAATGTTGGAAGCATAGTGATTGGTATGATGTAGTGAAATGTGATTTGACTTGTGAATTGGAAATGGTTGTGTCATGTGATTGAAATGCCTATTGAATTGCTTGGGAGATGTGAGATCTAGTAATGGACCGATAACCTATTATGATGGGGATTTGTTGCTCGATATCAGTTCGTTTTGTTGAGTCTTCGTGAATTGAGTAACTTGAATCATGTCTTGTTCCTTCGAGCCGTAGTTATGCTTCTTGGACTTCCGTTCGGTTCTGTTGAATGGTTCGGAACTAAGTTCTGTTTGGATTCCGTTGAGTGATGGTCCGGAATCCCTTATACTCTGCGATTCCGTTGAGTGATGGTCCATAATCGTATCCTGGTTTGGATTCCGTTGAGTGATGGTCCGGAATCATATCATTGACTTGTTAGTTCCTTGGATTGATATCAACTTCTGAGATGTAGGCTTCGGCCAAAATGTGTCACTCTAGCCCTGCATTTTGGTATATGATGTGTTGTTGATTGATGTGATTGTGGAATAATGTTGGTTGTGATTTTTGTCATTATAATCAGACTCGTTGACTATTTTGGCTAGAGAATAGCATGGTGATCCATTGATTGTTCTTTGAGATGTTGCATATTATGAAATGGAGAATCATGTGAAATGTAGTGATTTATATGAAGGATGAAGTGGAAAATATATGTGTGGGCATAGCATACCTGCGTGCATGACAAGATGATAGTTGTGTATGGCTTATGGTTGATGCGTAGTGTGGTACCCTATGTTTTTTTCACTATAAGTATTTTACGAAAAGATTAAAGTTTGACGAACGTTGAACAACGAATGGCTTGATCCCTATTGAGGGTTAGGCAGTCTAACGAAGAGGTTAGATGCAGCCATAAATTTTACGAAAAATGCTATGAAATTTGAATCTTGATTTATGCTTTGTACATATCCCGGAGGCGGGGTATGTTAGATGTACGGGTATTGGTGACGTCACGTGTCGATTCTGGACGTATGTCAGGATCGGGACATGACATGTTTCCCAAGTAAACATCCTTTGTAAGCTTGATCAGGGCGACTGATGCACGGTAAGCCTCTCACCATCTCCTTTTTGGATAATAACTTCAGTCCTCCAAAGTTAAGATGCCCAAAACGAAGATGCCAAAGCCAAGATGTGTCTTTGTAACATGTTTTGAGGCACTTTGCAACATCATTTTGAATATTCATAGGAAACATCGTATTCTTTGACATTGTCACCTTGGCAATTAATCTTCCTTTGTCATATCTAAGAAATAGGCTATAATTTTTCATGTGAATATCATAACCTTTTTCTAAGAGTTGACCAAACTTAAAATGTTGCTTTTCATATTGGGCACGTAGTAGACATTTGAAATTACTTGGTGACCGTCATTTTTTTAGGGGAATAAGGATGTTACCTTTTCCTTTTACGGGTATTTTGGATTCGTCTCCAAAAGAAACATTGCCACTCACCGATTCATTGAGCTCTACGAACGTGCTTCTTCTTCCGCACATGTGGTTGCTAGCGCCGGTGTCAAGGTACCATGTATAGTCTTGGTCTCCATCATTGTTCTTGTATGCTAGTAGCACAACGCCATTATCTTCTTTCTCTTCTTTCACATAATTGACCTTTTCATCAAGCTTGTTGCTTAGAGCTCTACATTCCCAAGCATAATGCCCAAACTTTTGACAATTGTATCATTGAACTTGAGATTTTTCATACCTCAAGTTTGAGTGTCCTCTTCCACGACCATTTGTTGAGCTTCATCCTCTTTCGTAGTTGTTATGATTGTTGAAGTTCTAACCACGTCCACGTCCATGTCCATGTCCGCAACCTCGACCACGACTTCTTTCATACTGGCTTCTCTCGTTGTCCAAGCTTTCGACCACGACTTCTTTCGTAATGGCTTCTCTCGTTGTCCAAGCTTTCTTCTTTCTTCTTTGGCTAAACATGCGTCTTGAGGAGCTGCTCATCATTCCCTTGCCTCTTCTTATGTTTCTCTTCATATGCTTGTAGTGAACCCATTAATTGCTCTATACTAATTTCTTCCAAATTTTTAGTTTCTTCAATCGTCACAACAATGTGCTCGAACTTGGGGTCCAACGAGCGTAGTATCTTCTCCATAATTCTAACATCTTCTAACTTTTCTCCGTTTCTTTTTAATTGATTGGAAATGGCTAGGACTCTGGAGAAATAATCAGAGATTGATTCAGACCCTTTCATATGTAAAGATTCGAACTCACCTCTTAATACTTGAAGACAAACCTTTTTCACTTGTTCGGCTCCTTTGTAAGAGGTTTGAAGCTTCTCCCATGCTTGCTTGGCAGAGGTTGCACTTGAGACCTTCTCAAAGTCATTGTCATCTAATGCTTGGTAGATGAGGTAGAGAGCCTTCTTGTCTCTCTTTCTTGAATCTTTCAAACTCTCATTCTGGGGTTGGGATAGAGTAGTTTCATCTTCTGGCTCAGTGTAGCCTTTCTCCACAACTTCCCAAACATCATGTGCTCCCAAAATGGCCTTCATTTTGATACTTCAATTATCGAAATTGTTGTTGTCGAGCACTGGAACTTGGAAGGCTGCCATAGCGTTGCTAGCCATAGTTCTGGTACCACTTTGTTGGGGCTTAAAAAGACTTCACTACTTTGGAGTTGTTTATCTCACAAAGGAGTATGTAACGCATCGGAATTGATAGGCAAGAAAAAGAAAGAACACTCAAAGTTTTTACACAAAATTTTTATTCACTCACAAACTAGTACAAGAGGAAATACTCAAGCACTCTTACACTTCTTCACTCTTTTCTCACTTCTTGCTCTCTTGGTTGTTTTCATCACAACACACACACATACCTATATTTATAGGCATACTTTGCCGACTTACTACTGCCCACAGCCTTTGGGCTTTGCATTTCAACCACACAAGTTTACAATCAACTAGACCTTTCTAGCATGCACACCGACATTGGCTTGCATAATGTCCTCACAATGTTTCTAGAACTTTCATGATCATGTACACATTCCCACCGACTTACATAGCTGGAATTTTCCAGCTACTATTACCGACATAGATTGCTAGAATTTTCTAGCATTTGTACATTGGCTTTGGGTTGGATCACTTTTCTTGGGCTGAAGACAAGATTGCCTTTTAACATAGTTGTGTACTAAGTGATGACTTTTTTCTTTTCCATTTTTTCTAGTGGTTATATGCCTCCTGAGACCATTGAAGGAATAGTTTCTGTAAAAACCGATGTCTACAGTTTCGGGGTGCTAATACTTGAAATCATAAGCGGCAGGAAAAACAACCGCTTCTGCAATGATGATGGCTTACTCAATTTAGTAGGATATGTATGTAGCCTTTTCTATAATCTTGTTTTTAAGGTTGAGCTATGCTAGGGATGGCCACCCAAGCGCGTCGTTGATGGTTCGTGGGACCTCACTTCCATCAACGGTGGTTGTGAATGACTGTCAGTAGCATTTCATTATTGTGATATCCTAGCTAAATGATCATGTTAACATTTTTTCAGGCCTGGGAGTTATGGAAAGAAAATAAAGAGCTAGAACTAATGGATCCAACTCTAGGCGACTCCTGTAACGGGAATCAACTGTTAAGATGCATCCATGTCGGTCTACTGTGCGTGGATGAAAACGCAGCCGATCGACCCACCATGTCGGATGTGATATCGATGTTGACAAACGAAAGCATGGAGTTGCCTAAACCAAAAAAGCCGGCATATTACGCACATTTTGTAAAAACCGGTATGTACTGCAGAATTTTTTGCTATTTCTGCAGGACATCCCATTTTGTATTTTCTTTTAGTAGACTTGTAAATTCTCAAAAATTATGAAATTTTGGGAATTAACAGATTTGTATGTTTACTTATTGCCTGAAAATTTTCATGCATATCGGATGAACAATGAATATTTGGTGAATTTGTAATCTCAAGTCTGTACTGAACATTTTCTGCAGTTTCTGCAGCACCTCTCTTTTCGAATTCATTTTTGGCTAGCTTATAAAAATAAAAATAAATCATGAAATTTTGCGAAACAGTAGTCATATATGTCTAGTTCATACCTAAAAATTTTCATGACAATCTAAGGAGAATTGAGTTTTTAGTGAATTTGCAAACTAAAGTGGTATTGCTCAATTTTTGGTACTTCAAAAACTAGTTATGTTATGCAATATTGTTTTCACTAATTTGTGCATATCCAATAGTACCAATTTTTGACATGTTTATTTGCTCTAATATGTCCTAGTTTTCATTGCAAATTCTCAATTCTAATTTTTTAGTGAACACTGATTAAATTTTGGTTGAAAAGTGTATTGGTTTATTTCGCTCAAACCAATGTTTGGGTGAGCGGGAAAGTGAGGAGAGAGAAGGAGCGGGAAGTTGAAATGGAAATGAACGATGTCGTTTAGGAGTTCTGGGAGGAGGTTTGGATGATTGGCCTCTCTGGGGTCTACGCTGCTACAGGCGACAGAGTACTATTCGTGTCTCGCTTTATTTATTTCTAGAGACGTTTTGATACAGATGTCTCGTTTTAATTTGGAGTTGGTACGCTTTCATTTAATGTTAGTACGTTTTCGTTTGATGTGGGTGTCATTTAGATTTGAAAAGTTTAAATTTTTAGACTTAAATATAGTTGAAATTATTTAAAATATATAGTAGATATTTAAATGTAAATTAATATCAATTAATCTGGAGTAGTTCAAGTATTTTAATCAAATATTTCAAAAGCTTAATCAAAAACTCAAAAAGCATAAATGTTTTATCTACAAAAATCTAAAATGAGACATCTAATTCTAATTTTCTCTTATTTCTACGCTCCTTATTTTTCTTGAAGAAGGAACATGTTTGAAACCCAGTCCACCGCTCCACCTCTCGTGATTTGATCGTACCGTTAGGTAAAATAATTTTTTCAGACCATATTGTAAATTTATTTTATAAAATAAGTATATTAACTAACAATTAACTAATATAAAAAGTATGTCAAGGGCTAATTTTGAAAATTATGTAATGTGTTATTATTGATTAATAGATAGTTAGTTCATTTTTCTTGTATCCAACCGTTATAAATTGAGAATGGGTAACAAATAACAGTATGTCACGTGCTATTTATTATTAGGGTAAAAAACTGTTACTACTCTCATGTTTCGTGGTTTTCAACATTTAGTACATTAATTTTTTTTCGTCTCAGAGTCATACCTAAAGTGTAAATTTTGGAACAGTTTCATACATCCGTTTGTCAAACTGTTAAGTCTCCCGTTAAGTGATGATATGGCGCTCACGTGGACAATGAATGGGCGCCACATGCCATTAAAAATATTTAAAAAATTAATTAAATAATTATAAAAAAAAACCCAGCCATTTCCCCCCTCTCCCCCCGCGCCCCCAACCAGAGGAAGAAGAAGGAGAAAAAAAAACGAAAAAGAAAAATCGTCTGCCAACCCAGAAGAGGAAGAAGAAGAAAGAAAAAAAATAATAGAATCTGCAACACCAGAAGAAGAAGAAGGAGAAAAAAAAAAAAAAAACCGTCTGCCAACCCAGAAGAAGAAGAAGAAGAAGAAAAGGAAGAAGAAGAATGAGGAAGAAGAAGAAGAAGAAAAGAAAAAAAAAACCCCGAATCGGCAACCCAGAAGAAGAAGAATTGGTCCCCCCCCCCGGCAACCCATTTGTTCCAACGCCTCCACAACTGCTTGGGCTTTGTTCCTGGGCTCTAAGGGAGTCTAATGGTGGTCGTGGTTGACGGGATTCACTTCGAAAATGGCAGATCACCGTCACACCACCTTCGCCGCACCCCTTACAGTTTCTTCCATTTTCACCACCAAATCTCTCCAAATTTGGGATGTAGTAGGTAGAGGGAAGGTCATGAAGTTGATTCTAGGTGGTTAGGTAGTGCAATTTGCCGGAAAAATGGGTGAAAAATTGTCGAAAAACAAAGACTGATGCGGGTCGAGTCGCGAGTCAAGGAGAGACCTGGCCGTTCCCCTCCTTCTCCTCTCCCTCCTTTATCTCTCCTCCTTCCCTTAGCCGAAACCCTCCCCTTTCTCTCCTGAAACTCTCTTCTTCCTCTTTTCCTTCTTCTTCTTTTTTTGGGTTGCAGATGGCTTTTCTTTTCTTTTTTATTTTTTAATTTTTTAATTAATTTTTTAAATATTTTTAATGACACGTGGCGCCCAGTCATTGTCCACATGGGCGCCACATCATTACTTAACGGGAGAACTAACAGTTTGACTAACAGATGTATGAGACTGTCCCAAAATTAACACTTTAGGTATGACTCTAGGATGAAAAAAATTTGATGTACTAAATGTTGAAAACCATGAAACTTGAGGGTAGTAAACAGTCTTTTGCCCTTATTATTATTATAAATAAGCAGATGGCTTTTCTTTTCTTTTTTAATTTTTAATTTTTTAATTAATTTTTTAAATATTTTTAATGACACGTGGCGCCCAGTCATTGTCCACATGGGCGCCACATCATTACTTAACGGGAGAACTAACAGTTTGACTAACAGATGTATGAGACTGTCCCAAAATTAATACTTTAGGTATGACTCTGGGATGAAAAAAATTTGATGTACTAAATGTTGAAAACCATGAAACTTGAGGGTAGTAAACAGTCTTTTGCCCTTATTATTATTATAAATAACATTGTAACATATGAATCAGTAAAATCATAATATAAAAAGTTCTGAAAGGAAAAATGATCATAAATCTTTGCTACAATGCGTTTTATGTTTGAACAATGAAACTACAGCTTCAAAATTAAAAGAGATAACTTCACTACGTTAATTTACGAAATTTTGAAATTTAAATACTAATTATCATGTGGAATGTGATATCCACATTTTTTCTTTTTACTTTTCATACACTTTTTTTAATTTGATGGTTGGATCAAATGAATTGAAGATGATCAAAAGACAAAAATTAAAAGAGGTTTGTGAGAAATAAAAATAAATATGTGGATAACACATTTCTTTTCATATTTAATTGGTGTATTTTGTAATTAGGATTATTTCATGAAAAATAAAAAAGTACGGACAATACTTGAGTCCTGAACAGTCAGGACCCTTCATACTGCCAAATCTATGTGGCACAATTAGAACTTAACACGTGTAATTTTTTTTTTCAAAATCGAACCGAGCCTAGTTAACGACGTCTTCTCCCATCCCAATGACAGAGGACTTCAATCTTCAATCGTCCTTCTCCTTCCCGTTCACACTACTTCTCCCTCCCGCTCACGCTACCTCTCCCTCTCCCTCTCTCTCTCAGACTACCTCTCCTTCTCGCTCAGACTACCATCCACCTAGAGCGGCGATGGTGAGCTCTGAGCAACAACGGAAAGCAGCAAAATTGAATAGAAAAGCCAGACAATCTTGAAAAACAAGGAATTTGGTATGTTTTCGAAGAATTATACCTTTCGTTTTCTCCATTCTCAATTTTTATGTTCAATTTTTATGATGTGAGCAGGGTCTTCTCCCTGTCCCTCTCTCTCTCTCTCTCTCTCTCTCAGACTACCTCTCATTTTCACTCAGTCCACCATCCACCCAGAGCGGCGATGGCGAGCTCCGAACAACGAAGACAAGCGGCAAAATTGAATAGAAAAGTCAGACAATCTTGAAAAACAAGGAATCAAGTATGTTTTCAAAGATTTACATCTTTCTTTTTCTCCATTCTCAATTTTTATGTTCAATTTTTATAATGTGAGCAAGGTTTTCTCTTATTAGGGTTTGCTCTTATCATTGTTAATTTTGTTCGAATTATTTAAAACTTGAATTCAATTCTTTTAACTTCTCCATATTCTTTTCAATTCCAATGGAACCGAAGGATCCATTCTCTGATGTATTATTCGATAGTAGGCTATTTTCGTCCATTTTGTTATTGTTATTGGTGTTGGTATATCAAGGATTGCAGCTGCACGAATTCTGGGTTTTTTGGGTTTTTTTATTTATTACAATTTTGAGTATGTTTTCTTTTTTTGTGTTTGAATACAAGTAGGTTGAAGAGCTGCATAAAGGACAGCCACAAGGGCAAAGCCATACAAAGCAGAGTTTCCAACACCGCGATGTCAACCATTTTGCATCTGTGAGCATTAGATTCTTTTTTCCATTTCCATGCCCCTTGATTGGTTTTACAATTTGGTCACTTTTTTAAGATATATTGTGTTCCATTTTTTCTAGGAGTTGTCAAGATTCTAGTAATCAACTTGTTTCATTCAGTGACGCCCATATAACGAAAGCTACCATGTTCATATGTTTTCCAAAATATCTCAAATCTCATAATATATGGATCATTTGTGTGCAGGATGTTCATTACGAGGACAAGGATAGAAGCATAGGCTCTTCCTGGGTATCACTGATGCGTCTCAGATGCCTAGAGTTGAAGAAGTTGATGTTTCTATATGATATAAATAATGTCTTTGTATATGTTGATGACTATGGTCTAATATGGACATAGATTGTTTCTCAAATTGTTATGAGAGGGTCTTAGTTTTGTTTATAATTTTGGGTTGGAATCTATAAATCCGTAACGAGTAAGAGACTTTTGTTTTGTAGTTGTATATTTTGATAGCCTCTTTCAAATCTTCTCTATAAGTCAAACAGAGTTTACTACCTTATGTATTCCCAAGGAAAACATTTTTGTTTTCATGTACATTTGAAAGTGTCTTTCTCCTTTATTTAGTTTTACTTAATTAGGGCATTGTCATTTGTGTATGTGGTCAGAGTGTTATGTGTATTGATGCAGAGCTACATTGAGACACCTACAAAGGAGTACATGAGAAAATCAACATATGAAACTAGTTTGGCTCCTTAGTAGTACATGAAAAATAAGATGTTTAGTGAATAGAAATTTTGTCGTTTGATGAACAAAAACCAAAGTAGCAATAGCAATCTCCAAAATTATCACCAAAGTAGCACTTGACTTGTGATATATCCTTTCAGTCACACTTGTTTAATACATTACAAGTTCAACAAAATGATCACGACATCTTCTCCAATTCAACAAAAATTGCCTCCATGGTCTTTATCTTCTCATTTTCCAAGCCCCTTGTTTGCACTGTTACTTTGTGAAAGGTCATGATGGTGCATTATAACTTCCTATAAATTACAAAACAAATTATATTATATAAAATCATTCCTAAAAACAATAAGACAATACTTATTAGGTTATACTAGTTACCTGGAATTGTTGAATAAGAGGAATGCTATTCTGAGAGTTTGTAAACGGACCAAAAAATGGTGCTTGAGTTCCATTCTCAATACATGATCCCTATAATAGTGAAATATATAAACATGTCATAATAAGAAAATTATACATGTATAAACATAAATCATTTGTATGATATATAACAGTAATTAAATTATACTAGTTACCTGAAGCTGAAGAAGTTGCTAATTAGTGAAAGCCAAAGGCATGCTTCCGTGCTGGTTAGTTGCACCTATATTTGTGCTTGGAAATGATACTTGGGTTCCAACATTCATAAAGGGTCCCTGCTAAAAACATAATTTTTTTATATGGAGTTTCTTTTTATCAAACAGTGAACAAAACAAAATTAAATATGAAAATGATATCTTACTTGAGTCAGCACATTGAATATAGGATATCCATGTCGAGTAACTTGTTGCTCATTTGAATTACCACTAAAAGGAGCACAGTCCTGTTATATTCATAATGAAAAAAACAATTCCTACATGAAACATAATCCACATAACTGGGCATAATGATATATAATTTATAACATATTTATGATGAATTAGGACATGTACTTTTAAGCGGGTGCCTTTTCTTGTTGAAGATTTGATGGCTTTTGTATGTGGCTTCGCACGCCTTTCAAGCGGTTCTTTGAATCTATTACACGGACGTCCAACAGTAGCTTTTCTTTTAACTCCGCTTGCTATAATCTCACACTTGTCATCAAGTTGTATCATTTCCTTATGCTCGCTTGCACCACTTTCACCATCAAAAGCTTGACATTTATGTTCACTTGCAACACTTTCACCATCTAAAATTTGATCCTCCTGCTCTATTGCTCCACCTTTTCGTACTCAAGCTTGACCTTCTGATATTTTATTAGTACATGTATTATCTTGACAAAAACTTTTTTTCAATTCTTCCAAACCTTTTAGCATATCAACTAAACACTCATGAGCATATGTTGTGAACTTCTCATGTTCTGCTGCCAAGGATGCTATCTCACGAAAATTACAACATAAATGGCTATAACGCCTCCCCATAGACTCCTTAGCATGGTCATTACCCTCACCTCCATGATAATTAGGTATGCTTCTACCCTTTGCATCTCTTGTCCATTGCTTTAAAATGTAATCATGCGGGATTCTTTTCACATTCTTATTGTCTAACACTTTTAATGCATGACGACATAAAATCCCAACAAAACTGAACTTCATGCAACTACATGTGATTCCTTCTGTTAAAGCTTCAAATTTGACAAGGGGTGTGATATCCACACACCCCATTTTACTTCTCACACACCTTTTTAAATTTCGTTCGTCGGATCAGATGAATTGAAGAAGATCAATGGACATAAATTATCAAGGGGAGTGTGAGAAGTAAAATGGGGTGTGTGGATAGTACACCCCATTTGACAAAATGCTCTTGAGGTTTGCCATTATAAGTTACCTTGTACTCATATGTCATCCCAGACTTGCTAACTTTGTATATATTGTAATTCAGGATACACATGTACTCCCTTTGGAATAGTCTATAAATTTATGGGGCATAAATCTCAGCTGCATGTCGCAACATCTTAACATTAGTTAATAACATGGGCGTAATTTGCATCATCTTGAAATCTGCAATTAATTCCTGATATCGTCGATCTTCTAAAAGCCTCTCATAATGCTCAAAGAAATGCAAAAGACTATGACTTGGTTTTAAGTACTCCTTTAACACATTATTCATACTTTCACTACGTTGGGTACTCATCATGTCGCTAATGAAAGTGTGTCTCCCATATACTAATGCCCATTTTTCCTTCACAACAAATAAATCCTTTAACCACTTATTTCCTTTGAGGTCATATTTCTCAATCATATCATTCCATGCATAAAGCCATTCTTCCTCGTCCTCATACTCATATACACAAGTACCAAAATCAGAAGCAAATTGACTTGACCTGTTAAACACATGGCTCAAATTTTTGGCAGCATTTTGATAAATATGCCAAACACACAGGTGATGGTGAGATTCATTAAAAACTTCCGATATTGCTTTAGCCATTGCAGCAGATTGATCTGTCAATATGGTCTTTGGTTGCTTCCTAGACATTGCTTCCAAGAAAGTCTCAAATAGCCATGTAAAAGAATTAGCACTTTCTTCATATAGCAAAGCTGCACTGAAAACCACAGTTTGTTTATGATGATTAACACCAAGAATCGGTGCAAATGGTCTACCATACTCATTTGTCCAATACGTTGTGTCAAAACAAATGACATCTCCAAAGAGACCATAATCACTTATTGAACGTGAATCTGCCCAAAACATATTTATGATCATATCATCTTCATCAAGCTGCACCGAGTAAAAACTAGACGAGTCATTCACTTGCATTTTATGAACATATTGCAATGTAGCCCCAGCATCTCCTTTTTCCATGTTTGTCTTTCGCTTTTGATATATGTAAATTTCGATAATCTTTATCAACAAACCTAAGATTCTCTCGCCCACCAACTTCTCCGCTCATCAATTCCATAGTTGCTTTTATTGGTATTCCTGACTTATCAGCATCATCAGCATGCACCTTTTGAGCTCGAGACAACTTACGATTAATCTTCAACATGTGCTTCATAGGGGTTCGAACCAAAGCATGATTATGATTTGCATCAAAGGAAACAATCTTAAATTTTCATTCTTTTTAAGAAGGCAAGTCATGTGGGCTTCACAACCGACCCTTGAAACTGGTTGAGTATAAGTTGTACCTTCAATTGGCTCGTCATTTCTTCGAAAAGCTTGTCTTGAACAAGTGTAAAATACTCTTGTTACAATACCTGCATTGTTTTTTTTTTTTTTTTTTTTTTCCAATGATGCTTCCTCACGTCAAAACCCTTATCTCTAGCATAGTTGCAGTAATAATCGTATGCGCTCTCTTTAGAACTAAACTCCATTCCAAGTTCTAGATCTCCCATTATTTCTTTGCTTTTATTCAACTGAGGATTTCCCAAAGAACCATCATGGCTTTGAGATTGACAAGTAGGTGAAGAACTTACACCTTGTAAATCATCTTCATCACTAGGTAATGACTCACTGTCTAATCTTGTAGGTTCTTTGTTCTCCATAACCTGCCACATAACATTAACATGAAATATGCTCTCCGTTATTCATTTGCTTTTATTCTATTGCATCTCAAATATGTTCTCCATTATTCATTTGCTTTTGTTTTGTTGCATCTCAATATGGGACGAAACAGAGCCCACTCAATACACATATTGCAATTTTCAAACCCAAATCCACAAGCTTTGTGAAGAAAAACAACCATCCAAAATTTCGAACTCAAAATCAAATCATACAAAACTGAAAACATACCATCAAATAGGGCAGAGAATGGATCCTCTGGATAGGTGCCTAGGTGGATGGTCGTCGTTGTTGTTGTTCGTTGTCGTTGTTGCTCGGAGTTCGTCGTCACTGCTCTAGGTGGATGATGGTTTGAGCGAGAAGGAGAGGTAGTCTGAGAGAGAGAGGGAGAGGGAGAAAACCTTGCTCACATCATACCAACACCAATAACAATAACATAATGGACAAAAATAGCCTACTATCAAATAATACATCAGAGAATGGATCCTTCGGTGGATCCTTCGGTTCCATTGGAATTGAAAAGAATATGGAGAAGTGAAAAGAATTCAATTCAATATTTAAATAATTTGAACAAAATTAACAATGACAAGAGCAAACCCAATAAGAGAAAACCCTGCTCACATCATAAAAATTGAACATAAAAATTGAGAATGGAGAAAAAGAAAGATGTAATTCTTCGAAAACATACTCGATTCCTTGTTTTTCAAGATTGTCTAGCTTTTATATTCAATTTTGCCGCTTGTCGTCGTTGCTCGGAGCTCGCCATCGCCGCTCTAGGTGGATGGTAGTCTGAGCATGAAGGAGAGGTAGTCTGAGAGAGAGAGGGAGAGGGAGACGTAGCGTGAGTGGGAAGGAGAAGTAGTGTGAGCAGGAAGGAAAAGAATGATTGAAGATTGAAGTCCTCTGTCATTGGGATGGGAGAAGACGCCGTTAACTAGGCTCGATTCACTTTTGAAAAAAAAAAAATTACACGTGTTAAGTTCTAATTGTGCCACGTAGATTTGGCAGTATGAAGGGTCCTGACTGTTCAGGACTTAAGTATTGTTCTGTTAGGGAGTTTAGCACGTGCGAAGTCCTTGCACCAAAACCGGTTTTCAACGGTCAATTACCATCTCTGCAAAACCCTAACCACACAGAGATCGACGAAGAAGAAGGAAGACCAACAATGCCGAACCTCTCCGTCTTGGTCACCGTCCTCACAGTTCTCCCCTTCGTCTGCCTCTCATTCTCTCCGGAATCCCCAACCCACCGCCGCCTCCTGGTGCTCCTCGACGACCACTCTCTCCAGTCCTCTCATTCCATCTTCTTCCACTCCCTCACCTCCCGTGGCTTCGATCTCGACTTCAAGCTCGCTGAAGACCCCAAGCTCTCGCTCCAGCGCTATGGCCAGTACTTGTACGAAGGCCTCGTTCTCTTCGCCCCCTCCGCGCACAGTAAGTTCATCGATCAGAAATTCAGAAATCAGAATCACTGCATTCTACTTAATTTCTTGATTTGCGTTGAAATGTGATTTGATTTGGTTGGGATTTAAGGTTTTGGAGGAGCTCTGGATGTGCAGTCCGTGCTCGACTTCGTTGACGCTGGGCACGACTTGATCTTGACGGCTGATGCCTCTGCATCTGATTTGATTCGGAGTATTGCCAAGCAATGCGGGGTCAATTTCGATGAGGTTTGTGTAAAATTTGGAAACTTGGTCCGTTTAGGTAAATTGGAAAACAAAATCATTGCTGAATTTGTTTTAATATGGTGCAGGATTCGTCGGCTGTGGTTATTGATCACACCAATTACGCGGTGTTGGAGACCCAAGGAGACCATACTTTGATTGCCAGTGACGATTTTATTCAATCGGATGTGATTCTGGGAAAGAAGAAGTTCGAGGTTGGTTTAATTTTCATAAAAGTAGTTTGTTACTAGATAATTTGTAGCTGCATATGCCCACATTGCTAAATTCTAACATGGGAAATGAAATTTATAATTGTAAAATTGTTGCATTCAAATTTCAGCAATTTGCATTGCGCTTTAGATTATTATTAATTGTTAATACCAATGTCTTATATATTCTGTGAAACAGGCCCCTGTACTTTTCAAAGGGATTGCGCACTCATTAAGTGCTTCCAATAGCTTGGTAAGCTCCAATATACATTTTAAGTTCTAAACTTTTTTCCTTAATGCAGCTTAACCCTAATTTTTCTTTAAAGTTTATGCAATTCTATGGGTTTTAATGGCTCTGAGAATATGGATTATTGTTTTATATGGTCAATGGTATATTTTAGGTTTTGAAGGTTCTTTCAGCATCTCCTTCAGCATATTCTGCCAACCCAAATGCCAGATTGTCCTACCCTCCATCACTTACTGGATCTGCTATTTCATTAGTGTCTGTTCTGCAAGTAAGTTCTTTCTCTGTACTGGAAATAACATTTATCCATGATATGCTTGCCTCCACCCTTGAACCATGATGTGGAAGTCTGTTATGAACTTATGAGCATTGGACAATTTCCTTTTGTTCCTTTTCACACTGTCACATGCCACATTGGTTATTTACTTATTCAAGAACGAGTTAGAATATGTGAGTAATATTCGATTTGTTCCACTTGATGGAGTGGATTTGAAATCTTAAAATGCAGGCCAGAAACAATGCTCGAGTTCTGATTTCCGGCTCTACAGATATGTTTAGCAACAAGTATGTATTATAATGATTATATGGATACATTTGTCACTGAAGATTTCTGTGGCATTAGTTGATTTTTATTGTAAAATTTTCTTGTGATTTCTGCATGTAATTCAGATTGTTCAGATCGGCTGTGCAGAAGGTTGGGAACTCAAATAAGTGAGTAAAAACTTCTAACGACCTTTTTTCTTCCTATGGTCCAATTAATTTGTTAGGCTTTTGGTTATAGGTTGCTTTCATCATACCTATTACCTACGTATATTTGAACACACTTTAAAGTTGGGAAACCTAATTTCATTTAGATTCTCTCTAAAGAAAAGAAAGAGTATATGTCATCTGAAGATTCAAAGAAGGCTTGCTGTGAATACTTTTGTAATCTCATTTTCATTCTCATGGACTCGTATTTCACCTACCCTTTTGTTTGTGTTGAAAGTGGTTGGATACTAACTCAATGGTGGCTTGGTCAAGGCAACAGATTCACATTATCTTGAAACTTTTTATCACAGATTTGAGAAGTCTGGTAATGAACAATTTGTGACTGAACTTAGCAAATGGATCTTCCATGAAATAGGTCATCTAAAGGTAATAAATCATGAATTATTACTGTCTAAATGGTTTTCCATCTTTTTGAGCTCAAAAAGTTAAATGAAGCTTTGAGTTTGTGATACAGTTATCAACTACAATTATTTTCAGTTTCTATATGATATGTTTAGGTACTTATGATCTTATCTCCTTGTGCAATGGTCTGTCTTGTGTTAATGCATGGTGTTTATTTCCAGGCTGTCAATGTTAGACACAATAAAGTTGGAGAAAATAATGAACCTGCAATCTATAGGATTAACGATGACCTGGTAATGCCTCTACACTCTGTCTATGTGCAATGGTCTGTCTTGTACATTTTTCTGATGTTATGATTTATAAGTAGCCGGAATTATCTGAAATCGTTTAGTCATTTATATTTGCAGGACTATTATATTGAGATATATGAGTGGTCTGGAAAGAGCTGGGAACCGTATGTGGCGAATGATGTTCAAGTGCAGTTCTTCATGATGAGCCCTTTTGTGCTCAAAACTCTAGAAACTGATCAGAAGGTACTCTTGCCACAAGGCCATGTTTGGACTTGGTATTGTAAATAGAATTTTGTTTTACAAGTATATTTGGTTTTTCAGGGTCAGTACCATACGTCATTCAAGGTGCCTGACGTTTATGGGGTTTTCCAGTTCAAGGTTGACTATCACAGGCTTGGGTACACTAGCTTATCCCTATCCAAACAGGTCAGCTTTTGGCTTAGACACCTTTCTACTTTCCTTTCCTTCTCGACAAAGAATTTTGACTGTTATCATGGCTTGGTAAGTTTTATGAAGTATCTGTGTTTCCACTACTGACTTAATCATATTGTTTGAGAGCCCTAGTTTTCATTTTGTGATTGCTTATATAAAGAACGAACGAATAAATTTTTTTAGTTCCCATGAAACGAGGAATCTATCAAATGGTTAGGCATTTAAGTGACCATGTCATAGCTAATAATAAGATAAATACAATGTGAAAATGCAAACATGATAGTTTGATACTGGTCATTGCTTGCTGTGGTGGGGGGTTGTTAAGGTGCTCAACTGCTAATATAGGGAAACATCATAAGATTTGAAAAGTGGTTGTCTGAAATTCTAAGGCTGTGCCACCACTGTCTTAACCTTAAACTTGTAGATAGTTGGAAGTAAAAGTTTAATCATATTGAGGTCTCTATGATAAATTTCTTTTTCTTTTTTTTTTTTTTTTTTTTGGAAAATGATAAATTTCTTCAATAAAACCATGAATGTTATTGTTATTCTATGAGTAGTGCATTCATTTTTTAAGCTGCTAAAAGTTAGCTCACGATTAGTCACTTCTTATATATTTCCTTTGTCAAAAATGTTAAATTGCAGATTCCTGTGCGGCCTTTCCGACATAATGAATATGAACGATTTATCCCCACTGCTTTCCCCTATTATGGAGCTTCATTTACCACAGTACTCTCTCTTTCTCTCTCCCTCACTTGTGATCTTATTTCTCTATAAGTCCGCACCAACCATTTGGTTTCGATTCTGCAGATGGTTGGGTTTTTTATCTTCAGCATTGTCTTCATGTACTACAAGTAAACAAACTGCCAAAACAATGCACGAGACAACTTTGCATGGCGCAGATCCTCCGTTTTTCCTGTCAACATTTGTTGAGGGACTTCTGATAGTTACATACAAGGTAGGTATGGCATCATTTGACAGTAGTAAATTTCAGTTTTTACTGTTCTACTGACCTTGTAACTACAACTCGGTGTTATCCCAAATGCTGTTTTCACCTGGTCGTTTGTTTGCCAGTGCAAAAAATGGACCAGCATCCACAATGTAGTTGGTGTGGATTCGCTTCTACTTGGATTGAAAGTTGCATCGATTTTCTTCTTTTTTCTGTTTGGTACATTTCTTCTGCTCAATAGTTTTCGTGTTATGTTTGTGTGTACTACGTTGTTAGGTTTGCCAAAAGGTTTCGAACTTTGTTTTTAATGCTATGTTACGACAAAAAGTGACCAAGAAATGTATGGTCACGTGATCAATTTTGAATTTGTATTAAGAGTGGAGATTAAAATGATGTGCTTTTAACGTTTGAATCTCAATCCTTGATATCGAATTCAAGGGTGGATGAGACGAAACTTTTTGGTCGGAATATGTCGGACTTCTGGATGGGGGTCCGGTTGGAACTAGGGGATTCTAATTCCATTTCGAAATTGTTTTAGAATTTCACCATTCATTTTTATCATGATTTTCGTTCAAGCTTGAAATACCAATATATTTCCAAATTTTAGGATGCATTTCAATTCTATTTCAAAATTTTCGAGAATTTTTGGAATTTTGAATGCAAAATTCGGTTATGGGTATAGCGATATTTGAAATTTTTAGGTCAAAATTAGTTGGAAGCTTTACAATAGGTTTGCCATAATAATGTGGTTTAACTTTGCTTTGGACGAGACTCGAACTTAAAACTTCTCATTACAAGTAAGAGGAATACCACTAAATTGTAGTAACTAAATATATATTAAAAAAAATATGAAGGTTGTTAAATAAAACAGCGTGGGAGGCATGGGGTCAGACCCTGTACAAATTTGGTTTGGCTTTGGGGCTCCGAATGGTTATCGTTGAATCTAATTCCTACGAATCCATTTCCTCTCTTTCGGATTCGTTGGAAAATGGCTGGGAGGCCTACCCTACCTTAGTGAAGGTTAAAAGGCTAGGGGAGTCTTTCCAAGACTGTTACTCGTCTTGGACTCCAAGATCAGCCAACATGGCGGCAGACTCGTTGGCGTCGCAAAGAAGTCCAAAGATGTGCGATGTTACTTGGGTCAACAGACCCCATCTTCGTTAGTTCATGTGCTTCACAATGATGGTTTACCTTGTCCTCCTTAATGTTGTGGGGGCAGTGGAGGGGGCGACGCGTTAGCTTGGCTAATGTGTCTTCCTTGTAACTCTCTCTACTGCTCGATGTATTACTTTTGCTTTGTTGTCCGCTTGCCTCGTTGTAGCCTGTAGGCTCTCCTTGTTATGTTTGGCATCTTTGCCCAAGTTATGAATCTCCCAATTTTCAGAAAGAAAAAAAATTCCAAAAAGATGCATGCGGGATAGAAATTGGGAAAACGCCAAGTGGATGTAACGGCTCTTCTCACTGTAACATGTAAAGCCTCCTTCTAACAAAATTACAAATAAAAGAGATTATTCAGCAGCAAATGGACCGTTTCATGGGTGTTGCCATTTAATTTTGTACAGATTCAAAATAATATTTTTCTTTTTTGATTAATGCTTAGAGAATTCTTTTAATAACTTTTGTCACTTGGTACTACGGTTTATTGATATTCCTCTTCACTTGTAAGTGAAAGGTCTTAGGGTCGATTCTTGCCAAAGACAAATTTGAACCATATTATTGCTAGCTCATTGTGAGTCTAAGTTCATCTCTCTTCCCCTTAATGTGAATAATATCGTTTGTTTGTACCATACTTGACCAATCTCGAAACTACCGAGCATCGGTCAATGTTATATCGTTAAGGACCCAAAAGAGTTTCCCTCCAACTAGGAGGCCAATCAAAGCGCGACACGTGTCGACATCAAAAGCCAATCATAGGGCGACACGTGTCAACATCGGAAGTCAATCACAACATGACATGTGTCAATGTCAGAACAAAACTAGAAACTCTCTTCTATAAAAGGAGATCGTTATCCCACAATATTTCCTAATGTCATTTGTACTAAATTGTTCACTAGTACTCACTAAATGAGAGCTTGAACCTATGCACTTGTGTAAACCCTTCACAATTAATGAGAACTCCTCTACTCCGTAGACGTAGCCAATCTGAGTGAACCACGTACATCTTGTGTTTGCTTCCCTGTCTCTATCATTTACATACTTATCCACATTAGTGACCGGAGTAATTTAGCGAAGATCACAAACTTAACACTTTATGTTGTACCAAAGTCCTCATTGATTTTGTAACATTTGGCGCCGTCTGTGGGAACGACACTTATTCCCACTCGCTTCAGCTTTGTTAAGCTGGTTTCCACCATTCATACACTCTCTTTTGACCAGGCATCCATTTCCAACATGGGGAGCGAAGGAAGCCACAACACACAAAACGACACCCCCCTCGCACCTGGTGCGAAGCAACAAAAGAAGGAACAAAAGAAGTTTGCTTTTCAGGCTAAAGTCGATGAGCTGGAGGCTCATAACAACAAGATAGCGGTAAAGAATGAGATTCTCCAAGAGCAGTATGAGAAGGTCGTCGAGATGCTCCACGATGATAGATATACTAAAACACACGAGCTCATCACCCCTGTGGAAGTCAACCATCAACTGGGTGCCCCCCAACACGGAAGGTCATTTGCCCTCAACATGGGTATTCCTGTTGAGGAGCGAGCTACTCATCGAAATGGTGACCAACATGAGACTTCTCTCAACCCAGCTACTTAGACCCAAAGCAGGAAGGGTGGAGGAAGGCACCTCCTTACAGAAGGAGTAGAAGGATCGAAATCTGTCTTTCGCGACTGTTGAGACTTCCTAAAGCAACGTCAAGACAATCCCATCCATGTAAGCTCGAAGATCAATGACCCAAGGGTCTCTGAAAGACTCGGTCATTTCCCATGTCCCAGACCGGCTACCAATTTGGGGAAGGGGCAACAAATCCTAGAGAAATACGAAGGTATAAGGGATTCAGAGATGTTCCGACAGACATACCTTGGAAGTCAGTACGGCGAGTCCAGGGAAAAATCACATGTTCTTGGTCAAACCTTCCTACTTCCAAGAGGAGATGGAGATTTACGAAAGAAAGCT
Source organism: Malus domestica (assembly GCF_042453785.1). Lineage (NCBI taxonomy): Eukaryota > Viridiplantae > Streptophyta > Magnoliopsida > Rosales > Rosaceae > Malus > Malus domestica. The sequence continues at coordinate 22,983,457 of NC_091675.1, forward strand.
CCAGTGGTACATGACTCTACTTAAGACCCTCTTGTTCTACAACTCCTTAAGGAAGTAAACAAGTTGAAGGCCGAACAACAAACTGAGATACCTGATTGGAGCCAACCTAGGCCTGACCCTTTTACAAGGAGGATCCTCGACACCCTCTCCAAGCAAAGACAAAACAGAAGCTTGGTTTGCAACTCTATACTGGAAATGAGGACTTGATTGAACACCTTATCCACTTTGAGTCCACCATGGCATACCGGATGCACACCGACGAATAGCGATGTCTTCTCTTCCCCTCCACCCTCTCTGGCAAAGCTCTAAACTGGTATTGCCGTCTTCCACTTGAAACGGTAGACTCATTTGAGGAATTGAGAAACTGTTTGTTTCTCAACTCATTTTCCAGACAGATCGCTTGCACTCTGCGGATGACTTGTACACTATTCGCCAGAAGCCAAACGAGTCATTACGTATGTATGCTGGCTGCTTCAGCCATGAGTATTCCCGTTGTGCCGAGGCAGACGATAAAACTGCCCTCAAAGCCTTCACGGCTGACCTACGTGATTGTTTCTTCAAGTACATGATCAATGCCAACACTTGGAAGACTTACTCTGAGGTGGTGGCACAAGCTTACAACCATGCCTTCGCTAAGGCAATGACATATCAAGGGAAACCCCCCACAACCACCCCTTATCAGCAAGTAAGGAGTGGAAACCAGATCCAACCAAATGAGAAGACCTCGACCTTCCAAACGGCAGCGGTGCCTCATTCTGCCTTACTTAATACTTCGCCAAGTCAATAGACATATTAATCTCAGGGTAAAAGGAAAGATTTCCATCCTCACCAGTCCCATTTTAGTAAAATGAGTAAGGGACACTATCGCGATAACCAAGGGTATCACCATGATAATGCCCGCCCCCAGGTAGTTAACACAGTAGGCCAAACATGTGTTAGGACATGCCCTACCCTGAGGTATGAGACATACATGCCTTTGAACGCCACATGCGTGACCATTTACCCTAGCATAGCACACCTGGTACCGAAGCCAATGCCGAGGCAGTCGGGTTACAAGCCCACGAAGAATATGGGCACGTTTTGCTGCTACCACGAACATAACGACCATGATGGCGAGAAGTGTATCACCCTTTGTGATCATATTGAAGCTTTGGCGCGTGAAGGAAAAATTGATCTATTCCTCCTTCACCCTTCAAGGATAACCGTAACCAACGCCAAGTGAATGTGATATATTCCATAAGCAGCGGCACACCCATATCTGAATCTTCCAATAGGGCCATGAAAAACAGCGAACGAGTTTTGAGGCCTGGCCACCAAGTGTTTCACGTGGAAGACATCAGGGGAGGCAAGTATCAAAAGCCTAACTGGGATCCAATATGTTTCTACCCTGAGGAAAAAAGAGGTATCATGTACCCTCACAACGACCCACTGATCGTGAAGGCTTACATAGCCAACTTTGAAGTAAGACGAATCTTGGTAGACACGGGGGCTTCGGTCAATATCATGTTTGCTGAAGCTTTCAGGGCACTTAATGTAGCTGAAAACTTGCTCGATCGCTCGATTTCTCCTCTGATAAGCTTCTCCGGTGATATCATGCAACCTATAGGGAGCATACATTTACCTTTCACCATTGGTACAGGCCCTTACACAGCTACCATTACCACTAACTTCCTGGTAGTTGATTGCCCAACGGTCATGTTACAACACTTTGGTCAAGTAACAACACATGCCTGTGTCCAAGGAAACCTTTTCTATACATGACCAAGTCATAAAAACCAGCCTGGACGAAGCCAACTTCGATCTTCACGGTGGCAACAGTTAACCTGACGATCCTCGAGATGACTCTTTCACCTAGCAAGCACAACCTGCTGAAGAGCGGGAGAAGGTTTCTATATCAAAAGATTATCCAGATCGCATGGTGAAGATTGACACCACCTATTCGGTTGGCATTGATCTCTTTTTTGCAAGAGAACACTGAGGTATTCGTCTGGTCATACGAGGACATGCCAGGCATCTCTCCCGATATCATATGTTATCGCTTGAGTATTGACCTCACGACCAAGCCGGTGAGACAGATGCGAATATCTTATGATGCTGAACGATACGAAGCAATGAAGGCAGAAGTTGAAAAACTCAAAGGCATAGGCTTCGTCCGCGAAGTTAATTACCCAACATGGGTAGCAAATGTGGTCTTTGTTAAGAAAATCCGACCAAAGAAAGTCTCTTGCTCCAAAAGGTCTTGTGGAGAATTTGTGTCGACTACACCGACCTAAACAAAGGATGCCCAAAGGATAGCTTTTCTCTTCCTCTCATTGACATACTTATAGACTTTACGGTAGAGTGTGAACTCATGAGCTTCATGGATGCTTACTCAGGATACAACCAAATCCTCATGAACCCTCCGGACTAAGAACACACAGCTTTCACTACTGACAGGGGACTATATTGTTATAAAGTCATGTCTTTCGGCCTAAAAAATGCATGAGTGACTTATCAGAGACTAGTCAATTCAATGTTCGCAGAACAGATTGGGAAGAGCATGGAAGTTTACATTGATGATATGCTAGTCAAGAGCAAACATGCTAACCAACACATCGCTAACCTATTTGAAACTTTCACCATTCTGAAGAGGTATTGAATGAGGTTGAACCCCAACAAATGTGCCTTCGGTGTAGGCTCTAGCAAATTCTTAGGCTTCATGATAAGCCAACGAGGCATTGAGGCTAATCCCGAAAAGATCAAAGCAATCATCGACATGAAGGAACCGGTAACTTCAAAAGACATCCAGAGCCTTACTGGCAAGGTGGCAGCCTTAACTAGGTTCATTTCTAAGGCCACAGACAGATGTGCTCATTTCTTCAAAGCACTTAAGGGAAGTAAGAAATACATTACATGGACTGATGAATGTTCCGAGGAATTTAAGAACCTCAAAGACTACATAAGTAAAGCTCATATACTTTCCAAACCTGAGGTTGGTGACACTCTCATTATCTATCTGTCGGTATCAGCTTCAGCAGTAAGTTCCGTTCTTATTCGAAAGGATGGTAATGTCGAACGGCCTGTCTACTACACTAGCAAGGCCTTATAAGATGCAGAGACACGATACTCCAACATTGAGAAATTGGCTCTAGCATTGGTCATGTCTGTTCGAAAAATTCAGCCTTACTTTCAAGCACACTCCATCATCGTGCTTACCAATCATCATCTTTGACAGATACTCCAGAGTCCTGACACTTCGGGGCAAATGATAAAATGGGCAATAGCATTGGGTGAGTTTGACATCTCCTACCAACCAAAGCCAGCTGAGAAGGGCCAAGCAGTGGTAGACTTCATCGCCGACTTCACATATCCTGTTGACATTATTTCTACACCTAAAGAAGTGGTTTCATTACCCTCGGAAGCTCAGAAAATAGAACCAATAGCCCCAGCATAGAGTCTATATGTTGATGGCTCGTCCAACTAACAGGGTTGTGGAGCAGGACTAGTCCTTACGACCCCTGAAAAAGTGGTGATGGAGTATGCTCTTCGTTTCAAATTCAAGGCGTCGAACAATGAGGCCGAATATGAAGCCCTCATAGCAGGCTTACGTTTGGCCAAACACCTTGAAGTTAAACAAATTGATATCTTCAGTGACTCTCAATTGGTGGTTAACCAGGTCACCAATGAATTTGACGCTAAGGATAGCTCCATGGCAGCACATTTGGCACAAACACAATTGTTGCTCAAGCACTTCCACTACCAGATCACCCAAATTCCTCAAATGGCAAACAGTCATGCAGATGCTTTGGCTCACCTCGCCTCAATGGTAGAAGACAAGATTGGGAGAAAATTCAGGTTGAATTATTGGCAGCACCAAGCACCATGGCTGCGGAAGTGTGCAACTTACAATAGGGGGATAGTTGGATTACCCCAATTTATAGATTCCTCGCTCATGGCATCCTTCCAAATGACAAAGTCTAAGCTAAGCAGATTCGATACAAGGTTACCCGTTACTTGATCATTAATGACCAACTCTACAAGCGGGGTTTTAACCTACCATACTTAAGATGCTTTATGCCCGCATAGGCGGAAATTGTCCTTCGGGAAATACATGAAGGAGTCTGCGAAGATCATGCTGGATCTTGATCCCTAGCACACAAGGCTTTTTGTCAAGGATATTACTGGCCAACACTCCACCAAGATGCCATCAGAATATCTCGCTCATGTGATAAGTGTCAACGCTACGCAACTATTCCTCATTCCCCTCCCAAGTCGCTCACTCATATGATCAGCTCTTGGCCCTTCGCCCAATGGGGACTTGATTTGATCGACCCAATTCTTGTAGGGAAGGGTAAGGTTTACTATGCAATCGTTGCAGTTGACTACTTCACAAAGTGGGCTGAAGTAGAACCATTGGCAACCATTACTGAGGCAAAAATAGAAGACTTCGTATGGAAGAACATCCTTTGTAAATTCGGCATTCCCAATGTGATAGTCACTGACAACGGGCGATAGTTCAACAACAATAAGTTCAGGATGTTCTGCTCTAAGTTCAACATCAACTTATGTTTTGCCTCCCCAGCTCATCCCCAGTCTAATGGACAAGTCGAAACCATCAACAAAATAATCAAGCGAACTTTGAAAACCAGCTTGGACAAGGCTAAAGGTTGTTGGCCAGAATTTGTACCCCAAGTTCTTTGGTCATACCGCACTTCGTGTAGGACATCAACAGGAGAAACCCCATTCTCACTTGCATTTGGTACAGAGGCAATTGTCCCAGTTGAGCTTGAGCAAGTAACGTTCCGAGTCCAGAACTACATGCAAAGCGAAAATGACAAACAACTTACTCTTAACTTAGAGAACACAGAAACCAGGCTCACTTGAGGAATGTCGCCTACAAGCAGCGCATCTCCAACTACTATGACTCAAGGGTCAAACCTTGTTCTTTCAAAGTGGGGGACTGGGTATTGAAGAAAAGATTACTCTGCAACAGAGTCCCGAGTGAAGGAACACTTAGTCCAAACTGGGATGGACCATTTGAAGTTGTAGGCATCGGTTGCCCTGGCTCCTACAAGCTTAGAAGCTCTGATGGCAAGACCCTTGGCCATCCATGGAACGCTGATCACTTGAAGTACTATTACAAGTAAACTCGTATTGTACAAGTGTTAAGCTTCAGCCGTTCTGCATCCTATGTAACGAAGACTATTTGGCATGAATTCAATAAAGAGGTGATTTAGACAACTTGGTCCTAATCCTCTTACATTCCTAGCAATGAAACACTCGGGTTCAAAGCTTCAACATGAATGTTTCCAACATGAAACAAAGTCTAAGTATATGTCAATATGACTATACCAATAAATGAACAGCTTCACAGTATATTCGTTTAATCATACATTCTAACACATTCATACATAAGCCAATTATGCTTCGAAATGGTTCAACATACTTTGTGTCATTCGACACTTGCTACAATGTGCCTCGACACCTTGCCCTTATTCTCACCAACCAGGTGATGAAATGTGAAGAAGGAACTCATCTTCATGCCACCAACCAGGTGATGAAATGTACAACTCGTGCTCTCCTTCATGCCACCAACCAGGTGATGAAATGTACAACCCGTACTCTAATATCATTTGGCAACTTGCCACTCATGCCACCAACCAGGTGATGAATGAACTCATCTTCATGCCACCAACCAGGTGATGAAATGTACAACCCGTACTCTAATATCATTTAGCAACTTGCCATTCATGTCACCAACCAGGTGAAGAAGGAACTCATCTTCGTGCCACAAACCAGGTGATGAAATGTGATGAAAGGTGATGAAGGAACTCACCTTCGTACCACCAACCAAGTGATGAAAACAACTCACCATTCATTCCACCTACCAGAAGACGAGTGGTACAACTTATATATGTGAACTCCTAGCATTCACAAATAATAAAAAACCTTCAAGCTTGACAACTCAACTAGGGGAGCACTTATGCCCAACAAGAGTTATAGTCACCAACAAAGTCTTATTGCAAGCCAACAACAACTTCAGTGCATGGCATACGAAGATCAAGCTATTCAGCCCTCTTGCATCTGCTTTAGATATTTTTTTCTCTATAACAATGCAAACACTACAACTCGTAGAAAGCTTCACACACTCTTGATCAATAAAGTGTGAAGCAAAACCAATTTATGGTGTCAACAAGAGCTTCATCAATGGAGGGCAACCACAATTCTCAAAAGCTTCACACATTCTTGATCAAGACAGTGTGAAGCAAAACCAATTTATGGTGCTAACAAGAACTTCATCAATGGAGGGCAACCACAATTCTCAAAAGCTTCACACACTTTTGATCAAGACAATGTCAAGCAAAACCAATTTATGGTGCCAACAAGAGCTTCATCAAAGGAGTTCAACCACAATTCTCAAAAGCTTCAAACAATCTTGATCAAGACAATGTAAAGTAAAACCAATTTATGGTGCCAACAAAAACTTTATCAAAGGTGTTCAACCACAGTTCTCAAAAGCTTCACACACTCTTGATCAAGACAGTGTGAAGCAAAACCAATTTATGGGGCCAACAAGAGCTTCATCAAACGAGTTCAACCACAATTCTCAAAAGCTTCACACACTCTTGATCAAGACAGTGTGAAACAAAACCAATTTATGGTGCCAACAAGAGTTTCATCAATGGAGGGCAACCACAATTCTCAAAAGCTTCACACACTCTTGATCAAGACAGTGTGAAGCAAAACCAATTTATGGTACCAACAAGAGCTTCATCAAAGTAGTTAAACCACAATTCTCAAAAGCTTTACACATTCTTGATCAAGACAGTGTGAAGCAAAACCAATTTATGGTGCCAACAAAAGCTTCATCAATGAAAGGCAACTACAACTCGTAGAAAGCTTCACACACTCTTGATCAAGATTGTTCGAAGCAAATTCAATTTATATGGTTCATCCAAACCTTCGACTACTACAAGGTGTGGCTTGCATCACAATCTATTGCCCAACAGTGTGGAAGCAAAATTTGTATATGTTGTCTCTCCCACATTTTCAAATTTCTAGTTTCCAAAAAAAAAAAAAAATTGGGAAATTCAATGAAGCTTCATCAATGGATGACAGCTACAAATTCTCAAAAGCTTCACACTATCTTGATCAAGATAGTGTGAAGCAAAATCAATTTATGGTACCCAACAAAGCTTCACCACAAAAGCTTCACAAACAAAAGCTTCATCAATGGAGGACAACTACAAATTCTCAAAAGCTTCACACTATCTTGATGAAAGATAGTGTGAAGCAAAATCAATTCATGGTACCCAACAAAAGCTTCAACTCCAAAGCTTCACCTATAAAGCTTCAACTTTAAAGCTTCACCTACAAAAGCTTCAACATAAAAGCTTCACCTACAAAGCTTCAACTCCAAAGCTTCACCTACAAAGCTTCAACACAAAAGCTTCACCTACAAAAACTTCACCCACAATAGCTTCACCTACAAAAGCTTCACCCATAAAAGCTTCACCCATAAAAGCTTCACCCACCACAAAAGCTTCACAACAAAAGCTTTACCCACAAAAGCTTCACCCACCACAAAAGCTTCACCCACCACAAAAGCTTCACCTACAAAAGCTTCACCCATAAAAGCTTCACCAACAAAAGCTTCACCCATAAAAGCTTCACCCATAAAAGCTTCACCCACCTCAAAAACTTCACCCACAAAAGCTTCATCTACAAAAGCTTCACCTACAAAGCTTCAACACAAAAGCTTCACTTACAAAAGCTTCACACTATCTTGATCAGTGTGAAGCAAATTCAATTCATGGTACCCAACAAAGCTTCACCTATAAAGCTTAATATATATATATATTTTTTCGGAAATTTGAAAATTCAGAAATTCGAAAATTCGAAAATTAAAAAAAAAAAAAATTGCCTAGGCCTCATCTTCTTTCGGCCTAACAACTTTCATAACAAATATATATGAAGGAGGAGTTTAGGGCTACCACTTAGAAAGGAAAATGGTGAAGTTTTGTTACTTTGGAAACTTGGCTACTAGCAAGACACCTTATTCGTCAACTCCTTCGATCGGAGACTTTGGGGACTCCTACCATATGCTGCTGCACCTTGATACTCGGAAGTCTCATTACCACTCAGTGACTTGGATTTTTCAAGTCTCCAACCTAGAAGTTTTCCTCACTTGGAAAATTAAGGGAGCACTACCTCAACATACATGCTTCATTCACAAAGCTTCAACATACAAGCTTCAACAAAAGAAAATTTCAAAGAACTTAGTGAAGAAGGCTTTGGTGTATTTAACACAATACGTTGAAATAAAGCAAAGCTTATTTATTGATATCTCCGATAAGTTATAAATATGTGCATAATGAAAAGGTTGAAGTTACACTTGATTTTACATAGAATAAAAACTGACGTTAAACTATGAGGTAGTAGATAGTCTATAGAGAATTTCAGTTTTGAAAAATGGAAATGTATACACAATTCTACTGGTAAAAGAGGGGTAATAAATAGGATGAATTTTGTAATTAATACGGTGTCTATCAGTTTGAATAAATCAAATGAAAAATGACAAACAAAATAAATAAAAACGTATACGAGGAAAAAAACATAAATGAGTTGTTATTATTTTTCTGTTGTAACTTAGAATAGTTTGAATTGTGTGTTCCAAAATATAGGATGTCAATTGTGTAGATGCTTTAAACAAAAAAATAAACATTGTGTATATACGGGTTATGAGAAGAATTTACATGCCACTGACATGATAAAGTAATAGTATCTCAAACCAATTATACGATGTCATGTGAGTAAATTTTAACAGACAACAACAGATGATAAATTTAAAACATTGCCATTTTCACACCTCAATTCATGTAAATTTATCTCGTAGAGTCGATCTCGATTGCATGTAAACTTTTATCTTGGTGTCTAACATTGTGTCCGTACTTTTCAAATTTGATTCGAATGTCACTCGTTGTAATTGGAGGAGTTTAAAATACCGTTTTATTCAAAAATGGAAAAAGCCACATGCCAATTGGCATGGAAGCAACTCAGTCAGGCAAGTAATTCCACCCAACCCATAAACCCTATCTCTTTGAGGCCTTGTCCTCTTCTCCTCCCTTGGTTAGCTGGTTCTCAGTACTGCTCTCACCACTTCCCCTACCTCCCTTCTCACTCTCATTCACAAACTCTCTCTCTCTAGACTGTCACTCTCATTCTCTCTCTAAAATTCCAAAATGGGGATGTGAGCTTGCAATGTGTCAATGACCTTATTTGGACAACCATAACTCACCACACTCTCTATATAACACTGAAAATCCATCCCCCAATTGCTGTAATTTCAGAGCAAAACCAACAGTCTTTGAGCAAATTAGATAGAATTTTGAGAGTTACAAATAAAAAAAGATGAGCTGCATGAATCTGAGCTCATGGGTCTAATTCCAGACCTGTTCAATGTTGAATCAAGTAGGCAGATCCAGATCCTCCTAAGCCTTCAACCTCTTCCACCCGCTCAAGACCACCATACCCATTTCCTCCGCCGCCCCACACCGCCGTCGACCCGCTTCCGCTTTCGCCGTCTCTGCCATTCTCACTAAGCAAGAGACACTCACAGAAGAATTTGAAGAAGAATCCCCGAAGCCCACCTTTAATTTCAAATCCTACATGCTCTAGAAGGCCGAGGCAGTCAACCAGGCCTTGGACGCCGCCGTCTCCCTCCGTGAATCGATTACGATACACGAGGCCATGCGGTATTCCCTTCTCGCCGGCGGCAGGCAGGTCCGACCGGTCCTCTGCCTCACTACGTGCAAGCTTGTTGGTGGGTCGGAATCCAAGCCCATGCCAACGGCCTGCTCCGTGGAGATGATCCACGACGACTTGCCATGTATTGACAACGACGACCTCCGTCGCGGAAAACCCACCAACCACAAGGTGTTCGGCGAGGACGTCATTGTCTTAGCCGGCGACACGCTCTTGGCCTTCGCCTTCGAGCACGTCACCGGGTCCACCGTCGACGTCTTGCCGGCCCGAATCATCAGGGTGGTTGGGGAATTGGCCAAGTCAATTAGGTCCGAAGGGCTCGTGGCAGGGCAAGTGGTGGATAAAAACTCAAAGGGGTTGTTCGATTTGGGACTCGAACAACTCGAATATATCCACCTCCAGAAGACGGTGGCGCTGTTGGAGTGCTCGGTGGTTCTGGGGTCGATTCTGGGAGGTGGGTTGGATTCCAAAATCGAAAAGATGAGGACTTTCGCAAGGTACATTGGATTGTTATTTCAGGTTGTCGACGACATCCTTGATGTCACCAAATCGTCCTAGGAATTGGGAAAAACGGCAGGGAAGGATTTGGTCGCGGATAAGGTGACTTATCCGAAGCTGTTGGGGAATGAAAAATCTAGAGAGTTTGCTGAGAAACTGAACAAGGATGCCAAGGAACAGCTCGCTGGTTTCGATCCCGAAAAGGCTGCACCGTCGATCGCTCTGGCGAACTACATTGCTTACAGGCAAAACTAAAGACACCTTTGTTGTACTTTAGAATTTAACTAGCAATTGATACCCGCACATTGATGGGGGGCTAAAAAATTGTATGAAAGATTGTGTATACAAAATATAAAAGATTAAGGGATGTGTATTCAATTGAGAATTTGAGAGATTTTAATGGATTTATAAATTCATGAATTTTTATGGAGTTTAATTGATTTGTAGAGATTTCATATAAAATTTTGATTCAATTCTCTCGAAATCTCATGGGGAGATGTGAGATTTGTGGATGCTTAAAATACACTGCAAAATCTCTCAAATTCCCTCTAATTCCTCAACTTTTCCAAATTTTTAAATTCAAATTCTAATTGAATACACTTGAAATATTATAAACTTATTTAAAATTCTAATTGAATACACCCGGATTTCTAAGGATTTTAATAAACTATCTTAAAATCCTGATTGAACACATATTGAATTTCAGAGAATCACTTAAAATCCTGATTGAATACCCTTGGATTCATTAAAAGAATTAAAATCTCTCAAAATTCCAATTGAATACACCCCCTAATATTGTTTATATTGACAGCATTAAGAAGATTTTCACATATAAAAAAAATTGATTGATACGGATCACATACAAAAGATCATAGATTAGTTTTTATGTGGATGGCAAAAAGATTAGATGTGTGTTTATTTAAGTAGATTAGATGTGTGTTTATTTAAGTAGTTCTTGTGGCTTTTGATTCAATAGTAGTACTTGTATATAGAAGATTGTGAAATACATGCAAAAAGGTATCAATTACATTGATAACAGATGATAAAAGTTGTTTATTTGAATGTCAAAAGTTTCCCTGTATTATTCTTGATTGCCAAGAAAGCAGCCTAGGCAAAAGAAAAAATAAATAAAAGATGCAATGAATTTAGATATGAAGAAATTTATAACATCTAATCTAACAAAATTTATCGTTTGACAAAACAACAACAACAAAACATTTTCCCACTAAGTAAGGTTAGCTATATAAATCCTAGAACACTATTGCGCTCAGTTCTGTTTGACGTCTTCCATTAGATCTAAGTACTCTAAATCTTTTTCTAATAGACAAATGTAAAGGATGTAAAGTAGACATGAAATGATAACTCTATTGGTAGAATGAAAAGGATGTCCACTCTAAACCACATCTTTTTCACTAATAACATCTTACTCATTTTTTTTTAAAGAAATGCAAACAGACATTCTAGTAATATCAAGCAAGACTACAACTTTTATTCAAATGTCAATTCTTTTTCTAAAAGAAAACTGTATGTTACACAAATTTATTGAATTAGAATCAAACTAATGAGATTAAAGCCAAAATGTAAAACTAATGCACAAAATATATTCGAGAGGCCAAAAAAATTTAAAAGTAAATAGGAAAAAAAAGTTTAAAATGTCGAAACATTTTGTTATACTAAAGCAGTAAAGCCCTTGGATAGCTTGAAAATCTTACCCTTATTCATTCTTCACTCTCACTGTATTATGCTACACATTAACACAATAAAATATAATCAATAGCATAATTATTAATTTGCGAAACAATAAGAAATGGGAACTGTTATTTTGCATTCTCATTATTCAGATACCAAAGAAATTAATATAAATCAAAAGATGACAAACCTATTACTTTGCATTCTCTTTATTGCAGCTACTTGATAATTACCATCACCAGAAACTCTTACTTCGTATAAACCATATGTATGTAACCTGTAAGAAAGTAATCAGAAATTAACTAAACTATCACTCAAGAAGAAGAGTAGAAACAAATCCATTAGTTGTAAGTATCGTAACACATAACACAAAACAACCACCAACCCACACCAGGGGTAAACTACCCATCCTGGCATAACTCCAACACCGCAAGAAAGATGTTAATAAAATATTAGTTCCAATACATCATATTTGCTACTATCATTTTTAGGATTCATGTGGTTTTCCACGCATTGTAAAGCATGTGTATACAAAGTGAGGTTTGCTTCCAAGTGTGCCCTACTGTGTTTTTTCCTCTGAAACATGCAATTTTTTTTTAATTTTTTTTATACCTGTATTATTGCCACCATCAACCAAAAAGGAAGGAAAATTGACAAAAAAAAAAGCTATCTTAATACCTTTTAGTAAAACTTCAACCACAAAATAAGGACTACATTTCGAGCCTATGAAAAGAAGAATAACCCAAAATACATTCACGATTATTACCTGAAGCTTTCTAGCTTTCTCTAAAGCTTTCTGCTTTATCAATTCCCTTTCCCTTGCCTGCGTAAATATTAAAAAGTTTAAATCAAGTTCTTCTGAAAATTAAATAATTCACATAATTATGTAAAGGAGCATCTTATTATTTTGAAAGCAGTTGAGGTGGGTTCTATACCAACGAATAACTTGAAGCATATCAAAGTTAATAAGTCTTAAGAGGGGTGAATAAAAACTAAGCAAAGAGAGAAGGTATTGAACGATCAATGATAAGAATTTGGTCACCTTATTTGATCAATGCCAATGATCCTGAAGTGAGTGTCAGGTGCATTAAAATTTGTATAGAACAAATATTGAGAAGCACACATCTGTGAATGATAAGAATAATGTTGGATTTTTTTTTTCTTGTTAGATGGAATGGTGATAATTTGATTTAGTAATTAGAATATCTAACACATTGTAGTGAAAAAGTTTAGAGCGCAGACAAAGCATTTAAAATTTATTGAAGGCCTAATCGGATAGATGATCCTCGTGGTAATAACTAATAAGGTTATCGGAAGATAGCCCTCATGGTAAAAAAATTAGAATTTAAACCCTCATGGTATAGTCCGTTAACAAATTTAGTTCACAAGTGATTTTTCCGTTAGTTGTTCGTTAAATGCGGGGTAAAAATGTCCTTTTAACGTGTTCTTCTTCCTTGTCTCTCTGCGTTTCCTCGTCTAGCTGGGTTTTGATTTTGTTGGGGGAGTAAGCGATGGTAAAGGAGGAAAATCCAGCTGCGTTTTTCTGCAGTGGCTACTTTGCCGCTGGATCATTGCGAATCTGTTCACAAACGTCTCCAAGAACTGCTTCTCCACAGGTATCACCACTGAACCCAAATTGAAGTTCTCATTTATCAAACCTTTCAACAACAAAACTTTAACAACCGAACACCTCGCTCTTCTGGTGAACAACGTTGGCTAGATATAGTTTTCACATTGAGCCATGTGTATGTGGTCTCATTTACCTACGATGACTTTATGTGGTCTCGCTCCCGCAATGACTTTATGTGGCCTTGCTCTTCGGTGATGATCTTTTGCAGTTGCTGATACAAATCTATTATATCTATCATTATTAGGGGTGGGCGCGGTGCGGTTTGGTGCGGTTTCGAGTGAAACCACAACCGAAATCGAAACTTTTTGCGGTGCGGTGCGGTGCGGTTTTGAAGCCAAAACCAAAATGAAACCAAACCGTTTGGTTCGGTTCAGTGCGGTTTCAAACGGTTTCGGTTTGGTTTTTGAGAAAAAAATGTACAATTTAAAATATACACATATTTATGCATAAGATGGTCTTATTTTCCTTGTATATTAATTAATGAATATGCACCAAAATTGCACCAAAAACAGCAACAACACCAAAAACTGCACCAAACCTGCAGCAAAACAACACCAAGAACTGTACCAAACCTGCAGCAAAAAACTGCACTGAAACTGTAGCAAGAAACTGCACAAAACTGCACAAAAAACAGCAGCTAAACAGCACCAAAACTGCACAAAAAACAGCAGCTAAACTGCAGAAAAAATTACACCAAAACTGCACCAAAAAACTGCACAAAACTGCACAAAAACGCATTACATAATTCACATCTACTAAAGAGATACATGCTTAATCACCTGGCATCAGGGTAAGAATGGTACTGAGGATCCCAATCTTTAAAATAAATTTGTCCAACTCTCTGTAAATGAACGTTTTAGTAAGAATGTTAATGGGTGAGAAAGAATGATAGTGAGACGAATGAATGTACGTGCTCACCTCGTTTCCCCCTGCTTGAAGTGCACTAACTTCTTCTGCATTAAATTTGGCCATTGACACTGATTTTACTCGGTGAGTGAACTCCCGACTGGACAATTTGAAAATCTTAATTGGTCAGCACTGAGAAGATGCAAAATCAAAACCATCCCACGCAGAACTTATGATCAAAACCAGACATGACTACTTACTGTACTCCACTACAATTTGTACAGACGAATGTCATGAAGGTCGTGCAAACATATTGTGGTCCCTGCACAAAGAATACATGTTTAAAGGAAAACTTCATATATTCACTCCACAAGGATCTTCTTATATATCTTTCTAAGCACATGAGCGTGCATTTACGGATTTCGAATATTAATTGGCAGATATTAATAATTACAGTGTTTTGCTGCTTCCACTAGTACAATGCTGCAGATGAAGAACCATCAATGATGCCTGATTTTCACTTATTTGGGAACAATATAACAAGAAGACGCCATACCAAGCTATTGCAGTTGATGCATCTTTTATTCTCGGGAATTTTCAAAATACTGCGAATTGTTCTTTCGATTTTCTCATCTTCCTTCGACCCTTTTCCCATTTCTCAGAAAATTATGAAACCTGAACAGAAAAAAGAGAATGGAGAAATAATTATTACAACAACCAACACAGCCACTGAGCTTAACTTTCTCTTCCTCAATTTTCTCACCAAACCGATAGAAACCCACAAGGAGAAAAAACAACCTGATTATATAACCAGTGTAGATTAAATTGATTTCCGCTTGAAGAAAATATGGCTCCTCCCTTCATCCAGAAAATACAGCGTCATCTTCCAAAAATAATTCGAATATCATCCATAAAAAATAATTTAAACAGATGCAAATGTTATTGCATGAACATCAATTACCCTCCTTTACTTCTCCTACATTTTCTCAGCTACCAAACAGATGGAAAAGCAGGTTTTGCCTCCAATTATTATCAAAATCTGATAAACTGAAGTAGAAGAGTAAAAACAAATGCAAATGTTATAACACGAACAGCAATTACCCTCCTCTACTTCTCCTACATTTCTCAGCAACCAAACAAATGAAAAATCAGTTTTTCATTCCGACTGTTATCAAAATCCGATAAATTGACGAAAAAATGCAGAAATTTTCCTTTCTTTTCCTAAATTTTCTGACCAACTAAACGGAAAATAAGAGGAGAAAATCAAAACCAACCTGATTATATAACCAGTGTCGCAGGCAGGCAGGCAGAAGCAGATGCAAGCAGGCAGTCAGGTGACCAGGTCGCAAAGGCAGATGCGGAGATGCAAGGAGGCGGCGCAGAAGCAGTCACTGAAAGTGCAAACCCACTCGGTGCAAACCCAGGGGCCAGAACCGCAAAACCAAATGTATAAGTATAACCTAGTTGAATGAACTAAATAAAAAAAAAAAGTGCGGTTTCGGTTTCGGTTTCGATTTCGGTGCGGTTTTGAAAACCCAAAACCGAAACCAAACCGTTTTGTGTGCCGCGGTTCGGTTTTGAAACCGAAACCGTTTCAAAACCGCAAAACCAAACCGTTTGGTGCGGTTTGATTCGATTCGTGTTTCGGTTTCGGTTTTCGGTTCCAAGTGCCCACCCCTAATCATTATGTGATAGTTTTGTATGGTGGCGTGTGAAGTTTTCGCACATGTGGCAATCGTTTAGAGGTTTTATTATTGTTGTCTTGCTTGAGCAAATTCACCTCCAGATCATTGTTTGGTGTGAAGTTTTCGCACATGTGGCAGTCGTTTAGAGGTTTTATAACCAATCAGTTATATGAGTAGCAAACATTAAGTTGTCCAATACTACAACATACATACAATATAGAAAAAAGTTGTCTTTATATTGGATGACTTAACGTTTTCTGTTGTTTATTTTTGATAATTTCCATTCCAAAATGTTTATACTTTTGTAAGTCATTACATTCTTTATAAATCCACCAAATTCACATTGTATTTCAATAAAGGCCTAATCGAATAAATGGTCCTCGTGGTGATAAGGTTATCGGAAGATAGCCCTCGTGGTAAAAAAAATAGGATTTAAACCCTCGTGGTGTAGTCCGTTAACAAATTTAGTCCACAAGTGATTTTTCAGTTCGTTGTCCGTTAAATGTTGGGTAAAAATGTACTTTTGACGTGTTCTTCCTTGTCTCTGGGTTGTGATTTTGTTGGGGGAGTAGGCGATGGTAAAGGAGGAAGATCCAGCGCTTTTCTGCAATGGCTACTTTGCCGCTGGATCATTGCGAATTTGGGTTTTTTAGGATTTTTTTTGTCAATAGGAATTCCATTAACAAACAGTAGGGAGGCAATGTGGAAAATACAACCTTCGCAAATGCACTAGATACATTGTGTGGTAACAATAAGTTGGTGTGGAATAGAAGTCGCGAAGCTTATAAGAAATGGGGTTGGTCTGAGGACGATGTTCTCTCTGCTTTTAAGCGGTGCCCAACTTGTATAATTATGTCGGGGCAGAAGCTAATGCAAACGATGGATTTTTTAGTGAATAAGATGGGATGGTCGTCAGGAATGATTGCCAAGTACCCTGTGGTCATGAACTTGAGTTAACTAAACTAATTTGAAACTAAACAAAAAAGAAAAAAAAATCCAAGAAGGGAACCACAAGCCGACATATTTCGATGAAGAGGTAGGATGATTTGGAGACAAGGCAACCTGCAATGACAAGCACCAATAAGACCAGCACCATCAACAAGTCCCACAACAGATGAAGAGACACCAGAGTGTCCAGATCTGGAAACCACAATGCCAAACCAACACAAACCCCGAATCGGACCTAAATCAAAGAGAAAGCATTGATAAGGGCACAAAACGGATCTGGGATGGTGGCCCAAAAGCAGTGCACAAAATGTTAAGGGAAGGAAGAAAGAGCAGTGCCCACATGGTTGAAGAAAAGGAAAAAAAAACGTGGATGGGGGAAGGAAAAATGTGAAGAAACGCAAAGAGAAAGAAAAGGGCGGTGGAACAGAAGGGAGGAGAAGGAAAAACTAAGGGAAGAAAGGATGGAAAGGGAAGCTAGGCGGAGGAGATAGGGATGGGCTACCACCATGGCAAGGGGCCGACGACTAGGGTGATTTGCAGACGAGAGTTTCTGGATGGAGAAGGGCTGACAAGGGTTCGACCACCAGTTAATAATTTAATTGCAACCTCCCATTGGATGATTACTATTTTTTTTTCCATAAAAGGGGACAACTGATAGTAAGCTACGATTATCCATTTTTTCTCGGCTTGGATGGGTGATGTATAAATACATTTTTAGTCACAACTGCTCATTAATACACACAACCGTTCCAAAATGTTTCCAATTTATTTGAAATCATGTTCAGCAAAACCATTCGAATTTGGAACTAATTCTAAAGGAATCAATTCACAGGTAATGTTAATGATGCTGACTTTGTTAATGTTAAGAGTTTCTTACGTTTCTTGACACGAGATGAATTTTCTAAAAATTATTCAAAAACCACTTCAAAATCGTGATGACAGAAATAACATGACGTTGGTTTTGTTCATATAATCTTAAATCCAACTTTAGTCTCGACGCCAAATTAAGAAACATGTCAGTTGGTTGGCCTTGCGCACCCAAACTCCTCCATTTGCATTACGACTTCACGCACCCTCCTTTCGATCCTACATTTTGTGTCTTGGTCCTTACCGTCCCGTTTGCACCAAAGACTTTCTTTATTTACATCCAAAATTTTCATATGGTAGGTACATACATAAAATAAGTTCACCATTATAGTAGCTTGTGATTCAAAATATTGTACATAAATTAAAAAAAATGTTATGGTAGGAAATTCGTTCCACAAAAATTCTTTTTGCATCGTTAGGAATGGAGTCGATGAATTAAACTCAGATTGGAAAGAAAGTGGTTGTTATGTGAAATGGCGTTATTAGAATGTTAGCAGGTAATTTGACCACCTCAAATGTTTCAAGTTTCAACCAAAGGCTAAATACCATTGCATCATATGTGACCACATGTGAGGGAGAGCGACTTGGTTGATAGACATCAAATAATAATGTTCTTTTGTCTATTTTTAGTGTACAAAACAAAAACATAATTCACACATTAAAAAGAGAGTAAAGAGTCTCAGTCAAATTAAACTTTTTATCGGTTCTCCGTCACCTCATTCAGCATTTAAATCCTAGTTAAAATTAGTAATATGTCGTTTACCCAAAAAAAAAAAAAAAAATTATGTCACTCCTTCGTGAATGACGAAGCCACTTTCCCAATTTCATCTCACTTTCCTTTTCCCATTTCATCTACTTCTCCTGCATTATTCTGCACCATTGACTTGTGGGGTTTGCAAAGCCTCTATCTGTGGCTTGGCTCCTTCTGTTGGATTTTGCTTGGGTTTTGGAAATCTTCAACTTTCTGGAGGGTGTGGAGGATTGAAGTGAGAGATCAAATCTGACAAGTTCCTATTTTTCTTTGCGTTTTAAGCTGATTTTCTGGTAAGCAAAATCCATCAAGTTTCATACTTTGTTCAGAAATTTCATCTGGGTTTTTACATTTACTTTACCAAGTGGAAATTTTAGCTCTGGGGTTGCTTAGTAACTAGCCAAAGCTCAAATTTTTGAGTCAATTTTGCAGTTCTTCAACCTACGCATCGATTGGATTCGATTCCATTTTAGAGCACTTTGTTAGCTTGGAGAGCACTTGGTTTGCTGCATTTTCAAAGCGTTTGCTAGATTTTAGATCTTTGAGTTAAGAGGAAAATTAATCACCTTTTTTACTAGTCAAACATAGTTAGGTTTTGGGAATTTCACCCATATGATGGGAGGAAAATTCAGTAAAAACAAGGGTGTTGATGCCTCAGGAACACCCTCACCACCACCCCCACAACCACATGAAACCCTTGAAAGCAATACCAATTCCCAGGACACTGCCGATTTGAGCTCCTACGAGGCAGCCTGTAAGCTCGATCCAGCCTTGCAATCGTTTGATGTCAATCTCCAGCAGCGGACAAGCCGTGTCATTCACTCATTTTCAGATGGGCTGGAAGTTCGGTCCCTATCCCTTGACTCGCTCAAGGAGGTTACGGATTGTTTGCTCGACATGAACCAGGAAGTGGTCAAGTTGATTCTAGAATGCAAGAAGGATATATGGAAGAGTAAAGAAATGTTCTCTCTTGTAGAGGAATACTTTGAGAACAGTCTTCAAACATTGGACTTTTGTACTTCCCTCGAGCAGTGTCTTAAGCGTGCGCTCAATAACCAGCTGATAATTCAAGCTGCAGTTAGGCAGTTTGAGGAAGAAGTAGGGGCTGGGGCAGATGGGAATGGGTGTGCGAGAACCTTAAAAGAATTGAGGGCATTTAAGGCGGCTGGGGATCCTTTCACGGATGAGTTCTTTAGACTGTTTCAGACAGTTTATAAGAATCAGGCATCAATGTTTGAGAAACTGCAACTTCGTAAGAGAAAACTTGATAAGAAGTTGAAATCAGTGAAAGCTTGGAGGAGGGTGTCAAATGTTATTTTTGTTGCCACATTCGTCTCTGTATTGGTTTTCTCTGTAGTGGCAGCTGCCATTGCTGCACCACCACTTGTAACAGCCTTGGCAGGAGCGTTGGCTGTTCCAATAGGTTCAGTTGGAAAATGGTGTAATATGCTTTGGAATAACTACGAGAGGGGACTGAAAGGGCAGAGGGAGATAATCAGCTCAATGCAGATTGGAACGTTCGTTACATTGAAGGACCTGGACAGCATCCGAGTGCTTGTTGACAAATTTGAAATTGGGATTGAATCGCTGCTGCAAAATGCTGATTTTGCTATTAGAGAAGAGGGCGTAGCTGTGAAGCTAGTGATAGATGAGATCAAGAAAAAACTTGATGTGTTCGTGGAAACCATTGATAATCTAAGCCAACATGCTGATAAGTGTAGCCGGAATATAAGGAAGGCAAGGACAGTGATTTTACAGAGAATAATTAGGCATCCCAACCAATGAAGTTCCCTTTCGGTATGTGTTTCTGATCACTGTTTTCTTCCTGGTGGTCTATTAGTGAAACAGATGCACCTTGGGTCAAATGAATTCTATATAGCATTTCTTAAAGGCAAAAGGTAGAGTTCACAGTTTTATTTTTGCTTGTATCTTTTGGATAGAAGGAGTCACATTGTTAAGCAGGGTTATACTTTATGTTTAAAATTTCAAAGAAAGCTCAAATCAAAAGGATTACTTACTACCTCATCTGTTTTGTTATTGCAATATGCACTAGAACTTGATAGACTTTACGTAGCTGCTAAAAGCTGAACACTTGGATGTGATGGTTACTAGGGGATCACTTTTAAGACGTTCATATAGTTTGTGCATGCAAACACTGCGCCACCCTCTCACAAGAGTGGTTTTCTTCGCTGTTGTGCAGTTGATCCCACCACAGTGAAAGGAAGATGCCATGTGCCTTGCACATGAAAGAAATTCTTTCATGGCTGGAATCTCTGCAAGCATTATAACTATCTGGAATTTGGAGCTCTCTTTCGTCACTCTATCCATATTCAAATCAGTACCTGCTTAATTTGATACTCAAAATGAGATGAGCTTAAGAATAGATATTTTTCTTGATTCTCTATCACATGGGTAGAGATAAAGATCGTCCATCTTCAGTCTGATATATATTGGACGGCCTAATGGGTCCAACGGCCGAATAGTAGATGCATAATGAAGAGGTTGATGTTGCACTTGATTTTATTAGTCAATAAGCTGAGAAATCGTGCACTGTTGAAACGAAGATAATTGTTTCATGATTTTGCTTTATTTGATTACATCAGTTCATCTGTGAAAATTTGGGGACAGATTATTTTATGGTTCTCAACAGTTACATGGTTACTGGATTTAAGAACTTATAAGTGAACGGATTTCTTCGGTTGCCATCTTTGAAACGTGTTGAGATGATATGTGTTTGTGAGGACCAATCCTTATTACACCAACCGCCTTCGACATTTCTGTTCATTGCACTAGATTCTCTTTGAAATAGTTAGTGATACTGTGATCAAGATTCGAGTTAACCAGCCGAAGGTAAAAGATGAGCATCGGACGAGTCAGAACGTTGGATGTCTTAGGGCTGGTTTGGTATTGCTGTACTTTGAAAAAAAAGCTGCTGTGAGAATAAGCGGCTGTGCTGTGAGAATAAGCGGCTGTGAAATAAATCAGCAGAGTGTTTGATAAACTTTTTTGTAAAAGTGCTTATGGAAAAAAAAAAAGCAGTCTAATAGTAGATCTTTTCATTAAAGAAGAACTGTAGCTCTGTGTGCTTTGAAAAAAAGCTAGTTTTCCAAAGCTGCAAATAGCAGCTTCAGCTTTTTCCTTTGATTTCAGCTTATTCTCACAGCAGCTTCCAAAATAAGCCATTTTTTTCAGCTTACCAAACACCTAAAATCCTCACAGCTTTTTTTCATGGGTGCTTTTTTTTTAAGCATCTCACTCCCAAACTAGGTCTTAGGGCTGGTTTGGTATTGCTGTGCTTTGAAAAAAAGCTGCTGTGAGAATAAGCGGCTGTGCTGTAAGAATAAGCGGCTGTGAAATAAAGCAGCAGAGTGTTTGGTAAACTTTTTTGTAAAAGTGCTTTTGGAAAAAAAGCAGTCTGATAGTGGGTCTTTTCATTAAAGGAGCACTGTAGCTCTGTGTGCTTTGAAAAAAAACCAGTTTTCCAAAGCTGCAAATAGCAGCTTCAGCTTTTTCCTTTGATTTCAGCTTATTCTTACAGCAGCTTCCAAAATAAGCCCTTTTTTTTCAGTTTACCAAACACCTAAAACCCTTACAGCTTTTTTTCATGGGTGCTTTTTTTTTAAGCACCTCACTCCCAAACCAGGTCTTAGTCTACTTGATTCATCAAAGTGTGTGTAGATGATTGCAGGTATTCGAAGTTTCTTCGAAGGCTTTGCTCTCAATGGAGTGGGTCATGAGATATAACTAGTTACTTAAAAATTGTAGTTAGCATCGTATGGATGGTCTATATAGTTTGATGAATATGTTAATCGTGAAAACAATACTTTTAGTTTGTATGATATTCTGATTAGATCAATAGTGGTAGAATGGTACTGGTATTGTTAACACGTTATGAATATAGAGGCAACTTGAAACTCAAAAATTTATTGATAACCATGATCGTTTTCTATGTTGATGTATGAACAAACAACGGTGTGCAGAAGGGAAAAAGATGTACAAGGAAACCATTTGCAATACGTGAAATTAAACTTCTATTTGTTTGTTGACGATTGTATTATTCTAAGCTGGCTGCTCTAATAGAATAAGGATTTGAACTCGAGCCCAAAGAATGGGCGCAATTTGCCATGGCATAACTCACATTTGCAATATTATACGTTAATCAAACAAGTTTAAATCCTAAATCAAACTGACAAAATTGAGTTTCGTCTAAGTTGGTTAGAGGGTTAGAGCAGTGCACTTTTTCTTCGTCTGACTTCCAACTCTTCAAGTAGATAAAAGAAAATCCTAGATAAAAGGAAATGGAAAAAACACCGGAATTCAAATTGGGCCCAAATATAAAATCAGTGTCAAAACGGTACTATCTCTTCTGCTACCAGCGACACAAAAAAGCGCGAAGACTGAACGCAGTGATAGTTAATGAATCGCTCCTCCCATGCGCAGTTTCTACAACCTCCATGGATTTCTCAAGCGCCTTGCAGCTTGCACCGCCGTCCACGATCACCAATGTCCAAAATTTTCCACCAAATCCATCCATTTCCTCAAACCCCACAAACCCAACAATCGAATTCCCAGAAAGAACACAAAAAACCATCCCAAATCCACTTCAAAGCAACAACTTTTGGACCCGAAGACTTACATGCGAGAAACAATCACAAACATATACAAAATCCTCAAATATTCGACATGGGATTCCGCTAAAGAACAACTGCAGAACCTTTCCATAAGATGGGACTCTTACACTGTGAGCCAGGTGCTCAAAACCCACCCTCCGATGGAAAAATCGTGGCTTTTTTTCAACTGGGTTGCTGGGTTTAAAGGGTTTAAGCACGACCAGTTCACCTACACGACAATGCTGGACATTTTCGGAGAAGCCAGGAGGGTTTCGTCAATGACCCATGTTTTCAAGCAAATGCAGGAAAAGGGAATCAAGATTGATGCCGTTACTTACACTTCTCTGATGCATTGGCTCTCGAATGCCGGAGATGTCGATGGGGCTGTGCAGACTTGGGAGGAGATGAGAGCTCAGGGATGTGCTCCCACTGTTGTTTCTTACACTGCTTATATGAAGATTTTGTTTGGTGATAACAGAGTGAAGGAGGCTACTGACGTATACAGGGAAATGATTCAGTGTGGATGTTCTCCAACTTGTCATACCTACACTGTTTTGATGGACTACCTGATTGGGTCTGGTGAGTAGCTTTTTCTGTCGCACAGGTAGTGCGCTCTATGTGTTTGTTATAACGTCTGAATGGGTGATTGTTCGACGTTTTGCTGTCGGGCATGTTTTATTTGCTAGGAAAGGCGGATGTACACTGAAAGTTACCATTTTGTGTATATGGTTATTCTATTTGTTTACGCACGGTGTGTTGTTTGCTAAAGGAAGATGAGATTTTCCGTTATTGGTTTTGTTCTTCGATAATTTATGCTATGATATGAAGTTGCTGCTACCCTGTGATTGCTTGCCATTCCCCCTCTTAAAGATGATGTGTAAATACATTTCTTTGCTTAGGTGTATTAGGAATAAGGGTACTGCTAAGTAGACTAAAATTGTAGACTAAATGATGTGTCACCAAGAAGAAATAAGTACGCTAATCAACACTTAAGTAATAATTCAATCATCAACTTTCATGTCATTTAGTTTACTAAATTTAGTCTCCTTAGCATTACCCTAAGAAAAAATATTATGTTTATGTGACTTTCATATTAACAGTTTCAGAAATGGACTCATCATGCTATGATTTCAATGCTTATATGCACTTTTGGTGGGATGCATGTGGACTCATCTTTGTGATGTTCCTCTCCCGCCTCCCAAAATAGAGATAAAGTACTGAATCTGTGATGGGTTTCAGGCAAATGCAAAGAGGCACTTGACATTTTCGGCAAAATGCAAGACGCTGGAATACAACCTGATAAAGCGGCTTGCAATATTTTAGTTCAGAAATTGTGCAAAGCGGGAGACACATGGACACTGAACCATATCCTTTTGTTTATGAAAGAGAATCGCCTTGCCCTTCGTTACCCTGTATTTCTAGAGGCAGTTGGAACTTTCAAAATTGTTGGCGAGAGTGATTCCCTCCTCAGGCAAGTTCATCCTTACTTTTTCGTTGACTCTGGCAATCAGGAGGCAAGTGAGTTTAGAACACCTGCTGCTGATGCTCTTGTGACAATTGATGAAGGGCTTGTACTGATTCTTTTGAAAAAGGAAAATCTTGTTGCCATAGACCGCTTACTTGCTGGAAATGGAGAAAAGAAAATACGATTGGATTCTGCTATCACCTCAACCATCATTGAGGTAAATTGTGGACATTGCAGACTTGATGGTGCTTTATTGGCTTTCGAATATAGTGTGAAAATGGGTATAATCCTTGAGAGGAATGCATATCTTGCTTTGGTAGGAGCTTTGATCAGATCAAAGTCATTTCCAAAAGTCGTGGAGATTGTTGTGGAGATGATTAGGGCTGGATATTCTCTCGGAATATACTTTAGTGCACTTCTGATACATAGGCTCGGGCGTGCTAGAAGGACACCTTGTGCTGCAAAAATCTTTAATTTACTACCTGATGATCACAGGTGCACTGCAACTTACACTGCCTTGATTGGGGCTTACTTCTCTGCTGGGAGTGCTGATAAAGGACTTCAAATTTTTGAAGCAATGCAAGGAGAGGGATTCCGTCCTTTCTTGGGCACATACAATGTGTTGTTAGCAGGTCTCCAAAAATGTGGTAGAGTTCGTGAAGCTGAAATGTATAGGAAGGAAAAGAAGAGTCTGCAGGCTGATGGCGAGTTTCAGGATGCTGTCCCCGTTGAGCAAAAGATTTGTGACTTTCTGTTTGCTGGGGATGTTGTCTCTTGATCCTATTTGGCACGCTGGGACTCCCATACCGATCAAGCGATGCAAAAAATTGCCTTGCTGCTTAAGAGAATATGTCGTAGATAAGGAAGCAGTTCTCCTGTAAACATGATGGTTGTGTATATGATAGCGACAAGAGTGGTCAATGGAAAGAAAGCTATACGATCGAACCAATCAAATTTTTTCGAGGGCAAGACTCGGTGTTCAGTTGCTACATCGAGGCAGAAGTTCTGCTGGTTAGCTCAGATTGTCAAGCAACAGGGGTTTATCGTCTTTTGGACGTGATGTAGTTCACGCACTTTTGAGTTGTCTTGATGGGCACTTAGACTTGTATGTAGGTTAAGGTTTAAGGCCTTGTAAACATACTTTTATCTGTTATTTTGCTTTATCCATGTACATTAACGAGAGGGATTATTTGGATTTCGTGTATTTTCTTATTTCTCTCACACATATTTTTGTTTTGCAAGTGAGATTAGTTAAATCTCAACCGTACTAATAGAAAAATAACTAAATCTCAACCGTTCACTTTTAATAAAAAAAAATGTGCAGGGCAAAGTTCAATAACGTTTGAGTACCATCATTAAGAAATTTATAGAACTAAATATAAAAAATTAGGTATGTAATATTGTTTGTTTAAAAAAAACAAAACAAAACAAAACAAAACAAAAACAAAAACAAAAAAACAAAAATGATTAGACAATTCAATACTTGGGGAAAAAGAAAATTAGACAATTCAATACGTTCAACTTTAACATATTCATTTTGTAAAATGTCATGTTTCAAAGGTCATTATTGTCATTCACTCCTCTCCTCTCCTCTTCGTGTACCGAACATCATCGGTGGTGCATCCAACCAATATTGCAGCAACATTGGTTTTGCCGACATTGCTTAAACTTCGGGAATAAAACTGTGAGAATAAACATATTTTTATTCGGAAAAGCGGATGATTGCCATGGTGAATAAGACAACTATGTGTGTTCCAAATTTAAACCCTCTCATCTTCTCCTAAATGTAGATTTCCAGGAATATATGTTGTCCGATATAAGAAAATCCAATTGGTTTCTCAATCAATAAGACACAATTATTTGTACTAATATTGTTAGGAGGCTGAGGTTCCTTCCATATGGTATTGTTCCTGTCACTTTTATTTTATGTACAAGTTACATGGTTTAAGTGCAAATAAGAGAAGGAATAAAGCATCATGTACTCAATCAAAATTTGGATATTATTCTATACAAATAATGGGGTTATATTTTTTCTTGCCTCTCATGTTCATTAAGCAATAATGTCAACCATACCGGTCTATATATTCCCATGATTTATTTCATTATTTTTGGTGAGTTAATACTTGATTTTGCTATCAGATCAAAGCATATTCAATGAGATTTGGATTTGACAAGGAATTAGATTTTGTTGTAACAATTGAGTTTTTGGTATTATGGAAGTTTCGTTATTGCCCTTCGGAGTTGAAGACACGAATACATGGATAGCATGTAGCATTACCAAAATGAGCTTAATCACGTCTCGTTTGGTGGTTGCGATTGAACAAGATTGAGATTGAGTTCGCTCATCTTTAGAGGGGAACTTTGTACCCAATATGTTGAACAATGTCCAATTTGATCAATCTAGTTCCACCGTCGTTAAACTCATCACTAGTAGGAAAAGATAGTTAATCCTTTTGAATTGGTCATATTCTGTTTAGTCTTAGACACCAAACAAGATTAAAGAGTAAGGGCACATCTGAGATTGCTTTTATAGTAAGTACTTCTACTCATAAATTATTATATTATAAATGCTTGTATAAGAGAAATGCTAAATTTTTATTAATAATGCATGTGATTTTTCATGTTCGAATTTCATGTCAAATGGATTATCAAAAAGCTTCTGATTGTAAGAAAGTGCTTTTAACCTTTCCAACCAAACGTAGACTAAACTTGTTACAAAACCATAACATTGGGTGCTACCAATATTTTGACTCCAATTCCATCAAGGGAAGAACTAATAAAGCCTACAAATGCAAGTAGATTTAGCACGGGGCAAAAAATTTGGCCAATGAGGGATGCTAGTGTACCAAGTGGAGAAAGGATAACAAACTAAACCATAGAGAATCAAATACTCTAAAATTATTGAATAAAAAAAGCTGCAAATGTACAACTATATTTATATGAGTGTGTATCTTCTGGAACTCATATACGTTATTTGGTCGA
Source organism: Malus domestica (assembly GCF_042453785.1). Lineage (NCBI taxonomy): Eukaryota > Viridiplantae > Streptophyta > Magnoliopsida > Rosales > Rosaceae > Malus > Malus domestica. The sequence continues at coordinate 23,011,172 of NC_091675.1, forward strand.
AATCAAAGGTTCCAAAATATAAAAAGCAAATTGAATAGTGTGGTTCATGACTCTTAGACAGCTGTTAGGCTTGTGGACAAACATGATTACGTAGTTTGATTAAGCTAATCATTATTTTAGTAGCAACAATAAAGGGTTTTGATACGTGACGATTTATTTGGTCGCACACGTAAATGAATGTTTTGAGTTAATTAAACACCATTTTGCAACTCGTGGTTAATAATATGCAATGCAATGACTAGAAAATTGCATAATACATGGAGTATTAGGCACATGTATTTGTAGTATAATTCAGATAATCATAATCAAACAACGAGGTGTTCGAGTAATGAATTTGACATATCGCTCACCAATGTTGACATAAATTATAAGTATTTCAATACGAGTGATTTTCTAGTATTATAAGTGTTTGGATAAGCACATATTAATTATTACATGAACTACTTAATAAATTTACGAAAAACTAATTACGATGGAGATTAGGACATGTGTGGGAAACATAAAAAAAATTGACCAAAACCTAGTTTACAACAAATGATCCGAAGGACAGGGGTAAAAACATAGAATTTGACATATCTTGTATGGAGAAAATGTCCACCCCCAATTGCACCTATCAATTTACCTCAAACTTTAAACATTTTTTTTTTTAGAATGATTCAACAATTACCTGGTAATGTCCCCGAGAACCACAAGAGTCGATTTCGGATGAAATAATCTTATCAGCTAACTATTGGCATACGGATATTTCTCATGTTTGGATCTCACTACTTTACTGCTTGGTACTATATCCAAACAACGCTAGAGTTTACTTCCGATGTAATAGACTTATTGACTCACTCGTAAGTGCCAATAAGTTGAGGTCGGTGATTAGTTGAGATCACAATCTCCCCACGTATATGGCAAACTGCACACAAGTTGATTTCGGATGAAATAGACTTATCAACTAATATACAAGCCTTTGTTTATGTTACTAAGATTTCATAGCTACTTCTTCTAAAAAACATAAATATGTAATGAATTCAACTTGCGATCTCAACTAATCATCGACGATCTAAATTGTTTGTGCACTTTTAAACTAAACAAAGTAACAAACCAACCAAAATTGATTAGTAGATAATAACAGGGAAAAAGATAAAAACTTCACATTAATCACAACTAATTACACCATCCTTTTTGGTCAAAAGGAAAATCCCAACTTATATTTTCGACCATAAAACTACCATTTTGCCAGCTCTCTCCTCTCCCTTTTTTTTTTATTTTTATTTTTTTGCGCCCTTTTGATATGAACAAAACCTCGGTCGTAAGCCTATGTGGCGCCACGTTTTGCGTGAACGTTTCTATATTCCTAGCTGTGCCATCCAACTTTTGGGGGCACCCAAAAAAATAGTAACTATTATCCAGTGCAGCCAACCATAGTATTGATCCATGGGCTCCGAAGATAACGACGCCTCTCTAGCTTCCACGTGTTCATTACGCCACTCCACCTCGCGAGTCCACACAAACACCAGTCAACATCCATCAGCTAACTAAAGTCATCCAATCCGACCGTCGGCAGTCGATAAGGTCGCGTCGCTGGAAGCGAACCATCCACGTGTACGGTGACTGATCCACCAACCCCTGATCTGATCACCCGTGAATGCGGCTGCATTTCGCCGCATACGAGAAACTTGAACGAGCGAGATAAACTCGGGAGTACGCATAAAAAGAATATGCCCAGAACGTAAGGCATAAGTTCATCGGGACCGTGCAAATCGGAATTTCTCCCGATTTGTAATCTCGTGACTCGTGAAAAACTCGTGAGGGATTCAAAAGATCGTGGTCGTCCCGTTAATTGGGACACCTATATAAAGAACCAGAGGCCTCCATTGTTGATGCGCTCAATAACCATTACAAAGCTTCAACAGTTCTCTCTCTATAATTCTCGCTATTTTCTCTCTCTAGTTTATTACAATGGCGTTCAAGAAAACCCTAGCCGAGCGCCTGTTCAACATCTCCAAGGCGTCGACCCAAACCCTCAGAAACTGCCGGATTTCGTCGTCGGCGGTCCACACCCGACCCGCTCCCAAGCCCCGCGAGACCAGAATCGCCCCCGACCCTGGAGACAATGCCATTTTCCGGAGGTTCCTCCACAAGAGATCGTCGGCGGGGAATTTCCAGAAGCAGGAGATCTGGTCTTTGCCGATGGGGGCAAACCTGATGGAGAAGCTCAAAGTCGTGGCCATTGGCGGGGACCGGATCCGATTGGACGGTTTGGCCCCGCCGGAACCCGAGTGGAAGAGCTCGCCGATGGAGAAATCGGGATTGACGACGGAGGAAACGAAGAAACTGCTGAGGGTGGCCCAGCTGGAAGCCGTGAAATCGAAGCTTCGAGAAGTCCAGAAAAGCTGGGTATCGTATCCGGAGTTTGTTGGGATCTGCCGGGAAGGTTGCGCGGATCCGGATATGGGTATCGGGTTTGCGAAATCGTTGGACGAAAACGGTTCCGTGATCGTATTGGGAAATTCCGTTTGCTTGAGGCCTGAACAGGTAAAATTAATATCTTAATTCATTAATCCAAATTAAACATCGTTAATGATTTTATTCGAATTGAAATGAATTATTGTTGTTGTTATGTTTAAAATTTTGTGGTGTTTTCAGATAATTGTTGTGATGGGTCTTGGTCGGTTGGCCGAGAGGGTAGAATTAAATTTACGATAAGTGAAATTATTTTACTGTGATATGGGAAATGCCGAAAACTGATATGGTTTTTTATGATTATTTTGTTTTCTTCAACAGGCAGAGACCTAAAACGTGAAAAGGGTGTCAGTCTTTCACCGTGGCAGATTTTGTTTTTCACCTTTGGGGGCTGTTAGAATCCCATTTCATACCTACACTGTTTCGGGAGACTGCACTGAATTAAAACAAATTTAAATTAACAAAAAAAAGAACAAGGAAAATTACATTTTTGTTGGGTGGGTTGTTCTTGATGGACCTAGAAATTTAGGAAATTTCATTGGGTGTCATTACTTTGGGAGATTAGCGAAAATTCTATTATACTCTGCGGTATCTTATAGGTCGGGTTATACATGAAAATTAGGAGGAAATTATATAAAAAAAAGGGGAAATAGTTTCCTCAAATGAGAAATTTTTTGGGTGTTTAGTGTCTTGGTTGGCATAAAGTTTGATGGGTTGGGTTACAGTTTTTCCTCTTTTCTGGGGGTGGTGGTAAAGTGTCTGCTGAGCTCAACAAGTATTATTGGAATGTTTGAAAAGGGAAAGTGATTTTTAAACAAGTGCTTTTGTGAAGTAATGATAGCTTGCAGATTTACTTCTTGGATTTGCTTTTTGTTTATGGATTTGTATTTGGTATGCATACCTAACTAGGTATGGGGTTATCCATTTTGTTCCCATATCTTTCTCTATCTTTTTGCTTGCATATCTCCTCAACTTAATGGATCAGGCTACAATACACCGGAGTATGTATGGCAATATTCCATCATTTAGAGCCGTTAGGTCTAATTCCGGTGTATTGGAGAAAAATTCTAACATAACATATTTTGAAATATTGTTTTAAAAAAATTTCTTTCAACCAGAAAAAAAGATTTATTTATTTATTTATTTTTTTTTTTTTGAAGAAAGTAGTATAAAACATAGAAGTTTTTGTGTTATTTTGATTATATTTTGAGCAGTTTTTTGTCAAAGTATTTTTTTTCGTGTAGACGTTTAGGATTAGTTAGTAATAGGCTGAGCATGCTTTACCCAATTGTTTCAAACTGTTTGGTTACTGCAGATAGCCAAAGCAATCCAGGAACTAATTCCTATTCCAGGAACAAGAACCAACTCCAATGATCCCAGGATTAGGGAATTGGAAGACATGGAGAGGCACAAGTTTGAGATAGACCGAAAGGCGGAGTCCCTTGTTCGAAAGGAGCTTTTGTGCGGTCTTGGCTATTTGGTTGTCTCCACAGCCGGATTCATGAGGCTCACATTCTGGGAACTCTCATGGGACGTCATGGAACCCATTTGCTTCTTCGTTACTTCAATGTACTTCATAGCTGGATACGCCTTCTTTCTCAGGACCCGGAAAGAGCCCTCTTTCGAAGGGTTTCGCCAGATTCGATTTGAGGCTAAGCAGAAGCGCCTCATGAAGCTTGAGAACTTCGATGTCGGAAGGTATGACGAGCTTCGTAAAGCATGTTGTCCCTACTCATCGGCTTCATCAGAAATGACCCTGTCAACTGCTTTTGATGGGGCAAAGAGGATGCAATTTGGTTCACTACATAGTTAAATGAAAAATACATAAGCAACAGAACAAGAAAATAACAATATGAATCATTGGAAAACCCCAATTTTGTTTTAACACCCACAGAATTTAACTTTAGCAATTTAGTGACCGGCTTTATGTAAACAATGATGTGGAGAGTGTTTAGGTCTGTAGTTCTTGATCAGTTCACCCGAAATCATGATTTACAAGTTACAACTATGAATTGAAGTTGTAATTCTTTTATTTAATTTGCTTTTTTTTTATTCTTGGGTAGATTTAAAATGGGAAAGTAAAAGAAAAGTATCTAAACTTTGAAACTTAATCACCAAAAGCACTTCCACACATAGATAAATAGCTTGTTTGGATGTGCTTTTAAAATTACTGAAAGTGCTTTTGATGAAAATGTTTTTTGAACCAATTCTTATTAAAAATGCAAGTTAATTTTGGAAAAATATTTAAAGTGCTTCCTAGAAGAAGCACATAACTGGTGCTTCTTGCAGAAAGTACTATAAATGCTTTTGGAACAAAAAAACATTTTCTCTAAAAGCGCTTTCAGTCATTTTAAAAGTACATCCAAAGAAGCCTATGTGTTAAAGAAGCGTTTTAATTTCTAATTTTAATGTTTATTTTGAAGAATCGATATTAACTACAGCAAATGAGAGATTTAGCTTCATAATGGGTTAATAATAACGTCGTTCAGATTAACCTTTATCGAAAATCAAAATTAAAACTTCTTATTTACAAATAAAGATACTCATGATTTTGAATTGCTTTTAACAATAGCCAATCAAAGTAATTTTAAAAATAAGAGTTAATTAAGATTTGATAATATTTGACCGAAATTAAACACCTTCATTATAAAAGTAACTATTAGTGGAAAATAAATTTTTTGATAATGTTTGTATTTCTATCATAATCAGCAAAAGTTTCAGAAGTTGGAAACTAAATGCACTTTATACGTGAGCTTACGTAAGCCTGCCTAAATGCTATTATAGTTAAGCCTGCTAGAAAGAGGTTTTTTTTTTAAATATTTTTTTAGGGAATTGTTATTGACACTTCAAAATTCACATTCTACACTTTAAACTTTCTATATTTAAAAAGAAAAATACACTTGTAAGGAGCGTGAAATGAATTTTTTTGAGTGCCAATAACACTTCATTTTTTTTATTATCAAAATGCTTAATTGTTTCAGTCACTATGAAGTTGGAAATTAATTGTTTCCAACTTTTACGATAATATATGAGGCTTAATGTTTACTACGATCATTTAAGCTCTTTTTTATGTGTGGAAAAAAAAAATCACTTTTGTACAAGAAAAAAAAAACCACACTAAAGTTATCTCAAATTTCCTCCTTGACAATCTTACTGGCTAAATTCCCTATAATTATTAAAAATAACAATTTTGATTAAAGAAGCTAATTCATAATTTGAATGGTTATCTTTGTGTTCGAGATTTTAAGTTCGATTTCGTTTCGTATAATTATGGCTAAATACTTGTAGTGAATAACATATGAATAAAAGAAGAGACATCCACTCCACTCTACAATATTTACAAAAGGAGAGAGGTCATTCAAATGTATCGGCCGCATGTGCTTTTAAACAAACAAAAAAGTCTCACTTAGCAACAGTTGCAGGCTGCTCGCCAATTAAGATTTTTCCAGAAAAAAACACCCAATTCAAAGAGAAATTCTACGGGGACGGTTTCTAGACCAACCTATAAGGACAACTTCAATCCCTAATTTGTAAGGTTTACAGAGTCGAACAACTTCCAGCGAATGATTTAAATGAAATTCACGTTTTCGTCGTTGATTAAAAATCAATCACACACATCAGCAACCCTAACAAAATCAATCATTTTATACTAAAACGTTACTCTTCGTCCTACAAGCCGTTAAATAAAGGTGAATTGGTTTTGAAATGACCGATTGCCATGCATCACCCTCTGACCAATTTGATATGTGCCTTCCTGGTGACTGGGGAATTGCCCTTTAGCCAGGGGAGGTTTTATTTGGACAGGCCATGTCTTCGTTGTCTTTAGCTTTTTTTTATATGGGATTTGATCATGTCACATTGGGACTATATGTCTATGAATGCATTGACTGTTGAACCGTTCGGGTCCCAAATTTGATAATGACATACATGGTGCATGTTTTGCGTTTACTGTTCTCGTTCTTTCGTGATCTAATTTTATAATATAATAAATAATAATAATAATAATTTGTTTTTACATAACATTATATTATTAGACAGAAACGTTCATAAACTCATTTTATGTAAATTGCTTAGTTCAAATTCACACTAGCCAAGACAAATGTCCCAAGTTCATGGGTCATGTTATGTTATTGGGGAGAAAAACAATTAGTTATCTTACGTAGTACTTTTATTTATTTCTCTTCTCATGTGATAATGAATTATGTGAGTAATGAAATAAAGATAAAAAAAATAAAATATGCACATAGCCACTTACGGTCTAGTGGTATTGGTATTTCTCTTGACTTGTAAGTAAGAGGTTTTAGGTTCAGTTCTCGCTAAAGGTGAATTTGAACCACATTATTACTAGCTCATTGTGAGGCTAAGCCCACCACTCTCCCCTTTAGTGTAAATAATATCGTTTTTATTTTTATTTTTTTTTTAATTTTTTTTTATAAATATGCACATATGATGACATTCAAGTGAAAGGCAACCGCCGGTAATGGAGAAAGTCGAGGAAGAATTTTAGTGGCTGTAAACTTGACCAGAAAAAAAACCAAATGTATACCATCATTAAATCCATGTCTTAATCACATAAAAAAAAATACTTTGAACATTTTTGTATGCAAACTTATGTATCTGTTTTACATTATCACTTGCTCATTGTGAGGTTTAGCCTACACCCCTACTCCGTAGATAATTGTTAAAAAAAAAAACTTATGTATCTGTTAAGAAAACTACAAGTTTGTGTACAATCACAAGTTTATCTCGCTTTCTTAAACCAGAGATATGTAAACTTGTATAACCTGGAGTCAAGAGAAGGGGAAGGGGCCGAGAGAAAAATTAAGCCTTGAAGAGAATCTAAATGATTGATACCGTGTAAAAAATTTCAACTGAATAATTTTTTGATATGTGTAGAGTATAATATATGCAAGTTATAGACTTGGAATACAAGTAACTTCCCTTTTGACATAAGAATAATAAAAAGTTGTTTTGTCGACACCCCATTTAAAATTTTAATATTGAATATTAAAATATTATAAATTTAGGCCTAAAATTTAAGACTTTGATTTCTGAATACACCCCACGAATCCAACGTGAATCAAAACTTACACCCCAAAAATATTTTTCTTGGAGCTCTCAAATTAATTTTACTCTCAGACTTGCGGTTTTTTATTTTTTATCTGTAACTAGTCCATAATTTGAAACGAAACATCAAACTTGGCGGTCCAGAGACTCCAAAACCCTCCCATTAAAAATTAAAATAATTACAACATAGTAGCCAAATTACTCATTTACATTTCGCACAAGGAGAATCCAAATCTGATTTCCCTTTCCTAAAAAGATTAGGCAGCGTCCGATGCAGTAAGTGTGGTCGAGCACCAAGAAACATCCAAGAAGCTGGGGCACTCGTATTATTATGCTTACTGCCAGTATGCCTATCCAGTTCTTGGCATTGTAGCCATTTAAATATGGTGCCTGCCACCGACTTAATATTTTTGCTTGCCATATGAAATTATTCCTTCAAAATAATATACAATTCTTCTGTTTGGATTTGCATAATGGAATCCATGGTTATCCTCACAAATGAGACACTCCCTCCCAAGATGCTTTCGAGAAATATAGTCCAATCCACAGGTGTCATGACATAGGCATGTGGGTGTAAGTTAGGTCTTCTTTTTCAATTCAATTTTAACCCCTACTTTATGATTTGTGTTGTTCTCTACAAACATGGTTTTCCTTCTTTCCAAAAAAAAAAAAAAAAAGAAAAAAACAAACATGGTTTTCCTCTTTATATCGGATCCAAACATACATAATTTCTGAAAACACAAATTAAAAGTTTTAACACACTTTTCAGATTGTGTATTACAAGTTATGACTGTTTCCAAGTGTTTTTCTTCTTAACTGGTTTTCATCAAGAAAAATACTTGTGTTCACCGCATGGATGCCCCTACCTATCCACCCAACTTATGATTAACATATTTCTTATGTACAAACATCATAGTCAAAATTGTTCATTCTCTTTATCTTGTTTTAAAGATAATTTTTAGAAAATAAAGTAACTTTTAATTTTGAACTCATTCAGTCATTCATTATGCATACAAAATAAATGGAACCCATCATGAAAAAGGATCTTGTTATCAAACTCGATTTATCTGACAATATAGATGGCTAAACGAGATTCAAATTGAATGTTTTTTTCGTTTCATAGATGATTTTTTTAGATGACGGTAGAGAACGAAAGGTTTCGATTATGATATTTGTAAATCAAACTAAGTTATTTACAAATTGGTGAACTAGTAGGTAATCTATGCATGATTTGTAGCCCTTTGTTTCCTCCTCCTTTTTCTTCACATTCTACACGTTAAATCTATGTTCAACGAAGTGTGAAATTGTTTATGTGATGGTGCTATGACATGCAATAGTATTTAGGCCATATATGCCAACAAGGTTTTGTGGCAATGCAGCTAATGTTGAAGTGTCATTTATATTTTAGTCAATTTTATGTGGCCTTCAGGCCATTTTCAATTGAAAGAGGGTCAAAGGGCCATGTTTAGCCCTATAGTAATGCAAGAAATTATTTTTAATGAATAGTGTCATATCATATTTTATATCTCCAACCGAAGGGGTCAAAAGGCCATAGGCCTAAACATAACCCTTCGACAAAAAACCCATCTCCAACCGAAGGAGGCTCTTTTTTAGCCCCTCAATAATTTATTATTTTAATTGAATTAAACTATCATATTAAAATAAGGTTTTCGAACATATTTTAAGTACCACTTGTAGTTAAATTAATAAGCCTCCAGATTTCCTATCTTTATATAATGAAAAGGATGTGACAAATTGGTGAAGAATTGAAATAAAATGAGGTATGATAGTATGAAATGGTGAAAAAATGTGAAAAATAGGGTATAAATGGCTTAGGTATTTATAGGGAAAAAATTTTGATTTTTTTTTTCAAATTTCGTATAAAAAAAAAAAGTCAAGTCCAACAGTAACTTGATGTCAGCATGATGTCAGGTAACATGTGTTTGGGCTGATGGCCTCATATATTTGACAATGTTGCCTGCACTTGCAATTGATGTCTTTTTTACCATGTTCATGTTTGGCAGTTCAGAGGGATCAGAGGGATTGTGCCGGCCGAGATATCTGCCATTAAACAGACACGAAACCTTTGTTTAATTTCCTTGTTATTCGGCTGTCTCTGCTTTCTCCCCTTACCATGCAAGAAGTAGGGTTTAACTGACTTACCTATTTAAAGTAAGATAAATGATTGGAAATTGTTCATAACAAAAGTGATGAAGCATGTAGTCTTGACCGTCGTTTCTCCGTTGTACGAGATCTCAAACTCGACTCCCGCAAGTCACATTGATAAAAATAGTAAACAGAAAGTTATGGCTCCAATTCTTCCGTTAGACAAAAGATTTCTGTTTTCTTCAAGTTTTAGTGAGATGGTATGAAATTATTGTTATATAAGCTTGAGGGAGGCTAAGGGCTCATACCATATGAGACTATTTCTACAGAAAACACTTCTATTTTGAAGCGTTTTTTTTTTTTTTTAAATTGCTTTTCATATATACATGTTGAAATTTTTGTTGAAGATGCAAGGACTTACTAGGAAAAACACTTGAATTTGCTTCTTGATTATGGGGTACTTCACCAGAAAGTGCTTCTACGACTTAAGAAGTGCTTTCAAAATAATTTGTTGAATGTTGTTAGAAACGTTATTTTTTTAATTTATTATCAATAGGAATTTTCAGCCATTTTAAAAATAATTGAAATAAAGGGGCCCTAAAAAGTTGGAACTGAATCTCTAAATGGTGAAGGTTTTTTTTTATTTTTTATTTTTATACAAAGATATAAAGATAAGGGTTGGGCTAAGCTACATAATGAGTCAGCAATAATTTAGTATCAAAGTCGCAGTAATAATACTTAAAATCTCTTACTTACAATACAATTGCGAAATTTGATACAAAATAATGTGGAATTATATCTATGGTTGATTGGATTTGATAAAGGTTGGCAAGAAATCCAAATTGGAGAGACTTTATTTGAGCCCAATATATTCAAAACACAAATACGATGTCCAACCCATTCATTTTACGCCCAAAATCAATCCTAAGGTTAAGCCCTATTTGTTCATTCAGATATGAACTTTCCCCATTCAAACAGCTTTCTCTCCGCCTTCTTATTTTATGCCATATTCTCCTCAGTTATGCAAAAGCATGCATTCATATTTTTATGAAATTCCATGGGAGCATTCATATTTTTATGAAATTCCATGGGCTTGGTAACCTCAGCATCTCAAACAAATCAAAATGAAAATGTAACTTTTTCTCTCAGTTTCTGTGCCATCTCTCATCTGAAGCTCTGATCGATACATGTTTATTAACATGGGAACATTCACAGCGAAATTGCTTGCTATGATGAAGGACTCAAAAATTTGTGGTCCAAGTATGAAGTACTGCATATGATATCCTTCACTTCCTCATCATAGTCCAATCTCCAATTTAAAGTGACCTTGCACCAAATTGATTTGGAATTTAACACATGGATAAAATGAAATTGTAGCAATAATCGCTTAATTTTAACTGAATTTGAGCAACGGTTATTCAACTAAAAATTTATGACAATTGGTCCCTTAATTCATTAAAACGTGTAACTATGGTCATTTTTGTCAACTCCATTAGAATGTATGTCAAAATGAGTTACATGTCATGCACATGAGGTTGAATCAAATGGAAAATGGAAAAAAAAATAAAATTTTTGTAACAATGCTCCCTTAACTTTAACCTAACTGGAGTAATGGTCTCTCAACTTCAACTCAATTGAAGCAATGATCCCTCAGCTTTAACACAATTGTAGCAATCGTCTTTCCACCATGACTCTTTTGATGGAAGTTCTAACGGAGTTGATGAAAATGACTATAGCTGCACGTTTTAATGAGTTAAAGGATCAATGATCACACAAATTTTTAGTTGAGGGACCAATGCTCCAATTAGGTTAAGTTGAGGGACCATGGCTACAATTTTCTCCATGGATAATGGATCTTTATCATGCAAACATCATAATCGGAACGTGCACTCTCTTTATCATCATCTAAATATCAAATATGCAAAAAAATCGTTCAATTTGGAGATCATTTAGTCATTCATATCCTCCAACAAATGGACAATTCATCATAAAAATGATACTTTTACAACTGTTGATTAATTTGACACATATGGATGGCTAAGTTGTACCAAAATTGAATAATATTTTGCAGTCATGATCTTTAGACGATGTTAAAGAAAATGAACGGTTTCGATTATAATGTTTGTAGGATAAAAGTACGTTAATCATAAGTTGATGGACATGTAGGTTACCATGGAAAGAATAGATGCATTATCCATGTATTAAATTTTATATCAATGTGGTACAAAGTCTCTTTAAATTAGAGTTTGCACTTGATCAGGATGTGAAGGATATTATATGCAGTACTTTGTGAGTCCTTCATGAAAGCGAGCAATTACGTTGTGAATATTCCCTTGTTGACAAACATGTATCAATCATTGCTTCAGATGGGAGATGGCACAGAAAAAAAAATGAGAGATTTAATTGTAAATGGAGATTGTTTAGTTATTCATACATTATTGTGAGTGGAGGGACACGTAAATTTCCTTATTCTATATCCAAACTCCCGCCTTCAAGATTGACTATTAGGATAATACTTGCGTATTCCTCCATGAAGAGACTTACTTGTCCCTCCACTAATGAATAACAAATATTTACAGTCCGAATACTATAATGGAATTATTCATTCTTTTCATCATCATCATTTAAAGATCAAATATGCAAAAAAATCATTCAATTTGGAGATCTAGATCAAATATGCGAAAAATTGTTCAACTTGAAGATCTCTTCTATATGTATAAAACAAATAGACGGTTCATCATGAAAATACTACTTGCCAACAAAATTGTTGATTGGTTTAACACGTATGGATGATTAAACGATTTTCAAAATTAAATAATTTTTTGTGTACATAATCTTTAGATGATGATAAAGAGAATAAATGGTTCCGATTATAATATAGAGAAGAGAATGCTTCGAATGATATGTTTATTCTTCTCAGGAAGAGGAAAAATATACAATCCTAAGCCTAACCAAATAGGGATGAATAATTACAGGAGATTATAAAGAGATTTCTCCCAGATTACAAGGGATCCATCCTAAACTAGGAAATCCTATATTACAGGAAACTATACAAGTGAACACTCCCCCTCAAGTTGGTGCATATATGTTACACATGCCCAACTTGTCTAGAAACTTAGAAAACTTTTCACTAGAAACTGCTTTGGTGAGAATGTCAGCTATTTGATTTTCCGTTCTGATTGGAGGCACTGCTATGATTTTATCTTCTAGCTTTTCTTTAATAAAGAACCTGTCAACCTTTACTTGTTTAGTTCTATCATGTTGCACCAGATTATGAGCAATATCGTGAGCAGCCTTATTATCGCAAAACAACTTCATTGGTTGACTATGTTTGACACCCAAATCTTGTAGTAGTAGTTTAAGCCATAAAATCTCACAAATATCAAGGGTCATACTTCTGTATTTTGCTTATGCACTCGACCTTGCTACTACTCCATACTTCTTGCTTCTCCAAGTAACCAGATTTCCACCAATAAAGGTGAAATAACCTGATGTTGATCACCTATCATCACTTGAACCAGCCCAGTCAGCATCCGTATAACCTTCAATACTAAAATGACCATTCTTCTTAAACAAAATCCATTTCCTCGGACTTCCTTTCAAATAATTCAATATCCTCATAATTGCATTCATGTGTTGTTCCCTGGATCATGCATGTATTGACTAACAACACTCAAGGCATGAGGAAAGTCTGGTCTAGTATGTGCCAAATACATTAATTTTCCCACTAATTGTTGATACCTCCCTTTATCTACCAGTACTTGGTTTAAATCAATGCTCAACTTCATTCCTTTTGCCAACTGAGTAGTCACGCTTTGCATGCTGACATGCCAGTTTCTTTTAACAGGTCAAGAATATACTTTCTCTATGACAGAAAGATTCCTGACTTGCTCCTTGATACCTCAATCCCGAGAAAATATTTCAGAGACCTAAGATCCTTCATCTCGAATTATGTACTTAAATATTTCTGCAAGGCTGCACGCTCATCCGGATCATTACCAGTAACTACCATGTCATCCACATATACAATGAGTGTTGTAAGCTTTCTATTCCAACGTTTCAAGATCAACGTGTGATCATAGTTGCTTTGCTTATATCCAAATGCTCTCATAGACTTGGTAAATCTACCAAACCACACTCTTGGAGACTGCTTCAATCCATACAATGATTTTTGAAGCCTGCACACCTTTTGTCTATGCATATCTGGAACGTTACTCCCTGGTGTAAGTTCCATGTAATTCTCTTCTATCAAATCCCCATGCAAGAAGACATTTTTCACATCGAACTGCTATAATGGCCAATTAAGATTTGCAGAGAAAGACAACAAAACACGGACTGTATTGATCTTAGCCATAAGGGCAAATGTATCTATATAGTCAATTCCACATTTTGAGTGTATCCTTTTGCTACTGGTCTTGCCTTGCAGCGATCCACCATTCCATCAGCTTTGTACTTCACCGTATAGACTAGGGGTGGGTTTAAAAAACCGAAAACCGAAAAAAACTGGATTGAAAACCAAACCGAGGCTGAAAAAAATCGAACCGAAAAAAAAATCAAACTAAAACTATGAAACCGAACCGAACTGAATTGGGTTGGTTTGGTTTCGGTTTTTGAGGTTTGAAAACCGAACAGAACTGAATATATTTTAATTATATAAAAAAAAATATTACACCCAAATGGGTTTGAACCCATTCCCACTTGGTTGAGTATCTTCCACTTGAACCATATTGACAGCAAGTTTTTTCTTGCCAATACCATTATGAGTAGCATATTTAAAACAAGCGGGATTGTAATTGTTTAATACGTTGTCAATTCCCATCTTTCATCCAATCCCCATCCTTTATATTTCCCAATTCACATCTTTCATCTTTCCTTAACCCTAGCCAAAAAAACCATATTTCCCATTTCCCATCTCTCTCTCTCTCTCTTTATTTAACTTCAACTCTCTCACACTCTCAGAGAGTACTGCAATGGCACCCATGAGTCTTCCTCTCTCTATCTCTCTATTTAACTTCAATTCTCTCACACTTTAAGAGAGTACTGTAATGGCACCCATGAGTCTTGCTCCTGGATTCAGATTCTACCCAACGGATGAAGAGCTTGTTGCTTAATATCTAGATCGAAAAGTCAATGGTTGCACCATTGAGCTAGAAATTATCCCAGAGGTCGGCCTCTACAAATGTGAGCCACATGATTTGCATGGTATGTACTTGATTTTGTTTTATTCAATCTGCAAGATGGAGGTAAAGGTTTAATTCTTGGTTTTCTGGGTGAACTGGAAAAAAGAATAAATTGTGGGTTATTTTTTTATTTTTTATAATAACTGATGTTGCAGGTTTGTTAATTCATGTGTTCATTATAGGAATGCTTCATGGATCTGACTACAAGTTTGTTAATTTTAATAATTGATGTTGTAGGTTGATTTCTCACTGAGAATACTCAAGGTAGGGAAGCAAGTTCTTCAAGCTTCAGATTAAAAAAAAAAAAAAAAAAAACCGAACCGGGCCGAAACAGAACCGAAAAAACCAAAACAGAAAAAAACCCAAAAAACTGAACCGAACAGTAACTTCGGTTTGGTTTCCCGTTTCGGCAAAAAACCGAACCAAACGGAACCGAACCCACCCCTAGTATAGACCCATTTGCATCCCATAGGTTTCTTGCTGGCTGGTAAGTCTGTGATCTCCCAAGTAGCATTATTCTTCAAAGACTTCAACTCTTCATTCATTGCTCATTGCCAACATGGATCAGTTAGAGCCTCATGCACACCGTTAGGAATAGATACAGTAGATAATTGATGCACAAATGACTTATTTGATTCTGACAGGTGACTGATAAACACATAATTACGTAACGGGTATAACACATTAGACTCAGGGTTGGGCTTACTCATCGGATACCTAGTTTTGCATTTAGGGTTGGCTTTATAAGTAAGTTTAGGAATACCTCGACTGACGCGATCAGGGAGACGACGTGGTGGTGGTGCATCTGGGATCGAAGACGATTGATTATGGTTATTGGGACTCAAGATCGACTGTTAAATAGCTAGTGACATAAGACTATTCGGTGGTGAGGAAATTGGCAGTGAGCTATCAGGCAGTGAGTTATCTGGCGATGTCGACTCATCCCTTTTAAGGTTTTCAACATTGTTTCCATGTGAATAATCACCACTTGACTTAAAGACATTACCATTTAGTTCCAATTCATTCACATAATTGTTTTCGTGTGAATGATCACCACTTATTTCCAGGTCATCACCACTTAAATCCAAATCATTCACACTATCTATATCTGGAATAGTATAATCAAGAGTTTGAACTTCTGTCTGATTCTCCCCCTGAAGTGAAGACTCGAGATTGACAAAATACATATCATTCTCATGAAACGCAACATCCACAGTTACAAACAATTTTTTTTGTCAGAGGGTGATAACAACGATACCCCTTTTGATTTGAGGCATACCCCACAAACACATACTGTAAGGCCCAAGGTTCAAGCTTACTTCTCTGTTGTTTATGAAGATGGACAAAGGCCACACAACCAAACACTTGAGGTGAAAGATTAAGAACTGTAGGAGCATCAACATATGAAGAGAGAGTCTGGAGTGGTGCCCGAAAGTCAACTGATCAGGATGGAACACGATTCATGAGATACGCAGATGAGGTGAGAGCTTCTCCCAAAAAATATAATGGAAGACATGCCTGGAGCAAAGAAGCACGAATAACCTCTAAAAACTGACAATTCTTGCGTTATGCAACACCATTTTTTTTATGGAGTATATGGACATGTAGTCTGATGAACAATATCATGATGATAAAGAAAGGCACGAAGTTCAGAGTTTACATATTCGCTGTCGTTGTCACTCTTGAGAACCTGTATTTGTGACTTATATTGTACTTGTACGATTTTGTAAAACAGCTGAAACAAAGAAGTAACTTCACTTTTGGACTTCATCAAACAAACCTAAGTCATACGTGTGCAGTCATCAATAAAAGTAACAAATCAATGAGCACCACCAAGTGTAGCAGTTTTAGATCATCCCCAAACATCAGAATGAATTATCATAAACGGGATTGAACTTTTATTCAAACTAGGCGGAAACGAAGTACGATGACTTTTAGCCATTTCACAAACACCACATTTAAAGTTAGAAATATCATGCTTAACAAACAGGCTAGGAAACAACCTTCGTAGATAGTAGAACGAAGCATGTCCAAGTCGACGATGCCACAACCAAATCTTTGAAGCTTTATTCTTATCCCCCTGATTTCCTTCCACTACAAGAGCTTGAGTCAACATTCAGGAAATGTTCGATGTCAGCTCCAAGTAGTAGAGCTTCCCCTTCCCAATACCATAACCAATCGTCTTGTGAGTTCGAATTTCCTTAAAAACACAAAAAGAAGGCCAAAAAATCACAAGACAATGCAGAGTGACAGTTATTTGAGCAATAGATAATAAATTATAGTAAAGAGAAGGAACAACAAGTAAGGTATCAAGACTAAGGGTATCTGAAAAGAAGACGGTTCTTTCCCCGATAACAGGGGCAGGATTATCGTTGGTGACACTCATGACAGTTTTGGTGGATGGTTTTAAGGTTTCTACCTGTCTAGAATCACAAGTTATATGTTCAGTAGCACCAGAATCAATTATCCACGTATTATTCGTAACAGGTAGAAACCTTTAAAGCCTTACCATTGTTACTTGTATTAGTAGAGGCAGACACTTTCGCAGCTATATTTTCAGAATCTACCTTCGCATCGGCAAACGAGGTACGCGTGGTCGTATTCTCATGTCCGAGTTGGTTGGTTCAATTTGGAGATGTACAAGTCCAGACTACCATTCCCAAGCAACTTTAATCAATATGTCACTCAGTAATCGGTAAAGCCCAAATTTCCAAGCAAACCGAGCCCAAGAAACTTCAATTTACACGGGCCAACAAGAAAGATAGCCCAACAACAATTAAAAATAATAATAATCTAAAAACCAAAAATTTTCCTTGCCGTGTGGGCCTGAAGCAAAAAACCCAATTTTTTCTATGTTTGTATTTTGTCCCTTTGCCCTTTGTCCAACGTCGTCTTCGTGTAAACGATGATTTAGGAGAAAGAAAAAACTCACTGCAATCTGGAGCAGCAGCAGGTCTGTGTGGGTGGAGATGAAGACAGTTGGGGGTTTAAATAGAGGTGGTGACACGGCTGGTAGTGTATGATGCGGGTTGTAGAGATTTGGTAACTCCTCAGACAGTAGGACGAGGTAGACAGTGTGGTGGTTTTAGATAAGAGAATAGTTGCAGTGGTAACGTATAGGTTTGTGGGTTGTGGGTCAGGCTAATTTCAATCTAGGGCAGTCGAATATAACCCCGTGATACAGCAGCGAGGTGGATGCACTGGTCGATGCAGTGGACTCAGGGTCAGCAACGACGAAGTCGCTTGTTGGTCGGACGACGCTGCACAACTGGTTGCGCAGCTGATGGTTGTGGTTCTGTGCACAACGCATATTTTTTTCTTTTCTCTAACCTAGGTGTTGTGTTTGGCTCATACATTTGTGAGTAATTATGAGTCATGTGTTGACAACAATTGAAGACATGGTGACTGCCACAAGCAAAGTTGGAAGCAAGCAAGACTTGACCTTGTGTTTGCTTGCACACAATTGTGCATGTTTTCTCTTCTATGCATTAAATGACAAATGGAGAAAAGTTGTACTTTATAGACTAGGTATAGACTTTGGTGCATGCTAGGTAGACTAGGTAATAATTATGTCATATGAACTTAAGACTTTTTAGTCTTAGTTGTTGGCATAGTTGCTAGTGTATGCCTATAACTAGATGTAATATTTGTGCATTTAGTAATGCTTAGAAAGTGGGAATGTAAGCATCATATAAGCATCCAAGGGGAGAGCATCCGCCTCTTCCATGGGAAAGGTTGAACATGGGTTGAGAGAAAATCAAGAGAGCTAGAGTGAAAAGTCTCTAGTGAAAGAACTCTTGGGGTAGAGTGAGGCTCTTGGAAAATTTTATGAGTGGGTGTACAAGGGATTTGGGATTGGGTTATGTCGGTTTAACTCATGTGTACTTGTACCGTTATTCTCATAGTGAAGAGTAATATCTCTCCGGGGACGTAGGCGGATTTTTGCTGAAACTCGTAAATTTCTCGGTGTCTTTATTTCTTGTATTTTATTCTGTTTAACTGAGTGTAATTTGATGAGGTTGTAATCTGAATCTTGTTTCCGCACTGACGAACGGGCCAAGGCACAACAATTGGTATCAGAGCATCGTTGGAGGTCCAGATTTGTTGTTCACGGAATTTTCAGTTGAGAAGTTTAATGGGAGAGGCGGTTTTACTTTTGGTAAAGGAGAGTAATGGAAGCCTGAAGAAATGGAAGTCGTGTTCAGGGATGCTTAGATCAACTGCGAAAGTTGATGTTGAGGAAAAAGACAAAGGCCTCTTTTTTCTTACCTCACTTTTAGATTCGTACGAGAACCTTGTGAAAATTTACTGCATGGAAAGATACAGTAAGTTTGGAGCAGGTGCAAGCTTCTTTGGTGTGGAATGATACACAAAGGAGACCATGGATGATGGTGGGCATGAGACTGCTTAAGCTATTCAAGGTTGGAATCGTGGAAGAAAATTGGAAGAGGATCTGAGAGAGACAACAGGTTCAGATCCAGTTCCGGAGGCAAGGGTCCACAGTGCTACAGTGCAAGGCTGGGTGGTAGCAAGTTTGTGGCATAAGGCTTCGAGTATGCCCTTTAGGTACTCGAAGCAACATTTCTCCTAGTGATGTTTAGTCTCAAGTGTTGTAGGGGTTTTGTAGCAGGTAGAGCTATGAGATTCACAGGTGATGAGATGGTTCTGAGGTAGGAGGAAGTGTGAGAATTTTGTCTGGCTCGATGAGTTGTTGCTGGAAACGAGCACGCTGACGAGTTTCCAGGTTGCAGACAATGAAGAGGAGGAAAACCTGTTGGAGGAGACGAGGGTGTGTCGAGATCCTGTCTGAAGCTAAATGGTGAATTTTAGCTTGCAGCAGCTGCACATGCATTGGCAGTGACTGAATCGGAACAGGACCAACGAGGTGGATTCAGGGTGTGTATGCTGGTACGTAAGGCCAATGGGCTTTGGTGATGGGTGCAAGGATTTTTGCATGGTGTATTCGCCAAGGTGGAGAGTGTTGTGTTTGGCTCATACATTTGTGAGTAATTATGAGTCATGTGTTGACAACAATTGAAGACATGGTGATTGCCACAGGCAAAGTTGGAAGCAAACAAGACTTGACCTTATGTTTGTTTGCACACAATTGTGCATGTTTTATTGTGCATGTTTTCTCTTATATGCATTAAATGACAAATGGAGAAAAGTTGTACTTTATAGACTAGGTATAGACTTTGGTGCATGCTAGGTAGGCTAGGTAATAATTATGTCATGTGAACTTAAGACTTTTTGGTCTTGGTTGTTGGCATAGTTGCTAGTGTATGCCTATAACTAGATGCAATATTTGTGCATTTAGTAATGCTTAGAAAGTGGGAATGTAAGCATCATAGAAGCATCCAAGGGGAGAGCATCCGGCTCTTCCCTGGGAAAGGTTGAACATGGGTTGAGAGAAATTCAAGAGAGCTAGAGTGAAAAGTCTTTAGTGAAAGAACTCTTAGGGTAGAGTGAGGCTCTTGGAAAATTCTATGAGTATGTGTACAAGGGATTTGGGATTGGGTTATGTCAATTTAACTCATGTGTACTTGTACTTTTATTCTCATAGTGAAGAGCAATATCTCTCCAGGGACGTAGGCGGATTTTTGCTGAACCTCGTAAATTTCTCGGTGTCTTTATTTCTTGTATTTTATTCTGTTCAACTGAGTGTGATTTGGTGAGGTTGTAATTTGAATCTCGTTTCCGCACTGACGAACGGGCCAAGGCACAACACTAGGCTCTGGTGTCAAGAAGAGAATACTTTGAATGATATGTTTATTCTTCTCAGGAAGAGGTATAATATACAATCCTAAGCCTAACTAAATAGGGATGAATAATTACAGGAGATTATAAAGAAATTTCTCCCATATTATACGGGATCCATCGTAAAATAGGAAATCCTAAATTATAGGAAACTATACAAGTCAAATCAATTAAAAGTCGTTAACCATAACTGAAAAATAAGTCCCATTATAAGGACATGCTTTATCCAACGCAATATGGTCTAAATGACTACTAGCTAATAACGAAGACATAACTAATGGAGCTCTCGCAATCCTGAATTTGGGTAGGCCTAATCAAAATATATAGTTATATGACTCGACTTACATCGCACCAGCTCAAGTACAAAATAAAACTAAGTTATCTGCACACTGCATTGTACTCAAATCTTTAATAACGTAGTAATTGACATTATGATTTAGTTGTTTTTATTAAGAGATTTCAACTTTGACTCGCACGAATAATGAATTCAATACTTCACAGTTATTGTTTGTTCATTGTGTGGTTTAAGTCCGATTTGCCCCACTCAAATAGTAGTAGACCATTGTATAGAAAAGCACAAATAGCTTAGTGATTGTCTAACTAGGCTTATAAAAGGATCACCAGATCGGGGCTTTAGATTAATCATGCACGTACCAGATTGTCTGACAAGGAAGAGGTGCAGGTCCCTTTACATAAGCGCTATTTTGTTATTAATTTTTTTTGCTAATCTATTAATCTTGGCTATGAATTATATTTGTTTTGTGCGACAACAATATTCGAAATTATTTTAATTTTCAAGAAAAGAATATCAAGCTTAGAATAAAGAGACAATAATACTAATTTGGCCAACAAATCTAACCCGCGTATGTGTGCGTAGATAAAATTTGTTTGTGATGGGTTTCATGCGCCCCATAATTTGTCTCCAGCCTATTTAAGTTGAGCACATATCTTACTATGAAGTATGAACCATGATACATTCAATCGATGATGCCAATTTGCCAAATCAATTTGCAAAATTATACGCATAGTAAGATATCATCCGTCTTAGAGCAGTAAATTAAAGATCATTTCGCTAATGTACTAAACAATACAATTACCGAACGTTAATGTTTGTGTTAGTTGGATTTTTTAAGAAGCATAAAGTTGCATATTTGGTGATAATTATCAATCTAAAGTTGAAGAGGGATAAGATGAACCCGTCACATCTAATAGTCAAAAGAGATGGTGTGAAGTAGTATTCTGTCATAATGTGATGCGGTTTGATGCTACTACGTGTGGATACTACGGATACTAGATATCAACATCTGTAATCGATGAATTCTTGATTGTTGGATTGTCAGAGTATGAGATATCAAGATCTTATGTGAAATGTTATTATGCATATTTGACATTAAAAGTTTTTTTTATCAAATTGTTATTTACTAATTGAATTTAAAGATTTTGTAATTTGAAGTCAAATTTGACATCAATGTTTAATTTATTTTTAATTTATTTTAACGATGGATCTTTTATTTCACCAATATTTCAACCAATAAATATTATATTTCAATATTTTTTTAATAATTAATTACGATCATTTAAGATTCTATTTAAATAATAAAATAATATTTTGCAGAAGACTTTAGAATACCACAGTCATCACTTGTAATTTTATCTTTATAATTTGATATTTCTTTTGTAGAAGATTTTAGCCTTTCAAAACACATATTATACACTAGAACATAATAGAATTTTCGTGATCGTAATTGTCCTAATTTGTAGACATTGTACAAATTCCAAAAAAAGTACACTCCCCCAAAAACTTAAATTTCCGCCCCTAAAATTACATCCTACACCATCAAAGCTCCTTGTCCTTCAGTCCAACAGACTTGGCCGCCGCATCGGCGCCGCCAGCTCCGCTGCTAGCACCCCTTGCCTTCCCCTTCTTATTAAAAAACCCCAAATGAATTCTGACGTAAAAATTCAAAAATGCCAACAGAATCACACCGTTGAGGACGGAATTGAAAACCCATGCACCAATCCCGTTGCACCCGCCTTTCATGAAATGCACCATCAGGACGCCGACGTGGCAGGCCACGTTGCAGACCAGCAGTGCAATCTGGCAGTTCACCACCACCGGAAAACATGCGCCCGGCAGCCCCACGGCGGTCCAGAACCGGTACCCGTAAACCACGGAGTAGACGAGCGTCGTGCAGAGGATCGCCATGACCTGAATCGACTGCGAAAACTCGAGCCAGAGGAACGAGATGACGGTGAGGATCGAGTGGTTGAAGAGCTGGAAGGGGACGAGCCTGCGGCGGCGGAGAATGGTGAAGAATGTGCGGAGCATGTGGGGAAATCTGGAGAGGTAGTACACGTAGGACCAGAAGAAGACCCGACCCGACGGCCGGGTCCCGAGCGGGAAGCAGAGGAGCCACTGGAATGGGGTTTTGGACCGTGGCCAGAACCACCGTGTCTCGCGGATTTCTGCGGCGGAGGAGAGGGTGACTCCGGCGAATATTGTGAACGATATTAGGGCCATCGCGAGGCTGTGGACGGCTGGAATAGGTCCGAGAGGTACGGGTCGACCCGACCGGTTTACAGCGAGGAGGAAGAGGTGGAGGAGGAGGGAGAGGGTTATGTAGACGGCGATGGCGGTGAAGAGGAAGGACCACGTGGAGCCCCAGGAGTGGGTGTGGGACCACCGGAACCCGACGATGGTGGGGTGCTCCGAGAGCCAGAACGTGAGGGCCTGGATACCCGACATTATTTTTTGCCGGGCTGGGGACGGATCAGACGGTAGAAGTGAAGCGTCTCGTCGTTTTAGGGGGCGGAGAAAACGACGGGAGACGGCCCTTCACGCGGTAGCGGGTGGGTCTGGTGGCTCTGGCTCACATCGAATCATTCATTCACAATTTTTGCTTCCAACTTTTATTTTTATGGTTTGGGAATTTGAGGGGTCTTTTAATTTGAGTCTTTTTGGGGGATGGGTGGATAAGTGGATGGACAACTACAAGTTGGAAACTGAATCAAATGACCGGTCGCCATGAAGCCAATAAATAGTGTTGGAAAAAACACGTGCAGGGTCACTTATGAGGCTAAAATGGTCATTTCATCCCTTCTATCTGCAGCTGGGTGATAAAATTGCAGTGTCCAACTTAGAGATCGAAATCGCAATCGCAATCATCATTAGAAATTAGTGTGAAACGGTGAAATCGTAATCGCAATCATGGTCAGAAATCAAAATGAATTTTGAAGATGTTAGTGCTGGAAGATCCAAATTATTTTTCTATTTGTTATGGCTCTACCACTGTTTTCGATCCCATTCATCTCCCCCACGATCTTTCCATTCTCTATCTTTTAGAGATTTGCTGTTTTGACTAAGAACATACTCCCAGTTTTCACAGGACCCGAATTATTTTTCTGATCAGCCCATCTACTACCTGTCATAGAGGCAACATCCTGATAGCCTCCTTCCCAAGAATTGACACCATTACCCCAACCCTTTGGTGGAGTGATACTGTCTCCTCATCTGGTTCCATCCCCGCGACTCATTCCTACTATCTTGCCATGCATTATTCTCCGTGTTTCAGAATTGGGAACGCCAGGAATGAGGGTTTTAGTTTTGGGCACACTACTAATGATGAAATAATCTTCTTTGCCTCACATGTGACCCTCATGTGTTGGCTACTAATGGGGAAGGATGGAAGTTTGAGTTTTGGGCATAAATCCTAACAGATTTCACTATAGGGGTTTAAATCCGAATTTTTTTTACCACAAAGGTTATGTTCTAAATACCTTATTACCAGTGGACCATTTATCCAATTAGGCCTTAGGTTTTCTTAAGCTCAATGAATCAAACATTTGTCGCGAACGTATTGGTATAATTGGAAATTAAAATTCCACAACTTAATTAATTACATAAAACAATGCAAATAGGAAAGGAAATGGACTGTTGATCGTCATGATCATGCTTTATCTTAGAAGGACCCCTTCTCTTGTTACATAAATCTAATATAACGGAGGATATATGTGACGAAATTTGAACCATATTATTAATAGTCTATTGTGAGACTTAGTCCACTTTTCTATTTTCTTATTGTAGATAATAATAATATTGTTTGTTAAATTTTTTTGAAGATATATGATGTTTTGATTCTATATAGTGTATACATTTGAGGTTGTATATATGCTCTCAACACATTTCACATGTAGTGCCAAAATAATTATTAATTAAGGAGTGTGATATCTATACATTTTTTTTTTTACTTTTCACACACCCTTCTAATTTTCAGCCATCAGATTAGATGAATTGAAGAAGATCAAATGACATAAATTAACAAGGGATGTATGAGAAGTAAAAATGGATGTGCGATCCACACACTCTTTAATTAATTACACTAGTGATGAGAAGCACGTATAGGAACATGAGGCCAAAGATGTCAAAATTTCCGCGTTGGTGCATTCAACTTAAATTAGGCCAAATATGTTTAGATTCCGGCCTACACTTAGGGGGTGTAGTCAAACTAAGATTTTAAAGGATTTTAAAAGTGATAGATTTTATAGGATTTAAAAGGATTAAAGACTCCTACAAAATTCATATGGATTTTAAAGAATTTGAATGGATTGTGGTGGAAGGATTTGAAATCCTAGGGGGTGAGGTTGGATTATTTTTAGTCTTGGTTATATATACTTTTTGCTCTCAAATCCCTCAAAATCCACAACTTATTGAAATCCTCCAAAATCTTAATTTTTTTAATACTCTTAGATTTGGATGGATTTTAAAATCCTTTAAAATCTTTTAATTGACTACACCTAGATTTGAATGGATTCTAAAATCCTTTAAAATCTTTTAATTGACTACACTAGGATTTTAAAGTCTTTTAAAATCCTCTCAAATCCGAAGTGATTTATGTACATTTTTTTTAATCTCTTATTATATTTTGTGTGAATTTTTAGTCATTAGATTGAATAAATTAAAAGAGAATCAATAAACATTATAAAACAAAGAGGTATTCATCAATTTCCCCCCTCAACTCTCATAATTAGTCAATTTCCCCCCTCAACTTTAATTTGGCCAATTTCCCCCCTCAACTCTCATAATTTGTCAATTTGCACCCTACAGTTAATTTTTTAATTTGATCATAATTAAACAAGTGTGTGTAAGAAACTAAATAAGATGTATGTTAATCATTTTCCTATGTATTTATCCTATTACAAATAGATTAAAATTTAGAATTTTACAATTTATCATAGATAGTATTATTAATCATAATAAATCAGTATGGAGTAATTTTATTTGATTTTTTACTATACAAAATTGATAACGAAAAGGATTGATGTGTACATTTTTGTATGTGAATACAATTTTCTTTATAAAAGTGAAAGCTAAGTTCAAGTAAATTGCGGAGAATCGAGCTTTAGTGCAAAAATGGCTAGTCAATTCATAATTTTCGACTCCTTATTAAGAATAACCCATTTTATTGAAATAGGTCTGATCCATGAGTTTAGGATTATTATTTCTTCTTCTACATGCTTTAAACCCGATTCATAACTTTTTCTTATAATCAACCCATATCACATACTAATTGTATTATGTTTTTGTACATTTTACCCTATATTATGCAGGTGAGTTTATGTTAATTTTAGGACTTTGTTGGAAGTTATTAGAAAGATTGAAAGAAAAAAAAAAGAATAGATGGAAAATTAAAAAAAAATTAACAGTAGGGTGCAAATTGACTAATTATGAGAGTTGAGGAGAGAAATTGGCCAAATTAAAGTTGAGGGGGGAAATCGACTAATTATGAGAGTTGAGGGGAGAAATTGGCCAAAATTAAAGTTGAGGGGGGAAATTGGCCAATGGTCACAAGTTTAGGGGGGAGGGAATTGATGAATACCACTAAAACAAAAGAATATAAGGTAAAAAAAATGTGAAAATAACTTCCCTTTACAATAAACATCTAATGATTTGAAGCCAACAAGGATTTTCTTAGTTGGTAAGTTCACAGCCTTGTGTGTCTCCTCATCAAAGTTCAAGTTTCGCTACCAGTAGTCATCGTTGTTGCGTAATTTGTAAATCCTACATAAATACATAACGGTGACAACTCACAGTTAAGTACCACGCGTAAATTCATTTGGCTCGAGATTGTGAGTATTACTCTGGTACTAATAGTTAGAGTAATCAATCTTCCTTTAATCTTTTTAAAACCCTATATCTACTGATTTGGAAGACGATAATAATGTTCGAATAGCGGAAGTAAGAAAATTCATTGGACTTCCTTCTAATTATGTGTTTTCGTCATCTTTCAATGATAAAAGCCATCAGGAGAAAAGCCATCTTCTACAACGTATTGTTTGGTGCGGCTGCATGCGGAAGATATCGATATATGGTGGTGCCACTAACTTTATTACACCAAAAGTCTTCCTAGTTCTCAATTACTTGGTTGCTTTAGGGATTCAAAATCATATCTCGTCCGGAAAGGTCCAATATTAATCATGTAATGTAGATAAATCACGAATGAATTATGATGGATCATCATACTCCAACTTATATTTAAGAAATCATATCTCAATAAGAACATAGGGGCGTTAAACTTTTCCTCACCATAAATGCATTAAACGTCTAATTAATCTTTAAAATATTGCACGCAGTACACTCGTGAGTCACACACGTTAAGCGATTTACAACAATTAATGCATTCGTGGGTGACTTAACATAACACTATCATCGTACCAATGCACTCGAATCATTTCAGATTACAATTGTCTTGTTTAATGAATTTTTGGGAACTTTAATGAAACACTCTCGGTACTGTTCACTTTAACGAACACTACAAGAAAACAGGGAATATGTGACGGAATTTATGGTGGCGCCCAAATATTTGTCATATATTACGAGAATAAGTGAGGAGATTTTAGAAAGCGTCACCTAAAAACTTTCGCTAGACCAATTGATTTTTTGGATTGTATGCATCACATATAACTTTCAGATTCGCCACATATAAATGGGCGGGAAATTTTACCGCCCATATGAAAGTTTATTTGTGATGAATTGTAGAATGCGTCACATAATGTTAAATAATATGGCATACGCAATTGTGAGGCTAAAGATGCCTCACTGATTATACATACATATATATATATATATATATATAAATATAATTATTCATAAAAGCCAAATATTAAAACATAAAATAAAATAATTGAATCTTTATTTTAATCTTCCACAGAGTCCACCTTCCTTTGGTTTTGTAAACAGAGAGAGTATCCACTCTCACTTCGTCACTTTTCACCCCACCCCTTCATTGCCCTCTTTTGTTCTTCGGTGGTTGCCATCATCGGTGGCCACCCATCTCCCCTTCATCTCCCACAAATCGCACCCTTTTTTTTTCCCATTGCACTCTGATTTGCCTCACTGCCCTGAGTCACTCTCCTCAACACCCAGATACTTGCATCTAACTTGGTGGCTGCAATTGAGTAAGGTCTTACCTCATCTTAATTTTGTTTTAGGTTATGCGCATAATTAAACTTTTGTTTGAATGAACTATGGCAATTTCTAAACTTGTAACCCTAAAATCCAAGATTTTATTCTCCCAAATTCCAAATCATAAATCAGATATTGTTGGCCTTTTTTGGTTGAAAGATAGTGCTAGCCTTTGATTATTGTCTTAAAGTTTTATTATTTTACTTATTTGATCGAATCCTTATCAGTTTCAGTATTTATAGTTTTGATCACTATCTTGTCTGGTAACGAGCCTTAAAATTTCACGATGGTGTTGGTTCCATGTAGTGCTCGTGATTGCTATTCGGTGGATGATTGTAGAAGATTTTCCTTATTTTCTTAATGGTGTTTGTTCATAACGTTTTCATGAAAGTTGCACATTACATACTGGAATGCCAACTTACCGTGAGTGCTCCAACTTGATAAATTTCCATAAGCAGGAAAATCATGATGGTCCATATCACAGCTGCACGCAAATTAAAAGTACATGTAGCCATCTTATCATAAGTTTGAACGCCACTTTCCTATAATTCCTGAAGCTCATCTATTAATGGACGCAAATATACATCAATCTCATTTCCAGGTGCATTAGGTCCAGGAATTAACAAGGTGAGAAAAGAGAATGGCTTTTTCATACATTTCCATGGGGGAAAATTATACGAAAACAAAACAACTGGCCACATACTATAAGGCTTGATCATATTCGAAGAAGGATTAAATCTATCAGTTGCAAGGCCCAATCTAACATTTCGTGGGTCTTGAGCAAAATCATGGTACATTTTTTTCAAACTCTTTCCAAGCAATAGAGTCTGCTGGATGCCTCATTGTGTTCACATCATTGACTCTTTTATCCTTGTGCCACCTCATGTCTTTGCTCATATGTCTTGACATGAACAACCTTTGCAACCTTAGTTTAAGTGGAAAATACCGCAATACTTTTATCGAAACTTTCTTTCTTTGCTCACAAGCACTAGCCTTATACCTTGGTTCATTACACACTGGACATCTATCTTTCTTTTCATGTTCTTTATAAAACAATGCACAATCGTAGTAACAAGCATGGATATTTTCATACCCTAATCAAGACTTCTCAATATCTCCTTGCACTCATAGAATGATTTAGGAACGTGGTTGGGTTGGGGACACATCTTCTTCATCATTACTAACATCTTATCAACTGCCCTGTCAGACATATGGTTGTCAACTTTGTTATGAATTAATTCCCCAACATAGGTCAAAACTGTATATTCATTGGATCTAGTGTATAGTTCCATTTGAGCTTTATGAAGCAACTTCTCATAATTATTAAAATCTACCCTATGAGCATTAGTCACCTAACCACTCCACAACGTATCTTGATAACCCATTGTATCTTCATCATCATCATTATCATCCAATATTTGAAATGCATCATCAATCATATTGACCATGTTGCCATTAGGATTACTAGTCTGCTCGCCATTCGTAAATCCTGAAGTTTGTCCTTGCACTTGATGGATTCGCTCCCCATGATATATCCATGTATCATAATTCATATCCATACCAGAATTCAACAAATGAAGATGAACATCTTCAACAAAATGAAAAAATCTGTTATGGCAAACTTTATAAGGACATGATATTTTATTATTCTAGTTCACATGGTGACGAGCAACGTCAATGAATGACTTGACCCCTTCTCTATATTCCAAACTAAGGAGATTCCGATACAAATCCATTGTCTGTCCATGATGTCCAACTGTACAATATTAACTTACTAAGACTTATTTTTTAAACACCATATGTTTTAGATTAAAATAATTTCGAGTAGCTAGATATGGAATTTACATAAACGAGGAAAAGATATATTAATTTCAATAAGATAGGATACATGCCTTCCGTAGGATGTGTGTGTGTATACATAAAAGCCATATGATATTATTAAAGTGACAGAATTAATAAAATTTGTATCCTAAAACTCCAAATATTGTATGCATTAATAAATAAATAAAAAGTATATAGATTGGTACTTGATCGTTCTATTCTCCGAAGTATTGTAAAATGTATCGTCTCCTCAGTGCTGATTCCTTCAAAACACACGGCAAAACCCACCACATATAGGTCAAGGGTTTGTTCTGTTGCTAATGAGAGAGTGAGAATTAAAATACACTGATGGTAAAAAACAAATATGCAAAACTACACTCCTGCACTTGTGCTATCCCATGCAATCCAAGCAAATCATCAAGTACAAGAATACTCCTTACCTACCATAACTATCCTGTTATTAACCACCATTTTCCAATTCCATAGTGACCATATATCATTACAAACTGACTTTTTCTCAATTCATTGTGCCTGCTTCACAAATCAAATAAGAATCAAATTATCACTATTTATTCCTTTTTTTTCTACTTCTTCTTCCAAGTGCAAGATAACCCCAAGGGGTTGCGGGTTTTTTTTTTCCTACCAATTGGGGCCCTCCTTTCACTACCCCCAATGGTGGATCATCCGTTTAAACTTGAAGCCTAAATCTTCTTCATCACTCTCATTCACTTTCCTTCTGGAAGGAAGAAAGAAGAGGTATTGAGCTAACAGGCTAAATTATACTCGCTATCATAAGAAATTCATGACATTCACATATGCCAAGTTATTGTACTTGTTTTATAAGAAAGTCTGCTAGCACTAATGAAGCATACAAGCAAATATAAAGCCTACAAGTTTGCAATGTCAAACATATAAAGCCAATGTGAAACCTACTATATTAAGCCTACAAGCCAAAACCAAGCTATAAGCAATGCATAAGATAATCCAAACGCCTGGTCCAAACAAGCCTATCATTCAGACGACGACTAAAATAAGTTGTTAGAAAAGCTAAAAATACAAGTTTGTGATGTTGTAATTGTTAAAGTCATACGCATGCTTAAATGATTATAGTGTTTTATATATATTTCAGTTGATTATTCAAACCATTTTCTTGTCATTGTCATAGCTCAAGAATCAAAGCTACAACAGCTGCAATAGTTGAGGATAGGTCGTACATCAAGCTGAGAAGTAAGTATTGTCATAGTGGACACCATCGCTATTTTCCAATGAATCATTCATGGCGGAAGAATACTGCACTCTTTAATGGTCGTCGAGAGATGAGAAATCGTCCGAGAGATTTCTTAGGCGAGGACATACTTGATCAATTAGATTATATTGTTCCTCGCACGTTTGGTAAGCATCGTGATAATAAAGACAAGAAGATGAAGTGGAATGCTAAATAATTAAACTGAACAAGGAAGAGTATTTTTTTTTAGTTGGAATATTGGTCGAAATTGAAGATTAGGCATAATCTTGATGTCATGCATATTGAGAAGAACATATTTAATATTTTGATTGGGACATTGTTGAATACAGAGAAATCAAAGGACACACTCAAGGCGAGGATGGATTTAAAAGACATGAATATCATGGAAAGTTTGCAATTGGAATTGAATGAAAATAATAAATTGGATAAGCTACCAGCTCAGTATGTATTTAAGCCTTCCAAGCATAAAGATTTTTTGCAATGGTTGCAATCAATTAAATTTCATGATGGTTATGCATCTAGTATTTCATGAAATGTGCGTGTAAATGAAGGAAAAGTTTTGGGTTTGAAGAGCCATGATTGTCATGTGTTGATGCAACGTGTACTTTCCGTGGGTATTCGAAAACATTTGAAAATGCAGATATATGAACCAATTGTTGAGTTGTCAAATTTCTTCCAACAAAGATGTGCAAAGACGGTTTCTGTTGCTGATCTTGATAAGTTGGAAGAAGATATTGTACAAACTAGAAAAAAAATCTTCCCGCTTGCTTTCTTCGTTCCCATGGTTCATTTAACCATGCATTTGCCACGAGAAGCTAAATTAGCAGGACCAGTTGGGTGTCAATGGATGTATCTTGTAGAAAGGTAATGTGTCATCATGTTTGCTTTAGTTTAATTTAGTTTGTTTTTCTACATAGTAACAATACTTTAAACTTTTAGATTGTTAGGCACGTACAAGAAATCTGTCCGCAACAAAGCTCGACCTGAAGACTCTATTGTGAAAGCGCACATGGCATACGAATCTTCAACATTTTGCTTCATGTATCTATGTGATGTTGAGACGGAATTCACCCAACCAGAAAGAAACAATGATGGTAATGATACCAATGCACTCCTTTCAGTTTTTGCTCAGAAAGCACGTCCAATTGGAGGTCATGTAAATGTAATGGTTGAACTTTTGAGGAAAGATATAGAAATGGCTTATTGGTATATCTTAGACAATTGTGACAAAATTGAAGACTTTAGAAAGTGTGATTTTAATAGTTTAAGATTCACTTATGATATTTGTAATTCCATTATTTTAACTAATATTTTTTATATTCATGTAGTGAGCATATCCAACTTTGGAAAGACAAAATCATGCTAATGTAGAACAGAGGCATAGACAGTTGTTTCCAGAATGGTTTAGGCAGCAAGTCAAGTCATTATATTTTCAAGAACCTAGATTGGTAAGTGAAGAAATTTTTTCATTAACCCAATGTCCTGATCGACGCACTATCCAATACACAGGGTGTATTGTGAACGACATTCGATATTTGGTCACACTTGTTGATCAAAACCGCAAAACACAGAATAATGGGGTAATGACGTATGTATCACATAATGGTGAACCCGTGTAACTTTTATGGCAACTTAGTTAATGTCATTAAAGTTCAATTTACAAGAGGTTTTAAGGTAGTTCTTTTCAAATGTCATTGGTACAATACGGGTACCAAAGGAAAAAAAATCATTCAAGATTTTCATCTTACATCGTTGAATATAAATAATTGGTGGTATGATAGTGACCCATATGTGTTAGCTACACAAGCACAAGTATTTTATATTGATGATTTAAAGTTGGGTCATCCTTGGAAAGTTATGTAGAAGATTCAACATAGGCATGTTTAGGATGTTCTTGAGAAAGATGATGATGATAATGATGACGAAAATGACGAAGATGATGATGAGTATGAGCATGAAAGTGATAATTCAATACGGCCGGTTCAAGATGACAATGATAAAGGTACTATATCATTATGCAGAGAAGACATTGATCCAAAATCAATTGATGTTAACGAAGAGATTCGAAGAATGCTTGGTGTAATGGGGCAACAAATGGATGAGCTGGAGGCGGAGACAGATAAGGAGGAGGAAGGGGAGAAAGATGAGGAGGATGAGGACTTCTTATTTGGAAACAATGAAGATGGTTAAACAATTGATACATATAGTGATTATGATTAATGATTTTGGTGAGATTCATGCATGATACGTTAATTTTAATATTTTAAAATAAAAAGGTTTGTATGTTATGCTTATAATGTAAGATTATTTTGTGATGTTATTGTGTTCTAACTTGTGTCTTTTCTTTATTTAGATGGTAGCTCTAACACAAAAAGAAAATAGGGTGAGGACGGTGATGGATCACACACCACCTCCTTTAAATGATGCACCTGTACCATCTGCTCCACCACCACCATGACCCCTATCATCATCACAATCACAATCACTTGAAGAACTAGCAAACAATAACCCAGGTATAAAAATACTAAATGACAACTCTTTGTAAATATTTATCTTAGTAAAGTTGTCACAAATCTTGCCAAAGTAATGTATTTTTTGTTTGACTACCTGCATTATCACCTTTAGCGAGGAAATAGGGTGAAAATAGTGAGGGATTGCACACTACCTCATCCAAATGGTGCATCTGTACCATCAGCTCCACCACCACCAAGACCCCTATCACCATCACATCACCTGAAGAACTAGCAAACAATAACCCAGGTATAAAAATACTAAATGACAACTCTTTATAAATATTTATCTTAGTAAAGTTGTCACAAATCTTGCCAAAGTAATGTATTTGTTGTTTGACTATCTGCATTATCAGCTCCAATGCAACAAGGAAAGAGGGTGAAAATGGTAAGGGATCGCACATCTCCTCCTCCAAATGATGCATTTGTACCACCAGCTCCACTACCACCACCACGACCCTCATCACCATCACAATCACTTGAAGAACTAGCAAACAATAACCCATGTATTAAAATTCTAAATGACAACACTTTATAAATATTTATTATAGTAATAATGTTGTAAATCTGGTCAAAGTAATGTTCCTTTGAATTAGAAAACAAGGCATCTACATATGTATATATCGTGTACAACAGTACAATCATTCATCATGATAAGGCATAAGAATTAGATAACATGGCATTTACATATGTATATATCATGTACAAGTATACAATCAGATAATCAAACTAACATCAATGTACCTATGTATATAATTATGTTTATGAATGGACTCAATAGTTAGGATGGTTTCCCCAATATAAAATCTAGCTTCATCTTCTGTCAATGTATCATTGCGCATCACTAAAGTCATCATATCCCCACCAGGAAGATATTTCGTAATTAGATACAAGTACTCTTCATCCTGGAACAAACAATAGAGCTTGTCGATACAATTATTGTCAACTTGATCAAGTAGATTCCTCTTAGCTTTCACATGTTCCACCTAAACAGAAAAAACACCAATTGTATGAAACCTAGGGAAGAAAATTTAAATTAGATTTAAAAAAATGGTATGAAAAAAGGTATACTTGACCTCTCTGAAGCATCTCTGATTTCTTAAGCTTATTCATTGCATATACGTGACCAATTGCCTTCTCCCTATAGATTCTTAATTGTCTCAAAGAAAGGAATAGGCCAGATGTTGTAAGGCATACATAATGCATTAAGGCCACTTTTATTTCTCAAGATGAGTTATATATGCTAAAAACAATCAAGATGAGTTATATTTGATTGTACAGTTGTACATGATATATACAACTATACAATGATTCTTATGTCTTTTTGTTGTGATGCTGCATATGGAATACCCACTCGTGACTTTCAAGTCTACTACCAAGGTGACCCCTAGGGTAAATCTCTAGGGTAAGGCTCATTGTAATCTTTAGGGTAAGGGTATGTAAATCACCTTTCCCTTGATTTAAGGGAGGAGACTGATTAGGGTAATGTCTTTGTGTAAGGTTTAGATTAGGTAGGCAACATGCCTTCTTCTTTCTTGTCAACTGCTTGCCGCAGCCCTTTCCCATCTATTTTCCCTTTCTCTTCTCATATATACCCGGTCTCACTCTTGTACAATACATACATGAAATATACATTGAAACTTTAAACTAGAAAATCTACACTTTTCATGACAACACTTTATAAATATTTGTTTTTCGTTTCTAGAAACAGAGTTTGATTTTTTTGCAAGAAAAAAAAAACGACATGTGGAAAGTCATCTGGGAATCGCCTCCACGATATTTTAGAGGCTAATAATGGGAAGAAGATGTCAGTCATCTTTGATTTGAAGCAGCAAGTACCAATTGATGCAAGTGTGTCAGTTTTTTTCACTTTTGAAATAGGGATTCTTGTTCGAAGTGATGCACTGGTGTGTTACAAAAGATGGATGAAGGTTTAAGCTATGGCTAAGGAAAAATTGTGAGAGTCATTGCTAGTGAGTTTGACTTTACTTCAACTTAGTCATAATAATTTCAACCACTCATCTATATATATTTTATTATGATTTTAGATACTGTTTGATGTAGACCTGTGCAATTCGAAGATTTTTGCTTATGTGAATAAGAAGATGGAGAAGTTGTACTCCCAGTTTAGGTTTCAGTTGCATGAGCACTACTTATCATGTGAAACACCTGCGAGAGGACGAGCTAAGCTGCTTGAGAAGTCACTATGGAATGAGAGACCAGTGAGTCATTGGCACTGGCTGTGTGATAATATTTACACTAGTGAAGTCTTTTTGGTATGTTTCTGTAGAACATTTTCTTATTTATGCTATATTGTTGTAGCACTTTGCCATGTTTCTTATTTATGCTTTTTGGTATGTTTCTGTAGAACATTTTCTTTATTTTTTGTTAATTTTGTTTCCCTACAAATCATAGTCTACAATATGATTTCTTACCATATTAAAAAAGATCAACACATGAGCTTCTTAGAAATGTATAGAAAATAATAAAAACAAAAGAAATCCACTACCTCAAATTCACATTGTGGTAATTAAATTCTTTTAATGTACTTAGAAAGTGACCCATGAATATTATGAGCCTTTTAAGTAATTTCAATGACTTTTCAACTCCACGTCAGTTTGAGATCAAATTTTTACACATTGCAAATCATGCCATATATTCGTGAACCTGACCAAAAGTGTGATGTGATGATAAATACTTTAGAACCACTCATGGATTCAAGGTGTTTCATTTTATTCTTATTTATAATGTTGCTACAAGTAGTCCTCATAATGGCATTCTAATGTAGGATGTTTCCAAGAAAAATGCTGATAATTGAAAGAAACAAAAGTATCATCACAAGGGAGGGGCAAGGCCATTCATCCAACATGCTAGGAATGCTCACAAGGTAATGAAATTAAATTACATATCAAAGTTAGTGTGTAATTTTGATATGCTCATGTTTGTTATATTTTGTTTTGAACATGAGGAGTAGAAAGGAGAACCATTTTCTGTGATTAACAATTGGGGGGCTCTCCACAAAGACAAGAACGGCCAATGAATAAAGGATATTGCTCAAGAGAAATATGTACGTCACTTTTGTGTATGAATGTAGTTTTAGTCATGCACATGGTAGAACTTTTTGGTTAGCTCCTCAGTATCTTAGATTTCTCTTTTGCTAGCATCCCAACATGTATAGAGGAGTTGGTGCCCTTCATGATGAATTGCCATTGAGCTGAGATAGAACACTAAGTTTTAGATTTTTTTTGGGATTTTTATGTGAGTATATGAAATGTACTTGATATATGTGCCTAAGTAGTTTATTAATGAGAATGCAATTAATTGAAGCATTACCTTATATTTGACATGAATTGTAATTCTATTTTATAAACAGGGAATTGTAATTTCAGATTATAAACAGGGAATATGTATTGGTCTATCACATGTATTTCCAAAAAAGGTATTTTATTTTGACATAAGTGACCCAGGCAACGCCACAAATGGAAGAAAAATGTGACACTTTCAGCGTCACTTATCTATTTCATAAGTGACGAATTATATAGGTCACATAATTTGTTCTTTTTTATAAACAAAGAATTGTAATATCAAATTATAAACAGGGAATATGTATTGGTGTGTCACATATATTTCCAAAATAGATAATTTATTTTGACATAAGTGACCCAGGCTATGCGACAAATGGAAGAAAAATGTGACGCTTTCAGCGTCACTTATCTATTTCATACATGACGAATTATATAGGTCACATAATTTATTCTTTTTTATAAACAAGGAATTGTCATATCAGATTATAAACAGGGAATATGTATTGGTTTGTCACATATATTTCCAAAATAGATATTTTATTTTGACATAAGTGACCCAGGCTATGCCATAAATGGAAGAAAAATGTGACGCTTTCAGTGTCACTTATCTATTTCATACGTAACGAATTACATAGGTCACATAATTTATTCTTTTGTGACGCCTTATCCGTCACAATCTCCTATTTTCTTAAATTTAAACCAGTATTAAGTGACGAAAGCAGTGTCACATATACTAAAAATATGTGGCACTTTTAAAATTCGTCACTTATACTTTTCTTGACGCGTCATAGGTGACCCTCGCAGTGATGCTGTAAAAGCGTCACATATTATCAAATGTGACACATTTTTATTTTTTGTGACGAATATCTGTCATCACATAAGCCCTGTTTTCTTGTAGTGGAAAAACCATATTTTTACTCTAAAACTCAAAGTTTTCAAGCCATTTTCATTATTTTTCCTTGAATTTTCTGACTACAAATATTGGTGTGCCAGCCATTTGTTTTTTCAGTTTCTTGAAAATTTGGCAGGTGGGACCGTGGGTGTCTCTATAAATTTAGTTGCTGAAGATATCCTGAAGGAGACTTAAATTAAGGGAATAATGGCATTTGGCTAATGTACAAACCAACTTCTTGAGTGACAACTTTCCTAAGTTTCGATCAAATTGTCGCTCAAAAAGTTTGAATATATATGGGGTCTAGTCATAAGTGATGGTCATAATCAGATCATGACTGTAATATTGCCATATCATATATATGCTTGCTTTTCACGAACTAAGAAAATGCATGAGACTTTTGGCAATTGTACTTACGTAGGCCGAATTATATATACGTACAAAAACCGAAGGTTCTTCAAAGACATTATTTAGGTCATTTGCGTGGTGCCATGGTTTTACTATATATTGTCCTATGAGACTCAAGTTTTGTTAGAATAATAGCTCTCCGTTTTATTATTAAAATAGAGCGAGGGAATCGTATAATAAAAATGATATTTTCGCATGCATATGTATATAGGTGTGGTTATATACATATCATGCATGCATGTCCAAATATGTTACCCTATACATATGGTACGTAGTAGTTTTTACATTTCAGTACTGTCGATCAAATGCTATCAAACATTCTAAATGCGTCTTGTGATTGAACAGCTTCTTACAAACACCCATAACATATTAACTGAACTTGAACTGCTTGTGCATGGGGAAAGGGATCCTCTCCGGATCCCTTTCTCCTAATCCATCAAGTCCAAGGATCCAGACCGTTGAAATTTGATCCAACGGCTAAAGTTATTATAACTTTTAAAGTGGGCCCCCGTTTGTAGTTGTTGAATCAAATTTCAACGGCCTGGATTAGGAGGAAGGGATTTGGAGAGGATCCCTTTCATGTACATGGTATTCTGGGAATGCAACTCAGGACTGGACCAAGTTTCAACATGTTTAAACAAATATATGTACTTAGGAAGAAGATCTGATCCAGATCTCTCCCATCAAAGGCCTAGGATCAAGTGATCTGGGCTGTTGAAATTTGATCTAACGGCTACAATTATTCTAACTTTCAGAGAGACTCCCTATTTGTAGCCGTTGGATCAAATTTCAATGGTCTGAATCACTTGATCTCGGACTTTTGATGGGAGAGATCCGGATCGGATCATCTTCCATGTACTTATCGGAGAATAGATGGATGTGGAAGTTTGGACCAACCTAAACTCTGTAATACCCTTGTTAAAACAAACAAAAAAAAATTGTAAAACCTTAAATTATCACCAAACCATATAAATGCGTTGGTCAAAGAAATTCACTTTTTAATCACCCCTTCATATAAGGTTTAGGGTACTTGGCCTTTGTTCTTTCGTCCTCTTTTACTTCAAGCATCCCACCTGATGACTCTATTTTATATTTTATATTTTATCTTAATCTTAGCATGTTTTAGTTAGTATTTTGGTGAAATTTTAATACTTTGGTATATATTCTCAATGTATAACATACGATTTTCTCTAGAGTATCCAACGGTCGAATTTTGGAGTGATTCTAATTGTAAGATGTTTGTGAGTCTCTCAACTTTTTCGTGTCAAAGTTTCAGGTTTTTCTACCGCACAGTCAATTTATGGCGATGAAATAAAGGTTCAATGCGCAGTGCAGCTAAAGTAACGTTTTTTGGGCTTAATTAGGATTTTTGGTGTCCAAGAAGGTGTCTTTTGATGACGGGCCCTTCTGTGAATGTGTTTGGGACAACTTGAGCTTCAAGAAAAGTTATCTTGGGCCTATTTGGAGCTGTCCAGGCTCCAAAACGTGGCTGCTTTCTCTATTGGCAGATTTTCCTTGTCAACAAAGATTATGTTTCTTAGTGTTTTTTTTTTTTAAACAAACGATATTATCTACCTCAGGGGTGGGGGAGTGGGCTAAGCCTTATAATGAGCTAGCAATAATATTATGTTTCCTAGTTTATTTCAATTTATTTTGTTTTCTAGTTTTCCTTTTATATTAAGACCATTTCTAGGAAGGGTTTGATATTCTATGTAGTATAAATAAGGCATTGTGGGCGGCCCTAGTTGTTTTCTCTATGCATTTTTTAGAGAAGAATTTGGTCAAATTTTAGAGATTTTAGACTTTTACATTCAAGGTGTTTTCAATTTTTTTTTTATTGGCTAAATAGCCAAAATGGTCCCTGAGATTTGCATAACTCATCACTTTGGTCCATAACATTTCAAATTGATAAAAGTGGTCCTTGAGATTGTCCACCATCCATCATTTTGGTCATTCCGTTAAAAAACTCTGTTAAGTGTCTCGGAACTCTTGGCCGAAAGTTTGGGCAAATTTCAAAGCTTCGTAACTCAATCGTTTCTTAATAAAATTCGACCCATAATATATCAAAATGAAGATAGTAAATTGTAGAATAAGATTATACCTATTTGGAAGCCCAATGGTTACCGGAGATGGTCGAAAAATAGCCTCAAAGTTGACTGGTCCGAGGGAAAACTTGAAAACTCGCCGGAAACTGGGTAAACTTTAAACGTTCATAACTTCTTCGATACTCAACGAAATCAAGTGATTTAAACTAAAATCATACTTCTTGACGAGACAAAGAGAATGGTACCTTTTTGACGGCTAACTCGTTGTGTTTTTTCCAGAAAACGGCTCGAAAGTGGTTGTCTTGATCTCTAGTTAGCAACTTTTGAGCCGTTTTTCGGCCAAACCACTGCGATTTAGCCATCTAAAAAGGTAACATTCTCTTCATCTCGTTGAGAAGTATGATTTTCGTTTTTGAACCACTTGATTTCGTTGAGTATTGAAGAAGTTATGAACGTTTAAAGTTTACCTAGTTTCCGGCGAGTTTTCCAGTTTTCCTTCTGACCAATCAACTTTGAGGCTATTTTTAAGCCATCTATGGCGGCCATTGGGTTTCCAAATACGTATAATCTTATTTTACACTTTCCTATCTTCATTTTGATATATTATAGGTCGAATTTGGTTAAGAAACGATTGAGTTACGAAGCTTTGAAATTGCCCAAACTTCCGGCCAAGAGTTCCGAGACACTTAACGGAGTTTTTAATGGATGGACCAAAATGATGGATGGTGGACAATCTCGGGGACCACTTTTATCGATTTGAAATGTTAGGGACCAAAGTGATGAGTTATGCAAATCTCATGGACCATTTTGGCTATTTAGCCTTTTCTATTTCAATGAAATTCCCTTTGATTTAATTACGAATAAGCATAACTAATCTCTTTTGCTAGGGTGAGGCCACGAGGCTTAGCAAAAATATGTAGTTTCTTTTCATTTGCTAATGATATTATGCATGCAGGTTTTGAATTATCAATCACTAGTTTAAACTATCTAAGTGTCTTGGTGATTCGCAACCATTTGGATTTTTAGACAAGTAATTTGATGCAATTTTGGTTGGAGGCTAGTCCCTAAAATTGACTAATACTTCTTATGGTGAATAAGCATATTTTCACTTAGGAAGAATACCACATCTTAAGGATTGCATAGTTTTTCAAGGGTTTTCACAAAACTTAATGAGTCTTGCATGTTTAAATTTGATATGAATACCACATGCAGGTTACATGTTTGATATACGTTCTAGATTGGGAGTCCAATTAGATCATAGTTTTAAGAAAACCTAACCTTCAAAATATGCATGTATAAGTCATAAGTAATTAGGAAAACTACGTAGGATTGTTAATGTAATGACGGAACCCTAGTGCTTTTACAACTTAATTTCTAAAAATTGTTTTCTTTTCCTTCTCTTTAATATTACAGATTTTTCTAATTTTTTAAATTAAATTCTTTTTTGCTAATTTAGGTAATAAATTAATCTTTCCAAAACTTTGTTTTTAAATAATTAATTGAGATTTGAAGGACAAACTTGTTAGAGTCGACTATATTACGATTATCTTGTTTCTTTGCAAGTATTTTAGGTGTTTTTGTGAAACCCCACCCCCATTATTAATTTATAATTTCATTTTGTCCTTGAAAGTTTATAAAGATGTGCAATTTGGTCCCCTATCCCAATTTAATCCAGACCCTCCATCTAGATTTCCCTTCTCCCCCACGTTGCCACGTGGCACCACCCTAACTCATCCCATATCTCTCTCTTCTCCTTTCCCGAGTCTCTCCCTCTCAGCTCACTATTCTTTTTCTCAAAGATCTCACTCACCTCTCTTTCTCTCACTCTCGTCTCTCTCACTCTCTCCTGATTGAACCCACGCCGAGGCACCATTGCCACCCCGATGTCGACAACACCACCACCATCACCTCGTGGACTTTCTCCTTTATTCCTCTTGTCTCTGCAAGCTCAGAGACACCCAAAGAACCCTGCGCACCCTCGACTTTCAAAACCCAGAATCCGGCCACCTCCGGTCCCTTTCATGACGAACAAAAGGTACCAAATTACTCATCTCACCTCCTTCTTCAATTTGACACCTAGATTGGAGTCTAGGGTTTAGTTTTGGCGTCGACCGAAGCATGGGAGACTCCGGCCTCCTTTTTTTGGTGAGAGAATGAAACCAGGCCTTTGGGCTATTGTGACTCGGGCCTTAGGCCCGTTAGCCGTTAGACCCAAAAACCCAAGCCTTTCAGTTTTTACTTTTATTTTCTTTTCTTTTGAAACCCAAAAACCTTGGGCTGGGCTTTCAAGCCTAGGCCCGTGTCCATGCAATCTAGGGCTTCCAAACCTTTTAGAACCTTGTGAGGGGCATACCTTTAGGCTACTTAAATTGGGCCTTCGGCCCATTAACATTAAACCCAAAACCCAGCCCACTTAAAACCCTAGGCCTAAACCCATAGGGCCCTAATCGGCCCAACCCTTTTGGACCCAACCCGGATCCAATTGTAAATTGGTTCAACTTGGTTTGACCTT
Source organism: Malus domestica (assembly GCF_042453785.1). Lineage (NCBI taxonomy): Eukaryota > Viridiplantae > Streptophyta > Magnoliopsida > Rosales > Rosaceae > Malus > Malus domestica. The sequence continues at coordinate 23,053,937 of NC_091675.1, forward strand.
TTGATTCGGACCCATTGACTTTGACACAGTCAACACTGACAGTTGACATTGACCAGTCAATGTTGACCGTTGACTTTTTGGGTTTCGTCTAAAACCCATCTTAGGCTAATTTTGATGTCCTGGACCTGTTTTTGACGTCCGTTTTCCCAAATTAAATCGTTTGAGTATAGTTGATTAATTATATGCTTTATGTGCTTAGGTGAAATTACTAACGGCGATCCTGTTATTCCTATTTCATATGGCTCTACTACGACGGAGTATATATGAGTGGACCCCTTCTAAAATGCATATTTTATAGTAGAAATGCATACATGAAAAACATGATTTACTTAATACGTTTTGTGAACGTTTTATGAGAAATTGATTATCATGCTATACTGAGTTTATTTTGGAATACCATATTTTCTATAAAACCCATGTTCTTGTAGGGTATCTGATGGATGACTATATACTATTTAGAACATGTTTTGACACTTCTTTATAGTATAGATGATGGATGACTTTATATTATGAAGATGATTTTGAGATCTATGTACCTATGTTTGGAAAGTTTATGTTCAATGTTTTGTGTGTATCTAGTGGTTACTATTTCGCCAGGGGCGAGGACATGGTGTTGGCTGCGAGCCGGGAGAAATAATCTCTGGCTTCGGGCTGAGGGACATGGAGTAGGCATTGGGCGAGGAGAAATAATGTCTGGCTACGGGCGTAAAGACTTAGAAGCAGGCATTAGGCCGGGAGATATTATTATTTGATACCACTATTTAGCACATTTTATACAAGATATGCTTTATGAGATGTTTTATGGCATGCTAGGGTTTTCAGATAAACCTATCACTTATTATGCTATTAGTTTTCATAAAGCTTTGGGGGTTAGTATGTTGATAATTGTTTTCTTATATATATATATATCTATATATATATTGTTGGTACCATAAATTAGGCCTTGTCTTTGGGCCTCATTACTGAGCCCATAACCCATGTAAGAGAGGAAAAAACCCTTATTCTATAAAAGGGACTGTCCCTCATCCTCATTAAGAAAACAGAGCCTTACATCCAAAAAGCCTCACAACAATAAAGGGCAATACCCTCTCAGCCAAATAGAGACCAAAATGGTAAGGGCTGCATCCACAGAAAGCTCTTTTGCCGATATATTGTAATCCATACATACATACAGTGAAATGGAATCAATATCAGTGTGGACGTAGCCCAAACATTAGAGTGAACCATGATACATCTTTGTGTTCTTGTGTGTTTGTATGATTCAAGGCCGGATTTACGTTGGTCCAAGATCCTCCGGATTTTGTGCATCAACATATATATATGTATATCAACTTGGTCCACTCATGTTTGTTTTATGCCCCCTCAAGACCTAGCTACGAGGCATTCCCTTACTGTTGACATCGTGTTATCCTTTCGGCTTTGAATTCATTGTAATTCCACCTTCCGTTTGTATTCTAATTAGTATGTGCTCTAAACATGTCATGCATCATCCTTATGAATTCATTGTTGGCAATTGAATCTTATTTTGTTATCTTATTATTTCTGTGAAATTTATATGCATATTGTTACATGTTCTCAGCATTTGCATTCATAAATGGCTTGCGTCACCTTCAGGTGTCAGCTAACACGTAACCATCCTGATGTCCCACGGACATCGGGATTGGGGCGTGTCAGTTTTTAACCCTTATTGTGTGTGTTGTAGAATCTCATCAAGAAATTAGCGTCGCTGCTGAAACAAACAAACAAAAAAAATCTCAACCGTCTCTATTAGTTCTTCTTTGTCCTCTTCCATGTGGTCGTCTTCATCTTCTTAGTTACCCAATCCTAAAACTTCCTGCTTTGTCAAACATAACGAACAAAATTATCTTCTATGGCTTCATCAAATGAAATCCCACCTTGTTGGTCATAATCTCTGAAAAATTGATGATGGTTCTTATCCCCTTCCTTCTCCTCTATTTCTTGACCCTTGCAACTGAAGGTATCAAAGCCCCTGAAGTTCCTAATCCTGCCTATGCTACATAGATTTGGTTAGACTAACTATTTGACTGTTGCATCACTAGTGAAATTTCTAAGCCTTTTCTCACCCTTAAGATTGGGTATGACACTGTCAAGGATCTTTGGAACTACCTTAAGAACACTTTACTCAAAGTTTCATGGCTAGCGAGGGAGTCTCCAATTTTAAGTAACTTCTCGATCTATCCAAAGGTAGTCAAACTTTGTTCAGTATATGTTAGGGGACTATTAGGTCGAGTTGAACTTAGGTTTTGACGGGCACCTTTTACTTCCACTGGTCCGTTTGAATATCAAGTCCTAGGATACCTCGAAAGAATTAGCATTTCTTAGGAAGTATCTTGGTTAGATTAATGGCTCAAAGATAACGTGATTAGACAAATAATGACTTGCTTAAGCAAAGCGTGACATGGAAGCTAGAAGCTTGTTGGTTTAGCATGATAGAGAACTTTGCATGGTTACATGATGTTTAGGGTTGGCTAATCTGGATTTGTTAGGGTTCTAAGTGAGCTTCTATTGACTAAGGAAGATCAAAGGAAGCTGGGAGGAAACCTTCAGGTTGTAAGAAGATGGCTTTTTCTAGGATTCAAGTTTGCTTGCACTTAGGAAGTGATTTCCCTTGCTTGATGCAATACAACCTCGAATTCCACCTCCTTCCTCTCTCTCTCTCATTCTGTCACCTCTTTTGCATTCGACTGAACCTCCGTTATTGTAGGTCAAGGGTCCTTCTTTGTGGGCTTTCTTAGATAATCTTTAGGCTTCTCTATCTTCTACCCTTATAGCTAAGGCTTCTTCCTCTTTTTCCTAGCACAAATGCAAAAGGAATCTTGAAATTTTAGGAATAAGTGAGGATATAATGGAAATGAAATATTCATTCCAATTCCCCCAATAACTCCGAATTCTATTACTACCAAATTGTAGAGAATCCAATTTTTCTGAAAGTTCTAGTTGGACTCCAAGATTGTGTGGGTCTCACCAAATTTTTAATTCGCCAATATTTAATAAACACCGAAATATTTTGTAACAAAGACAAATAAGCTTTTATTCTGAATACCCTAGCGTAAACGTGCTATCAGTTGTACACATAAAAAGGTCCAATGCGTATGGGCCGGACTTTTATGAATGCTTTGTAAATAACAGTACGCCTGCAAAACACCCAGAACTTCATCAAAACCCATCGCCATCACATCAGTAAAGCTCAAGGACGAAGCAAAACCGTCGGATTAGAATCTGAACGCAATATCACCGTCGGTTCGAGATCCGGACAGTTTGGTGGGAAATACAACGAACGCATACTTAAAAAAAAAAAAAAATAAATAAATAAACAGCACGCCAGCGTGGAATAAGATAAAAAGGAAAAATTGGGAAGAGGCTGGAATCTTCCACAATCCGCGCGCACACGGAAACACAAACAGGGACGCAGAGGGGAGGAGGGAGAGGGACGATAGAGTTCCTCGGTTGCCTGCTTCTATTAATAGACAAAGACCTTTTATACCCACGAAGCGCTGTATATTTTTCCTCTCTCTCACTCTTCTCTCTCTCTCTGGCTACGGTTCCCAATCAAATTTCACTCGCCCTAAAGGTAGTTTTAATTCTAATTTAATTTTTTATTCCTTTTTGGTTTTCTGAATATTTTCTAGGGTTGATTGATTAGGGATTTGGATATGGGATTTTGTAATAAATTGAATAATTTGTGCGATATGTTGATAGACTTGCTTAATTGTTTTGATCTCTGTGTTGCTTGTGCTTAATTGTCTTGGTCTGCGTGGTTTATGAGGTCGGTTTGGCTTCGAATTGTTTCCCTGATGTTATTTTGTTCTAGATTTAATATGTGAATGTTTCTGGGAGTTGTTATCTGCTTTGAGCATTTAGTTTAGAACTTTTATCCCTTGCATAGATTTCTGTTTTTTGTGTGTTGCAGATGGACTAATGTAACTCTTTAATTTAGTTATTGTTGTTTTGATAGTTAGACCAATTGTACCAACAGTCTGAATATTTTCTCTGTATTTGAATTCAGCTGTGTGTTTCAGCTGTATCTGAATCTAATTCATGTCTCTAGTATTAATGGATTTCGGTGATTCGTAAAAAATTAGTGATGAGTATGTATGAATTACAGGTGTTTGCGTATTGGAACTGTTGTGGCTACTGAGATGGCAAGTGGTTTTGGGGAGTCAACAAGCGTGCCGCCCCAAAGCACGTCTTGCTCGGGTAACAATGCCAACGATGCAGGAGACTTCGAGTGCAATATTTGCTTCGAATTAGCCCAAGACCCGATCATAACCCTTTGCGGCCACCTCTTTTGCTGGCCTTGCCTCTACAGATGGCTCCACCATCACTCGAATTCCCAAGAGTGCCCGGTTTGCAAAGCCCTCGTACACGACGAGAAGTTAGTTCCTCTTTATGGTAGGGGCAAGACGCAAACTGACCCAAGATCAAAGTCATATCCAGGGATCAACATTCCCAATCGCCCCTCTGCGCAGAGGCCTCAAACTGCCCCTCCTCCTGATACCAATCATTTTGCCAATTATGGATTTGGATTCATGGGCGGATTTGTACCAATGGCAACTGCAAGGATTGGTAACTTCACGTTGGCAACTGCATTTGGTGGTCTGATACCGTCGTTGCTTAACATTCAGTACCACGGGTTCCCTGATGCTACTGTATATGGAACAACTTCAGGTTTCCCTTATGCGTCATTTAGTTCATTTCACGGGGGCCATGCTCACGGATTCCCTCAGCCGGAAAATCATCAAGGGCAGCCGGGTGATGTTTTGAAGTATCTTTTTTTGTTGCTCGGTGTGTTTGTGATCGTTGCGGTTATTTTCGGTTCTTAAAATGATTTACTCGTTAAACATTGAAACCAACATGGTTGTTTAGTGTTGCTGCTCTTCTTATATGTGTAAATACGTTAGCTGCATTTCTGTTTTTTGAGACTTTTACCCCTAGTTTACTACTTCTGGGGTCAATTGTGTTAAATGTTATAAACATCTGCAACGGACACAAGGGTTTCGTAATAAACGGTTTGCACTCTCTCTGAAATTATTTAAGTTTTTTCTTTTTATTGTATTTTGAAGTTTTGATGGGGAAGGAGGAGAAGCATGAATTATTGAAATGAAAACTACCATGTGATCTGGTTCTGCCGTAATTTGCAAAAATCATCTTCTTCCTGTCTGGTTTTTTGTGCAATGATGAACGGAATATGAAAATAACGACAGGGGACATGGTTACGAGGGACTGTTTGATAATCATTAAAGAGTTAAAAAGTTGATTTTACTGAATTTTTTTATAATTATAAGGCCTTGATTCAACTTTCAGTTGGTTCTCATCTTTTTTCTGTACGGAAAATAGGACTTTACTGTTCAAACTCTGGCTCTTCCTTTAGATTATCATCGATTATTGGGAATAAAGTTAAAGAATTTAAACCATAAATCAGAAATTACTTTTCTTCTTTAATATTTATGACTTAAAATTTTAGCATGTGATGATTAAATAATGATTTTACCTAACTTTTTTTTTTTCGGTACCTATTTTTTAAAAATAAAATTTATATCGATTGTCTTAATTTATTTTTATGAGCATTTTAGTCTAAAAAATATTTAAATTCTGATAGGTATTTATAAAGTATAAGTTAAACTTGATTTAAATAATTTTTTACAATTATTTTATACGTTAGATTTAATTTTGAGCTGTCAATTTTATTTTTACAATTAGATTTAATCTCATTTGATCATAACCGTTAAATTATAAGTAAAAAACAAAAAAGTTTTGAAATATGACAGTTTGGTGTGTTAAGAATAATTTAAGTCAGACTTAAACGTGCGGGAATCTAGCCTAGAGATATATTCTCTCCCTAGGGCTTATTTTAGCACATGGTTGGAGATGGTTTGAGAGGTTTTAAAGCTTATATTTTAAGCATTATCCCATGAATTAGAGATGATCTTAGTAGAAACAGGGTATTTGCAAATGTCTTGTAACTCAAGTAGTTGTGGGCCTATTTGAAATTATTTCTAGAATTACTACAAAACGCTCTTTGACAGCCAAAAGCAATTATAATTGCGTTTAACATAAAAAATGGAAGAGTATTTTAACTCGTAGAAGTGCTTTATGGAGAAGGCACTTGAATTTTTAATGCAAGTTTTAACATGATTATAATAAAATCCCAAAATGCTTTTAAAAGCATAGACTTTCTGGTGAAGCAATCCTTGCCAAAAGCAAAGCACAACTGTGAAAGCACTTGTCATCAATCTACCCAAAAAAACCACGTTGGTGAATTGGTGTACTGTGATTGTGTAACTACCTAAAGGACTAATCTAATCTAATTAAATATTGCGTGTTGTACTTCCCATTGTCTTGATCATATATCTTCCTTTCCTTTGACTCCCACCCAACTCAATTTTGTTCTGCTAGGCTCAAACTTGTTAGTCTTTGTCTGGTTTGTTTTCATGCTTCAATCCAAGATGGTGCACCAAAATGAACCTTTGGATTTAAGTGTGTTTCTAGAAAATTGTCTACTATACGAACAATGTTTGAACCGTAAATTTGTTGAATTATGTTGATTTTTTAACGATTCATGCAGTATTTTGTTTATGTCATGTGTTGTTGGTGTGGTAGAATCTCGTTGTTGTTCACAAGTTGACCAATGTCATAGATACTTGTTCCTCCAAATCATTTGAGCTCAAGTAGTAGTTTAGTTAAAGAAAAAGTCCAAATCTCACTAACCATGATCGTAGGAATTTTAAAAGACATGTTTGTAAGCATTATCATGATTCGTTCATGAGTCATAACTTTCCAAACCTTTTCTTCCTAATCTTATAATCGGCAAATAAAATGGGTAGAATTCCAAAGTGGATTATATAATCAAGAGCTCGTTTTGTTCTATTATTTAATAGTTAATTTGAATGTGTTTTTAAAATAACTGAAAGCGTTATTCGTAAAAATATTTTTGAAACCAATCATTGGTAAAATCCAAGTGAATCTTGAAAAAAGCACATTAAGGGTTTCCTGCACGAAGTATATATGCATCTTCCAAAAAGCACTTCTTTTGAACCCAAAATCAATTTCACTAAAAGCGGTTTCAATCATTTTAAAAGCATTTCCAAATGAGTTCTAAGGTAGTGCTATCCATACACCATTATACTTCTCGTACACTCCTTTCAATTTTCGACTGTCGGATCGAATCAATTGAAAAAGATCAACAATAACAAAGTCTTTTCCCACTAAGTGGGGTCGGCTATATGAATCCTAAAACGCCATTGCCCTTGGTTCTGTGTCCATTGAAAAAGATCAATGGTAAAAAATTAAAAAGAGTTTGTAGGACCTAAAAATAGGCGTGTGAATAATACTATCTATTATTTAAACTTCATTTCTACTAGTAATGTTATTTGAACACACAAATTGATCTCTATAATGCAAGTGATACACTCAATAGTAGAGTCCATTTATTAAGAACTTTGTTAGCAAGGGGTAGTTTTATAATTATCTGTTTTCAGTTTTTAAAATTTAGCTTTTAATTTTGTAAAATTACAAATTAAAATTATAAGCAAATTTCAAGTGTGTTAGTTTTTTTTTTATATATTTTCTATCATTAGTTTTTTTTTGTATATATTTTCTATCATCAAACGAGCTGCTAGTATCCAAACCTACTACCTTATGAGGTTCTTACCATTGCTTTTATTTTTTTGTCAAACAATAAATTTATTAGATATGTTAGATTAAAGAGTCGATGAAGTTCGAATCCATGAGATAGGGCAAAAACAACACTCATCTTCACTACCTTGGTAGATGACCACTTGCGCTTCCTACCATTGTTTTAAAGCGATGTAATCTCACCAAAGGGCAGAGTAAAACTCAACCATCCAGTTTTGCAGGCCTTTAGAAAATGGAGTTAGCGGGGCCCATGAGGAGATGATTGGGCTGATATAAACGGCTGGGATCTCACTGAGTCACTGGGGCTTCCGTCTTTTAGGGTAAAAGTAAATCGTGGACTAAAGCTATAAAATTTGATACTTCCAGTTACTACTGTTATATTTGCCATGCCAAAAAAAATAAAAAAAAAAAAAAAAATAAAAACACAAAGAGACAAAGCCGGGGTTCAAGCGACAAGGGACGGCTGATGCATTGGCCATTTCATCTGACTTTTTCGGCCGCCCTTTTTGCCTTCGCCCCACCTCCGGCTGCCCCACCATTTGTGTCGGTGACACTGCCTCCACAGTAATACTCGCACATGCAAATGCAACCCCTCCAAAAACAATATCTTTCAAATTTTCAATCAAAGTATAATTTGAGTACAAGTCAGTGAGCAAAATGTGAACCATATAGCATTTTCTTCTTAAATCAATGAGCAAAATGTGAACCATATAAATTATATTCCATTTTGTTCAACATCTAAGGTGTACTCCTCTCGGTTGAACTAAAAGCTAGATAAATTCAAATTGTTTGATAACAATTTCGTCTTTATCTACCTCAGTTAAATACTAAATGTTGGAGCACAATTAGAATATATACGAATCAATATAACGGTAATAAATGTTATAATGACAACAAACCCAATATAGTAGTCAGAACAAAAACTGTAACAACTTTATTAATGATATAACTAAGTCCGATAGAACAATAAAAACAGACTAATATGTTTTAGTATATACAAATCTTATAATAATATATAATAGTCTAGAATTCTTCTCAACACTGGGCCGAGTTTAGAATTCTTCTTGGCCCAGATGCCGTGTATAGGTGTCATTGGGGGTTATCTAGCTTATGGGCCGCACAGTTGAGATTGGCCATATCCCATCGGGGAATTGGGGATGTGGATGAGTCCTATCATGAGAAGGAGTTTCGACAAGATCAGGATGCTGGAATTGAATATGGCCTGATAACGAGTTATGTTCAAAGTCCTAGTAGGAGTAGGATTGGCCGAGATAAAGTTGAATCAGGGAAAAGAGTTCTAATCTGGGAGTGATTGGGATTCAATACAGGCTGGCTGCTATAAATAGGGAGGGAAGACATCGAAACAAGCCCCTCCAATTCAACACACAAATTGCCCTGCACAAATCCTCGCTCTATGCGAAACCTCGCAATAACCCTGAGATTTTTGTTTTCCTTTTTCGCCAACACATCTTCAGTTTGGATAAACAGCACTGTGAAGGCAACGGGCAAACATCTTCAGTTTGGATAAACAGCATTGTTGCCATAGAACCAGCCCACCGTGAAGCACCTTCAGTTTGGATAAACAGCACTGCAACAGGGTCGACTGGTTACTATCCAAGTCTCGGTTGAGAAGGGTTTTCGAATCCTTATCGGCAAAGGTCATCTCATTAGCTTCTTCGGCGAAGTGAGGTGTTACGAGTTACTGGGGTTGGCACATCGAACACCAAGTTGTTTATGATTGGCTATTCGTAGGTTTTAGAGTTCGGCATTCTGACGGCCGAACCACTTTCACGATCAAGACGTATATTTGTTTTGAGTACTTGTGTCCCTATACTCTGGTGTCGATTCGGCGTGTTTATACTCTTACGAATATAATCACTGTGTCCGAATCCGGCACCGACGATTTGTGAACTTTGTAGAACTAGTAGCCTTGTCTTCAGGCTCTAGAACCCGAAGGCTAAAAGTGTTCCTTCCTCGGCCGCAGTCGCAATATTGAGAAGTCAGCCGCGCACCCAACGCAACATCAACAAATTTTACTCCTCGGCCGAGCCGGCCGACGAGTTGGCACACCTTGCATACAACCAAATGACGTAGTTAGCTTACTAATTACTCGGCCTGCATGCCACGTAGGCTTGGTAGTTTGTAGGGTCAACATTTTGGCATGCCCAGTGGGACCCAGTGCTAAGACTACGAAGTTAATGACGATCGAGACACGATCAGTTAAAAAGAAAACAACCATGGGAAAGTCAGCGACTGATCTGCCGGTTCAAAGTCCTAGACAAGAGGTGTCACATGCGTGAAATCCAATCGTCGCTGTAACCCTTGAGGCTGCAAGTGTGACACACCGAGAAAAGGAAGTGTGCCTCGGTGCCCAGCCTCGAAATACATAAGTACCCAACCGAACTGCATACGTTTTCATTAAAGGAATAGTGGAAGACTGCGATGAAGACGGTGGTGAAGGCTCTAATCCTCCGACTAGGTCATTTCTTCGAAGACGACTTGACGAGCAATCTCGATAAGTTGAACAGATAGTGGGTCACAAAATAAACCGTTTACTTGAAGTGATACAAAGCAATGGTGAGACCCAAACCAGATTGCTCGAACTATTAGTTAGTAAAGTCTTCGAAGAGAAACCTGTTGATCAGGTTCGACAGCTTCCACTTAAAGGTAATTCCCTACAGGCCGAAGTAGTATCTACTTGGCCCAAAACAATTGACTTAGAAAAAAAGGGAGGATCAAGTAGTAGGTTAGATGGATTCGACCAGAGAATGGAAGCAACACCCATTGATATTCTCGAGGTCCAGCGGATGATCGATTCTGCCATGAAAAAGGGGCCGAAGTTCCCTAAATTCATCCACCCGTATCCAGCTTATGTGGAAAAGTTTGAATATCTTATAGGTTTCAAGATTCCAGATTTCAGCCTTTTGCTGGAGAATCGTCCTTATCCTTGTTAGAACATGTGGCTCGTTTCACTGCGCAATGCGGAGATGTTAATAGTGACTTTCACAAACTATGATTGTTCAACTTTTTGTTGACAGGCTCAGCATTTGCATGGTATATCAACCTCCCACCTAATTCTGTCCAAAGCTGAGAGGAGTTGGTCGAGAAATTTCATGAATAGTTTTACCGGCCAAGGATGAAAATGTCAGTTTCTTCATTGGCTAGGATGACTCAAGCCTCTGATGAGTCACTCATGGATTATCTTACCAGATTTAAATCGGCTAGGAATTGGTGCCGAGTACCTTTCCCTGAAGTCGAATTTGTTAGGCTTGCTTTGAACAGACTCTGACGTGGAGTACAAAAAGAAATTCCTGGCGGCAAACTTTCAGGATATGTATGAATTAGCCTAGCATGTCGAGCAATATGATTATTTGCTCTGAGAAGAGAAGATCTCAAAATCCCCATCCCGAGGGACGATTTACAAATATCCCACAGTCAGCTACATATCAATCGAAGGCGAGGATTCTCAATATGTCAGCGTGGACGCGGCTAAGATAGTAATAGATATACCATACGTTTGCAAGGCATTCACTCAAATTAATTCCAAGGATGCTAAAACCCGCTCGGCCACTGAAGAGATGGTGAAAACATCGAAAGTTTACACTTTTGATATCACAAAGGCCGAAGCAATTTTCGATCAATTGTTATTAGCAAAGATCATCAAACTTCGGCCAAGGCATAACATTCCCAAGGCCGAAGAGCTTAAAGGAAAGACGTATTGCAAGTATCATAACTCAACCAAGCATGCCACAAACAATTCATGCCACAAATAATTATGTCGTATTTCGTGATGATATCCAGAGCTGGATTGACAAAGGCAAGCTAAAGTTTCCTAAAAAATTAATGACGGTTGACACGGATCCATTCCCTTCGGCAATAGTTGGCATGGTAGACGCCCATTTGCCCAAGAGCAAAAGGAAAGAGAAGGCCGGGTTTGCCCTAGTACAACACATCCTAAAGAAACATTCACAGCCACGACTCCAGATCGACCTATTTTCCAATGCGCCACCTACCGAGTTTTTAGGACCGGCCATAGTTGAATCCATGTCAGATTCTAGTGAAGAAGAAAATGACGGGCCAATAGTTTTATGCAGCAATTGTAAGGCACGCATTGTATTAACCGAACCCAAGGAGAAACTACCTCAGACTCAGACGACGACGTCACGACAACAATCGACGACCACGGTGGCACCTTCAAAGAAACTTAGTGAAGGCCAGCGCCAGAAACTGTTTGATAGGCTCGGCCCCAAAAAACAGATGGACGGCCCTACCTCGGTCAGACTGCGCCTTGATTTCGATGCACTGTTTTATAACGAGGATTATTATTCACGTAATTCCAGTAGCTTAAGCTCATCAGTGAATCCAAAAACCTTCAGGCTGCTTGAACCACGTGACCAATGTTGGTACAACTACAATTCTCCTACTGGCATGTATACCGCGCTTTCCAAATCTCATAAACATCGACGTTAACGTATAGATTGCATGGCTCGATGGTAGGCGGCCCAGATTGTTTCGACCACTAAATGGCAGCTGAAAGAGGAGGTAGGGAACGGAGATGACCTGCCAACCCCAACAATCATGGCTGAGTTACAAGGGCAGAAGGAAACCAATCGCGACTTTGAAACTACCATCGAAGAGCTCGAGAAGCGTATTAAACTCTTCATTTGGCCCAGTCGATACTCAACCATTTGAAACTAACATGATTCAAGCCTGCTATTATGATGATCATGTCGACTACATTACCCTACAGGGTTTTAATGAAGATGGACGGCTGACTCGGATCTCAGTCCAAAAAGCCATCGAGGTAGGCGCCGAGACTGTCTACCAGGATTCGGCAAGACTCAGCTTGGCCAACTTGATCCCTACCACTGATTATTGACGTCAAAGGCGAGAGGTGTCGGGCCGCGGTTTCATCCACGATGGAATGCCTATTGGGCCATTGGTATGCTATTTCCAAGCACTCACATTCGGGCATCAACTTAATTGAATTTTTGGTCAAAGAAGATAACGGCCCTGTACTGTCGTTGGATAAAGTTCAGGCCGCACCGGCTGAACTCAAAGATAGTCGACCTCAAGTTAAGAACCATTTAGAGGAAATAAATGTCAGAACGGCCGACAACCCTCGACCGTTATTTATTAGTGCACTATTACCCCCTGCCATGAAAATCAAACTCTGTTAATTCAACGAGTTTAAAGATTGTTTTGCTTGGAGTTATCATGAGATGCTGGGCCTCGATCGGACCCTTGTTGAATATGAATTATGCATTAAGGCTAGTTGTAAGCCTTTCTGCCTGCCCCCTCGCCGGTTCTCGACCGAAGTACAGTTCGGCATAAAAGATGAACTAGTTTGACTTTTAAAAGCTGGGTTTATTCGGACTGCTCGATACGTCGAGTGGCTGGCCAATATCGTTCCGATGTTAAAAAAAATGGTGCCCTACGCATATGTATCAATTTTCGTAATCTGAACCTGGCAACGCCCAAATACGAGTACCCGATGCCGATTCTCAACTTGCTAATTGACGCCGCAACACATCACGAGATCATATCCTTCATGGATGGGTATGCCGGTTATAACCAGATTTTCATCGCCGAAGCTGATGTCCATAAGAATGCCTTTCGGTGTCCCGGGGCACTCGGCACATACGAATGGGTCATCATGCCCTTCGACCTCAAGAATGCAGGTGCAACATACCAACGAGCTATGAACATTATTTTTCATGATTTAATTGGTACCATCGTCGAAGTCTACATCGACGATGTGGTCATTAAATCAGCACGACGGCATACGCATTTGGATAACCTCCGTCAGGCATGCTTGCGCATGCGGCGGCATAATTTGAAGATGAATCCCGCCAAATGTGCTTTCGACGTATAGCCAAAAATTGTTTTGACTTCCTCGTACATCACCGTGGTATTGAGGTAGACGATAACAAGGCCCGGGCAATCATTAATGTTCTACCACTGATGACTAAGAAACAATTACAGTCGTTGCTCGGCAAGATCAACTTTCTCTGACGATTTATTGCCAACTCGGTTGGGAAAATGAAAGTTTTTTCCACGCTTTTGAAATTTAAGGACTTCGACACCTTCAAATGGCGTGCCGAGCACCAAGCAGCATTCACGCAGATTAAGGTCTCTCTAACGACTCTACTTGTCCTTGTTCCACCACGACGGGGTCGCCCTCTTAAACTGTATATCTTGGCGGCCGAAGAATCCATCGGCTGCCTTTTGGCACAAGATAATGACGCCGGACGTGAACATGCCATTTTTTACCTTAGTCGACACCTCAACCCACCAGAGATTAATTACTCTGCGGTTGAGAAGCTCTGTCTTGCCTTATTTTTCACTGCGAGAAAACTCAGACAGTACATGTTTCCGTCAGTCACTTAGGTTATCGCCCAGACTGATGTCATTCATTACATGCTCACTCGGCCGATCGTAAAGGGCCGAATCGGCAAGTGGACGATGGCCCTTTCTGAATTCAGCTTGCAATATGTACCCTAGAAAGCTGTCAAAGGTCAAGCTCTAGCCGATTTTTTGGCCCAACACCTTTCCTCATATGAGTTTGGGGGCAATGACGTCGACATCGGCTTAATACAAACACGTGATAATTACTGGACGATGTACTTTGATGGTTCCAGTACTTCCGTCTCGGCTGGCGTTGGGATTGTTATTCAATCCCCCATTCATAATCTTTGGTATTTTTCTCTCAAGCTTGATTTCGACTGTACGAATAATCAAGCCGAATATGAAGCCCTTGTTATTGGCCTAGCGTGCTGCACGATTTACAAGCAACTCGTGTCCTTGTTCTTGGTGACTCTGAACTTGTCATTAATCAACTCAATAGGACTTTTCGTTGCATGAGTTGTATTCTGGCGCCTTATCACATGGTTGCCAGCTATTTGGTCGAATCATTCGACGGCGTAACTTTCAAACACATTTCAAGAGTTTATAACACTGACGCCGACGAATTAGCTCAAATAGCCTCTGGAGCCCAACTCGTAGGGGGCCAATTAGGCCACGAAATACCTGTGTGACGATAAGCACATTAGGCCTTGATTAATCAGCAAGTTCTCCAACGTGATTGTGTGATCCGTACATGGGTCATGTCTTTACCTTCGTTGTTAGAACGGAAGGATATTATTGAGGTTTGTGCTGTCGAAGCATTACCAAACGAATGGAGAAAGATGATTATGCGATATATTGATAACCCAAATGAAAAACACGACCAACGGACAAGGGTGCACGCTACAAACTACGTATTATACCAGAATGAGCTGTATTGAAAAGGTGAGGACGGGTTACTGTTGCTGTGCCTCGGCCCGCAAGAAGCTGCTCAAGCAATGGCAGAAGTACACAAAGAAATTTACGGAACCCACCAATCTGGACGAAAAATACGTTGGCTACTTCGACAACACGGCTATTTCTGGCTGAGTATTCTAAAGGATTGTATTGAGTACGCAAAAGGTTGTATACAGTGTCAAATCCATGGGCCTATACAGAGAGTACCGGCCGAATCATTACATTCGGTCACCAAACCATAGCCGTTCCGAGGATGGGCCATGGATGTTATTGGTAAAATTACACCATCTTCTGGTGCAGCAAAAAATGCGTGGATACTTGTTGCAATAGACTACTTCACCAAATGGGTCGAAGCAAGTCATATGCCGAGCTAACATCTAAGAAAGTTTGTAGTTTCGTTGAAGAAAACATTGTGACTAGATTCGGCTTGCTAGAAACAATCATAACACATAACGATATGATCTTTACATCTGACAGATTTAAGGACGATACGGCAAATCTAAAGATTTAACTCGAGCAATCTACGCCATACTACCCACAGGCGAATGGACAGGACGAGGCAAGTAACAAGGTTCTTATTGGTATTCTTGAAAAGATGATAAAAGAAAGGCCAGGCATGTGGCACTTAAGGGTAAACGAAGGGTTATGGGCTTATCGAACCTCTCTACGGACAGCTATCGGAACCACTCTGTATGCGTTGACTTATGGACACGACGTAATTTTATCCATCGAGCTAAGTATAAACTCGTTGCGACTAATTGAACAAAGTAGTTTGTTCAGCGCCGAGTACAGTTAAGTCATGACACAAGAGCTTGAAGATTTAGAAGAAGCTCGACTTGATGCTTATAATTTATTAGTGGCTCAAAAGAAGATCGTCGAACGTGGATATAATCAATGAGTTAGACAAAAAACGTTCGGCGAAGGAGAACTGGTTTGGCAAACCGTACTACCCATCGGAATTAAAGACCCCAGGTTCGGCAAATGGTCGCTGAATTGGGAAGGGCCATTCGTTATTCATAAAGTCCTCGGCAAATGGGCATACCATCTTAAAGATCGAACCGTCATTGTTCACAAGCTGCTAATCAATGGAAGGTTTTTAAAGAAATACTATCCAGTCACATGGGAGATGTTAGAATAAAAATTCATTTCATTTCATTAAGATCACTACGTTGGTTGATCAGTTTATAATAATCCTAGGGTGATGAAGGAAGAAGAGTATCAAGAACAGCCTTCAGCTCCAACCACTTCACCTCGCCCATCGTAACCTCAGCTTGCTAATTCCTCTTGTCCATCTTCAGCTGTTCGACTCGCATTACGCTCGCTGCATATTTGGTCAGGCAAGATTTGCTGCCCGACTTAAAATCATTTGCAAGCTCAGAAGCAATTGCTGACCTTCGATTTTGAAGTTCGACAATTTGACGATCAAGGTCAGCCAGGGTTTATTTTTTCACCTTTAAAACTTTGACCTTCAGACGAAGAGCGTCTCAAACAGCTATTGCAGCTTTCAAGTCATCGTCAGCCCGAAGAGCTTTCTCGAAAATACTGAAATATTCTCGGGTCCGTTCCAAGGCGGACGACGCCTGAGTGATAGCTTCGACACTCAATTAACCATCGGCTCCGAGGTTGTTCAAACATGCACCCACCGAATCAAGGCCTTTGCGTTTGAGGACTTGAGAAGCTGAAAGAGACAAAAGCTCTTGCAACCGAACAAGAATAGTTAATTCGGCAGGTTCAGTCATAGCTGTCGAAGGACCAGCCGCTCCCGAAGTGCTTGATAGAAGAGCATCAAACTCGACTTCCCTTGAAGGCTGCATATGAAAAAGGTTTAGGCACAAGAAAAATCATA
Organism: Malus domestica; assembly: GCF_042453785.1. NCBI lineage: Eukaryota > Viridiplantae > Streptophyta > Magnoliopsida > Rosales > Rosaceae > Malus > Malus domestica. The sequence continues at coordinate 23,070,741 of NC_091675.1, forward strand.
AAAGAATGTAGCGGGGAGGATTTGTTTTAAACCTGCCGAGAGGAGACTTCGGCCATGTCTTAGGGTTCATTACTTGAACCTAAAGAAATTAATGGTCGAGCCCAATGTTTTAGACTGCTTCTTAATTCACACGACCGATGAAGGTTATCTACGTTCGATGGCCACTGAGGTGGCCAGGAAATATAGATAACACCTTTCGGCGTATAAAAGTTTTGGTGAAATGAATAACTGGGCACCTAACATTTAATATTTTCTCGGTTTAGACTTGTTATAACAAATTGACAAGAGGAAATAATTGAGCTTTACAAAAGTCAAGGTCACTTCTTGAGGGGATGCCGAGGTCTTCGTCCTGCGGGTGAATTGGAGTTTCTGACATCGCTTCAAGTTCGACGATAAACCTCTTTCCGCAATAGGCTGCATGAGGATTAACCTGATCGCTGCCTCAACCACGGGGGGAGGATCAACGGAAGGAGTTTGGGTTGGTCGAGAGCGACTTGTCGGTAGAATCTCATCATTTTTATCATCCTAAAACAAAAAATGTTAATACCTTTTTGACCTAACAAGTAAAGGGATTTGACAGCATAATCATACCTCATCTAAGATGACCGCCAAATGTTTTAGATTCCTGGGGAGATTCTTCCTAGTTGAGTACAGGTACTCCTGTCGACCCTGGAGCTGCAGGCGAGTCGACCGATGGTACAACAACTGGCTCAACCACGACCTCGAGAACTTCAGGTATTGGTCAAGCTTGGGTTGTCGGGCTGGCTAAAGAAAGCCAATTCTTCGCGGAAGCCTGAATAACGGGAGTAGGAGGAAAGGCATTCGGAGCAAATGTCCCGGTGGTGTGGCTAGAGATAACATGAATCTCTCATGCTCCATTCTTTGTCAATTTTTCGACGCGTTTTGGGGGACATGGAGTTTCACCTGCCATCTCGGCGTCTGGGTGAGGTCATTTACTCGGTGTGTTTTGTGCGGCGGCTTTGGTTGTCTTAGAGTAAGAGGCCAATTTTTTCTTGACCACTGTCGGGACGACCAAGTTCGCCTGTTTCAGTACCCGAAAGCCTAAGAAAGTGAAATATTGTTAGTAAAACCGTTCAAATGGTTGAAGAATAAAGGTAGAAACAAGGGTATACCTTGGGGCGCCTCTTTATATTGAGGGGAAGAGATTTTCTTGGGCGGGTCACCAAAAATTTTGTTGACTACTTCCTCGACGGAAGAGCCAAAGAAGTTATGAGTATATTCTTCCTACCAGTCGCCGAAGGTATCGGTGTTGAGAGATTTAGGAACAGCTGGTCGAAGGTAAAATTTCTTACACCGTTCCTGAAATTCTTTCTCGGTGTCTCTACACTCACTTTCTAAGGAACCAGAGACGCGCCCTCGGTTTAGAAGGGAGCGAGAAGAAAGTAAAGGCACCGAGCAACCTTGGAGGTAGCCGAGCTGTCGGGCGAAAAAATGGGGGTGATAGACTTCCCAACTTGCTCGACGAGCATCATAACCAAAGGGAAGGTCGCGAGTTAACACGAACGACCCCCAGTTTTGACGAAAAATGGCATATTCACTTTCACTCTAAGTCGATGTGGGGAGTCTGATAGAGCGGGGGTATTTTTGACGACGACATATCAAAACTTCATCATCAGAAAGGACATCCAGGCTGAAGAGGTATTTAAAGACTTCTTCGGCTTGGTGATGGGGCATTGATCGAGAGGCCAACTGAAGGCCGAGCACTACAGTAGACTGAAGGCCGGAGACTTCTGGTCGAAATGTGGAGAAATAAACCTGCGACCAGAGTTGGAACACCCAGAGAGGTCTATTCTAGTGCTGATCGATCTTGTTGAAGGTCGTTTCTGCCATACAACGTAGAAGGTTGGCGAGGATGGAGGGACTGAGGGCCAAAGAGTGACCACTAGCCAGGGCTTCCACCACCGACATATTCTTGACCAAGCATTTATTCGACTTGGTACAACAGATGAACTTGTTATACCAGTAAAATATGAAGGCCTTGTGTTCCCCCTTCTATAGACTCGCCTCTCCCCGACCAGCGAAATGGATGATAAGGGTGTTGTAGTTTAGAAAATTCTTGTGCAATTTCTGAACTTCATCTTTTGAAGGCTCTTGACCTTCTTGGCTCAACGTCTTGACGACTCGGTCATCGAACAACGCTTTGAGGTCAAGATTGGATGGGCATCTAATAAGGGTGGTGTTGACTGGGATGCCAGAAGGAGGAGTCCCGATGATAGCCGAGATGTCAAGGATAGTAGGAGTCATAGGGCCGAATGAAAGGACGATGGTGTTGGTGGCCGAACACCAGAGGCTTAGAGCTGCCATGAGGAGCTCTTTATCCATTGTAATTTCCATGATCGAGAGCTTCATAGCGTCGTAGATCCCAAGAGCTTTCCATTCTTTACCAGAATTTTTCCATTCGTATAACCCATGCCACTAAGTTAGCATTGGTCGAAGGCCAGGAGCCTTGGGGTTTTGTCTGGCACCACTTTGACCAATCGAATCCCTACAGCAAACCTGCCAAGTAGTGTTTTTTGAACAAGTTGGTGATGGACGACGGCACCGTATCTTTGAAGAATGGGCCCATAATTTGGTGAGTAGTGTTTAACTCATCCTTGAAGCGTAGAATCTTTATGGCGTGCTGATCGATGAATGTTTGATTTTCAAAATCAAGGGTAAAATCAAGCGAGAGAGGTACTAATCATTGTACATGCTCAGAAAATCGAAACGAGAGGATCGAGGTTTTCGCAATTTGAGGACGCACAATGGCATGTTACAGCGGGTTTAATACGAGAAAGACGTTTCGACGGTCGCATGTTTTCAAGGATCATGATTAAAGGCTGCTAGGGTAACCAAGGGGTTGACATGTGGCAAGATGATTTGGAAATCGAGGTTGTGGGGTTACGTCTCATAAGTGCGCATGGTGGTAGTTCCCAAGAGTCGGTTTCACTTCTTCAAGGTCGAGGCTCGAACTAAGGAGTATAGGTTGGCAACCTCATAAGCGAGAGGGCAATGTTTGGGCCCAAAAATATTGTTTTAGGCCGAGTTTAGAATTGTTCTCGGCCCAGTGTTGGTTGGCCAAGTTTAGAATTCTTCTCTGCCTAGAGGCCGTGTATAGGTGTCATTTGAGGTTATCTAGCTTATGGGCCGCGCAGTAGAGATTGGTCATATCCCATCGGGGAATTGGGGATATGGATGAGTCCTATCATGAGAAGGAGTTTCGATAGGATCAGGATGTTGGAATTGAATACGGCCTGATAACGAGTTATGTTTAAAGTCCTAGTAGGAGTAGGATTGATCGAGATAAAGTTGAATCAGGGAAATGAGTTCTAATCTGGGAGTGATTGAGATTCAATACAGGTTGGCTGCTATAAATAGGGAGGGAAGACATCGAAACAAGCCCCTCCAATTCAACACATAAACTGCCCTGCGCAAATCCTCGCTCTACGCGAAACCTCTCATCAACCTTGAGATTTTTTTTTTAATTTTTCGCCAACACATCTTCAGTTTGGATAAACAGCAATGTGAAGGCAACCGGCGAACATCTTCAGTTTGGATAAACAGCACTATTGCCGTAGAACCAGCCGACCGTGAAGCACATTCAGTTTGGATAAACAGCATTGCGACAGGGCCGGCTGGTTATCTATCCAAGTCTCGGTCGAGAAGGGTTTTCGAATCCTTATTGGCAGAGGTTATCTCATTAGCCTCTTCAGTGAAGTGAGGTGTTACGAGTTACTGGGCTCGGCACATCGAACGCCGAGTTGTTTATGATTGGCTATTCGCAAGTAGGTTTTAGAGTTCGGCATTTTGACGGCCGAACCACTTTCACAATCAAGACGTATATTTGTTTTGAGTACTTGTGTCTCTATACTTTGGTGTCGATTCGGCGTGCTTATACTCTTACGAATATAATCACTGTGACTGAATCCGGCACCGACAATTTGTGAACTTCGCAGAACTAGTAGCCTTGTCTTTAGGCTCTAGAACCCGAAGGCCGAGAGTGTTCCTCCCTCGGTCGTAGTGGCAAGATTGAGAAGTTAGCCACGCACCCAATGCAACATCAACAAATTTTACACCTCGGCCGACGAGTTGGCACGCCCCGCATACAACCAAAGGACGTAGTTAGCTTACTAATTACTTGGCCTGCGCGCCACATAGGTTTGGTAGTTTTTAGGGTCAACAAATAGTAAGAACGAAACCAATAATACGAAAAAGAAACGGTTTTGAAAACTGACATTATGAAGTGATAGAGGCTTGCAAATTGTTGCAATGTCCTTTATAGACAAAATTTCGCCTCTACTTAGGTGCTTGTAGTCCTTCTAGGCGTTGACCACCGAATTACTCTATCAATCCAAGTTCCTAGTACCAGGAAGTTTAATCTGGCGAACGTACAAGTACTTCTCTCAAGAAAAATATAGTAGAGTGATAGAGAAAAGATTGGGTGTTTCTTTGTTGTGTTTTTTACTTTGGGGAGGCAGCGAAGATAGACTTGAAGACACCCTTTTTGAGCAGATATAAAACTGCCAGGAGCAGTTGTGTCGTTTGCATGAAACCCTTCCAACGACTCAAACCTCTACACTAGGTTGAATTTTGATTTGATCGTCTAGATTACTATTGTGGAACTTGTAAAATATCATGTTATGGAGAATTAACTTTCGTAATCTTTCAATAATCTTGGGTTCATGATATATTTTGATCTCAATGTCAGTTTTTCTTTAAAGAAACGGATTACATGTTTGATGAAATGCATTGAGAGTTTGTTTGTTGAAACTTCTCCCGTTAAGGCAAAATTCTAGTCATGCCCACACACACACACACACATATATATATATATATATATTGTTTCTTAAAATCTAGCGTAGGGTTTTATATGGCCAACAAAAGTATACGTAGGAGTGGATTGATGCACCCCAATAATTGGAAAGTGCTTGTGTGAGTTTGTCATGTGGCTTTCGCACATGCTTGGTCTCATGGTGGTTTGAGCAATGAAGCTCAAATTAATGGAAGGAGTTTCTCCATCTTTTCTGTTAAAAAAGCCAAATCACTTATAATTGAAGGGCATGTGAGTTGCACATGCCATTTAATGATACAGCATGAGGCTGCTTTTTTAGTCTCTTTTGGCTTAAGTACACATGACATGCACATGACGGGTTCCAGCACAATTGGCATACATCTTACTAACTAGCTCTTACTTCAGAAGGGTTCCCAACTGTGAAAACCCCTCCTCAATGGCTAGGAAAAAAGAAAAAAACGATTTTGATAACAAGTAGTATCATTATGATGAACTGTTGATTGGTTTATCCTTAAGATAAACCGTTTATTGGTTTAGATGTATGGATGACTAAATGATATCTAAATTGAATGACTTTTTGCAGATATGATCTTTGGATGATAATAAAAAGGTCGTACCCAGTGCACAAGGCTCCCGCTTTAAGCAGGGTTTGGATGATAATAATTATAAAAAAAAAACAGTTCGGATTATGATGTTCGGATTATAAAGGTTCGTTAACCAAATACACCAACATAATTAAGTGGAGAAAAATTAGAGGCTTCTTTTTCATCATTGGCATGGAAAATTTATCAAAGAAGAGTGATGGGACTTTTAATTTTTTTTATGAAAAATTTAGTATTGAGATGATTATATCACAAAAATAGAACTTGTTTACAAGCTTTAATAAAAAAATAAAAAAAAAATAAAAGATTTGAACAAAAACCTAAGGTCATGATTAAAACTATTAACATGAGGTTTTACTTTCAACATAATTAGATATTTCTCTAAAGTAACTGTATAAATCTTGTTTTATATGAATTGACCAAAATCAAGAAACTAGTTTTTATATGGTAAAACAAACGGCTAATTATTTCGAACAAAAATTTAAGGTCATGGTTGAATATTATTACCATGAGGTTTTACTTTCAACATAATTGGATATTGCTCTAAACTGGCATCAACATATTTTGAACCCATGGAATGATGGAATTGTCAAACTCCACTTGCAAATGCACAACAAACTCTTTATTGTAAGAACTAGCAGACAATAAATATAGGGGTGTATTATCCACACGCTATTTTTTACTTATCAATTCTCACACATTCCTTGTTGATTTCTATCATTTAATTTCTTTAATTTAGTCGATCAGACGACAACAAATTAAGAAAATGTGTATGAAGTAAAAAGTGGTGTTTGGATAACATACCCCCTAAATATATACTCCTAAAAGTTCAGGATAGGCTTAGGTCTAGCCTCTATGTGGCTCCACCACTGTTAAGTCTCCCATGGAATGAAACAAGCATTATCTTATTTTAAAAATAGAATAGGATCATTTCCCTCCAAATTATCTCCCCTCTAGTCCCCTCCTATTTGAATTGTCGCCTCTATTCCCATCCTGATGTCCCCTCTATTCCCATCCTGAGCTCAGGAGAGGATCCTCTTCCGTCGAAAATTTCCAGACAAATATATTTAAATGTTAAAAAAAGGAGGACACAACTTAATCAAATATATATATATATATATATATATATAATTACCTTGACATATATTTGTGATCATTAAAATGCAAGATATCCGGACAAATTTAAAAAGGGTTAGAAGGATCACAAGAAACAAATCATTTTCTAATGCGTTTTAATCCGTTTTGAGAAACAACCAACCTTTTTACCTTTGGGTTGCATTCAAACCAACAGGATCCTCTTTGGATCTTTTGGTGAGGATATTGAAAATTTGTAAATCGTATCCGTTTATTATACATCGTTCAGTCAATTTTTATCAGATATTGTTTGTATTTAATTTTACATAAAGATATTTAAAATAATTTTTGACCTTACGATATACGATGAACAGATATGATTCATGAATTCCCGAAATTTCACAAAGAGGATTCGGCAACTCTCTTACGTCAGTTAAGGCTACAAAAATATCAGGTTCTACAATTTAACGAGGTGGCTCAAAAGATCAACACAAATTTCGGATCCCAAATTTCTAGTGCCCCCATCATATGACACATGAACTGTCTATGTAGGGTTTCGCACTAAGTATTTTCCCTCCAGTACCCCGAACAAAAGGCATAACATAATTCAAGTTAGTGCTCCCCTCTTGCTTGAACAACTTCATGTCCAAGTTTAGTTTAATTGTATTATAATTAGGGTTTAAGATGGTACTATATGACCACTTAGTACTACGGTATAATAATATTCATCTTTATTTGTAAGTAAGAGATTATAGGCTCGATTCTCACCAAATGCGAAGTTGAACCACATTATTGCTAGCCTATTGTGAGGCTTAACTCACCTCCTTCCCCTTAGTGTAGATAATATCGTTTGTTAAAAATAAAAGAAAAAGATGGTACTATATGATTAGGGAAATAGCCAATAGGGATTCGGGGCTACTGCAAAAGCAGGGTAGGACACTGATCAACATCCATGTCAACATACATGTTACAGGACAAGGATTGTCTGCCCTCACACTTTCCGTGCCCTGCCGTACCCTCCTGTTTGTGTGGTCAAGGTTAAGTCAAGTCAATATTTTATATTACTATTCATTTTTGTCTTATTATCTCTATAAAAAAATAATATAAAATGTTGAAGTGGCTTAATCGTGACCACACAAAATAGGAGGGCACAAGAAGTGTGAGGGCAGACAATCCTTGTCCCATGTTACAAGGGTTCACGACTTACATTTCCTTTAGTTTAGGGTTCGTTTAAAAGTACGTACTCTTTATAACATCAAATGTCCCTTAGGTATTGAAAATGTCCTAATGCTATATCTTAGTTAACTCATTTTCTTCTCATTAGTGGAAGATATCTTAAGTGAAATCCGTTTCTCTTTAGTTTAGGGTTCGTCTGAAAATAATAAAATACTTCCCCATGAATTGCTAGAACTATTTCTATAATTAGCCCCAAAAAACAATACTGGTAAATGATGTCCATACAAGAAATATTTAAATTTTTAATGAAAACTTTTTAATGATAGAAATGTTATCGGACAAAAATGTTATGTGTGTGCTGGTCGTCTAGTAACTACCATAAATGTATATAAAAAAAAAATGTGATTTTTGTGTTTTATGACCAATACCAATATTTAAACAGTACCATTTGTGTCACATTCCGGCCTGAGACGGATCACTTCCCGAGCCCGCTCCACCACCGTAGCACGATATTGTCCACTTTGGGCCCCGACCACGCCCTTACGATTTTGTTTCTAGGAACTAATGAGCAACTTCCCAGTGGGTCACCCATCATGGAAGTGCTCTGGCCATCTTCTTGCTTAACTTCGGAGTTCGGACGGAATCCGAAGCCAATGAGCTCCCAAAAGGCCTCGTGCTAGGTAGGGATGAGAATATACATTTAAGGATCACTCCCATGGGCGATGTGAGATGTTACAATCCACCCCTCTTAGGGGCCCGACGTCCTTGTCGGCATACTTCCGCCCAAGGATTGGCTCTGATACCAAATTGTCACATCCCGCCCCGGGCCCGCACCACATCTCAGGCCCATTCCACCACCGTAGCACGATATTATCCGCTTTGGGCTTACCATTCCCTCACGGTTTTGTTTTGGGGAACTCACAAGTAACTTCCCAGTGGGTCACCCATCATGGGAGTGCTCTGGCCACCTTCTCGCTTAAATTCGGAGTTTCGACGGAACCCGAAGCCAGTGAGCTCCCAAAAGGCCTCGTACTAGGTAGGGATGAGAATATACATTTAAGGATCACCCTGGGCGATGTGAGATGTTACAATTTGACAATTGATTCCAAATTAAGAATGAAGCTATAAGGACATTTCCTTCTATACCAAATTAGATGCATTTGGTGGCAGAACTTTCTAGTTCCCATTTCACCCTTCTTGGAATCACTTCTTGCTGGGAGTTGTATATGAAAACAGAGTATAGCTTTGAACAGAAGCAGACACATAAAGATGATATGAAGTTGGGATTTGATTTCCCTGAAGGGGATACCTCACCAGCTCACCTACACGATATATGATGCTAGTAATAAACTTTTAATTTGTGGAAATTTGTGCAATTAATACAACAATCTTAATATTTCATGCTCATTTTTTGCTTAAAATGTAGTCCAGCTCAAGGGTTATGGTGTCCTAATCACTTTTTATTTTACAACCTAGACAATTAGGGAAAGGGGATTGCTTCAATTCCTTCCCTCCAGTGCTTTAATATTCAACTTAATTAGATAGAGTAATAAGAAATTAATAGAAATAGAAGAATGATAGGAAGACCATCTTTTTAGACTATATTTTGTAAATCATATGATATAACGATTGATGATTGGATTATCTTTTGAGAAAATATATATTTGAATTAGTAGAACCTAATAAAATGTTACTTTCCACGTGTATATCAAGTTTTCCTTAGCAAGCTATGCAAATTGATAGTGATTTGTAAATTGTAACTCAAGTAGTTAAGACCGTTGATTTATGCACCCGAAGTTTTGTGTTCAAGTATTTTTTTTAATTCAAGAATTTTTTTTTAAAAAGAAAGAAATTGAGTGTGACTGGGCGAAATTAATGTACACTTACCTAGCTAGTAGAGTAGCGGTCTGGGTCTTGATGGCATATTACCAAGTATATTGGTTTCCAAAAATTTCGGTAAAAAACCACATATAAGGAAGCAGAATAATCCCATTCTTTTCCTGGTAAGAGAAATAAACTGGCTCCATTTCGTTTGTGTTTGAACAACGACCCCCTTCCCTTGACTTTGCTTCCTCAGCAGCTCAGTTTTGAAACCAACGTGGTTTCAAAGCCACGCAGAAATCGCAGAAGTGTCCTCTCCCTAAACACTCTACACAAACTCCCTCCCTCTCTCTCTCTCTCTCTCTCTCTCTCTCTCTCTCTCTCCTTGTCAAAAATTAAACACCCTCTCCTCCCTCAAATTAAAACCTAACCACCACACACCTCCTCCCTTTCCTATCACCGCCTTTCCTAATTGTCCAAATTTTCTTAACATGCTCTCTTTCTTCATCAGCTTCATCCTTCTCTTTACGACCACCACCAATGCCGCCGTCACTACTTCTGAACGACTTAGGGAAGCGCTCGCCACATCCACCACTCAAAGATTCAAGGAAGCACCGAAATTCTACAACTCCCCCAGCTGCCACGACCTCAACAACCACGAGCACAAGGTGGCCGTGTGCTCGGATGAGGCCGTCCACGTGGCAATGACCCTCGACGCCGCCTACCTCCGCGGCTCAATGGCTGCCATTCTCTCCGTCCTCCAACACTCCTCCTGCCCGGAAAATGTTATCTTCCACTTCGTGTCCTCCTCCTCCACCTCCAACTCCCAACTCCTCCAGCAAACCATCGCCAAGTCATTTCCCTACTTGAAATTCCGAGTCTACCCCTTCGATGACTCGGCCGTTGAGGGGCTCATCTCGACGTCGATCCGCTCCGCCCTCGACTGCCCGCTCAACTATGCCCGCAACTACCTCGCCAACATCCTACCGACATGTGTCCGCCGTGTCGTCTACCTGGACTCCGACATCATCCTCGTCGACGACATTTCCAAGCTGGCGTTGACCCCGCTGGGACCCACCCAAGTCCTTGCCGCCCCGGAGTACTGCAACGCCAACTTCACATCCTACTTTACGCCGTCGTTTTGGTCGAACCCGACACTCTCCCTTACCTTCGAGAACCGCAAGGCTTGCTACTTCAACACCGGCGTCATGGTCATCGACTTGGACAAGTGGAGATCCGGCGGGTACACGGATCGGATCGTGGAGTGGATGGAGCTCCAGAAGCGGATGCGGATCTACGAGCTCGGGTCCCTGCCGCCGTTCCTATTGGTTTTCGCCGGAAACATCGCTGCCGTGGACCACCGATGGAACCAGCACGGACTGGGCGGAGATAACTTTCGTGGGTTGTGTCGGGATTTGCATCCGGGTCCGGTGAGCTTGCTGCATTGGAGCGGGAAGGGGAAGCCGTGGGTGAGACTAGACGCCAACCGGCCGTGCCCATTGGATGCTCTGTGGGCCCCATATGATCTGTTACAGACGCCCTTCGCGCTGGAGTCTTGATTCTTAATTAAATTAGACTAATAATCGTCACATTATCAAATTCATTAATCATTACTACAGGGGTCTAATATCTTTATAATAAAAGCAAATACATTTTTCTTCTTTTCTTTTAAGTCCATGGAAATTTGTAGTCATTGGGTGAGAAAACTATACTGTTCGGAACTGAGGCTTCTGGACTTTCTGGATGTGCCGTGGCTCATGATAATTGGTGAGTAAATTGAAGACTTGGTCGCTCGATCGAGGTTTTTGTTGTACATCATACAAAGGCATTAATAGACTTAAATCCTACGGTTGTGTTTTTCTTTTGGTTAAATTGGAAACAATTGAATCATATCAGAGAAAATTTGATACTGTTTTTGTTTTTCCTTTATTGGTTTTATGTATGTGTACTTAGTGTTTACATTATACTTATCTAAAAACTATTATTAGTACCAATGGTCCGCTTCAGCACCCAGTTACTAAATCCAACTTCCACGTGGTAGTCAATTTCCCAAATAATCTTCTTCTTGTTTGCTTCTTTTCTTTTCTTTTTGGGAGTCTTAACGAAACATTCATAGTAATGTTCATTTTTAACATTAAAGACATTTTCACTTTAAAAAGTCACTCTTGGTACTATTCACTTACAACATCTTTTTGTTCTTTTGATTAAAACTCAAAGTTTCCAAACTCTTTTCATTAGTTTTCTTTTTCTTTTTCCTTCTTGTGTTCTTTATGTTAATGTGTAAATTGATGAATTGATAAAAGAGGATTACAAGGTTGATTAGTATTGTGTCTTAGCTCATAGGCTGAGATTGAGTGATCAAATTGTAATGTGCTAGTTAAGTCTCATATGACTTGATAGTGGACAAGTGTCTTAACCTAAGCAGTGTATAATTGGATGGTTGAGATTGATTTGAGGATCTGTCTCTCCCTCTCCTCCAACGATTATTTTGTTGGTATGTGAGCTCACATGCTTAGTGAGCACTCTTTGAAAAATGGAAGAAGTTGCAGAGTAACATTCTCTGAATTTTCCTTGATCGAAATTCCTTGTTTCTTTTCTTCTTCTTGTCTGAGAAATCTACATTTTTCTTTCTTAATCGCTAACATGGCCTCAGAGCCAGGTTGGGTCTAAATTTTTGGGCGTCGTGTCTGTTAGGGTTAAGCTCGGATTCACAGCAACAAGCTTATTGCAGTGATTCAAGCTCATATATGTGATCGAGTCTAACATGGTTGGATCTGGAGGAGGAGAACTCAGAGCGCCAATCTTCAATGGCGAGAATTTTGATTTCTGGCTAATCAAAATGAAGACCATTTTCCGTTCACACGAATTATGGGATCTGGTTGAAAATGGGTACGAAACTCCAATGAAGAATGAGGAGGAGCTCACGGAGACGGAGAAGAAGCTGATGCGTGAGAATGTGGTCAAGGATGCTAGAGCACTTGGAATCATCCAAGGTGTCGTTTCAGATCAAATTTTCCCAAGGATTGCAACCTAGGAAAGTGCAAAGGTTGTGTGGGACATTCTGAAACAAGATTTTGTTGGTGATAAGCAAGTAAGATCTGTGAAACTTCAAGGTCTTAGGTGAGATTTTAAATATACTTGCATGAATGATAATGATTCTCTCTCTGTGTATATTGTTACACTGTTTGATCTGATTAATCAAATGAAAAGCTATGGTGAAGATCTGAATAATCAAAGAATTGTTCAGAAGTTATTAATTAGTCTACCTAAGTCCTATGATAGTATTGCAGCTGTGATAGAGAATACTAAGGATTTAGACACCATAGATGCACAAGATGTTGCTATCTTAAAGGGTTATGAACAAATGGTTGATAGACATAGGGAAAGTAGTATGGAGAAGGCATTTGCTAGTTTGAATATTGCACAGAAATCAAATAGGTTTAATAGTCAACCAAACAATAGCAAACACTAGAAGAATTTTAAGCCAAAAGGGAAACAGTGGGGTAACAAGGCTGATTGGGGTAATAAGGCTAGTTTTCATGTGAAGAATGATGCTAATAACGCTGGAGATAAGTGTAAATTTTGTGATAGATTACATTATGAAGAATGTTGGGTTAAGAACAAAGTCAAGTGTCACAAGTGTAGCAAAATTGGTCATATTGCAAGATACTGCAATACAAACAAGGCTGTGCAACAAGTGAATTTTCCTAATCAGGTAGAGGAAACTGGAAATCTATTTTATGCTAATCATTTAGGGGAAATGAAGAAGATAAGTGATGAATGGTACATAGATAGTGGATGTAGTAATCATATGACATTCGGGGAAGATTTACTTGTTGACATTGACATAAATGTGAAAGCCAAAGTTCAAGTAGGCACTGGAAACTTGGTTGAAGTGGCTGGAAAGGGGATACTGATCATTGAAACAATGAAGGGCAGAAGATACATAAGAGAAGTAATGTTTGTACTTGGTATTGCACAGAACTTGCTCAGTGTAGGATAGATGACAGAACATGGTTATTTTCTCTTGTTTGGAGATTATAAAGTGGATATGTTTGATGACAGGTCTCTTAAAAATCTGGTGCTTAGTGTGAAACAGAAGGGAAATAAATGTTTTCCTTTGATTCTCAATACCAACAAAGAACTAGCATTGAGAACAAATATGCAGGGAGATGCAAAGATGTGGCACAAAAGATTTGGGCATCTAAATTTTAGGAGCCTCAAGCTATTATAGAGTCAAGAAATGGTATTGGAGCTGCCTGAAATCCAAGATAGTAATGATGTATGTCAAGGTTGTGTACTTGGGAGACATCATAGGGAGCTATTTTCAAAGGAGATCACATGGAGAGCACATGAACCATTGGAACTGATACATTATGATGTTTGTGGACCTATGAAGGTTCCAACCACAAGTGGGAACAGATACTTCCTCACATTCATTGATGATTATTCACGAATGTGTTAGATCTATTTTATGAGGAATAAATCAAAAGTATTTGGGATATTCAAAAAGTTTAGAGCAATGGTTGAACTGCAATCTGGTTACCCTTTGAAGAAATTGAGAAGCGACAGAGGTGGAGAATTCACCTCCACTGAATTTAATGCATTTTGTGAATCAATTGGGATGGAAAGACAACTCACTGTGTCCTATACTCCACAGGAAAATGGAGTGTCAGAAGGGAAGAACAGAACAATAGTGGAAATGGCTAAAAGCATGTTGCATGAGAAAAAACTACCTTACAAACTATGGGGAGAGGCAGTCAACACTGCAGTCTACTTATTAAACAGATGTTCTACAAGTGCATTAAACTGTGTCACACCATTTGAAGCCTATAGTGGAAGAAAACCAGGGATTAAACATCTCAAGGTATTTGGAGTTGTATGTTATTCTCTAATACCTAGAGATTTGAGACATAAATTGGACGCATCAAGTGTAAAAGGAGTCTTTATTGGATATGGAGCTTGTGAGAAAGGATATAGAATTCTAAATCCAACCACAATGAAGGTGATTGTGTCTAGAGATGTAGTGTTTGATAAGAATAGGAAGTGGGATTGGGAAGAAAACAAAGTGAGGGAAATTTGTGTTCCTCTAATTCCACCTGAGTTTAAAGAAACAGATGTTAGTGAAGTTGAAGAGTCTACTAGGATATCATCTCTTATTTCTTGTGAAAGATCAAAAGATCAGGGTGCAAGTGTACAAATACATCCGGTGGATACTGAAGCATTTGATTCAACACCTTTGAAATGGAGAAATCTAAGTGAGGCATATGAACACTGCAATCTATGCATTGTTGAACCTGAAAGCTTTGATGAGGCTGCACAAGATGAAGCTTGGAAGGCCGCAATGCAAGATGAAATTAATATGATAGAGAAAAATCAGACCTGGAACCTGATGAATAGACCATTTGACAAGCCAGTGATTGGAGTAAAGTGGATATACAAGACAAAGCTAAACCTAGATGGATCTATGCAGAAACACAAAGCAAGGTTGGTAGCCAAGGGATATGCACAAAAGCCTGGTCTGAATTACAATGAGACATTTGCACCCGTTGCAAGGTTGGATACTATAAGAACATTGGTTGCTCTAGCTGCAAAGAACAATTGGCAGTTATTTCAACTAGATGTTAAGTCCATTTTCTTGAATGGTGTACTCTAAGAAGAGGTGTATGTGGATCAACTAGATGGGTTTATTGTAAAATGAGAAGAAGACAAGGTGTACAAGTTGCACAAAGCTCTTTATGGATTAAAACAAGCACCAAAGGCTTGGTATAGTGAAATTGATGCTCATTTTGAAGAGTGTGGTTTCAAGAAGAGTGATAGTGAAGCAACTTTGTATACAAAAGAGAAGAAGGGTAAAGGAATACTCATTGTGTCGGTTTATGTTAATGATATCATTTATATTGGCAGTAGCATTGAAATGATAGAAGAATTCAAGGTTGATATGATGCATAAGTATGAAATGATAGATTTGGGTTTGTTGCACCATTTTCTTGGAATGGGGGTTATGCAAACTGAAAGCAGCATTTTCATTCATCAAAAGAAGTATGCCACTTCTTTACTTAAGAAATTTGGATTACAGGATTGTAAACCTGTTAGTACTCCACTTGTTCCAGGTGATAAACTGAGAAATGATGATGATAGTGGAGCTGTCGATGCAGCACAGTTCAGAAAAATTGTTGGTAGTTTGTTGTATCTTATTGCAACTGGGCCAGATATCATGTACGCTTCTTGCTTATTAGCAAGGTTTATGCACTGCTCAACTAATAAGCACTATGGAACTGCTAAAAGGGTGTTGAGGTACATTCAAGGAACCTTAGACTATGGTTTGGAGTACAAGAAAGGTCAAGGTGCAATGTTGTTTGGATTCTGTGATAGTGACTAGAGTGGATCCGAAGATGATATGAGAAGCACTTCAGGATATGCATTCACCTTTGGAAGTGGAGTATTTTCTTGGTCCTCACTCAAGCAACATTGTGTTACATTATTCACAGCTGACGCAGAGTACATCAGTGCAGCGGAAGCTACTGCACAAGCAACTTGGCTAAGGTTTGTGTTGGAAAATTTTGGTGAAACATAAACTATGGCAACACCTTTGAATTGTGACAGCACCTTTGCTATTGCAATCACCAAGAATCCCATTTTTCACCAGAAAACGAAGCACATCAATCAAAGGTATCATTTTATCAATGAGGCTTTGTAAAATGGAATCATTAACTTAGTGTACTGTCCAACCAAAGATCAGGTAGCGGATATATTCACAAAGGCATTGGCCAAGGAACAGTTTTGTCATCTTAGAGAACAATTGGGAGTAAGATCAGTTCACAATTTAGGGGGAGTGTTAATGTGTAAATTGATGAATTGATAAAAGAGGATTACAAGGTTGATTAGTGTTGTGTCTTAGCTCATCAGCTTAAATTGAGTGATCAAATTGTAATGTGCTCGTTAAGTCTCATGTGGACAAGTGTCTTAATCTAAGTAGTGTATAATTGGATGGTTGAGATTGATTTGAGGATCCGTCTCTCTCTCTCTCTCTCTCTCTCTCTCTCTCCTCCAACGGTTATTTTGTTGGTATGTGAGCTCACATGCTTAGTGAGCACACTCTTTGAAAAATGGAAGAAGTTGTAGAGTAACATTCTCTGAATTTTCCTTGATCGAAATTCCTTGTTTCTTTTCTTCTTCTTGTCTGAGAAATCTACATTTTTCTTTCTTAATCGCTAACACTTTACCCTTCACGACTTATTTGAACACATCTTGTACTTGGCTATTGCTTCTAGGGTTTGACCACTATTTTAAGTACTAAACGAATTAAGCTCAACATTTTATTCATTGCAATCAGCGTGTTAATTATTAGTTAATTAATAACATATTTTAATTAGTACAGTTATGTATTGTTCTTTCAAACTTGTTAATACTATGATTAAGTTCCATTTGAGAGTACTAGTGGCAAGTTTTGGTGAATGAAAAAGTCCTCAGTATGCTATTTGTTGAAGGAGAATTAGAACTAAACTATAAACCAAATGTTGCTCAATTATTTGTTGTTAGGTCAAGATGAGATTGGTGAGGTCATGCTTACACTTTCTCTTTCTGGTGAAAATCACTTACATGATGATTGCTTTCAAGTTTCAACCCCTCACTTCTCATTTAGATATTGAAATATATTTGTATACATAGTCTACGATACCTGTTAAAAATATTATTGTACACTTCAATCGAACAATGTTTTCATATGTTTTTTGAAGATGACCCTCTCCTAAGCTCAGGATAGGGATCCTCCTGATCACGAAATTCGGGCTGTTCAAATTTAATCCAACGGTTGCAATTATTATAACTTTTAGAGAGCCCCCCATGTTTGAAGCCGTTGGATTAAATTTGAACGGCCCAGATTTCGTGGTCAGGAGGATCCCCATCCTTAGCTTAAGAGAGGATGTTATTCCTATGTTTTTATGCCCACGCACCTTGTTATGGCGTCCACCACATAAAAATTAACATTGTTATTACCAATAATAATATTATGTGCTATTAGCTACAAATTAACTAGTATGAGCTGTGATTTTTAACGTCGTGTTGTAAGGCCATCACCAACCGAAAGGTTTAGAGGGCCAAAAATAGCCCGAAAAACGTCTTCAACCAAGGGCTATGCCAAAGGGCTTGTGGGCCCTACAGGACAAAAAAGGGCCAACCGGCTGGCCCAACTTAGCCAACCAGCCAGCCCTGAACTGGGCCAGAATTTTCATTATTCCTGTCGGTTATATCCGACATGAATGGTAGGCCAAAATTTCAAATACAACGGCTAGCTGACGTCATTTACCGTTGGATTCAATTTTTTTTTTCTTTTGGGACAATTTTTTTTTTTTGATGAATTTAAAAAATTCCCTTTTTTTCCCTATAAATACCTAAGCCATTCTTACACCACTTCTCACATAATTTTCACAATTCCATACTATCTCACTTCATTCTATTTCAATTATTCACATTATATTTTCTTACATCTTCCAATAATCTTTCCTTCAATTTGTTCAATAATTTTCAAATGGCCTCATCTGCAATGAAAGGTAGGGCTTGGACTCGAAAAGAAGATGAAGCTCTTTGCAGGGCTTATAGATGGGTTTTGGAAGATAGTGTGCGGGGGATTTCTCAAACAAGTGAAGGTGTTTGGACTTGTGTGTCCAAAAAATACTATGAGTTCTATGAAGGCATCTCTCCACCGAATACTTGAAACCACGAGAGTCGTTCTTCAAGATGGAAGAAACATCATCATCCAAGTTTGAATAAATGGCATCAAGCACTGTTAGTAGCCGTAAGTAGATATGAAAGCGGCGCCAATTACTACGATGAAGTAAGTATTTTCACAATTTATTTTAAATATTTCATTATATTACATTTAATTTCATAAATTAATTTCCTTTAATTTTTGTAATTATATTTTCTAGGTACGCCAAGCGGAGGAATTGTATATGGAGGCAACTCGAAACCCTTTCAGCATCAAGGTTGTTGGGAAATTTGTAAAGGGTGTGTGTTATTTGAAGATCCACCTCATCATAGAGTATCTCTTACGCCGGTGTTCGGAACTGCATCTTCAGTTGTAGATATGGATGAAGATGGATCTCCAACCATTCAACAAACAAGGGTAGAAAATCCGTCTTCGGGTGAAGGTTTCATACCTAGGGCTATGGGACGAAACAAGGCCCAAAGGTTGAAGGAAAAGGGTAAGGCAAATGATGATTACACTGCTCAACAAGAAGTGGTGGCCTCATTGAGATTAATGGCAGAGCAAAATGCCATTATAGCGGAAGAAAGGAATCGTAGGCATGAAGAACGGGCCAAACAAAAACAAGAAGAGATGGATGATAAGAATATGGAAAGGAACACTTCGAATTACACTCCAATGAGTAAGGCCTATTTTGATAGGAAAAAAAAAGATATTATGATCTGACGACAATTGTTTACTTCTGACTATACTCCTACAATGGCGGATGATGAAGATGATGTTGATTATGGATATTAAATTTAAGTTGTTGTAGTTTTTAAATTTAATTTGTAGTTTTAAGTTGTAGTTTATTAATATAAGTTGTACTTTTTAAATTTAAGTTGTAGTAGTTTTTAGATTTAAATAATAAATTATGTTTGGCCCTATGGCCCTTTGGCCCTTGGTTGAAGACGATTTTGTGTGATAGGGCTAAAACGAGCCCTATGACCCTTTGGCCCTCGGTTGGAGATGGAGGCCAATATGGCCTTGTACTATTCATCAAAATATTAATATCTTGGAGGGCCAGAATGCTAAAATGAGCCATCTGGCTAGCCTTTGGTTGGAGATGGCCTAATATCATTAGAAGCGATGGTAGAGACTCAAAAGTGAAAGTAATAATTTACGGCTATATAGTGTAGGACACTCATGGTTTAACAATCAACATTGGTAATACTGTAATAAACATACCATTCTATAACATCACGATTATTATGTCACGTGGAATAATAAATTTTGACTATTACTATGTAATTTTATCAAAACAAAGAGTATTGGTACCCTCTTTTATGTAAAAGGTACCGTAGAATCGCGTTTATAGATAAGTTACAGGAATGTGATAACAAGTAGTCTCCTTTCTCTCCCTCTGCAAACAGAAACCCTAACTCCACAATTCTTAGCAACTGGTCCCTTACTTTAGCTTGGGGGTGGTGGCAGCCTCTCCCCCTTCTTCTAGGGCCCCCCTCTTCCTAACCTTTCACCTTCCAAGCCTCTCCACTCCCCAGCTTCCATCTCCCCTTCCCTCGACCACTCATCCGCGACCCTCCCTTTGTTTTTCCCTTTTCTCTCCAGTCCTTGGTGTTGCGCAACACTTCTTCACCATCCAAAACTCGAGAACTATTGCCTCACATGGCCTATTCCCATGATTTGGGGCAAGATCTGCGAGTTTGGGTTGATGTATTAATTGGTTGTTGGTGGGTCGGATTCTCGCTTATGAGTGATATATGGTTTCGATATGACCCCGCTTATGAGTGATGATTTTGATGTGGCCTCATTTGTCAATGATGATTTGATATGACCTCGCTTGGCTTTGCTGTAATATGCATGTCAAATTTGTGTAGTAATCAAGTTTTGGGTTTTGCCTATTGTGCGGCTAATTCAATTCGACATATGTGTTTTTATCAATTTCTGAATTCAATTAATATGTACTAAAACTAATCATCAAGAGCATGTAAATATATTTTGGCTCATATTAAAAATTCAATTTGGGTGCATATATGTAATAAGATTTTGAGGTTTGCCGTTATATGAGTAATTGGGTTTGGAATGGTTGATTCATGTTGATATAATCATCTTTGATATTGGAATTATTGTATAGCAATGGCACCAACTTTGAATAACATACATTGACAGCTCTTTTCCATCGGATAGGTTTCATAAATTGACATTTTGAATTAATATTTCGTGTAGCCCGTGAATAATCATTTTTCATATGTGAATATTTCGTCATTGTTACTAATTAATAACGATGGCATATAATTAGAAGGACTTATGGGGTTAAGGTTTTAACCAACTACATAAAATAATTGAGATGGATTATGTTTGATTCTCACCAAAAACGAATTTGAACTACATTATTGTTACCCGTTGTGAGGCTAAGCCACCCGTTCTCCCTTAATGTAAGTAATATTGCTTGTTCAAAGAAAAAAAAAAGTTGAGATGGATTATATATTGGATGGTGTACTGGTATGTGAGTTTTCAAATTGCATTTGATGTGATCAACTATCATTCGACCTTATTGTGGCTTCTACCATTGACACAATTTGTGGAGAACAGAAATCTATATAACACTATCCGTACATATACTTGTCTATTTTTTAGGCCGTACTTTAATTTATATTGATGCGTGTATACAAGAAATGTATGAATAGACTTGTGTGCGCGTAAACCTTGTATGGAATGATATAGATTGTTGGGATCTAACCTTGATGGAAACATGCATGATAGTGTTGACATTGAATTAAAGTATGAGGAATTTTAATTTGGGTTACTGTCGATTTAATTATGTTATCATAGGATTAATTGACATATTATCGTTTATGATTTGTTTTAGTGTATTGTGAAAATCGTGGAGTTCAAGATCTTGTCTTATGTATTGGGTTTTATGATTGTTAGGGCCGAAAAATTTCACCCTAAGCCCAAAGCCAATCATTGGATATACATCACAAGCTGAGTTTAAATTCATGCATAAAGTGCGAAATGAGGGGTATGTAAATTTACAATCATGGCACGCTAATAAAATAATAGTTTATAAATTAGACATTTGTAAATTGCGACAAGCTCATGCAAATCATCTATACTTATCAAGCCAAGCCATATTATAATATTACTGTTATAATAAATCTCACCAATCACGCAACGTGCTTGAGTGGGCCAAGCCATGTAATGGGGCTTGCCAATTGAATCGTGGTGTGGATGGTTACAAAAGTTCATTAGGCTTAGGTAAAATTAAGGTTGTTTAAGATTTTCAACTGCTTTGGAGCACCAAAACTTGAAGCGCATGATTCTAACACAAAATAGAAAAGATTGAGAGAGAACAGACTCATCTTTCCCTTTTCCCTTACAAACCAAATAGGACACTTAGAAAACAACCAAAACTCAAAGTTGAGTTGACTGAATCGAACGTGATCACGTTTTAACCTAGAGTCGCGCACCTATTTAATAAGTAGAGAAATAACATTTCCTCTCCAAGCTCATACAGGAACAATGAAGAGGGAAAGGACAAACCAGGGTAAGAATGCACCATGTAGAGCAAGTTTTCTTATAGCCCATTTGGTATTACTTTTTTTTCCAACAACTGCTTCACTTTAAAGTTGAGTAAATAAAAAGTTTTTGACAAAAATAAAATATCATGCTTATTTTAAAAACAATGCCCTCTAAACAGTAGCTTTTAAAAGCAGCATGTGGGAGCTTTTAAAAGTTGATAATATAAAAAGAGGAGTTGAGTCTTTAATTAATATTTTCAATTCCTGTAATACCCTCACTAATTTTCAATCCATGCGATATCCTAATTAGTTTAACGTTTCACGCTCATTTTACCTCTTAGAGAACAAAGTGACCACCATTTACCATTACAAACACTCACCTTACACCACCACTTTCATTACTATAGCCATTGTTGCTACCACCACCACCACCTCCTCCACAACAGCCATCACAACTGCTATGACCACCATTGCCACCACTATTGTTGCCACAGCCATCGTCCCCATTACCACCATAACCATATCAACCACCACAACCACAATCAACAATATTGCTGCTGTCACACGCCTCTACCACCATTGTTACCTTTACACACCAATCACCACACTGCACTATTGGCACTACCAGCATACCTCCATTTTTGTCGTTGCCATCACCACTACCACCACCATCATCATAACCATCACTATCGCCACCACCAACATCATCACCACTGCCCTCGCAACCATCCCCACTACCATGTCCATTTTTGTTAGTATATACATTTATATCAGTTCTACAATATAATTTACCAAACCCTTTTCTATTGCTTTTCAAATTCATAACACTTTTAAAAATACAGTTTATTCAACACTCAACTATTTTTTGTCACAGTTGATTATTATTAAACCACATCATAAACATATATATATAATTTTTTTTTTTTAAGCGCAGCTCCCAAATTGGCCCTTAGTCCTTATAAAACCATAAAAGTATTAGAAATCCTAGGTTAGCCATCGTTAAATCATGTAAGAAAGCACAGACTCTCTCTCACACTACAAAAACAAAATATGAAACTGATACGATGGAAAACTGTGCATTTTGAACGAGTTATTCATAGGGTAAACCTCTCTCTATGTATTCTCATGAACGATTCCAGTCCTTATTGTATCAACAGAAGACACCTATCTTATGCAATATGATGATTTTCTTTTATTAGATATTAGTCACTATATATGCACGCTTGTATTAGATATATTAGTCACTAAATATGCAATATGTGTTGCAGTCCTACTTGATTAGGAATGTAATTGTGTAAATCCTAGTGTATCTAGGAGTATCTTTGTATATTCCCTTTAGTAGTTTAATTCCTATTAGAGTTGTAATCCTAATAGGGTAAAAATTTAATCTTCCCTACTACTATAAATAAGAGCACAATGGGGTGATACAACACACAACTCAAAATTACATCTCTCTCTTCTCTCTTTGTTGCCGTCGACCCCTCTCACTCTCTGTCCCAAATACAGTTTAGTCAAATAAGCCTACAATACGTTATCAGCGCGCTCTTGCCAGAAGTTAAGGAACTGAAGGATCGAGGAGGAGGCTTTCTTCTACAAAATCAAAGACTTTCAATTATTTTCTACCAATCAAGTTCTTTTAAAATAAATTAAGATATTTGAAAAAACCTTGAAGCATGAAAACATTCATCATGATACATGAACCCCCTATATTTATATTTTCCTTTCAATTACATATTTTATATATATATATATGTATATATATATATATATTGTATATGTGTTCATATATTTTGTCAATATATATACTTGTTCATGCAATATGCAATTATGCTATGTGGAATTTATGAGTCAAAGCATCGAAATTAATTTAGAAGCAATTTCAAAAAAATAAAAAAAACAAAACAACAACAACAACAACAACAATTGGGGAAGAATTGATACCTACATAGCAGTTTTTTACTAGTTTGAAAATTACTAGAGAATTTAGAGCAAGTCCACCCTTCGCTTTGGCCCGATGGACTGGGGATGGAACAGGGCCAAATAGGCCTAGGGATAAGGTCCAGCATATGCCAGCCAAGCCCGAGCGACAGGCTTGTCAAGGATTGCCAGCCCGAGAGCCTGAAGGTGACCTAACGTAAGCGTTAGGCATGTGTGCTTCAAGCTCGCGTGGGCGCACGTCTTCCGACACAAAATCAGGGTTGGGGCTCGTGGCGCTTTTTCTATGATGTTACCGTTGGGGATGCCACGTGGCTTCCCCATGTCCGTTGGATTTCAACGGCTATATTATTAGGACCGTTGGATTTCCAACGGTTAGAAAAATTTAAAAACTTCATTTAATTTCAGTCGTTGGACCTGAGATCAATGGTTCACGTTATTCGACTTTTAAAAAAAAAGGAAAAACAGTTAAAAAATCAGAAATGTTATCGTTGTGCCATGTGGCACAATAGAATTTAAATTTGTTTAAATCCAACGGTATAGATTAATTAGGTGAATAAAAAATTTAAAAAATGTAAAAAATTATTAAAAAACCGAAATTGTTTTTTGAAAAATTAAAAAAATAATTGATTTTACTTTTCTATAAATACATTCTCATTTATCTTCTACCTTACACCACAATTTCATATTTTCTCAACTACTTTCAACCACATTCCTATCTTTCTCTCAAAGTTTTAATCCAATATTTTTTTCCAACAAAATGACTAATGAAGCATGTACGAATTGGATGCTTGTTGAAGATGTTGCGTTGTGTACTAGCTGGGTTGAAGTTACTCATGAATCGCTTACGGGTAATGAGATGCAGTTTCGAAAAATGTGGAGTCTTATTCATACCAATTATCTTGAGAAAATGGGTGGGAAAATAACCAAAGAATCGATGTCCAGTTGTTGGAAATTAATCGTTTAGTACGTGGAGAGACGCATTAGCACAAGCTAGTGGCAATCTTCAAAGTGGGGAAAATTTAGTGGATCAGATAACAATATATTATTTATTTGTTTGTCTTATTTATTTGTTTCTTCTCCCACATTGTGGAGGAACTTCAAGCACAAGCTTGGTATAATGTCAAAACCAAAAGCAAAAACAAATCATTCACCCAGTGAGAATGTTGGAATATTGTCAAAGATTGTCCTAAATTCAAAACTGTGCCTGTTGGTCCCGAAGTTTTCATGAACAACACCCCTCTACACTTTACGCCCAATCATTCCTCGCATGTTCATGAAGATGAAACAGAAGAAGTGCCCGAAACGCCCCCCTGAACAAGCGTCAGGGTCGACCCGTTATCCAATTAGGCCTCAAGGTAAGAAGGCTTTAAAGAAAAAAGGGAATGCTTCCAAGAATGATTATGCAAAGCATATGGAAGAACTTGCTTGCCAAGGTGAACTGAGTTTGGCGCGGGAAATGGTGAAATTTGAGGCTAATAAGGCTAAAGATGAGGCAAAAGCTGCAGCTATTAAGAGAGAATTTCAAGCTAATGAGAGAGAAAGAGAGTTACTTATGCAAGAAAGGGAACAAGTTAGAGAAAAAAAGAATGGCTCAACGAGATTGTGACATTATGAATACACCTTTAGAAGGGAAGTCTCCAAATTCTAAATATTTTTGCAAGTCGGAGAAAGCGGACGTGGTGCGAAGGAGGCGTGCAAGAGAAGCGAGAGCAAGATGAGATGGTCCTAGCATGACAAAAGAAGATCATCCTAGCACCACAAATTGGTTAAGTGATGATTAATAGAGTACTTTTTGTAATCAGAGCCCATAATTTTCTAATCACTTTGGGTTGTAATTTATTATTTATTGAATAGAATACTTTATGTTGTTTCCAATTTATTGAATTTAGTACTTTATTTAAAGTGAGAGTAAATTTATTTAATTTGGTAATTTATTTATACTAAGAGAATCTTTATTCAAATGACATCAACACACCAAATAAAATTACATAAACATACCAAATAATAAAAAACTCACTAAATGAACTAAAAAAACACACCAAATAAAATTAAATAAACACACCAAATAAAAACAAACACACTAAATGAACTCTTGAGCTTGTTTCAATTCCCACTGATGCTCTATCAAGTCAATTTGCTGGGCATTGTGCATATATGGCCTTTGAAGTGCAGTATATCGTTGAATGACTCTTTCATTGTAACGTCCATCCCTTTCTAATGGCTTGTGTTGCACGGGTTCTTCGGTGGCGTCATGAGCACAATATATTTGTGTTATGGAATTGTTCATCGTGTCTAGCTCATATTCATCAACGGCATCATAATCGTACTCATCTTCCACAATCATGTTATGATGAATGATGCACGTTATCATGATGGATCGAAGCGACTCTACATCAAACATTATGGCAACACCCTTAACAATCGTCCATCGAGCTTAGAGGATACCAAAACAACGCTCCACATCCTTCTTGCACCCCTCTTGACAGCTTCATAGTGTTTTTCCTTTGCACTTCGCGGACGTGGCACTGTTTTGACAAATGATGACCACCTTGGGTAAATGCCATCTGCTAGGTAGTATTGCCCATCATACATACGTCTGTTCACCCAATACGTGACTTTTGGTGCCTTTCCTTGCAAGACATCGTTGAGCACTGGGGATTGGGTAAGGCGTGCCAAATCCATGTATCAAAAGATGCCACCGCCTCCAAAATGATACTTTTTGATCCTTTTTTGTCCTCATAAGCGCTTTGCCATGCACTTAGACATTTTTTCCACGTCCAGTGCATACAGTTGATGCTTCCAATCATCCCAGGAAAACCTCGCATCTCGCCCTTCTTCAGAAGCATTTGCAAGTCCATCTCAATAGGTGTCTGGAGATACTTTACGGTGTAGATAGATTTGATTGCTCCGCAAAACCTCATCAGGGATTCAAGAATGGTTGATTTTCCCATCCTCGCTATCTCGTCCACTTGGTCTGCTGATGCTCCATATGCAAGCATCTGCAAGGTAGCAATAATTTTTTTCTCAGGAAGGAGACTTATAGCACCAAAAGCATCATTCTTTTGCACAAAGTAAGAATCATGGTTGCAAATAGCAATCATGATTTTGTTGAACAAATGTCGTTCCATTCTAAAACGACGTCTAAAGTATGTATAAGGAAATGCACTGGTACGGACAAAATAATCGTCCAAGAGCTCCGTACCTCTTCCTTGCCTGCTTCTATCAAGGTTTCCGGAACTGTTAGGCCTGTAGATCATCCACATGGCATGCCGTCATTCGTTAAAATTCTGATGGAAATCTATCATCAAAGATTGTAAACTGATTATGACACGTGGCGCAACGTGATTGGTTAATAATCTTATCGGAAATCCATCACCAGTGATTGTATTTTAGGATAATGACACATGGCGCAACAAAAACGATTAAAAATCTTATCGGAAATCCATCACCAATAATTGTCTTTTCCGATAATAACACATGGCGCAACAAGAACGATTAAAAATCTTATCGAAATCCATCACCAATAATTATCTTTTCAAATTATGACACATGGTGAAACGAGAACGATTAAAAATATTATTTGAAATTACAAATAAAATTATTTTGTATTATTTTATAACTTTTCGGATAATGACACATGGCGCAACGAGAAGGATTAAAAATCTTATCCAAAATTACAAATAAAATTATTTTGTATTATTTTATAAATAAAAAAATACTAATATTTTATTGCCTATTGCTAGAGCTATTGAAGTGCAATGGTGGAGATGCAAAAAGCGGTTACTGTTCACTGGGTGGATAGTATAGTGTATTTGCGTGGGGGGCCTTCCCACAATGGAATTGCTCTTAAAGTGCTAAAAATGAGACCACCTTAGAGCAGTTCCACTGTGGGAAGGCCCCACTGGGCTATCCACTATTTAATCCACCTAGTGAACAGTAATTGCTCTTAATGAATAATAATTGTCTTTTGCATCTCCACCCTTACACTTGAATAGCCTTGGCAATAGGTAAATAAAATAATAGTATTTTTTGCAACTTGCTTGGAATTTCTTGTGCACTCTCCACTCCCTCATGTCACTCCCTCTCTTTCCACTCATCATTCTCACTTATCTTCATTTTTCTGAAGTTCCTCTCTCTCTAAGCTCTCGACATTCTCACTCTCTCTAGAGCTCCGAGAGCTCTCACCCACTTTCCTCTTTGAAAATTAAACAAATCAAACTCCAAAACCATGAAACCTTAATCTCTGGGACTAAAGGATCCTAGCTATACCATTACATGCGTCATCGGACCATCACGGTGTAAACCACCATTGAAGCTGAGAGTTTCAAGATCTGAAACTCGAACCTAGGTGAGGTTCTCTATGCAAATCTTGTTTCATTATGTCTTAATGTTCCTTGGGACAAGATTTGTGGTGTTTTTCCAGTTCGAAACCAGAGGTTTAATCCCTTGCAATTTCTCTAAAACCTTGCCTAGTTTTGGTCACCTCCTCGGAGCAAACTCTGGCAAGTTTGTGGGTTCTGGAGCTATTGCTCAATTTGAATCAATTCTAGGTACTTAAATGCCTCTTTGCATGTGAAAATTAGTTGGAAATTACTAAGGTTTGACATGGTTGCATACTATTTTTCCCCATTTCCAAAATCCGGTGAAGAAACCTAGCCCTTGCAAGCCATTTTCCGGTAATAAAAAAATGGCTAACGTCTAGGCAACGTCAGCCTTGCGTCACGTTGCCTTCAGGTTATCGGGCTGGTAACTCATGTCGGGCCTCTCCCTCGGGCCTGCTCGGGCTCCCTCACTAGCACACGCTGGGCTTGCTTGCTCGGGCTCTCTACCACTGTTTGCGGGCTTGTCCCTCGGGCTCCAGCATACGCTGGAGCTGCTCTTAGATATATACGCGGGTTGACAGTCCAAGAAATGATTTCCACATTTTTTTAACGATTAACTGGATCCAGTGCATATGTTGTTCATGCCTTCATGTGTGATTTAAAAAACTATTCAATTAATAAAAATAACTAATGATTTATTAATTTATTTTATAGGGTTGCATAACAATCTAGCTCGTATGCGAAAAAGAGAATAGTTTTCATAGCAATAATGCTAAATTCACTAATTATGTATCAGCATGCGCTCATTGATTAACTTGTTGAAACCTAAAAAATTGAAAACAAGATGGTAGAATACTAGCATAAATCTAAGTACTTTAGACTGGCACTTGTGATCTACATTGGTATAGAAAAGTCTTATTAAAAGATGATTACTTATCATAATTGGTTGAAACTGATAATCTTGCCCCTTGGAACTTAACAATGAGATTATGTTGGTTTTCTATATGAATTTTAATAAGAGAATCATATGGCTAGAAAAAGTGACATTTGCTCTCATACAAAGGTACTGTTGAACTAAAGCCTATTATTAGTTGAGCATAGAGGTTTCAGCTGATAGAGAAGAAAAGGACTACTTTGACCGATCATGATTTCATCTTCATTGGTTTCTAAATGTTTGCTTCTTGTTCAATTGTTCATTCAACTCATGGCATGAATGTTTACTGTAGTTGTGATTTATTTAACATAATCTTCGATCTTGTAAAAGTTGTTTTGATATCATAGAAGAGAGTTGAAGCTCCAAAATTCTAAAGCAAAATCACAGGAACAATAATGCTACTAGCTCTCAAAACTTTGGCGTGACCACCAACTCACAACATTTTGAAGTAGGCATAAATAAAAAATAAATAATAAATAATACATCGTCGCAATATTTTTGAACATAATTTGACAAATGTAGTGTGTTCGTTTTAAGATATGTATAATCATATTGCACAACGCTTTAAAAACCGCACTTTCTCTCCTTGGTGAGAGTTCTTTCTCTCTGTCATGAGTGTGTTTCTCATTGACTGTGAGTCTTTTGATCTTGGATTTTTCCGGTTGCATCGACCCTAGCTTCGGCCGAGGTTAGCTGCCGTGTGTTCCTTCTTTCTTCTCTTTCTTCTCTCCTTGCCTCTATTGCTATCTCCCCAATTTTCACTTTGGCCTTCCCAGTTCATTTTCTCCTGAATGTAAACCTCTTCTCTGTTCACCCTTGATCCGTTCGTCAACCATGTTTCTTCGGGAGATTGTGTGTAGAGCTCCGGTGTCTTCACTAGCTTGGGTGTTACAATCACCACCACTTTCTCTGGGTTGTCTATTAGTTATGATTTGTCTATCAGTTCTGACAGTGTTTGTTTGGATCAAAACTTGAACTTTGGGCTCAAGAAAGGAGTTGGCCCAAAAGGAGGCCCGAAAGGGAAGATAGCCGAAGCCTAGTCGAAGCCCAGAAGGCAAGGAAAGGCCTTTTCTGACTTGGTGCAGCTCATGAAGACCACTTGCTTACCTACCTAAAGGCCAAGTGGTGTAGACTGATCAGCTACACAGCCCATAAAGCACTTTATGATGGCATTACATGTAAAATAGCTGATGAGTCATCACCCTCAAACCGCATTCGGGCAAAGCTGCTTCTACCAAAGGCCAAGCCGAGGTGTCTATATAAGAAGAAAGAAAATCCAGGATTAAGAACACTCAAACAAACAAACAAATGCAAGTACAAACTCTGCTCAAAGCCAGATTTGCCTTCAAAACGAAGCTGTAGTCAGCCTTCATCCCTTTCGGGACAAACCTTCATCCCTCTCGGGATAACCCTCTCTTCAACTTTTTGTAATAGCTCTGCTACCTTATTCAACCTTGTTGCAGTATCGATTCATCCTTTGTAATCTCTCTCTCCCTCTCTACCCCTCTAAACTTTTAGACCTTTGACAAAACTACAAAGATAGGAACCTGCAAGACGAGCAACCTTACCCGATAAGGTTTAACCTTGCCCGACCTTCTTTGCTTTGGTTTTGTCTTTTCAATATGTTGTATACTTCCAGTTATATGAAAGTTATTTCTAGCAACATGATTATTAAAAGGCTTTCTCAATACTTGAATCCGATTTGAATATATCGTCAGTGTTCAAACCAGATCCAAGTCCTAAGCCCTCGGGCATGTAAATCTGATCAGTTAAAAGTCCTTGGCCTCAAGGCATAAAAAAGAACTTTATGTGGACTTAACCCATCCACGACAGTCCTTGATAAACGAGAAGTCCGAAGTTACTTGGGGCGCAAGTAATCAACCTACCTTCTAGTCTTCTTTCTATTATATCATGATTACTATAAAACGCTTGAGCATGGAATGGATTCTAATGGAAAGCCTCAAGGCCTACACCTAAGGCCCCACAAAGGCATCCATTTGGATTCATTCCGTTCATCGATCTAAAGAGTCTAAGTATAAGAATGAACTCTGATGGGAAGCCTCAAGGCCTACACCTAAGGCCCCACAAAGGCACCTATTTGGGTTCATTCTACTTCTTGGATTCGGGTAATCAGAAGTATAATAGTTAGAAAACTCCTACAATCACGAGAACAAATATGATGCGTTTGAGCACTGGTTTAGTCATTTATGGGAAGCCTCAAGGCCTACACCTAAGGCCCCACAAAGGCACCTGTTATAACTAACACGGTTTCTTGGATACATACATATATACAACTAAAGCACGACAACCATTTTACATCTGCCATGCTAAAGATGGCAGTGGCACGCCTGAGCACCTAAATGTTAACCTTGATTGTGAGCCTCAAGGCCTACACCTAAGGCCCCACAAAGGCACCTCTCAAAGTTAACGCTGTCATTCTCTTTCAGCCTTGCCCTAGAGTCTTGCCCGAAGAGTCTTGCCCGACGAGACTTGCCCGACAACGCCCGACAGTGAAGCAGAAGCCCGACAGCAGCCCTCAACCGGCGCCAACCTCCAGGGGAGCTATGTGCTCGTCGGCCAGGAAACATCCCCGACGGAAATTCCTGACGCGAACAGTGTTGTTTGTGGGTATCCACGAACTTCCCTTCGATAATCGGCTCCGCTCACTTGGTTGCTGATTATCCCTAGTTTGTGGCTGTGCTTTGGTTGTTGAGCAATTGCGGGGTTGGAGGTGGCATCAAGGGAGGTGCTACTGGATGGAGGTTAGGAAGCGGATGCAAGACCTGTTTCCGAGGGGAGTGATGGTTGTGGAAGTTTCTGGAGGTGGCTCGTTGGTTTCTGAGCCTTCATGGGCCTTTTTGTGGTTTTTCTTTGTTTTGGGTTTTTTTTTATTGTAATTAAGGTTTGTGTTGGGCCCATGTTATTAGTTGTGTTTTGTGTTAATAAAACTCTCATTTGACCAAAAAAAAAATCATATTGCACGATAATTATTAATAAACAAAATGGTGGGAGTGCGCCATTTTCTAGATTTTGGAAGCAATCTAAGGCCCTCGTGAACGAGAAATTAAATGATCTCCGATCGAGAACCAAGAACCAGTTTCTCCGGCTGCGGGATCTTGGAGTTGCAGCCATGCACGGGACTATTATTAATTGCGTCCCTTTTATTGGGATTAAATGTTTAATTAGTGAATTTGGATCACTTTTATACGTAAAATAATTGTGCATTTATTAATATATTGTAGATTGTCAAGCTTAGTCTGCTTATCAAAGTGTTTTTCTTCATCTAAAACCCACGATCTAACATGGGAGGTTAATGTGAACTCCGAGGGTTATATTTGTATATTATGAGTTACAAAGTCAATTGTCAGATGTAGTTAGTCAAATCCTTATATTGAGTAAATCTTAATCGAATTGTGGATCTAAATAGAAAATGTAGAAATCGAGCTTTTTATATGCATTTGGAACATGAAAACACTGACCACATAGCTACCAGACCCCAGTAGCTGAGTTACTATGTATGGATGCAAATTTCCGCCGTCTTCTCCTTTGACGAAAATGCACTTGCAAAATAATAACACCTAAGATTAATGCCAAAAGCCTCACACGCCCACAATGAATGGGGGCTGGCTTTGGCTGAAGAATCTCCGATGCCAAAGTTAAA
Source organism: Malus domestica (assembly GCF_042453785.1). Lineage (NCBI taxonomy): Eukaryota > Viridiplantae > Streptophyta > Magnoliopsida > Rosales > Rosaceae > Malus > Malus domestica. The sequence continues at coordinate 23,103,289 of NC_091675.1, forward strand.
ATTATGAGAAGAATCTGTTAAGAAGTTTGTGGATAGCAAATGACTTACTTTTTAATGGGAGAACATGACTATTTATAGGGGAGTGGCCGGCTCTATTTGGAGAATAGGGGAAAGCCATATATGGTCAAATTGTGCGTATAATTGCAAGATATTATGTGAAATTATATATTGCAATTAACTTGGCAATTAAACCTAAATTGAATAGGAAATTGGGAATTACCTTTTGCATAAGGATTTGATAAGGAGTGATGACAGAGATTTGAATAAATACCATTTTGATAATCTTTGACTCTTCCTTGATTGAGCAGTTATTATCTGTTGCATGCGCGTGGGAATACCGAAGTTCACATGTCGCCTCCATAATTTTCTTGATTATTTTTTGCTCTAAAAATGCCCCCACACCTGATGGGCTGCTCGCAGGAAAAGGCAGTAGATGTAGAAATCTTCCCTTGCTTTAGGAAACATAAGATAGTTTCTTATTTCGATGTAGACGCCCACATTAATTGGAAATTAGATCCTTCTAGGTAGATGATTAAATCAACTTCAAGAGCAATTTATTCTACCCTACAAGAGAGAGAAAGCTAGAGGGTATTTGTTCTTCCTCCCCTAGCAATCTTCTACACTTGCCCATGCAAAGGATCGCCTTTCGTGGCTTTCTTCGTCTTCACACCGCACCAAGGTAAAACAATTAATTTTTCCTTGTCTTCATAATTTTTGGAAGCCTCGGGGCTTGAAATTTGGCTCGACAGGGGTCGAGGATGTTTCAAGAAGTGGTTTGGAGGGGCCACAACATTGTTGCCATGAGTGGCTTGGTGAAGCGGTGGCTCGACGTGGGCTGAAGTCTAGGTGCAACGACGTGGGCAGCAGGGGCAAGCTGGGGCTCGGCTCGGGTCAGGACTTGTCGACTTGGGCTGAGACTGTGAGGCACTAAGGCATTGAGCATTAGATCGTTGGGCTTGGGCCCGTGTGGAAGATATGAGAGAGGGAGGTGCGCGAGGGCTAGCCTCCTTCTTTTCGATTAGGGCACAAATCTGGGTCTTCTTGTGCACTGGCCCGCTTGGCGTGTTGGGCAAAGAAGGAAAAATGGGAGCCAACGTGAGCTGGGCTCCCTTTCCTGCTGTCCTTGAGATGTGGGGCCCGATGTTTTTTTTTAGCCATCTAATGATTCTTCCTTGCGTTTTTGTAGAATTTCTTCGAGCATGTCTTTTTCAAGCCATAAGAGTGACGATGGTGTGCCATTGTTGTATCACCAAGGCGGGTCTTTAAGTAAAGTGGGCTACTTTGAGGCTGCTCACTTCAAAATTAATTATGATGACTCATTCAGAGATTTCCTCGAAGCGTATAGGCATGCCATTCCGTCGGGGGTGAGTGTGAAGCGTGTCAAGGAAGGTAGCAACCGTGAGCCATGTAGTAGGGCTCGGAGAACCATCACGTTTCACCCCTACTACTTCATGTTGGGATTTACTTTTCTCATGCCACGTTTCTTCCAAGAAGTGCTTTGCTCCATGAAGTGTTCCTCTGCTCAATATTCTCCAAATGTTGTCTGTGTGATGGTGGGATTCTCAATCTAAGCCAAGTATTTGACTTGGATCTGATCGTCAATGAATTTCGGCACTTCTTTAACATAGGCCACATTGATGGAGTTAGGTAGCTGCGATCCCATCATAAGCTCTTCGACCATTTGAGCAAGGGAGATCATGACTGGGCCAAAGAGACTTTAGAGAAAAGTGGAGAGTGAGAGTCTAACTATTCCCTTGAACTACGCGTTCCAACGATTTTCATCACCGGTAAGTAGATTACTTAGTGTTTAGGCTACTTTATGCTTTTGTTGAGTTGTTCTCTGTTTTGTTGATTGTCTTCATCTGCTTATGTAGATTCGGAATTCGGCTTAAATCTCAAGACTTCTCCATATATGAAGAAGGTCCATGTTGCTTATGTAGATTCGGAATTCGGCTTAAATCTCAAGACTTCTCCATATATGAAGAAGGTCCATGTTGCTTTGCGTATCTTTGCTGAGTACTGTGAATGGTGTTGATTGCTTAGTCCTCTTCACTAGGAGAAATATGGGCTGCCCCCTCGAGAGGAGATAAAGAGGATCAAGGCGGAGGCATTAGCTCATCCAATTGCTGTCGTGGAATCTACTATGAATGAAGGTGGAAAAAAAGAAATCTTCCCCGCCTGCTCAAGAGATGCCGGTTGAAAAGAAGTCGAAGATTTCCTTCACTGCTCGTAAGTGTCCACCTGCTGCCGATAGGCTTGTGATTGACTTGACTTCTTCCAAGAGGAAGAAAGATGAGGCTGCTAGATTCGAGCCAGTGACGCCTACCATGCCAAAGGTGGCTAGTACGATTACTAATAGGATTGCTTAGCATAGAGATTCCATTGTGCCCCCAATGCCAAGACGTCCGTTGGGAGCTAAGTCTGGTTCACCTTTGGAGAGGCTTACTACTATAAAGAGCGATAAGGTGGACTATGCTGCTAAAATGACGCCAATGCCCAGTTCCCTTGCTGTTGAGACTGATTCACTTGCTGAGAAATAGAAGATTGCTTGAGTAGGTAGTTGTGAGAAATCCATCAAGCCTGTTTCTTGGGAAGCTGCTGAGATATGTGCACTCTTGAAACTAAATCTTCTTGAAGACATGGACACATGTGTCAAGCTTGTCGATGGCGTTAAATGGGTTATTTGCCCAAGTTCATTTGCAAAGCATACGACTGAATATAGAATGACTGCTCTGCTTGCTATGATGCAGAAAACAGTGATTATGGCAGCCGAGTCTATGCTCCTTAATCAAGAGGATACCAAGAAAGTAGCAAAAAGTATGGTAGCTGAAGCTTATTTCTGTACTGAGAAAATCAAGAGGTTGGAGTCTGAGCTCGTTGTTGTTAAATGGATCTAATATATTTGCCCTCACTTCTCTACAGCTTGTCACTGCTCTCCAAGATATCGTACTTTAAGACTAGGCTTGACACGATGCAAGTTAAGTATGAAAGTGCAGAGAAAGAAATTGGATGTTACATACCTCAGATTCAAGATCTTGAGCGAGCCGTTTCTGAGCTTCGTTATGCTACTTACACAAAGGATGAAGAGTTTATTGATGCTAGTAATCTAATGATCTACTTCAAGAAGATCATCGATAGGCTTGAACCCCAAGTGTTGGAACTCCAAGGTGCACTGAAGATAAACAAAAGTCTGAAGAATGAAGTGGATGAGCTGCAGCGCGTCCATGTTGGTTTGCTTGAGGAGAACAAGCAGCTAAATGGTGAGAAGCTGGGCTCGAGGCTTCGCTCTTAAAGATAGATGAAAAATTCCACCAAAGGTCTGAACTATATTAATCGGATGATCTTTTTTTTTTTCTTTCTTCATTAGTAATCTAGGCTCTCATTCACTGTCTAATGTCATCCATTATCCAAACCCAAACCCTGAAATATTAGTATATTATATACATGGGCTTGATGCGTTTATGGAAGGTTGCCCCTTTAGGCTTGTTTCAACAAGGCTCTGAATGTTGGGCCTAGAAACTAAACTTTGCAAAATTTATTCCTAGACTTAATATGCAATCAAACGAATTTGGCTCCTCTCCAAATCTTGTTGTCTGGAGCTTAAGAACTAAAAAATTTGGGTCCTTATTTATGTGGAAGAGAGATCAGAGCTTTTGATCTGTGTGAAGTAGGCCGATCTTTGTCCCAATCAAACAAAGATCTCATAAGATCTTTTCTGAAAGATGGTTGTGAAATTTTTGTGAAAGATAGTTTACCTCACAATCCCATTTCTATTGCAACATTAGAATTGAATATTTCAGGCCATATATGTTAGCTTTTCTTGAGAAATTGAATTCTCTATAAAGTAAAGGTAAGTAGACTTGGCATTCGTGTCGTGTTTTCCGTGTTCGTGTCGTTTTCGTGTCATACCCGATATCTTAACAGGTCGTGTCGTGTAACACCCGTTAAAATAAACGGGTAAAATGACCCGACCCGAAATCGACCCGATAATATTAACAGGTAATATGACCCGACCCGTTACCCGTTAAGCAAAATATATTTTAAACCAATAAATAATCAAATGAAAAACATAATACTAAATAAGTATATACATTCCATATTATCACATCCAAAACATAAAAACGCAATTTTGTTTTAAGTATATTTTCGCTTACCTAAAGTCTTTAATAGTTTTTTAATTAATGTAGAAGTGTAAAAAAATATAGAAAAAAATATATAAACACTCGTAATGACAAGCTTTATAACTTTCATGAAGAGCTTAACTTCGAAATTCGCCACTATAATCATATAAATCATAGATCAAAATTTAACCGTTGATTGTTGTTTACATTTATGCTTCATTGTTCTCATCAAATTTCGTTTTTTTAGATTTTCTTTTTTGAAAACATGATCTATTAGATGGTGCAGGTAGATGAACGGTTTGGATCGTTGATATTATATTTAGAGTTCTACGTTTAGTGAAAATATTACTTGATGTTTATAAAGTTTCTACAAATTATATGACATTGACGCATATTTCATTTAATCGTAAATATCGAAACGTGATATTATCTTCTTACATCCACTAGATGATCATGTTTTCAAAAAATAAAATTTTAAAAATGAAATTCAGTCAGAAGAATAAAGTGTAAATAATAATTGACGGTTAAATAAATTTAAGGTTTCACTACTACAAAATTATCTATTGCTGGCGGTCCAAAAACTTTTTTCAACGATCCAACCGTCAAACTTATTTGTACACATTCCAAGATTGCATACGTAAAAAATCTTTAAAAAACAAACATTCAGAGATTACGTAACGGAACAAAAGTTTTCGACGGTTATAAACGAAAAATCACAATTTAACGGTTATTTTAGCTCTGATCTCGATGATTTTTTACAAATACACTCCTCGACCCTATAAGAATGTAATGAATAAATTTGATCTTCAATTTAAAGTATTTACACTAGTGGATACCACAAAAACTTATTTTATACTTAATAGAAAGTATAATATTAACTCTAAGTGTTTGTTTAATCTACCGTTTTGACGCAATATGCATTCTACGAAACTTTTTTCAACGATCCAACCGTCAAACTTATTTGTACACATTTCGAGATCGCATACATAAAAAATCGTAAAAAACAAACATTCATAGATTACGTAACGGAACAAAAGTTTTCGACGGTTATAAACGAAAAATCACAATTTAACAGTTATTTTAGCTCCGATTTTGATGATTTTTTACAAAAACACTCCTCGACCCTATAAGAATGTAATGAATAAATTTGATCTTTAATTTAAAGTATTTACACTAGTGGATACCACAAAAACTTATTTTATACTTAATAGAAGTATAATATTAACTCTAAGTGTTTGTTTAATCTACCGTTTTGATGCAATATGCATTCTACAAAGCTTTTTTCAACGATCCAACCGTCAAAATTATTTGTACACGTTCCAAGATCGCATACGTTAAAAATCGTAAAAAACAAACATTCAGAGATTACGTAATGGAACAAAAGTTTTCGACGGTTATAAACGAAAAATTACAATTTAACGGTTATTTTAGCTCCGATTTTGATGATTTTTTACAGATACACTCCTCGACCCTATAAGAATGTAATGAATAAATTTGATCTTTAATTTAAAGTATTTACACTAGTGGATACCACAAAAACTTATTTTATACTTAATAGAAGTATAATATTAACTCTAAGTGTTTGTTTAATGTACTGTTTTGACGCAATATGCATTCTACAAAACGTTTTTCAACGATCCAACCGTCAAACTTATTTGTACACATTCCGAGATCGTATACGTAAAAAATCATAAAAAACAAACATTCAGAGATTACGTAACGGAACAAAAGTTTTCGACGGTTATAAACAAAAAATCACAATTTAACGGTTATTTTAGCTCCGATTTTGATGATTTTTTACAAATACACTCCTCGACCCTATAAGAATGTAATGAATAAATTTGATCTTTAATTTAAAGTATTTACACTAGTGGATACCACAAAAACTTATTTTATACTTAATAGAAGTATAATATTAACTCTAAGTGTTTGCTTAATCTACCGTTTTGACGCAATATGCATTCTATGAAACTTTTTTCAACGATCCAACCGTCAAACTTATTTGTACACATTCCGAGATCGCATATGTAAAAAATCGTAAAAAACAAACATTCAGAGATTACGTAATGGAACAAAAGTTTTCGGCGGTTATAAACGAAAAATCACAATTTAACGGTTATTTTATCTCTGATTTTGATGATTTTTTACAGATACACTCTTCGAACCTATAAGAATGTAATGAATAAATTTGATCTTTAATTTAAAGCATTTACATTTTTTTATATATGAGTGATTGTATATATATATTTTTACATTTTTTACACTTCTACAATAATTATTATTAATTTTATTAATTTTGCCCACAAATAAAAAACATTATTCATGAGGGTTTGAAGGATTTTAAAAATCTAAACGATAATATAAGTGTAACAATTATCTATTCGTGGAGGAATAATGATAAATCACGAGTGTTTATATATTCTTTCACATTTTTCATACTTGTATGCATGTCTTCTTAGTTCTTGCATATACAAATACTATACCAGTATATTTTAATTTTGGACAATAATATGTTATGTAAAATTTATCCTAGTAATGATAATAAGAAACTCTCATAATAAAAATAAATAATGACTAAAACTTTTTTTTAATTTTTTTATAATTTATATAGAACAATAATACAAAACTATATATTTAATATAGAATATATTGTATATATTAATATGACTATTGTATTTTATAATAAATCTTTTAGTAATTAAACTTTAAAATTATTAAAATAATTTTTTTCTTAACGGGTCGAAACGGGTTACCCACGTGTTACCCGCGTGTATACCTATTAAGTAACGGGTTCTTAACGGGTCACCCGATAGTGACCCGATAAGTTATCGTGTTGACCCGAAACCCGTTATTTTCGTGTCGTTTTCGTGTCGTGTCATCGTGTCGTGTCAAAAACTGCCAAGTCTAAAGGTAAGATACAAGAAAACTACTTCATGTCTAATTAACTATATGCTAAAATCTATTTCATGTCCTACCTTTAGTAAACTAACTATTTTATATAAGTTTGATCACATTATAAATCTTATTGCATTTGTAGCTTGTACTCATACCACTTATTGCTAATTCCACACTTTCTCTTTGAATGACATACTTTTACTGTGTAAATATTGGAGGAAACTAAGGGCCCGTTTGTTTGACAGGATTAGGAGAGACTGGACTGGACTAGACTGTAGTCCCTTGTTTATTCCACAACCGGACTAGCTTTAGTAGGATTACCCTTCACTCGCCTCGACTAAGGGGCTCGCTAGATCGTCTTAGCGAGACCCCCCGAATACCAGTGGACTAGTAAGACCGTCATCTCTGTCGTCGTCCTGCTCTGCTCCATAACCTTGCCGGACCATTCCACGACCAACACCGCGTCTTCATAAGTCTCTCAGGGCTTCCTCTTCCATTTCCTCTTCTTCGTTTTCTTCGATTTTGTTATGAAGATTCGTGAAATTGTTAGTGGGTTTTGAACGATATCTGGGTTTAATCGATTATGGGTTCTGATTTACTTGTGGGATTTCTGCATTCTGATTTATTTATGGGATTTCTAGGTTTGGATTGATTTCTGGGTATTAATTTGATCCACAAATCAGTCATATTGTTTTAGGAAAATATTTGATCCTGCAGAGGACAATCGTCTTCTTCTGAGAAAATCGTTCCGTGCATGTCCTTTGAGAGGCCCTGTTGTTATTCCAAACATCGATCTTGTCGATTATGCCTATCAATTCGAGTAAGTTTGCTGCTTAATCTGTATGTTTTTTCTGTCATGTTTATTTTGTGTTTAGTTGCACAGAAAGTTATGGAAATTAAATGGTGGAAAGAACTTATTGTCCAAGCAATATTTACATAAAATCGCGAAAGCCATTCATGTACAGGTTATAGTTTTGTTTTAATGGTTTTTTTTTTTTTGCAGGGCTGTCTTGAACTTATGTCGCGGAGTGGGATAAGCATAAAGGGAAAGAAGGCAGTGATTGTTGGCAGAAGTAACATTGTTGGATTACCAGTTTCATTGCTGCTTTTGAAAACAGATGTTATTGTTACCGTAGTCCATTCCCGCACACCTGATCTAGAGAGTTTCATTCGCGAAGCGGACATTATTATTGCTGACACAGGACAAGCAATGATGGTAGGCAATTCATAGATTATAGTTCCTTGGTATGTCGTAACATCGTCTTATGACATGCAGGTGTTATCTTATCTCATATTTTTTGGCTTTCCATGAAAAAATCTAGTACTTAGTTTCGTTCTAGTTAGAAGAATAGGACTAGTTGTTTGGTTCCATTCATCCCAAGTGAAGGAAAAAGGACATTCCATCGTTCACTTTGGAGTTGTAAGACAATCCAATCCATTAGAAATTTATAAGCTTTCACTAGGCTCTATCATTGCTTAAATGGAATAACCGACATCTGCTGGTGCAGATAGCATTGCGTCGATTCTGTACTTTCCTTGTCTTCGTCTCGTGGCGATTATTGTTTATGTTTTAACTCAATGAAATATGTTTACTATCATTTTTGTTATTATATTTCCTTGCTGAATTTTAGATCAAGGGTAGTTGTGTAAAACCAGGTGCTGCTGTCATTGTTATCGGCACAAATGTTATAGACGACCTGAGTAGAAAGTCGGGCTATAGATTGGTTGGAGATGTAGATTTCTAGGAAGCATGTAAAGTAGCCGGATGGGTAACTCCTGTTCCTGGTGGCGTCGGACCAATGACGGTGGCAATGTTGCCCAAGAACATTTTGGATAGTGCAAAGCATGATATTGCTCAATAAAGCCACCCTTGTCCTTTGCAGAGTACTTTATTAGCCAGGTAACATTTTATATTTTGTATGTGTTATTCTGCTATGTTTTCTTCATAGCCTTTGCAATTAAGATGAGTTTTAGGTGTTTAAGCAATGCAGTCATGTTTATTCAGGCTGTTGAGGTATCTAGCAATGAGTTTGAACCTTCATAATGAGATATACTATATGCAAAAGAGGTTGCTAAGGAAATGGATCAGCTTTCATAGAATTGTCTCTTGATCATCAGAGTCCCATGTTTGAAACCCACACAGAAAATCTGGAAGCTCCACCCCACCTCTAACCAAGTAATGCTATTATGTGTGATCATATAATTCATAGGGATTTTCCTATTTAACATGGAATGTCTCTTGGGGATTTCTTGCTAATTTCTTTTTTCTTACCGCAATTGTTGCTCCACTGACATTAACAGCCGTTGGCAGCGGTTGTTGGTCGTTGGGAGAAGGACTTTAGGTAAAGAACAACCTTGGAGAAGAACTAGAACAAGAAAGAACAAGTTTGGATAAGTAGAACTGGTTTGGTTTTGTTGTTCCAATATAAAGCTCTCATCTTAGTTTTAGTCTGTAGTGAGAAGTTGAAATCTAATTACAAGAATTGGGAATGTAAAGGATAAGTGGCTCAGAGTCAACTGTTATATTTTCTGGAATTGTTTCTTTGTTTACTCAATTTCGTTTCCAAGAATTGCTTATGTTTAGCTTTGTTCCTCCATTTATTTATTTATTTATTTGGAAAGATCTGCTACTTTTTGTTGGATTGAAGCAAATAACATTAATATTTTGTTATATATCATCGGTTTTTTTTTTCTTTTTTTTCATTATTCTGCTTTTTAGTCCGACACTGCACCAAACGCTTCACTAAGTTAGTCTAGCTTAGTCTAGTCTAAACCAGTCCAGCTTAGTCCCTACAGCTAGTCCAGTCTGAGACAGTCCGGTGCAACAAACGCACCTTAAAGGATTAATGACCTTGTACCAAAACATTCGGTCGCGTACAAGCCTCATCAGATGATTTAGCTGCAGGTCCAAACATGTCTCCTTCTGATGTTTGTCTTCCTCGCTAGATGATTCACTTGCAAGTCCAAGCCCGTCTTCGTATCCATCCCCACCAACAGGTTCTACTTGTGAAGCGATATCACCAATGTCATCTTAAAGGACATCTTCAATTCTTAATCTTGGGATGCTTGGTTGGCTACTTCTAATGTTGGTGATTTGAGAATTGTGTTTCATCCACTGCCTTTAACTAAATCCTTATTGTAGACCGAAAAATTTCACATGTTGTTTAAATGTATTTTTCTTGCATACCAAATATAAAAGTTGTCAATGAATTTATACTAATGATTGAATCGATTTCATTTGAGGTGAACATATGAATTGCAGTAGGTTTCATTTATTCTAGTTGTGTATATCTTGTGGTTACAGTGACGTATATACCAAGATTATTCATATCACACACACACACATACATATATGCGTTAATCTCAGTTTACTACCCTGAAGTTTCTTAGTTTTCAAAATTTAATACATGAAGTATTTTTTTTTATCCCAAAGTGGTACCTAAAGTCATAATTTTGGGACACTTTCATACATTCGTCAAGGTTGTTGTTAAATCGGTCATTAACTGGTGACGTGGCACCCACATGGATAATGATTGGGCGCCACATGTCAATATAGGTCCCATGTGGATATTAAAAATAAAAAAAAATAAAAATGAAACATTAAAAAAATAAAAAAATAAAAAATAAAAAACAAAATAAAAAGGGTGTCTTCTTCATCAAGCCCCCTCTTTTCTCTCCTCTACACCTACCCAATCTCTACACATCCATCCTTCCCCCTCCCTCTTCGACTCCACCTACTCAACCCTTATCCTTTTTTATGGCCCTATGAACTTGAAGGAGCGTGCCCCACCTACTAGATTTAACGGCAAATCTCGAGAAAATCGACCGCATATCTGGAGAAAAGCAGCGGATCGAGCTGTATTCGCATCTCTGACTTCATTCTCAAGCCCATTGAGCTTGACCTTGACCAGATCCAAGCGGTGCAAGAGGTTTATGAGCTCGTCGCCGTCCATACTAGGCCTCATTCCTCCGCGATGAGCTCTTCCCCTCATTGAATGATTCCAACACTGTACCGGTGGCGAAAATGTTCGTTACTTGTGAACCGGTGTTGGGAATCGAAGAGGAGATGGGGGTTAGGTGGGTGCAGAGGAGAGAAGGTAAGGAGAATTAAGGGAAGGTTGAGGGTGAGGTGTGGCAACAGTGTTCGTTACTAGTGAACTGGTGTAGGGTGTCAAAGAGGAGATGAGGGTTAGGTGCAGATGAGAGAAGGGAGGGAGGGTTGGGGTAGGGTGAGGGAAGGATGGAAGTGCAAAGGTTGAGTGAGTTCAGATGAGAGAAGGGAAGGAGAATGGAGGTAGGCTCGGGGGGGGGGGGGGGGGGCGGGGGGAGGGGGTTGAGGAAGAAGATGCTCATTTAAAATTTTTTTTTTTAATATCCACGTGGGACCCATATTGACATGTGGTGCACAATCATTATCCATGTGGGCGCCATGTCACCAATTAACAGCTGATTTAACAGCAATCTTGACGGATGTATGAAAGTGTCCCAAAATTATGACTTAGGTACCACTTTAGGATGAAAAAAAACTTCATGTATCAACTGTTGAAAATCAAGAAACTTCAAGGTAGTAAAATGATATTAATCCTATATAGATCTGAGTTAGTCTATGGGAAAGACTTTATTTTGTTAGAGACCTCCCTCCCTCTCGAAGAAATCAATCAAACAACTAAATGCAAATGAACGAACATGAACAGAATCATATCTCTGGTGCCAGTGCAACTACTTTTCTTCAATAAAAGAGAACAATATTTTATTACAATTACATGGATCTGATTAAATTTCTCTCTTAAGTTATACAAGCAGCTCTGGCTTTAAGCATTAAAAGTTTGGGATTACAAAACGAGTAAAAACAACTTAAATTGTTCACTGAATGATAATTCTTTGTCCAACTCTCAAAACCTCAGCAATATTGATTCTTGAAGGCTAATATATCTCAATATTTAGTAAAAATACATTTCCACTTTTTCATTATTCCTAAAGGCAAAGGGTAATCTGAAGGGGGCCCAAACTCCACATCATAGAAAGGCATGACCAGAGTAAAGAGAGTAGTCTAAGGTTTAGCTTATATACTAATAACCATCGCATTATTAAATTCATTAATCATTACTACATGGATTTAATTTCTTTATAATAAAAGTAAATACATTTTTCTTTTTTTTTTTTAGTCCATGGAAATTTGTAGGTATTGGGTGAGAAAACTATACTATTAGGAACTGAGGCTTCTGGACTCTCTAGATGTGTCATGGCTCATGATAATTGGTGAGTAAATCGAAGACTTGGTCGCTCGATTGAGGTTTTTGTTGTACATCATACAAAGGCATTAATAGACTTAACTTCTATAAGTGTGTTTTCCTTTTGGTTAAATTGGAAGCAATTGAATCATATCAAAGAAGATTTGATAGTTTTTGTTTTTCCTTTCTTGGTTTCATGTATATGTGTAATTACTGTTATACTTATCTATTAATCACTTTTTAAAAACTAGTATTAGTACCATTGGTGAGACGGTCTTCCTTTCCGCAATAGTGCTTACATTAAAAAGAAATTGTTCATTAGTATGTTGACAATCAGCTTCAACACCCAGTTACTAAATCCAACTTCCACGTGGTAGTCAATTTCCCAAATAATCTTCTTCTGTTTGCTTGTTTTATTTTCTTTTTCTTTCTAGTGTTCTTTACCTTTCACAACTTGTTTGAACACATCTTCTGCTTGGCTATTGCTTCTAGGGTGTATTTTTTTTTTCTTTTTTTTTTTTTTTGGAAATTGATCAATATATTAACCAGAAAAAGCCACAAAGGGCAGAAAACTAACAAGGCAAAAAAAAAAAAAAATAACCAACTAGAAGAGAGATAGGGGTACAAACAGACACACAAGACCATGGAGTTAACCCAAACTCTCAAAAACAAAAAAAAATAATTTGGCGGGCAGGGAAAGTCGTCCTTGTTGAGAATGCCCATAAGCAAAGATGAGGGTCTTTCGACCCAAACGAGATCGCACATCTCTGCGCCAAAATGAGACGCCACATAATCCGCCGCACAGTTAGCTAATCTTGGGACCCAAGACCAGTCGCAAGCATGGAAGGCATTCCTCAACACACAGATACAGGATAGGATGGGGAACGCCTCCCAGTTGCAATCATCAATCTGTCCATTGAGGCAAGACACCACCTCAAAAGAATCAGACTTGATGATAATATCAGAGAAACCCTGCTGCAAGGCCATCAGGCACACCTCGAGGACTACCAAGGCTTCCGCCAAACACACTTTTGGGGCCTTAACCTCTCTACGTTTGATTGCTACGTAGCAACCCATTGAGTTTCTTACAACAATGCCTGCAGAACCCCCGGTTCAATCACCCGCATGGCCCTTCTTCCACGAAGCATCAACTTTAACCTTTAACATGTTCACAGGGGGAAGAGTATAGTAAGGTGGCGAACGTGGAAACCTACTGCATGGTAGGTAAGGAGGGGCTAACCTAGAGCGAGCATCCATGAATGATGTTTGCAACACCTGTCGTATGGATGGTTTGAGAATGGGATGGGGTTTTGTTGTTGAACACCCCAAGTATTCCAAATGTTCCAGCAGGTAAAAGCAATTATGGACAGGGATTTCATCCGTTCCTCTGTGGAGCCAAGATCTGAAACTAAAAAACCCATAAAGCAGGCATGTAAAAATGTTATAGACGCACTATTCAGACGATAACCCAACGGCCAACCAAACCAAACCCTATCAACCCACGAGCAGAGTAGTAGAAGGTGTTCCACTGACTCATCCAGGGTGTTACATAACGGGCATAAAGGCAAAGGGGCGCACTGCCTAACATAGAGACCAAATTTCGTCGCAAGCCCCTTCTTGAGGGCCCTCCACATAAAGTTTCGAATTTTGGGTGGGACCTCCAAGCTCCATATACATTTCTAGACCCTAGAGTCAACAACATTAAAAGTTAATGGGCAATGAGACTAAGATCTAACATTACGATCATGCAGTCACATGTAGCCGGACTTGACCGAGTACTTACCTCTCTGGTCAGCAGCCCACACAAACCTGTCACACCTCGTAGGGTCTCCAATAGGTGTATCCAGAATGGTAGCATGCTCATTCGGAAAGAGCAGCCCATTAATAAGGATCAAATGCCATGAAGAGTAATCCTGATCAATAAGTGATAATATAGAAAGTGTGTCTACCGAAGTCCCAAACAAAGGAGTTGGATGCCCCGTTGATAAGGTAGGAATCCATCTATCCACCCACACCTTGGTTTATGCCTCGCCCATAATTTGCCAATGAGAACCTTGGAGCAACAATTCTCAGTCTACTAGGATGCTCGACCAGACCCACGAAGCCCTTCATCCTCTTTTAGCCTCCCCAAACGACCCATTAGGAAAGTATCGGCCCTTAATTACCCGAGCCCAGAGAGAATCAGGCACATGGATTAGACGCCAACACTTCTTTTCAAGAAAGGCCAAGTTAAATTCTTTCAAATTTCGAAAGCCCAAACCTCCATCACTCTTAGCCTTACCCATAGTCTCACAACTTACCCAATGAATATGTCGCTCTCCCTCATTTTAACCCCAGCAAAACCTAGCAATGGCGGCATCAATATCATTGCATATAGAGTCTGGAAAAAGGAAAACATTCATAGGGTAGGCAGGGACGACATGGGCCACCGATTTAATAAGAACCTCTATGCCTGCTTGAGATAGAAACCAGTGCTTCCACCCTTGAACCTTGGCTAGGACACGGTCGTTAACATAAGCCAAGGCCGCCCTTTTAGATCTCCCCCAGATAGTTGGAACACTAAGATAGTTTCCAGGATTCTCCACTGAAGGCATCCTGAAAGAAAGAACTAGCTCTTCCTGCATGTTCCCCGGCATATTGTTGCTGAAGAAGACCGTTGATTTTTGCAAGTTTAGTTCTTGCCTCCATGCATGTCGGTAAGAGTCCAAAATGCTAACAATATTCAAGCAATTAGTAGATGAGGCCTTAAGGAAGATAAGGGTATCGTCAGCAAAGATGAGGTGAGAAAGCACAGGCTCGTGCGGGCTTAACTTAATTCCTTCCAGATAGCCTGACTCACAAGTACAATGAATTAGCTGAGATAGCACCTCACTAAGTAAGAGAAAAAGGTATGGCGAAATTGGGTCCCCCTGTCTTAATCCACGAGTTAGGGTGAAATTTTTTCTTGGTTAACCATTAATAAGGACCAAAAAATCCACAGTGGTCACACAAGCTATAACTAGCTTAATCCAATTAGAGCCGAACCACATCTTAATCATGACAGCCTCAAGAAAGTCCCATTCAACCTGGTCATAGGCCTTATTCATATTGATCTTCATTGCCAGCTCAAACTTGCCTTTAGCCTTCCTCAATTTCACATGTGCAATGAGAATATTATCCTGTATTTGTCTCCCTGCCATAAATGCATTTTGGCTAGGGGAAATAATGGATGGCAGCAAAGGCTTTAGACGATTGGCCAGTCCCTTAGAAATAACTTTATATGAATAGTTGCAGAGACTAATCGGCTAGAACTACCTAACATTTTTCGGATTATGTATCTTCGGGATAAGCACAATATGTGTCGAATTTATGGTCTTCAGGCTGGTTTTCCCATTCACAAAATCACTCACCAATCCATTAACTTCTTCAACAATAATGTCCCAGAAGGATTGGAAGAAAACTCCCTGAAACCCGTTAGGGCCTAGGGCCTTTAGCCCCCGTAAATTAAAAACTGCATCCTTGATTTCCTCCAACGAGAACAGCCTAGAGAGAGAAGCATTCATCTCTTTCGTGACAACCATGTCAATGCAATCTAAAATAGAGCCCCAATCATGCTACCCAACAGACTTAAATAGATTAGAAAAGTGCAAATCCACTGTCCGAAAGATTCCAACGTCATCCTCAATCTAGGTACCACTCCCGTTTTGGAGCTTCTCCACGCTGTTCAATCGCCTCCTCTGTAAGGTAGTTTGGTGAAAGAATCTTGAATTTGAATCACCCGCTTGTCTAAACGAATTAAGCTCAACATTTTATTCATTGCAATCAAATGCGCGTGTTAATTATTAGTTAATTAATAACTATTTTAATGAGTACAGTTATATATTGTTCTTTCGAACTTGTTAATACTGTGATTAAGTTCCATTTGAGAGTACTAGTGGCAAGTTTTGGAGAATGAAAAGTCCTCAGTATGCTATTTGTTGAAGGAGAATTAGACCTAAACTATAAACCAAATGTTACTCAATTATTTGTTGTCAGGTCAAGATGAGATTGGTAAGGTCATGCTTACACTTTCTCTTTTTGGTGAAAATCGCTTACATGATGAACGCTTTCAAGTTTCAACCCCTCACTTCTCATTTAGATATTGAAATATATTTGTATACATAGTCTACGGTACTTGTTAAAAATAGTATTGTACACTTCAATCGAACGGTGTTTTTATATGTTTTTATAGCATTGTTATTACTATAATAACATTATGTGTTATCAGCTACAAATTAACTAGTATGAGCTATGATTTTAACGTCATGTTGTAATATCATTAGAAGTGATGATAGAGACTCAAAAGTCAAAGTAGTAATTTACTGCTATATAGTGTAAGACACTCATGGTTTAACCGTGAACATTGGTAGTACTGTAATAAACAAACCATTCTATAACATCATGATTATTATGTAACTCTTATAAAAATGTAAAAGTTATAGAAAGATAACCTTTATTTGGGACAGGAACGAAGCAGTTGCAGAGTATTATACCAACACAAGCTGTTGCAGAGGAAGTAATGTATATTATTACTATTAGATATTTTTCTCTTCCTTTTCTCTCTGCTTAGTTGAACATTCGTAAAGCTCTATTTATAGAGCATCACCATGGAAACAAACAAAAACACTATTAAGCATATGATATGTCTACTGTATGCATGTGGGCATACATTATTATACTATTTACAACACTCCCCCTTGGATGCCCACATATCAACATCAGTTGCCTCATTAAAACCTTGCTTGGAAAAACCCTGTGGGAAAAAAAAACCATAGCAAAGGAAAAAGAGTACAACTTTATCCAGATGGTATTGAGCATGCTTATGTTGCCTCGTTAAAACCTTGATAGGAAAAACCCAGTGGGAAAAATCCTAAGCGAAGGAAAAAGAGTACAACATGCATGTATCATGGATGCTCCCCCTGAATTGGATCTCCCCCTGATTCTGCATTCTTTAAATTTGTAAGCCGACGTAATCCGATTCCCTGCACCAGTTTCTGAAATATGCACTTTGGTAGAGACTTGGTGAACAAGTCTACTAAATTTTCATTGGAACAGATTTGTCTGACTTCAATAACTTTAGCCTTCTGAAGCTCATGTGCGCTGAAAAATCTTGGAGATATGTGTTTAGTCTTATCACCTTTGATAAATCCTTCCTTCATCTGGGCGACACAGGCTGCATTATCTTCGTGGATGACAGTAAGAGTGTCTGTCTTTGAAGGTAGACCACATGAATTCCGGATGTGATGGATCATTGATCTTAACCAAGAACATTCACGACTTGCTTCATGTAGAGCAATTATTTCCGAATGATTGGAAGATGTTGCAACTAGCGTTTGCTTCGTTGATCGCCATGAAATTGCAGTATCTCCATTAGTGAACACATATCCATTTTGTGAGCGGGCCTTATGCGGATCAGAGAGAAAACCAGCATCGGCGTATCCAACAAGGATTTGTTCATTTGTGGGCTTGTCTTAGTAGAAGAGACCCATATCTGTTGTCCCACGAAGGTATCGTAGAACATCTTTGACTCCCTTCCAATGACGAATTGTTGGAGCAGAACTGTACCTGGCTAACAAGTTAACTGAAAAAGCTATATATGGTCTAGTACATTGTGCTAAATACAATAAAGCACCTATTACGCTCAAATATGGTACTTCTGGACCAAGGACCAGTTCATCATCTTCTTTTGGACGGAATGGATCTTTCTTAACGTCTAAAGAACAAACGACCATTGGGGTGCTAAGTGGATAAGCCTTGTCCATGCCAAATCGCTTCAGTATTTTTTCAATGTAAGCTGATTGATGGACCAAAATTCCACTAACACAATGCTCGATCTGCAGGCCTAGACAATATTTGGTTTTCCCAAGGTCTTTCATTTCAAATTCACTTTTCAGATATTCAGCAGTTTTATGGAGCTCTTCAGGAGTCCCAACTAAGTCCATATCATCAACATATACTGCCACTATAGCAAATCCAGAGTTGGATTTCTTAATGAACACACAAGGGAAGATGACATTGTTGATATATCCTTCTCTAATCAAATACTCACTAAGACGATTATACCACATTCGTCCAGATTGTTTCAGCCCATATAGTGATCGCCTTAATTTGATTGAGAACATACCTTGTGGTTTGTTTGTTGCTTCAGGCAACTTAAGTCCTTCTGGGACTTTCATATATATGTCAGTATCTAAATCTCCATATAGATACGCGGTGATGACATCCATAAGTTGCATGTCAAGTTTTTCTGAAATCACCAAACTTATTAAGTAACGGAACGTAATTGTGTCCATTACAGGAGAGTATGTCTCCTCATAATCAATTCCAGGTCTTTGTGAAAAGCCTTGTGCAACGAGTCGTGCTTTGTATCTAGCAATCTCGTTTTTCTCATTGCGTTTCCTTGTAAATACCCATTTGTAACCTACGGGGTTTACATTAGGTGGGGTTTGGACTACTGGTCCAAAAACATTTCGCCTTTCCAAGGATTTTAATTCTGCCTGGATTGCATCTTTCCACTTAGGCCAATCTTGTCTCTGTTTGCATTCATCAACAGAGCGGGGCTCAATATCATCACTTAATATGATTTCAATGGCTACTGCGAATGCAAACATATCGTCAATGATTATTTCATTCTGATCCCACAATTCATTAGTACATGCATAATTTATAGAGATTTCTTTGCTTTCATGTACTTCTGTCTCTTCAGGACCATTTTCTTCTTCTGGAAGTCCAGAGGCATGAATTGTGGATTTGTCATTGACTCTCTCTTCCTGAATGATTTCATTTGGATTCAGTTGTGCCCTCGTCTTTCTCTTCCGAGGGGCTGAATCTTTTGAACCTGGTGGTCTACCACGCTTCAGGCGTGCACCAAATGAATCATTCGCTGCCACTTTATTTTGTCCAACAGGGACATCAATTCTGGCAGGTGCATTTGCAGCTGGTATATGCGATTTTGTCACTTTCATAGCGTCATTAAATGCATCTGGCATTTGATTGGCAATGCTTTGAAGATGAACGATCCTTTTCACTTCATTTTCACATTGAAGGGTTCGAGGATCAAAATGAGACAAGGTGGGAACAACTCATGTCAGCTCTTTCCGTTCTTCTGGAACGGTCTTTTCTCCCCCTAACGATGGGAAGACTGTCTCATCAAAATGACAATCAGCAAAACGAGCTGTAAACATATCACCTGTCAAGGGTTCCAAATATCTAATAATAGATGGTGAATCAAAACCCACATAAATTCCCAGTCTACGCTGAGGTCCCATTTTAGTGCGTTGCGGGGGTGCAATAGGCACATAAACAGCACAACCAAAAACTCGTAAATGTGAAATGTTTGGCTGATGTCCAAACACGAGTTGTATTAAGGAGTATTGGTGGTTGGCTATAGGTCTCAATCGAACCAATGATGCAGCATGTAGAATGGCATGTCCCCATGCAGAAACTGGCAATTTGATTTTCATAAGCAGAGTGCGGGCTATTAACTGAAGCCGCTTGATCAATGCTTCTGCTAAACCATTTTGAGTATGGACATGAGGAACAGGGTGTTCAACATCAATGCCCAATGTCATGCAGTAATCATCAAAGGTTTGAGACGTAAATTCACCAGCGTTATCAAGTCGGATTGATTTAATGGGATAATCTGGGAATTGTGCTCGTAACTTAGTTATCTGAGCAAGAAGTCTCGCAAAAGCTACATTCCGAGTAGACAAGAGACAAACATGTGACCATCTAGTGGATGCATCAACCAAAACCATAAAATATCGAAATGGTCCACAAGATGGTTGAATAGGTCCACAGATATCCCCTTGAATTCTTTGTAGAAATGATGGGGATTCAGCATCAACCTTTAGTTGTGATGGTCTAATTACCAACTTCCCTTGAGAACAAGCCTTGCAAGGGTTATCATTTGAGATAGCAATGTCTCTGCTCAATAATGGATGTCCATTAGAGTTGGTAATGATCCTACGCATCATGGTGGATCCTGGATGACCGAGACGGTCATGCCAAAGCATGTAAACCTTTGAATCAGTGAACTTCTGGTTCATGATAGTATGTGATTCAACTGTCCTTATGTATGTATAATATAATCCACTCGAAAAACCACGCAACTTCTCCAATATACGCTTCTGGGTATGATTGGAGGTAATGCATAGATACTCCACATTTTTTGCACTTTTCGTTTCAATGTGGTATCCATTTAGACGTATGTCTTTGAAACTCAACAAATTTCGAGTAGATCGAGTAGCATACAATGCATTTTGTATGGATAATATTGTTCCATTTGGTAACATAATCTGGGCTTTCCCTGAGCCTTCAATCACATCTGAAGGTCCTGATATTGTTGTTACCCCTATTTTTGTAAGCATTAAGCTTGAGAAATACTTTCGATCACGAAGTATTGTATGTGTGGTTGCACTGTCTGCAAGACAAATATCTCCGCCATTTCTTATGTTCTGAGAATAACCACAGTTTTTATCCATGCTTTCTGAGTAAATGGAATCACAGTTAACAAACAATTTATAACAGGAAATTTACATGCCATTTTTATTGAATCTGAAAAACTAGTTTTAGACAACAAGTTCAGCATAATAAAAGTACATCAAACATAAACGATTTAGTCGGACCGATATACTTCATTCCCCCTTTCCGTAATGAAGTCTGAAACATCTAGGTGAGTTGTGTCAAATTGCCCTGATAAATCAAACACTGGATCAGGTATATCCATTGGTTTAGCCTGGTCGAGAAAATTGGTCTCGACACCCTTCTTCTTGAGGGAGGCTTGATACAACTCCACCAGATGTTTTGGGGTACGACAAGTTCGCACCCAATGTCCATTGCCACCACACCTATGGCAGGCTCCTTCAGAGTTCCTAGGAGCATTGGTCATGTTAGCTTTGCCTTTGTGACGATTCACATTTTTGAAGCTCGGGCCAGAATTATGCCTCTGAACCTGGTTGTGAAACTGACCACCATGGTTCTTGCCTTTCTTATTCTATCGACCTCGTTTGTGGCCACGTCCTTGTTTATGATAATTACCACCAGAGGATGTGGCGTTCACTTCAAGGGAAGTATCATTTACTTCTGGGAATGGTGCAGATCCAGTAGGTCGGGAATTATGGTTTTTCATCAGGAGCTCATTGTTCTGTTCAGCTACCAGGAGCACAGATATCAGCTGGTTGTATTCAGTGTAGCCTCGCGCTCTATACTGCTGCTGCAGGAGCACGTTATTGGCATGAAATGTGCTGTAAGTCTTTTCCAGCAATATTTCATCAGTAATGGTATCCCCACAGAGCTTCATCTGAGAGGTAATCCTGAACAACGCATAATTGTACTCCGCCACTGATTTGAAATCCTGAATTCTCAGGTGAGACCACTCATAGCGAGCTTTTGGAAGAATCACCGTTGTCTGGTGATTATATCTGCTTCGCAAGGCCTCCCAGAGAGCTAACGGATCTTCAACCGTTAAGTACTCACTCTTTAGTGCCTCATCAAGATGGCGGCGAATAAAGATCATAGCCTTCGCCCGATTTTGAGAAGATAAGCTGCTTTCTTCCCTGATGGTATCTCCAAGATTCCCTGCTTCCAGATGGATCTTGGTATCAAGTACCCAAGTAAGGTAATTCTTCCCGGTAATGTCCAGGGCAGCATATTCAAGCTTAGCCAAGTTCGTCATTTTCTTTTCTGAAAGAAAATGAGATGTGTAAGAACTTGCAGTAATATGTATTCCTAGAGGAATGTGATGTTAGAACTTCTGGTTCTTACAAATTTTTCATTTTGATCTTCAGGCCAAAATGATAAGCACTCGAAACTTCTGGCTCGAGATTTTCAGGGTGAATGAGAAGGGCGATTGTACCGCACCATTCTCATTGAAAGAATGTAACATGGAATGGGCGATTAGTCCGCACCACTCAAGTAGCAAGAAAATTGAAATACGCAGAGCAGGGTGGGCGATTATACTGCACCACCTAAAATTGCAATGAAATTAAACAACAGGTAAATTTAAATTTGGAGAACAAGGAGGGCGATTATACCGCACCACCTAAAATTGCAATGAAATTAAATAACAGGTAAATTTAAATTTGAAGAGCAAGGAGGGCGATTATACCGTTCCACCTGAAATTTGCAGTAAAATTAAATAACAGGTAAATTTAAATTTGGAGAACAAGGAGGGCGATTATACCGCTCCACCTGAAATTTGCAGTAAAATTAAATAACAGGTAAATTTAAATTTGGAGAACAAGGAGGGCGATTATACCGCACCACCTAAAATTGCAATGAAATTAAATAACAAGTAAATTTAAATTTGAAGAGCAAGGAGGGCGATTATACCGCTCCACCTGAAATTTGCAGTAAAAGTAGATCTGCAGTCCAAGATAGGCGATGATACCGCACCATCTTGGATCGCAGTAAGATGAAATTTGCAGTTCAAGATGGGCGATTGTACCGCACCATCTTGGATTGCAGTAAAATCAATATAAATACTATGTTAGTAATCAATATTCAAACCAAACAAGTAATCAAAGATGTATGTAACCGCTAGTTGGAGAACTACGAGCAGGCATGGAGCAAATAGTTCGTCACGAGGATATACCGCGCAGTTGAGGCAGATGAAGAAGATGAACAGGAAAAACCTTAGAGGAAACATTTTTTTTTTTTTCGTTCGGCGGAGAGAAATGAGAGAATGATTTCCTTTATTGTTTAGTGAATGTAAATGAGACATGGTTATACTTAGAGACTCGTGCTGATAACGTGTTATAAAAATGTAAAAGTTATAGAGAGATAACCTTCATTCGGGACAGGAACGAAGCAGTTGCAGAGTATTATACCAACACAAGCTGTTGCAGAGGAAGTAATGTATATTATTACTATTAGATATTTTTCTCTTCCTTTTCTCTCTGCTTAGTTGAACATTCGTAAAGCTCTATTTATAGAGCATCACCATGGAAACAAACAAAAACACTATTAAGCATATGATATGTCTACTGTATGCATGTGGGCATACATTATTATACTATTTACAACAGTAACGTTAAATAATAAATTTTTATGATTACTGTGTAATTTTATTAAAACAAAGAGTATTGGTACCCTCTTTTATGTATAGGGTATTGTAGAATCGCGTTTATAGATAAATTACAGGAATGTGATAGCAAGTAGCCTCCTTTCTCTCCCTCTGCAACCAGAAATCCTAACTCTGCAAAAGTCTTAGCAACTGGTCCCTTACTTTGGCTTGGGTGGCGGCAGCCTCTCCTCCCTTCTTCTAGGGCCTCCCCTCCTCCTAACCTCTCACCTTCGTCTCCACTCCCCAGTTTCCATCCTCCCTTCCCCCAACCGCTCCTCCGCGACCCTCCCTTTGTTTTTCCCTTTTCTCTCCTGTCCTTGGTGCTGCTAAACACCTCTGCATCCCCCACCATTTTGTGGGCAACGAATTTTCATGGCTTTAATGCAGCCACCGTTCAAAACTCGAGAACTATTACCTCACAGGGCCTATTTCCTTGATTTGGGCAAGATCTGCGGGTTTGGGTTGATGTATTAATTGGTCGTTGGTGGGTGTGATTCTCGCTTACGAACGATATGGTTTCGATGTGGCCTCACTTATGAGTAATGATTTTGATGTGGTATCGTTTGTCGATGATAATTTGATATGACCTTGCTTGGTTTTGCTGTAATATGCATGTCAAGTTTGTACAATAATCAAGTTTTGGCCTTTGCCTATTGTGCGGCTAATTCAATGCGACATATGCGTTTTTATCGATTTCTGAATTGAAGTAATATGTGCTGCACTGCTAAAACTAATTATCAAGAGCATGTAAATATATTTTGGCTCACATTAAAATTCAATTTGATAGTTTTGATTACACCATATATGTAATAAGATTTTGGGATTGCCGTATATATGAGTAATTGGGTTTGGAATGGTTGATTCATGTTGATATAATCATCTTTGATATTGGAATTATTGTATAGCAATGGCACCAACTTTGAATAACATACATTGACAACTCTTTTCCATCGGATTGGTTTCATAAATTTGACATTTTGAATTAATATTTCGTGTAGCCCGTGAATAATCATTTTTCAACTAATAATAACGATGGCATATAATTATAAGGACTTATGGGGTTAAGGTTTCAACCAACTACATAAAATAATTAAGATGAATTAGGTTTGATTCTCGCCAAAATCGAATTTGAACCACATTATTGCTACACATTATGAGGCTAAGTCACTCGTTTTCCTTTAGTGTAAGTAATATCGCTTGTTCAAAAAAAAAAAAATTTTGAGATGGATTATGTGTTGGATGGTGTACTGGTATGTGAGTTTTCAAATTGCATTTGATTTGATCATTATCATTCGACCTTATTGTGGCTTCTACCATTGACACAATTTGTGGAGAACTGAAATCTCTTGTCTATTTTTTAGGCCGTACTTTAATTTTATATTGATGCATTTATACAAGAAATGTATGAATAGACTTGTCTATGCGTAAACCTTGTATGGAATGATATAGATTGTTTGGATGTAACCTTGATGGAAACATGCATGTATGATAGTGTTGACATTGAATTAAAGTATGAGGAATTTTAATGTGGGTTACTGTCGATTTAATTATGTTATCATGGGATTAATTGACATATTATCGTTTATGATCTGTTTTATTTTATTGTGAAAATTGTGGAGTTCAAGATCTTGTCTTATGTATTGGGTTTTATGACTGTAAGGGGCAAAAAATTTCACCCATAAGTCCAAAGCCAATCGTTGCGTATACATCACAAGCTGAGTTTAAATTCATGCACCAAAATGCGAAATGAGGGGTATGTAAATTTACAATCATGGCATGCTAATAAATAATAGTTTATAAATTGGACATTTATAAATTGTGACAAGCCCATGCAAATTACGTATACTTATCATGCCAAGCCATATTATAATATTACCGTTATAATAAATCTCACCAATCACGCAACGTGCTTAAGTGGGCCAAGCCATGTAACGGGGCTTGCTAATTGAATAGTGGTGTGGATCGTTACGTAAGTTCATTGGGCCTACGTAAAATTAAGGTTGTGGAAGATTTTTTGCTGCTTTGGATCACCAAAAATCGAAGCCCATGTTCTAACTCCACATAGGAAAGCTTGAGAGAGAACATACTCCTTTTTCCCTTTTCCCTTACAAACCAAATAGGACACTTAGAAAACAACCAAAACTCAAAGCTGAGTTGACTGAATCAAACGTGATCACGTTTTAACCTAGAGCTGCACACCTCTTTAATAAGTAGAGAAATAACATTTCATCTCCAAGCTCATACAGGAACAACGAGGTGGGAGAATGCACCATGCACAGCAAGCTTTCTTAAGCCTCGTTTGGTAGTACTTTTTTTCTTACCAACAACTCATTCACTTTAAAGTTGAGTAATAAAAAAGTTTTTGACAAAAATGATATATCCTGCTTATTTTAAAAGCAATACCCTCCAGACAATAGCTTTTAAAAGTAACATGTGAGAGCTTTTAAAAGTTGCTTTAATAAAAAACAGAGTTGAGTCTTTAATGAATATTTTCAATTCCTGTAATACCCTCATTAATTTTCAATTCATATGATACCCTAGTTAGTTTAACCTTCCACACTCATTTTATCTCTTAGAGAACAAAATGACCACCAATTACCACTACAAACACTCACCTTACACCACCATTGTCATTACCACAACCATTATTGCTACCACCACCACCTCCTCCTCCTCCACAACAGCCATCACAACCGCTATGACCACCATTGCCACCACTATCGTTGCCACCGCCACCGCCTCCATTACCACCATAACCATAGCAACCACCACAACCACAATCACCAATATTGTCACTGTTGTGTGGCTCTACTAGCATACCTCCACTTTTGTTGTTGCCATCACCACTACCACCACCACCACAACCACCAACATCACCACCACTGCCCTTGCCACCATCCCCACTACCATGTCCAATTTTGTCAGTATATAAATTTATATCAGTTCTACATTATAATTTACCAAACCCTTTTATACTGCTTTTCATATTCATAACAATTTTAAGAATACAGTTTATCCAACGCTTTTATGTCACAGTTGATTATTATTAAACTACAGCAAAATTTTTTATTTTTTTTAAAGGGTCACTCCCAAACTGGCCCTTAGTCCTTATAAAACCACATAAGTATTAAAAATCCTAGATTATCCATCATTAAATCATGTAAGAAAGCACAAACTCTCTCTCACACTAGAAAAACAAAATATGAAATTGATACAATAGAAAATTGTGCATTTTCAACGAGTTATTCATAGGGTAAACCTCTCTCTATGTATTTTCATGAACGATTCCAGTCCTTATTGTATCAACAGAAGACACCTATCTTATGCAATATGATGATTTTCTTTTATTAGATATTAGTCACAACATATGCACGCTTGTATTAGATATATTAGTCATTAAATATGTAATATGCTGATTTTCTTGTATCAGATATAAAATAGCGATATGCTGTAAAATTAAACAAGACAAAAACTTGGTTTCCATCCTGATAAGAAAAATAGATACACGAGAACAGACCACCAAAAATAGCTAAAGAATCTCTTCTAAGTCACTGGGTCACCCTTGTTCTCTTTAATACATGATTTTATTTGGTCTATATGTTTGATTACCAATGCTGATTCCTAGAGATTGCTAGAAATCTAGTATGAAGACAAATTCAACTAGTCAGAAGTAGCAAAATTCCTGCACATCTAGTCGTTACTTTAATTGTCTTTGAACTCCTTTAAAATTCTAAAATACAAATATGGTTGACATGCATATATATATGTATATGTGCGTGTATATACTACGATTAACTGGATCCAGTGCATATGTTGTTCATACCTTCATGTGTGATTTAAAAAGCAATTCAATAAAAGTAATTAATGATTTATTAATTTATTTTATAGGGTTGCAAAACAATCTAGCTCGTATGCGAAAAAGAGAATAGTTTTCATAGCAATAATGCTAAATTCACAAATTATGTATCAGCATGCGCACATCGATTAACTTGTTGAAACCTAAAAAAATTGAAAATAAGATGGTAGAATACAAGCATAAATCTAAGAACTTTAGACTGGCACTTGTGATTTACATTGGTATAGAAAAGTCTTATTAAAAGATGATTACGTACTTATCCATTTGGTGAAATTAATTTGAATATATATGAAAACTGATAATCTTGCCACTTAGAACTTAACAATGAGATTATGTTGGTTTTCTATATGAATTTTATTAAGAGAATCGTATGGCAGAAAAAGTGACATTTGCTCTCACACAAAGGTACTGTTGAACTAAAGCCTATTATTAGTTGAACATAGAGCTTTCAGCTGATAGAGAAGAAAAGGACTACTTTGATCGATCATGATTTCATCTTCATTGGTTTCTAAATGTTTGCTTCTTGTTCAATTGTTCATTCAACTCACGGCATGAATGTTTACTGTAGTTGTGATTTATAATTAGGTTAATCTTCGATCTTGTAAAAGTTGTTTTGATATCACAGAAGAGAATTGAAGCTCCAAAATTCTAAAGCGAAATCACAAGAACGATAATGCTACTAGCTCTCAAAACTTTGATGTGACCGCCAACTCACAATATTTTAAATTAGGCATCATGGGACGTTGGAGTTGTAGGGTTGTGAAGGAGAAATTAAATGCTCTCCGATCGAGAACCAAGAACCAAGAACCAGTTTTTCTGGCCGCGGGATCTTGGCGTTGCAGCCATGCACGGGACTATTGTTAGTTGCGTCCCTTTTATTGGGATTAAATGTTTAATTAGTGAATTTGGATCACTTTTATGCATAAACTAATTGTGCATGTATTAATATATTGTAGATTGTCAAGCTTAGTCTGCTTATCAAAGTGTTTTTCTTCATCTAAAAACCGCGATCAAACATGGGAGGTTAATGTGAACTCCTAGGGTTATATGTGTATATTATGAGTTACAAAGTCAATTGTCAGGTGCAGTTAGTTAAATCCTTATATTGAGTAAATCTTAATCGAACAGTGGATGGTCTAATAGAAAATGTAGAAATCGAGCTTTTTATATGCATTTGGAACATGAAAACACTGACCACATACCTACAAGACCCTAGCAGCTGAGTTACTATGTATACTGAGTTGTTACATCGGCTAGTTCATCCTTGTCTAGTAAGTTACAATTCAAAGAAAAATGAATCCTCCCTCAGATTACCTTGAACATTATTTAGTACGAATAGTGTTACTAGCCACGTCAACTAGCATAAGGACTAGTAGTTGTTTGCTTTCAAAAAATGGTAGCTAAATGGCTAAAGTCCATTTGTGAGGGTTCTCTTTGATTAAGTCAAGTTATCCAAACAAAACCCTGTTTGGCCCCTTCCCAAATTATGCCCAAGTCATAGTAATATATATATATATATATATATATATATATATATATATACACCCTTTATGCAAAGGGATCTCCATTTTTTTTTTTTTAACAATGGGTATATGTATATATACAAAGAAAATTTATTAAAGAAACTACCACGTCAGAAATTGTAATAATAGACAATTACAAGTAACTATTTTCAAAGAAGATGTCAAGTACTTCATATCTATTTAAACAACTGAAACTATGTGCGTGTAGAAAGAACTTTTGGATTGCACATTTTCTTATCTAGGTTGAAATTGCATCTCCGTAGTTCAGAAGCATGTAAAGATAGATGAAAAATTCCATCAAAGTTCTCAACTACATTAATTGGATGATCTCTCTGTTTTTTGCTTTCTTGATCGGTAATCTAGGCTCTCATTCACTGTCCAATGCCATACATTATCCAAACCCAAACCCTGAAATATTTGTATATTATATACATGGGCTTAACGCGTTTGTGGAAGGTTGCCCCTGTAGGCTTGTTTCAACAAGGCTCTGAATGTCGGGCCCAGAAATTAAACTTTGCAAAATTTATTCCTAGACTTGATATGCAATCAAACGAATTTGGCTCCTCTTCAGATCTTGTTGTCCGGAAGCCAAGAACTAAAAAAATTGGGTCCTTATTTGTGTGGAAGAGAGATCAGAAGTTTTGATATGTGTGAAGTAGGTCAATAGAATGAGTTAATGAAGGCCGACATATTCAATTTTAGTAGTCTAGATTGTCTGGTCCTTGATCTAAGGACAATATGATCTAAAAAAGATCTTTTGTCCCAATCAAACAAAGAGCTCATAAGATCCTTTGTGAAAGATGGAGGCAAATTTTTTGTGAAAGATAGTTTACCTCACAATCCCATTTCTTTTGCAACACTAGAAATGAATATTTCAGGCCATATGCTTTTCTTGAGAAATTGAATTCTCTATAAAGTAAAGGTAAGATACAAGAAAGCTACTTCATGTCTAATTAACTATATGCTGAAATCTATTTCATGTCTTACCTCTAGTAAACTAACTGTTTTATATAAGTTTGATCACACTATAAATCTTATTGCATTTGTAGCTTGTACTCATACCACTCATTGCTAATTCCACATTTTCTTTGTGAATGACATACTTTACTTTGTAAATATTGGAGGGAACTAAAGGATTAATGCCCTCGTACTAAAAAATTCGGTCGCGTACAAGCCTCATTAAATGATTCGGCTGCAGGTCCGAACCCATCTCCTTCTGACCTTTGTCTTCCTCGCTAGATTATTCACTTGCAAGTCTAAGCCCGTCCTCATATCCATCCCTACTATTAAGTTCTACTTCGCTAGATGATTAACTTGCAAGTCCAAGCCCGTCCTCATATCCATCCCTACTATCAGGTTCTACTTATGAAGCGATATCACCAATGCCATCTTAAAGGACAGCTCCAATTCTTTGCAGAATTATCAGAGAGATGGGCCATATGGTCCACTTCCAACAATACCGATGTTATCCCTAACTTGGTAATTATCACTGGCACAATCTGTCAGGTGTGAGGTTTTATCACAAAAGACATCAGTATTAGTTGGAGTGGGATTAGGGTATTTAAACTCTTCTTTTGTCATTAATACAGTCGATGTGGGACATTTTAACATGCCCCCTCACATAGGACTTAATTAGTAGGTCACACGTGGGAGATCCACACATTGACAACCACATGGAGCCAAGGGGACTCACCCTACATGCGGGGCCAAAGAACCCACCATCATCGCGTGGGGCCAAGGGGACCCACTCATCAAGTGGCAGTACAGGCTCTCCAATCGACAACCACGTGGAGCCAAGGAGACTCACCCTACACGTGGGGCCAAGAAACTCACCATCATTGTGCAGGGCCAAAGGGACCCACCCATCACGTGGCAGTATGGTACGAGCCCGCTCCCTGACTATGATACCATATAGAATTATCAGAGAGACGGGTTATACGACCCACTTTCAACAACACCGATATTGTCCCCAACTTGGTAATTACCACCTGCACAATCCGTAAGGTATGAGGTTTTATCACAAAAGGTCTCGGTATTAGTTAGTGTGGGATTAGGGTATTTAAACTCTTCTTTTATCATTGATACGGTCGATGTGGGACATTTCAATACACCCACTCACTTGGGGCCCAATTAGTGGGTCACACGTGGGAGATCCACACATCGACAACCACGTGGAGCCAAAGGGACTCACCTTACACGAGGGGCCAAAGAACCCATCATCATTGTGCGGGACCAAGGGGACCCACCCATCACGTGGCGGTACAGTACAGGCCTGCTCCTTGACTTTGATACCATATAGAATTATCAGAGAGACGGGTTATACAACACACTTCCAAAAACACCGATATTGTCCCCAACTTGGTAATTACCACTTGCATAATCCGTCAGATGTGGGGTTTTTTCACAAAAGACCTCAGTATTAGTTGGAGTGGGATTAAGGTATTTAAACTCTTTTTTTGTCATTGATATGGTCGATGTGGTTATAGTCACGTATATACCAAGATTATTCATATTACACACACACACACACATATTGCACGATTTAGTCTATAAGAAAGACTTTATTTTGTTAGAGACCTCCCTCCCTCTTGGAAAAATCAATCAAACAACTAAATGCAAATGAACGAAACATGAACAGAACCGTATCTCTGGTACCGGCGCTACTACTTTTCTTCAATAAAAGAGAACAATATTTAATTACAATTACACAGATTTGATTAAATTTCTCTCTTAAGTCATACAAGCAGCTCTGGCTCTAAGCATTAGAAGTTTGGGACTACAAAAAGAGCAGAAATAACTTAAATTGTTCACTGAATGATAATTCTTTGTCCAACTCTTAAAACATCAGCAATATTGATTCTTGAAGGCTAATATAGTAATATATCTCAATATTTAGTGCAAATACATTTCCACTTTTTCATTATTCCTAAAGGCAAAGAGTAATGTGAAGGGAGCCCAAACTCCACATCATATAAAGGCATGACCAAAGTAAAGAGAGTAGTCTAGGGTTTAGCTTATATACTAGATCGAATAACCAAAATAATATATCCGATTGTCATTTTAGAATCTCTAGTACTTTTCAATTTATCCTTCAAATGCAGAGTAAGTGGTTAAGATAGTAACACAGATGCGTGGGCAACTTGTTGGTGTCAAAACTATAAGGGAGTCTGGATTGGATTTAACATGTATTTTTCTCAAATGTTGATTTCAGTCTCAGTATCGTGGAATGGCTTAAGAAAAAGAGAGAATATGTGTGCTACTATTGGAGGTTGTCAACCGACAGTGTTTGTGTTTGAATGTATGAGAAGGTTGCGTGTTGACTTCTTAACCAAATGATTATGCACTGGGTGGGATGCTAATTCATATAAGTTCTTTTTTATGCCTCGAGCAAACAAGGACTTAAAATTCAATGTAACTTTTCTGTTTTTACCTCAAATGCAAACAAAAAGTATTGGAAACTAATAAGGAAAAAAAAAACAGAATGTAATCATTTCATGATGGAGTCAAGATTACAAATGTTTATAAAAGTCGAATCTAGGCCGATGAGCCGAGCTACATGACTAGATATGTAAATTGACTGAAAATGTAAAGAAGTCAGTAAAACTATTGCAAGATTTAGGCTATAAAGGGTGAGATAATGCTAAAGGAGTCCACTGAGATTAGTGGTATCACATTGGACTTAGTACAGAACATATGCCTCAGTAAGGAAATCAAGGTGATCAGAATGACACATTAATCGAATCATACCATGGTGTTGCAAAGATATAAGAGTTTTAGATCTTAGGGAACGTAGGTAGTGTTTGCTTTGAATGAAGGCTTTGAGGTTGTAGCTGAAGGTTTGTTGAAGAGCCATTGGGTTTGTACTAAAAAACAGTTGAGTTGATTGAAGAACCACTTAAGGTTTTGTTTAATCGTAGAGATTGAGTTTAACAAAGGTCGTGAGCTTGAAGACGTCTGGTTCTTCTTATAAATAACGAAGAAAGAGAAACATCGATCTTACTATGAGCTAAAGCACGAGTATATCAGTCATTTGGTGTGACAGTGACTATAATTCTTGGTTTGTGGACCTCGGTTGTGTTTTATGGCGGTTCGCACGATCGCAGTGGTGATAATAACGTGTTATATGACGTGTACGTCGACATTTAAGGAAGCGAGATATTTTATGGGTAAGTTGTCTACGAGGCAAATGCACTTGAGGGAGGAATCTATTTGTGCCCTCGGATGAGTTAGAGTGGAGTGAGCTAGTCATCCTAGACCCAAGATATGATCCTCAATTAGGTTTCGAAGGTGGATAGGAGTTGTGCAATTTTGTGTAGATAAAAGTAGTTCTGCCCCATAGTACACCTTATTTTTATGGGAAATTTAACGAAAAACTCTAAGTACTGTTCACTTTAACGAAAAACCAATTTTTACACTAAAAAGTCAATCATGGTACTATTCACTTTATCCTTTATTTTGTCCTTATTGTTAAAACTTAAAGTTTTCAAGCGTTTTTCATTAGTTTTCCTTATTTTTATTTGTAGCCTAAACACAATTGCCCTGAACACTCTTAAATTCAAATTTTTAGCAATTTTTTTATTTTGATCTAATGGTTCAAATTATTTTTTTTTAAATCAAACGTAAAAAAAGATCCAACGCCTGAAATTTAGATCCAAAGGTCAAAATAATATAATAATTAGAATAGATCCAGTGTAAACAATTATCCCACACTTTATATGTACCCATTGATTTGTTCGGTTCGTTGAGTGATTGGTTGGTTTCTATACTGAAATTTGATTGATTTGGTTGGTTGAGTGGTTGATTAATGTTATTTGTTCAATATTGAAAATTTCAGATTTTTTTTTTAAAGTTAAAACATTCATAAATTGAATTACGATAACACAAAGTTAGAAAAAATTTCTTGCCCAAAAAAATTAGCATTAAACGGTTGCACTTAATTTAATTTAGGTTTTTGAGGGTTGGTGAAATTCACTGTTCACATAGATGAATTATGTTCTTTAGTGGACCTGAATATTTGAATTTAGGTCCATAGGTTTGCGTTGGTCTAGCGACACAATTATGTAATTGCATTGGTGATACCCACCAAACGTGTTAGGTGATGAAAATGGCTTTCCCTGGTAAATAAATTAAACAGCATCATCAGTTAAGACTAAAGCCACGTAAACATACTATTTATCACTGTCAACGGGGGAGAAGGCCTCAAGCCCATTACTGCTACTGCTTGACCTGACTCACAATCGCTGTCAGCATTCTCACATTCGTAACTTACGATGATCATGCTCCCAAGAAACAAATTAAAAAAGGAAATTCCTAATTCGACAAAATTAAAATACAGATTATGATCATTCACTCGACAAGAACAACCCGAGCAATAATAAGGAGATAGAAAGATTAATTATGGTGCTCTAGATTTGGATATGATTTCAGCATGCAAGTGCTTTCAAGAAGCTGCAGCATGATTTGCTTCCTTATAGTACGTGTAGTCTTCTTCACCTCTTGTAGTCCCTTTCCTCCAGTGTTTATAGTATATGTACTGCAAAATTATCTGTTGTTATGCTTGTCAAGGGATATCATTAAATCATATGTATCATACTTACAATTACCAATCACATTGTTGGCCACATTTCTCACATTTCACTTATGTAAAAGACCAGGGAACAAAGTAATCGGTAAGTATAGTAAGTACAGTAATTACTAAATGTAACATAAAGTTGGGACTATTATAACACATGCTTTTATCTGTCATATTCACCGACCACATCTGGTCACATTCCTCACATTTCACTTACGTTAAAGATGTGCTAACAAAGTGATCAGTAAATATCGTAGATGTTGTAATTACTAAATGTATCATAAAGTTGAACTGTTTTAATATGCATGAGGACTAGCAAAGGATACAAATAAGTCAAGTGCCACACAAACTGCAGCATCGAGCAACCATGGCATGTTGGCCTGAATGCTGTCCCACTTGGTAGTTCTTACAAGTATGCTGCAAATTGGAATATTCAAACAAATTAATTGAGAAGCATGAGGAAATGAAGATAAAAGTAGAGGGAGTACTGCATACCTTCCCACATAAGTGACATTTGCGATCAGTGCAAAGACGAACATTAGAGGATTCAATCCCTGTATGCACAAAACCAATAGTTTTAAACAGCTGGATTATATACTGATCATATGCAATTAAATACAATTACAAAAGGAATCAAAAAGTAAAGAATTACCTCCACACTTCCTCTTTTAATCTGGCCAATGTAAATCACACAGCGACTAAGTTAGGAACGTCCAAAACAAAATCGATAAATAGGGTAAAATAAACGTTTTGATAGTGGCAGAGATACGAATGAATAAAAAACAGTAAGAAGTGCATCTCCTTTATATATCAGCTGTGCCTATTTAATTCAAAGGCTAAGGATAACTCCTTATTTAGTAAAATGTATACGCACATTTAACCAAATCTGAGGGAGTCGACCGCCCATGTATATAGCAGCCATTAGCCAGCCCAGCCATTGACCAAAGGTACTATGCTCAACTGAGTGTTCCTGTACAAACACTAATATATATATAAGGACTATTTTGGATGAAAAAAATGTTCTCGTTGGATTGTTAAACAACATAACAGTGTAAATCTAGACTAATTAAGGATCATGTGAATTTTCACATAAGCGGTATTAATAGATAAATATAGTTCGTGTGACCGTCAATCGTACCTGCAAGAGTTTCCTCCCAGTTACTCCCAGGTATACTTGTGCCAAACCCTTTGTTTGTGAAGGCAAGTTAAGCGATGTTGCTAGAAATGTTCCGTACCCTGCCTGGAATTATAGTACACAAAGTGGTGAGCAAATCAAAACAATATAGTATAGGAAACATGTGTTAATTAATTATGTTTTGCTATTTTTTAAAGAGTAGGACTACATATATATGTCAACTCGTCATTACTAACTGATGTGACACAAAATGTAACAATTGTTATTAAAGGTGAATAGTTTTAGGCAAGGATGTGATATCCACACATCCTATTTTACTTCTCTCACACCTTTTTAATTTTTGACCGTCGGATCGGATGAATTGAAGAAGATCACAGACAAAAATTATCAAGGGTACGTGAGAAGTAAAATGGAGTGTGTGAATAGCACATCCCTTAGGCAATGTATAAAGGAGACAGATTGTCTGCCCTTCTGTTTGGGTGACCTTCTCATCCCCTCTTATATGTATGGTCACGGTTAAGCCATGTCAACATTTTATATTCTTATTGTTTTTTTTCTTATTATCTCTATAAAGACTTAATATAAAATGTTGACGTAATTTAACCATGACTGTACAAAATAAGAAGGGATAAAAATGACATCCAAATAGAACGGCAGACAATCTGCCTCCATGTATAAAATGACCATAAGTCGGAAACTAGATTTGTGAGGCTCACCAATCTTGGGATTGGCCTAGGCTGGGTAACAGAGTTCTTGTTGGATGTAACTGGAGCTGACTCATCCTCAGAAGATGAGTCACTGTCTATTGTCATTGCAGAAGGGCCACTTCTAGCTGCCCTCATATACGTTCGAAACGGCGGAGTGCCACTGCCAGCCAAAGATCTCGCTGACCTGAAAAAATTAAGGAGAAATTAGGTTTACATTATTCTTTTTGCTATTTTATTGATTAAAATTTTATTTATTTTTAATTTTTGATCAAGATTCTTGGGTATTAATAACATCATTAATTATTTGAATAATAATGTTTTTTTAATTTTAAATATATTCCTTTAGTGTTAAAAATGTTACAATTAGTATATTTATATTTATGGTTAAATTTTTTATCATATATTTTTAGTTTTAGTTGTGCCCATATATTAGTTTCTTTTTGTGCCCATATTTTTTAAAGTTTTAATTATGTTTGTACTTATGTGTATACCGTCACGTGACATTGTATATTTAATCAGTGATAGAAAAATTATATATGGTATATTTATGTTTTATGCCTAAACTTTGTATCATGTATTTATATTTTTAGTTTGTACCCACTTTTAATTTGCAACATTTTTTTTTAAATTTGTAGTATTTTATTTTTAGTTTTTTTTGTACCTATGTATTAATTTCTTTTAGCGCCTATATTTTTAAAAATTCATTTGTACTCATAATTTTTTAATCTTTTATTTGTACCCTAATTTATTTATAATGTACTCATTCTTCTTTATTAATGTACCACTTTGTTATATGTGAAATGTACCAATTTTTTTAACACTATGGATACATTCTTTTGCCATTTATTATTTCTTATTTTTACATAGTTTTTATCCATTTATTCAATCAAAATGTTTGAGTTTTTTTATTGTAACCATTTCTAATAGTATTATAATGAGGGATTTTAAATTTATAGGATTATATATCTCATAAAATATCAAACAATTAATGTCAAAACTATAAAAATATAACTATTAATTGTAATATAATGAGGTGTACAAAGTAAAGGGACTTTGATCGATCAAACTTTGAATACTATTAAGCTTTTAGTCAAAGAATGTTAAGGATTAGGGACCGCATCCAAAGTATTCCAATTGATTAACAAGAATCTCTGTTTTATCAATTAAGTTAAGATACACATAATTATGGAACATATATCTGTGGAAGTTGTAGGAGGTTACATACGTATAGTAGAACTCCCTTTTAGGAGTGGCTTTGAGTGAAGCACTTGGTATTGGAATGCCTGAATCAGCCAACTTTGGATTCAATGGTTTTTTATTCTCTTCTTCATCCTAATTACATGATAATTGATCATTAGACCCTCGTATTACCAGCCGGCCGGCTTCAGTTAATAACAATAATTCAGAAAATAATTGATGGATTGAGGGCCAAAAATTAAAATTGAAATGGATGTTGTACCTTCTGTCTTGCTGTGATATTTCGGCATTTCCACCATGTATAGATGTAGTCATAGTACACACTTTGCAATACTAATACTACAGTACTTGCTGTGTAGAGCTATTAATTAAAGAAAAATAAAAGAACATGTCATAAACTAAAGTTTTTAAAAAAGCGATATTACTAATATAAGGAGAGAGTTTAAACTTGAAATGTGGTGGACTGAAAGAAAAAAAAAAACCTAGCCACCAAAGTAATCCTTCACTCCATAAACTAAAATTCTCATTCACAAAATTAAAGTAATTAATGAACTACTTAATGCCCAGTGACTCCCCTAAATTGATGGGATTAATTTGGACAAATATTATAAAAAAAAAACTAGGTCCTACTATAGACTCGGACATGGGCCTAACGTGTCGTGAATTTTAACTTTATCATTTCTTGCTACAAGTTGTAATGAAAAGCAAATATATATAGAAGCGTAACCCAAAGTTTTTTGAGATGCAATTACCAGAGCTGTGTACAACTGGGTCGGCAACTGCATAAAAAAAATGGCTACAATTAAAATATTTTACACCAGAAACTTAACAAAGTTAACGGAAAAAAAATCTGACAGTATATGGTGGAGACCCTGTCATGCATCAAGATAAAGATAATGGTTTTAACCAGAGCCAATCTCACCCGCTGATGGTTTTCTGGACCACCAGACTAACAAACAACATAACTATGGCAGATAGAAAGACAATATATAGCAATTTGCTGGGTTAACTCACCGTTGCTGGTTCCAGAAAACAACCCAATAAATTAAACACATCCCTGCATGAAACCCAAAAGAAAATATTTTAATTAATTAATTAATTTTTAATAACATATTACATAACTTTAAACCACCTTTTTCTATTTAGGGAAGAGGGAGATTTGAGCACTGAGAAATGAAATATTACTGGACTAAGAGTTAGTCGTCAGTCAAAAACTAACCCGGCGACCCAAGTGCAAAGGAAGGCGAGGGAGACTCCGTGGCTGGACTTGGTTTGAAAGTTTGTGATGATTTGAGGAACTTCAGCCACCCCCCAACACACCAAGCTTATCAGACCAAAAACAAACGAGATGTCATCGTTGAGATTGCAAAGGCAGTCCTTGAAATACTTCTGAATCCAACGCGAGCATGGTTTGTTCTCCGCCACACAATAAGAGAGAGGCATTCTCTCCGGCCGTCACTGAGTGGCTACTGAGTCTTGTTTTGTTGGTGGTTTTCCAATTTTCAAAGCTGATGAAAATGGTTTTTTGGGGAGAGAGAGAGAGGCAGCAATACTTACGAAGTAAAAAACACAACACAAGACAACATATTACAGAGGAAGTGAGGAATCATATAGAAGCCTAGAGTATCCCCCAAAAGTCTTGTCTGTTTATTGGGTCAAATTGTAAATATGTAAAAAGGGCAATGCTAAACATGTGGCATACCTAGTTTTTAGCCCGATGTACTCAAAAGTATATGTGTCTGTTTGTTGGTGGAAAAGAAAATAGTATGCCGGGTGGGGGAGTGTGTGGTGATGAGCATATTCTATATAGATTAAAGGTGGATAGATTAAATTTATAAATAAAGTTTTGAAAACTAAAGTATATGAAAATTAATGATTGATTTATTACTTAAACGTTGATAAACGTGTTTCTTCTATTAGTGACATATCATTTAGTTTACAAATTTAGCCTCCATAGTATTATCCTTCTATATAATACCATGATGTTTTTTATTTGCCTAAGAAATATTAATTAATCTTATATATAAAGCCGGCAGGGCTTTTGAATACTTATTTTTGGGATCACAAGCTTCACAAATAAAAAATAAAAAATAAAAAAAATGGACAGAAATGCATTTCAAACAAAAAAACTTCAAAAGCAGTCCAAAATAATGCATCAAATGTGGCAGGAATATTTTCGTCATTTTAACAGTGTTTTTAAATAAATAATTTTGTTTTAATTTTTATAATTAGTACCTTATAATAGGCTAGTAATAATGTAATTCAATCCATTGTTCATTAAATGTTATTTTCTTTATTTTTAAACACATTCAAAACATCTTACGAGGCATGTAATGCTGGTTATAAAAAACGTTTTTTGCACCAGCATAATAATGTGATTAAATTAGTTGTCAAATGATTTTTTTTTAACAAACGATATTATCTACACTAAAGGGGTGGGCTTAGCCTCGTAATCAGCTAGCAATAAGGTGATTTAATCAATTGTTTATTAAATATTATTTTCTCTATTCTTAATGTAAATTCAACAGAGGTCTATTTTATTATGTGAATTCAGCTGCTTTGATTGGTTTATGAGGGGTTTCTTCTAGGATGATCTAAGATTATTCATTTAATTGAAATATTTGACTTTCCTTTTGTCAATTTACGATATAAGTACATTTAAAAGGTGTGAATCGAACGTAACACGTCGTGATTCAAAAAATATTTTATGTATGTGTGAGCACGTGCATGAAGGCTAGTGTCAATAAAAGAGAGCTTTGAAAAGTTCACACTGGTAAATCATTCCTATATGAGTAGTTGAAACGGACAAAAATATAGGCGGAAATGTATCTTAGAAAGGCTAAAATACTTTATATATGCTATTGCTTTTAAAAAAATTGCTTTGGGTGTCATTAAGTAAGTGAAAGGTTTTAGGTTTAAATGTTTCTAGTGATATTTTATTTCATTTATAAGCGAGAAATTTTAGATTTAATTCTCGTCAAAGATGAACTTGAATAAAATTACTATAACTAATCCATTGTGTTGCTTAGCCTCCCGATTGCTAAAAGTGTTTATGGAAACTTTTTATACAAATGTTTGTTTTTAAAGTATTTGTTTAAAAAGCTGTTGAAGTGCTTTCAGATGAAAGCACATAGGAGATGCTACTTTCAGAAAGCCTGTAAGTGCATATTTTCTATGAAATATTATTATAAATGTTTTTGGTGATCTAAAAGCATTTTCAAATAAATCCTACTATTCCCAAATAGGTACTTGATTTATGGGTAAAATTAACTTAATTAGGAATTTAAAATTTTGAAAGCAAGATAAATGTGGGAATAAAAAAAATTATTAGAGAAGTCATATCTTCAACGGTTTAATTTTGTTTCTCGCTAGTGAATATTGATTAATCATTTCCCCCCTAAAGAAATTAAAGATCTTTGAATTATATATTATATTCAAACAACAATCTTAAAATTAAACTGCCTTTAAGAATCTAAATTTAGGAATCCCTCATGAATGCGAATCTTTATTTCATATGCCTCCCCTCATGCTTGCATAGCTAGCTGTAACTGACATGAATTGACGCTCGAGCTAAGTCAGTACTAGAAAAGTTCAATAATGCAGATGGGTCCAAAGGAATAGGATCCTCTTCTGATTTTCTTTAGGGGATTCAGATGATAAATCAATCATGTCCGTTTATCATATATCGTATGTTATAAATCATTTTAAATTTTAAATTTTGAAATAAATATAAATAGTATCTAACGAAAACTAACCGCACGATTTACGATGAACATATACTATTAATTGATCATCGAATTTCCACAAAAAAGATCCGAAGAGGATCCTTGTCCGGGTGCATAGATGTCAAGAACATGTCGACATTCTTCAATCAAAGATCAGCTGGTACATATATATATATATATATATATATATATATATATATATCTGGGTTTCTCTTTTTCGTTTCACCGCTTACAAATTTTTATGATATTTTATTTATTTATTACTTGCATGTAGCATATCTCTTTGATACTAACCTTGTTTGTTTATTAAGTTTAGATCAAAGATAAGCGATATTAGAAAACGATGAGTGACAGTGAGAGTCTTAGAGTGGAAAGAAAAGTAGGAATGATTTTAAGAAAATATGAAATAACATGGTTACATTTTATGGAACGCGAAAAGGGTTCCAGCAAAATAAAAAAGAAAATGATTCTAAACTACTGTTAGTTTTTTAAAGACAACAACATATTTCTCTCATTAAAGGGAGATTCACTCTGAACAGAAACAATCAAACTTGCCTAAAACGAATAATTAAACAAAAAACAACACACCTTCTGCAGATCGACTCATTTTAATGTTCTTTTCTTTTCCTCGTCTCCTTCACAATTTTTTTTTTCATATTTTTCCCCTCTTTTATTTTAAAAATAGAAAGTAGACAATATGTAAAAGCATTATCAAATTGATTCTAGATCAAAACTTGCTGATGCATTTGGAAATATTCGATTACATCGCATGCTCCAAAATTCAATTTTGAGTTTTTTATTTATTTATTCTAATCTAAGTATGCTTTAAAAACTAGTTAAGTCATCCACTAGGAATGTAATAATAATAATATGACTTTTTTTATTAGCACCCCAGTACTGTTGAATACACTTCACATTCAAATTTGATATTAAATGACATATACACTCTACTATGCAATGCCAATTTTGACCTTATTAGGTTTTAAAAAATTAATAAAAAATTTCTTAATAAACCCCAAATCACTTTTAGCGTATTATTTATCCACTTTTTTTGTCTTCCCAACAAATGCAAGGAAAATGATGAAACTGCGGGATTAGAACTTGAATGGAGTGAGAAGAAATTAACGATATTTCCTTATGTATGTCGTCTCACGGCATAAACCCAATTTAAAGAAATGATAATAGTAATAAAATGGCTAAACACAATCTCTGTTATGCAATTCAACACCAGTAAATAAAAATGTTTTTTTCTTTTCATACATCTGAAAATGCAATGAAACTACATCAACAT
This sequence comes from Malus domestica, assembly GCF_042453785.1. NCBI lineage: Eukaryota > Viridiplantae > Streptophyta > Magnoliopsida > Rosales > Rosaceae > Malus > Malus domestica. The sequence continues at coordinate 23,145,625 of NC_091675.1, forward strand.
TCAACTACGTTTTTGCCAATTTGGGCAAAGTCCTAGTGCCATTCACATTACAAGAGACCCTTTGATTGTTCTCCTTTCCTTGCTGCTTTTACCCTCGAATTTTTGTCATTAAACCTCAACGTATTACCTCGTCTGCCACCTTCAATAGAGTCTCAGCAGCCTCATCTTCCTCCAATCTTGATTGTGACTGAGTACTATAAGATGTGAAGAATGTGGGGTGTATAAAAAATGTGGGGTGTATATAGAAAATGTAAGGTGCATGTTTTGAATGGGGTGGGAGGGTAATATAGGGAAGTAAATGGGGTGTATTAAGATAAATTTTAATTGAAAAAGTAAATGTAGGTTGTATTAAGTATGTGAGATTTATTCAAAAATATGTGGGGTATAAATATAATAAGCCTAATAATATTCATGGTCAGCTCTCTTTTGTTTGAGCTGTTATCTTTGCACTGCACCAATTGCTATCGATCGTGGTATCAAAGAAATATATAGTAGAATATCCTACTCCACCTTCGTGCAAGTTGCAAACTACTTTTGAAGTGATAAGATTATGAATATTGCATACAGATAAATATAGTTGATGGCCATAAAATTGAAGAAAATTAAAATTTAATAAAAAATTGATGTTAAATTGGATATTGATTTTATTCCTCTAATGTGTACTTAATTCAAATTTTATTATATTTTTATTTTAATAATTAATAGATATCTTATTTAATGTCATTACATTAAAATTAAAATTATGTATTATTTTATACATTTTAATTCATTATATTTATTTTAGTTCCTCTAATTATTGTATCTAAACGTCCGTATCATAATATATTTTACTAAATTAGTGTAAATGTCCGTACCTAAATATATTGTAGTGAATTAGTGGCACATAAGAAAATATGCAAAAACATAAGTGTAGCGAAAAATTCCGTACCTAAATATATGATACTAAACTAGTGTACCGAAATATCGGTACCTAAATATATTATAATAAACTAGTGTACCGAAATATTAGTACATAAACATATTATACTAACCTAGTGTATCGAAATGTTTGTATCTAAATATATTGTAATGAATTAGTGGCACATAAGAAAATATGCAAAAACATGTGTACCGAAAAATCTTTACGAAAATATTTTCTTATATAAGATACTTACCATAATGAGAATTAAAATTTATAATATTTTCATAAAATTTAATTTATGAACACCATAAAATTATAAATAAAATCAATTTTTAATCTTGTATAAGATAATTTTCTAAACTTCATCTTATTTAAGGATTAAAATCTAGTTTTCTAAAAAAAAGTAAGATAAAAATACGTATAGTTTTTTTTTTGGTCGAAGGATAGGAATTTTATTAGACTTAACTACGAACAGTTACAAAAATACGTATAGTTATATCACGTACAAAGGAGATAATTAGTTCAAAAATTGAAATGCAACATCTGTTTTGGTGTATCTAACACTAGTCGGATAAATTTATTTTATTGATTATTTATAGAAAATTATCTATATTCTTAATAGTGTTTCAATTTTTACTTTGCATTCCATGTAATAATCACCAAACTGTAACTCTTCGCGCAGAAACTGTTCAAAAATTGATTTATCTTCAGCTTTTTTTCTTACTTATATATGTAAAATAGTATATACCGACTAATTTCTTGATTTGGAAACAACACATCCATACATTAAGCGCATCCAAAAATAATAACCACTGTGAATCAAACCCAAAATAAGGGCCAAATTCAATGCGCAATGCAGACAAACAAACCAACAGCAAACAATGCAGCAGATAGATTGGCCAAATATATACCCAATAATTTACTCGAACCTAGCCTCCATATTCATCCAGGTTCATCCATTTTACTTCTTCCTTATTTTTTGTTCCTATAACAAAAAAACCTGTATGTTGCCCTGGTCTACCTCATCAAATTTTATGACAGGGAGGCAGTGATGGTAATTCAGATAAGAGAGCAATAAAGTTCGTAACAGCCCCTTTTACCTTTTCATCATTTGTGTCCTTCATTTCATGTTAAAAACAATACTAAAAAGGCCAAAAAAAAAAAAATATTGTAATGGAAAAAGAAAACGAAGGGAAGGGAAAATTTTAAGTAAATATCAAACAGCTGTGTAGATGAGAATAACCCTTTGAAATCTGATCCTTAAAGCAGAGGAAAACGATAAAAAAGAACGGCGACGGTGCACTGCAACTTGTCTAATAATCATATCGCAAACGTGTGTCAATGTCATTTCGTTCTTATCCAATAGGACGTAGTGTGTTTGCATGTTGAGATAAAGTTTGAGTGTATGCTCGTACTCAATTGTATGTGTGTGTATTGATCGAAGAATACGATATATATGATTGAGTTTAAGAGTGCTAGGGTTTGTAAAATTTGAGGTTAAGACGGCAAGCGTACTAAGGTTTTGTTTGTACAAAAGCAGTCTGTATGACTGTTTAGTCGACATCGAATAGGATTAGCGAAAAACTATAACTTTGTGCACGTCTCTTTCTAATTTATACTGTAACAGTAGCTGCCGATATATTCCAAGTGGAGCCAGAAGCCTCGTAATCTATTGGATTTTGCCAGCTAGCTATTGTTCCCACGCATGCTTGCATGCATGTCTCCCACAAGTCTAAGTAGAAGCTAGAAGGGTTTTAATAACTACAATGAAAGTATCATGCATTATCCTTGGTTTTAAAGTAGAACGATATATTTACCCATTTAATTTTCTACATTACTAAGTGTAAAAAACTGTTATTTTTCACCATAATCTGTTAGATCAAATTTCTACGTAAATAATGACCTTAAGCTATTGTTGATTTTTCATGCACTATGATGAAATTAGGTTATTTTCTTAATTAAATGGCAATGTTAATGTATTCAAATATGACCCCCTTTGCTTAGACTGATTTCTACACATCCAACTCTTATTTAAATTCACCTGCATATCTATCTATTATTAACAGTATCAATTGTATCACAGTAAGGAAGAGAAAACGAAGAAGAAAAGGAAGGAAGAAGAAGGAAGCAGAAAGACACAGAGAAAACTAAGAGAAAATCTGAACATTCTTTTGATTATTTGATACACTCTTGCAGTCTCACATTCTCTTCTTTTATACAAGAGTAACCGCCCTTCTTACAATCTTAGCTGACTAGGATTAACTAACCAATCTTATCCCAACATATCCTAACCATTCAACAGATTCTAACAACCTTTATGATGACATGGCACTTCATATTTTTAGTCAATTTAGGTTAACATCCCCCCTCAATCTCAACTAGGGTAACCGAGCTTGAGATTGAAGCAATGTCGAGTAAAGGTAGGACTGTGAAGGCCTTTGGTTAACACATCGGCTGTTTGTTCATCAGTGGACATATAATGAACCAACAAGTCACCCTTGTGAACTCTTTCTCGAATGAAGTGATAATCTGTATCTAGATGTTTAATTCGAGAATGATACATCGGATTGGCACTTAAAGCAATAGCTAACATGTTATCGTAGTAAATGGTTGGTGGCTCAGGTAAAACAACTCATATATCCTTCAATAACAACCTGATCCAAGTCACATCAGCTGCTGTATATGCCAGTGCCTTATATTTAGCCTCTGTTGAGCTCCTAGATACTGAGGTTTGTTTCTTGGACTGTTAAGATATAGGGTTATTGCCCAGAGATACTACATATCCAATCACTGATCTTTGTGTGTTTAAATCAGCAGCCCAATCCAAGTCTGAGTATGCAGTCAAATGAATATTTGTATCAGATGTATATGTAATGCCACACTTTAAAGTCCCTTGAAGATACCTCAAGATTCTCTTTACAAAATTGAAATGAACATCCATTGGTGCTATCATGAATTGGCATACAGAGTTGACAACAAATGCTATATCCGGTCTAGTAAATGTCAAGTATTGTAATGATCCAACCAAGTTCCTATACAATGTAGCATCCTTTAAAGATGTGCCTTCAGTGAGTAACAACTGACTGTGAGGTTTACATGGTGTAGTTGTAGGTTTAAAAGACTCTATACCAGCTTTATGAATGAGATCCTTGACATACTTGGATTGACTAACAAATATGTCACCATTAGCTTTATAATGAATCTGTAAGTCCAGAAAATATGTAAGTCTTCCCATATACTTTAAATCAAACACTTCTGCCAAATCTTGAATCACAGCTTGAATTTTGGTAACATTGGATTCAGTGAGGATGATATCATCCACATATAATAACAGAACAATTACATCATTCCCATCAGTTTTCACAAATAAACTTGTGTCAGAAGAGGATGCACTGAATCCCAATGTTGGCAAATAGCTAGTAAACTTTGAGTTCCAAGCCCTTGGTGCTTGTTTGAGACTATACAGAGACTTGACTAACTTACAAACATAATTCAGATGAGAAGGGTCAACAAAGCCCTGAGGTTGTTTCATATAAACCTCATCTTGCAACTCTCCATGTAAGAAAGCATTTTTGATGTCTAACTGCCTCAACTCCTACTTGTGAATTGCTGCCAAGGACAAAATGAGCCTCATAATTGTATGTCTCACCACTGGACTAAAAGTTTCAGAGTAGTCAATACCTTGTTCTTGAGAAAATCCTTGAGCTACAAGTCTAGCTTTGTACCTAGACAAACTTACATAAGGATTTTTCTTTATTTTGTATACCCATTTGGTGCTAATGATAGACCTGTCATGTGGAAGAGGTACTAGTTGCCAAGTTCCATGAGATTTAAGAGCATTATACTCTTCTTGCATTGCAGATTGCCACTGAGGTATAGTGGATGCTTTTCGAAAGCTAGATGGCTCATCTGAATCATTAATTGAAGCCACAAAAGAAAAACCTCCAACAAATGTGCTATCATCATCCAACATTAAAGAGTGTGGTTCAGGACATGAAGCAATAAATGCAACGTAGGATTTCTGATTTATAGTACCAGACTTCAATCGTGTAATCATTGGATGACCAGATGTTTCATGAGGCATGGTATCAGATAAGGAAGTATAAATAGGAATGTGTACTTCTAATTGTGATGGACTATGAATAGGCAACAATGATATTGTATGTTAAGACATTGTTAGAGTATAGGAGAAATAACCTGTAGGAGTAGTAATGAGATTATGTGCAGTATTACTTAGCATTCTCAGATTCTGTGAACTATGCTCAGTACTGTCTTTAATAACCTATGGATTTCCAAATTGAACTGTAGCAGGTACCTGAGAAGTATGATGATCTTGATGTCTAAAATCATGTACTTGAATAATCGCTGGAGAGATAGTCGAGTTCTTAGGGCCATCCATATTCCCAGCTTGAGATGATGAGGGCAACTTAAATGGAAAAACATTCTCATAATGAATCACATGCCTTGACAGTATTAGCTTTCTTGTTGACAAATCACAACATACTACACCCTTATATCCAGCAGCAAATCCTAGAAAAACACATTGTTTAGTCCTTGATTGTAATTTATGTTGGTTATATGGTCTCAAGAATGGATAAATAGCCGTACCAAAAATCTTCAAAGTATGAATTGTTGGTTCTTGAGAATAACTTGATAGGGTGATTTCATATTTAATGTCTTACAAGACATTCTGTTTATGAGAAAGGCAACATGTAAACAATTCCAAAACATCAATGGAACATGAGCTTCTATCAATAAAGTAATAGTTGTCTCTATTAAATGTCTATGTTTCCTTTCTACAATACCATTTTACTGAGGGGTATATGGACAGCAAATAGAAGGAATAATCCCTTTAGTTTCCAAAAACTGTGTAAATCTGTGACTTATGTATTCACCCCCACCATCAGTTTGCAAGCATTTAATAGCAAAATTAAATTGAGTTACAATAAAAGAATGGAACTTGATGAACACTTGGAAAACATCAAATTTATTTATAATAAGGAATATCCAGAGAAATCTTGAATACTCATCAGTGAAGCTTACATAATATCTATATCCTTCCAATGACTTAGTAGGAGATGGACCCCATACATCTGAATGGACTTTTTCAAACATGAAACTAGCTCTAGTATCTCTTACTACAAATTGTTGTCTACACATTTTTCCAGACAAACAAGAAGTACACACAGAAGGACTAGAATCCATACCAACAGATTTATCGAACCCCTTGAGCATTATTGACAAAACTTCCTTTGATGGATGGCCAAGTCTCTTATGCCAAGTTGAAACTCTAACGCTTTCCCAAGAAAATTATCACCTTTACATGATTGACCAGCAAATCTTCTGGAAAACACACTCACATGAATCTTATATAACTCTCATATACTCATGTTGTGGTACAATATCACTCCTGTTGCCTTGTCCTGTATGAAAAACACAAGATCATCACAAGTAAACCAACAACCATTGTCGTTACATAACTTTTTAACAGATAGAAGATTAACCGTAATGGTTGGAACATTTAATATATTCTTTAGAAGTAATGAATGATTAGAAGTAGAGATGATAGATGAACCAATATGTTTAACTGCCAAACATTCACCATTACTAATGGTAATTTTGTTATCCTCATTGTATTGAACTAGCTGATTCAGATTCTCAAGATTTAATGTTATATGATGTGAAGCTCCTATATCTAAAACCCTAGTATCAACTGCAGAAACTCCTTGTACATTCTATCTAAACTCAGCTGTTGTCATTCCTTGGATAGACTGATTTTGTGCAGTAAAAGCTGTAATTGAAGAAGGTGGTGATGGTCTTTGATAAGAAAAATTGTTCATGTGCCAGCATTCCAGTGCATTGTGACCTTTCTTGCCATAAATCTAACACATAAGGATCTAATAAGTCTGCGAGGATGATCCATAGTCAACTATGTTCAAATAGTTTGGAGCAGTATACCCCCTTTTAGAGCAATTCTGACATTTAATTACTACAAGAGCATTAAAACTTGTATTTCCATTCCAACCATTTTTAGAACCATTATTGGAGTAAGAGTTTCCAAAGAAATTACCCCTTCTTTGTCTGTTATTATAGTAAGCCCGATAATTGTTCCATGAACCATTTCTATTTTGAGGCCTATTCCCATTTCCTCCATAACTAGAACTACCTTGATACCCTGAGTACCTCCACTTCATTGACTACTGTTAGAACTCTCTCATTGTGAGTAATTATCACCTTGATCTCCCCCCTTATGTCTTCCAGATGAATTCTCTGAGTGATCCCCTTGAACATACATTACAGCCATACTTGTAGTCAAAGATGTAATTCTGGACTCAACAATAGCTTCAGCACTAAGTATCTGTGCTCGAAAATCCTTCAAATTAATAGGTGTATCTCTGGCTAAAATGACAGTTTTTACCACATCAAAATCAGGAGGCAAACCAGATAGAGTAGCAATAACTACATCATTGTCTGTAACCCTTTCTCCAGTAGACACTAATTGATCTCTAATTGCCTTCAATCGCAACAGATACTTGTCTATAGAATCACTGCCCTTCTGAATTGTATGAAATTTAGTCTTGAGTTGGTTAACTCTGACCATTGATACAGATGCATACCTCTCTTGCAAACAATTCCAAGCTTCACAAGAAGTTTTACAACCAATGACATATTCCATGACATCATCAAATAAAGTGGCAAGCAACAAACTCAACAATGCCATATCATGTTTAACCCAAGATTTATAAGCCTATGTAATTTCTTTAGTAACACCTACTTCAGTATCAATCACAAACTTAGGTGGACATTAAGACTCTCCAGTAAAGAAATCAAAGAAATCGTACCCTCGCAACACAGATTGAAATTGGTAACTCCATTTCACAAAATTATCATCTTGGAGTTTTACAGTCAACATCCCAAGCAAACTTTCAGTTCTCACAGCCTTATCCGACATCTTGATTAAAATTTTAAGCTTCAAAGTTATCAATCTTCAACTCAATCAATATCTTCAATCGAAAGAAGAACCACAATTTCAATAATTCTTTCAAAACAACACAGCTTACTACTGTAATTCACAGATCTTCAACAATGGCTTCAACCTTTTTAACAATCAATTATCAGAATATCTCAGCAACCAATAAAGAAAACTATATTTCATCATACTTCAACAATTGATAATAGCCTTCACAACCGATCATTTATAAAATCTCAGACCTTTCATTTAGTGACATTTCCACAAACACCATATATGCATAAAAAAATGACAGCTAGAAGAGCCAACCTGACAAATTTCAAGATCCCAACTTCGAATCAGCAACACAGAACAAATCAGCAACGAGCCAAGATTTGCACAGTCGACATAACCATCAAGGATCGAAGCTCGGCAACGATACCATATTAACAGTATCAATTGTATCACAGTAATGAAGATAAAATGAAGAAGAAAAGGAAGGAAGAATAAAGACACAGAGAAAACTAAGAGAAAATCTTAATATTCTTTTGATTATTTGATACACTCTTGCAGTCTCACATTCTCTTCTTTTATACAAGAGTAACCGCCCTTCTTACAATCTTAGTTGACTAGGATTAACTAACTAATCTTATCCCAACATATCCTAACCCCAACAACCTTTATGATGACATGGCACTTCATATTTTTAGTCAATATAGGTCGACATCTACACTTTATTAAAATATTTCATTTTAATTTTTTTTCTAGGTCCACACATTTGTTTCAAAAATATCCTTACACACAAACACCATACCTACCAACAGATCACACTCCACCTATTTCTAAACCATTAAAAAAAAGAAAAGAAAAAGAACAGATTGCGCGACTACGTCCAACACTTGTCAAATGGTGGTGAAGGCATATCGATGGGTTATTGTGATTCATTAAAATGCACATCGGTAGGAAATGTCATGTACTGAACCAAAACATTGTTCCAAAAATTCCCGCCTCAGCACTAGACAATTGATCACCACCTCGATTAGTCCCAGTCCCTAAGCATTTAAAAATTAAGAAAGTACACTTAGACCCAAACGTCCACCTAGCCCGCTTAGGCACTCACCTAAACTCGCCTAGGTCGCGATTGTGGAGCCAAAAATAATCACAAGGCGACACATGGATCTTTGGATAAAAAAGGACAAGAATACCCTTGAGGCACATCGGAGTTCCTACGCGCGAGCAGCGGGCAATCATCTTTCAACCAAGTCAAAAGTGCCTAAAATAGGTAACAATTCAAAGCCTATTTCATCAATCCTCATGAAATCCTTTCTACAAGGTAATTCCCAAAACGTTCCTTTTAAATTATGTTAATTGGCTAATTAATAGATTTATTACCTAATTAATCTATTAATAGCCAATTACACCACCAATTACTCCCAAAAAACACACATAAGGCCGGTCACCTTCTCTCCCAAGGGGGTCGGCCATGCCTTATAATTTCTGCCTTCTTTTCCTATTTTATTAGCTAATCAATTAGGCAAATATTCTATTAATTGACTAATTGATTAGCTAATTATTCCATAACCCCCAAATTAAACACAAATCAAGAACCTAGCCCACAAAGGGAGCTAGGGGGCTGATATTCTCTCACCCAAAGAGACCGGCCACTTTCATATTTAAACCCCTTCATTCTCCTCAATGTTCACTTCCAACTCTCTTGCTAAAATTCTCTAAAAATTCTCTAAAAATTCTCAAAAACACTTTTCTCTAAATTCTAACTTTGACATTGGAGGTTTTTCAGCCAAAGCCTCTCAATTCATCGTGGGCGCGTGAGGCTCTTGGCCTTAACCAAAGGTGTTAATTGCTTTGTAGGTGCAATTTTGTCCAAGATCAAGAAGGAAGAAATTTGCATTCACAAATTGGTGCTTTCATTGAGACGTGAGTCCCACACTCGTAGAAGACTCTCGCATCCAAGGTTTTCTATTTTCTTGTCCATTTGTAGATTTTTCGTACGTTCTTATTTTTAGAATTTTTTATTTGCGAAAATTCGTTGATTAAACGTAAAAGAGAAGTATTAAGGCTAGAAATTTAGAAAATTCAACAAGTGAAAATTCCAATATTCAATAGATGGGATTGCGGCGATCCACGAGGCGAAATGTGACCATAAGTGGAGCGACACCACTACCACGAGTTTCCACCATAAGAACCACCGCGGTGGCCACCCACGACGAGATCCATGGTGTCACTACCACGGCCCGAGCCGCGCCATCTAAGCAAGCCCAAGCCGTGCCATCCAAGGCCCACGACATCAAAGCCACGGCCCAAGCCATGTCACTCCGAGCCCAAAGTGAACCCAACGCGTTGCCAAGCTGAGCCCTAGCCTGCTCCCGTGGCCCAGCCTACTCCTGCAGCCCAATCTACTCCCATGGCCTTCCAAGCAGCCCAAATTGATCCAAGATTAGTTCAATCATCCCGGCTTCAAATGTCCGGACTGACAATCGAACCGGGAGCATTTTCACCATATTTTTATGCGAATTTGACATTTCCCAACTTAAATCTCGCGCCCGGAGTCTCCCATACTTCAACTGCTCAAGGAGACGCATTCCAACCCAAATCGAGAACAACAATTGTCTTAACAAGTCATAGAGTTGACAAGCGCCTTCACACAGTTGACGACCTTGGTGAACCAGCTCTTGCAGCGCACCGAGATGCAACATGCCCTATACGAGGTATCCCAAAGTAAGACAAGGGCAGATAAAGCACCTCTCCAATGGCATCCCGGTAAACAGCCACAAACCGAGCTTTCGGGCAGTGTACACTCCTGATTGAGCCTTCAAGATAGCGTATATTCCAATCTTTACGCACGGAGGAGCGTGCACTCTTGACTAGGCCCACAGATGAGCATACAATCACGGTTGAGGCCACACTCCGATAGTCAACATGAGCAACCTTCCAGGCGAAGTGTTCATTTACGGCTAAGCCCGCAAGGAGCATCATCTACCTCACATCAGAGTAGGAAGCACGACTGACACAGAGAAACAGTAACTCAATCCAGCTTAAGTTCAACCAGCAGCCTACGAAGAACTCGCTCGCCTACTAGGAATGCACCACACGCATCTCATTAGCGACATAGACGAGCCAATCACATAGAAGAACAACTTAGACTAGCAAGTCACAGTTGGGGGCAGCCGAGAGCTCCATTACCTTAACAAAGGCTAATTCAGGATGAAGTAGAGAAATTCTTGACCAAGCGATTGCGTAATTTCCAATGCAACAAGGTCACCAACGGGGCACTACGATGGAACATGACTAATGTAAGCAGGTCACCCTTCTCGGATGAGATCGAGCAGGCAGAGCCTCCACGCGAGTTCGGCATGCCACATTTCATATCTTTCAAAGGGGATGAAGACCCGGAGAAACACTTAAAGCACTACCAAAGCGCAATGATCCTCTATCGAAACAATGACGATCTCATGTGCAAGATATTCACCACCACTCTACTAGGCGAGGTGCAAGATTGGTTCTACAGCCTGCCGCCACAATCCATAAGGAGTTTCAACGAACTTTCTTTGGTTTTCACCAAAGAATATTCATCATATCGCTTGATCAAAAAGAAGTGCGACCATTTGTTTAACATCAAGAAGAACCTAAAGGAGTCGCTTCGCGACTATGTGAAGAGGTTCAAAGCAGAGAAGGTAAAGATAGTCGAATGCAATGATTCGATAGCTAGAGCAGTCTTCCAAAAATGACTTCTAACAGACCACCCACCATTAGGAAAATTGATCATGAAAGAAGAACTAACTCTGGCAGACTCTTCCGCTCTGGCAGAGAAATATGCACTTTAAAACGAGGCTCGTCAATGCACATTTAAGGACTTGAAGAAGTACCCGACATCACTTCCCTACTATCTAAACCAGAATGAGCGGATGACTTATTTACATGTTTGACGGTATCTAAAGCAGTAATAAGCTCTACCATCATGCGAGAAGAGCTGGGGGCTCGACTACCTGTATTCCACAGTTTAAAAGCTCTTCTCGATGCTATTAGAAATTCAAAAGCTAACTTTGGCGATAGTTGTTGCAACCCGGAAGCTCAAGTTTTACCTTCAAAGGCACGTAGTCATTATAACTCACTAGTTCGCCTAATCTAGATGCGCGACGATAAAGGCGTAGGCTTTGGCGGATGCAAAGCTTTCTGACGAACGCAACAACTTGGCCCAAAAGACACGTTAAGGGCAGATGAACACTGGAATAACACACTCGGAAGTAAGTTTTATCCTCGTTGCCCTAAAAGATTCTACATAAGAACAACATGTACCGGTAGTTGAGCACCATTTCCTGCTACTTGTCACATGCCCCAACCAACCGTTACTCCATAATTCAACTCTAAAGTGGCCCAATACCAGCAGTTGAGCATCTCATGTTGCATGTAACATGGTCCCAGCTCCATGGCTATCTACCACGCATTCACAATGCAACACTGTGGCCCAACGACGCCCCAGAGGTAGTCGAGCACGCCCTAGCCGCACTTGTTCCATCCGATGGAGACTTCTGGCATTTGCATGTCCATGGCACATCCAACTACAAAGGTTCGAGAGTAGGCGTAGTCCTTGTCACTTAGATAGTTCGACGCTTGAACAGGTGATCACTCTAGGCTTCAAAGCATCCAACAACGAAGCAAAATATGAGACCTACTAGCAGGCTTCCGAATGGCAAAAGACTTGGCAGTAAAAAAGCTCGCAATTCATTATAATTCCCAGTTAATTACTAGCCAGACTGCTTGAGGCGTTTCAGACTTACACTCTCACTCAAGTTCCACAGGCAGACAACGCTCACGTGGACGCACTAGCCAGCCTAGGTTTCGCTCTCGACCACCAACTCATACGCTCTATTCCGGTGGAGTATCTAGACGAGCCAAGCATAGAGGTGAAGTTAGCAGTCGAGGTGTCGCAGGTTAATACAACTACAATTATAAACTACCTGGTCAATGAAATATTCCCCACAAAAAGATTAGAGTCTAGAAAGCTTCAAATCAAGGCAGCACGCTACTACATGTGGAACGACATTCTCATCTGAAAATCCTATACCAGACCACATCTCCGCTGCCTAGCACATCTTGATGACTTAAAAGTTCTAAGCTAAATCCACGAAGGCATTTGTGGAAATCACTCCGGAGGTCAATCTTTAGTACAGAAAGCTCTTAGCTACTACTGGCCTACCATGCACCAAGATGCTAAGGAGTTAGTACAAAAGTACGACTGCTACCAACACTACCTGCCAGCAAGCTACACCCGTAGATGAGTCATTCGTCGTTCATGCAGTGAACAATCAACTTGGTATGACCTATGCCACCTTCTACTGAAGGCAAAGACATGATGATCGTGGTAACCGACTACTTCACTAAATGGGTAGAAGCAGAGCCTATGACGACCACGACTCAGAATGACATAAAAGGCTTTATATGGAGGAACATCATTTGCTGATTTGGCATCCCTCAATCCATCGTCACTGACAACAGCTCGCAATTTATGGCAAAGATTTGGTGAAGTTTTTCCAAAAATATAGCATCAAGCAACACATGTCCATGCCAAGATATCCTTAAGGAAATAAGCGGGCCGAATGATCTAACAAGATGATATTCCATTGCCTCAAGAAATCCCCCACCAATACGAAAGGAAAATGGCTAGACGAATTCCCTGGATGTCTATGGGCATATCGCACCACCAAAAGATGAGTAACCGGTGAGACTCCTTTCTCTTTGGCCACAAGCTCAAACCTGGCAGAGGAAAAGCACAAGCAGACCATCACCCGCATCGTAGCCTACCAGCAGCAACTCCTCTCCAGCTACAACAAAAGGACCAAGATCCGGCAATTCTAGCCCGAATATCTAGTCCTAAGAAAAGCCTTCACCATTGCCCGCAGAGAAAGCTCCAAAAAGATGAATCCCATCTGAGAAGGTCTTTACAAGATCAGGAGAGTAGACGGAAAAAGTAATTACACCCTTGTCACCAAGAAACGACAAAAAGATAAAAAAAAAATAGTGAAACGCTTACAACCTGAGGAAGTACCATGTGTGACCTTCCATTACATCAAAGCCCGAAGACTCAAGCAGCTTAACGGGCACCACCTCACAAGCCGAAGACTATCCAGTTGTTATGCAGTTCCTACCTTACAACTAAGTTCTTGTTCGTTTCACTTGTTTTTCAATGAGGAATCCAGAAGTAATCACAACTTGGCTCGACTGCATGCTTATAATAACTGATCACTCATGCACTTCAAAAGAAGACCATGCCCTTCTTAGGGACTCATCACAGGAATTGCGACCCCCCCCGATGGACCAACCATGTTCTTCAGTGTAAGAGGGTAAACTAATTACTCTCCCGTGCGAGAGGATAAACCAATTCCCCAACACCCACATAGGTCAGCTCTCCAAGACGGGAGGATAAACTCTACACTCCGAATATCCAGACGTGGATGAGCCTGGCTGCCCTAGTATAACTAGATGCACGATGGCGCGCCGAGATTCCTAGAAGTAGCCACAATGGTATTTTTCAAGGCTTAGCTAACTGAAGTATTTTAGGTCTCTTGGCCTAATCCATGGGGAACCGAGCTCTAAAGACGAAAGGGGCACATTACGCAGTACGGCCTACAGACGGCTATGCTGGAACTCTAAAGCTGCTACTGAGTGCACTAAGGTAGCCTACGATTTCCAGAAGACTGCTTACGGTTTGCCATTCGAGCAGTAAAACCACGCTAGACATATACAACTGCACATTCTTGTGAAAGGTTAAACAAGCTAACGTGCATATACGAAGCTTTATCCACTGCTAACATGCTACGTAGTCGATAAGCTTCACCTCTGCCAATCGCGGAACAACCTACATCAAGTCCTAAAGTTTTATGATACTTGCTACACAACCTACGGAATTGTAGAAAGCCAAGGTTAATAGCCTAGTGGTTACGCGGACTTGTCTGCTTCTGTAAGTAAGGCATCCGACTACCAACCCTATGGCTAACAACTTAGCAAAGTTCTATACCAACACCTATGGTTCCATATGCTACGCAGGTCTGTCTGCTTATAGAAAAGTAGCACGCATGCCATTGGTATATAAAGTCTAAAGGTTAGGGCATGAACAAAAAAAGCGAAGATGAAGAAAAGCGAAGGAAGCATGTTTATAAACAACTAGCAAAGGTCGAAGGAATTTAAGCAAAACAAGAGCTACAAGGAAAAACAAAGAAAATCATAAAGGCTACTTAGAAGACTATACTTCAATAGCTTGGATATCCCACTACTACTTGGTCGTCATACCTTCGGCAGCTGCGACACACTTAGTAGTGGCATTATCCAATGCTTCACCCCCAGCTGC
Source organism: Malus domestica (assembly GCF_042453785.1). NCBI lineage: Eukaryota > Viridiplantae > Streptophyta > Magnoliopsida > Rosales > Rosaceae > Malus > Malus domestica. Next base: position 23,160,838 of record NC_091675.1, read on the forward strand.
CTCAGCCTGGGCACCAACTTGTCTAACTACTTTACCAATGGAAGCCTCAAAAGTAAAAGCAAGCAAGTCTTCCAGAGAAATAGAGAAGGTCTCGAAACCTCAAGCCTATCATTCTCAACTTTCAGCTGCTCATCTTCTTTTAGCAAACCAACACGGACGCGATACAGCTCATCCACTTCCTTCTTCAGACTTTCGTTGATCTTTAATATACCTTGAAGTTCCAACACTTGGGGTTCAAGCCTATCGACGATTCTCTTGAAGTTGATCACTTGATTATAAGCAGTAATCAACTATTCATCCTTTGCATAAGCAGCGAAACGAAGCTCATAAACTACAAACTTAAGATCCTGGATCTAAGGTATGTAAACATCCAATCTCCTTCTCTGCACCTTCATCGCGTCAAACCTAGTCTTCAAGTCAACGATCTCTTAACAAACGGTCTCAAGCTGTAGAGAAGTGGAGACAGAAGTATTAGACCCCTTCAAAGCAATGAGCTTAGAATCCAACCTCTTGATCTCCTCAGCCGAGGAATAAGCTTCAGCTGCCATAGTCTTCGCCACCTCCTTAGCAGCCTTGCTATATCTGCTTCATAACAAGCAGAACAGTCTTTCTATATTGGGTCGTATGCTTCGCAAAGGAGCTTGGGCAAACAAACATTTTTATTACCATCAACAAACTTGGCACAATCGTCTATGTCTTCAAGCAGATCTGGTTTCAAAAGCACACGGATCTCAATAGCCTCCCTAGAAGCAAGCTTAGTGGATTTCCCACAGCTGCCTATGCGAGCAGTCTCATCTTTCACAACAGGCGAATCAGTCTCAGCAACAGAGTGAGTGGGCATTGGCACCACTTTAGCAGCAAAGTCCACCTTATTGCTCTTCATAATAGCAAACCTCTCCAAAGGTGAACCAGACTTAGCTCCCAACAGAAGTCTTGGTACAAACTTTGGCATTAGGGGTATGGTAAGGCCTTTACGTTGAGTAATCCTATTAGCAATCGTATAAGCCATTCTTGACATGGCAGGCGCCACATACTCAGATCTAGCAGCCTTATTTTTCTTCCCATTGGAAAAAGTCATGTCAATCACAAGCCTCTCAGTAGCAAGTGGACCCTCACAAGCAGCAAAGGAAGTCTTCAGTTTTTTCAACCAGCATCTCTTGAGCAGGCGGGGAAAATATCTTTTTCCACCTTTATTCATAATAGGCTCCACGACAGTGTTCAGACGAGCCAATGCATCTACCTTGATCCTTTTTACCTCATCTCTCGGGAGCAGCCCACCTTTCTCTTGGCGAAGAGAACTAAACAACCAACGCTATTCACAGTACTCAGCAGGAAAGCTCAACCCATATTGGCTTTTCCCTCATTTTTTATCTCGGACCAGCAGACAGGAGGCTTGCATGCCGAGCATTCTAACAGCCCATGAGGCCTGCGACCTTTTCATTTCTCTCAATCCTCGACCTAGCCTGCGTCAGGACCAAGAGCATAAAGGACATGAACTATGCGACTCGCCTAGCACTGCGCCCCAACACCTCAATCCGCAGCTCCAACCGTACAAGCTGCCCTTGGCTTTAGCCAAGCTAAGCAGCCTAAGTAGTGGTCCCTGCCACAACACCTCATTGGTCTCTGCTGAGCAAACTCTTGGCCCCTGCCAGCTGATGTGCCGTACCACCTCAACGGCTGCCTCGCGACATCACTTTCCAAGAAGAAGACAAGGAAAATTAAATTTTTCTTACCTCGGTGTGGTGCGGAGAAAACGAAGAAAGTAATGAAAGGCAATCTTTTGCACAGGCAAGATGTAAAAGATTACTAGATGAGGGGGAACAAATATTCTCTAAGCTCTCTCTCTTGTAGGGTAGAATAAATTGCTCTCCAAAGTTGATTTAATAACCCACTTAAGGTGGACTTAAGTAGGCTTTGAGAGAAATTTATTTCCCTTTCCTAGAAGGATCTAATTTCCTATTAAAGAGGGAATCAACATCAAAATATGAAACAATCTTATGTTTCCTTAAGCAAGAAGATCTCTACACCTGCTGCCCTTTCCTGTAAGCAGCCCAACAGGTGTAAGGGCATTTGTGGAGCCTAAAATAATCACAAGACGACATGTGGATCTTTGGATGAAAATGACAAGAATACCCTTGAGGCACACCAGAGTTCCTATGCGTGAGCAGCGGGCAATCATTTTTCAACCAAGTCAGAAGTGTCCAAAATAGGTAACAATTCAAAGCCTATTTCATCCATCCTCATCAAATTCTTTCTCCAAGGTAATGCCCAAAACGTTCCTTTTAAATTATGTTAATTGGATAATTAATAGATTTATTACCTAATTAATCTATTAATAGCCAATTAAACCACCAATTACTCCCAAAAAACACACATAAGGCCGGTCACCTTCTCTCCCAAGGGGGCTAGCCATTCCTTATAATTTCTACCTCATTTTCCCCTTTTATTAGCTAATCAATTAGGCAAATATTTTATTAATTGACTAATTGATTAGCTAATTATTCCATAACTCCCAATTTAAAAATAAATCAAGAACCTAGCCCACAAAGGGAGCTAGGGGGCTGGTCCTCTCTCACCCAAAGAGGTCGGCCACTCTCCTATTTAAACCCCTTCATTCTCCTCAAAGTTCACTTCCAACTCTCTTGCTAAAATTCTCTAAAAATTCTCAATCACTTTCTCTCTAAATTCGAACTTTGGCATCGGAGGTTCTTTGGCCAAAGCCCCCCCCAATTCATCATGGGTGTGTGAGGCTCTTGGCTTTGACCAAATGTGTTAATTGTTTTGTAGGTGCAATTTTGTCCAAGATCAAGGAGGAATAAATTTGCATTCACAACAACTCCCTTGAAGGCCTCCTATATATGTATACATATGTGTGTGTGTGTGTGAAAATCAATAGATGGAGACAATGAGGAGATGAGTGAGAGTAGTACCTGATGATGATTGAGAGTAGGTGAGACGGTGGAGGTGGTGATGGTAGGAGCAACAGAGCAACCAAAGAGGAAGATTTAGATGTGGTTCTTCTTCCTCTCCCTTCACTTATTTTTCTCTCTCAAATTTAGACGAAAATGAGTGGCACATGCTCAAATGAAACAACAAGACACCAAAGATTGGAAGATTGAATTGAAGTCAGTGGACCCAAGCTTTTCATGCATCAGGGAGTTTGGGCCAGGGTGAGTCTGAGGTAGCAGTAGAGGCGGTATCTGAATGTTCGTTGACAAGACAACGATCTCTCCTCTCCTCTCCTTCTTGGGAAGGAGATCGTTGTCGTTGTGTCAGGAAGAAATAAGGGAGACAGAGCATAGCAGAGAGATCGCCATTTTAATTAGATTGGTTTAGTGTTGGGCTTTGTTCTAACGATCAAAAAGCAATCTAGGATGACTTTCTCCTATGACCTTTCAGTAGCAGAAATGTTTGATTGCATACCAAGTCTTGAAATTAATTCTCATAGGTAATTTTCGGGCCCGACATTCAGAGCCTTGTTGAAACAAGCCTAGGGGGGCAACCTTCCACAAACGCATCAAGCCCATGTATGTATAATATGTTCTGAGGCTCTCAGCCTTTAGGCTTGCATAAATGGATGACATAAGACAGTGAAGCCTAGATTACTGATCAAGAAAACAAAAAAGAGAGAGCATCCAATTATCTTGTTCACACGGCACCTTAATGGATTTTTTTGAGGCTCTCAGCCTTTAGGCTTGCATAAATGGATGACATAAGACAGTGAAGCCTAGATTACTGATCAAGAAAACAAAAAAGAGATCATCCAATTATCTTGTTCACACGGCACCTTAATGTATTTTTTTCATTTATCTTTACACGCTTCTCAGCTACGAAGACGCAATTTCAACCTAGATAAGAAAATGTGCAATTCAAAAGTTCTTTGTACACACACACACACACATATATATATATATATATAACAGCATTTCTTCTATACTAAATCTCTTTTGTTTAATTGATATTAAATACTTGACATTTTTTTTAAAGTAGTCATTTATGTTCGTTTTCAACCTAGATAAGAAAATGTGCAATTCAAAAGTTCTTTGTACACACACACACATATATATATATAACAGCATTTCTTCTATACTAAATCTCTTTTGTTTAATTGATATTAAATACTTGACCTTTTTTTTTAAAGTAGTCATTTATGTTCGTACTTGTTTGTGATCACAATTTGACACGTAATTTCTTTAATAAATTATTTCTATATCTATGTCAAACTATGACTTACCGTAATGTGGGGAGGGGCCAAACCGAGTTTTAGTTGGATAACTTGGCTTAATCAAAGAGAACGCTTACAAATGGCACTTTGCCATATAACTACCATTTTTGGCATAGAACTAATGAACATGTACTATAGTAATTTTAATGATTTTATCCATAGACAATCCCTAAATTCTAGTGCTGACAGGGCAACAAAAGTTCAAGTCTCAGGGGAAGGGAGGCAATCTCTCTATCCCAATGTGCTGACATATCTTATTAATGAAAGGAGATTCGCAGTTCTTACCTTTTAGCTTTTTTTTAGAAGGGTTCTATGTCCCCAACCTCCACACTCCTCTTTTGTATGTTCTTTATCAAGAAGGGTTCGGATCTATGTTCTTTTCTTTTTTTTTTTTTTTTTTTTTGGTATTTCTAGCTTTATAAAGAGTAAGGTTTACGTTCCTGGCAAGTATACTTATGTCATAAGCTTAAAAAAATTGCAAAGCACATTGGATGTCATAAGCTTGACAATACTTCACGTAATATTCTGCTTTTGGGCTTAAAGTATTCTCACAGGTCCAAACACCATTTTCATCACCCAGTTTCCCTACAATTTCCTCACTTGACCTGCAAGTATAACTAATAAAAACTGACGCATTCACCCACCCACACATTTTGATCAATTTCCCCTCAATTTCTTCCTTGACCTCGACTTCCTCTCCATCCTGGTTACGCAAATAATTAGAAACATACAGTTTTAGATTGGGAGACAAAAACCAAAAACCCATATGACTCAGCAGTAGATTCTTTTGAGAACTTATTTAATAATTTTAATTTTGTATTGACCGAAAACAAACTTACCTGGTAGAAGAATGATAGACTAATTGAGAGATCTGAATACATATTTAACAGGGAAAGTGGGTGAAAAGAGCGAACAGGAAAAAGGGTAAGTGGCCCTTTACCACAGTTGTGGAAAGGAGTTGAGCTATTACATGACGGTAAGGAGTTGAGCTCTTACATGACGGTGTGGGTTCAAACCCTATCGGTGGCTAATCTAACATCTAATCTAACAAAACCTATTGTTTGACCAAAAAAAAAAAAGAAAAAGAAAAAGAAAAAGAGTTTGAGAAGAAAGAGGTCGAATACGTAAACTGATAAATGTGGATACACACACACACATATATGTCAAATGCGATTATTTGTACGCACAGGAGAAATTAGATTTTCATTCTTTTTTTCATTGATTAAAATCTTATTCTTTTTCAACTTTTGATCAAGGTTCTTAGGTTTTAATGAACGTCATTATTTCAACAATAAAATATTTACGTGTCAAGATAATTAAATTTTATTACTAAATATATTCATTTAGTGTTAGAAACGGTACCGTTTGGTATATTTATATTTAGGGCTAAACTTTGTATCATATATTTCTATTTTTAGTTTGCACCCATTTTTAATTTGTACTAATTTTCTTTATAGTTTTAATTTGTACCCATATATTAATTTTTTTTGTTCCCATATTTTTTTAAATTTTTATCTGTACTGATAATTTTTTCACCCTTTATTTGCATCCATTTTATTTATAATGTATCCATATTTTGACACACCCCGACCCAGAATGTCTACTAGGACTCCGAATCGAGCTGTGCTGGTCGACACCTGGAAGGTGACGAAGCCATAAAGTGTGATAATGTGGAAAAATGTGAATAAATTTAAACCTAAGAGTGCCTAAATACCAGAGTGCACCGGTGAGCGGGAATGAACCCACTTCACATGTGACGTTAAAGCATAAGCAAGTACAGAAGAGTGAATTAAGAATCATACCCTCGAAATAATCTCCAATACTAAGAATAGCCACGAATCTTCGACGATAAGAAAGCTCAGCTAATAAGACCTGGAGGGTGAAGACAAAATAAAGGTGAGTGGCCCTATAAATAAAATTTTAATAGAACCCATATAAAACATTATAATCCCTTGCTACAACAGCTGTATAATTTCCAGAAAATATCATAAATATACCACAATATAGCCTCTCGTCAGTAATATCAAATAATCATGTGATTAATAACTCATACTAGTAAGCAAGTCGAAGTCACCTATGGTGACCTGTACGACTTACCCATATCTCATCACATATACTAGTTCATCACATATTTCATCACATATGCTAGCTTATCGCATATTCATCACATATGCTAGCTCATCACATATTCATCACATATGCTAGCTCATCACATATTCATCACATATGCTAGCTTATAAGTCGGGGTCACCTCTAGTGACCTATACGACTTATCCATATCTCCTCATATATCTCATTAATCATTGCTAGCATATAAGTCGGAGTCACCTATAATGACCTGTACGACATATTTATATCTCATCGCATATGCAAATGATATGCCAGCTAGATCCACCTCTTGTGACCCGTACGGCTAAGTCTACAGCTCATATCTTAATTTAGCATGAGTCACCTCTAGTGACCTATACGGCACTACGCCTGCACACGAGTCGGAACCACTGTAGTGGTTTATATGACAGGACTGGGTGTAAATGAATACGCTCAAGTGCTATGATCGCGTGAATAGTCACCTATGAATCGGAACCACCTATAGTGGTCTGTACGACAGGCATGTGCACCTACCTTGAATTCAAGGTGAGCGTAGGGTGCAAGAGGTGAACATTACGTGAAAGATTGTGCCCTGACTACGGGTGGAAGCACTAACACCGGGGTGCAGGTTTATGAGCTTTAAATACATCTAATACAACATGTACGATTCATAAGCAACCTGTACGACAATGCTAGAGTTGCCTACTATTGCAACCTGTACGACAGTGTCGGAGTTGCTTAAAACATAAATGTAGTCATACCATAACCCCATCAGTTCAACTAATACCGTATACTTACCTGAACTTACCTATGTGTCCTGCATTCACCTTTGCACTTCAGAGCGTTCACAATAATTATGTGCAAGGAATATACAGATGGAAATATTAGGATGTAAGTCTGAAATTCAACATATCATAATATCTCCAATTATATACATATACATAAGATGGAGAAATATGCATAATCTGTAACGTCCCACTCCCGAACTACTTGTTTTCGGGAATAATTATCGGTGATAAGTCCAACTAAACACTAGTTAAATTAACTATCATTACTTATATTTCCTTACTTCAATTTCTTGATTCTTCATATATTGATTTATGACCAACGTTTAACCACCAAATCATAATGTTACATCTCAGATTTTCCACTAATCTTCTTCATCTTGCTCAATTCTCCTAACAAGGTTATTGTCTCAATTACTTAGTCTCATTTATTGTATGGCTGCATCTAACGTCTCGTTAGACTTTTTACGTATCTTAAACAAGGATCAAGCCATTCGTAGTTCATATTAGTACTTCAAAATATTCACAGTTCTCATATGCAATAATCAATTTATAAACGTTTGTGGAATTACCAATCATATATATATGCGATAAAAAGGAAAAGATCCACTCACCTGGAGTCCGCCCTACCATTTTCCTAGCATGCACATTGAGGTGTCCCGAACGAACGGCGCCTTTGACCAAGGCCAATTTGGCCGAGAAGAGCTTCAATTTTGATAAAACCCGTCGGAAACCCTAGGTCTTGGGTGTGATCGATTCGTCTTCTACTCAACTTCGCCGTTTCAACCAACAATTGGGCATTATTTCTAGGCTCAAGGGAAGTGTATGGGTAGTGGTAATTGGAAGAAATTACTTCAAAAATGGTAGATTTGGAGCAAAGATCTCACGGCACCCGTGTGGGTGTTCTTCACGAAATCACAACGAAACTCGTTGATTTTTGGGTCAATTTGGATGCTGGGATATCTTGAGGGTGTTTGAGGGTGATAGGAGGTTGAAGAAAACCGGAAATTTGGACGAAAAAACTGTCGGGAAAACAACCTTATAAAACCGGGTCTTCGCGCGGGTTAAAAGAACCCGACTACTCCCCTTATTTTCTTTCTCCCTCTTTTCCCTCCTTTCCCTCCTTTCCCTCCTTCTCCCTTCTCTTGATTTGCCCTCTCTTTCTTCTTCCAGATTGGGCAGCTTTGCCCAATCCCGTTTTCCCTCTGTTCTTCCTTCCTGACTCTCTTCTTTTCTTTCCCATATTCTAACAACACTAAAAAAAATACTTATCGAGTTTACAGTTTTGTAAAACTTTAACCGTAACTCCAAATCCTCTTCTGCTTGCGTCTACGAGCCCGTATTGTCGAGTACTTTAGGAATACGCTAAAAGAATTCCGTACGTCTCACTATACGTTGGTCAATGGAAGTAAAAAACCCTTCACCTCTAGGGCATTTTCGTAAAATCACGTTTTTTAAATTTATAAAATAATAAAATTTGGGACGGGTTGTCACATGTTTCTTTTAAAATGAACCACTTGTTATATGTAAAATGTACCCATTTTTTTAAATCTAAAATGTATTCATTGTTGTTTATATAAAATGTACACATTGTTTTCTACATAAAGTGCACTCATTGTTTTTTTTTTTTTTTAAATAAAACGTACCCATTTTTTTGTATAACATATACGAATTATTTTTGTATAAAATGTACCCACATTTTTTAAATTTATAATTATGCACACCATTGTCGTCATATAATTATAAGGGTACATTCTTCTTAAACATTTTTATGGGTTCTATATTAAAACATTTTTCTTTTGGAACAATGTTGAAATTGTACTCATAGATAATTATATATAGTGAGTGTACTGGTACATTCTTTTGACATATGACAACTATTTTATCATTCGTAACAATGTTTTATTTTGGTCAAATTCATAACAATGTTGGATAACGTTCTTTTGGCACTTTTTTTACATTGTTTCCAATTGATTAATTGATATATATATATGCGTACTTGTACTTGCCATTTATTAATATACATTTTCAAAAGGAATTACATTGTTATTTGATTTTTATTCAATCAAAATTTTGAAAAATTTTCCATTTTTTATTTTTTATTTTTTGGAAATTTTCCATATTTTTTTGTTGACCCTTTTTTTTATTATAGCTCATTAGATGTCAGATTTTAAATATCCTAAAATCTCAAGCTTTATTGCTGACATGGAAATATATTAATACTAAAATACTAAGGTGTACAAAGTCAAAGGACTTTGATAAAAAAATTGAAAACCACTAAGGTTTTATTCAATGAGTATTAGTGGTTATAAACGCATTCAAAGTCTTCTGTACACATATTTACTGAGATGGAAATTAGGTTGTAGATGCATTATCTTTATTTTGGGGCCCATAGTCATGTTTATCACTGGTGGTCTATAGTCCTAGATTTTGTAGTTTCTTACCCATACTTGTGACATCTTGTTTTGTCCTTATTATTTGTTTCTATCGATAGTTTTGTCTTTGCGGTCTTGCACAGTCCCTTGCTTGTATCTTTTTCCTTTACTTTTATATTATTAATAATAAAAATGGTGGAGGATGTATGAACGGAGGGCAATTGGGTTAATTAATGGCCCTCACCCATTCGGAAAGGATAGGTATATCGTATGCGATCATTGTTGAAGAGCTCCCTCGCTTAATTTTTCTCCATTTAATATAATATATATCTGTGTGTGTGTGTGTTGAATTGGGCCTAAAATTTAGAACGAGAATTGTTAGCTAGTGTGAAAAAATGATTTATGCACACTCATATGTTTAGAGCAAGTTCATCCCTAAGGACTTTGTGCCAGCACCTAACCCATTTATCCACTCCAGTGAACAATAATAGACTCCAATGAACAGTAATAGGCCAATGCATCTCCACCCCTAAAAAAATGCGCTGGCACCCAGTGAAAAAATGCACTGGAACAAACGATCTCCACCCCTACAAATTGCGCTGGCACCCAGCCCATTTAAAATATTTTTAAATTTTTTCTAAAAGAATAAAAAAATAAAATAGTTTTAATTTCGAATAGGATTTTTAACCAATCTCGTCACGCCACATGTCATTATCCGAACGTACTATTTTGTGAATAGATTTCCGCTAAGATTTTGAACCAATCCCAACACGCCACATGTCACTTCCGTTTTACAATAATTTAGCCAAGATTTCGATAAGATTTTCAACCAATCACGTCATGCCACGTGTCATTATCCGAACGTACTATTTTGTGGATAAATTTTTGATGAGATTTTTGACTAATCCCGATGCGTCACGTGTAACTTCCGGTTTACAATAATTTAGCCAAGATTTCGATAAGATTTTCAACCAATCATGTAGTGCCACGTGGCATTGTCCAGAACCTCATCCTTTCTTTTTTTGTCCATATAAACCCTACATCCCTACATCCATCCTCACACCAAGCTCAATCTTTCTTTTTAGCTCAGAATCCTTGTTCATCGTTTTTAAATCCTGAGTTCTTATTACAATGTCTTCTTCAAGGAGAGTGTATAAACAGTTGCAGGAGCAACAAAAAAAGTTGTTGGCACAACAGGCAGAATTGGCCAATATCAAGGAAGGTGGAGGTATAGATAAGGCTTTCTTCATGGAGGAGGATGAAGATGATCACCATAGAAGACAGAGGGCCTCACATTCCCACCGTGTCATGGAAGTCGTGGGTCAGATAGCCAAACTCACACGTGCTGCAAACCTCGATAGAAAAAGGGAAAGACGAGGTAAAGATCTCTTGGAAGATTATTTTATTCCCAACAGCATATTCCCTGATCATGTTTTTAGACGTCGTTTTAGAATGCAACGAAGTTTGTTTGACAAAATCATGAGTGCTATTTGCAACCATGATCCATACTTTGTGCAAAAAGAGGATGCCTTTCATGTTCTAGGTCTTATTCGCGAGCAAAAAATTACGGCTTTCTTTCGAATGCTTGCATATGGAGCATCTGTAGATCAAGTGGATGAGATCGCGAGGATGGGAAAAACAACTGTTATGGAATCCTTGATGCGGTTTTGCTCTGCAATTGAAGCCCTCTACACTAATGAGTACCTTCGGACACCCACGCCAAGGGACATGCGAAGGCTTCTGAGGAAGGGTGAGATGCGAGGCTTCCCTGGCATGATTGGAAGCATCGACTGCATGTACTGGACTTGGAAAAATTGTCCGAGTGCGTGGCAAGGAGCTTATGGCGACATAAAATGTGCCAAAAACATCATTTTGGAAACGGTGGCTTCATTTGATACATGGATTTGGCATGCTTTTTTTGGTGTTCTAGGAGCTCAGAATGATCTAAATGTCCTTGCCCAATCCCCAGTGTTCGATTGCTGCAAGGAAAATCGCCGAGATGCACATATTGTGTTAATGGTACCCAATACGAGGGATCATACTACCTTGCAGATGGCATTTACTCAAGGTGGTCAACGTTTGTCAAAATAGTGCCACATCCACATACTGAAAAGGAAAAACACTTTGCAAAATGTCAAGAAGGGTGTAGGAAGGATGTCGAGCGTTGTTTTGGTATCCTGCAAGCTCGTTGGGCGATTGTCAAGGCTACAGCCAGAATGTTTGATGTCGAGGCTCTTCAATCCATCATGATGACGTGTATTATTCTCTACAACATGATTGTTGAAGATGAGTATGATTATGATGTCGTCGATGAATATGAGTCGGATCCGATGAACAACTCAAGAACATGTATCTACTGTGCTCATGATCGGACCGAAGATCCTGTGCAACACAAGCTGTTGGAACGTGATGGACGTTACAATGAATTGATCATTCAGCGGTACACTGATGTGCTAGAGCCATACTGGCACGTAACCCACAAGAATGACTTGATTGAGCACCAGTGGGGATTGCATGAAGGATAATTAAAATGAGGCTTGTGGTTGAAGAATAAAGTGTATTTTTTTTTTTAAGTTTATGTAATTCTATGTAGTGTGTTTTGTTTTTAAGTTTATTTGGTGAGTTTATGTAATCTTATTTGGTGAGTTTATGTAATCTTATTTCATGTGTTTAAATAAAGTACAAAAATAAATAATTATTTACATCAAAATTGCATAATAAATTAAATAAAAATAAATAAAGTTTTTAAAATAAATAAGAAAAAACATAAAAATTACATAAGAAATTAAATAAAGTTCAAAAGAAAAAAAGAAAAAACATAAAAATTACATAAGAAATTAAATAAAATTCTAAAAAAAATAAGAAATTACATAAAAATTATCCAAAGTCTCTAGAGCTAGGATATGTGGTGCTAGGATCTTGGTTGCTATGATTTGTGTAGCTAGAACCCCCTTGACTTGTTTCCGCATCTCTTACACGCCTCCTTCGCACGACATCTCTTTTTTCTGATGTCCAAAAATAGTTTGAATTTGGAGACAGTCCTACTAGAGACTTGCTCATAGTGTCATGATCTGCTTGAGCCATCCTTTCTTCTCTAAGCATTTCATTTTCTGGATGAAGTGCTTGTCTAACCAACTCGTTCTCTAGATTAACTATTTCTCTTTGTGTCTCAGCCGCCGCGTCAGGGGCCTTAGTAGCTGCTATTATTGCTGCCATAGCAGCAACTTTTTCCTCATCTCTAGCCTTTTCCCGTGCCATGTTTAGTTCACCTTGGCGAGCAAGTTCCTCCATATATTTAGTGTAGTCATTTTTGGAAGAACTACCTTTTTTTTATGTCTTTTTACCTTGAAGCCTGAGGGACTGACGAGTCGGTTCGGTCTCGGGCACTTGTTCAGGCGTCCCTTCCGTGTCTTCAAATGTGTCGGCTTCTTGTTCGGCCGTGTCTAGTTCTGGCAAACTATGTAGACCCATGCCGTGCATGACAACTTCTGAACCGGTTGCCACAATTTTGTATTTAGGGCAATCTTTGACAATTTTCTAACATTCCCATTTGTTGAATGATTTGTTCTGGTTCTTTGAATTGTAGAATGCTTGAGCTTGTAGTGTCCATAAAAATGTGGGATAAGATAGTGTTAAAAAATGCGGGTGTAACACAAATAAATAAATTAAAATATTGATACGGGTGGAATGCATATAAATTACATAAAAATGACATAAGAAATTAAATAAAAATTACATAAGAAATTAAATAAATCAAAATTTTGATGCGGGTGGAATGCATATAAAAATTACATAAGAAATAACATAAAAATTACATACGAAATTAAATAAATTAAAATATTGATGTGGGTGGAATGCGTATAAATAAATAAAAATATTGTCACCTGATCCGCTAAACTTGTCCCACTATGCAGGTTACCGGAAGCATGAGAGATGGCGTGTTTCCAACAAGTAAAGGATGCGTTGAGTTTTTTCCAACGACCCTGAAGACCTTGACTAGTTCTGGCGTCTTTTCCATGTACATCACAAAATGCTTTCGTAATTTTACTCCACATTTCTCGCTTATCCATCTCATTACCCGTAATTAAGTTATGAGTAGTGTGAACCCAACATTCACACAACGTAACATCTTCAATGAGCTTCCATGAAGACATGTTTTTTCTCTTAAAGTGTAGAAAATATTGAAATGTAGATAGTATAGAAAGTGTAGAAAATATTGAAATGTGGTGTAAGGTGAAAGATGAGGGTTAGGTATTTATAGAAAAAAAAATAACTTCTTTAAAATTTTCTATATATTTTTTAAAATTTTATGTATTTTTTAATAATTTTTCTGTATTTTTTTTATAATTTTTAATAAATTTTAATATAGTTAATTAATCTGCACCGTTGGATTTGAAGATATTCAAATCCAAGAGCCAAGGAGTTGCCACGTGGCCAATGGTCATATTTCTGACTGTTAGGCCTTTTTCTATTATTTTTTGTGAAAAAACGTGGATCATTGATCTGTGATCGGACGGTCCATTTTAAAAGTCAAATTTAAATATTTTTTATCGTTGGAAATCCAACGGTCTACAAAAACTAGCTGTTGGAAATCCAACGGCACTGAGGAGGGCCACGTAGCCCTAATCCGGGTGAACACAAGTGGGCTGACAAGCGGGCCTTGCCGCATGCACCCTTGTCTCCTACTCGCACCCAGTCGCGAATGTGTTGCATGCGCCAGCCAAATAGGCCAGCCTCTGGGTCTCTCCGAAATGGGCTGGTCTGTTGCCTAGCTTGGGCTAGGTGCCAGGCTGGTTTGCGAGCTAGAGCAAATTGACAACGTGCTAGGCTGCTTTTTGGACTGGGTGTTGGGCTAAACTGTGTGGGGTGGACTTGCTCTTAATGTGATCTTTGATTATCTTTTGCCTTATTCGATTCGAAAACTGTGACGAAAATGTGCAGGGGTAAAAAAGAGTTATGTATAAATTATTTTCCTTTTCAATATTAATCATTTGATCAAACCAATAGTCCTAGTTATCATTTTTGCATAAATGTGTTGCATAAGTATTAATATGAATATTGTTATATTTATCTTTCAAATATTGAAAGAAGTTCAAGTTCAAATTCTTCGGGCCGATTCAATCGGATACAAGTAAATTTGAGTTTACAATTTTATGCTTATGTTGTGGAACATAATAACACTGAGGTATCCATGTCAGCTATAGGATAAGTAGGTCAGAAGCTACAATGAAAGCTCCATCAACCTTCCTGACTTTAAGATATTAGGGCGCGTTTGTTGTACCGGACTGTCTCGGACTGGACTAGCTTCAGGGACTAAGCTGGACTGGCTTAGACTAGACTAAGCTAGACTAGCTTAGTGAAACGTTTGGTGCAGTGTCAGACTAAGAAGCAGAACAATGAAAACAGTATTGTCACCAGTTTGGTGTTTGCTCAGACTAGGACTACATTATTGTTTTGTTTTAATTGCTTTTTTATTAAAGATATTATTAAAATTAATAATATTGGATGAGAGTGAGACTCAATAAAAATACAAAAACCAAATTCTCTTGCCAACAAAAGAAACATACATGATTCAAGAGTAGCATTGGCCGAACAAAATACATCCATATCCTAAGGTTGTACGATTAACAAGATCCATGGGAAAAGTTGAGAGAAAGTTTGTCGTTAGACGCAAAGAGGGATGATACCAAGATAGAAATCTCAGTTCAGGTATAATTAGGCTAGATGAATTAGCCATGTGTATATTTTCATTATATATATAGAGTTGACAGAGAGTTTGAGATGAAACCAAACTCTTCAAATTAAAACATAACAGATAACTAAGAACTAAATACATAAATTACAAAATTCATACTTCCAAGATCGTTGACTCATTCAAACTAAGTTGAAACATTCTGTTGCATGGATTGGATAAGATAAGAGAACCATTTGAATTTAGTTTCGGCAGGCTTATAGCTTATTAGGGAATGGAACATCGTGGATATAGGCTCAGTAGTTGGGTCCTTTTGGCTTTGCATTTGCTTACTCTTTTAGCTACATTTCATATCACCTGGCCTGTGTTTTGGGTAGCAGTTGCACTCTATCTTGTCGTAGGAGTGAGTGTAAATCTCTCTTACCACAGGCAACTTTCCCACCAGAGTTTCAAGCTTCCCAAATGGCTAGTCCAACTTGATACCAAAAAGTAAGCATATGCAAAGATTAGTTCATAAGCCAAAAAAAAAAACTTGAAACTCTAGCATATGCAAAGATCATTGCCTTCCTTTAGTCTTAACAGTTGCAGCTAAGAACTATGATGCAACAGAAAAACCGACATGAATGGTCTTAACTATTGCGTACTAACAAACAGAGCTTCAAGATAAAAGTCATAGCTCAAAAGACTAAATCTGAAACGAAATGCAGCTTTTCGCTTGCGTAGAGTTTCAATGCTTCAAATTGAAAAGCCAACTACGAAGCTTAAAACAAAAACTTATAATGACAGAGCTCAAACAACAGCAGGACTACAAAGTACATGCAGAATTACTGTATACTAACAGAATCAAGATACAGCAAAGAATATAATTGATATGATAGTAATTCGAGCAAAGTACAATCCTTCAAGGGTTCATTAAAAAGGTAGTGCTAGCAGGAAGACATGTAAATCAAATCACCTCCAGTGAACGCCTTCTTCAAGGACGATGCAACTTCTCATACACTAAACATGACTACACACCAAATTTCTAAAATACATTGTTGAGAAACAATACAATTTGTCTAAACAACCATTTCAGACAACCTGACTAAATGATACATTGTTGAGAAATCGACAACATGAAATCTACAAAGAGAAGTACAAAACTACGTCCAGTAAAATGTACATAAGGAGCACAAAATATGTCTACCAAAGAGAAAAATAGACACTAGTCAAACAACTGTTTCCATCCCAACTCATACAAGGGAGCATTGATTTGCTACTCACAACCCCTAAACCCAAATACAACTCACAGTTACATATTATACACATAAAGTAAGGAAAAAAATACATATCGCCCACCCAACAACGAATATGTGAGAACCATCGCATTATGAGGAATAAAAGTGATATTCTCAATCCCATGATCATGAAAAAGGCAACGAAATAAAAAAAGAAAAAAAATACACAAAAGAAAACAGAACAAAAACATCAACTCTATGGGACTCATGGCAACACCCCAAATATGGGAAAGGACCACATAAAGCATTCAAAACTGCCACTTTTGCATACCATAAACTAATATGACCTTTCCTTTTGCCAAAAAGCCCTGCCAAAGATCACACTGATTTTCCAAAAAGGTATAAGCAATTGCAAGCATTTCCTTTCCGCATACATAGTATTCTGATGTGAAAAATAAGTTAACACACAAATTAAACCCTCTTTTTGACAATTGTAGTATAGATGTAAGTAGGGTATCGTTCTAGGCCGGGGATTAGGAGGGATTGCTAATCTATTCTAAATTAATTTAAAAATATTAAATAAGACTCAAGGACACAAAATTAGGCTAAAAACTCTAATAACTCGAAACACACTTAAAATGACTCAAAATAATGAAAACAATTAAATTAAACACTAGGAACTGAAATGGACGGAAATTAAATTAAAAGACTAACAATAAAGAAAACTAACTAAAAAATATAATTTAATAATGGATGGGTGTTTGGTTTTGATGAAAAGTAAATTAAACTTAATTAAATTACAGAATTGACAAAAACATGAAATTAAGGTGAAATGATAAATGACGGACTAGCTAGAGGGTTTTTCTCCACACATGACACATATGCAACCTAAATTGATTTTCAGTTGTTCTTTCAATAAATTGTAAATCTCAACGCCCCAAATTAACCGTGAATTGCACTAATTAACCCTCAGTTTTTCCACAAGTTATTGGGTTGGATGATTGCATACGACAACCCAAAACATTCCCTACAAGTTCTCTTCATGAATTGCATAATAGAGATACAAGCAAGAATCATTAAGTTCTATGAAAAACATAAGCATTGACGAGGCACTCGTTACTATGATTTGCATGAAACTTATGCCAAGAATTTACTTAACGTAATTGTGACTAGCAACCTTTACTACTTGTGAATATAAGTTCATAACGATTAGGTGAAATTCACTTATATTCTAGCATCAAATTCATGCATGTAAATTAAGCGTGCACTCTCAACCAACATACACAAATCAGTTTTTATACAAACGGATAAGTAAATTGAATTCACAACTTATGAAATCACAACCGAAGGTAATCAATTCATATTACAAATATATTCATGGTTTTGAAATAACCTCTAGCCAAAATAAAATTAGTTACACATTATTAAAACAGAAATAAAATATAAGTTTGGAAAGATTTAACCGAGAGAAATGGAGTGAAGCCTCTAATTTTCTTGCTGCCTTGCTCTCTGGAGCTTTTCTTTTGTATTGCTGTGCTTCCCCGCCAATCTCTCCCTGCGCTGTCCATCTCTTATATTTTTCTGTGCAGCTTGCAGTTTTGCTGCTTCTCTCACTCCCGTCTGACCTCTGCCACGCTGCCAAGGCAGCGTTCCTTTTCGCGTCAATCCTCCCCTGTTTTTCTGCGCCTCCTGCGCTCTCTGCGAGCTGCCCAAAGGCAGCGCCTCTTCCGTCCACCAATCCCCTTCCACGAGGCTAATGCCTCTCGCCCTCTTCTTCTATATTATTTCTCCCTCTCCTGACTCTTTCAGCTGCCCAAGGGCAGCTTTTTCCTTTCTTCTTGTGCGCTGTCCCCCTTTTCTTCTTTACGTTTTACGCTGCCAAAGGCAGCATCTCTGCCATACTATTCGCCTGCCCTCCCACTTCTCTCTATTCTTTATTATTTTTCTTTTCTCCACACTACTGCTGTCCGTCCCTTTTTTTATTCCCTTATTCTCTTATTTCCTTGGATCCCGCTGCCCACCAGTCTTCCCTAGCTGTCTTCTGGTCCAATCCCACGTTTTTCACTCCTTTTGCCGCTGTTCCTTTCTTTTTTATATTTTTGTTTTCTTTTTTTTTTTTTTTCTTCAAAGCTTTTCAAAGCTGCCCACAGGCAGCCCGTCTCCCCCAATTTCCTTTCTATCTTTTATTTTTTTTATTTTTTTCTTTTCTTTTCTTTATTCTTTCTACAAAACATAACAAATCCTGTAAACACAAAAATAACGTAAATAGCTCAAAAATATAAGGAACTAACTAAGAAAAGACGAGTGAATTCGAAGTAAAAATATATATAAATATCATCCGATCAAATACCCCCACACTTAACTTTTGCTAGTCCTCGAGCAAAACAAAGAAAACAAGAACAAGAATTAACAAGAAAAACATTAGTTTCTCCCTATCTGACCCTCATAGAATTTCATTTAAGAAAACAAATCATCAAGAACCATAGCTAGCATCAAGGAACTAATCCAAGTTCATCTTCCTTATTCAAATATTAGCAGTAGTCTTCAAATCATCCTTGAAGTGTAGTGTGTGAGATAGCCATGCTAATGCAATTTCAAGTTTTTATTTTTAAAATCATCATATGCAAACTAGTGACCTTCTCACGGGATATGCACTCAATCACACATGTGTTTAGTTTTAATGTGTTTCGCTCAAAGAAACAAATGTGAAATTTCTACCATAAGCTTGCATAAAGATCACTTCTCCACAGTCATAATTGCAAAACTTAAATCAAGAGGACTTTTATTGGATGTAATGAGGCTTAGGGATAGGGTTATTGAAATGAAAGAATAGGAAAACACAAGTTCCAAGCTATATTGCAAGCAATTCTTTTGTTTAGATTTATAAGAACTCAATTTTTTTCAGCGATTCTTCTAGCACCTCCAACCATACCCTTAAACTGAAACTTTTAAAAAAAAAACTTTTTATTTTTATTTTTTTATTTTTTTATTTTTTTTTTCTTCGTATACAATCTTTCTTTTTCTTTTTCTTTTCTCTTTTTTTTTTTTATTATTATTTTTTTTTAATACAAACATGAAATACCCCCACACTTAATCTTTTGCTAAACATCTTCACAGTACTTCACAAATGTTTCTCATAAAACAATCTCACATTGCTCACTAGCTTGCTTGGAAAGGGTAAGGAAAAATGTTTCAGGTATAAGGGTAGACATATCTGGTGATAAGAAATAAAAGGCTCAACATACATGGCTCAAATTGGCAATCTAATGATATCATTTTTCTTTGGGAAACATGGTTATTTGGGCCATAGTGGTAAACCTAATGCCTCTATCATTTCCAAGTTCATGCAATCAATGACAAACATTTCGAAAGATCGTTACGCAAGTTCTAGAGATGTATCTCACATAAGTTCATCACACATGAAAGAATATGAGTGTATGAAAAATGCACACACTTTCAATAGGCTCAAAAACTCACATAGGAATTATATATGGTCACTAAATTTACATATGAAGCTTTAATTCATACTTTAGTTTCACATCAACAAGGCTATGTGCATTTGGTTTTTCAAAGATGATCAAACATGTACAAAACTAACAAGAGAATTAGGAATTTCACAAAATACATGTTAACTAAGTTCTTGATCCAATTATATCATTGGGTCGGGAAACTAACAAAAATCTAATTCAAAACAATAAGGGAAACAAGACAATATTTTTGGATTTTTTAAATTTTCCGATTTTTTTTTTTTTTTTTTTTTTAAGAAAACAAAAACTAACAACACAGAAACAAATGAAATTCTAGAGATTTCTACCCCCACACTTAAACTTGACATTGTCCCCAATGTCAGAAAACACTATAACGCAAATAAAAATAAAATAAATAAATAAATAATAAGAAACAAAATAAAACAATGGGACTGAAAACTTCCCTAATTTGCAGTAAAATCAAGCGATGACCCTCAAGCTAAAATTCTGCAATCAACTTCAAGGGTGGAAATAACCAAAAGTTCCTGCAAAGAAAAGAAATAATTCAGTTAAGTAACGCAAGAAAATTAATTAAAAAAAATTGCAAACGAAAAATTGAAAATTACGATAAAAGATAATGAATAAAACTAATAAGTAATCATTGGTCGTGCTTGTTGACTTTCCACAGCTTTCCTCTTGAACAGGGTGACACTTAGCTTTTCACTTGCAAGTGATGATTTTATGATATTGTACGGCGAAGCTTTGCTCTTTGGTTATGTTGCAGTTCCTTATTTGTTCTCCAAGCAGATGTGGCAGCTTCTCTAGTTCCTCAGTTCGGACTCCTTCCGCTGGGATGATTGTGCAAGCTGCATTCTTCTCTGCTTGTTTCTTCTGCACAACGGGCAGGCACGAGAGAAAGGTGTTGGTCCTTATTTCTTTCTTCAATCTTTCCAAGTGCCCACCTCTTGCTTTCTTTCTCCTTGTCCCTAGCTGAATTGTCTCCACATGTTTCGAGGTATCATTTTCACTTCCCTTACTGTCCCCCAGGCAGATGTGGTAGACGAAGAGAAAGCATAAAATGATGAAGATGAGTACTCGAGAGCAAGGCTAGGTAAGCAATCAGGAAGGGGTTCCAGGCAGTTGGCTCCAGATCGGAAGATTGATACCAAATGCTGGCTGATTGCTCTCTTTCTCCTTGTCGGAAAACAAAGACAAGGAGAAGGACATGGAGAAAGCATGATATGAGATACTCTTGCTTTCAACCTTTATGATATGAAATACTTTTGCTTTGAATGGGTTGTTCGCAGGAGTATCCCAAGGAATGAGGAACACAGAGTGACTCGAGAGGATTCTTTGGGAATGCATTTTCGGAGATGAAGAGGTGTTGAGAGGGTGTGCTGAGAGAGTGTGCTTTTGCTGTGGAAGGCGAAGGTAGAAACTTATAGGACTTGTCTTCACAACCGGAACTGTTCTCTCACTTAGTGTCGGCAGCCGGTGGATGGGTGAAGAATACAAATTACGCGCTTTCTGACAAAGCTGCCCGTAATTTCCGCAAAGCTGCCAGTGGATGGGTGACAAGTGCTGACTAGGCTGAGAGAGACAGATGGTTGGAATCGGCACTTCGACAGACTGCCCGTGATTTTCGCAGAGCTGAGTTTGCGTGTGACGGGTGACAACATGTCTGGACGAATTGATCTTGCGAAATCCGGGGTTCGGCTCGTGGTTTCTGAGCAAGCCCAACTTTTAAGAAATGAACGCCTCTTTTGAGAAAAGAATCCGACTTTTGAGAACGGAAACTCCTCTTTTGAGAAAAGAATCCGGCTTTTGAGAAAGGTGCACCGACTCTTCGATTTGCGAAAGGACGCCTCTTCAATTTCTGAGGAGCGCCTCTTTGATTTCTTCTTTTTATAGAGGCGTTAATTTTGTTCCACAACACACTTGAGTACCCTCCTGTAAACACTCCCTTCTTGCAAAAAGAATCCGGCTTTTGAGAAAGGTGCCCCGACTCTTCGATTTGCGAAAGGACGCCTCTTCAATTTCTGAGGAGCGCCTCTTTGATTTCTTCTTTTTATAGAGGCGTTAATTTTGTTCCACAACACACTTGAGTACCCTCCTGTAAACACTCCCTTCTTGCACTTGTTTAATCTTGATCATTCCGACTCTCTTCTTTCTTTACCACCTCTGAAAAATGTCTGGCCCTTCTGATCGTCGTTTTGACTTGAACATTGGTGAAGAGGCAGCTCCGCCTTCACCAGACAACATATGGCGGCCATCTTTCATATCCCCTACCGGTCCCCTTACCGTGGGGGATTCGGTGATAAAAAATGATATGACAGCTGCGGTGGTGGCCCGAAACCTTGTCACTCCCAGAGATAACAGACTGCTCGCTAGACGGTCTGATGAATTGGCGGTTAAGGAGTCTCTGGCTCTCAGTGTGCAGTGTGCGAGTTCCGTATCCAACATGGCCCAACGCCTATATGCCCGAACCCGTCACGTTGAATCCTTGGTGGCTGAAATACAGAGTCTCAAGCAAGAGATTAAAGGGCTCAAGCATGAGAATAAGGAATTGCACAAGCTCGCACACAGCTATGCCACCAGTATGAAGAGGAAGATTGACCAGATGCAGGACACCGATGGTCAAATTTTACTTGATCATCGGAGGTTTGTGGGATTGTTCCAACAACATCTGCCTTCGTCTTCTGGAGCGGCACCGCGTAGTGAAGCTCCAACTGATCAACCTCTGCCGCCTCCTACTTCTGTGGCCCCGCCGACTGCTAAAGCCCCGCCTACTACTGAAGCACCACCCGACCAATGAATACTATTAGTTTACATCATTGTAAAATTTTAATTTTAATTTTTTTTTTTTTTAATTTTATGTTTTTTTTTTTTTTGATTTTTTAATTGTTTTTTTTTTTTTTTATCATTAATTTTAAATTTTATCTTTTTTTTTTATTATTTTTTTTTATTTTTTATAAATGTAAATTAATGTAAAGAGACTTTGGTTAACCTTCCCCCACACTTAAACTAAATAACACAAACTCACAGAAATCAACCAAATAACACAACTAACTAAACAAAACAAAATGAAAGCAATAAAGATAAGGGTGGAAGAATGCAAAGCTGATTGGGTTAGTGATTCCAAAGTCTCCCTTCGTTGAATGCTTGGGTTGCCTCCCAAGAAGCGCTTGATTTAACGTCTTTAGCCGGACGCATCTTTCCTTTAAATTTCCCTCGGCTCCATTTGAACCTAAAATCAAAGAAAGAAAAATAAATCAAATATCAAAAGTAAAATACACAAACACTAATATAAACATAAACAAAAACAAAAATAAAAGGATTAGTAAAGTTGCTAATCCCCGGCAACGGCGCCAAAATTTGATGTGAAAAATAAGTTAACACACAAATTAAACCCTCTTTTTGACAATTGTAGTATAGATGTAAGTAGGGTATCGTTCTAGGCCGGGGATTAGGAGGGATTGCTAATCTATTCTAAATTAATTTAAAAATATTAAATAAGACTCAAGGACACAAAATTAGGCTAAAAACTCTAATAACTCGAAACACACTTAAAATGACTCAAAATAATGAAAACAATTAAATTAAACACTAGGAACTGAAATGGACGGAAATTAAATTAAAAGACTAACAATAAAGAAAACTAACTAAAAAATATAATTTAATAATGGATGGGTGTTTGGTTTTGATGAAAAGTAAATTAAACTTAATTAAATTACAGAATTGACAAAAACATGAAATTAAGGTGAAATGATAAATGACGGACTAGCTAGAGGGTTTTTCTCCACACATGACACATATGCAACCTAAATTGATTTTCAGTTGTTCTTTCAATAAATTGTAAATCTCAACGCCCCAAATTAACCGTGAATTGCACTAATTAACCCTCAGTTTTTCCACAAGTTATTGGGTTGGATGATTGCATACGACAACCCAAAACATTCCCTACAAGTTCTCTACATGAATTGCATAATAGAGATACAAGTAAGAATCATTAAGTTCTATGAAAAACATAAGCATTGACGAGGCACTCGTTACTATGATTTGCATGAAACTTATGCCAAGAATTTACTTAACGTGATTGTGACTAGCAACCTTTACTACTTGTGAATATAAGTTCATAACGATTAGGTGAAATTCACTTATATTCTAGCATCAAATTCATGCATGTAAATTAAGCGTGCACTCTCAACCAACATACACAAATCAGTTTTTATACAAACGGATAAGTAAATTGAATTCACAACTTATGAAATCACAACCGAAGGTAATCAATTCATATTACAAATATATTCATGGTTTTGAAATAACCTCTAGCCAAAATAAAATTAGTTACACATTATTAAAACAGAAATAAAATATAAGTTTGGAAAGATTTAACCGAGAGAAATGGAGTGAAGCCTCTAATTTTCTTGCTGCCTTGCTCTCTGGAGCTTTTCTTTTGTATTGCTGTGCTTCCCCGCCAGTCTCTCCCTGCGCTGTCCATCTCTTATATTTTTCTGTGCAGCTTGCAGTTTTGCTGCTTCTCTCACTCCCGTCTGACCTCTGCCACGCTGCCAAGGCAGCGTTCCTTTTCGCGTCAATCCTCCCCTGTTTTTCTGCGCCTCCTGCGCTCTCTGCGAGCTGCCCAAAGGCAGCGCCTCTTCCGTCCACCAATCCCCTTCCACGAGGCTAATGCCTCTCGCCCTCTTCTTCTATATTATTTCTCCCTCTCCTGACTCTTTCAGCTGCCCAAGGGCAGCTTTTTCCTTTCTTCTTGTGCGCTGTCCCCCTTTTCTTCTTTACGTTTTACGCTGCCAAAGGCAGCATCTCTGCCATACTATTCGCCTGCCCTCCCACTTCTCTCTATTCTTTATTATTTTTCTTTTCTCCACACTACTGATGTCCGTCCCTTTTTTTATTCCCTTATTCTCTTATTTCCTTGGATCCCGCTGCCCACCAGTCTTCCCTAGCTGTCTTCTGGTCCAATCCCACGTTTTTCACTCCTTTTGCCGCTGTTCCTTTCTTTTTTATATTTTTGTTTTCTTTTTTTTTTTTTTTCTTCAAAGCTTTTCAAAGCTGCCCACAGGCAGCCCGTCTCCCCCAATTTCCTTTCTATCTTTTATTTTTTTTATTTTTTTCTTTTCTTTTCTTTATTCTTTCTACAAAACATAACAAATCCTGTAAACACAAAAATAACGTAAATAGCTCAAAAATATAAGGAACTAACTAAGAAAAGACGAGTGAATTCGAAGTAAAAATATATATAAATATCATCCGATCATATTCATACCCCCAATCTTTTCTTTCCAATATAAACTGTGTATAAGAAATGGTCACTCACAAAACGTTGATGAAAGCTTCAGAAAACGATTACTCACAAAACTTTCCAAAGAGAAGCTTCCAATATGTTAAATATTCACTAGAAAACAAGTGGCACCCTCAAGGGCTGAAGAAATGGTTTTCCTTCTAGGCTTGGAGTTGAAGAAACGGTTAAATATTCGAATACAAAGCTCGAAAAAGATCAAGTATGATCAGAATAGGTAGAGAGGCCTCTTCTTAAATCTTAGCTCATAGCATAATTGTCAACACATCCAATCCAACTAGATACCCCGTCACTGCCAATACAACACCAGTCATCCTGGACATGATACATCCCTAATCCACTACTAAGATCTCCATATAAGGGTGAATTTCTCACACATTACACTCGAAGAACCACAAAAATTGAAAACATCCATAAGCTGCGAATGGATTACCGAACGTCAAATTCTTCATAAGTATATCCAAAAAACAAGCTGCAGTCAGTGACCTAGTGCCGTTCTACTAAATTCGATAATTATGAATGTTGGATTATATTTAATCACCAAAAACCCTTAAAAAAACTCAAAACTCCCATTGAAATGCATAAACAAAACCGAAAGGAATGAACAAAAAGCAATTGAATTTGGAAAATTAAAAAATTACTTATTGAAATGCAAGGCAAATGAAGCTCACCTGATCAGACCACTGACAGCGATACTGGTCCGTCGTTGATTGTTTATATTGGATGACTACGAGGTGGTACAACAAGGAAGGAGAAGGGAGAGGGCGAAGGTGCGAAGGGACGAGGAGCAAGCTGCAGTTGTTGCGGTTGATGTGCGAATGTGCGAAGGAGAAGGGAGATGATGGGATTAGAGGGCGGCTTAGCAGTCCTCTCCGAATCGGAGGGTCTCGCTAAGGCCTGTTAGCGAGGGATTCAGTCGAGGCGAGTCCTGCTAATCCCACTAAACTTAGTCTGGGTAGGGAACAAACACAAGATTAGACTAAAACTTAGTCTAGTCTAGTGAGGGCTAGTGATGCCAAACAAACACACCCTTAAAGAACAGTAGTGAAGTATATGAAATATGAATTACATCCAAATTCCAAAGTGTATAGTGATCATTATGTATAGTGTATAGTGATCATTATGTTTGGATTTTGGTTTTAACTTTGACTCATAATTTTCTAGGCCCCCTGGAAATAGAAGCGTTAACACTATGGATGAGAGATATAAACTTGAAATTTTGGTAAAAGTCAGAATTTATGAATTAACATGCACCAATTCTCTTGTTTTGATTCATAAATATGGAAATTTAGAATTTCCGAGTGGAAAAAAAACTTGGAATTTGAGACCTTCAATTCCTAAGTTCAAATTCCATGTAAATAGTTGTCATTTCCCAATTTCTACGATTTAGAGTTTAAAAATAACAAATTCAGTATTCAATTTCATTGTTCTTTTAGATTAACCAAACAAGAAAATTTACAAATTCTTGAAAATAAAATATTGTCATTTCAATTTCCGTCATTTTAAAATTCTTTAGTAATCTTACATTTCTTCATCCAAATATAGTGTAAGAGAATTTGGAACTATACAGAGTCAGTGAACCATCAATTCTTGGGACTCAAAAGGAAGTTTCCATGCAGCTTCCTTTCGGTCCTCTCCACCTAAAAAATAAGTCTTGTATACGTATTGGTTTCCTCAGCCCTGCAATTTCACTGCAGGTCCTCACACTTTATATGCTCATACACAAAGGAAAGGAATCCGGATCCCTTTCACTTAATCCTTCTCATCAAATAATTTGGGTTCTTAAAATTTAATTCAACGGTTAAAAACACGAGCTCATTTTAAAAGTTATAAGAACTTTAACCGTTGGATCAAATTTTAAGAATCCAAATTGTTTAACGAGGAGAATTAAGTGAAAGAAATTAGAAGAGGATCCCTTTCCCATAAACAATTAAACCCGAAACATTTTCCTCTTCCTATATAAGATGTGACACACTTTGTGACTTGTATCACAGTTTCTTGCATAGAAAATATTATTTGTCTGATTCTAGGTTCTCCTTAGCCTTCATAGCTCTCTGTTCGCCTAATCTTTCGCTACTATCGTTTCCCTACCAATGGCAACAACTGATAGGCCAATTTCCAAACCCTCCAAATGGTTCTCTAACAAAACCATCAAACTCAGTTTCCCTGGTCGACGATCATCAAAATCTAGCTTCTCTACTAGTCCAAACTCTCCTTTGTCCCCAACTACTGCTCGAACCGGAATAATTAGTCCGAGATGTACAAGCAAAGAAGATGAGCTTAGAGAAGTTTTTCGCTACTTTGACGGAGATGGTGATGGAAAAATATCAGCCTCGGAGCTCAGAGCCTATTTCGGGTCCATCGGTGAGTACATGTCACACGAAGAGGCCGAGGCCGCGATCAACGATCTTGACGCGGACGGCGACAATCTGTTAGACTTTGAAGATTTTCTGCAGCTGATGAATAGCGGAGGTGGTGACGATGAGGACTTGAAGAAGGCGTTTGAGATGTTTGAGTTAGAGAAGGGAGTCATAACCCCTAAAAGCTTGCAGAGGATGCTGCACAGACTTGGTGACACCAAGTCGTACGATGAGTGTGTTACGATGATTCAAGTTTTCGATACTGATGGTAACGGGGTGCTTGATTTTAATGAGTTTCATCGAATGATGGCTTAATGATCAACTTAACTACGTTTATAGTTGATGATTAATGAAAGTTTTTGGTAAAATAATGTCTAAGAATTAGTCGTGAATATGTATGCATGGTTGGTGTTGTCTTATGATCTTCATGGAATTGGAACATTACTATAGTATTCAATTTTCCCATTTATTTTCTGCTAAGAGTTTAAGCACAAATAGAGAGTTTTAAAAGATCATTTGCAGATGTATAAAACTTTATTTGTTACTTTGTTTTCACGGTAGCTTCTTATTATTATTACTTGTGTTTATCAACACTTTTTATTTTTATTTTAAAATGGGAAGGGAAGAGAGGGAGAGAATGTGGATGTGTTAATTGGGAGGTTTTTTTTTTTTAATTTTTTTTTATGTTAGATATATCTTAACATCACCGAGGTTCAATAAAAAACTGTGAAATTGGGATATGTGAAATTACATTATTATCTTTTTTTTTTTTTTTTTGTGTGATAGAAGATTAAATAGTCGTTTCATTCTCTTTTAGTTGACAAATAAAATTCTATTAATAGGTAGTTTAGATTATTATTATTATTATTTGGTTTTTTTTAATAAACGATATTATCTAGACTATGAGGGGGTGGGCTTAGCCTCATAATAAGTTAGCAATAATGTGGTTCAAATTCGCATTTGGTAAGAATCGAACCTAAAACCTCTCATTTATTATTATTGCATTTATGCATGTATTTTATTATAATTCTGTCAGGAGTATATATTCTAAGTTTGAAGAGTTCCATGATCATGCCATTTGTAAAAAGGGCTTAAAGCTGAAGCAAAGTTGTGAGGATATGAAGGAAAGTAAGAAAAAGAAAAATTAATATGTAAGCTTTAAGGGCATGTAGAGAAGAGAATGCTTTGAATTGTATTATATTTTTCTCAATAAGAGGTACTTGTAGGTTTACAACCCTAACATAAATGGAAAGAGAACTAATTACAAGTGATTACATGAGAATACACGGAATTACAATCAATTAGGGATCCTACCTAAAATACAAAAGTCAACACTCCCCCTCAAGTTGGTGCATATATGTCGCTCATATCCAACTTGTGTAAGAAACTTGAAAACTTGTGACTTGAAACAGTTTTTGTCAGGATATCTGCTAACTGATCTTCTGTTCTTATCGCCGGTACTTCAATTATTTTCCCTTCCAATTTTTCTTTGATGAAGAACCGGTCAACTTCAACATGCTTTGTTCTATCATGTTGTACCGGATTATGTGCGATGTCACGGGCAGCTTTATTATCAAAAAATAATTTCATGGGCTGATCATGTTGTATACCCAAATCGCTTAACAAAAGCTTAAGCCACAAAATTTCACAAATTCCCAAAGCCATACCTCTATATTCGGCTTCTACACTGGAACAGGCAACCACATTCTGTTCTTACTTCTCCATGTAACCAAGTTACCCCCAACCATGTTCGGTCTTGTTGTTCTCCAAGATCATGCATGTATTGACTCACTACACTCAAGGCATAAGCAAGGTTCGGTCTTGTGTGTGCCAAATACATCAAACGGCCTACTAACCTTTGGTATCTTCCTTTGTCAACTGGTACTTGATTAGAATCAACACTAAGTTTCAATCCTTCTTCTAATGGTGTAGCTACTGGCTGACAAGCTGACATGCCAGTTTCGTGCAACAAATCAATAATATACTTCCTCTGAGACAAGAAAATTCCAGAACTGCTTCTCGACACCTCAATCCCTAAAAAATATTTCAAGGATCCAAGGTCCTTCGTTTCAAATTCTGTAGACAGGTATCTTTGCAAGGCCGCACGTTCTTCCGGATCATTACATGTTACCACCATATCGTCTACATACACAATAAGTGCAGTAATCTTCCCATTCTGTCTTTTCAGGAACAAAGTATGATCAGAGTTACTTTGTCTGTAACCAATGCTCTCATAGATTTTGTGAATCTTCCAAACCATGCTCGAAGAGACTGCTTTAAGCCATACAAGGATTTCTTCAACTTGCACACTTTTCTTTTGTATTTATCTGGAGCATTACATCTAGGTGGAAGATCCATATAAATCTCTTATGTCCAATCTCTAAGCAAGAATGCATTCTTCACATCAAATTGCTGTAAAGGCCAATCAAGATTTGCAGTCAAGGACAACAAAACACGAACAGTGTTGATCTTGGCCACATGAGCAAATGTATCTGTATAATCAATTCCATATTTGTGAGTGTATCCTTTTGCTACCAGTCTTGCCTTGAAGAGATTCACCGTTCCATCAGCTTTATACTTCATAGTATAAACCCATTTACATCCCACATGTTTCTTATCAGCTGGCAAGTCTGTGATCTCCCAAGTAGCATTCTTCTTCAAAGACTTTAACTCTTCATTCATTGTTGTTTGCCAATGTGGATCAGCTAAAGCCTCCTGCATACTGTTAGGAATAGATACAGTAGATAATTGATACACAAATGACTTATTTGATTCTGACAGGTGACTGGTCGACACATAATTAGTTAATGGGTATAACACATTGGATTCAGGGTTAGGCTTATTCATTAGATACCTCGTTTTGCATTTAGGGTCAACTTCATAAGTAGGTTTAGGAATACCTCGGTTTACACGGTCAGGGAGGCAACGTGGCAGTGGTGCATCCGAGATCAAAGGCGATTGATTATGGTTATTGGGGCTCAATGGTGGTGAGATCGAATTATGAGATAATTAGCGGCACATGGTTGCCCGCTGGTGAGGAAACTAGTAGTAAGCTGTCAGGCAGAGATGAAGGCTGTGAGTTATCTAGTGCAGTCAACTCGTTACTTTCAAAGTTTTCAACATTGTTTCCATGTGAATGATCACCACTTGTCTCCAAGACATTACCACTTACCTCTAATTCATTCACATTATTATTTTCTTGTGAATGATCACCACTTATTTCCAAGATATCACCACTTATATCCAAATCATTCAAACTATCTGTCTCCGGAATAATATAGTCAAGAGTTTGAACTTCTGTTTGATTCTCCCCCTGAAGTGAAGAATCAGGGCTGGCAAAGTACATATCATTTTCATGAAAGGCAACATCATAGTGACAAACAACTTTTTCGTCGGAGGGTGATAACAATAATATCCCTTCTGATTTGAGGCATACCCCACAAACAAACACCGTAAGGCCTGAGGTTCAAGCTTACTCCTCTACTGTTTATGAAGATGAACGAAGGCCACACAGCCAAACACAGAAGGTGGAAGATTGGGGATTGCATGAGCATCAACGTGTAAGGAGAGAGCTTGAAGTGGTGTTTGAAAATCAACGGATCGGGATGGAACACGATTAATGAGATACATAGCTAAGGTAAAGGCTTCTCCCCAATAGGATAACGGGAGGTGAGTCTCGAGCAAAGAAGCACGAACAACCTCCAAAAGCTGACGGTTCTTGCGTTCTGCAACCCCATTTTGTTGTGGAGTATATGGGCACGTGGTTTGATGAACAATGCCATGATGATCAAGAAAGGCACGAAGGTCAAAGTTAACATATTCATCGCCATTATCACTCCTAAGAACTTGTATGTGGGACTTATATTGTACTTGTATCATTTTATAAAACTACTGAAACAAATAAGGAACTTCACTTTTGGACTTCATCAAACATACCCAAGTCATACGTGTGTAATCATCAATAAAAGTAACGAACCAATGAGCACCACCAAACGTAGCAGTTTTAGATGGCCCCTAAACATCAGAATGAATTATCATAAATGGAACTGAACTTTTATTGATATTGGACGGAAATGAAGTACAATGACTTTTAGCCATTTCACAAACACCACATTTAAAGCAAGAAACGTCATGCTTAACAAATAGGCTAGGAAACAACCTTCGTAAATAGCCGAAAAAAGCATGTCCAAGTCAACGATGCCACAACTAAACCTCCAAAGCTTTATCCTTCTGCCCATGAGATCCTTCCACGGCAAGAGCTTGAGTCAAATTTCGAGAATTGTTTGATGTCAGCTCCAAGTAGTAAAGCTTTCCCCTCCGAATACCATAACCAATCGTCTTATGAGTCTGAATGTCCTTAAAAACACAAAAGGAAGTCCAAAAAATAACAAGGCAATGTACATCGACTGTTATTTGAGCAACGAATAATAAATTATAGTCAAGGGAAGGAACAACAAGTGCAGAATCAAGATTCAGGGTATTAAAGAGGGAGACATCGCCTTCCTCAATAATGGGGACAACATTACCATTGGCAACACTAACTATAGTATTGGTGGATGGTTTTAGGGTTTGGACCTGTCTAGAATCACAAGTCATATGTTCAGTAGCACCAGAATCAATTATCCATGTACTATTCATAACAGATGCAGAAATTTTTAAAGCCTTACCATCATTACTTGTATGATCAGAATCTGCCTTAGCTTCGGCAACCAATGCACGCAACTTGAATCGGTCACGATTGATCCTACTCTCCTGTTTGGTTTGATCAGATCGATGCATAGTGAGTACATGAGTACGTGATGCAGCAGTGGGTCGTGAGTGGATGCAGAAATTAGTTCGGTGAACTTCGGTCATCAACAATGGCGTCGCTCGCTGGTCGGACGGGCATGGTACACAACTGGATGCGCGGTGGTCTTCAGTGGACTCGGATCAGCAACGACGACGTCGCTCGCTGGTTTCACAGTGCACGGCACAACAGGCTGCATGCCGATTTCTGTTCTCCAGACAAATTGAGATAATAATAATTTTTTTATTTTTCTTAACCTGGCTCTGGTGCCAAGAAGAGAATGTTTTGAATTGTATTATATTCTTCTCAATAAGAGGTACTTATAGGTTTACAACCCTAACATAAATGGAAAGAGAACTAATTACAAGTGATTACATGAGAATACATGGAATTACAATCAATTAGGGATCCTACCTAAAATACAAAAGTCAACAGAATTGACCAGAAAACAACCTTTTAGTTCTTTTTTTTTTGTGACATAATTATTGAAGCTAACTTATCAGGCAGCACAGTCAGTCCGTGAAAATCATAAACAATATCATAGTGCCACCAAAAACGCGCGTGAAATTAAAACCGATCATATATTGATACTGGTATGTAGTTGACAATATTGGACTAGCGATTTGCACAACGTATAAGTACCTTATTCATGACCATAAGATTGATTAATCATAACCAAACTTAAATTATGTCTAACGGCCTGTCACGGAATGAGATTCTGAGGCTCCAACACCCATGCTGCCTTAGACTTGATAGCCCCTCGAACAAGCTAAGTTCAGCATTCACACCTACAAAAAAGCTCAAAAGCCCTATTGGGATGGAGGGATTTGAAACTTATAAAATAACATTACAGGTTAAACTGGTTTTTTGGTTTTGTTGTCAAATACAAATCGTTTCTCCAGTCGGAGGTGATGAGAGATTAGGGCAAATTGACACTGCATTATGGCTTAGAAAATTCGAGAAGATTTGACGGGTACTATATCATGTGGAGTAAAGAAATGCTATACATCCTTATCTTAGAAAGTGCCATGTATCATGCACGCTTGTAACAAAAAGAAGTTCGACCACTCTCTGATTTGAAATTGATATTGATATTGGATAAGTATTATTTAGTCCCAATCGCTTACTTAAGCAGGCAATATGAAAGGCTCGCGCGATTCAAACTATACATACCTACTGAATGGCTGGCCCCTGAACTTTTGCACTTTGTATTCAAGGTGAGGCACAAATGATGTCAAAGTGAGACCAAAATAAATGCCCTCCCTTGAAATTTTGAATCAGAAAAAGTGATAAGAAGTTAAGAACAAAGCCACTATTAGGCTACTCACCTAAAATGTTAAAAGAAGACATGAGATCATGCACATGAAATAAACACCATAATTTATAATTACAAATTAATCAGAAATACAATATCATTCTTTAGCCACGAAGTGTAAATATAATTGTGAGTATTAATAACTTATCAATTAGTCACTGGATTCTCAAATAACTTATTAATTAAGCGATATGATATTCAAATGACCCTGAAATAATAGAGTCTTTAACTTTGATTAACTAGTTACGAGGATCCTCATTCAAAATAGCTTATCTCTCTGCCTCTCAAACGGTGACAACAACTGCTTCATAGTACAAAGTTCATCATTGTCGAGCAGTCATCTAATTATTACAAAAGCTTGAGACTTTGATACTTTTGATAGAAATAGGGTAGTTCATAGGATTGAAAACGGATGTCACTTAGACTATCGATCACAATATGATGTGAAGGATATTAACAGAGAGTGAGTATGGAATTGAATGAATTTGATAGAAAATGATTTGACAAATATATAGAGCTGGAAATAATCTTTCTAGAGGAGTTGTATTCTCCAGGGGAAGTTATAACTTTTCATGTTGAAATACAACGGTTCATATCCTTTTAGAATTAATTAATTAATTAACTCATTTCACTACAATCATATGTACATATTGTGAAAACCATGTTATCATAATCATATTCCAACATCTCCCACTTGATTATGATGACATAAATAGTTTCCTATTCTGATTTGTTTCTCAAGAGTATTACTGATAGGAGTATATTTATGCGACTTAGTTAGCTTGTTCTTGTGCATTTATGTTGTTATTTCTTAGTCAATTATGTATTTTAAGCTATTTTCGTGTGTTTGTAGGTTCAAATAACAAAGTTAGCAACAAAGTGCTATTTGGAGCATTTTGGAGCATTTTTGGGCCAATATTGGATAGTGCAAGCATGGAGACATGAGTATGGACGTTTTTGAAGATTTGAAGGCTAGAAATCAGCATGTGTGTGTGCAAGTGTGTTGACCTATAACTCCAAACATCCATCCACTACACCCATTACTTTCACTAATTACCAAACATCCATCCACTACACCCATTACATCCACTCATTACCAAACACTCATCCACTACACCCATTACATCCACTCATTACCAAACATCCATCCACTACACCCATTACATCCACTCATTACCACAACATACACCACTACCACTTTAATTAGATGGTGGTCCTCTCCCTAGCCTATAAATACATCCACCCTTCACCATAACAAGGAGGGGAGAAAAAGATCCATCAAAAGACACTACATTCACATCTCACAACTCCATACACTTACACTTTCATTCCTTGGCCGAGAGAACACAATCCACCCATCCACCCTTCACCATAACTCACCTATATCCATCCACCACCATAATTTACCCCTCATCCATCGAACCACACCTTGTGCCGCAATAAAGAGAAGAAGGAGGACCCTTGGACGTGTTTGCCATTCAAGTTGGATTGTTGGAGCGTTTTTAGGTGTTTTCATTCTTTTGTTTTCAATGTCTAAATTTGTTTATCTTTGCTTTGTGAGTATGAGGAACTAAACCCCCCTTAGCTAGGGGGGGATTCGAAACCATGTTCATGCTTGCAATATGATTTGATTACCTTCATTTGTGATTTCATAAGTTGTGAATTCAATTTGTTTAATTGCTTGATTGATAACTTATTCGTGTATGTTTATTAAGAGTGCACACTTAGTTTGCATGCATGAATATGATGCTAGAGTATAAGGGAGTTTCACCTAATAGTTACAAACTTATATTCACAAGTAGTGGAGGTCGCTTCTAAACAATCGCGTTA
The DNA here is from genome assembly GCF_042453785.1 of Malus domestica. Lineage (NCBI taxonomy): Eukaryota > Viridiplantae > Streptophyta > Magnoliopsida > Rosales > Rosaceae > Malus > Malus domestica. The sequence goes on from NC_091675.1 coordinate 23,196,298, forward strand.
AATAAATTCTTGGCAGGAGTTTCATGCTCATCATAGTAACGAATGCCTCGTCAATACTTATAATTTTCATAATGCTTAATGATCTTTGATTGTATCTTTATTGTGCTGTTCACGTAAAGAACTTTTGAAGAATGCTGAATTGTTGTATGCGCTTTCTCATCCAATTCAATAACTTAAGGAGAACTTGAAGGTTAATTTAAGCGGACTTAATTAACATGGGGTGTTGAGTTTCATGATTGATCGAAAGAACAACTGAAAATTGGTTTATGTGCAAGTATGTCATGTGTGGAGAAGAACCTCCTAGCTAGCCTTCCATCCATTCAATTTACTCAAATTCGTGCAGATTTCATTAGTTCTTTAATTTACTTGTTTTGTTTTCAAATTCGTCAAAACCAAAACCCTTTTACTTTAAAGTGTTTTATTAGTCAAAATCTGTTTTGATTTGTGTTTTTAGGTGTCCCAAAAGTGTGTTAGAGTCCAAATCTACCCAATTTGTGTTTTTAGGCAGATTTGAGTGTTTTTAGCTTGTTTTGAGTCCTTTGAGTTTGTTTTAAGTTCTTTGAGTCTAGTTTAGTGTTTTAAACTTTGTTTATATGTTTTTAAGTCAGTTTAGAGGTTTTAGCAAGTCCTCCTAATCCTCGGTTTAGAACGATCCCTACTTGCATTTATACTACAATTTGACAACAAGAGGGTTTAATTTGTGTGTTAAGAAAATTTTCACATCAATTACTCATAAAGAAATTCAATGTAACATCAGATATGTGGCTTCTTTACCTGGTGTGCACCATTCCACTTTATCTGATAACATTTTACTCTTTAGTAAAATGACATCATATCCAAGTAACTAGGAAAAACAATCCATACTCGGTTACAAATGATGACTTAGCCCCGCACTATACGCCACAATGTTATACAAATTATTTCTTAAAGCTAATTACGGATTTTACTTTCAAGACAATTTATTATAACCTGGTTACCTCTCTAGTGCCTTCTATCTTTAACCGACCAAGTACTAAAGAACCAAACATAATCACATCTACTTGTCTATGTTTCAGGCGTCCCTGATGCATGCCACATGTCTCACACTACAACACATCTAGTTTTGCAAACCCATTGTAGTCACATGCTCTCAGAATTTTTCCAAAGACAATCCCTCAGTCATAGGATCGGCCACCATCTCTTGGGAGGGTATGTAGTTGACCTTTACATCTCCTTTCTCCATTATATTTTGTATATAGTGATATTTAATATCAATGTGTTTTCCTTTGGAACTATTTGCTCCACTCTTTATCAGAAAGAAGACGGACTTATTACCACAAAACACATTGACAGGCTCCTAAGGTATACCTATATTTAAATTTTCAATCAATCGTTTAGCCCATATTGCAGTATTTACTAATGTGCTACAAGATATATATTCTACTTCCATGGTAGACTTTGCACCACAGTTGTGTTTCTTACTTATCCAAGAAACAATCATTCCACCAAACAAGACAGTGTTACCACTTGTTGACTTTTTGTCATCCAAGTTGCTTGCGAAATCTACATTGCAATAACAAACAAAATCCAGATCATTTTGTTGATCCAAATATAGCATTTTGACATCTTTATCCCTAGTAATTTTAATTCCTAGAACATAAGATGTTTCTCCCATATCTTTCATTTCAAATTTGGATCCCACATATGACTTAGTCTTTTCAATCATATCTATAGAGTTACCTGTAATTAAGATGTCATCTACATATAATGACAACATACATAAATTATCTTGGCACTTCCAAAAGTAAACACAATGATCCAATGGATTTATTTTATAGTCCATTTCAATAATGGCTTGGTGGAACTTAAATACCATTGTCTTGATGATTGTTTAAGGTCGTACAACGAGTTTCTTAATTTATAAACTTTGTTTTCATGTCCTTTGGCATGATATCCTTCAGGTTGAATCATATAGTTGTCTACCTTCAAATCTCTATTTAAGAATGTTGTTTTGACATTTAACTAATGAAGTTCTAAATCCATTCTAGCAACAATTGTCATAAGAATACGAATGGATGTAAACTTCGCAGCTGGAGAGTAAGTGTCCACAAAATCTATACCGGGTTTTTTAGTATAACCCTTAGCTACAAGTTGAGTCTTAAAATTATTCAGGGTACCATTTGATTTGTACTTCTTACGAAGTACCCACTTACAACCTATGGGCTTTTTTTCCATCAGGTAGATCAACCAATTCCCAAACTTCATTTTTCTTTATGGAATCTAGTTCTTCATTCATTGCTTGTTGCCATTGTTCAGACTCAAAACTATCTATTGCTTCTTTATAATTCCTTGGGTTTGGATCTCCCATTGAATGATCTACCTCCTCAAGATTGAAAACAAAGTGATCTTTCAATCTTCTAGATGGTTCCCTTTTTCTTTTACTCCCACTAATTTGATCATTTATCCCCCTATTTATATCTTCCATGATAATATCATGATCATCATCCATGTGTATGTCATGATCGACATTGTTATGATCACCCATGTTTATGTCTCCCACTTGATCATTGCTAATGTCATAATCATGAGACAAGTCTAAATCAAGATGGAAATCTTGATCATCCGTAGGAGAATTTTCTTCTCCCAAAGATTCCAATTCTTGTATTGGATTAACCAAATCAGTAGTTTCAATAAAAGTAGCATCCCTACTTTCGATCAATCCTTTCTCATGAAACCTATATCTGACACTATTATTAGGATATCCTATGAATTTACATTCCAAGGTTTTTCTTGTAATTTATCTCTTAATGGCTTTGGAATGAGGACATGTGCTTTACAACCCAAACTTTTAAGTTTGATAAATCGAGTTTTCACCCATGTCATAATTCATATGGAGTCAGTGGCTTCGCCTTTATATGAACTCTATTGAATATATATAGACAAAGCTTCACCCAAAAAATGTAGAGGTACGTCAGCATAAAACATCATAGATAGCATCATATCCATTAGAGTTTGATTTCTTCTTTCTGCGATTCCATTTTGTTGTGGTGTATAAGGCATAGTATAATTATGCCTTATACCATTCTCTTTGCAGAAATCATCCAAGACTTCAAATTCTCCACCTCTATCATTATTAAGGGTTTTTATGGATCTTCCTAATTGGTTCTCTACTTCTGCCTTGAACTCTTTCAACTTGTCTAAGGCATCATTTTTATGCTTCAAAAAATAGACATGTCCATAACGGGAATAATCATTGATGAAGTCACAAAATATTTCATTCCTCTATGGGTTGTAGTTCTCATTGGTTCACATAAATCTGTATGCATTATCTCAAGTAAATTTGTAGAAGTCCAATGCTGAGAAAATGATTTTCTAGTCATTTTTCCTTTAATACATGATTCACATGTATCAAAATCATGTGCATTTACTTGAGGCAACATTCCATTTTTACTCATGCGTATCATTTTATTTTTATTTATGTGACATAAACGTAAATGCCATATATATGACAAAATTTTGAACAGTAGAGACAAAGGTGTGGAGCCAAAAATAATCACAAGGCGACACGTGGATTTTTGGATAGAAGAGGACAAAAATACCCTTGAGGTACAAGGGGACTCCTACGCGCGAGCAATGGGCAATTATCTTTCAACTAAATCAAAAATGCCCAAAATAGGTAACAATTCAAAACCTATCTCATCAAATCCCTTCTACAAGGTAACTCCCAAAACCTATTTCATTCCATATATCTTTTACCTCATTTTCCCTTTTTTAGCTAATCAATCAGCTATTTATTCACTCCATAACCTCCCAAAAACATTCCTTTTATTATGTTAATTAGCCAATTAATACATTTATTCATAATAAATATATTAATTTGCTAATTAAATCACCAAATAACACCCAAAATACACATAAAGGGCCGACCACTCTTTTTCCAAAAAGGACCAGCCATGCCCTATAAATATGACCCATTTTTCTCTAAAAACCAAGGTCTTCACTCTTGCTAAAATTCTCCAAACCTCTCAAACACTTTTCTCTCTAAATTCTAACTTTGGCATCAGAGGTTCTTCGGCCAAAGCCCTCTCATTCATCGCGGGCACGTGTGGCTGACCTAAGGTGTTATTTGTTTTGTAGGTGCAATTTTGTCCAAGATCAAGAAGGCGGAAATTTGCATCCACAAATTGGTGCTTTCATTGAGAGAAGAGTCACATACTCGTAGAAGACTCCCGTATCAAAAGGTTTTTCTATTTTCTTGTCCATTTGTAGATTTTTCGTACGTTCTTATTATTAGAATTTTTTATTTGCAAAGATTCTTTGATAAAACATAAAAGAGAAATACAATGGCTAGAAATTTAGAAAATTCCACAGGTGAAAATTCCAATATCCAAGGAATGGGACCACGATGATCCACGAGGCTAAATGCGACAATAAGTGGAGCGACACCACCACCACGAGTTTCCACCATGGGAACCACCACGGTGGCTACCTCGGTAGCTACCCATGGTGAGGTCCATGATGCCTTCACCACTGCCCGAGCCGTGCCATCCAAGGCAGCTTACGTCACTAAGGCCACGGCCCAAGCCTAACTCTCGCATGCATCACGCATCGAGCAGCCCACTCCAGTGGCCTAGCCTGCTCCTGTCGAGCAGCACACTCTCGTGGTCCAACTTGCTTCCGCGGCCCAATCTGCTCCCTAGGCCAGGGCACAGCTTTCACGTGATTATTTACCTCCCGCACCGCACACTCACCTTGGATCCAGGTTTTGGTGCTAGCCTATCGTACAGACCACAATAGGTAGTTCTAACTCGTAAATGACTCGCGATTTATCGCACATCTTTCACGTAATCATGGTACTTGAGCGTACTTATTTATACCCAGCCTGTCGTACATGTCACATTAGGTGACTCCAACTCGTGTGTAGACATATGTTGATGAGCTATAGGTACAGTTGTATAGGTCGCGTTTGGTGACTCCAACTGGCTTACTACTTAGCGGGCCTCCAGGTTCTAGGTAGGTGTTCATCTTTGGTGGCTCACGAGGACTACTCGGCAGTTCTGACGTTCTACTAAATAAAGTAGGGATCTTTTCCCTATTGTATATTGAGTACTTAGTTAGTTCTACTGCACTTTCGTTTTACCTATGTTCTGATATGTGTGTATCTTATAATTGATCACTTTCACACACTTACTTAGTATATCTAGTTAAATAAGTTTAGTTTTGGTTTTTAATTATTCACATTTCTTTTTATTAGTATCACTTATGTTGCGCACTTGTCTATGTCACTCTTACGTGACGGCCATCATGCCTTGACTCCTGTCGGGGTGTGTCACCAAACTTGTGAAGTTTGGGCGCTTGTTACTACTATGTGGCTTGTCCATATGTTGCTTGTTTTTTGAAAAATTTCCTCTATGAGAAGGTTGGCTCTGCCTTGTCCAGTTTCCTTTTTCTTATAATTTTTACGAACTTCTTCAATAGCCAACATTGCAGACAATGTATCCATCGTTAATTCCACTTGACCATAAGTCATGAAAGTAACTACATTTTCCCAAGAATTTGGGAGGCTACCAAGAATAACACTAACTTGCATTTTACCAGAAACTAGATGGCCAGCATTAGCTAAGTCTTTTGCCATTACCTCTATTCTAGTAATATGATCGACCGTAGAATCAGTTTCCTCCATTTTTGTCCCATTGTATTTCTCAAGCAATAACTGAATGTACATTTGAGATTTAGGGCCATACTTCTTTTCAAGTACATCCATGATTTCTTTGGCCGAATCATATTCTTCATAGAGAGGTATTGATTTAGCTTCCATATAATTGAGAATTGTGGCCTTAGCCAACTCATTATCTTCCATCCATTTATTATAAACTTGAGAGGGCCCAAGGGGTCTCTCGTCCTTGATAGTGTACAAAGTCTTGTCATGGCTTAAAAGATAAGTGATCCTTCTCTTCCATATTCGATAATTAACGTTGTTCAATCTCTCTATTTTAAATACTTCGGATTTGGAAGATTTAATTGCCATAGCTCAGAAAAATTACAAAACAAACACAATACTTAACACAAACTTAAATACAAATACTACTAGTGTACTTTTAATTATTACACGCCACAAATACTAAATGTTCTTAATAAATTAAAGACTAAAAAGTTAAAATAAAATAAAATAAAAGATAGAGACTTATTTCTTTTTAGTAGCAAATACCGCATGCACTCACAGAGGCTTTGTTCAATCAGTGAAAGACGAGTACTTGTTTAAGCGATCACATCGATAGAAGGCTCGTTGATTTCTTGCTTATCTACTAGGCCAGAAGTGATAAATTATTTCTCTATTTTTGTGCAGAAAAGCAGCACCTTCTCGTCAATGGATTCTTTTTCAATTCTCAGTGGCCTTGGTCCCCTTAAATTTCTTGTTGTTAAAATTTCTCTTTGTGCCAAATCAGGATATATAAAACCGTAACAAGTATTATATTGATCCAAATGATTGAGCACTCAAACTCTTGGATGCCTAAAATTAAACCTTTACTTCCACTTTCGGTCTTTGTGATTGTTATTCAAAGTATTCCGCAAATCAACCTTATGAGTAAAATTAATAGGGTAAACGAGATTAATAAAACTTGAATTTGGTTTGATTGTAACACCCAAACGAGTAGGAAAGGGTTCCAATTGCAACTGTCCCGAATTTTGCCTAGAGGAAGAGCCCACTTCAAAGAATCTGTTGACAATTGACTTTGTGATAAACACCAATCTCGATTATTGCACTTCGCTTTTTCACATGCACTATCAAAGTGCTCAGAACCAAAAAAATTTCTATATTTTATTTGTTGCCCACTTGAAGCTTCCCCAAAAGCAAATTCTTTTTTTTTTTTCAAAGCAATTCCCTTCTTCTTCTTTATTTTCGAAGCACTTTCGATAAAAAAAAAAAAAAATAGGTTCCTCTTTCTGCTGTCTCTGGAAAAACTTTGTTATGCAGCCCCGTAAATAATCTCAAACAGTATAGACAATTCTTCTTAGAGGATAATGGTGTTGTCAGCGTGGTTTATTACCACGAGAGCACAAGACTGCTGCTGGAGGACTTGACCACAGTGGGAGAACATGATCACGCTGCTGAGTGTTATGAATCAGTGGGATGCTGCGGTGAGTCCACGGTGGAAGGTGAGACCACAACAAAGGCAAAGGGCATGAAGGGCTTATTTTTCAAGCCAAAAGTCGCGAGTTCAAATTTGGATTTGCAGTAATTTGATAGCAACTTTAAATCAAACTTGATGGTGCAAGTAAATCCCTTAGGCTTAGTGACCAAAGTGTGGGAAATCGATCAGCATTTGTAGTTTCAATTTCCTGTGCAAATTCAGTTTTTGCAGCCAACAATGTCAACTGGAATGGGTTTTCTGAGGTTCTAATAAGATTTAATAAACCCTCTGGATGTAATTCGTTCAAATTCTGATAATGGTAATTATATTCGGGGAGTTAACATAGTGAATTTGAGCGCTTAAATGGTTCAATGGCAGATTGAGTTTTGTTCTCTGTTGAATGAAATGGTGTGGGGGAAAATAGTTTGAATTGTTGGGTTAATTCAGGCCTAGGTTCAAACGAGTTTAGGATGGGATTTTGAACATGCTATAATGTTTAAACGATTGGGTATTTTTGTGAGTTTTGGATTCTGCGAGAAAATTCTCAAAAGCCGATTCTGAACTTTCTTTCAAAATCAGTTCAAAAGCCGATTCTGCGAGAAAAATACCTGCTCAACAAGTAAGATATTTTCCATTGAAGCCAAGATTGCAAAGACTTTTTATGTCATCCAAAACTGCTTTGCTTATGAAATGGCATGCCGAGGAGCGTATTAATGATGGTGTGCTAAGGCACCCTACTGATACACCTGTATGGAAAGCTTTTGATGCTAAATATCCAGATTTTGCTAGTGGAATTCGTAATGTCAGACTTGGTTTAGCATTAGATGGTTTTAGCCCATTTAGAACAAAGGTTCCAGATGGTTATGCTTCTAATATTTCTCGACATGTACACATGAAGGAGCGGAGTATTTGGGGTCTTAAGAGTCATGATCATCATATATTAATGCAACAATTACTTCCTATAGCAGCACGCAGAGCTTTGCCTAAGAACATTGTTGAAGCATTGATTGAGTTCACTAATTTCTTCAGACAACTTTGCTTAAAAGTGAATGTACAGTCTGATCTGGAACATATTCAAGAGCGAATTGTGCATACACTTTGCCATTTTGAGAAGATTTTTCCAATGTCTTTCTTTGATGTAATGGAACATTTGCCTATCCATCTAGCTAAGGAAGCATTGGTTGCTGGGGCTGTCCAATTTAGATGGATGTATCCTATTGAAAATTGTAGTTGTAATTTTTATTATATTAACTGTTTTCATTAGATTATATTTTAATTATATTACACATAGGTACTTATTAACACTTAAGTGTTATGTGCGTAATCGTGCGCATCCTGAGGCCTCAGTTGCCAAAGGTCGCTTAATGGAAGAATGCATGACTTTTTACATCATCACTTTGGCTAATGTACCTATCCAATTTGCACGAAGATATAAAGGTTATGCCATTAATGGCTCCAAATTTCATACGAAAGAAAGTGAAAAAAGTAGAACCACTCAAAATTCTGGTGTTGTATCGAAAGTTGACACTATGAGCTACGCTACTGCTAAGGACAAAAAGCCTTGCTCAAGTGATGTCACCTATTATGGAGTGTTGAAAGATGTGGTTGAAATCCGATATACCAATACTTTGAAATTTGTTTTGTTTAAGTACAATTGGGTTGATGCAGTTGGTGGAATGAAAGAAGATGAGTTTAGATTCACATTAGTGAATTTTAATCATCTGTTATACAAAGATAATGTTGTAGGGGACGAGCCTTTCATTTTAGCATGAGATGCAAAGCAAGTTTGTTATATACAAGATCCATTTGATTCAGATTGGCATGTTGTTGTTAATGTGACTGTAAAAGATCTATTTGATATGCGTTCAAATGATTCTTCCCACACCCCAACAATAGTGCCTCAAGTAGAGCTCTATGCACCCTAACAATTGGATGAAACTGTATTATGAATGATAAAGATGTTGGTTAGGTCAGGGAAGGAGTGGATGGAGCAACCGTAGACACAAATGTTAAAGAAGTTGATGATCCTCCTGAAAATGAGATGGAAGAATGATTGGCCATATAGTGTATTAGTTAATGATTATCTTAGAAATTCTTGTTATCATGTGACACTATTTTGGAAATTCTGATTATATTAGTTACTTTATTACTTCTATATATATAAATATGTTAGATTAATAATCGTGCACATGGAGTAGCATTTGATAAGGTACTTGGTAGGTACTCGGTTACATATTATGAATTATTTACATCAATCTTTTATGATGATTCATCGTGTGTATATACTAATTTTTTAGTGCAACAGAAAATGGCACCAAAGAGGGGAAGAGGCAAAGCAATGGAGGAATTGATTCCCCCATCTCCAATGAGAGCTAAAAAGGGTAGTTCACAAGCATGACCATCTCAGCAGCGTGGACAAAGTTCAAATCAGCCTCAGTTATCTAGGCCATCTTAGCATATCACATTGAATCAAACTCAACAACAGCCATCGATTACAAGGCGTACACAATCTCAATTAGAGACACAACTACAACAAAATCCATCTGCCTCTAGTTGTGAGAATGAGCCTTTGGCAACTCCATTAAACGAAACAGGTTTGCAATGCTAAAGGACCATTATTTTTTCTAGTTTTTTATTCTATCATTCAAATTATATTTTGCTTATAATGAATAATTTATAGGTGAAAATCAGTCTGAAGGTATTAGGAAAGGTCGAGGAGCTGCTCTTTCTATCTCAGAATGGGGAACTGGAACAAAAGTTCATATTGATTTTGATTTTAAATGGAAGCCAATAAAAGAAAATGCAACTAGGTTTAGTGGACAACTTGGAATTATAGCAAGAAATGGTCAAAATGTTCCTCTAACATATGCTTCAAGGACTGAAAGGCCTGATCATGTATTAGATGATATTTGGAAAGAAGTCACGGTAAACAACACTTACAAAATTTACTAATTTTACTCAGATGCACAAGTCTTCATTTCAATAATAATTATCGTCTAATAATTACAAGATAACAAAGATGTCCCTGATGCATATAAATTTCATTGCTTAAAAGGTTATTGGCAATAGATGGAGGGATTGGAAGTGTCGGGTTAAGCAAAGATGGTATGACGCATACTTGACCGATAAAAAACATTTATCCTTCACTCCTCCTCAAGTCACTACAGATCAATGGAAGACACTAGTAAAGTATTGGGGCCTCCCTAATGTAAAGGTAAATTAGGAAAAATTACATTTTAAGTTTATAATAGTGATGAATTATGGTTTCTTTAAACATGTGTAGGAATATTCTGAGGCAAATAAGGCTAATCATGCACTTGGAGGTGCTCCTCATTGAACTGGTCGTACTTCATTTGCTCAATTGAAACATGAGGTCAGAACACTAGTTTTGCAGTGAGTAATAAGTGATAATAATTAACAATAGTACTAATACTAATACAAGCAGTGGGATGTATATATATACACACACCATGCTAGAAAACTGGAATGGTATAATTTGTACCATGTCCAATTTGAATACGACATGCTGGAATGCTGGAAAGTTTTTATTTTCTCCATTTAACAATTTTCATTACTAACTTGATTAAACATCGTGTTCTCTTAAGATGAGAGAGAAGGGAGAGAAAACGGATCGGTTGACCATGTTTATAAAAAAAAGAACAAAGAAAACAAAGAATGATGACAGAGAACTTTTCGATGAGGAAAGTGGCCGCATTATTGTAAGTATCAGTTAGTTTATATATTTTTCACTCGAAGTAAAAACTTTGCATATTCACATCGTTTTGATTAGTTGGGTTGTGCATTATTTTTATCTTTTGGTCATTTGAACTAGTTGGGTCATGTTTTGTAGAATCAATTTAATCAATGCTTGGAAGAAAGTGAAGAGCATGAGCAAGACAAGGATTATCGAGATGAGGTGTTTACTAGAGTTATGGGACCTGATGCATATGGACGTGTTTGCATGTATGGAACAGGTATAACTCCATCTCAAGTGTTTTGTCAAAGTTTAAGATCTTCCAATGTTAATGAGGACACCATACGAGAAGAGGTAGAAAGACAATATAAGACTAAATAGATGATCTTAAGGCTAAGCATGAATATGAAATTGAAGATCTTCGATCCAAGTATAGTGAAGTCAATTCGAAACTCCATCTCGTGATGACTCATATTGGTTTCCATGTTAACACATCACCAAGCGGAAGTGGACAAGTATATACATTCGAATGTGATTTTGTTCTCTTTTCAATTTATTAGAATAAATTAGTGTGAAAATTTGAGCAATTTTGATTTCTATTTGTCGTGTTGGTGTTAAATATAGGCTCCAAATACATCAAGCCATCTACAAGAAACATATGGGAGTAATGAGCAGCAACCTTAGTTAGACCCAGAAGCATAGAAACAATTGCTTTCATAAAAGGTTTGTAAAGAAAACATTATACAAAAGATTAAACTTTTAATTGACACATGTTATTGATGGCTGTGTAATTCTTATTTTTCAGGTTTGCATGGAGATTGTGATGAAGAGTCTTGATCATAATTAAACTCTTGAATATGTTGGAGCATATTTGAAATAAAAAAAAATATGTTCATAACTTTTGAGACGAGATTATTTATATTTGACTCTAGTAGGATTATATGTTTTGGGATATGTGGATGGTGTACTTTCAATGTTATTAGGAATTCTAAAAGCATAGTTCTTTGATTCATATATTATTTTACTTTTGAACTTGAGATGATTGTGAATAAGATTATAAATTGCAACCCAATCTTTCATTGAACAAATATCATTTCCAACCATTTTGTATTTAAAAAAAAAATTGTAGGGATAAAAGCATTTACAACGTGTCAAACATGTCTCAAATATTTTGTTTAATTCCACCATCAAAGCAGTTGCGACGCTAACTATTGTGTCGCAAAGCTGTCGTAAAATAACTTTGCGATGCTTGAAATGTGTCGCAATAAGTTGTGAAAACTTTTGCGACATAGGTTTGTTGCGATGCAATCACAAGCGTCGTTAAAACGCATAAACGATGCTTTCATGAGTTTACACGACGAGTTTTTAGCGTCGTATTTAGCAAGTTTTTTTGTAGTACTTTAGTCTTGATCATTGATTCTATTTGATTTATTAATTCAATGGCCTAATATAAAAAAGGGAGTTTAAGAAACTAAAAATAGTATGTGAAAATCTGTAACTTAAAAATATTGAACCACTAAAAAATTAATATAATTATAATACATTGCTGAATTTAACAATTAAACGTGCGTTCAAGAATTTGAAGAAATTTATTGTGTGAAATATGAACCACTAAAAAGCTTTCTTCGAGATTTTGGACCAGATTTGGTGGTAATAAGGCTGCATCAACGGAACATGCGGCATTTGAACAAAAAACAAAACACGAGGCCCAAAAAACAAAGAAAAAAAATGAAAAACTATTTAAGGGAAAATATTCGACCAAAACAAAAGCGAAAGGAAATATTCGAGCACTCGAAAGGAAAATAGACCAAAACAAAAGCGAAAGGCGAAGACGAAAACATGTCGCGGAAGCATGCCCGGCACGTGGAATTCAACCATCGTTAGTAGGGCTGGGTTCGGTTTGAAACGGTTCGGTTTTTTGTCAAAACCGAAACCGAACCGAAATTTCGGTTCGGTTCGGTTCGGTTCAATTTTTTTCGGTTTTTTTCGGTTCGGTTTTTTTCGGTTCGGTTTTTTTCGGTTCGGTTTTTTTCGGTTCGGTTTCAGTCCGGTTCGGTTTTTTTTTTTTAATAAAATGTAAACTTTCATTAAACTTACATACATATAAAAGCCCACAACTAAACACAAACAAAAAAATGGGCCAGAACAACAACCCAACCCAACCCAAGGGTTGAGCCCGAAAAAGAGAGAAAAAAACGGAAAACCCTAGCTGCTAAGTTCCCTTGCCGCCGTCGAAGCAAGCTCCGGCGACAATGTACCAGCAATCCAACAAACACCAGAGGTGAAGACCATGAATCGTGATATCCAATCATGATTTCCTGCTTTTAACAACCCCTGAGCACAAACAACATAATTTTCCTTCAGCTGATGAATTAACAATCACAATTCAAAGAGAAAAATAACCTTTTTCGTCATTGATTTATGAATTACTTGCATAATTCACATAGCAATATCATTTCTAAACAAAATAAAAAACTGAAGAACAAACAAGGAAAATTGATTAACATTTAGACCTAAAACTACTAGAATCGCTCAATTCCATTGGCGTAAAAGCACAACAACTGAAAATCTAGTTCTCGTCAATTTTCTTAGGCACCAAACTGAAAAAACTATAATAAAAATGGAAATATGAATAACCTAATAACGAAATCCATCAGATCTAAACAGGCATGCAGAGATCGAATCCAAAAACCAAATGCACAAATCCATCAGTATTTGGATTTCTTTTTTTCTTTGTTGGGGGTTAGAGAGAGAGAGAGAGAGGGAGGGAGAGTACAGTGGGTGTAACTATCCATCAGTATTCGAATCCATCAGTAATCCAAATAACAATCGAAACAAATATCCAAATACACAAATCTAAAACCGAAACCGAAAACCAAAAAAAACCGAAAAATCATGAAATAATTCAACAAATTAACTGATGCAGATCAAAAAAAAAAAAGCAAATGGGTTCGTCTAAATGCCATAATCGGACTCCAATATCACATGCCCAGTGCCCATATTCAAATTCATAGTCAAGTCCACAATAGATCTAGAAATTCCAAAACATATTCAGAGAAAAATACAAACTTTTCCACCTTAAATTACATAAATTTCAAATGGGTAACCATAAAATTAAAAACCCATAAACTGAAAAATAGATAAGACCCACAACCTTTGCTGCAGCGATATCGCAGTGATCGTCGCAAGCTCTTACAATTCTTCTTTTCGTCGGGTCTCGAAAGGGGCGAGGGAAAATCATTGTTTGGAGAAAAAAGAACCACGAGGAAGACAAGAGAAGACTAGAGAGAGTGATTTGGAGGAAGAGAGGAAGGAGAGGGAGAGAGAGAGAGACTGAGGAAGCAGAAAGGAAGTCGCGGCGGGGAGAGAGAGACTTTGAGATCTGAAAATGAAATGGGAATGGGGAGACGGCTAGGGTTTTAAGTTTTTTATAAAGCATTCAATATAAGAAACCTATAAATAATATACTGGTACAACTATAACAATAGAAAGTCTACAGTCAAGTTGGCTGACAGCTTCTAAACCCAACCTACAGATCAGGGGTTCGAACCTTGATGCTAACATATTTTTTTGTATTTATATATATATATATTTTTTTCGGTTCGGTTCGATCCGGTTCGGTTTCTGGACCTCAAAAACCGAAACCGAACCAGCCAGATTCGGTTCGGTTCGGTTTGGCAGTTTCGGTTCGGTTTTTTTCGACCTCGGTTCGGTTTGGTTTTCGGTTTTTTTCGGTTTTCGGTTATTTGAACCCACCCCTAATCGTTAGGCAGAAAAACACGGGTTTGCTGGATTGGCGGCTGCTGCTTCAAAAGTTTCCGACCCACCATTCCGTTCCAGTCCACGGACTCCACAGAAACCATGGAGAAAATAATGGTGGAAAAAAATTGAATTTTTAGGGAGAATATGGACATGGGGTTTGCTGGATTGGCGGCTGCTGCTGCAAATGTTGGATTTGGAGAAGCAGAAGATGGATTTGGATCGAGCGCGAGCAGGGCTCGAGCTGCCTTTCAATGGGGTGGAACCGTCTTTGCCTTGTGAGTCCCTTCACTACTCAAAAAATCAACTTTTTCATTCTTTTACAGTTTTACTTTGTATTCAACTGTCCCGGCTGGTTGAAATCTGGAAACCCAATTCATGAATTCGAATGTTACTTCCATTGCTTGCAGTATTAGTTAGAATTAGTGAGACGTTGTTGATTTTGGTTTGCTTGGATTGGATGCATGTGGTGTAAAAGGATGGCTATGTGTTGTTAAACTCTCAAGATTTGGACTTTGTTTCCATTATCTACTTACCATATGATGAATCGATGATTTGGATTTTTTGAAATTGCAGCTCCTTCTAACTATCTGTTTAAATTCTGTATTGGGTTTGATAAATTAAACTGGAAGAAGAAACATATGAGAAAATCCTGTGAAATTTCTAGTTGAGTAATTGATGACAGAGCAAAGTAATTACCTTTCTTCCTATTATTTTTCAGTTTAAATTTATTAGTTTGTTTTGAGTGGCCCTGACCACGAGTATTTTGGTTTTCGTCTAATTCCATTGTTGTCACTGAAGTTTCGCGAGTCACATTTATGAGTATGATAGATTGATAGGTCATTAGAGAATGTTAAAGTACCTGTGAATGTAAAATCTGTAATTTGTCTTAAATTTGACTGTTGTGACATTTTTTATTGTAACTGATAGATACTTGATACATTGAGATATATTTTCGATCAAATCGTTACCTTGTCTGATAGATTTTGTATAATGGCTTGAATAGCAAATTTTTCTCTTTTATTCCTTTGGATCAAATTTTGTTGTCTATTGATGTGTTCTTTGTTTCACTTTACAATTTACAAAACTTCATATGTCCAGGGTTAAGGTTTCCAGTACAGGCGTTGTATTGTTTGTGACTGCTACTTGATATTTGTCAATGATGATCACCTTTTCTCGAGATTCAATTTCTACCAAAACCTCTTTCATCAATGAGGTCTTCAGAAGGAAACTTTAGATAGACTACATTTGATTCCATCTTATTTTGACATGTCAACATAGCTCTTAGCACAGTAATTAATTCCCCGAATCCAACATTTTTTTGTACAGAATTTTGTTAATCTTGAACCGAGCAGGGCGGAGATCAGCCATGCAAAGTAACTTTCTTGTACTGTACTTGTTTACAAGCTTCCCAACAGTGTTGTTCAAAATTTTGAGGTGCTTACTGACCATTTCCTTTCAAATTTCCATAACTAATATGCCCACATATCCATCAAACTTACAAATCGAAGTATGCAGGGGGCAATTCGGTTATTGGGTTTCCTTTCTGGCTGTTGCCGCAAACCTCTTCTTTCCTCAAACTGTTCCAGGTATCTTTATAATCTTGACCATGACGTACTTCTTGACTTATGTCTATGATATGATTGTATTGTTATTTTAGATTTTCGTTTTCCGATGATTATATGTGTGCAGTTTCTCGTTTTCTCTTGTTTGTCGTCACACCTGTCTGGGTCGCTAACGGACTGCGTGATAGTATCGTGGGCTGCATCTTTTGTCTAATACTCGGAGTTTCGCTGGTCATAACAGAGATACGAGGAATCGGAGGTTTTTGTAACTGTCAATGTAATTTTCATTGCTTTGCTTATTGTCTTTGTATAGGATTTATCTTCTTCTTTACAATATTGTATCTATGCTCAGAAACTTGGTAGAAAAGGAGAAGATGTAACATGTATTCTAGATCATTTATTGGCTTGTTTAGAAGGCTTGTTCCGAACTCAACGATGTTTATGAATATTACTGAACAGTTCCATTGCAGATGCCATATCTACTTAGGCCAGATATATTTGATTGTGTTCTTACTGTAAATCAACATAAAGCACTAATACTTTGAAAATCTTTTACATCTATGTTGGCAAAGTTTCTGCCGTGTGAAATGCAGATTTGGAGAGTTGGACCTTATGTTGAATAAGAGTCTAATTGCCCGTCTGATACATCATATACAGGAGGAATTATTGGGTATAATTTGGGCCGTGTCACGTGATAAGGAAAACACTAATAGAATACGATAGTATATGTATCTTGTCACACGAGGATTTGAAAATCATAACAAGTATTTAATTGTTCTTGAGTGCCTTCCTAACCAATGTTGACAACTCCCAAAGATGAGTATTATAATACAAACCTACTTTTCTTAATAAGAACAGAAAAAAAAAAAAAAAAAACCTTTTTTTAATACTAACTAAAGATTAACTCCACTTACAGATCACATTCTGAAGATTAAAAAGAAGTGTTCAACCAGACAATTCTTCTTAAATCCGCCCTGCTTTCTGCATAAATTGTGCTAACAATTCACCATACAAAACTCCATGTTAGTGATATTTCTATGCATTTTTGTCTTGACAGAACAACTCCAAATCATTCAATTCAAGAAAAATGGATATGCCCCATCTCATATCTGCTACATTTCTCACCATTTTTTGTTGCTCTTGTTTGATTTTTGCTCAGCAGCCTTACGAGGGACAGACCTTCACGGATTGTTACAACCCAAAAACTTACTCAAAATCTGTTCTTGGCTACACCTGCAATGGAGCAAGCAAGAGTTGCGAAACATTCCTCACCTTCAGATCCCGGGCACCTTACAACATGGTCTTTGCCATCTCCAATATGCTGACTTCTGACGTGTCTCAGCTGGCAGAGATAAATTTGGTTTCTGAGAAGCAACGTTCGAAACCAACAAGTTGGTGATTGTTCCGATTACTTGCTCCTGCTCAGGTGAGTACTATCAGATAAACACGTCTCATGTTGTTGTGAAGGTCTATACGTTTTTAATTGTTGCGAATAACACATTGCCAGGCCTTTCGACATGTCAAGCTATGCTGAACCAGAATAGTAATCTAACTGCAGAAAACTTGTACATTGGTGATAGACTCATTGTTGCTCTTAGATGTGCTTGTCCCACAAAGAACCAAACTGACCTAGGTTTCAAGTATCTTTTGACTTACTTAATCGCTCAAGGTGATTATGTTTCATTGATCAGCACGAGATTTGGCTCGGATACAGGGAGAACTCTTGAAACTAATGGGCTCCCTTCACCGCACTTTTATTTCCTTTGAAAAACCCTCCAAACAGTTCTCAAACCGTAGAGCCTCCCACATCATCACCATCACCTCCAGCAATACCTCCACCACCCTCCAATAACTCAAACAAAACATGGGTTTACACCCTTTTTGGGGCTCTTGGCGGAGGCGGACTTGTATTGGTCATAGGCCACATTATCTTCTGCACATTCTTCCGTGGAAGTACTAAGAAGGGTTTTGATCCAATTATTGCCTCAGAGAGCTTTGAGCCGCTTGAAAAACCACAAGGGAAAAAGGTGGAGGAAGAGGTCTCGGGACTTTTTAGAGGCTTATCTGGCATAGCTCAATCCCTCCAAGTTTACAAATTTGAGGATCTGCAACGCGCAACAGGTGGTTTTAGTACTGCTTATATGGTTAAGGGTCTGTTTATCGTGCCAAAATTAATGAGGATTTGGCAGCCATTAAGAAGATGAATGGAGATGTGTCCAAAGAGATAAATTTACTAAAAAAGGTCAGCCATTCTAATCTCATTCGCCTCTCTGGCGTTTGCTTTAATGATGGACATTCATATCTTATCTACGAGTATGCTGTCAATGGACCATTAAGTGATTGGATCTACTACAGCAGCAATCACGGGAAGTTCCTGAATTGGACACAAAAAATACAGATTCTGCTGGATGTGGCCTCAGGGCTTCACTATCTCCACAGCTTCACCACTCCTCCCCATGTCCACAAGGATGTAAAGAGCAGTAACATTCTTCTCGACAGCGATTTCAGGGCCAAGATCGCAGACTTCAGTCTAGCAAGGTCAACAGAAGCACCGGAAGGTGAGTTTTCTTTGACAAATCACATTGTCGGAACATAGGCTACATAGCTCCTGAGTACTTGGAAAATGGCTTGATATCCACAAAGCTTGATGTCTACGCATTTGGCGCTCGCAGGCTGGAAGTACTCACTGGAAAAGACATTGCTATGTTTTACAAAAAGAATATTTGCTTGTCTGATGTAGTATACTCTCTGCTTAACAACGAAGATGGAGGGCAGAGTTTGAAGGAGTTCATGGATCCCTTCTATGCAAAAGAGTTATCCTCCAAAACTTTCTCTTTTCGTGATCAAACTGATTGATAATTGCTTGAAAAGAAACCCTGCTGCTCGCCCGAGAATGGAGGAGATGGTGCAATTTATGTCAAGAAACATGAGCAATTCACTGGGGAATTGTCAAGCAACATCTCAGGCTATCAAACTTTAGTGAGAGTTCTTAGTAGCACCGAAACTGGAACAGGATCTCATTCAACTGCTTAGTTTAAAGCTAGATTTTATTTAATCTACTGCTCTTCTTTCTCTTTTCCCGGTTCAGATTCATCTGCTGCTACTGTGTATAAATTATGGGAAATTCTTCGGATATGCAGCAGTAAAAAGCCTCGGGCAAATTTCTAGAAGAACTAAGACAATGACTGGAAGAAATGTTTTGACCAAGAAAATTGACCTGTTTCTTGCAGAATTATATTTTTAGGAAATTCTCTGTGCAGAACGTCCATTTATTAATAAAGAACGGCCATTCATTGATAATGAGGCAATGTCGTTGTAGCGAACAAAACATAGCAAAGCTGGATTATTAATATGGCCTAGTCAATAGTGCTACTAATCATATGATTCTCCCCTACATTCCTACCCTAAACTACCTTAATTAATGAGTTACTGCTCCTTTAAATAAGATTAAAGTTTCAGTATGAGTTGAATTAGGGTCCCAACCAGGGCTTATTTTCTGGTAAAATTCCATGTGATAAGCCTAATTAGTCAACATAAGTACAAAAATTCGATCATTCAAAACAATTAGAACACGGCAATGCTGATGTTGCAGACATAATCATTGCCAAGTAGTACAAAACTTCAAGACTTTAAGCTTCTCTGCCAAAATTCCTCACAGAAAGTTGTAACTTGATCATGGATTGCTCTATGTTCATGCTCTTAATTTTATTGTTGTTCATTCCGAAACTCAAAGCTCAAGTTATTTAGGAAACTCAGCTTCTGATTGTATTGAAAATAAGGGAACAAGCCCATCCCCAGCTTTCCTGTGCAGCTGCAATGTAAAAAAGCAGTCCTGCAAGGCTTTCCTGATTTTCCACTCGCAACCCCCTTATGATTCTGTCTCTGCCATATCGAACCTCACAGCTTCAGACCTGTCCGAGCTTGCACAGATCAACACCGTCTCGGACCATACTCTCTTGCTTCCACAGAACAAAGAGGTGATTGTTCCGGTAGACAGTTCTTGTTCAGGTCAGTACTACGAGGCCAAAGCCCTTTATATCATTCCACCTATACACCACACATATTTACGATAGCAACTCAGACATATCAGAGTTTGTCTACTTGTATTGCTCTCATGCAAGAGAACAATTACAGTGCATTAAACTTGTTGTCCGGTATGAAGTTTGAGGTACCGCTGAGATGTGCTTGTCCTGCAAGCAACCAAACTGCCGATGGTACTGAATTTCTAATGACTTACTTGGTCAGCTTGGATGATTCAGTCCCTAAAGTCAGTAAGAGATTTAATGCAAGTGTAAAGAGTGTAGCTTATGCAAATGGGTTTTCAGAGGATGATACTCCTTTGTTAGCATTTACACCGATTCTAATTCCACTGTTGGTAGAGCCTTGGAGCTCTCAACCCAGGCACCGCCATTCCTTTCTCCTCCGCTTACTCATATTCATGGAAATAGAAGATCTAAGAATGTATGTGTTTGGGCTGAAGTTGGAATTGAAATTCTTCTGCTAGTTCTCTGTTTGGTTATCTGTGTGGTCTTCTTTTGCCGCCAGACAAAGGGTTCTTAAAAGAATACAGAAGGAAACAAGAAAAGGGCACTGCTGGAAGACAATTTTTACCATTGCTCAAATTGATGTTTGGTTGAGAGTCTTCAAATATGAAGAGTTGAAAGGTTCTACAGAGGATTTCAGCGAAAAGAACTGGTTGGGGTGTTCTGTGTGTCAGGGGTTTCTCAACGGAAAAGTGCTAGCCATAAAAAAATGAGCAAAGATATGACTGAGTAGGTGAAGTTATTGAAAAAGATCAACCATTTCAATCTGATTAGACATTTGGGTGCATGTGAACACGATGAGGATTTGTACCTAGTGTACAAGTTCATGGAAAATGGTTCATTACGAGATTGGCTCAAGAAAAACAGTTGTCCAGAAGTTCAGAGTTAGAATTATAGGATTCAGATTGCTTTGGACATTGCAAATGGGCGTCATTATCTGCACAACTTCACCAGTCCTGCTTATGTACACAAGGATATTAGCAGTATGAATGCTCTACTCAACAAAAGTTAAGGGCCAAGATTGCAAATTACAGTCTCCCGCGGTCAGTGGAGAAGCAATCAATTGGGAATTCATCTATGAGGTATGCCAGCGTACCAAAATGTTACATGGAAATGGAATAAACGGAATATGGATTGGTGACCCTGCAATTGATATCTATGCCCTTTGGGGTTTTCTGCTGGAGTTGGTAACAGGAAAAGAAGCTCCATTCTTGCAGGGTGGAGTGGAAGCAATAATGTTACTACCTCAAACCAATGACAAGAATTTTCTTGTTATCTGTTTGGTGAGTAAGAAAATGAGGGAAAGCATTACGACATAGTACTTTCTTTGCCAGCCCTAATCAGCATGTTTGCACTGGAATGACTACTTTGACAATGCTAACTGGTTCTAACTCTGAACTTGAAGGGTTATGCATTGTCTTAGAGGATGACTGAGCAAGTACCGAGAGGTGAAAGACGACTTCTGTCCATTTTCGGCCTTGCCAAAGCCTTTTCTTGAGTGCATATCCATGCCAAGGCTGCCAAACTCAAAGCACCATCAATAGAATAGCGATTATCCAATTTCAGATCCATCAACTTCATAATCGTATCCACTCTCTCCTCTTCAAGCCTCAAACCCTCCCTTATTTCCTTGCACAACATTACATTTACTCCATTATCTTTTGTTTTCAAGGCCTTCTTTCCTGAGAGCAACTCGAACATAAGGATCCCAAATGCGAAGACATCCACTTTCGCCATTGTAGGGTCTGCAACAGTTCTAGCCATTGAGAAATTTGCTAGCTTGGCCTTGAATTTGGAGTCCAGAAGGATGTTCTTCGACCTGACATCCCAGTGAACAATGTTCGGTTGCGTGTGATCATGCATGCAGTGCAGACCACTCGCAACATCTAAAGCTATGTGTATTCTTTGGCTCCAACTGAGGCAAGGCAACGCAGAGCTTGATGATGAAGAGGCTGCAGAGTTGTGGTGCAACCCCTTGTCAAGTGAACCGTTCTCAGCATAATCGTAAACCAAGAACCACTGACTCCCACCAGTTTCGCACGAAGTGCCTAACAAGCTCACCAGATTCACATGATTCACTCTTTGGAGGATATTCAGCTCCTCCTTGATATCGCCCTTGGTTTGCTTCACAGCCAAATCCTTCCCATATATATTGCCCTTGTAAATTGAACTCCCAATTCGACAATGCTCGTCAAGGTTCATGGTTTGCCTTCATTATCATTTCCTTTTCATACGTGCTTAACTTGCCTATATACTGGGAAATCCCGGAAAGTAGCTTATCCTGATTGATTTCAGGCTCATAATTTATGACCTCGAAAATTTCCCTCCTTTTCTTTGATAACTTACAAGTATAGACCACCAGTGCTGCTAAAAGTGCAATCAGTAAAGCAACTAATGAGCTCTTGATAGCAATGTGGATCCGATGATCTTTGGATGAGTTTCGTTTGGGAGAGTGAGGATGAGGAAGAAGCGGAAATTGTGGCAATTGTGACACAGGGATCAACACGGGAGAGCCTGCTGCGGCGCTGCTAGTATGTCAAGAACTGAGCTATCAAACTTGTTACTCACATTGAAGACATCATCAATGGACTGCCACACATAAGTAGCGAGAAATTTGACCCCTGCATTGGAATGAGCTTTGGAGGGGCACTTGCAGAACAAGGGGAAGATTATATCGGAGCCAGGCATCACGTCAGTGGGATTCAAACCGAGATTCAAGTCCTTCACCGCGCAAAGGTTGGTGAGGTTTTCCAACAAAGTGGCTGGTACGTGGAAATAATTGTCACCTCTGTTCATCCTGTAAGTCACATTGGCAAAGTAGTGGTTTCCGGTGAAACCACAGTTGATAGGTATTAGTAAGGGCTGTCCCGGAACCAACTGGCCGTCAGCGGAGACTTGTTTATTCGCTTTTGAAACCGATGAGTGACTAACACCGAAGACATCAGCTATGGATCCAAGATCCTTGTAGCTTGGGGGCTGGGAAATGTACGTGACATATGCTTGACTTGAGGTAGGGGAGTCTGCAGAGCATGAAAAGTCAGGGCCTGTGGTGGGTAGCAATGCAGATGCAAAGTTGCTGCTCGAAAACGATACGAAAATTAGGAGAAAGATGACCGCCATTGGTGTTGTTGCAACTTCAACAGCTAGAGTTGCAAGAAAAACAAATGAATTTGTGCTTGATTCTGATGAATGAAGAATTACAAAGAAAACAGGCCTTTTATAGACCTGAGTTTTTGACAATTTTTCAGTTGCTGACATGGCAGTTCCTCAGCGATGAATTTGTACTCGAATATCTTATTGCATCTTGAAATTGATAATAAATTCGAGAAAAAGATTAGAAACTTGATTAGGATTAAATCATGCTTAAAATAAGAAGTTAGATATACTTGTCGTTATCCGGCCTGGCTAATGAGTATTTGACACTATAGTCAAACAGAGGATTAGTCATTAATTTAAGTTTAATACATGAGCCCATGATTGAAAACGGCAAAATAGTTTCAATCTTGCCAATTCTTAATGGCTGCCTTCATTAACCCCACAAATTGTGCATGAGATTTCTATTTTTTTTATAAGACAAAAAATATTTATAATATTATAAACTACTCTAACGCATTAAATAAGCAGTATAAAATGGATGCCAAAAGCGTATGTACTATTTTGACAAACTGTCTTAACTTGCATATTCCAACACTTAGCTTGCCATTCCAATAAGAATACTGAACTTCAATCTCTTTCTCCAAATGTTCGCTCTTTTTTATAGGAATTTTAACGAAAAGCTCCTGGTATTGTTCACTTTAACGAAAAACCACATTTTTACACTAAAAAGTCAATACTGATACTATTCAATTTACCCTTTATTTTGTCCTTATCGTTAAAACTCAAGAGTTTTAAGCCATTTTCATTAGTTTTCCTCTTTTTTATCTCTCGCTGACTAGTAGATCGACTTTGCTTCTTAGGAATCGTGACATGTTGGGACTCGTAGTAGTAAGGATGCTCTTTTGCAACCAAATTTGCCAAGTGTCAAGTTTTTATTAGTTTGACAAAGAAGTCACATTTTGAACACATCATTTCGTGTAATGATTTTATTACGTGGTAATCGTTTATTGGACAAGTAGTACACTTTTTAAATACACACCAGGTGTATATTGAACGGTGACGGAACTGAAATTGAGTTTTAGGGGTTAACTTTGCCTGTAGTGAGTCATCTTAAGTTTTAAGGGGTGGAAGCTGACATTGAGTTTTAAGGGTTAATCAATATCAATAGCCTTGATTAATATATATTTGTGATCAGAAACTCACCAGAATTTGTTTTCTCAATTTGAAGTGGTCATTGTTCCGGATGATTCGGTGTGAAGGTGACATAGGTGTTGAAATAAAAAAAATTCATTGATCTGGTGTGATTCGATATTAAGCTTGTGCTCGAGTTGGATGGTGCTGATTGAGCTAAAATTCTGGCAGTGAAGAAGAAGAGTAGCAGAAGAATACAGAGGTTTGGAGCAGAGGAAGGAGATCGCCATTGTTACGACCTGCTAAAATTCTGCAGGCTTCTCAATTAGTTATGGCAACATTTGCTTACCGACTGGATTTGAACTCACGCCGTCGTGCAAGGGCTTAACACCTTTCCACCACTGTGGTAAAGAGCCACTTACGTCCACCCACAGTAGTTGAATGACAATAGCTATACTAAAGTTTTCAGTAGAAACAAATAATCAGACAATGTAAAAGAAAACATGTCTACAAAGCAAATGATTAATTAAGGACATGCGATTTGTCTAATTTCCATCCACTGTGAAGGGAAAAATAAATACCAGTCCATAACAATACAAGCGCACACATTTAAGACAGTATCTGTAGTTGTAGATACAGTCCTTAACTTCACGATTGTACGATTCAAGTATTCCGCTACATAGTAAACCATTAGTACAAAAACTCTACCCGCCAGCTGATAAGAAACTATTTGAGTAAATAGAAAAAACTTTTGTAAGATCAGCAGAGCTTACCGTCCATAAGTGGCCGCGCAATGTGAGCGGAAGGGCGTCACTTACTTCCTCACAACTCTCTTCCACCGCGGCAGCCTCTCTCCGCTTTCCTTCCTTCCAAAGACTCTTTACAAGCAGCTCTTTTGTGGCGGCGTCAGGCACCAACTTTAAATTGCGTAGGTCTTCAAAAACCCGCCACGCAAGAGCAGCTCTCCCACACTTGCAATATGCTTGGATCAGGACTTTAAACATATAAGCATCTGGTTGAACTCCACTCTGCCTAACCATTGCAAAGAGTTTCTGCACAGTTTTGATGTCCGCATTTAGTGCAAAATGATGCATCAACCCTGAAAACGTCTGGATATCGGGAACAATCCCAGACATAATCATCTCTTCAAGCACATCCAATGCATCAGAATCCCTCCCGCACTTGGTCAATGTTCGTAAAAGAGAGGAATACAGAAGCATCAAATTAAAGTTCGATATAGGGCCACACAGGTTTCTATCATCGTGAAAGACCTTCAGAGCAGCGTCAGCTTCCTTTGAGATACCATAAAAATCAATGATCAACCTGATAGTGCAGAAGGGCAATCTCATTTGCTCAATCCTTATTTTGTTTAATAGTTGGTCAACCAATTCAGAAAGCCCGTGGCGTGCTAAAAGGGTCATCATCCTTTGTACTGTGTAAATATCATGAGTAAAACCCGGCTGACAAGTGACCCAACAGAAAAAACTCCAAGCTGTTTCTGCTGATTTAAAATTCCTAAGAATCTTGCATACTAAACGAGTTGTCCACACAAATTTTGCCTCCTCCAATGCTGATACCTCATCAGAGTTCCATTTTTGCAAGGCATTTGCTAATGATCTTGGGTCTAACCACGGCTTTAACTGAACCCCATTAACATCACCAACATCACCAGCATCCTCACCACTATCCTCATCGTCATCGTCATCACCATCACCGCTATCAACACAATACTTTATGCTCTTGATTCCCCCATTCGGCAACATTTCTCTTAGAAATTCATCAGTCTCATGAACAAACCCCGCC